>NC_060140.1:852234438-854634438 GCF_021461385.2 Schistocerca piceifrons | reverse complement strand
TCGCAGAGGTTTGATAAACATGCCCGTACACGAACGGTCTGAACCGCAGACGCGGTAGTTCGCAGTGGGGAGTTTTCCGCGCCACATGAGGCATCGACCGCGGCAGCTGGAAGCGAGCAGTGTCTCTTTCCGCCCCGTCCCACATCGCCCCATATCCCCAGAGGAGACGCATCCGAGCGCGCAATCTTGAAATGTGGCTGCTAGCTCCCAGCGGTAGCGAAGACAGCCTGTGCGCCATTCGCCCGCTTTGTCGCGGAGTCTGTTTGGTTGCCTGCCTTGCAGGGGTTTCCTTTCCCGCGGCTGCTGCTTGCACTGCTGCTGCTGCCGACGGCTTCACAGTATACACATAGCACGCCGCAGCCGTACAGTGGAGCCGTGGTAACAAAGCACTTGCTAAAGGGACAGCGCACATATGCCGCATGGCTGCGCTCTCCGACTGACTTCAAAGTAATTCAGTATCATCAGTAAAAGTAAAACAAATATAAAAAGTGTTAAAAGTCATAATAATTTCGCTATTTCTACACTTTCAAAGTGAACTTTAGCCATCTGTAAAACAACACAATTTCATCCAAACCTCGTCTGCCAGAAAATAGACGTCATTGTCGAGTTATTAGCGTATTTGTGATTACATATGCAGAATGAACTGCATAAGACGTAACACCACATTTATTTCCCCATTGTGTTGTTGTTGTTTTTGTGGTCTTCAGTCTAAAGACAATTTTTACGCACCTCTCCACACTGCACCATCCTGCACAAGCCTCTTCATTTCAGGATAACTACTGCAACCTACATCCACCTTAACCTGCCTGTGGTATTTATGCCTGGATTTCACTCTTCTATTTTTACCCATCACACGGCCGTCAATTACCAAATTAACGATTCCTTGATGACTCAAGTCGTGTGATACCAAAGGATCCATTCTGTAAGTAAAGTAGTGTCATAAATTGAGTTGGCAGTTGATGGTTGGAGTGCTGACACCAACGTTTACAGATAGCCTACGTAAACCAATTATGTTGGCCATTGATACGGTGTATATGTGGATCGTGATAACCTCTTTAGCATCAACTACGGCTGAAGATGGCACATTGAAGCACCGAAACTGGTAGCTACACAATAAATAAGATCACAGGGACGGCTGTAGAGGTTTTATTTTCTTACAGTAATGAACGGCCGTGGTCTCCAAGACCTCCAGTCAAAAGGATGGACGTACAAAAACGTCATCCATCGTGTGGTCATGGGAACTTCCAAACGAGACAGCTCCTTTTCTGCCATTCTGTCACATTCCCACATCGATCCATCTTACGTACTGATTCTATACTATCGAGTGGCACACACACATCACTTCAGTGCCAGAAATTTCGTTAGTGGTAGAGCCCCACAGGACAGTCTTGTGTCAGTTGAGGAGCTTCTATACTGTTCCACAGTGACCTGCCAGCTCTTTTCGGGCATTCACTAATGTTTTGTCTGATGAACGTGTCTGAAAGAAAGTCAACGTACTTGTGGAGTACACATTAGGTAACGTTCATCATTTATTCCTTTCCTAGTAGCGGGAGTCCTACAGCTGTCACCGCATCTATCATCTCCGTCGCCTAATGTCTCGATTTCACCAATCTTCCTCGTCCTCTTCCATTCCTCTTCTCTCCATCGCTTCTTGAGTACCACTTAGCCATACTTTCCGTGCTTTTCCTCTTCTTCTCCATCCAGAAAGTTGCCAGCAAAGTACTGTCTTGGGCCATCTGTTTTCATCCTTTCTTTTGACATGCCCAAACCAAGCCAGGTGGCTTCCTTCTATTCTATCCACTGTACTATAACGAGTCTGTGTCTTTTCTCTTTTTCCTCATTTCTTACGTGGTCAAGTCGAGAAATTCTGCAGGCTCTTCTCAAGTAGTCCCTTTGTAAGGCTCTAAATCTCTTTTTACTTCTTTCTGTCAGTTCCCAGAGTCACTCCCATACCTCGTTATTGGTTCAACGATGGATTTGTGTAAATGAATTTTAACCTTTACGCTCATTTTTTGGGACCAAAGTAAAGGGCTTAAGTTTTGGTTAGTTGCCCTTTTATCTGATCCGTAGTTTTGTATCTCTGTCACATCTCCCATCACGTGACAGGATACTACCCAGTTACTTAAACTCTTTATACACTTTAATAAGAGGCCAGTCAATGTCCAGGTTACTTTTCTGCAACATAAATATTTTGTTATACTCCTCCAACAACTTCCTAAGCACTTAAGGTATATCCTCTTCACCGTTTGCTGCAACGGCCTGATCATCAGCATGGAAAAGTGCTTACACACACTGGTTCCCCACTTCAATCCACGGAACCAGGGCCTTCTGCGCATACATCTTAGAGAGTTTTGGAGACAGATAGCATTCTTGCTTCAATCCTTCACTTATTTTGAAGGTATCTATAGAAAGTCCTCTCCCTGCTTTTATGACACGTTCTGCTGACTTGTAGAGTTTTACGATACTACTTACGTAAAGCTTTGCCGATTCTCCTGACCACAGCACCTCTACCAACAGCTTTAGTGGCACTGGGTCATATGCTACCTCAAGATCTACACTATGTGATCAAAAGTATCCGTACACCTGGCTGAAAGTAATTTTAGAATGTTTCTTGGGAAATGACAACTCATTCTTAGCAGAGTGCTGCACTGAGGAGAGGTATCGATGTCGGTCGGTGAGGCCTGACACGAAATCGGCCTTCCAAAACATCCCAAAGATGTTCTATAGGATTTAGGTCGGGACTCTGTGCAGGCCAGTCCATTACAGGGATGTTACTGACGTGTAACCACTCCGCCACAGGCCGTGCACCATGGACAAGTGCTCGATCGCGTTGAAAGATGCAGTCGCCATCCCCGAATTGTTCTTCGACAGTGGGAAGCAAGAATGTGCTTAAAACATCAATGCAGGCCAGTGTTGTGATAGTGCCACGCAAAACAACAAGGGGTGCAAGCCCCCTCCTTACCCACCCCACACAACGTTTTTCCACTGTTTAATCGTCGAATGTTTATGCTCCTTACACCAAACGAGGCTTCGTTTGGCATTTACCAGCGTGATGCGTGGCTTATGAGCAGCCGCTCGACCATGAAATCCAAGTTTTCTCACCTCCCGCCTTACTGTCATAGTACTTGCAATGAATCCTGATGCAGTGTGGAATTCCTGTTTGATAGTCTGGATAGATGTCTGCCTATTACACATTACGACCCTCTTCAACTGTCGGCGGTCTCTGTGTCAACAAACGAGGTCGGTCTGTACACTTTCGTGCTGTACGTGTCACTTCACGTTTCCACTTCACTATCACAGGGGAAACAGTGGACCTAGGGATGTCTATGAGTGTGAAAATCTGGCGTATATATGTACGACATAAGTGACACCCAATCACCTGACCGCCCCATTCTGCCCTCTCACGATGTCTAATGACTACTGAGGTCGCTGATATGGAGTACCTAGCAGTAAGTGGCAGCACAATGCACGTAATATGAAAAACGTATGTTTTTCAGGGTGTCCGGATACTTTAGATCAGACAGTGTATGAAAACCAAATGGCTGCTTACATTCCTTTCCAATCTGTTCTTCATGATCGGTCTTCTTTACCATAGGACATGTCATGATTTATAATCCACATTTGTAAAAGCTGAGTCAAACACATAATCAGAACCCCAACAAGAGAAGAAATTGACAAGACAATCATCAACTTAAAAACTATAAAATTCCAGGGGGTGTCGGGAGTGTAGCAGAAATGGGTAAAATAGTGGTAAAAGATTCATGCAGTAACTTCATTAAGTTCTTACAGATATTTGGCTGGTAGAAAGAATTCCTAAGGAATCGAATTATGCCATAATCCACCCATTCCACAGGAAAGTCGATGAAACTGTGGTACATAACTGCAGTGGAATTTCATTGCCTCCAGTTACTTGAAAAATTATTTCAAAAATCAGAAGTAAAAGGGTTGAAGCTGAAACGGAACATTTAGCTGCTGAAAATAAAACAAGTTTTAGGAATGGTAGGCCCTGTGTGGAATATATTCTCATTCTCGGGATGATCTTACAAATACGTAAAGGATGACCAACGGTGATCACCTTTGCAGTCTTCAAAAAAGCATGTGGTTCAATAGATACATGTACACTGTTTACTGTATTGGAAAGTTTAAAGTGGATACAAAGACATTAACTGATACTAGCTCAAGGGTTAAATTCCAAGGCGAAATGTCTGAACCTTTTGATGTAAAAACACGTGTTCGACAGGAAGAAGGACTATCCCCCTTACTGTCCATTCTTGTACTAGGAAGAGAGATTAGGATCTGGGAGAAAGAAGTGAAAGAAATAACCAAAGGCAGGTTAAGCGAAATTAAAATTCATTTACGATGTGTGACTTATGTAAACAATCTTACTATCTTTTCAACCAACAGAGAAGAGGCAATTAATTCAGTTGGAAATCTCTATGAAATAGCAGCTAAAAATGGACTGAACATTTATTATGAAAAACTCAATACTTGGAATGTTCTCTTCGATACATAGATGGATAACCCATGTTTACACAATTCTGAAAAATAACTGAAGTATTCAAATTTAAATACCTAGAAGGAAACATCAAGCAGTCTCGAGTAAATCCTGAAGCAAACTAAGAAATAATCCTTAGATCCCAACAAGAATTACAAGGAATAGGTGAAAAAAAAGAATCAATATCTCACAATGCAAAGCTAAAACATTACAATGTAGAGGTCAAAACCGAAGCGCTATACGCATCAGAAACTGTGATCACTTGAGGTGGATCATTAACTAAAGACATTTTTAGTCCGGTTTGCGTTAAAGGAACCTGGATGACAAGGAAGTCTAATAAGTTATATCAACATTTGGAGAAAATCTCGAACAGTTTCAGGCAAAGAAGGTATAAACTTTATGGCCACATTGCCAGAATGAATGATATTAGACTGCCAAAAGGATTCTCTATAATGTCCTCTCAATGAAAATTAAACATATTGGATATTCGAAACTGAAAAATATCTTCAGGAAAGAAGCATTACAAACAAAATTCTACGAACCAATTATTAAATCTAAGGGAATATGGACAGAAAAACGTAGGAGAAACTGCGGTGTGAAAATGAAACTTTTAATCAAGGTAATGATATAAAAATAAAATTATTAGTAAAATCCTAAAAGGACCAGAAGCAAATGTTAAACCATGCTTTCTTTTTTATGTGACAAGCGAAAAGAGGGAAGGGGCGGGAGTGGGGGTAGGGGTGAGAAGAAAGGGAGTAGGCAGAAGAGTTGTCTCAGGACAGAAGAAAGGTCAGCATCGGCCGTAAATGTCGTCTTTATTTTTTTATTGCACTGCAGGCCTGGTTTTGAACTTACAGCGCAGCTATCATTAGTGTATTATAAGTAGTCGGGTAGACTGAACATAATTATAACGACACGTATTTCAATCTAATTCAGGAATGTACAAGCATTAGTCTAACATGCCTCAGCTAGATTCGAATGCGTGGCGTCATAATTACGTTCAGTCTATGCGACTACTTATAATGCACTGGTTAATTCTGCACCATCAATTCAGATGTAGGTTTGTCATGCAATAAAAAAGACAGACGAAACTGCGACCGTTGCTAACGTCCTTTCTGTCCTCGATAACATCAGGGCTGTGGGACACAACCATTCCCATGGAATGGAACATGGGAAGAGTTGTCTCAGCTGTTGACACGAAACTTCAATGCACTTAGAGAGCTGTCGGAGAAGTGTAGAACTGGCGCTCGCAGTTAAGTCAGTAAATTTAATTGAATTCATGAAAGAAATACTCCTCGCGACAAGATACGCCACCTTACCCCCCCCCCCCCCCCCGTTCCCCACAAATCCGTGACCCCTGGCATGCCAACCCTACATACTCAGTGGGCGAACCCCGAAAGTAGTGTTCTGAAATCATAGGTGGAAATGACAGTGATAATGAAAGTCTGAGTGGGATCTAGTCTACTGCTAAGATGGGTTAAGCATTAAGGTGAATGCTCTAGGAAATCGGGAAACACAGGGGTGAGCTCAATCTAATAAAAAAGGAAAAAAATCGTCTCATATGAGACATTCACTACGCAGAAAAATCTATTTAACAGATATAAAAATCCACTTCCCTCTAAAGTACTCGTCCAACAACGGAGTACGCTCGAAAAAGCGAAAATACGACTCGACTTAAATCCTTGTGCTCACTGGTGTTGAGTAAATTTGGCAGGAAGATTGCTTCCAATGGCACGCCACCTTTTCTTGAAAAGAGCAAGTTGTGAAGAATTCTCGCAGCAGCCAGCACTGCTGTAGCGGCAGTTCTTAACTGCTACCTGCAAGTTTCCCCCAAGTTCCGTGTCAGGAGGCTGTGGGCTCGAAACGATTTCTCTGCTCACTCTAGGATGGCAGACCTGAAGAGGTAGCCGCGGCGAGAACTGTCGGTTGCGGAACGAAGTTTATTCACACGCAGGAAGCTGGCTTTAAGCCCCGAGGTGAATAAATGAAAAGGACCAGGCGTCATGGGGTGCCGTTCAATAACGCAGGCCACGGTCTTAGGGGTGGGTGTGGAGTAGGGGGGGGCGGGGGAGTGGCAAGATGCGTCGCGTTACACTCAGGGTGCTTAGCCTAGTTACACGTGGAAGGGGGGAGGAGGTAGGGCCCAGCAGAAGGGTAAGAACAAAGGCGTAGTGCTGCCCAGCTCTAGCCTCTGGTGCTGTGGTGGTAACAGCATGATCGATGTTTCGTGCCTTGTTAGACAGCAAACATGTCAATCATACACAAGAAATATAATCCATTTGCTTTACTGAGGAAAGTGTTCTGTGTTGGTGCTCACCTACGATCATCTTCTAGACATCTGTTTAAGGAACTGGACGTTCAGACTATTGCTTCACAGCGTTTTATGCCCTCATGAAGTTTGTTGCAGTTCACAAGGAACTATTATGTACATAATTACATTACCAGAAGGAGAAATTACGGCCATTACTGCACAGTAAGGTTGTATTTAGCACAAAAAGGCGGTACAGAGTTGTCAGTGCTGCAACTAAAATTTTTGGTCGCTTACCTGGGGATACAGAATGTCTGACAGACAACAAAAATAATTTGAAAACAAACTGAAAAAGTTTCTCCTTGACAAGTCGTTCTAATCCTTAGAAACGTTTATGTTATTGTGATGTGTAAAATATGCTGTTTAGTAATTACTAACTATAAAAAGTTATAAATGTTCAGTAATTAGCCACATTTACAAATTAATTTGCAATTTGAATGTAAAATCATTCATTCCACATCATTAGAGATTTATCGCGCAAAATGACCCATGGAACATGAAACTAACTAACTGTTCTTGAAAACGGAGATGGTTTCTGTACATTCGTTTTACAGATTCAGTTTGACCTTTCGTATTCCTTTCTTCGAACATTTTGATCTATGAACTGTGTGTGTTGTTCTGTCACACCCAGATCAGCAATGACACAATGTTATATTTTATTGATCGTATTGTAAGATTGTAATGCCTTAAAATAGCTATTTAATTTAAAAAAAAAATCCTTGCACGTGAATCTGAACTCTTGAAATATTCGTATTAAAATTGAAAACGAAAATCAGCTGCTTGTTTAACAATATTCATTTTATGTGGCTACACTATATGTCTTTCATAACTACGCCATCTTTGTCGAGATCGTGAATTTTTTGGAGTCGGTCAATTTTTGTTTTTTGTTTTTAGAAAGGAGTGAAAACATGAAGTCTTTGGCTAAATCACGATAAGGAAATAAGCAATCTAGAATGAAATTTTCACTTTGCAGTGGAGTGTGCCTTAATGTGAAACTTTGTGGCAGATTAAAACTGTGTCCCAGACAGAGACTCAAACCCGCGACCTTTGTCTTTTGCTGGCAAGTATTCTACCAACTGAGCTACCGAAGCACGATTCGCAACTCCTCCTCACAGCTTCAGTTCCACCAGTACCTCGTCTCCTATCTTCCGAACTTCATAGAAGCTCTGCTAGGAAAATTCTAGAACTAGCACTCCTGAAAGAAAGTATATTGCGGAGACATAGAATTTTAACCTACCAAGAAGTTTCATACACTCCACTGCAGAATGAAATTTTCATTATGGAAACATCCCCCAGGCTGCGGCAAAGCCATGTCTCCGCAATATCCTTTCTTCCAGGAGTGCTAGTTCTGCAAGGTCAGCAAAAGAGATTCTGTGATGTTTGGAAGGTAGGAGACGAGGTGCTGGTGGAATTAAAGCAGGGAAGACGGGTCAAGAGTCGTTCTTGGGTACCTCAGTCGCGCCGGCACAGTAGCTCAGCGTCTTCGGTCAGAGGGCTAGCTCTCTCACTAATAAAAAAACTGCATGACTCAATCAGTGATGAAAATGACAGTGTTTCTTTCCAAAAGAACAGACACCACGCATTTTTGTGCGAAATCTTATGGGACTTAACTGCTAAGGTCATCAGTCCCTAAGCTTACACACTACTTAACCTAAATTATCCTAAGGACAAACACACACACCCATGCCCGAGGGAGGACTCGAACCTCCGCCGGGACCAGCCGCTCAGTCCATGACTACAGCGCCCTAGACCGCTCGGTTGATCCCGCGCGGCACCACGCATTTATATAATTGATTCGCCTCAGTGGGCAATGAATTCACCACCTTCAGTGGTGAAGCTTGGTTACGTTAGACCTCCTGCAGGAATCAAAACAGTGGAGAGGCGGCGCTGAGTGGGAATCTGGGGCAGGCTAGAGGCGTGCCACGATAGTCAGCACAGTTGTAATTAACACTGTGCCCAGGTAGCGCAGTGGTTAATGCAAACTGCCTTGTACGCAGAAAACGGTCTATTGACACACAGTCGACATGGGTTTAGAAAACATCGTTCCTGTGAAACACAACTAGCTCTTTATTGACATGAAGCGTTGAGTGCTATTGACAAGGGATCTCAGATCGATTCCGTATTTCTGGATTTCCGAACACTGTACCACACAAGCGGCTTGTAGTGAAATTGCGTGCTTATGGAATATCGTCTCAGTTATGTGACTGGATTTGTGAATTCCTGTCAGAGAGGTCACAGGTCGCAGTAACTGACGGAAAGTCATCGAGTAAAACAGAAGTGATTTCTGGCGTTCCCCAAGATAGTGTTATAGGCCCTTTGCTGTTCCTTATCTGTATAAACGATTTGGGAGACAATCTGAGCAGCCGTCTTCGGTTGTTTTCAGATGGCGCTGTCGCTTATCGACTAATAAAGCCATCAGAAGATCAAAACAAAGTGAAAAACGATTTAGAAAAGACATCTGAAGGGTGCGAAAAGTGGCAATTGACCATAAATAACGAAAAGTGTGAAGTCATCCACATGAGTGCTACAAGGAACTCAAACTTCGGTACACGTTAAATCAGTCGGATCTAAAAGCCGTAAATTCAGCTAAATATCTAAGTATTACAATCACGAACAACTTATTTTGGAAGGAACACATACAAAATTTTGTGGGTAAGGCTAACCAAAGACTGCGTTTTATTGGAAGGACACTTAGAAAATGTAACAGACCTACTACGGAGACTGCCTACACTACGCTTGTCCGTCCTGTTTTAGAATACTGCTTCGTGATGTGGGATCCCAACCAGATTGGACTGACGGAGTACATCGAAACAGTTCAAAGAAAGGCAGAACGTTTTGTATTATCGCGAAATATGGGAGAGAGTGTCACTGAAATGATACGCGAGTTGGGTTGGACATCATTAAAAGAAAGGCGTTTTTCGTTGCGACGGAATCTTCTCACAAAATTCCAATTATTAACTTTCTCCTCCGAATGCGAAAATATTTTGTTGACACCGACCTACATAGGGAGGAACGATCAACATGATAAAATAAGGGAAATCAGAGCTCGTACGGAAAGATACAGGTGTTCATTCTTCCCGCGCGCTATACGAGATTGGAATAACAGAGAATTGTGAAGGTGGTTCGATGAACCCTCTGCCAGGCAATTAAATGTGATTTGCAGAGTATTCATGTAGATGTAAAATGTAGATTGGACTCAACTGCTGAGGTCATTAGTCCCCTAGAACTTAGAACTAGTTAAACCTAACTAACCTAAGGACATCACAAACATCCATGCCCGAGGCAGGATTCGAACCTGCGACCGTAGCGGTCTTGAGGTTCCAGACTGCAGAGCCTTTAACCGCACGACCACTTCGGCCGGCCATGTAGATGTAGATTTAGAATTAGATGTAGATCCTGGTTTCGAACCTGGTCTAGCACACATTTTCGCTCGTCGCCGCTATTTCTACATAAAGTAGCGTTGCATCTGCCTTCCCTTTTGTTTCTCCTCCTCCATCTTCAATTTACTTAATAGGCACTATGTAAGTAACAAAAAATTATTGTTCTCATCTATTTAGTATTCTATGCATTACAACATCACATCAGTGGACTGGGATAAAAGGCATTCAGTGTCATATCTGTATTGTTAGGTGAGAACAAAGTAAGCTTACAGGTCGTACCCTTAGACAGCGTTAACTCTAGAAGTGACACTCGTGTCTGTACAGCCGGCCCGGTATGGACAACCGGTTCTAGGCGCTACAATCTGGAACCACGCGACCGCTACGGTCGCAGGTTCGAATCCTGCCTCGGGCATGGATGTGTGTGATGGCCTTAGGTTAGTTAGGTTTAAGTAGTTCTAAGTTCTAGCGGACTGATGACCTCAGCTGTCAAGTCCCGCAGTGCTCAGATCCATTTGAACCATTTGATCGTGTCTGTACATATATTCTGTTTATTAGTTTACTTACTAGAAAGAATCGATTGTGTTATTACATTCACAACAGTTTTTCTGATAATTATGAACACCATTTTTGTGTTTTTAAGGTGGTAGGCTTGAGAGATATCAGCGAACAAGTGAGTAATGGTATGAGTATTTTCCGACGACCTTTGAGGCACTCCTCTTCAGAGCTGGTTCCGTCATCAGCTGGCATTTGTCACCTGTGGTATTACTATTCTGATATGTTCTGACATAAAGGACTGTAAGTTCAGTTCACAATAATATTTCCTAGGTTATACAGCATAAAATCAACAAGGAAGTCAAAGAGCACTTGCCCGCGAAACGCAAAGGTCCCGAGTTCGAGTCTCAGTCCGGCACACAGTTTTAATGTGCCAGGAAGTTTCATATCAGTGCATATTCCGCTGCAGAGTGAAAATCTCATTCTGGAAACAAGGAAGTCGTTTTTAAGCATGTTAACAACTAGTTTTCTTCAGCGTCGTTCATATAAGAAAATAGTTATTATGCATTTAGTTCCTAGTCACATGCAATTTTACATAATATACGCTGTGAAATGCTTCTTCTCGTGAACAATGTACACTGCAGATAATATTATTCCACGAACTATCTCGTAAACGTTAGCAGCTGAGATAATATTAATTATTTCTCGTTGACGTTGCACATGTAGCACGATTACTGAAAATACCCAAGACGACTAAAACAGTTTGCGCATACACTTGAATGTAATAGACATATTACAATTAGAGGGATCATGCTGCCATTCGTGATATTTCCTCTATATCTACAAGAATGACTTCATCGAGGTGGTAGCAGGTTACAGTAGAGGACGAAGTAGGATCAGAATTTGGTAGTGACTCTGATGCAGACGATGTAGCTACTATTTCTGCAGTTTCAGATACTACCGCAATAACCCATGCTAGCCTGAGTAACACATTGTCGAGTGTACCTGTGGATGAAACGTGCGATACGGATGCAGCAGGTGGGGTAGGCCTATTTCCTGTTCTTCGAAAAGCATTTCATGCATGCCGTGAAACTGACTCTGATACTGAAGCGGCTGAAAATGTGGATTTAACAACAAGGTCCAAGGCAGGTTGGGAACTCCATTCCTTTAGGAAACGTCTTCTTGCTGAGGGCATATATTTACTGATACAAGTTGACATAGACAACAGATTTCTCTAACTTTCTGAGCACTGATTATGTGCTCCCGATATTTTGGTATCAATATTTACCACCGCTTAGCTCATGGTAGACCTGGAAAGGCATAGTAAATTGAGCAGTTTTTACTGGTTACTATCCCCAAAGAGGACACAGTTACATGTATTTTATTGTGGAGGGAGCATGCTGTCATGTGGACAAGAAGTATGTCGCTTTGAGGGTTAATATGTAACGAGACGATTGTTACTGAGTGCGGGAACAAATAGAGCCTGGGGAAATGCTAATGTATCGATGAATGGACGTTTATTGAAGCGGTGAGCCTTAGTCGGAGAAGGGTCGAGATGTAAATATTTATAGTCATTCCGAATAGAGTGTTTTATGGAGGCCGTGTTTTATGTGACTATAAAGTATATCCAAGAGAGGCTGTTATCTCCAGCTTTGTGATCAAAAGTCTTCTGTAGATTGTCGTTTTGGCGCGTTTAAATGCGCCCATAGTTTACGGTGCTGTAAACACAGCACGGATTTGTCGTAAACAGCTCGACGCCGTTGTCATGAGGAGCCGCTCAACACAGGCCGCACAACACCTCATGCCTGCGCCAGTGTTCTGCCTGGTATGGGAAGCGAGGCACAGTTCAACACTTACTTCATGTCCAGCATGTCGTCAACGTCCCTGGCGCTGGGCAACTAATAATACACGAGAAGTTGAGTATTTTGCTCTTTTACCTAGATAATTTTTATCCACAGTCACGACGTAGCAAGTAAAATTATATTATTGATAGAGCAATACCTACTTACACTACTGGACATTAAAATTGATATACCAAGAAGAAATAAAGATGATAAACGCAAATATATTATACTAGAAATGACATGTGATTACATTTTCACGCAGTTTGGGTGCACAGATCCTGAGAAATCATTACCCAGAACAACCACCTCTGGCCGTAATAACGGCCTTGATACGCCTGGGCATTGAGTCAAACAGAGCTTGGATGGCGTGTACAGGTACAGCTGCCAATGCAGCTTCAACACGATACCACAGTTCATCAAGAGTAGTGACAGGCGTATTGTGACGAGCCAGTTATTCGGCCACAATTGACCAGACGTTTTCAGTTGGTGAGAGATCTGGAGAATGCGCTGTACAGGGCAGCAGTAGAACATTTTCTGTATCCAGACAGTCCCGTACAGGACCTGCAACATGCGGTCGTGCATTATCCTGCTGAAATGTAGGGTTTCGCAGGGATCGAATGAAGGGTAGAGCCACGGGTCGTAACACATCTGAAATGTAACGTCCACTGTTCAAAGTGCCGACAATGCGAACAAGAGGTAACCGAGACGTGTAACCAATGGCACCCCATACCATCCCGGCGGGTGATACGCCAGTATGGCGATGACGAAGACACGCTTCCAATGTGCGTTCACAGCGATGTCGCCAAACATGGATGCGACCATCATGATGCTGTAAACAGAACCTGGATTCATCCGAATAAATGACGTTATGCCATTCGTGCTCCCAGGTTCGTCGTTGAGTACACCATCGCAGGCGCTCCTGTCTGTGATGCAGCGTCAAGGGTAACCGCAGCCGTGGTCTCTGAGCTGATAGTCCATGCTGCTGCAAACGTCGTCGAACTGTTCGTGCAGATGGTTGTTGTCGTTCAAACGGCCCCAACTGTTGACTCAGGGATCGAGACGTGGCTGCACGATCCGTTACAGCCATGCGAATAAAATTCCTGTCATCTCGACTGCTAGTGATACGAGACCTTTGGGATCCAGCACGTCATTCCGTATTACCCTCCTGAACCCACCGATTCCATATTCTGCTAACAGTTATTGGATCTCGATCAACGCGAGCAGCAATGTCGCGATACGATAAACCGCAATTGCGATAGGCTACAATCCGACCTTTATCAAAGTCGGAAACGTGATGGTACGCACTTCTGCATCACAAAAACGTTTCACCAGGCAACGACGGTCAACTGCTGTTTGTGTATGAGAAATATGTTGGAAACTTTCCTCATTGTCAGCACGTTGTAGGTGTCGCTACCGGTGCCAATCTTGTGTGAATGCTCTGAAAATCCAATCATTTGCATATCACAGCATTTTCTTGCTGTCGGTTAACTTTCGCGTCTGTAGCACGTCATCTTCGTGGTTTAGCAATTTTAATGGCCAGTAGTGTAGAATGTGAAAATAAATTATAAATAATTGTGGGACGAGTGGCTGACAATGCACTGCTTTACTTTGTTTTTGAACTCTATTGATTTTGAAATGCCTGCTTCTTTTCTGAACGCTACATAGCAACGCATACTGCATGTGAAAATTACTTTGTCTTCTTGTATTCTGTTTGTGAACAGCACAATTGTCTCCTAGGACAGGTGGAGTGGCCGCACGGTTCTAGGCGCTACAGTCTGGAACCGCGCGACCGCTACGGTCGCAAGTTCGACTCCTGCCTCGAGGCATGGATGTGTGTTAGTTTTAAGTTCTAAGGGAATGATGACCTCAGAAGTCCCATAGTGCTCAGAGCCATTTTTTTCCTATTATGAAACAGATAAGTTATACCACTAGTGAGTAAATACATTGCTTCGTAAGTGTAAGAGCCCTAACGTACTGACAGGGCCTTTAGCAAGAAGTCCGCTTATCGATTTCACGTAATACACGTGGTACACACTTCTGCAGAACAGACACTTTCTCCACCGTAATTTCATCGTCCCTGATGACTAGTTCAGTCATCAGTCACTCAAGTGGAACTGCTTCGCGGGCGCCACGGAGTAGACATTGTTATTATTCTCTGCAATTACGCCAATGTCGCGTATTTCAAACTGGGCAAAACCTGCATCTACAATCACTGGGCATCATGTTCTGAATGACAGGATTCTTTTCATTAGCTGCAACAGATCTACAACCGATCCGGAGACATTATTTTCAACACAGCATCGCCAAATTCCAGTATCATGTGTCATCACCACCACAATATTTCATAATCGTGCAGCGAGGAAAGGTGCACGCAATTATTGAAAAAGACTCTAATGTAGCACGTGTTTTTTTTTCTTTAAAACAAAATGCTGTTCCAGTTTTAATAGTGTAATTACTCGACGAACGACAACATAGTCTTTGTAACAGGAACAACATACACTGTAAGAAAAAAACAAGATCAACGACGCACCACGAAGGAATTATCCGAATGGGACGGAAATGGGTAGATCTCATGTCCATGTACAGACAAACAAACGATCACTATTTCAGAAAAAATCGTTATTTATTCAAGGGAAACAACTTCACAAATTGAGTCAACAACGCGTTGGTCAACCTCTGGCACTTACGCAAGCAGTTATTCGGCTTGGTACTGATCGACAGAGTTTCCTTCCGTGGGATATTGTGCCAATTCTGTCAAACCGGCGCGTTGGATCATCAAAATCCCGAACGGTTGGAGGGTGCTGCCCATAAAGCTCGAAACGTCATCAACTCCGGAGAGACCCGGCGACGTTGTTGGCTAAGGTAGGGTCTGGCAAGCAGTAGGAACTCTCGCCGTTGTGGGCGGGCGTTATCTTGCTAAAATATCTCAGGACAGCCTGACGTGAAGGGCAACAAAACGGGGCGCTGAATATCTTCGACGTAGCGCTGTGCTGTAAGCGTACCGCGGATGCCAACCAAAGGAGTCCTGCTGTGGCACCCTAGACCATCACTCGTGGATGCCGGACGTATTACGGGTGACAGTCAGGTTGGCATTCCACCACTGTCCGGGGCGTCTCCAGACATTTATTCACTGGTCACTGGGTCTCAGTACGAAGAGGGGCTCGTCACTGGAGAAAACTCCATTCCCTATACGTTAAGTTGTATTACTATTGGTTAATAGCAGGAACCAGATATGCTTTGTTTAATAAGTCTCCTAATGGTCTAATATATCGTGTCGACTTAAGGATGAATAAACCCCACGTGGCAGATCATGAAACCTCTGAACGCTGTTTCACAGTCCAGTCGCTACCCCAGAGAAGTAATTTGAATACCGAATTCCAAGTTGTTATATGGTTAATTTCGTACAGTGAATTTGGTATATGCATACCGATGATCATTCAGGTAAATTACCAGAGAACTATCTTCGGGAGCTCTGAGGAATTAAAAGCAAAGTCGTTTGCGTTGTAGGCCTTCAATCAAATCCCTATCCTCAATAGCTAGTTCAAGTAGCCGTCCCTTTCATTTTTAGTAAAAAAATGCTTTATATGAAATTTAAATTCAGGTGGAGCCACAGTGCGCCCCCTCTTACCTATTCATGGCAGTGTGTCCTGCCTGACGATACTTTCTGTTATACGAACATAGCGATACCACCATTCCCCAAGTACGCACATAGTTTATAGAAACCGATCCACCGACAGCAGACAGGTTACAATAAATGCTAGAAATCTTAATGTACGTACACATTCTTCAAACCCTTGCAAAATAAATGACGGAGGGTACTTTTACCGCTCTAGACATTTCCTTTCTCGTACCACTGGCAAATTCAGGGAGGGAACTATTGTATCAGCGCCTGTATGCCTCCTACCGAGCCACAGAGTCCCTTACATTTTACCTACATCCCTTATGCGAGACGAATATTGGAAGCAGTAGAACCTTCCTGCAGTCTGTCGCAAATGCTGGTTCTGAAAACTTAGTCCGTAGCGTTTCGCGAAAACGTAGTTTTCTTCCCTCCAAGGATCTCCATTTGCGCGTCTTGGTTTTCTCCATCTTTACCACAGACCGTGTTAATTTTGCCCGCAATATCTGTTATAATTGTCAATCTGAGCAGTCATTCCTTTGAGACACTTGAGGGCAGTTTTAAATTCATGGTGACCCAAAAGTCCGTTCTTGTTGTTGTGATCTTCAGTCCAGAGACTGGTTGGATGCAGCTCTAAATGCTACTCTATCCTGCGCAAGCCTCATCATCCCCGAGTAACTACTGCAACCTACACCGTTCTAAATCTGCTTAGTGTATTCATTTCTTCGTCTCCCTCTACTATTTTTACCCCCGACGTTTGCCTCCAGTGCTAAATTGCTGATCCCCTGATGCCTCAGAACGTGTTCTACCAACCGATCCTTTCTTCTAGTCAGGTTGTACCACAAATCTCTCTTCTCCCCAGTTCTATTCACTACCTCTCGTTTAATCTTCAGCATTATTCTGTAGCACGACATTTCAAAAGCTTTTATTCTCTTCTTGTCTAAACTGTTTATCTTCCATGTTTCGCTTCCATACATGGCTACACTCCATATAAATACTTTCGGAAAGGACTTCCTGAAACAAGTCTATTCTCTATGTTAACAAATTTCTCTTACTCAGAAATGCTTTTCTTGCTATTACTAGCCCGGATTCTATATCCTCCCTATTCCCAAATAGCAAACCTCATCTACTACTTTAAGTGTCTCGTTTCCTAATCTAATTCCCTCAGCTTCACCTGATTTAATTGAACTACATTCCTTTATCCTCGTTTTGATTTTGTTGATGTTCATCTTATAACCACCTTTCAAAACACAGTTCACTCTGTTAAACTGCTCTTCCAAGTCCTCTGCCGTCTCTCACAGAATTACAATGTCATCGGCAACCTCAAAGTTTTTATTTTTTCTCCCTGAACTTTAATTCCTATTCTAAATTTTTCTTTTGTTTTCGTTAATTCTTGCTCAGTGTACAGATTGAATAACATTGGAGATAGTCTACAAACCTGTCTCACTAGTCTACAAACCTGTCTCACTTCCTTCACAACCACTCTTTCCCTTTCCTGCCCCTCGACTCTTATAAGTAACATCTGGTTTCTGTACAAATTGTAAATAGCCCTTCGCTCCCTGTATTTTACCCCTGCCACGTTTGGAATTTGAAAGGGAGTATTCCAGTCAAAAATCCGTTAACATTTGATAACGCACTAATTCATGGAATAATGTAGGTGGGGAAGTAAACCTTGACACACATGTCTGAAATGACATGGGGTTTTTTCTGAAACCAAAAAGAGAAAAAACCGGCCAACGCTACGGTCACAGGTTCGAATCCTGCCTCGGGCATGGATGTGTGTAATGTCCTTAAGTTAGTCAGGTTTCAGTAGTTCTAAGTTCTAGGAGACTGATGACCTCAGATGTTAAGTCCCATAGTGCTCAGAGCCATTTTTTTTTCCTTTGTTAAGGAGGAAGTGGAGGCTCTAGCGGCTTTGTGTCCACATGGTGAGGTCAGCGCTAGTGAAGTCGCACATCGCACCGCCGTTCCATACACTCCCGTCTGGAGAGCACTAGAGCACTAAGACATACTCTACAATGATTACCGTACAGAATCCAGCGTCGCCATGAACTGTTAGCACGGATTTTGTGGCAAGGAGAACATTTTCCGTGTGAGCACTTCAAAAAATTGGAGATGATGAGATTAGTTGTCTAATGTGTAGTGGACCGATGACGCTGATTTCACACTCCTAGGGTCAGTCAACACCCACAACTGCAAACCTGGGCTACCGAAAATCTTAGATCTGTCGTGGAAACTCCACTGCACGACGAGAAACTAATGATGTGGTATGGATTTACGACATCAGTCATGATCGGATCCTTTTGCTTCAAGTAAATGCGGAGTGCTGCTCTTCAGACTGTCAGCGTGACCAGTGCGAAGTAAATCGGTATGTTACAGAATTTCATCATCCCTAGCCCAGCTGATGAACACGTGCTTGGAGGTTCGATATTTACGCAGGATGGCGCTCCAGCCTGTGCTGCCACACGTGTGGTAGATCTCTTGGGCACATCGTTTGGAGAGAATCGCGTACTGAGCTGTCACTTCCGTCATGCCTGACCTCCCACGTCCCCAGACCTCAATCCCTGTGGTTATTGGTTATGGGGTTACCTGAAGTCGCCAGCCTACCGCAATCGTCCGACCTCATTAAGGACGCTGAAAGACAACACCCGACGGGAGTATCTCACCGTACAGATATGCTGTGCAGTACTATTCACAATACTGTCCCTCAACTACAGATGATGTTGATGAATGATGGCTCACATGTTGAGCAATTGTTATGAACAACACCGTCTTTGCTAAAATCAGTTGTTATGCTAATTATTGCTTTTGTGTCATATGAAGAGCCATTTGTTGGTCATTTTTGCACTTTTTTGGTTTCAATTAAACCCCATGTCAATTTTTACCTTGACACCTACATTATTGTGTGAAGTGCCGAATTTTAAAATCTTAACGGAGTTTTGGATCACCCCGTAGGTATGAAAGAGATTTGGTTGAAATGACTGCGTTCGGGTTCTCACAGTCTCCTGTCCTCTACGAGCGCCAGGAGCTGATTGAAACACACGGTATTCGTACCACATAGATAGATACGTGGAGTTAGAACGGAAAAAAGCTTTTTCACATTTTAGGATTTTTATCTCATTGTAAAATTTGCAATTTTCCGAATAAAATGATATATATATATATATATATATATATATATATATATATATATATATATATATATATATATCACTTATAAACTCACATGGGAAGCATTTTATTTTATTTTTTAAATATAATCTACACCGGTCGAAAATGTCAAAATTTTTACGTATATTACTTCAAGATCTAATAAAATCGGTAATTTTTTATATAGAACGCTGTGGATTACTGTATTACATGTTGGTCATGTCCAGAAGAGAATGGGCACCAGGTTGAGGAAGTTGAAACAAAGTTTGAGACATAAGAAACTTTCTGATGGTAAAACCATAAGAGGCAGGCTGACAGACAACATGATTGACTACAGCAGTATTATGGGATGGCAATTAGAAATACTACTGAGCATTTGTTCAAAAGGAAGAGGCAGTATGGGCTACCCTCTTCCACAGACTGTCAACTGATGAAAAACCAGTACACCACCTTTACCTTCCTGGACCTGGTTCATTGTGCAATTACCACAATGCCCAGTACTCAAACAGTTCATACAGCCATAAGCATTCCATCCCAGCAGCAGTCATGAATGTCATAAAACCTATTTACAGAGACCCAGCAAATTCTGAATTACTGAAGACGCCTGCATGGTCAGAGTCAAAATCCCAATAAGACGTTCAATAATCTTATATGGACTCGCTTGCCAAAAAATGTTTTTGTTGGAATGAAGACACTAAAGTGGGGGTCAATGATGGTATTATTGCTTTTAATGATGGCAATATTGGTAGGGTGAAAGTGCTACAGCATATGGGAATTAATCCTGGAGCAAACTGAAACAGAGAACTTGAACGGATGGACAAGATTCGCATTGATACAGCAGAGTATGCAGCGCAGTTGTCCAATAAGGAGTCCAGAAACAAGGACAAAAGAAAAAACTTAAAAAAAGATCAAGAGAATGACATACAGTATAGTACAGGGTGCTCTGAGTGACTAAAAATTAAAACTTAAGCGTATATTAAGTGAGTTACAGTTTTTTGAAACTTTAGAAGCCGTTCCTGAAAATTTACATTTTCTATTGCATTTTTCCGTAATTCTCAGAAACCACTTCGAGCAGAGTATTAAAATTTTCAGGGAGTAATAACATACATAGCCAGAGTCTACTGAACTAAACTAAGAATATAGTGTCATGCATAATTAAAATTATTTAGGATGACGTACAAAAAAGTACACAAAATTTTAACCGTGTAATTAAAAAAATTTATTTCCGAAAGCAGTGGCTGGAATGCAATTACTGTAGTTTAGTAGACGCATAACATACAGTTTAGTGTCTTGTAAAAGATTCATGTCTATGGCTACAGTGGTTCCTGAAATACAGGGAAGCCAAGTCACTAAATTTAACGTTGTCGGGATAGGGCGTTCCAACTCCCCTTATTTGACTAAATTTGCAGTCGTGAATCCAGCGTTGCGACGGAACAAACATATTTACATAAACACATCTTTCTAGCGAACTGGTCCATTACCTGTTTAATAATTTATCTCTGTATTGTGCTAGATAGCAAAACCGACGAATGCGTTCAGTTCTCTCACTGAACAGCTCAGTGACCTTCGAAAGTATGACTGTGAATTGATGTAGTTCGTTTTTTATGTTAACACGCCATTGTCAGGGCCCATATTTGAAGATTTTAATCTTATAGAACCTAAACAGGCCTAAATCGTACTCAGGGGCCTAAAACGGGCTTAATAGGACCTGCACAGAAAAATTGTGGCTAAAGAGACTTTTGCAGACAAACACGGGGTTTAAATAGGTTTTCTTAATTAATGCTAGGTAAAAATCAATACTGTGAATTTGCACATTTTAAGAAAACACACAATAAATAAATTCATACCTTGTACTGAAATCAAGAATATCTATGGTGCTATGTCGCACGTCTGTATACCTTGATCATGAGTCAACACACTGCCTCTTCGGTGACACTTGGGTCCACATATTTTTGCAGGTCGGAAAGTATAAGAAATATAGTTCGCACTGGAATGAGCACTGTGTATGACTGTGTGACTATCGCCATAGTTTCGCTTTGTGAATGCGTTCGTTGGATGGTCGGTTGATTTTGGCAGAGAGGACCAAACAGCGAGTTCATCGGTCCCATCGGGTTATGGAAGGATGGGGAAGGAAGTGGGCCGTGCCGTTTCAAAGGAACCATCCCGGCATTTGCCTGAATCGATTTAGGGAAATCACGGAAAACCTAAATCAGGATGACCGGACTCGGGTTTGCACCGCCGCACTCCCGAATGCGAGTCCTTTGTGCTAAGCACTGCGCCACCTCGCTGGGTTATGAACATGTCCACGCGCCGCTGCATTGGGACATACCCAGTCACCAGTTACTTAAATGACATCCGACAATACAGAGGTACACTAAAGGAAAAAGTAGATACTTGACTTTGTTTTCGTAGTTACGAAGAAAGGTTGTGTGTTGTGTTGACTCGTGTTGAGTGGGGCAGTGTTAAGTGTAATTTTGTGACGCCCAAATACAAATCGTCAAAAACTGGTCATTGCGGGCAGCACGTTGGGAAAGACACCAATTACACAAGTGACGGCCGAGTGATTTTTTGCCACACTTGTGAAAAACAAGTAAATGAATATAGGTTATTTTAACCATTTATTTTATCTATCAGTCTTCTCGCTAGTCTTCTGCCCTCGTGCATTCACATCGAAATTTAAACTTATTTTACTGACATGTAAACGCGATTAAATGTACATGATAACTCTATTATTTTTTAATTACTGCCATCTTCTTTGTGTTCATTCCTTCTAATATTAGATCCGTCGTGATAAGAAATCACATTTCCTTCAACACAAAGATCCCGAAGCTCACATTACAAGCATCACTAGGCAGAAGAACAAACAACAGATTCGACCATGAATTTCCTCTGTGACAAACAGTGCTGTGGACAGCTGTAATCTACACGTTTGTGAGCCGTTAATATCAGCTAATGCGGGATGGAACGCGTTAAAGACCGTTGCTTTTAAGGGCTCCCTGGAAAGTATCAGCTGCCGTAATAGATCAGATGACCCGGTATTCTACATCTACATCTACATGGTTACTCTCCAATTCACACTTAAGGGCCTGGCAGATGGTTCATCGAACCATTTTCATACTACTTCTCTACCATTCCACACTCAAATGATGCTTGGGAAAAAGGAACACCTAAATCTTTCCGTTCGAGCTCTGATTTCTCTTATTTTATTATGATGATCATTTCTCCCTACGTAGGTGGGTGTCAACAAAATATTTTCGCATTCGGAAGAGAAAGTTGGTGATTGAAATTTCGTAAATAGATCTCCACGCAAAGAAAGCCGCCTTTGTTTCAGTGATTGCCACCCCAACTCACGTATCATATCAGTGACTCTCTCACCCTTATTGCGCGATAACACGAAACGAGCTGCCCTTCTTTGCACTTTTTCGATCTCCTCCGTCAATCCTACCTGGTAAGGACCCCACACAGCGCAGCAATATTCCAGCAGAGGACGGACAAGTGTAATGTAGGCTGTCTCTTTAGTGGGTTTCTTCGCATCTTCTCCCTGTGCTCCCTGCCGCCGTTGGATAAGCAGCTGCAGCAGCAAGTCGTATACCCCTAGCTTACTTATTTGTTACATAGTTTAATTCCTAATTTCTTTGCGTGTTTTTGGGTACTTGCATTGTTTAATTCATAAATTTCTGGCGTATTATAGTATTTGAGAGTTGTAGCATCGCGCTTTAGTGTTTACTTCGTAGATTCTTACTTAAATTGCGTGTGAGTTTCGTATAGGAGGTGTAATTTCGAGTTTTAGTTACTATAATTGTAAATTCAGGCAGATTGTAGCGCAGTCGTTAGGTATTTGTATAGGTTAGTTAATACATTCTTTGCGTGTTTCCCTTGCGTTATCTAGGCACTGACTCGTGTTTCAGTAGCTGTTGTTCAATATCGATTAGAATGGACAGGGGCTGTGATTGCTGTGTTCGGATGAGGGCTGAGTTGGCATCCCTTCGCTCACAACTGCAAGCGGCGCTGACTTCGGTCGCGCAGCTTGAGGCTGTTGCCAATGGGCACCACTATGGGGAGCCGGACTTAGGTATCACGGGGATATCAACCTCGTCCTGTCTGTCCCCAGATCGGTCTGCCGCTGTGGTTGCCCCGGTTGCTGCCAGCAGTGGGGCTGAGCCCACGCCTGTGGTTGATTGGGAGGTCGTTCCAAGGCGTGACAGGCAGCGAAAGACATCCCCAGAGGCTGATCAGAAAGCCTCCCCGGTGCGTCTGATAAACTGATTTCAGGCACTGTCTCTGGCTGAGCCAGATGCAGCTGCCTGCCCTGTTTCAGAGGATTATTCTCAGTCTTCAAGGTCCGGGCAATCACAGAGGGTGGGCTTATTGGTAGTTGGGAGCTCCAATGTTAGGCGCGTAATGGGGCCCCTTAGGGATATGGCGGCTCAGGGGAAGAAATCCAGCGTGCACTCCGTGTGCATTCCGGGTGGAGTCATTCCTGATGTGGAAAGGGTCCTTCCGGATGCCATGAAGAGCACAGGGTGCAGCCAGCTGCAGGTGGTGGCACATGTCGGCACTAATGACGTGTGTCGCTTTGGATCTGAGGAAATTCTCTCTGGATTTCAGCGGCTATCTGATTTGGTGAAGGCTGCCGGTCTTGCTCACGAGATGAAGGCAGAGCTCACCATCTGCAGCATCGTTGACAGAACCGACTG
The DNA here is from genome assembly GCF_021461385.2 of Schistocerca piceifrons. Lineage (NCBI taxonomy): Eukaryota > Metazoa > Arthropoda > Insecta > Orthoptera > Acrididae > Schistocerca > Schistocerca piceifrons. The sequence goes on along the minus strand of NC_060140.1, from coordinate 854,610,456 downwards.
TGGACCCTTGGTGCAGACCCGGGTGGAGGGTCTGAATCAGAGGCTCAGACGGTTTTGCGACCGTGTTGGCTGCAGATTCCTTGACTTGCGCCGTAGGGTGGTGGGGTTTCGGGTTCCGCTGAATAGGTCAGGAGTTCACTACACTCAGCTGGCGGCTACACGGGTAGCGGAGGCTGTGTGGCGTGGACTGGGCGGTTTTTTAGGTTAGAAGGCCTCGAGAAAGTACGGGGTGGGCTGCAATCTCAAAGGGTGCATGGCAAATACAGGACGTGCTTGAATCAAGGAACAGTCGGAATTGTAGTTGTAAATTGTTGTAGTTGTGCTGGGAAAGTCCCTGAGCTTCAAGCGCTAATAGAAAGCACAGAAGCTGAAATAGTTATAGGTACAGAAAGCTGGCTAAAGCCTGAAATAAGTTCTGCAGAAATTTTTACGAAGTCTCAGACGGTGTTCAGGAAAGATAAATTAGGCAGAATTGGTGGTGGAGTGTTTGTATCTGTCAGTAGTGGTTTATCTTGTAGTGAAGTCGAAGTAGATACTCCGTGCGAATTGGTATGGGTGGAGGTTGTACTTAACAGCCGAACTAAGTTAATAACTGGCTCCTTCTACCGACCCCCAGACACCGATGATATAGTTGCGGAACAGTTCAGAGAAAATTTGAGTCTTGTAACAAATAAATACCCCACTCATACGGTTATAGTTGGTGGGGACTTCAACCTTCCCTCGATATGTTGGCAAAAATACTTGTTCAAAACCGGTGGTAGGCAGACAACATCTTCCGAGATTGTCCTAAATGCTATCTCCGAAAATTATTTCGAGCAGTTAGTCCACGAACCCACGCGAATTGTAAATGGTTGCGAAAACACACTTGACCTCTTAGCCACAGACAATCCAGAGCTGATAGAGAGCATCATGACTGATACAGGGATTAGTGACCACAAGGTCGTTGTAGCTAGGCTCAATACCGTTTCTTCCAAATCCACCAGAAACAAACGCAAAAAATTTTATTTAAAAAAGCGGATAAAGTCTCACTAGAAGCCTTCCTAAGAGATAATCTCCATTCCTTCCGAACTGACTATGCAAATGTAGACGAGATGTGGCTCAAATTCAACGGTATAGTCGCAACAGCAATTGAGAGATTCATACCTCATAAATTGGTAAGAGATGGAATTGATCCCCCATGGTACACAAAACAGGTCCGAACGCTGTTGCAGAGGCAACGGAAAAAGCATGCGAAGTTCAGAACAACGCGAAATCCCGAAGATTGGCTAAAATTTACAGACGCGCGAAATTTGGCACGGAATTCAATGCGACATGCCTTTAATAGGTTCCACAACGAAACATTGTCTCGAAATTTAGTAGAAAATCCGAAGAAATTCTAGTCGTATGTAAAGTACACAAGCGGCAAGACGCTGTCAATACCTTCGCTGCGCAGTGCCGATGGTACTGTTACCGACGACTGTGCCGCGAAAGCGGAGTTATTGAACGCAGTTTTCCGAAATTCCTTCACCAGGGAAGATGAATGGAATATTCCAGAACTTGAAACACGAACAGCTGCTAGCATGAGTTTCTTAGAAGTAGATACATTAGGGGTTGCGAAGCAACTCAAATCGCTTGATACGGGCAAGTCTTCAGGTCCAGATTGTATACCGATTAGGCTCCTTTCAGATTACGCTGATACAATAGCTCCCTACTTAGCACTCATATACAACCGCTCTCTCACCGATAGATCTGTACCTACAGATTGGAAAATTGCGCAGGTCGCACCAGTGTTTAAGAAGGGTAGTAGGAGTAATCCATCTAACTACAGAGCTATATCATTGACGTCGGTTTGCAGTAGGGTTTTGGAGCATATAGTGTATTCAAACATTATGAATCACCTCGAAGGGAACGATCTATTGATACGTAATCAGCATGGTTTCAGAAAACATCGTTCTTGTGCAACGCAGCTAGCTCTTTATTCGCAAGAAGTAATGGCCGTTATCGAGAGGGGATCTCAAGTTGATTCCGTATTTCTAGATTTCCGGAAAGCTTTTGACACCGTTCCTCACAAGCGACTTCTAATCAAGCTGCGGGCCTATGGGTATCGTCTCAGTTGTGCGACTGGATTCGTGATTTCCTATCAGGAAGGTCGCAGTTCGTAGTAATAGACAGCAAATCATCGAGTAAAACTGAAGTGATATCAGGTGTTCCCCAGGGAAGCGTCCTGGGACCTCTGCTGTTCCTGATCTATATAAATGACCTGGGTGACAATCTGAGCAGTTCTCTTAGGTTGTTCACAGATGATGCTGTAATTTACCGTCTAGTAAGGTCATCCGAAGACCAGTATCAGTTGCAAAGCGATTTAGAAAAGATTGCTGTATGGTGTGGCAGGTGGAAGTTGACGCTAAATAACAAAAAGTGTGAGGTGATCCACATGGGTTCCAAAAGAAATCAGTTGGAATTCGATTACTTGATAAATAGTACAATTCTCAAGGCTGTCAATTCAACTAAGTACCTGGGTGCTAAAATTACGAACAACTTCAGTTTGAAAGACCACATAGATAATATTGAGGGGAAGGCGAGCCAAAGGTTGCGTTTCATAGGCAGGACACTTAAAGGATGCAACAAGTCCACTAAAGAGACAGCTTACACTACACTCGTTCGTCCTCTGTTAGAATATTGCTGCGCGGTGTGGGATCCTTACCAGGTGGGATTGATGGAGGACATCCAAAGGGTGCAAAAAAGGGCAGCTCGTTTTGTATTATCACGTAGTAGGGGAGAGAGTGTGGCAGATATGATACGCGAATTGGGATGGAAGTCATTAAAGCAAAGACGTTTTTCGTCGCGGCGAGATCTACTTACGAAATTTCAGTCACCAACTTTCTCTTCCAAATGCGAAAATATTTTGTTGAGCCCAACCTACATAGGTAGGAATGATCATCAAAATAAAATAAGAGAAATCAGAGCTCGAACAGAAAGGTTTAGGTGTTCGTTTTTCCCGCGCGCTGTTCGGGAGTGGAATGGTAGAGAGATCGTATGATTGTGGTTCGACGAACCCTCTGCCAAGCACTTAAATGTGAATTGCAGAGTAGTCATGTAGATGTAGATGTAAGTGTTCTGCTGCCAACAACGTGCAGTCTCTGTTTTGCCTTCCCCACAATATTATCTACGTGGTCTTTCCAATTTAAGTTGCTCGTATTTGTAATTCCTAGGTATTTAGTCTAATTGACAGCCCTTAGATTTGTGCGATTTATCGTTTACCCAAAATTTATCGGATTTCCTTTAGTAACGATGTGGATGACCTCGCACTTTTCTTTGTTTAGTTCCAACTGCCACTTTTCGCACCATACAGAAGTTCTCTCTAGATCATTTTGTAATTGGAATTGATCGTCTGATGATTTTAATAGAAGATAAATTACAGCGTCATCTGCAAACAATCCAAGGGGCTGCTCAGATTATCACCCAGATCACTTTATAAATCAGGAACAGCAGAGGGCCTATGACACTACCTTGCGGAACGCCAGATATCACTACTGTTCTACTCGATAATTTACCGTCTATCACTACGAACTGTGACCTCTGAGAGGAAATCACAAATCCAGTCGCACAACAGAGACCATACTCCACATGCACGCAATTTGATTAATACTCGCTTGTGCCCTGTGAAAGGAACCATCCCGGCATTTGCCTGGAGCGATTTAGGGAAATCACGGAAAACCTAAATCAGGATGGCCGGAGGCGGGATTGAACCGTCGTCCTCCCGAATGCGAGTCCAGTGTCTATCCACTGTTGAGCACACATAATCAAACATACAGTTCGTGACTTCTTAACAATCACGACCTCAATCAATTCTGTCATCTTTTTCTTTTTTTTTTTTTTTTTTGAGTCATCAGTCTTCTGACTGGTTTGTTGCAGCCCGCCGTGAATTCCACTCCTGTGCCATGTCAGAGTAGCACTTGCAACCTACTTCCTCAATTATTTGCTGGATGTATTCCAATCTCTGTCTTCGTCTACAATTTTTGCCATCTGCAGCTCCGTCTAGTACCATGTAGGTCATTCCATCACGTCTTAACAGATGTCCTATCATCGTTTCCCTTCTACGTGTCAGTGTTTACCACATATTCCTTTCCTCTGGCATTCTGCGCAGAACCTCCTCATTCCTTACCTTGTCAGTCCATCTAATTTTCAGCATTCTTCGTCACACGTTACCCTGAATGATCAGCGCTTGGAGTCAGCTAATTATAAAATTCATGGAGAAAGGTGAAAGAGAAGTCGACCTAATATAACAGCCCAGACATTTTACAAGGTGTGCGGTAATTGTCTTCATTCAGTAGCGCAGTCTCTGTTTCACAGATGAATATCACGCAGCAGTGCCTCCTCTGAATCGTTGCACGAACGACAAAATGGCTGATATCGAAATATGTGACCGTGGGACAGAAAAGAAACTGAAATCGCTCGACAAGGCGAAGGCAATTCGACCTGACGGGATGCCAGTAGGATTCCATATTAGCCTAAGCGAAAGAACTTCGCCTTCTTACAGCAGCAGTGTACTGTAGGTCTCTGGAGGAGTGATGTGTTCCTGATGACTGGAAAACAAGACAGGTCATCCCTGTTTCCAAGAAGGATCGTCCAACAGACGTTTAACACTGTGGGTCCATATCTCTGACGTCGGTATGTTGAAGATCCTTAGATTTTTTTTTGTTACAAACTTTTTTGTATTCCTAGTATGCAAGTTGTTGGTATATCCTGTCCAACAACACGCATTTTGGTTGTCCCTCTGAACTGTTACACAGAACTTAAGTGGTCCTAGAAATCGTGTCCGTGTGGCCACCCCGCAAACGTGGCAACACCGCAATAGTGACCGCATAAATCACATGATTTTCAATTCCCTTGCAAAGTTATTACGAGTACGGGCAAGTTACTGCAGATTACCTAGAAGAGCAGCTGGTAGAAATGCAACTCAAATGGTTTAACTAACGATCTTGCAACTACCCATGAGAGTATATTGATGTTTACAATCTGAAAAGTAAAATATGCTCTCTTCAGTAGAGGGACAAGGTTCGTGCCAGTGCACGTTGCATTGTTGCCAAATTTATTCAAGATGGTGGTGATGACGTCATCCAAGATGGCGGCATGTAGACTTGGCAAAATCGCATGACGTCATCCAAGATGGCGGATTTTGGCGGGAGAAAAGTCCAATTGTATTACGTCCACTAACCTAACCTCAAGAAAAAATGGCGGAAATTTTTAATTTTTGCGGGAAAATAGTCCAATTGTGCTACGTCCACAAACCTAAACCTCCAGAAGAAAAAAAAATGGCGGAAGTTTGAATTCCAACAGGATAATGCATGCAAAACCGTACTTCTCTTTATGATTATTATTGATTATCATTTATTAACATTCATTATCATTTTTTATCATTTATTATTATTGACCTGCCTCCACTAGAAAATTCCCTCCAAATTTAAATTCCAACATGATAATGGCTGCAAAACCTTACTTTTGTTTATTATTCATTATCATTCATTATCATTTATTAACATTCATTATCGTTCATTGTCATTTATTATTATTCATTATCATTCATTCTCATTTATTATCATTTATTATTATTATTATCATTTATTGTTAATTATTATTATTGACCTGCCTCCACTAGAAAATTCCTCCAAATTCAAATTCCTACACGATAATGGCTGCAAAACTTTACTTTTGTTTATTATTATTCATTATCATTTATCAACATTCATTATCATTCATTGTGATTTATTATCATTCATTATCATTTATTATCACTCATTATCATTTATTATTATAGGCCTACCTCCACTAGAAAATTGCTCCAAATTGTAATTTCAACACGATATTCTCTCAAAAACTGTATTTCTGTGTATTATTATCATTATTATTTATTCAAGATGTATTTTCTCGGTGAGAAAGCCATTATCCTTACATCCATAACAAAAAATCTATCATAAATACAAATCCCAAACACCATAATTGATCACATGTACGAGCTTTTTCCGTCACTTATCTTTTTTTACTGGTAGCCTATCATAATCGCGTCAAATAATAAACTGCACTTATAGTAACGTAATTCACGTCCTTATATTTTGCAGGGGGGAAGGGACTGAAGAATTTATTTCAAGCAGTACAGTCATCACTTGTTCTCCAACACAGTCAGCACACATATCTGTGATATCGCAGTGCAGTCACCATGCCGTCCGCACTCCAGCTGAATTAGTTCAAATCCTCGCCACCCCTGGCCAGCGCGTGGAGACACTGCCTACACCTGTCACGTGAGGCGGCCGACCACTAGCGCAGGGGGCGAGCCCAGGGATCGCTCCCACGTCGTAAACATGTTTTCGCTGGACGCGCTGGAACTTGTCGAGTTTGACGTCACAGTGGCCCATTGTCCGCTCACCACGTGTATTCGTCGCCTCCACACGTTTATGGTCGGCCGTTTCCCTGCAGCACTTTCGGTGCCACGTTCAAACGTGTCGATGCCGACCGCTCACAGTCCACCACGTGACCCTGTGCGAGCGAGAACGCAGTGCTACACTTTTGGCGGCAAAGTTTGCTCGACAGTGGAATCTGCCATGACTATATAACAGCACGTTTGGACCGCACTAGAAAGCCCGCTAATTGACTCACGCTCGCGCGCGCGTAATAACTGTCCAATCGCTGTGCCGCCCTCCATACAAGCAACGGACATAGCCTTCTGTAAATACCTGGAAAATGACTCTTTATTTCAGACATTACGGTCATGCAGGTGTGTCCCAACTGACTTCTCCATGCTCACACAGCGAAACTCCAGAGTGCAGCTGACGTACACGCGGCCGGCTGAGCCCGCTCCATCGACAGCTCCCTGGCCGGCTGACGTCAAGCACACCCAGACGGCCAGCGCGCCAGCTAGGCAGCGAGCGGCGTCTTAAGGCCACGCCACAAACGGTCAGCCGCGCCCGCGAGCACTTAACGCTGGACAGGATGGAACCTGTCAACCGCGTGCCGGACAAAGGATACGTTTGGCGCCAGAGTTTCACCAACAATGGAATCCACCATGACCGTATAACAGCGGGTTTGCTCGTCACGAGAACGCTCGCTAATACACTCTCACCACCCCGCTATATTAAATAATTCAATTTACAATTTCATATACGTATGCAAACGTGTTCGACTCCCTAATTTCAACTACTTTTCGAGGACCACACCGCCACCTCGTCCTCCTCCTAGGAACCAGCGCCAAGTTTCAAATCTGCCAGTAAACAAAGCTCACTTGCGCTTCCGCCACCAACCTAAGAAAATTGTTTCAAACTAAGCCACCAGCAATGAAACTCTCCCTACAAGTTTCTGGTAAAACGGACTCACCCTGCAGTAAGTCCATCGGTGGAGGAACGAATTTACTTTATTTAGGAATGGAGTATGTCTATCACACCGACATGTCCCACATCATACAGACCTGCAAAACACTCCTACATAACTCATTTATAATGTTCTACATACACGCTTTCTAATTATAAACAGTTAAAAATAATTCATAGCACAGCATACAGACATGCGAACCACTCGTAAATAATGCAAAACATTTACCTCCAAATAGCCAAACAACTGGTAATTTTCGGAAATAATTTCAGTTCATAGGCTGATGGAAGGAGGAACGAGTGTACTTTATTTATTTGCAACATATCTTTTTGAAACTTTTACTTCTCATAGGTTTCGATATGTAAGGCTGACATAAGGCAGTTTCTGAACTCCAGTAGTGCACTACACTTGGCAACACAACCACACCCATCAAGATATTCATTCAAGTCCAGACCTGTAACTCCTCTACATATAATTTTGTCCAATTACTTGTCTACTCACTCACATTGTGACCAGATTGCCGTTATTGCGCAATAACAGCTCAGACTGCACTGTGCTGCTTGGGGAAGTAAAGAAGGGCTGCACTCTATTGCTCGTCGCGAGAACGCTCGCTAATTCACTCTCAGCACCCCGCTATATTAGGACCGCGTTCCCGAGCCGCGACCACCGAACGCGGGTGAAAGTCAACTTTATATCAGCGTACCATAATTCCAAAGTGCAGCCTCCATACGCTAGACACATCATAGCAGCACATGTCTTTACCTCCTATGATACTGTAGCACACTGCACATTGCTCCTCACACGACATTACACGGCCCTTTAACTAAACATAACTATACATCCCTGCCCTCGCCTCGTCGCGTGACCAGCCATTGTAAAACCTTGTCAATATTATTCTTACTTTACAACATTTTTTTTAAAAAAAAGATCTAATTTACACCTCCCACCACACCTAACCTTACACCCGTCCCATATGTATAGCGTTATCTGGTATAATTTGATTGTCTTTATGTGTTCAAGAATTAAGTGTGAATGGACGTGCTGAGCAGTCATCTATGAGTGGTCGCAATGATACTTGCTAAGTAGAGGATGTATGGTTTAGCTATGATACTGAAATTAAGAAAAACAAGCTGTCACATGATTGGCCAGTGTTGGACTTACTGTAAAATTTTTCACGATATCAGCTGTGATGGATAATATTGCAGTAGATCGGTGGTGTCTCATCCATCACACCTGTGCATTGGGTACGACATAATGATTGACTGACAATGCTTGCTTGAGTTGGGGGAGAAATTTTGGTTGATGGACCGCAACTTCCAGGGTTGCTAGCACCGAAAACGGTGATCCTGTACTTGTGTGCAAAAATGACCAATCACTAGAAGTTGAATGCGGAGTTATAAACTATTCGGTCACTGCGACATATGAGTTTAAATGTGGAAGTGGTCAATCACTTTCGAGGGAAGTGGCTACAACGACAGCAGGCTCTTCTATTTTCCTTGTGTTGTGGGTGTCCTTTATTTAAAATCATTCAATGTTATGCTATCGACTGTAAGAATATGATTTATAAGGTGCATGGTATAGTTTCCTGTGAGAGACCGTGCATCAGTCCGTGTTAATGTCTGTTTAGAATCAGGCAATGACTTCGAAGTCACGGCAGAAAGACGAAATGCTTGGCAGTGTGCAAAAGCGTGTTAGAAAACACTGTTTGAACAAGGGCCAGAGGCAGCTTCTCATTTGCTTAGAGTATGGGTGATCAAACTTTAAAGCGTGTGTGTATATTTAATATGATCTTGTTCAATAGGCATTTGTAGTTTGAGGTGTTGGATTTAGCGAGCTGTTAGGAATTCTTGGATGGCTGCACTCTGAGTTATTCAGGGGGAGTATTGTGAATTCCGCTTGTTCGCGCTGGAGGTGGATCGCATTGGTGCCTTCGTGACTTTTTCTTTGTTTGATGGTAGAGGATAAAGATAATAGGGTGTTGAGAATCTGTTGTACTTGTACCTAGTTTGAGGTGTACAACATTGCGGACATTTCCGGCGAATGGTCAAAACAAGGTCCTGTTGTAGTAACTGAGATCGTTCTGTTTATAGGCAGGTTACAGAAGGTAATAGATATGTCTTTCTCCAACTTAAATTGCAGAGATCAGATGGGTGAAGATAAATGCATACCCATATATGCTTGGAAAGGGAGAATGCTTTTTTATTATTAAGTGAGTTTTGGCAGGAGTGAATATGGTTTTATATATGTGAGTGGAAATTGTGAGCAAAGGGTGAATGACGTCGGGTTCGCTGGCTGGGGTTGACACTGTTTACATATCCTGTTGGAGATGCAAGGGGGAGATAGAGATCTGCGCTATTCAGGAATCCATTTGTGCACTGTATGTCGTTAGACAATAGCTGGAGAACAGGTATAGGGAGAACCCACTTCAGCATTCTGGTCCTGGGGCTGAGTGGACGGCTGTTTAGATGGACAGCTATGTGGCTTTGACATGCCGCCGGCGGCGCTTGGACACTCGCTTTGTAAGGCGCTATGGGATTAGTTTGAGCATTTAGTACTTGTTTGGGTGGTTATTGGATTAAGAACTGTAATACTGAAGGTCACATCCTCAGCGGGACCGCTGTGTAATTGAGTAAGTGTGTTTACGTATTTGAAGATATGTTTCGCGAATGGTGGTGATAAGTTGATGGCTCAGTTTAGCTACCACTGTAAAAAAATAGCTGTCTGATGCTGAAAGAAAGAAAAGAAAGAAAGAAAGGGATGACCTTACCCCCAGACCTGATGGTTGAGTTATTAGATAAGAGCAAGTGATAGTTGAATGACGCTATGTGTTCGGATATAGGAGTCTCTAAACAGCGGGGCGAGATTTTTTTTATGTGGAAATTTATGCAATCTATAGATAGTGGTATTCGACCGCTAGTGACAACAGTTAAGAGCGGAAAAATAGGTACAAATCGAGAACTGGCAGAATGTTGGGGCAATGGTAATAATATTTAATTGAAGGAGGAGGTGGTAAATATGGACCAGGCTTTGAATATTGTTGTATGTACTTGATGCTCTGTTTAAAAGTTTGAGTCTTTAATTGCGTTTGGTATTTCTGGGTGTGTGTAAAATTAATTTTACTGTTGAAAGTGCGAGAAAGATGAGTTGATTGGTGTTTAGATAGAGGCTACGTTTGTAATTCGAAAAGAGGGGATGAGAATGGTATACTGATTGATAGGCATGCTTTGTGGGGTGATATATGAGTGTCAAGATAGGGTTGAGGACGTTTGCGTATGTTGATAGTGGGACGGGTGTGAGGTTAGGTGTGGTGGGAGGTGTACATTAGATCTTATTTAAAAAAAAATAAATATTGTAAAGTAAGAATAATATTGAGAAGGTTTTTAGATGGCTGGTCACGCGACGAGGCGAGAGCAGGGATGTGTAGTTATGTTTAGTTAAAGGGCCGTGTAATGTCTTGTAAGGAGCAATGTGCAGTGTGCTACAGTATCATAGGAGGTAAAGACATGTGCTGCTATGATGTGTCTAGCGTATGGAGGCTGCGCTTTGGAATTATGCTACGTTGATATAAAGTTGACTTTCACCCGCGTTCGGTGGTCGCGGCTCGGGATCGCGGTCCTGGACGGACGTATGTGTGTGCTTTGACCGCTGACGAGCGCGTTGACCGCGCCAACTCACGCTTCCGGAAGCTGAGCAGGGGCTGTGCGAGGTCTGAAATCACAATCCTGTGGGCAGGGTGCAGAGTGGGGGTACCTGCTCACGTCTGCTGAGTTATTTTGCGAGCGGAGCTGAAGGTTCTGCTATGCGTTATTAGGGTAGTTTACGAGTACTGAGCTTATCTACACATCTATGTGACGTATTATTTAGTAGCAGTTTGCTATAGTGTGTACTGAAATTATGATTGGGTGTGTGTCTGTGGGCTGTGCAACATGGCCCAGGGCACATCTGGGATTGGTGTTTTGTGATAGTGTGATAGATACACTGTATGGTTAAATAAGTTGTTCAAAAAAAATAGAGTGTTCTCAATGATTACACGCGCCTGCAGCGCAGATCGAAGTGATTGGTTTTCCATCACCATCTCGGTTGCATCCGAGTAGTAAATGTTTTCCCGGCCACGTTATCGAGTGTGTCAACGAGCTATGAGCTATTCTGAGAATTGACGTGAAGGCAGGCCCAGACCTGAGACGCCGGCGGTATACATGAGAAGACTGATGCAGCTTTCACATGTGTCGGCTGTAGCGAGCGCTCGGAAGCTGAACTTGGCTGGAGACTCTGGAATCCCCTTCCCCGCCGACCGCACGCGAGCGAGGCCTGCCTTGGAGCGTAATCTAAGGCGCATAGGCGATATCAATTTCTCCGGTGATAGGTGCGAATGCGACTGTGTTGAGGTCATGTTTGGGGGAGGCCGAGCAGAGACTTTTGGTCGGTTTGGCAGCTGGTGGTGTTTGGGCACGTCTGTTGCACTATTTTGCGAGCATGTCTGTGCACTGTGCGGTGCTTTATTTGGAGAGTTTAAGAGTACAGAGCTCATCTGTTGATATTGTGTACTGCATTATTTAAGAGCTGTTTGCTATTGTGTGGTGAAATTAGGAGTTGTTTACGTGTTTGTGGCCTGTGTCAGATGACCACAGTCGGATCAGTGCGGGTGTTTTGTGACAAATATACTCCACGACTAAATAAAAGGGCTCCAAATAAATAGAGTGCAGCCCTTCCTTACTTCGCCGAGCAGCACAGCGCAGTCTGAGCAGTTTTTGCGCAATAACGGCAAATCTGGTCAGAATGTGAGTGAGTAGACAAATAACTCGACAAATTTATCTGTAGAGGAGTGACAGGTCTGGATTCGAACGAATATCTTGATGCGTGTGGTTGTGTTGCCAAGTGTAGTGCACTACTGGAGTTCAGAAACTGCCTTATGTCAGCCTTACATATCGAAACCTATGAGAAGTAAAAGTTTCAAAAAGATATGTTGCAAATAAATAAAGTACACTCGTTCCTCCTTCCATCAGCCTATGAACTGAAATTATTTCCGAAAATTACCAGTTGTTTGGCTATTTGGAGGTAAATGTTTTGCATTATTTACGAGTGGTTCGCATGTCTGTAGGCTGTGCTATGAATTTTTTTAACTGTTTACATTTAGCAAACATGTGTGTAGAACATTATAAATGAGTTATGTAGGAGTGTTTTGCAGGTCTGTATGATGTGGGACATGTTGGTGTGATAGATATATTCCATTCCTAAATAAAGTAAATTCGTTCCTCCATCCATGGGCTCACTGCAGGGTGAGTCTATTTTACCAGAAACGTGTAAGGAGAGGTTGAGTGCTGGTGGCTTAGGAGGAGGAGGAGGAGCTTAGTGTTTAACTTCCCGTCGACAACGAGGTCATTAGAGACGGAGCGCAAGCTCGGGTAAGGGAAGGATGGGGAAGGAAATCGGCCGTGCCCTTTCAAAGGAACCATCCCGGCATTTGCCTGAATCGATTTAGGGAAATCTCGGAAAACCTAAATCAGGACGGCCGGAGACGGGATTGAACCGTCGTCCTCCCGAATGCGAGCTGGTGGCTTAGTTTGAAACAATTTTCTTAGGTTGGTGGCGGAAGCGCAAGTGAGCTTTGTTTACTGGCAGATTTGAAACTTGGCACTGGTTCCTAGGAGGAGGAGGAGGTAGCGGTCTGGTGCTCGAAAAGTAGTTGAAATTAGGGAGTTGAACACATTTGCATACGTATATGAAATTGTAAATTGAATTATTTAATATAGCGGGGTGGTGAGAGTGAATTAGCGAGAGTTCTCGTGACGAGCAAACGCGCTGTTATACGGTTATGGTGGATTCCACTGTCGGTGAAACTCTTGCGCCAAACGTAACCTTTGTCCGGCACGCAGTCGACAGGTTCCATCTTGTCCAGCGTTAAGCGCTCGCGGGCGCGGCTGACCGTTTGTGGCGGGGCCCTAAGGCGCCGCTCGCCGCCTAGCTGGCGCGCTGGCCCTGGGGGTGTGCTTGACGTCAGCCGGTCAGGGAGCTGTCGATGGAGCGGGCTCAGCTGGCTGCACTTATGTCAGCTGCGCTCTGGAGTTTCGCTGTGTGAGCATGGAGAAGTCAGTTGGGACACACCTGCATGACCGTAATGTCTGAAGTAAAGAGTCATTTTCCAGGTATTTACAGAAGGCTATGTCCGTCGCGTGCATGGAGGGTGTGTGACGTAAGTGGGTCGACGGCGCAGCGATTGTACAGTCATTACGTGCGCTCGAGAGCGAGTCAATTAGTGGGCTTTCTAGTGTGGTCCAAACGTGCTGTTATATAGTCATGGCGGATTCCACCGTCGAGCAAACTTTGCTGCCAAAAGTGTAGCACTGCATTCTTGCTCCCACAGGGACACGTGGTGGATGGTGAGCGGTCGGCATCGACAGGTTTGAACGTGGCACCGAAAGTGTTGCAGGGAAACGGCTGACCATTGTGCGATTCATCTCTGAGGGAGACAATTTTGGCGGGAAACGTGTGGAGGCGACGAATACACGTGCTGAGCGGACAAGGGCCATTGGGGCGTGAAACTCGACAAGTTCCAGCGCGTCCAGTGAAAACATGTTTACGACGTGGGAGCGATCGCTGGGCTCGCCCCCCCCCCCCCCCCCCCCGCGCTAGTGGCCGGCCGCCTCACGTGACAGGTGTAGGCAGTGTCTCCGTGCGCTGGCCCTGGCCAGGGGGTGGCGAGGATTTGAACTAATTCAGCTGGAGTGCGGACGTCGTGGTGACTGCACTGCGACATCACAGATGTGTGTGGTGACTGTGTTGGAGAACAAGTGATGACTGTACTGCTTGAAATAAAGTCTTCAGTCCCTTCCCCCTGCAAAATCAAAGGACGTGAATTACATTATTATAAGTGCAGTTTATTATTTGATGCGATTATGATAGGCTACGAGTGAAAAAAGATAAGTGACGGAGAAAGGAGGAGGAGATTAGTGTTTAACGTCCCATCGACAACGAGGTCATTAGAGACGGAGTGCAAGCTCGGGTGAGGGAAGGATGGGGAAGGAAATCGGCCGTGCCCTTTCAAAGGAACCATCCCGGCATTTGCCTGAAGCAATTTAGGGAAATCACGGAATACCTAAATCAGGATCGCCGGACACAGGATTGAACCGAGTGACGGAGAAAGCTCGTACATGTCATCAATTATGGTGTTGGGGATTTGTATTTGTGATAGATTTTTGTTATGGATGTAAGGATAAAGGCTTTCTCACCGAGAAAATCGGACATCATGAATAAATAATAATGATAATAATACTTAGAAGTACAGTTTTCGAGAGAATATCGTGTTGGGATTAGAATTTGGAGCAATTTTCTAGTGGATGTAGGCCTATAATAATAAATGATAATGAGTGATAATAAATGATAATGAATGATAATAAATCACAATGAATGATAATGAATGTTAATAAATGATAATGAATAATAATAAACAAAAGTAAGGTTTTGCAGCCATTATCATGTTGGAATTTGAATTTGGAGGGAATTTTCTAGTGGGGGCAGGTCAATAATAATAAATGGTAATAACCGATAATAAATGATAATTAATGATAATAAATGATAATAAATAATAATAAATGTTAATGAATTTAATGAATGATAATCAATAATAATAATAAAGAGAAGTACGGTTTTGCATGCATTATCCTGTTGGAATTCAAACTTCCGCCATTTTTTTCTTCTGGAGGCTTAGGTTAGTAGACGTAGCACAATTGGACTATTTTCCCGCCAAAATTCAAAATTCCCGCCATTTTTTCTTGAGGTTAGGTTAGTGGACGTAGTACAATTGGACTATTCTCCCGCCAAAATCCGCGATCTTGGATGACCTCATGCGATTTTGCCAAGTCTACATGCCGCTATCTTGGATGACGTCATCGCCGCCATTTTGAATAAATTTGGCAACAATGCAACGTGTGCTGTCACGAACCTTGTCCCTCTACTCTCATCATCGACGTAGGTAACTGTTATTTAGACGGGCGAAAGCGTAGTGCAGAGTTCGTGTGGCGTATTTCCTTTCTTTCAAACTGCTAGAAATTGGAGTAATAATAAATTACCTGAATCACAATAGCGTGATTGAATTTCATGAACTTTCGGTTTGGGATATATGTGTCGGCGGCAAAAGAATGCATTCAGACGACACAGTGATTCTGCGTGCACGCACTCGCACACACCACAGTAGTCATACACAAGTACATAAAAATCTCTTTGTTTACCAGAAAACAATACAAGATATTCGCTGCTTAAATAAACATTGAAAAACATAATGTGCTTTTCTCAGGTATAATGTAAAAATTGTCTCATTCGCTGTATGAGTTATGACGAGAAATCTCTAAGCCTTCAGCATATATCCAGGATTTTCAAAATTTGTATGAATTTGTAGATAAAACAAGCAGATGGCCATATGTCGGAAAATGTTGTTCAATTACAAAAGTTGTATTATTAAAGTGTTGTATATTTATGAACAAAGTCAGATTTATTGATGGTCCATCGTCCTATTTTAATAATTATTTGTTCCCTGAAGTCGTCTCTCCCTTTCGTGAAACTACAGCAGAATAATGGCAGGTGGTCAGTAGCTTGTTTTCCTGCATTACATGTCCTCATACAGTGCCGATTTACTTAGAACTGTTTGTAACGGGCATTGAGTTTTCTATTACTTACTAAAACGGCTAAAATGATCCATGACGGGGTTGCTTAATTGTTCACGGATGGTAGAAAATTGCCGTTTCTTGATTCTCTCGTTTTACTTTACGTCACTTGAAAATGACCTTTTATCTGCTGAAATTATTGAAGTAAGTTTGAAAATAGGCCGAAAATTGCAATAATACTATAATAACGTATGAGCTACACTCCGAAACGATAACTATGCCGGTAGTCAATATATCGTAAAACCAGATGGTGTGTTTTTCAGTTCAAGGTGGATGAAGAGAACAGCCATTTAGACAACAAATGAAACAAACAGGAGAGTATAAAGTAGTCAGGAGAGTTTTGCATAAATTAATCACCTGTTTCAAAAGGCAGTGCTTACGTGGATGAAAAGGATAATTTACAATCAGTGTGCATAATCGTTTCGAATTGCGCAGGGAGATATGGTCAGCTTGCTGTATATCAATTACGACAGAAGCCGATATAAATGAAACCGAAATGGCTTCGCTAGTGATCTTGCAACTACACGTGACAGTATATCGATTGTTATAATGTTCAAAGAAAAATATCCACTCATCTAACTGATTCAGCATAGTACAGAGTCCGTATCGAGTATGTTCTTTTTTTCAGACTGCTAGAAACTGGTGTAATAATAAACCATATGAATGACAACAGAGTAATGGAATTTCATGTTTTTTCTTTTGAGGTATAAGTGCAGGCGACAAATGTATGCATTCAAACAACACTGTGAATACGCGTACACATGCACACACACCCACTAGAAGGAGAGGCAGAGATTTTGAAACACTGCTGCCTGTTACTCACCTTGCAGTTTTTACTTCTCGCAGACAGGTTCAAAAGGAAGCCTGCAAAGAAAAACATTGGTATAATAGATGATCATATTGTATCGCTAAACATATAGACGCTATCACTACATTTGTAAGGCGTTCTATGTGGTTTTACATCATCATATATTTGTGAGTGAAGGGACTTCTTTTTATCCAGTATGGTTATTGTCGGAATTACACTCGATCTGCATTCGTAAAATACGAAATGATCTCCTTGAGTCAAAAAATGTATCAATTTCAACAGGCCCCATTACAAAAATGCAGAATGTGAGATGGGACAATTGTGATTAAAGAAAAAAAAATTGTACAGAAATTATTTTTACACGTTAAAGTTTGGAAAGTGGTGCTTGTGTACGTAATAAAAATATAAATTATTCGAAGAATATATGTCTACAAGGATGTACTATTTTATTTTTATATATGATTTTTTTCTTCCCAATTTGATTCAGTGCCCTTTACTACTCATCTGACTTACGCATCTAACCTTCCTTCTCCATTCTACTGCGATACCACATTGAAAAAGCTCCTATTCTCTTCGTATTTTTATTGTTTATCGATCACCTTTCATTTCCTTATGAGGCTACTGTCCTAATATACACTCTAAAAGACACTCCCTTACACTTAAAAGCTATATTCGTTATTACTTTGTTCCTCTTTTTCTAAAAAGACCTCTTTGTTACTGTGAATCTGCATGTTACCACCTCTTAATTTCTGCCCTTGTCAGCCATTCTGCTGCTCGAATAGTAAATCTTGACTACTATTTTTAGCGTCGCATTTTCTAATCGAATTCTCCTAGAGTCACCTGGTGTAGTTACACTGTACTCGATGAGCATTGTTTAACCTTTGGTTGGTTCAAATGGCTCTGACCACTATGGAACTTAACTTCTAAGGTCATCAGTCCCCTAGAACTTAGAACTACTTAAACCTAACTAACCTAAGGACATCACACACATCCATGCCCGAGACAGGATTCTAACCTGCGACCGTAGCGGTCGCGCGGTCCCAGACTGTAGCGCCTAGAACCGCTCGGCCACTCCGGCCGGCGTTTAAACTTTACTGGTAGTTGACTTCTCTGGTATAATTTCTGGTATAATTAAAACGCTATTAGCAAATTGCTATGTTTTTATTGTTATACAATATTCACAGAGACAGCTCCGATCAGCATTACTACGGTAGTAGTCAACATTTAGAAAACACCCCGTATGGGATTAGAACGTACGTTAATTTAAATACACAGTATGAAATATGTTCCTTCCATAGTTTAAGGGCGCAAACGCTCTGCAGAAAGCACGGTTAGCGCGAAGTGCGTAACCTAGAAGGTTGCACCAATGCAGACACGGAAAGCAAAAAACGAAACGTCACAAAACGAATGGAGGGAAAGATACTTTTATTTCCTTTTTCGGCCATTGGGAGTGCCAGGTTTATAGAAAATGAGAACGCAGTATTCTCTAAACTAATGCTATTTTAATGCAACGACAACACGATGTATTCTGTCAGCAAAAGCGGGATTCGGAAGCAATGGGCTGTTGCGCTCGTCCTCATTCACGATGCGACAATCCGAAAATTCCGTCACACTAGATTGATTGCTGCCTGCATCACGAATTTCACCGGACTGTCGCTAAATTAAACAGGTCATGAGGGAAACAATTATGTTATTTAAAATTCTAGAGCAGCACGCGATGACATTACATTAACTCTGGTGACGCAACGTGCAGTTATTGTGTAACATCTCACTTTAATAAGTTTGTTATTTAGTCGGATATAGAGATACAATCCAATTACTGCAGAGTGATGCAAGCTTTACACGACCTGTCGCAGTATTTAAATTTCGTAATGGATACACAGCAACGGAAGTAAATGTAAATACCACGTTAAAAGACTGATTGACTGGTTTACAGCAAATAGTCTCTCTGTTAATTAAAGAAACACTGTATTTCGCTTCGATCTGTAGAAATGTACGAAATAAGAAAGGTAACGTTAGTATATGGCCAGACGTTAAATAACGCTGTTGTGAGAAAACATGAGCGTTTATAGCGCGAGGAAAAATTGTGAAAAGGAACAAAATGGTTCAAATGGCTCTGAGCACTATGGGACTTAACAGCTATGGTCATCAGTCCCCTAGAACTTAGAACTACTTAAACCTAACTAACCTAAGGACATCACACAACACCCAGGCATCACGAGGCAGAGAAAATATCTGACCCCGCCGGGAATCGAACCCGGGAACCCGGGCGCGGGAAGCGAGAACGCTACCGCACAACCACGAGCTGCGGCCTAAAGGAACAACGGAATGATATTTTCACATTGTATATTTGCAGTACTCGAAGTGGAACAAAAATGAAGATTAAGACATGCCTATTTCCATTCATTAATGGCCAACATCTTGTTTATCCTAATCAATATTATCATTAACATTAAATCTGATATCCGCTATTGGATAAAAGAAAGGCGTCCAACTTTAATCATTCCCGTTAAAACGTCGTCATCTGCAGACAAAAGTTGGTTGTAGTATGTAATTAACTTGTTCTGTACAGGGTGATTTTTTCCACAGTATACAAATTTTAGGGACTGATCAGTGAGAGGATACTGAACAAAAAAAATGTCTAATGAACTTATGACCGGAAGTGTATGGTTTCCACGCTAGAGACCATTTATTGAGTCACACGTAGTTACAGAGACTGCAGTCTAATACGCGGTGTGCGAAGCAGCCACAGTTACAGTATGTCCTGAAAATGCTTTCCATGCGCCTCAACGCATGCGTGTACGCACCGTAGCACGTTCTGTCTCACACATTCACGTCGGCCAGGCTTCATCCGAACAAAGTCAAAGGCAGCATGAATACGCTGCTCCAGTGTCTCCACATCTGGAACGGGCTCTACACACACGATACTTTTGAGATGGCCCCATAACCAGGAATCACACGGGTTGAGATCCAGTGAACGAGAAGGCCATGCAACAGGAATCTCTTGTCCGATCCATTGACCAGGAAAGAAACAATTGAGATGCATACGGACGTTGACGGTGATGTGCGCTGGAGCACCATCATGTAGCAGCCACTTAACCCTTCAGATCATCAGCTGCACTTTTTCCAGCAGCGAAGGCAAAGTCACCTGCAAGAAACGCCGATAGGTCCAGCCTGTTAGGCGACGTGGAAGGAAGACTGGTCCCAAAATATAGTCGCCAATTATCCCTGCCCACACATTCCGGTTGTACCGATGCTGATGATTCGCTGTCGCCATACCACGGGGGTTCTGCATACTATCCCACAGATGACTGTTACGAAAGCTGAAGATACCACTCCGGGTAAAGGTGGCCTCATCTTTGAAGAGGACGAACGACACAAATCCCGGAATTGTGGATGCCTGGTGGAGGAACCAGTGACAAAACTGTTCCAGATAAGTCTGTCTAGTAAGCCATGAACACGCTGTAAGTGATAAGGGTGGTAACAACTGTCATGGAGAATGTTTCACACTGTCGTCTGTCTTACCCTGTTCTGGCGGGCCAGATGCCTGGTGCTGACACGGCGGTCGCCTTCCACAGTATTAACCACATTTTCCTCCAACTCTGGTGTCCGAACATCATCGGGTACGTCTTTCGTGATTTCCTGCTTCATGAAACGACCGTATCTCAGACAAACGGCGAAACACTGTTGCAAATATTGAATGCTGCGGTTGTTGTCGACCGGTATAGGTCTCATACACCCTTGCTGCCCGCCGCCCGTTGCCATTTTCCTCTCCATAAATGTCGGCAAGCTCTCGATTCGAATACGGAACCATTGTGTACAACGCTGTACCACATCCACTACAAGGTGAGTCAGCAAAGGAAGTGAATCGGAGACAACATTATCAATTACCACGGCAGGAGAGGGCGCTAGCGCACGACGTAAGAGGAACAATACCACCTTCTAGGAGGAAACCATGCATACTGTGCCGGCCGAAGTGGCCGTGCGGTTAAAGGCGCTGCAGCCTGGAACCGCAAGACCGCTACGGTCGCAGGTTCGAATCATGCCTCGGGCATGGATGTTTGTGATGTCCTTAGGTTAGTTAGGTTTAACTAGTTCTAAGTTCTAGGGGACTAATGATCTCAGCAGTTGAGTCCCATAGTGCTCAGAGCCATTTGAACCATGCATACTGTAACTGTGGCTGCCTGGTACAGCGCGTATTACAGCGCAGTCTCAAAAAAATGGTTCAAATGGCTCTGAGCACTATGCGACTTAACTTCTGAGGTCATCAGTCGCCTAGAACTTAGAACTAATTAAACCTAACTAACCTAAGGATGTCACACACATCCATGCCCGAGGGAGGACTCGAACCTGCGACCGTAGCGGTCGCTCGGCTCCAGACTGTAGCGCCTAGAACCGCACGGCCACTCCGGCCGGCAGAGCGCAGTCTCTGTACCACCGTATGTTTGATTACATGGTCTCTAGCATGGAAACCATGCATTGACAGATATAAGTTCACTAGATTTTTTTGTTCCGTATCTTTTCATAGATCAACCCCTAGAACAGGGCGGAAAAAACCCGCTTTATAAACCGTAAGTTTCAAAAAAAAAAAAAAAAAAATCTTGTGGAATAACGGTGTTGTCCAGAAGAATTACTTAGTAGCTTGCTTTCAAATTTAGATCCCTTACTCGCCAAGTATTTCATATCCATACCTAAGAGATCAAACATTTTAGGGGCACTACTATTCTTTCCGAGCCGAAGTATGTATAAAGTTTCACTAGGCGCTGCACCAGAAATTCCTGAAAGTTATTGGACAGGGAAGGTCATAACGGTGCCGAGTATTGAACGTATAATAAAGTGCCCTCCTGCGCAGCCGAGAAAGTTAACGCGTCGCTTTCTGGAAACGGGGAAGTGAAACCGATCAGGTCGAATCGCTTTCGAGGATTAAAGACGCCATCTGGTGTGCTAGCCAGGCTGAATGACCTTTTGAGGCTGTTACCACATCCCGCTAGGTGAGTTCTGGGCTGGTTTACACGTCTCATCTCAGATACATTCTGCGAAAACTTATAGAAAAAGTTCTCACAGTTGCACGTCGGATATAATCTAGATACAGGCAGAAGAGCTATGTATATATCCCAGTTGGGGTTCAATAAGAGACTGATGATCTTCACACACTTAATCATCAGCAGCAGCAGCTCAACGTGAAATCTTACTGGAATTCATTGAGGGTCTGGTGTCTTGTTAGCTTTCAATACTCCGCGTTAGTAGTTCGATACTGGGGTTGTTAATTCCACTGACTCCAATTTGGGAGTTTGTGTGACGGTAAGGCAATGCGTAATGCGTTATTTAATATTTCCGCTTTCTGTCTGCTGTTTTCAGTTTCAGCTCCATACCTATCCTCGATAAATTGAATAGGAGGCTCGAAACCATTGTTAATTTACGTCAGACGAGAACATCTTAGAATTCCATGACAGACCTTCCGCCAGTATCTGACTCAAATACTATTGTGGGTGTAACGCATGGGTCTTACGACGGACGATAGAGTTGATATTAAGTTTAAGTTCCGCTATTAGCTCTCACTCTCACCCTCCCCTCCTTCCCCATTGCTCTCCCCGTCGTTCCTTATTAAGCAAGAATGCAGTAGTCTCTGTTCCTGCATGATATAAATAAATCGGAAAGAACTTTAAATTAATTTACTGGGTACTTCACGGTAAATGATAACAGCCAAACAGTTGCAGGATAAAGATTTATTAAAATTCTTGACCACGGTTTCGGTATATCTAAATATACCTTCATCTGAAGTAAAATACACTAAAATCGCATCCTACAGTGGAGATACATAAAACAATTGTGCCAAAGGCGTCGTCAGTAGTAATGATGCCATGCTGTGTTCGCATCAACCCTCTGTCCATAATTATGTTGTATAAATGGAGATGATGTTTTAACTACTGACGACGCCTTTGGCACAATTGTTTTATGTATCTCCACTGTAGGATGCGATTTTAGTGTATTTTACTTCAGATGAAGGTATATTTAGATATACCGAAACCGTGGTCAAGAATTTTAATAAATCTTTATCCTGCAACTGTTTGGCTGTTATCATTGACCGTGAAAAATTTCAACAGTTGCTGTTTCAGCCATGTTTAAAATCTTGATTTACTCGGTACGTTGGACATTCGCATCCATTGGATTCGTTCTGAAACGGTCCAAATATTTGTATATCAATGTTTTCATCTGTGTTCGCCGTTTTTGCCCTTCCAGAATGTTCTACGCCTTTTGAGCTTAGCTGTACAACCCCATAAACGTTGATAACCCTTTTGATCTATTTCCTTTGGTACCAAACCTACCATAACAATGAACTTTACGACAGGACGAAAGTGCACTTCATTCGTTTGAATTAAGCACACACCACAGTGTCACTTCCAAACACTATTCTCTAGATAGTGATAACACTTTCAAAATGAAATATAACGTAGTTCTTTTTTTCTGTGTACAGAATTGGCTGCATACCGTCCAACGAACGTGAGTACACGAATAACTAAGAAACAGCCCAGTACACGCCAAAACTGTATCCCACACCACTACCGCAACCCAAGTGTATAACGCTGACATACGTAAGTTCACCTTTTACTATTGAGTCACTAATTGCCACTTACATAGTTGCAGATGACGGCAACAGAAAAACCACAGAAAATATGCCGCAAATAGAGATAACAATTTAAAAACATTCCATAACTTACAACAAATAAGGTAGTATTTAAAGTATCCACAGAAAACTGTATTTCAAAAAACTAACAGTAAAAAAGTCATAATGTGTTACTGTGTTTGTATACTATGCTATTTGCTGCATGTTTTAGATTTAAAGAATCCATCGATAATGGTGATATTTGTCGCCGAAACTAGTTACGGGAATAAATAAGTAAGGAAATAACAAGGTGTTTTGCGTCAAGGTGGACTCACAAATATCATATTGTTGTGATTAAAATTCTTCTGGGTATTATGCCGCGCCATTGCTAAAAACAAACAACAGCCGGCCGCGGTGGTCTAGCGGTTCAGGCGCTCAGTCCGGAACCGCGCGACTGCTACGGTCGCAGGTTCGAATCCTGCCTCGGGCATGGATGTTTGTGATGACCTTAGGTTAGTTAGGTTCAACTAGTTCTAAGTTCTAGGGGACTAATGACCTCAGCAGTTGAGTCCCATAGTACTCAGAGCCATTTTTTTTTTAACAAACAATAATAATAATCTAAAACCGACGTTTCGGCCGAATTGCAACGGCTTTCCTCAGGGCACGACTGATTTTTCATGGGGATAGGTGCTTCTATTTATTACAGACTATCGATGCCTGACGTCACTGTTGTAAAACTTTTAATTGGCCCTCTAATATGATTGGCTAGTCATGACGTAAGGGAAGACGGAAGGAAGGAGGCTATTCGTGGATGTCCATGTCGTCAACGATTGGTAGCTGTCCGCCAATCAGCGTTCGGCTTCTGGTCGGCAAGTTTTCCTCCTGGTGTGCGCGGAAGAGGACTGACAGTTGCTCTACAGTTGGTCAGTTTTGACATCAAGTCTTTCTTCACTAACGCACCTATTGAGGAGACTATGTGCATTCTACAGGATCGGATCCCACCAGATATCTGCGATCTGGTGCGCTTATGCCTGTCATCTACGTACTTCAGCTGGCGGGGAAAATATTACGAACAGTTAGATGGAGTGGCAATGGGTTCCCCGCTCTCCCCTGTAGCTGCGGACATCATGGAAGCCTTTGAGCAAACGGCCCTAGCATCTGCTCCGTTACGTCCCAGTTGTTGGCTACGATATGTGGACGACACATTCCTTATCTGGCCTCACGATGAAGCGGAATTGGGAAACTTCCTCCAGTACTTAAATAGCCTGCAACAAAAATATAAAGTTCACACATGAGACTGAAAACAATGGTACCTTGCCATTTCTGGATGAGGAAGTATACAGAGCTGACGAAGGTAAACTGGTACACAAAATGTACCGGAAACCAACGCACACTAATCGGTACCTGCACGCGGAGAGCCACCACCAGCCAGCTCAAAAGTATTCTGTTTTGCATCGTTAACTGCCCGAGCCTACCGGATAAGCGATGAATATAACATCAAAGAAGAATTAAAGGAGCTACAACACACGTTTCGTGCCAACGGCTATGATGACAACATCATAAGAAAATAGCTAAAACCAAAGGGAGCAGAACACGAGAAGAATACAAAGAAGAGAAGCTTCCACTGGTACACTTACCATATGTAAAAGGCGTCACTGAAAGGCTAGGCAACGTCCTCCGCCGACGAGGTTTCAGACCGATTTTTTGAAGCAGTCACAGGATCCACAAAATGATAGGTTCCACCAAGGATGTAGTCAACAATCTTAACACTGCAGGTGTTTACGAACTACGGTGTGAGTGCGGAGCTGCCTACATAGGTGAAACAGGGAGACCTGTCAGCTTACGAGTAGCAGAACACGATCGCCATGTACGATTACAACAACATAATAAATGGGCGATAGCGGAACACGACCGTGACTGTGGAAAACCTATCAGGTCCCAGGAAGCCCGAGTACTGGCGAAAGAATCGTGGATACGAGAACGCAAAATACGGGAGGCGATCGAAATTATTAAGCAGCCTGACAACATCAACAGAGAAGATGGCTACAAACTCCCGGTGTCCTGGCTGCCGGCCATCCCAGTCCAACGGGCCGCGAGCGGTCGCGGGGCAGAAGCTACACGGGACACGGGCGTGTCTGCACAAACAACTGTAGAGCTACTGTCAGTCCACTTCCGCGCACACCAGGAGGAAAACTTGCAGACCAGAAGCCGAACGCTGATTGGCGGACAGCTACCAATCGTTGACGACATGGCATCCACAAATAGCCTCTTTCCTTCCATCTTCCCTTACGTCATGACTAGCCAATCATGTTATAAGGCCAATTAAAAGTTTTAAAACAGTGACGTCAGACATTGATAGTCTGTAATAAATAGAAGCACCTATCCCCATGCAAAACCAATCGTGCCCTTAGGTAGGCCGTTGCAATTCGGCCGAAACGTCGGTTTTAGTTTTTTATTGTTGTTGGTTTTTAGGAACGACGCGGCGTAATACCCAGAAGAATTTGAATCACTATGACACCGGCCGCGGAAGGCTACGTTCTTATATCATACTGTTGTTTTTGTGTGCAACTACGGACCAAATGGAAGAGTTCCGAGACGAAGTTACTGGCCTTTGCTTGCGACGCATCTATCAAAGTTAGTATCGTAGTTGTCTTATTGTAACAAAACTCTTTAATACGAGTTGTTTGCTTGTTTGTCTAGCCGACCGATTATGCAGGAGTCCTAGACACAACAGCCGGGCAGTGCAGCGACACGTGCCGCCGCTACGTGTAGCCAAGCGAGGGTCTCGGCCGCCTCGCTAGGCGATCCCGGCGCGAGCTTTCTAGGTCGGCACTTGTTTGTCAACAGGTAGTCCGCGAGTCGGCGGCGCCGTCGACTTTGCAATCGATACTGCCGTCGCCGCCGCGGCCTCAGACCGGCCCAGGAGCTGTCGAGTCGCTCCCAACCGATAGCGGCGGCCGACAGCGACCTGCGAGCAACACCCGCGTCCGCTGTCGCTTCTGATTTAACAGCATTTTCTTGTTGAGTGAGATACCAGTTGCCTCCGAAGCGATGAACCCCGCCCTCAGACATCTCAGTAAGGCCCTGAGATACAAAATCCCTGCCGTACGTAAAGCATCGGTATTTAGCAGAGAAATGTCGATAATACCAATCTTACTCCGGTCGAGATCATAGCACGCCGACGCATTCTTAGGGGTCGATAGTACAATCAGAAAAAATGGAAGTCTTATAGGATCGCTTTGTTGTCCCTCATCTGCCTGTCTATCTGTTCGACTGTTTGAGACCCTTTTCCCAGGAACGGGTAGGTGTATCAAGTCGAAATTTATGTCATATATTAAAGTCAACGGTTCCTTGGTGATGTAAAGAGGTGAAGAATCAAAGGCAGTGCAATCAAACGATGCTTTCATTTATGTCACATGATATCCGCTAACACACTAATCAAAACCTAGAGGGCTCTTCGCGTTGACCTAGAATAATGAAATCTGGCAAGAAGCAAGGTTTCAGACAACAGCCAAAGGGAAATAACCGAAAACAGTTAATTTGTAATTATACTACATCAAAAAAATTGTCATTTTTTAGCACTCTGTCTGTCTGTCTGTATGTCCGTTTGTTAAGAACTACACACATCAAAAAAAGTTATGCATCACAGCCGTTCCATAAGTTCCAGTACCTGTAAATAAAAATGGAATAGAGGTCAACAGAAACATCATTTTCGCCCTTTTTATTGTTCATGAAAACCACACATAGCATGTTGTACCACCATGTAGCGAGACCTTCAGAGGTGGTGGACCAGATTGCTGAACACACCGGTAACTCTAATACCCAGCAGCACGTCCTCTTGCATCCATGCATTCGTCGTGGCACACTATCCACAAGTTCATCAAGGCACTGTTGGTCCAGAATTTTCCCTCTCCTCAACGGCGATTCGGCGTAGATCCCTCAGAGTGGTTGGTGGTCACGTCGTCCGTAAGTAGCCCTTTTAAATCCATCCCAGGCATATTCGATAGGGTTCACATCTGGAGAATATGCTGGCCACTCTAGTCGAGCGAAGTCGCTATCCTGAAGGAAGTCATTCACAAGATGTTCACGATGGGGGCACGAATTGTCGTCCATGAAGACGAATGTCTCGCCAATATACTGCTTATATGGTTACACTATCGATCAGAAGATGGCATTCACGTATCGTACAGCCGTTACGGTGCCTTCCATGACCACCAGTGGCATACGTTGGCCCCATATAATGCCACCCCAAAACAGCAGGGAACCTCCACCTTGCTGCACTCGCTGGACAGTGTGTCTAAGGCATTCAGCCTGATGGGTTGCCTCCAAACACGGCTCAGAGATTGTCAGGTTGAAGGCATATGCGACACTCATCGGTGAGGAGAACGTGATGCCAATCCTGAGCGGTCCATTCGAGACGTTGTTGGGTTTATCTGTACCGCGCTGCATGGTGTCGTGGTTGCAAAGATGGACCTCGCCATGGACGTCGGGAGTGTAGTTGCGCATCATGCAGCCTATTGCGCACAAGTTGAGTCGTAACACGACGTCCTGTGGCTGCACGAAAAGCATTATTCAGCATGGTGGCGTTGCTGTCAGGGTTCCTCCGAGCTATAATCCGTATGTATCTATCATCGACTGCACTAGTAGCCCTTGGGCGGCTAGAGCGAGGCATGTCATTGACAGTTCCTATCTCTTTGTATATCTTCCATGTCCGAACGACATCACTTTGGTTAACTCTGAGACGCTTGGACACTTCCCTTGTTGAGGGCCCTTACTGGCTTACAGTAACAATGCGGACGCGATGGAACCGCGGTATTGTCCGTCTAGGCATGGTTGAACTGCAGACAACACGATCCGTGTACCTCAGTCCTGGTGGAATGACTGGAACTGATCGACTGTCGGACCCCCTGCGTCTAATAGGTACTGCTCATGCATGGTTGTTTACATCTGTCGGCGGGTTTAGTGAATCTCTGAACAGTCAAAGGGACTGTGTCTGTGATACGATATCCACAGTCAACGTCTATCTTCAGGAGTTCTGGAAACTGGGGTGTTGCAAAACTTTTTTTCATGTGTGCATTTTCTCAAGATCGAGTAGTCCTATCAAGTTGAAAGTTGTGTCACATACTGAGGTTTATCGTCCTTTGGTGCTGTAAAAATATTACGCTTCTAAGTCAATGCGGTCGAAATGTACGGCCATTTACGTCACATACTTTGATACTCGCGAACTCACTCATTAAAACCTATATGCTACTTCATTTGATGCGGAATCATGAAATTTGGGAAGAACAAAAGCTAAACAACACAAGTTAGGGAAAAAGTCAGACAGTTGTTAATTTATGCTTATATCAAGTTACTAAAATATTTCCTTTGTCATTTGTTATCTGGCTTTAAACTTGGAATTAAAACAATTTGGAAAGGCTTGGAATTCGTGGGACTGGTTTCTTGCCAGTATTAATGTCGATAACAGTAAAAAACCGTCAAGATCTTCGATTCTCAGAATGGATGAACGGTCTACATACATAATTAAGTTTGTAGGGAAATCTCAGTGCGTGAGTCCTGCTCGCACCTATACAATTTTTAGAGTCCAACGTCACTTTATGTCTGAGAAAAACCACGAGTTATACACGATCAATCGCTTAAGAATCTCTGTAGTTCGTGGAGGTTCAATATCTCGAAATGAGACCTTCGACAAATTGTAGTAACGGAAGAGTGCGCGCAATTTTCCCAACTTGTGTTCGGGCAATCCAAGTAAAGGGAGAAACCCGAAACGAATATGGAAAAAAGTATCTTAAGACATCGTGCTGTGTGCATGCCAATTAGATTTCTACATCTACATCTACATGGATACTCTGCAAATCACATTTAAGTGCGTAGCAGAGGGTTCATCGAAACACCTTCACAGTTCTCTATTATTCCAATCTCGTATCCAGTCATACACAGTCGGGGCGGTTTCACGAAATATCGTTCTTGTGCCACAAAACCAGCTCCTTATTCTCTCGAAGTAATGCGTGCTAACTACAGGGAACCTCAAATAGAGTCCATATTTCTAGATTTCTAGAAGGCTTTTGGTACCGTTCCTCGCAAGTGGCTTCTAAGAAAACTGCACCTCTACGGAGCATCGTCTAAGTTGTGCGACTGGAGTCTTGATTTCTTGTCAGAAAGGTCACAGTTCGTAGTAACTGACAGAACATTATCGATTAAAACATATGGGATATCTGACATTCTACAAGGAAATGTTATGGGCAGTCTTTTGTTGCTAACCCACAGAAATAGTTTAGAAGACCATCTGAGCAGCCAGTTTAGATTGTTAACGTATGATGCTGTGATTTACCGTCATGCAAATTCATCAGAAAATCAAAACCGCTGCAAAATGTTTGAGACAATATATGTGTATGTTACGAAAAGTTGCAAGTAATGAAAAGTATGAAGCCATCCAAGTGAGTACTAAAAAGAATCCGTTAATTTTCGGTCACGCTATAAATCACATACATGTAAAGGCTGTCCATTCACCTAAATACCTAGTAGTGACCATTACGAACAACTTAAACTGCAACGATTACGTAGATAAAGTTGTGGGGAAGGCAAACTAAAGACTGAACACTTAGAAGTGTAACAAATCCGTTAAAGAGGCTGGCTACACAATGGTTGTCCGTCCTCTTCTAGAGTACTGCTTTGCGGTACGGGATCCTTACCAGACAAGACTGACGGAGGACGTCGAACAAGTCAATAGAAAGTCAGCTCGTCTTGTATTACCACGGAACAAGGGGAGAGCATCACGGATATGATACGCGAGTCGGGGTGACTATCATTAAAACAAAGGCGTTTTTCGTTGCGGGGAGATCTTTTCACTCGATTTTAATCATAATCTTTCTCCTCCGCATGCGAAAATATTTTGTTGATGTCGATAATAATAAAACAAGAAAATCTGAGATGAGGCTTAAGTATTCTTTTTCTCCCGCGCTATTCGAGATGGGAACGGTAGGGAAACAGTGTGAATGTGAATGCCAAGCACTTAAGTGTGAACTGAAAAGTATTCATGTAGATATAGATGTGTACGTGGATGGATGTGCAGTATTTCGGGTCTGAAAAATGCAAGAAAGGAAATAACAGAGAAGCCGTCAGCACAGGCAAAATATGTCTGTAAGTATAATTTTGTTTATGTAAAAGAATTGAGGCAAAAAGTATTTTAATTCTGTGATTCATAACTGAAAGTATAAAACTGCATACCATACTTGGAACACCCACTGGTAGATAGGTTTCATATAAAAGGTGAAACGCTTCTAGATTATTAAATTTAAACTTCAGTATAACAGCACGGAAAAGGCGTTTTCATTATGGGGGAATATTCATACATCTATTGCGGTTATATGCACTGCCGGAAAAAAAGATTAATGCACTTGGAAACATGACGTCGATTTTGATCCAATGGCGGCGTAGTAGATGTATTGATAATGGCTTCAAACTCGTCCAGCCAGCACATAGCGTGTTGGCTTAGCAACCAGAGCGCCATCTGTGTCTGTCCTTTAATAGGGAATACTCACAGCCAGAAGGCTCAGTGTGGTGCAAACGTGTGAAGCAAGCAGGCAACCTGCCACGGAGACGCAGTCGCGTTTACTACAGCCAACTGAGCGAGTTTGAGAGGTGTCAAACTGTGGCCTTCCGAGAGGCGGGATGGTCCTTTCGGAGTATTGCCACACAATTTGGGCGTGCTGCGCCAGTCGTGCAGCGATGCTGGTATCAGTGGTCACGTGAACATCCTCACACCCGTAGACGAGGCTCTGGATGTCCACACAACACAGACGCCCACCAGTGCCGTCGTATTGTAAGGGCAGCAGTGGCAGATTGTACAACTACCAAAGCACAGTTAAGAGGGCTTGTGAGCAGAGGCGTGTGAACATGAACGTTTGTGAACCAGTTATTAGCAGTGGGACTACGGGCTCTCGCACCTCTAATCTGCCACAGCATCAACGTGCACGACTCAACTGGTGCCGTCAGAGAATAACTCGGAAGATGGATTGGCGTGCCGGGGCCTTCAGCGATGAAAGCAGATTCTAGCTCCACGCAAGTGACGGTCGTTTAGCGTACGATGTAGGCCTGGTGTGCGCTGTTTCGTAGAGTCCATTTGTCCGAGGCACACTGGCACCGTCCCAGGCCCTATAATCTGGGGTGAAGTAAGCTGCAACTCTCGTTCACCTTTGCTGCTTCTGGAGGTACCTGCAGAACGTGCAGAACGTTGTTAGACCTGTTCTGCCATTCTTACAGCAGGGAAGGTGATGTCTTGTTCCAACACTACCATGCTCGCCCACACACGACCCGTGAAACTCAACGTGCTCTGCAGGACGTTCAGCAACATTCCTCACCTGCACGATCTCGGGACTTGTCTCCAATCGAGCAAGTGTGATATATGATGGGACGAGAAGTGACTTGTGTGACTCGCAAACCAACAACTCCTACAAAAGTACGAGAACATGTCGACCAGGCATGGCATAACGTTTCCGAGGACAGTATTCGCCATTTGGAAGATCGACTGGATGCCAGAGTCAGCGGCTGTATTGTCGCCTGTGGTGGCTACTCCACACACTTAGACGGGAGTTTCAGCATTAGCTTGTGCTACTAACCTGTAAACGTTGTAAGTAGGCTGTTTAGGTTTTTATGTTGGTAACGCCACGTAGTGCTCTCTATGAAAATCACTGACTGTGCTGTGTGCAGTCTGTGGCTGGTTAGCATTGTTGGAATATTCGCTATTGTAGTGTTGGGCAGTTGGGTGTGAACAGCGCGTTGCGTTGCGCAGTTGGAGGTGAGCCGCCAGCAGTGGTGGATGTGGGGAGAGAGATGGCGGAGTTTTGAGAGCGGATGATCTGGACGAGTGTCCATCAGAGGGAGTAAATTTGTAAGACTGGATGTCATGAAATGATATATATATATATATATATATATATATATATACATTCCTGGAAATGGAAAAAAGAACACATTGACACCGGTGTGTCAGACCCACCATACTTGCTCCGGACACTGCGAGAGGGCTGTACAAGCAATGATCACACGCACGGCACAGCGGACACACCAGGAACCGCGGCGTTGGCCGTCGAATGGCGCTAGCTGCGCAGCATTTGTGCACCGCCGCCGTCAGTGTCAGCCAGTTTGCCGAGGCATACGGAGCTCCATCGCAGTCTTTAACACTGGTAGCATGCCGCGACAGCGTGGACGTTAACCGTATGTGCAGTTGACGGACTTTGAGCGAGGGCGTATAGTGGGCATGCGGGAGGCCGGGTGGACGTACAGCCGAATTGCTCAACACGTGGGGCGTGAGGTCTCCACAGTACATCGATGTTGTCGCCAGTGGTCGGCGGAAGGTGCACGTGCCCGTCGACCTGGGACCGGACCGCAGCGACGCACGGA
The DNA here is from genome assembly GCF_021461385.2 of Schistocerca piceifrons. Classification (NCBI taxonomy): domain Eukaryota; kingdom Metazoa; phylum Arthropoda; class Insecta; order Orthoptera; family Acrididae; genus Schistocerca; species Schistocerca piceifrons. The sequence goes on along the minus strand of NC_060140.1, from coordinate 854,577,644 downwards.
TGCACGCCAAGACCGTAGGATCCTACGCAGTGCCGTAGGGGACCGTACCGCCACTTCCCAGCAAATTAGGGACACTGTTAATCCTGGGGTATCGGCGAGGACCATTCGCAACCGTCTCCATGAAGCTGGGCTACGGTCCCGCACACCGTTAGGCCGTCTTCCGCTCACGCCCCAACATCGTGCAGCCCTCCTCCAGTGGTGTCGCGACAGGCGTGAATGGAGGGACGAATGGAGACGTGTCGTCTTCAGCGATGAGAGTCGCTTCTGCCTTGGTGCCAATGATGGTCGTATGCGTGTTTGGCGCCGTGCAGGTGAGCGCCACAATCAGGACTGCATACGACCGAGGCACACAGGGCCAACACCCGGCATCATGGTGTGGGGAGCGATCTCCTACACTGGCCGTACACCACTGGTGATCGTCGAGGGGACACTGAATAGTGCACGGTACATCCAAACCGTCATCGAACCCATCGTTCTACCATTCCTAGACCGGCAAGGGAACTTGCTGTTCCAACAGGACAATGCACGTCCGCATGTATCCCGTGCCACCCAACGTGCTCTGGAAGGTGTAAGTCAACTACCCTGGCCAGCAAGATCTCCGGATCTGTCCCCCATTGAGCATGTTTGGGACTGGATGAAGCGTCGTCTCACGCGGTCTGCACGTCCAGCACGAACGCTGGTCCAACTGAGGCGCCAGGTGGAAATGGCATGGCAAGCCGTTCCACAGGACTACATCCAGCATCTCTACGATCGTCTCCATGGGAGAATAGCAGCCTGCATTGCTGCAAAAGGTGGATATACACTGTACTAGTGCCGACATTGTGCATGCTCTGTTGCCTGTGTCTATGTGCCTGTGGTTCTGTCAGTGTGATCATGTGATGTATCTGACCCCAGGAATGTGTCAATAAAGTTTCCCCTTCCTGGGACAATGAATTCACGGTGTTCTTATTTCAATTTCCAGGAGTGTATATATATAATGACTCTTGAACACTATTAAGGTAATTACATCGTTTGTTCTCTATCTAAATCTTTCATTTGCTAACTATGCCTATCGGTAGTTAGTGCCTTCAGTAGTTAGAATCTTTTATTTAGCTGGCAGTATTGGCGCTCGCTGTATTGTAGTCGTTCCAGTAACGAAGATTTTTGTGAGGTAAGTGATTCATGAAAGTTATAAGTTATTGTTAGTCAGGGCCATTCTTTTGTAGGGATTATTGAAAGTCAGATTGCGTTGCGCTAAAAATATTGTGTGTCAGGTTAGTGAATGTCTGAGTACGTTCAGTCTTGCTCAGCTGTTTGAAAATCAAATAACGTAAGGGGTTTATCAGCACAATCATTCATAAATTTTTCTAAGGGGAGGTTTCAATGTAATTATCTCATGTACTCCATGTACACTGTCGCAACAATAAATCTTGAGTGAATCGGAAACCTATAAAAGCGGGTACTACTTTCTTTTCCCGGCTGTGTATGTAGGGCGTCCCTCCTAGAAGTCACCAGGATCATTTTTCTTGTGTTTCTGGAGATATTTCTATTTTCGTGTTTCCAATATCTTGATGGAGGTGCCCCAAATAAATGCTGCTCATCACGTTTTTCATGCGACGCCCAGCCTCGACGGAAACCATCAGTTCGTTTCCCGTTATAAACAAAATGATTTTTAAAGCGTAATCTTACGTGCCGTCCGATAGCGCAGTCCCAGACTCGTCTAGGGCGACATTAGTTCTGACCATATGTAATAACAGCGAAAGTAAAGACGAAGATTAACCAGTTCTCCAGCACGGACAGCACCGATCTAGCCCACACTGACTGCTACTGTCTTGCAGCAGCGTTACTCAGTCGCTACTGCAGTACTGGTTAATCTCCACGTTTTACTCTACCTCTTAATACATATCGATAAAACGAATGTCGCGCTGGACTAATTTCGGGCCGTTCTGTCAAATGGGCAAGTAAAATCGAATCTCAGGACGTGCAATAGCTGTGCACTTAATTTACTTCAATCATCAATTTAGCTTCGCCATTTTCGGGATGTAATTGACGTATTGCGATGCAACCAACGCCATTATTTTTGTGATTTTTCATGCTATTTATTGCATACGAAATAATACGGGGTGTCCATTTAAAAATTCACGTTTCTGTTGAAAATAATATTTGTTTAAATTTTAAAATTTAGCATAGTATTTAGTTTCCTAAGGCCCTACCGTACGTTCATGCTGGTGGAGACTGTTTTTGAATATCTATTGTTCTTCCAGAGATATTAGAGATGATAGAGTTACGTGAGACACCGTGTATTTAAGAAATGTTGTTAGAAATCTACTACGTGTTTAGATGGATGTAGACTACATTTTAATGTGTATATGATATATAAATATATGTAAAATATATAAAGGTGAAACGTTGTTACAAGAAAGTCATGAAAATTCTTGATCACTTTGCTTCAGTTTTTTATATTTTGACAGGCATAGGACAGGCATAGGCTAAAAATTTTTATTATATATTGTACATAAATATATATGTCATAATAAAGAGAAAATGTTAGCAAAAATCTAAGAAAAAGAAACATTACTGAGCTACTTCAAATTTTCACACCGTACTCTAATAAAATTTGGATGGTCATACACAACATATTTTAATATATATAATACATGGATATGTTAGTGTATAATAGGCAAGTGATGTTAGCAAAAATCTCAAAAAGTTCTTGATCAATTGATTTCAAACTTTTCCATAGTACTGTAATGAAGATTGAAATAGACATAGATTGAAATGGACATAGGCTGTATATTTTTTAACGACAATGTACAGGTTTTCTGTTAAAACAGACATATGTGCTCGATTGCAGTATCGCAGTATTAGAGTACTGTGTAAAAATTTGATTTAAATCAGTCAAATATTTTTCTATATCGTTGGTAAAAACAGACTATGACTTACTTCTTATACAGTGGTATGGATATATCTATTTATATACCTCAAATATTTAAAAAAACAGTGTTGTCTATTTCTGTCCAAAAGTTTATTAGAGTATCATGTAAAAATGGGAAGTAAATCGGTCAGGAACATTTCGTGTTTTTGTTAACTCTATTTCCTCTTTGTTTAGAATATATATTTATAAACCATATACATTAAAAATATGTAGCTATATCTACTTGAACCTTTATTAGAGCGCTGCGTAAAAATTTGAAGTACAACAGTCAAACAGCTTTGGAGATTTTTGCCGACAACCTTTCGTATATATTAAAAATCTGTGGACTCTGTCTGTCCGAACTTTTATTGGAGTATTGTGTAAAAATTTGAAGGAGATTGGTTAAGAACTTTTCGAGATTCTTGGTAACAAGGTTGAAGCATGACTTGTCTATATATATATATATATATATATATATATATATATATATATATATATATATACTAGCGGGCCCGACAGACGATTTCCTGCATGCTATTTCAAGCGATTAGGATATTAAACAAAGTGTGAAATGAAAGACAAATAATATAATAATTTCATTATTCCTGAGGAGTATAAATGAATAAAATTGACGGTTTTCCAACGCGAGAACATGCCACATATAATTGGCCATGCGAAAAGACCGGATTTTCTAGATCCAACCCACAAATCGACATTGTTTGACCTTGTGACATATTAATACTCATGGCAAATTCCAAGCGAATTGGAAATTGCAAACATTTGAATGGAATGGGTGAGTCTGAAGGGATCACTGGGATTCGTGTCAGGAGAACAACTTCACCTTCAAATTTGCTATTCAAAATTGTAGCTTCAAGAACATTGCCCATAATTTTTTATGACTAATTTTGTACCGTTGCATACCTTAGGTGCATTTAAATTCGGAAGCAAAATGATAGGTGAGCCAATTTTTAATCGCAATTTATGTGGTGGCATTCCTGGTAAATCCAGCGAATTCAAAAATTCAACACGATAGTTGACTGCTTCGTCAGGATCGGTAACAGTGTCGATCGATTTGAACAATATCTCACTGCTGGGCAATGACTGTTGTATTTTGAAGTTAATAGCGTCAACATCGATATTTTTTGCGCCTAAAATAGCTCATTCATGAAGCCACGCATGATTAATATAATTAGCTTGTAAATCTGGAAATATGCTTTCAATCAAAGCATCTTTCGTATTTACCATGTTGCAGAAATTGTCTGGCAATTTGATGCATTGTGTGTCTCCATGCAATGGTATTGTTCCATTTACAATGTTGAGCAATTGCTTGGAGAAAGATAGTGCCAATGGATCGTTTTACAGTTGAACGCATATATTTGTGTTAAGACGTAATGTACTGACATTTCGCCATAAATAAAATTGTATTATACATGTGTTAATTTCATCCCCGTATACAGTGCGTAGAATGACCGGCAATATCTGTCTAAAATCACCGGACGGCAGCAGTAAGGCACCACCGAAAAGCCTGGTGTTATTATTTAGATCTTTTATCATTTTATCGATAGCTTCAAGTGAATGCTTGTGGGTCCTAGTGCATTCATCCCAGATAATAATCTTGCATTTTTGCAGAACTTCAGCCATACCGGAATGATTTTTTATGTTGCACACTGCATCTGGATTTGTGTGCATGTTCAACGGCAACTTCAGTGCTGAATGTGCAGTCCGTCCGCCATCAAACAAAGTGGCTGCAATACCTGATGAAGGAATTGTTAACGCAGTATGACTCTGTAATGGAATGCGCGCAGGTATTAGTGAGATGAGAAACGTTTTTCCAGTGCCACCTGGCGCGTCAAAAAAAAAAAAAAAAAGAAAAATCCAGCTTGTTCTGCTGCAATTGACAAATTAATTCAATCGTATACATTCTTTTGTTCATCAGTGAGAAGTTGCTCATTATTTTCAACGAAAGTAGTTAAAAAGACCGCATTGAACTGTTGTTCGCGCTGAATCTCACTGTTAATGATTTCTGTTGCTGGGCGGTTATGTGAGGGCATACCAAAAAAAAAAAAAATGAGTGGCATATTCGAATTCAGAATGCAAATATCTTCAATCTTTAGCGCCTCGTTTTATATTTCCAGCGAAAAATCAATATTGGGATTTTGACCAGCGATCCAAATGCGATGCAGAATGTCGGCGCTCATGGAATCTTTACATTTGTCCCAGAGGACAGAAGTTTGAGATGGAAAACATGTCGTCAATAATATGGCGAATAACTGGTGAATTTGATGAGGAGAGGAACTCAATGCTGCAAGTGTAATATCCCAATGGTTGTCACCTTCCAGCAAAAGTAATTTGCGACACGCATCATGATATCTGTCGTACAAAATGCCATTGACTGTTCCCATGTATTAGAAGGACGTCGGTCCAGGAACATTAATCAACAATAAACGCAAGAAGAAACATTCACATTGCTTTGGATGGACTGTGTATAATTGGCCTAACGTATTTCCCATAAATATGCCGTTGCATCCTTCAACCGGAACACCTTGCTTTCGTGGTTCCCACTTTTTTGATTATTTGATCCATGTGAAATTTCGTGGCACATCAGTATACATTAATGTCTTTGCGAATCGACCGGGAATACCTGGTCATTTGCATAGTACGAAAAACTCAGTTAATGTGGTTTTTGGGGCAACTGATGCACGTTGTAGAGCAGTGTCTTCCGTGAAATAAACACGCTGTCCATTTTCAAGGTGCAAGGCCAAATGTATAACAGCAGGGTCTCTTTCGTGTATCGGAAAACCCAAAATACGACAAACGGCTTCATTGCTGCTGATGTATCATCTCATTTGATACCGTGTTATTTCATCGTTTTCGTTAACATTGTGAACAGCAAATGCAGCCATATCACTGCCGTACAACTTCATTAACGGTCATTGCATTATTTCGGCCCGCATGCTGCCCAGATGTTACTTTCTATGCTATGATGACTCTCGTATAGTTGTCATTTTGCAGTCTGTTTGCAACGGTATTGAACAACTGGACCAACCGATTGTGATTCTGTAAAAACGATTCCACAATTTCTCGCTCCTCCATCTGCTCGAAATGGTTGTACTGGCAGTGTGCGTTTATTTGCTGCTCCTCATCACCCATGAAGTAGATTTGCAGAAATTTTGAATCGGTATTAAAGAACCAATTTGATGATACACTTGGCCCTGAATCTTAAACGTTGATTGAAAATTGCGACCATCCTCATTCTGAACGATTTTTGTTGCTCCAAATGATGTCATTTGAGAGGACGAATTGAATTTGCAAATTTTACGCAAACACAATTGAGATTGAGATGTAGCTCCAGCCAATAGTGTTGTCAATGGTTCTGGCGGCGAATTCGACGGCGGCAATACAACTTTTCCAGACGCGCATCAGAAACCTTTGTATTTGAGTGCATGACAGTGTTGGCATTGTTTGTTCATAATACCGATCACGATTTGTGAACGTGATGAATAGTCCATATCCTACTCATATCCAAACGCAAGGCGAAGAAGTGATGCACGGGTCAATGCGCGATATACTTGCAAACGCTGTTGTTCACGTGTTCTGAATGTGTCGCTGACTCGTTGACGGGCCAGTTTTTGTCTCAATGCGTTAGCTCGAAGGCGTTCGTTGCGTTGCTCTTGATTTTCATTCGCACGTCTGATTGCAGCCTGGTTTCTTAAATTTTTATTGTCCATCAATTGATCTTCTGCCAATCTATTTAATCGACGGTTCTGGACTAATTGTGAATTCCGAGTCCGTCGATCAACATTTCCTCCTCGTCCCCGAAGACATGGCATTGTTTTACGTACGTAACTTATATGTGAATATAATACACTTAATATTCACTGAAATGCGACACTTGAAGTATCAAAAGACACCGTACAAAAAAATTAAAATGTCAAAATAACGAAACACACATAATATAATACACTAAAATTAAAATGTCAAAAAATAAACAAAACCCTATGCACGTAACTGATATCTGAATATAATAAGCTCATTATTGCACACAAAAATACAACGAAACCCACCGAGCTGATTTAAGAACGTAAATTTTCCAGGCCCCCACTTGAATGCATACACAAAAACTCATTCAAGTCGATCCAGCCGTTTAGTTGCAGTATAGATAAAAAGAAAACCCAGATACCGACTGCAGCGCCATCTGCCGGGCTGATTTGTGGATCTAAACCATCCAGGGCGCCACCCAAACGCATACAAAAAATTCAATCCAATTGGTCCAGCCGTTTAGGAGGACTTCAGTCACATACACACGTACAGTAGAATTTTATATATATATATATATATATATATATATATATATATATATATATATATATGTGTGTGTGTGTGTGTACACGGATATAGGAAAAAAAGTACAGCCCATGTCTATCCAAACGTTTATTAGACTACTTTGTAAAAATCTGAAGTAAATTGGCAGCGAACTTCCTGAAATTTTTGCTAAAACCTTCCCCATTTATGTAATGTACTCATATTTATATGCCATAAATGTTTTAAAAATGTTTATCCTACGCCTGCCTGAACGTTTACTAGAGCATTTTGTAAAAATTTGAAGAAATCAGTGAAGAGGTTTCCGGTAATAACGTTCAACCACGACCTCCTTTACATGGTACTATAAATAACTTTAGTACAGCTGCCAGACACAAATATGCATAAAATGTTTTTAACCATAATCGAATTTGAATTTTTTTTTAATCCGTGGCAAGTGATTCTTACAAGCTTGCTTCACTTTTGGCTGGTAATCGTTCTGGCGATCTAACATACTTTTTTCTGTTTCAAGTTCTACAAACACCTGGAAAAGTGTGTAATTGGAGGAAGAACAAGGTGAAAGGTCTTCAAGTTGATTGCTATATAATCTGGCAAAAATACACGTAGTTTACGCTCTTGAAAGCCGTATTCGTCGAATATTTCTATTGTACCTCTTCAAAATGTTATTGTGTTGCGAATGCAGTATGTATATGGTATTCAATGCGATAATAATTTTTTACTATACCATCTTCCCAAATATGAGATCAATATCTTGCCACTGCCTTCTTAAAGACCTTTCACAAAAGTTTGTAATTTTTAAATGTGAAGAAAGAATAATTTGCGCTCTGATTTTGTGACATCTATGTAAGAGCCACCTAGTGGCTGTAACACTCTGTGTACGCTTTGTCCCTGCCCCGCTGCCATCTAGTTGCACCATATACCTCGTCTAAGGTGAATCGTCAAACAGATGTGCAGATGTGCATGCTAAGGTATATTGCGATTCTTAAGACATCATCTGTGAACGCTACTGACATGGCCTGTGCACAAGGTGCTTTTAAGTTATAAATGTTTTATTTCCTGACAAATCTTTGCATGATGTGTTATATTTTAGCCAGCATAATGGCAACATGGCGTGAGGTTCTAACTCACAATGAACACGTTGTGTAACAAGAAATTTTGAAGGTATGTAAATATACAGTTTTCATGTCAAACAAAATCTTTTTTCTCAAATATTACATCATAAATCGTGATAAGAGATATATTCCACTTATGTGCATTATTTCACAGACCAGAAGACGGCAGTCGCATCTGTCGAAGCCGGTTGCGAATATTAAGGAATTTATGCGATCTTCGCTATAGAAAGTTTTTGTCAACTACCTTTTTACTTCGCTCGGTTTGTAATCGTCACAGCAGAGCATTTTCGCACGGTGGGACTGTTGGAACCAGGTATCGTTCTACCACTTGTAGTCAGGGGCGCTGACTAAAGCCGGGCCGCGCGGGATTAGCCGAGCGGTCTATGACGCTGCACTCATGGGCTGTGCGGCTGGTCCCGGCGGAGGTTCGAGTCCTCCCTCGGGCATGGGTGTATGTTTTTGTCCTTAGGATAATTTAGGTTAAGTAGTGTGTACGCTTAGGGACTGATGGCCTTAGCAGTTAAGTCCCATAAGATTTCACACCACACTAAAGCCGGAGGAACGATCACTGGTCGACGATAAAGCGGCACTTGGGAGAGAGCGAGAGAGAGAGAGAGCGAGAGCGAGAGAGAGAGGGGTGGAGAGGGTGGATTTGGGGAACGGAACTGGGTGTTGACTGACGATGTTTGTGTGGGCGCCAGTGAGAAGCAGGAAGCCGAACGTGCTGGATTTTGCCTATGAAAACTGGTGAGCCACTTCTTCCACGGGAAGGGAAACGTGCAGAGCACTTTATTTGTGTAGAAATAAAACGCCTTTTTAGTGTCGCAGTATTGGCATTTCATTTTCCAGACGTGTATCGTGTTTCACCTGTTATATGAACGCCATCTGCCAGTGGATGTTCCTGTAATAGGTCAAAGTTTTGTCGTTGCGTATACTGACTGTCTACACTGAGAGCCAAAGAAATTGGTACACCTGCCTAATATCGTGTAGGGCCCCAGAAAGCACGCAGAAGTGCCGCAACACAACGTGACATGGACTCGACTAATGTCTGAAGTAATACTGGAGGGAACTGACACCATGAATCCTGCAGGGTTGTCCATAAATCCGTCAGACTACGACGGGGTGGAGATCTCTTCTGAACAGCACGTTGTCAGTCATCACTAATATACTCAATAATGTTCATGTCTGTGGAGTTTGGTGTCCAGCGGAAGTGTTTAAACTCAGAAGAGTGTTCCTGGAGCCACTCTGTAGCGATCCTGGACGTGTGGGGTGTCGCATTGTCCTGCTGAATTTTCTAACTCCGTCGGAATGCACAATGGACATGAATGGATGCAGATGATCAGACAGGATGCTTACGTACGTGCCACCTGTCAGATTCGTATCTAGAAGTATCAGGGATTCCAAATATCACTCCAGCTGCATACGCCCCATACTATTACAGAGCCTCAACCAACTTGAATAGTCCCCTGCTGACATGCAGGATACATGGATTCATGAGGTTGTCTCCATACCCGTATAAGTCCATCCGTTCGATACAATTTGAAATGAGACTCGTCCGACTGGGCAACAGTCCAACGTTGGTGTTGGCTGACCCAGGAGAGGCGTAAAGCTGTGTGTCGTTCAGTCATCAAGGGTACACGACTCGGCCTTTGGCTCCGAAAGTCCATATCAAAATTTGTTTCGTTGAATGATTCACACGCTAACGCTTGTTGATGGTCCACCATCGAAATCTGCAGCAATTTACGGAAGGGTTGCACTTCCGTTAATTTGAATGATTCTCTTCAGCAGTCGTTGGTCCCTTCTTGCAGGATCTTTTTCCAGCTGCAGCAATATCGGAGATCTGATGTTTTACCGGATTCCCGATAATCACGGTACAGTCGTGAGTGGTCGTACTGGAAAATCCCCGCTACTTCGGAGATGCTGTGTCCCATCACTCGTGCACCGAGTGTAACACCACGTTCAAACTTACTCAAATCTTCATAACTTACCATTGCAGCAGCAATACCCGATCTAACAATTGCGCCAAATACTTGTTGTCTTAAATAGGCGTTGCCTACCGCAGAGCCGTACTCTGCCTGCTTACATATCTCTGTTTTTAAATACTCATGCCTATACCCGTTACCCTGGCGCTTCGGTGTATTTAAAACACTTCATGTCCTACTTTTACATAAATACATTTTTACCTTACTTTGATCTACTTTTTTCCCGTCCTGACGATTTCTGTTCCCTCATGGTATATTCCAATATTGAAAGATGTCCTAGCGCTTCTCTTCCGTAAATTCTTCACATACTTCCATCGAAATTATTTGTGTTATCGGCTTGCCACATCTTGTCCTGTGTCTACTAAGGAATAAAACTGAAATTTCAAAGTTAATTTGTGTCTAATTTGTGTCTATTACAACTGCTGCCGAAAAGGGAAGAAAACGGAAAATTTCGTCGTGAACCTGTGCACATATCTTGTAAGTGAAACAGTAGCGTGTGTTTCAACATATGACCGCTACAAATAAAAAAGAAAATCGTCATGCCATGCAAGTTACAACTCTAAGTGCAATAATGTGAAATAATTGGGACTTGATATGTTTTATAGCTAACGTAATACAAACATCAAAAAACGTTTTGCATCACCCCAGTTCCCAGAACTCCTGAGACTGGACGTTGACTGTGGATGTTGTATCACAGACACAGTCCCTTTGACTGTTCAGAGACGTCACTAAACAACCATGCATGAGCACCGCCTATTAGACGGAGGGGTCCGACACCCGATCAGTTCCAGTCATTCCACCAGGAAGGAAGTACAAGGCTGGTGTTGTCTGTAGTTCAACCATGCCTAGACGGTCAATACCGCGGCTAGGAGGAACTCCGACAGCAACGCCACCATGTTGAATAATATTTTTCGTGCAGCCACGACTCAAACTGTGCGCAATAGGCTGCATGAAGCGCAGCTTCACTCCCGACGTCCATGGCGAGCTCCATCTTTGCAACCTCGACACCTTGCAGCGCGGTACAGATGGGCCCAGCAACATGCCGAATGGACCGCGCAGGACTGTCATCACGTTCTCTTCACCGATGAGTGTCGCGTATGCCTTCAACCGGACGATCGTTGGAGACCTGTTTGGAGGCAACCCGGTCAGGCCGAACGCCTTAGACATACTGTCCAGCGAGTGCAGCAAAGTAGAGGTTCCCTGCTGGTTTGATGTGGCATTATGTGGAGCCGACATACAACGCGGGTGGTCATGGAAGGCGCCGTAATGTCTGTACGATACGTGAATGCTATCCTTCGCCCGATAGTGCAACCATATCGGTAGAGAATTGGCGAGTCTTCATGGATGACGATTCGCGCCCCTATCGTGCACATCTTGTGAATGACTTCCTTCACGATAACTACATCGATCGACTAGAGTGGCTAGCAAGTTCTCCAGACATGAACCCGATCGAACATGCTGGGGATAGATTGAAAAGGGGTGTTTGTGCACGACGTGACCCACCAACCACTCTGAGGGATCTACGCCGAATCACCGTTAAGGAGTGGGACAATCTGGTCCAACAGTGCCACGACGAACTTGTGGATAGTATGCCACGACGAATACAGGCATGCATCAATGCAAGAGGACGTGCTACTGGGTATTAGAGGTACCGGTGTGTTCAGCAATCTGGACCAGCACCTCTGAACGTCTAGCTGTATGGTAATACAACATGCAATATGTGGTTTTCATGAGCAATAAAAAGGACGGAAATGATGTTTCTGTTGATCTCTATTCCAATTTTCTGTACAGGTTCCAGAACTCTAGGAACCAGGGTGATGCAAAACTTTTTTGGATGTGTGTATGTAGATTCTAAACCCTCGCATCTCGAGAATTAAGTACCAACTGAACAGGAGCATTTTATAAAACATAGCAAATCTGACACGAAGTGACTTTGCTGATATCCGAGCGTCTGTTATGTTTTCTGATGAACGCTTTTTCTGCCTGGGTGCCAGTGATGGCCGTGTGTTGTTTAGAAAGAGGACAGTTGAGCGCCTGCAACCGGCCTGTTTGCTTTCTGTATACGAGGGACGTAAACCTGGATTTACAGTCTGGGGTGCGACTTCACATGCCAGCAAGAGCACTGTCATGCATACACCACGCACCCTGACTACAAATTTGTACGTCAGTCTAAGTGATTCGGTCTGTTGTGCTGCCATTCACGAGCAGCATTCCAGGAGGTGTTTTCCAACAAGATAGCACATAGTGCTGTTCCAACCCAACATGCTCTATAGAAAGTCGAGATGTTGCCTTGGCCTGCTCAGTCACCAGATCTGTCTGCAATCGCGCACATATGTGACATCATCGGACAACAACTCCATCGTCTAACACAACCAGCATTAACTGGCCCTGTAATAACCGACCAAGTGTATCAAACATGGAACTCCATCCCACAAATTGACGTTCGACACCTGCAGCACACAATGCATGCATTTTCGCATGCTTGCATTCAACATTCTGACGACTACACTAGCTATTAATGTACCAGCATCTCACATTGGCAGTGGCTTATCTCGCGCTTACATTAACCTGTGACCTTTCAGTGTTAATAAGTTATATACACTGGTGTCCAAAATTAAAGCAACGAACATAAATTTTGTAAGGTTGCATTTATTTTGCCACAAAACAGTATAAACAGCTGACAGCAAATAAGAAACAATGTAAAGAATACAGATCGTAAACAACTGCAATGTGTACAACGATAGACAAAAATGTTCTTCGTTTTTTCTAACTTAACGGATTTGCACACACATTCCAACAATTGGTTGATGTGCTCAGTATGAGATGTGATCACCCCTGGTAGCAATACAGGTCTAACAATGACGAGGCATGCTGTGAATGGTGTCATCAGTCTCATGTTGAGGCAATGACGCCCGTTCTTCCTGCAGAGCTGCTCGCAAGTCTTGGAGAGTAGGTCTCGCTGTGCGAGCAATATCTTACGTTTCCAAGAAAACATTAACCACCCTTGCTCAGTATGAAGTCTGGCCCCACAGCACCTCGCAACAACCGCAAGATCCCGTCACGATATCTGACAGCAGTTAAACTATGCCGATTCACCAGTGAAATTTGATGAAGAGGTGTTCGAGTCGTCAACATAATGCCTGCCCACACCGTCAGGGATCCTCTCCGATGTCGGTCTCTTTCCGGAATGTTCGGATCCCGAAATAGTGTTCCACGTTCCAGCCAGATGCGAGTACGTCGAAAATCATTCTTCATACCAAATCGGGACTCATCTGTGAAAATAACGCTGGCGCACTATTCGACCGAAGAGGTGGTATGTTGACGAGTCCGCTCTAGACGTACCCTTCTGTGAAGACGTGCCAGAGTTACTCATACTGCAGGTCTCCGACAGTAAAGGCCACTCTGCTGAAGCCTTCTGTACACCGTATGCCTCAATACTACTCGTCCAGTGAATGCTCCGAGGTCAGATGCCCGTCGCCGCGCAACACTAACGCTATACCGTCGTGACCTTACAGCCTCTCACACGTGGTCGGCCGTGCCCTGGTCTTTGGCATACATAATCCGAGAAACAACAGAACTATTCACATTATGCCATTGAACTACATCATCTTGCGGCTGTCCTGCTTCCATTATTCCCCTGGCCTTCCACTACAGATAGTCTGGTAGGCGTCTTCTCCGTACCACGCTGCACCCTTGTGACTGTGTACACAGTGATTGTGGACGTGGAACTACCCAGCAAACATCACCCCATTTCATAGGTGCCCTGACGCCATGTTTGGCGTGGTTGTCCATTGAGCGCAATGCCATCTTCCACGATCGTACGGGACATCCGATGACGGTTTGTACGATTGTATCGTGAATTAGACACAGGACGGGGCTTTAAGCCGGCCGGAGTGGCCGAGCGGTTCTAGGCGCTACAGTCTGGAACCGCACGACCGCTACGGTCGCAGGTTCGAATCCTGCCTCGGGCATGGATGTGTGTTATGCCCTTAGGTGAGTTAGGTTTAAGTAGTTCTAAGTTCTAGGCGACTGATGACCTCCGAAGTCAAGTCCCATAGTGCTCAGAGCCATTTGAACCATTTTTTGTTGCTTTAATTTTGGACGCCAATGTATATTATCTAGAGAAATGTATTCTCGAAATTTCATCACTCTACATTAACTATTTTTTGGTGTTGGGATTTTTTCCCGTCACTGTAGATCGCAACGTCTATCGTTGAGAGCCCAACTGCAGCACCTTTCCGCCATCGCGAACACGTATTAAAAGAAGACGCTGATGTGAGCGCCTGCAGCCTACAGACGCTATCGCCTCGTTCCATCGCGTCGCCGCGAGTCAGACGCCATCTAGCGGCAGGTGCGGCGGCTGCCTCATGAATGCCAAACGCCGCGCGGCTCCCAAAGGCCCGGCTCTCGCCGTCGTCGCCTCCCTCCCCCCTCCCTCCTCCCTCTCAACCCCCCCCCCCCCCCAAATCCTCCACATCCCACCAAATCCTTCTCGCAGCGAATCTTCTCGCTGACTGCCGCCATCTCGGCGTCCTACCTCAACGCGACGGGTCTGAGCTCTACGTCATCTGGCGTAGATCGAAGCCGGTTCCATCTCCAGAGAGATGCGGCCCTCGCCGTGGCGTTCCTGTTTCGCATAACCTGCCGACTCTGACAGGAGGTACGCCCGCTGCGTGCAGAATTACACAGTAGCAGCACCTGCTGGCTCCCGCGCAGTGGAACTGTGTACCGCGGGTAGTCTGCCATCCCCGACGCTACGCTTGACGCCGCTCGTGCGCCGATGAGCAGAAACAGTACGACCGACTATTTAATAAAGTGGTTGCGCATCTTTGGAACGAAATGCGATTCCACGTGAGTAATAAGCCCTCGGTAGATTTCCGGAGGTATTAGGAATAAGATGCCTGCGTGCACGTCGCGCAGTACCCACAAATCACGTGCTGCTGGTTTGTGGGCGTGGAACTGGTGCTTGATTTCCGATTACACGAATCTGGTGGCCAAGACATCAACGTGGGTCAACTATCAGGCTCCTCAAACCATTACAGCTCGATTCTAGCCTTATGGCACGTAAACTTTTTAACCGACCACCACCCTCCAGTCTATTAATGGCGTTTGTGACCGGATGTACTATAACTTATAGAAAAGGCATCTACTCGTATTCTGAACAATAGTTTGACCAAAGGGGTGCGGCGAGTGTACTACTGATTGCTGGAGCACAGATAATTTTGCTGTACAATTTCTCACGTGAAGTTAGGTACATAACTAGAACTGATGATGATGATGACGATGTTTGGTTTGTGGGGCGGTCAACTGCGTGGTTATCAGCGCCCGTACAAATTCCCAACCTTTACTCAGTCCAGTCTCGCCACTTTCATGAATGACGATGAAATGATGAGGACAACACAAACACCCAGTCATCTCGAAGCAGGTGAAAATCCCTGACCCCACCGGGTATCGAACCCGGGACCACGTGCTCGGGAAGCGAGAACGCGACCGCACTAAAACTGACTGAACTAGTAATTACTGAATAATAATATGCGGTCGACAGCTGGTACCTGAGCATAATTTATGACTTTTGGTACGTTCATTTCAAACTCATGTTACTACTGACATGCCTTTATGCGGCAAAACAGATGCATTAGTGGCAGCTCAGTTGAAAATGCCACGATAATGACATGAGTGAAAGTTAGCTAATACTATACTGAACTTTTTAGAAGAACTGATGAACTTTAGCAACATGTGAAGCCGTGTAGACTGTGCAGCGTTATTTACGATAATTTTCATTATCGTCGGATTTTGTGGAGCAATCAATCTATGTTCCATACCATCATCATCTCATCTGTAGTGGTCAATCCAAGGATTGGTTTGCAACAGCTACAATGGCAGCTTGTCTCCATTCTGTGCGTCTTTCAGCTTTTCTCTTCATTTCTTTATAGGTGTTACATCCCACATCTTTCACGATTTGATCCCTGTACCTTTGCCGTGGTCTTCCTCTTGGTCTTTTTCCCTCAACATATGCCTCTATGATTGTGGAGTCCTTTAGGTCTTCATAGATGGCCTGTAAATTGCACTCTTCTTTTAACAAAGAAACTCCAGAAGCTTCTCTTCTCACCTGACCTTCCCACAACCACTTCGTTTGTGACCTTGTCGATACATTTTATTTTGAGCATGTGTCTACAGCACCACATTTCAGAAGAATTTAGCTTCTGGTCTTCCTCTGTCCTGGGAGTCCATGTTCCACACCCATAGCATGCCACACTCCACACATATGATTTCAAAAATCTTTTCCTGATTTCAAGGCTGATGCTCTTAGATGTAAGATGTTTTTCTTCTTGTTAAAAGCAGCTTTTGCTTGAGCAATTCTGCTTCTCACTTGTGCCTTGCTCCTTCCAGTTCCATAGCATATTTTATAAAATTAAGCTCAACATGATTTTGCAAAATTGTAACAATAAATTTAAGCAACGCCAAAACTTTCGAGACCCAAGATCGCGTAACACATTTATAGAACACGTAATTTATATTCAGTTTAGTTAATCATAATTTACCACTTCACTTTGACAGTATTTTGCTGTTACTTTTATCATGCACTTAACTTCTTTACCGTAGAATTATAGAATGGTGTGAACTTATCAAAATGAGTTAATGAGCTCAGTGATTTATTAATATTTCTCTTACCAATAACTAACAAAACCTGAGTCGGACTGGATAGAGCATTCAAGTTCTCTTATGTTAAATAATATATCTCTTAATAGTGAGTCACTAGGTAATAATGATTGTAGCAAAAATGTGATAACGTTGGTGGATGACATGGGAAAATCAGTAACACTGAAAGGGATTTACAGTTTACCAGAAATCGCTACGATATCTGCATATATTGAGCCTACGACACTAGCAAATCTTTGATAATACTACACTGCCAAAATGGCACGGCATTACTAAGTGGTAATGCTGCAGTTGGTGCGGCGTAATGATTTAGTGACATCGATAATTGGCAACAGCCGCTTGTTCCGGAACGAACATTTGTATTAATTTTGGCCGACTAGTACTTCCCTTCCAACTATCCATTTTGACAATTCTTCTTGATTAACCACTGCACTGTGCCCCATATAAGTGCCTGCTCGTAAATTCACTATTTCGAAACTTTTGTAAAATAGGTTTATAAAATTCCTACACGTTTCACAATAAACATAAGGTTTCTTAAACTTGTCTATCGATCTTAGTTTTGGAGATATTTAATTTTGAAGTCAGGGACTCCACCGCTGGACACCCTGTACTTTGCCTAGCGCGTCCCGTACCAAACGCCAGCAGGTGGCATTCATTGTACGATGGGCAGCTGTCGCAATATTCATATATTTACCACGATCGGTTTGTCAGTTTCACATTAAATGGCGCTAGTGCTCCTGTCTTCGAGGACAAAGTAAATAGACACGAGTACAAGGATGGAATTTTGTTGGTGATACAATGGTTTCTGTAACCGATTTTAGACGTCTACTGCCTCCTTACCGCTATTTGACCACTTTTGTACGCAGTCTTCAATAACATCCTCCCAATATTGGTTATTTCCTTCAAAACAAATGCTGGTGCAGAGGCGTCGCAGTGCCTGCGGGCAGTCAGTACAGTAGCGGGGCTGTCGGCGCTCCTACAAAGGGGACGGTGGGGGGGGGGGGGGGGCGTCAATTGCGACACTGGCGCCATAAATCAGCGCCAGGGGGCGGCGCCGCCACGTCCCACGCCTACAGGCCTTCCGACAGGTGCCGCCCTTACTTACTAGCTTCCTGAGCCCTGGGCGTGTCGGCCTGCACGTATTCAATGGCTTCCTGTGCTCTAAACACCTATCACGTCAACGGCGAAGTTCTTTGCCCTCCTCAGAAACGCAGATGATATGAGAAGCGCATTATATTTTTTAAAGACAGTTACACAAGTAGATTTTTGGCTGTGTTTTTCTACGTATTAGAGTCACATTTTAAGTGTGGGGTGGCAGGTAATAAGCATTCGGTTTGTTCTCTGATTTTTAACTTGAAATTTTTGGTAATGTGTGATCTTTAGGTACCACAGCTTTTCCAAGGGCATGAAGAGTATTTGGGCAGACAGAACGAAAGTTATGGAGGACGTATTGTCCATAGGCTTCATTCCACATGTTCTGTTCTCAGCTCACTTAAATTAGAATAAAATATTTCAACTATCTAAGAACAATACAAAAGAAGTAAGGAACCATAACAACAAATAAAGATCTATTCTCGTTTACTGAAACAGTATATTATAATCAATCTTCATGTGTACAAGAAATCAATTCTTAAAATAATTAACATTTGCTATCGTCCTCAGCACTCGAAACAATTTAGAGAAGATTTTTACTCAGTTTCATACTGTTCCAGAGTGGGTTGGAATGTAAGCAAAAATGTATAAATTTTTAAGGCAGATATAATACGAAACAGCGAAACGACCTGTTAAAATTTTTTTGATTTCATTGTATTCGTAAAATCTTAAAAGTCTGTGCTCTTATGACACAGAATGAGAGGATGTGGAAGGTCAGAGCAGCGGTAACCAGTGACCAAACCAAAATCCTTGGTAGCATATCAGAAGAAGTGGATTGTAATATACATTCTAATGGTAAAAAAGACGATCAAAAAGGAATTATCCGATTGGGATGGAAATCAGTAGATGTAATATACATATACAGCCAAACAGATGATTATAATGTCGGAAAAATTCGATGATTTCTTCAAGAGAAAGAACTTCACGAACTGAGAAAGTCAGTAACGCCTTGGACCACCATTGGTCCTTAACAAGGCTCGTATTCGGCCCGACCTTGATTGACATAGTTACTGAAAGTCCTCCTGAAGGATATAGTGCCAAATTCTATCCAACTGGCGCCGTAGATCGCCAAACTCCCGAGCTCGTTGGAGAGTCGTGCCCATAATGCTCCAGACGTTCTCAGTTACGGAGAGATTTGGCTACATTGCTGGCCAAGGTAGGGTTTGGCAAGGACAAAGACTAGCAGTAGAAACTCTCGCGAAATGTAAGCCCAGGACGGCTTTCCAAGAAGGCTAACAAAATGGGACATAGACTATAGTCGATGTACCAGTGTGCTGCAAGGGTATCACTGATGACAACCAAAGGGGCGTTGCTTTGAAACGAATTGTGATCCCAGACCATCACT
Organism: Schistocerca piceifrons; assembly: GCF_021461385.2. Lineage (NCBI taxonomy): Eukaryota > Metazoa > Arthropoda > Insecta > Orthoptera > Acrididae > Schistocerca > Schistocerca piceifrons. The sequence continues at coordinate 854,558,180 of NC_060140.1, read as the reverse complement.
CCTGGTTGTCAGGCTTTATGATGGGTGATAATCAGTTTGGTATCCCAATGTTGTGTACAACTACATACACAATGGTAACGAGAGTTGGAATACAGATTGGTGTGGCAACTGTCATCGTAAGAAAGCTGGACAGGACCAGAAGTGATAAGGGAACGAGTTAACACAACAAAAAGAAATTTACTTGACTTGTATTTCTCCAAGTGTATAAACTTTGTGTTCTGCCCTACGGCAGGTCTTGTCATGGCGGAAGCCTCGGCAGAGAGGTTCACCGCATGAGCGTCTAGGGAAGTGATGCCAATGATGGTTTCCCGTTGACTTCCACTGATGATGATAAAATGATAATGAGGACAACACAACACGCAGTCCCTTTTTTTGTAATATCAATAATAAAGAAAATGACTGTGTACAAAATAAAAAAAACTGGCGAAGGGAACTCGATCCAGCGATCTGGCGACTAAAAAAAAAAATTGTTCTATATTGTTAGCTGAATTCGTTAAGGGCGGACGTCCGATGACACCCATTCAGCTTTTTCTTTCATCCGTTCCCTCAGTTCTTTTAATACAAAGGAAAGCTAACGCTCTTTTTTTCCTAAGAAAAGAAATAAAACAAAATCATAGCCATCCCTACGGGGCACCGCCACTTGTGTCCCTGCCAAACAAAAATGAACTCTTACCTCTTCAGGCGTTGCCTTCATAACTATATGTAATCACCCCCCATCTGAAATGTGAAGAAACTACACTATACGGGACTAACGTGTTTGCGTCAACCCACAAAAACACGATGAAAGGGAAGGGGGGAAGGGTGTTTCTAGTAGGGTGCGGAAGGTAGTATTTATATTTTATTTTTTTATTTATATCGATATCAATGTGCGAACAGTCATAGTAATCAAGCCTGGAAAACTAAAACAGAATGAAGACACCATCAAAGATAGTAAACATAAATAACATGAAAATAAAGCTTCCCAGCGACTGCGCCCACTGGTAAAGATAGCATCCCTGAGCGGTGAAAATCTCCGACCCAGCCGAGAATCGAACCCGGGCCCCCTGGGCGTGACAGACCGCCGCGCTGACCACTTTTGTTTTAACTTAGTTTTTTTTTTTTAGTACGGTCAGGGCGTGGTACACGCCGCACTAGCAGTGGAGTCTGTTCACGGCACTGCCAGTGCGTCGAGGCCCAAACCCCACCCACCCCTTTTTTCATGTCCTCTGTCGGGTCATAGCACTAAGTGTGCAGAAATCTTAACACAAAACTCCCATTCGCCGATGTAAGAAAGACAAAGAAACCTCTTCTCTGAGTAGAAACTCAACACCGATAAAACTTAACAATTCTTCTTGAATCACACAAATACTTTGGAAGTCGAACACGAGTAATTCTGAGCAAAATGTTTTGAAAAAAAAAAATCTCTTCGTGTAACATAGAAGTTCCGGAAGTAAGGTAATAGTAAATAATAATAAGAACACAAGTGACTTTTAATTTTCTTCTGTTCGTTCTCGTTCAAGGTGTTTTAGTAGTTCCACATATTTATTTGACACCCATTCTTTAAAAAATGATCTTCAGCATGTTGCCGTAGTGCTTCTTGTGGTTGCGATACGTGTTGATTTTTGCATATTCACACTTCATGTAAACGCGGAATTCTATCTCGTTGTCCGACCCAAGTTTGTTGATGACATAACTAACATATTTTCCTAGTAACCAGCTAATGGCGTTGGTTTTTAATTTCGGAAAGTATGTCATGTCTGGTCTCAGGGGGAGCGATGGCGTTATATATTCCGTCGAGGGTCTGGTGAGAAAGGCGATTTGTTGCCTGGTCCAATTCCAGTTATTCACATTGCTGCCACAGGTGAATCTCTGGATGAGTGTATCCACCAGATTGCATTTTCCACAAAGGTGTGTCTGGTTTAAACCGATCCCATATAGTCTCTCTTTGGTGCTGATGACATTGTTAACTGTTTTGTACCATTAGGAAGTAGCGTCTGTAGATAGCCCGGCATAGTTGATGTTCCGCCATACAGCTTTCCAGTCACAATTAGGGAATTTCGTTTCAATTTTGTTTCTGCCCTCATTTAACTTCCTTTCAAGTATGATGTCGCGCGCTGTGATACATGTGTTGCTTCTGATTTCGTCACTAAGATAACTTGCTTCGAGGAAAAAGTTCCTCACATACTACAGACGGGCATTAATCCTTCGCACATCAATCGGTGCTTGCAGGCTATGGGGTGTCACAGCCTCAAAGAGCTTTGCGGTTATACATTGTGGAAGTTCGCTGAGTATATGGAAAGTCCGTTTGAGGAACAGAGCAGACGCTTTATTTCGAATATCCACCAAACCGAGGCCCCCGTTTCTGACATCCAGTATAACGGTAGTCGCTCAAACCCTGAATATGTCTCCTAGCCATAAATAATTGGTAACAGTGGACATGATCCCTTTCGCTACTAGTTTAGGGATTGGAAGTACCTGCGCAGTGAAATACGCTTTAGACAAAATGCAGGAGTTGATGAATCTGACTTTTTGCACCTGGTCCATAGTTCGATGGATGTTCTCCATTACAGCACCATGAACTTTCTTCTTAGTTTCCGTCCAGTTAAAAGCAACCATCCTCATCGGACATGCCATTAAGGTTATTCAGAAAGTTCTATGTTTGTTGTCTTGTTTTGCCCATGCCAGTCGGAGGCAATCTAGACCCCGCAGATTCAATATTTTACTTTAGTTTTCATTTGTTGTCGCTCCCTACGCTAGACAATAGTTTTGGATTTCTCTTTCCAGTGTGACTGTCTCCTCCTTAAAACTGTGCGCCGGACCGAGACTCGAACTCGGGACCTTTGCCTTTCGCGGGACCACTCAGCTATCGGAGCGGGTTGTGAGTGTATGAAGAGTCATTACAAAAACTGCAGCATGAAACAGAGTCCAGTTGTCACAGTGCCATCAAGGGAGGGACTCGCTGTACAAGTATGAATGATGGTGTCATAGCAAAGGGGCTCCAAGAGCAAGTGGGGTGAGTGGGTGTTGCTGGACATCCTACATTGCGACAGCAGAAGGCGCTCAAGGTACAGAGCCAGGTGTGGCTCAGCAGGCACACACCACTGGATGCGCCAGTCGGTGTCAGGCGGAAACTTTAAATTCAGATGCGAACAGTATGACGCCCGTGGCTTGGTGTTGCAACATGCTACCACGCCCACTGCTGTCCAGGGCATCTCCAGACATGTCTTAGATGGCCATCGAGGCTCAGTTCGAATTGGGACTCATGCCTGGAGAAAATTCAGTCAATGAGTTTCAAGGCCGAATGTGCCCGACACCACCGCAAACAGACTGCTGGTGCTGGGAGGTCAAGGGTAGTCGGTGCGCACAGTTACGTTGTCAGCCGCCTGTTATTGGTCCTTGTGGTCACTGGGGCAACAGTTGCACGGCGGATCGATGATAATGACGAGTCCGGTGTTCTGAGTGCCTCTCTGACGGTTTCTCGGTCCTCACGTCCTGTTGTCTCTCTATGTCGACCGCTTCCTTCTTGACGCTGCGTTAGGCAATCGCTGACTAAGCAAAGAGTAAAATCGCTCCTGATCAAATGTCGAGCGATTCGCCGATTTCTCCACCCGACTTCTTTGAGCCGAACTGTACGTCTTCTCTCAAATGGTGACTTCAGCGTATATAATTCACGCGCCTGTCTTCGAGGCATAGTTACTGTCCAGCTAAGTACATGTAATTCACAAAGACTTTAAGACCTGGTATTGACACGTCCCCTGTTATTAGCCTTGCCAACTGCGAGGTATGCCGGCCGCTGTGGTCGAGCGGTTCTAGGCACTTCAGTTCGGAACTATGCGGCTCCTACGGTTGCAGGTTCGAATCCTGCCTCGGGCATGGATGTGTGTGATGTCCTTAGGTTAGCTAGGTTTCAGTAGTTCTAAGTCTAGGAGACTTAGAGCTTAGTGCCATTTGCACCATTTTTAGCTGCATGGTGTGAACTGCGCTGCAGCGTCAGACATTCATCCATCGGCTGCCAGAATTTACAGTCAAGCATTTCCCGTCGATAACTGCATAAACATCAGTTTGCGACTGATTCACACAACTCCTTTGTTATGCGTCTTTCGGTTTGTCTTAGAGCGTAACAGAAAAGGGACAGGACTGGGTCACGTAAGTATAGTGAAAACAGAGGTGAAGTGTCCCTGGATGGTTCTGGAAACACTAAAGTTTACGCATGTAAAGAGAAAATGGAACAGTCTTACGTGTACGGTAGGAAAGCAGCCGTATAGGCTGCTTAATAATGAAAATTAACAGGAAGTGCAAACATGCTAAATGTGAATGGATGGGAGACCCATATAACGGTATCGAGAAATAAATTATTGTAAGTAAAATCGATATGGCACAAAACAGGGCTTACACAACGGAAAGACAAATGAAATAAATCTACAGAAGAAGTGTTAAAAGCCTGTGGTCCACGACTGTCATATCACGTGCTGCTTCAGGGAATAAGCAAGGGGGAAATTGGATGAGTTATTAAATAACTGAAGGGTACAGATTCATGTGGGTGTGGAGAAATACAAAGTACACTTACCGTACTAATAAGCTCCGTCACTGGTGTAATGTCCGCCCCAGGCAACTGAATGGTCAGCGTGACGGATTGTCAGTCCTCTGGGCCCTGGTTCGATTCCCGGCTGGGTCGGGGAATTTTCTCCGCCCAGGGAACGGGTATTGTGCTGTCCTCATCATCATCCTATCATCCTCATCGACTGCAGGTCCCCATCGAACGGCCTGCTGAACGGGCGGCCCTAGCCATACGATTAAATAAATAGTGTAATACGTCTTTCACATTTGGCCAGTTACCAGACAAATTCGAGTCCTCCCGCGGGCATGGGTGTGTGTGTTGCTCTTAGCATAATTTAGTTTAAGTAGTGTGTAAGTCTAGGGACCGATGACCTAAGCAGTTTGGTCCCTTATGAATTCATATACATTTGAACCAGACAAAATAAGATACTTGCTACCAGAATCACTGCATTTCTTGCAGCCTCCCAGTACGATAACAGATAAGGTACTGTTCCACCACCGGATTTTTAGACGATTAAGTGAAGGAGAATTACTTACACAGAGTTGAGTCTACCACGACAGTTTTGCACGAAAACGAAATGTTCAGCTTCAGAGATATACAAGAATTTACGTCTCGTAAATGGCGAGCAAAAGCGCCTTTATCTTGTGAGACGAACGTCTGGGGTCGTAAATCGCCTAACGCCCACAGCGTCAGAACAGTATACGCTGTGCAAGTGGCTATAACCATCTCGGAGCCCAAGGGAAAGATAAGCCTTTTGTAATGCTTACCAATGAATGTTTCTAGTTATTTGCGTCTATAAAACTGCTCAGCCGACCGTCAGGCAGTAAGATCTCGTCAGCACCTCACCTAGCAGCGCCGTGTGTACGTAAGTACAGTTGTTGATGTCATCTGTTAGTGTGTCTCGAGCTATCTCAGCGACAGAAGCAGGAATTTCTGGTCTCCAAGAAAGAAAGAAGTAATCTGAACATCAGAACTGAAGAATTTTTTTGTCTGTAAGATTTACTGATATAAAAAAGAAGAAAAAACATGGAGAGTGAAGTAATGTTTACAGTAAAATATCTGAATGATTCACGAAATTAAATTTGAGAAAATTCTGCCCTCTGTCATCAACGGCCTTCCATCTCGATACAGGTGTGCTATTGAAACTCATTCTCTGGTTAAAACTTGGTGCTGGATCAGGAGTACAACGCACGACCTTGTATTTCAGGGACTGTGTCGATAAAGGGGTGCTATCGAAACTCCCTCTCTGGTAAAAATTTGCGACTATCGATCCTCTCACACAGCTCCAGGTCTACCAGAAACTATCTCCTGAAGCTCTCCTGCGTGCGTTACTGCCCAAGCACACGTGGAGGGATGGATACCGCAATGATTTAGAACGTATCGCTCGTTCGACACTCACCTTGCCCATTTCTCGTAGAATATCCTGCGAACCATGTATCAATGGCAATAGATAAACTTCATATTTCTAAATTGCCAGAAAGTGTTTCACTCAGTGCCATTGATCGTAGCGTATAAAGTAGGTTATCAGATATGTGAATTGGACCAAGACTTCTTAGTAATAGGAGACAATACGTTGTTCATTAGAGACAAGGGTGTCGTCAGGAGTGATCCAACGAAGTGCGATGGGAGCGCTCTTGTTCTCTACATAAATAAATGTCCTGACTGATAGGATGGCAAGCAGTGTGCGATTGTTTGTAAATGACGCTGTGGGGTAGAGAAAGGTGTCGTCGGTGAGAGACTGTAGAAGGATACACGATGAGGTAGACAGAAGTTTTGTTTGGTGAGATGAACTGCAGCTTACTCTAAACGTAGAAAAATATAAGCTGAAGCGGGTGAGTAGGAAAAACAAACCAGTAACCTTCGAATACAGTACTAGTGGTGTGCCGCTTGATACAGCGACACCGCTCAAATATAATAGGCGTAACGTAGGAAAGGTATATGAAATAAAACGAACACGTGAGGTCGGTAATAGAGATGGCGAATGACCGACATTCGTTAATGAAAGTAAATGTAGCTCATCTGTAAAGGAGACGGCTTATAGAACACTTGCGTAACACGTTTAGAGAACAGCTGTAGTTTCTGACATCCTCACCAAGTCGGATTAAAGGGAAATATCGAATCAATTCAGAGACAAGCTGCTACGCTACTGGCCATTAAAATTGCTACACCACGAAGATGTGCTACAGACGCGAAATTTAACCGACGGGAAGAAGATGCTGTGATATGCAAATTACTAACTTTTCAGAGCATTCACACAAAGTTGGCGCCAGTGGCAACACCTACGACTTGCTGGCATGAGGAAAGTTACCAACCGATTTCTCATACACAAACAGCAGTTGACCGGCGTTTCCTGGTGAAACGTTGTTGTGATGTCTCGTGTAAGGAGGAGAAATGCGTACCATCACGTTTCCGACTTTGATAGAGGTCGGATTGTAGCCTATCGCGATTGCGGTTTATCGTATCGCGACATTGCTGCTCGCGTTGTTCGAGATCCAATGACTGTTAGCAGAATATGGACTCGGTGGGTTCAGGAGAGTAATACGGAACGCTGTGCTGGATCCCAACGGCCTCTTATCACTAGGAGTCGAGATGACAGGCATCTTATCCGCATGGCTGTAACGGATCGTGCAGCCACGTCTCGATCCCTGAGTCAACAGATGGGTACGTTTGCAAGACAACAACCATCTGCACCAACAGTTCGACGACGTTTCCAGGAGCATGAACTATCAGCTCGGAGACCATGGCATCACAGACAGGAGCGCCTGCGATGGTGTACTCAACGACGAACCTGAGTGCACGAATGGCGAAACGTCATTTTTCCGGATGAATCCAGGTTCTGTTTACAGCATCGTGATGGTCGCATCTGTGTTTGGCGACATCGCGGTGAACGCACATTGGAAGCGTGTATTCGTCATCGCCATACTGACGTACCACCCGGCGTGATGGTGTATGGTGCCATTGGCTACACGTCTCGGTCACCTCTTGTTCGCATTGACGGCACTTTGAACAGTTGGCGTTACATTTCAAATGTGTTACGACCCGTGGCTCTACCCTTCATTCGATCTCTGCGAAACCCTACATTTCAGCAGGATAATGCACGACCGCATGTTGCAGGTCCTGTACGGGCCTTTCTGGATACAGAAAATGTTCAACAGCTGCCCTGGCCAGCACATTCTCCAGATCTCTCACCAACTAAAAACGTCTCGTCAATGGTGGCCGAGCAACTGGCTCGTCACAATACGCCAGTCACTACTCTTGATGAACTGTGGTATCGTGTTGAAGCTGCGTGGGCAGCTGTACCTGTACACGTAATCCAAGCTCTGTTTGACTCTATGCCCAGGCGTATCAAGGCCGTTATTACGGCCAGAGGTGGTTGATCTGGGTACTGATATCTCAGGATCTATGCACCCAAATTGAGTGAAAATGTAATCACATGTGAGTTCTAGTATCATATATGTGTCCAATGAATACCCGTTAATCATCTGCATTTCTTCCTGGCAATTTTGATGGCCAGTAGTGTAGATTTGTTACCTGTAGGTTCGAGCAGCATGCGAGTACCACGGAAGTGTTGTGTGACCGGAAATGGAAGCTCCTGGATCGAAGACTACGCTCGTTTTACGAAACGCTATTGAGAAAACTTAGAGAACCGGCACTTGTGGCTGACTGCAGAACTATTCTATGGTCACCGACGTACATTCCGTGTAAGAGCCACGAAGACAAGACAAATTACGGCTCGTACGGAGGTATACAGATAATCGTTTTACCCTCGCCCCATTAGCGAGTCAAACTGGGTAGAGAATGACTGCTAGCGGTACAAAGTAACCTCTGGAATGCACCGTATGGTGCTATGGAGGCTAGGTACGAAGAATTAGATGTTGTTGTTGTTGTGATCTTCAGTCCTGAGACTGGTCTGATGCATTTCTCGATGCTACTCTATCCTGTGCAAGCTTCTCCCGGTACCTACTGGAACCTACGTCCTTGCAGATTTAAATATAGATGTAGAAATGGTTTGCCAAAGCGTAGGGGGTTGCCTCCAGAACGAAACATTACGTTAGCAGCGGAGACAGGGGTAGTTACTGGAAATGAGTCAGTGAGGGGGAGTCTTTAGACGTGCGTGCGTAGCTAACAGCATTACCCGCGAAATGCAAGATGTCGGTTTCGAGTCCTGGTGCGAGACGCTGTTTCAGTCCCCCACTAAGTTTCAAAACAGAGCGCCCTCTCCTGCAGAGTGAATGGTTAATTCTTGGGTGCTGCTACAGGTCCGTGCTGCAGGTATTCACTTTCAATCCATGCTCTGTACGATACACCTTAAGTTGTGACGGTTCCCTTCTCAGGGAATTGGGGATTGATTCCCGAGCACTAAAATAAATATAATTTGAGTTATTATAGTCTCTCTCGGGTGAACCATCGCTATTATGGTCCTACAATAAAAATCGCCTGGAAAAATTAATTTAGCAATATAAACTCATAACTGACATCCTAGAATTTGCACGTTACTGCTTTGAGTAATCTTCTGGTGCTCCGGCCGCCGATAACTACTCAGGAGTACTAAATGAGGAAAAAAAAAATAATGATCCAGATCGACACAGCAATTATAAGAGTACTCCACACTCTACAAGCGATTGAAAACGAGTAACTAACCTGTCGAACATATTGACTCAGTAAAATAAACGACTGAACCCTAAATTAAAAATATGAGTTCATTCTGAAAATAATAACAGAGGCACTGCGCCTCGTTATAACAACTCCCTAACAGTCTGGAAAATAATGAAACATAACTGCAATAGCTGTGGCGCGAACGTGTCGGCCATTCCAGAACGAATACAAGGTAGTGACCGCTGGTACAAATACAGAATTCTCTTCTGTTCGGACAGCTCAGTCGGTAGAGCACTTGCCCGCGAAAGTCAAAGGTCCAAGTTTTGAGTAGGCGCCCTGTACACAGTTTTTGTTAGCTAGCCCACAGTCCACTACAAAAAGAAAATTTATCCTGGAAACAGTTCCATAGACAATGGCTATACCATGTCTCTGCAGTATTCTTTCTTGCAGGAGTGCTAGTCCCGCAAGGTATGCGCAAGAACTTCTGTGAAGTTTGGAAGGTACTGGCAGCTCAGATGCTGGAGCACGTACCCGCGAAAGACAAAGGCCACAGCTTCGAATTTCAGCCCTGCAAACAGTTTTAGACTTCCAGGAATTTCATAATTTCTTCTTGTTCTTCCATGACAACAGCAAGTTGTTCTTCTACTCGTATGTCCATCGTTATGACTGGAGGTCTGCGGGACTATGGCTGTTCACTATTGTAAGAAAATGAGACACCTACAGCCGCCCTTATGATATCATTTATTGTATGGGTACCAGTTTCGGCGCTTCAATGCACCATCTTCAGGCCTTAGCACATGCTGAGTGGCTTAACACCATCCGTACACACGATGCAACAGTGGCCAACATAACTGTGATCTTGTCTGCCTACTGACAGTTAATGGTTGGAGAGACATCATCATAATTTCAGGTAGTCTGCGTATACCAGTTACGTTAGCCACTGATGCCTCAAGTGTACGGATGGTTTTAACCTCTTCAGCATCAGCTTAGACCTGAAGTTGGTGCACTGAAGCGCCGAAACTGGTAGCCATACAATAAATGATATTATAAGGACGGCTGTAGATGTCTCATTATCTTACAGCAGCAAGTTGTGTATCATTGTTCCGCGGTTCCCCTGCGTCCACATGAGTCTTGTGCATTCACTGTAACTCGAAGCCAGGTGACGACTATGGAATTCTTCGCTGATTATGGGAATCAAATTTTTCCGAAACTATTATTAAAACTATTTTTCCCCAGTTGTCACCACTCTCTCATCACTGAGCAACAGTTTGAATTGATATTTCTTTAGCTTTATATCTGAAATTAATGTTATAGCAGGGAGTAACATGTGTAACAGGAACATCACAAAGTCTTCTGTGAAGTTTCTCGCGAAAGGCAAAGGTCCAAAATTCGAGTCTCGGTCCGGCACACAGTTTTAAAATGCCAGGAAGTTTCATATCAGGGCACACTCCGCTGCAGAGAGAAAATCTTATTCTGGAAGTATGTACCTATGTTAACGAGTACCATCTACATCTGAGCTGAGTAATGTGGACTTCAGGTAATTGTTATGAACTCGTAAAGTAGTGCTGTCATAAACTGGACCTGGAAAGTGGTTTCTGGATGAAATTCAGAGAAGAATTGCACGATTTCTCACGTGTTTGTTTGGTCAACTTGAGAACATGACAGAAACGCCGAACACTCTCCAGTGGAGATCCTACCATAAAGACGGAGAGCGACACAGGGATGCTTGTTATTGAAATTTCCGGCGGCTATCACTTCAAAACGAGGCAATAAATATTTTGTTTCGTTTCACAGGTGTCTACAGAGTTGAAAATAGAGAAATTAAGGCTCGAGATGATGATGATGTTTGGTTTGTGGGGCGCCCAACAGCTCGGTTATCAGCGCCCGTACAAAGTCCTAATTTTTTCACAGTCCAATTTTTACACAATCCAAATTAGCCACTGTCATGAATGATGATATGATGAAGACAACACAAACACCCAGTACCTGGGTTGAGAAAATCCCCAACCAAGCCGGGAATCGAACACGGGACTCCGCGATCCAGAGGCAGCAACGCTATCCACTAGACCACGAACTGCGAAAAAAAAAAGCCGTGTCTGTAGGGCACCTGCCACTGATGGAATAAGATTGGCTACCATGATCACAGTACAAAGGATACATTTGTGCCTAACACCTACGTTTTTCACAGTCCTTGCAGTCCCAAGTGGTGAAATTTAAGGGAGGTTGCTCTAGTTCGCGAGAGCGGTAAATGATAACGGGTAGCTGTGATTTTAAATTTATTGAGTATCCACTATTACACTGTGCAAGGCGTTGGCAACGTTTCTAATTGCAGAAGACACTTGATTTGATGGCCTCTTGGAGATGTGGAAGAATGTGACAAGTCTAATATGAAATAAATAAGGAGCAAGAAAAATATTGATTTATGTTCTGAAATTAGAATTAAGAAAAATACAACATTAAGCCATGGGCAACCTTCCTTGACGTTACTTAATGAGAAACAACACAGAGCACATGTAATCACGGCTAATTTAAGGCCAAAGTGATTTGGTGGTGGTGGTGGGGGGGGGGAGGGGGGCGCCGAGTACAAGATCTTCACATGGTAAGTATCACAATTAGCAGCAAAAACGAACACAGGCGCAAGTTACTAGAGAATAGACGGGGGCAGGGGGGAAGCCGAGGCAGTGCCAAATCATTAGTCGCTTGTGTGCAGAAATATTCTCGCACCAGTCCTACATATATTGAATACATAGCAAGATACATAGAACTACGTACAAGCCGAAGAGACAGTACTGAAGCAAGAGAGCAGATCAAGGCGAAAAAAGCAGTGTTGCCAACTTAGTGGATTTTCCACTAAATGTTCAAATGTGTGTAAATCTCTTAAGGGACCAAACTGCTTAGGTCATCGGTCCCTAGACTTACACACTACTTAAACTAACTTAAAGTAACTTATGCTAAGAACAACACACACACCCATGCCCGAGGGAGGACTCGAATTTACGGCGGGAGGGGCCGCGCATTCAGCGACGTGGCGCCTCTAACTGCGCGGCCACTCCGCGCGGCTTTTCCACTAAAACTGGTTGTTTCTACCCCCGTTTTGGTGGCGAAATATTGCTTCTAGTGGCTGGTGGATTTTATAGTAGTTTAGTAGAATTCAGTTTCGGTTAGTGAAAATGCGACCTCTCAACCACTAAGGTATTTACACTCCTGGAAATTGAAATAAGAACACCGTGAATTCATTGTCCCAGGAAGGGGAAACTTTATTGACACATTCCTGGGGTCAGATACATCACATGATCACACTGACAGAACCACAGGCACATAGACACAGGCAACAGAGCATGCACAATGTCGGCACTAGTACAGTGTATATCCACCTTTCGCAGCAATGCAGGCTGCTATTCTCCCATGGAGACGATCGTAGAGATGCTGGATGTAGTCCTGTGGAACGGCTTGCCATGCCATTTCCACCTGGCGCCTCAGTTGGACCAGCGTTCGTGCTGGACGTGCAGACCGCGTGAGACGACGCTTCATCCAGTCCCAAACATGCTCAATGGGGGACAGATCTGGAGATCTTGCTGGCCAGGGTAGTTGACTTACACCTTCTAGAGCACGTTGGGTGGCACGGGATACATGCGGACGTGCATTGTCCTGTTGGAACAGCAAGTTCCCTTGCCGGTCTAGGAATGGTAGAACGATGGGTTCGATGACGGTTTGGATGTACCGTGCACTATTCAGTGTCCCCTCGACGATCACCAGTGGTGTACGGCCAGTGTAGGAGATCGCTCCCCACACCATGATGCCGGGTGTTGGCCTTGTGTGCCTCGGTCGTATGCAGTCCTGATTGTGGCGCTCACCTGCACGGCGCCAAACATGCATACGACCATTATTGGCACCAAGGCAGAAGCGACTCTCATCGCTGAAGACGACACGTCTCCATTCATCCCTCCATTCACGCCTGTCGCGACACCACTGGAGGCGGGCTGCACGATGTTGGGGCGTGAGCGGAAGACGGCCTAACGGTGTGCGGGACCGTAGCCCAGCTTCATGGAGACGGTTGCGAATGGTCCTCGCCGATACCCCAGGAACAACAGTGTCCCTAATTTGCTGGGAAGTGGCGGTGCGGTCCCCTACGGCACTGCGTAGGATCCTACGGTCTTGGCGTGCATCCGTGCGTCACTGCGGTCCGGTCCCAGGTCGACGGGCACGTGCACCTTCCGCCGACCACTGGCGACAACATCGATGTACTGTGGAGACCTCACGCCTCACGTGTTGAGCAATTCGGCGGTACGTCCACCCGGCCTCCAGCATGCCCACTACACGCCCTCGCTCAAAGTCCGTCAACTGCACATACGGTTCACGTCCACGCTGTCGCGGCATGCTACCAGTGTTAAAGACTGCTATGGAGCTCCGTATGCCACGGCAAAATGGCTGACACTGACGGCGGCGGTGCACAAATGCTGCGCAGCTAGCGCCATTCGACGGCCAACACCGCGGTTCCTGGTGTGTCCGCTGTGCCGTGCGTGTGATCATTGCTTGTACAGCCCTCTCGCAGTGTCCGGAGCAAGTATGGTGGGTCTGACACACCGGTGTCAATGTGTTCTTTTTTCCATTTCCAGGAGTGTATATGTTTCGAAAAATGCTATTTCTACTTTATTTGATTTCAGGAGTATTTAACTTTTACTGCGAAGACAGCACTGATGCATTACAGTGTGACATCAAACGAACGATCACACTCGATAGACTACATGCCGGGACTCCCTGTAGAGTGAACAGTATTTAGTAGCACCTAGTTTTAGTTCATTTCATGATCGAAGGCGGCTTGCGCAGGCGCAGAGAGTGCAGCAACCGGTTTCAAATAAAGGGTGTTCACTTATTTCACTGTCGCTTCGAATAACCAATGAGCGCTTGTTGGCTCACGCTAGGTGCATCTCGTCAAATACGCGGAAGAAGTAACTCGACTGTCATCGTTAGTGGTATGGTGTTATTTCACGACTTCATACATGTATAGCTATGCCGAAACCATATTGTAGTGAATTTTTCGTCTGTTGGGTGTGTATCTGTGTGTGTGTATGCTTGTGCTGTTAACAATACATCGGTAAGATCACATAAGGCTACACACAACATATTCGCTACAACTTCCTATCACGGGTGACTATTATTATTTCTGATATTATTAAGGCTTTCTACATTCAAGTTCCCGATAAATAAATCACTTTGGAATGTCTGTATAGACGTAAAATAAATTTGGAAAAGCTCGGCGTGAAGCAGCTTAATCCTTTAAATTTATAAATACATGAGGGTCGTAACTCATTATCTATTCACATAAATAATAATTTTTACTTTTCTGGATGCGCGTGGAGATACACCTTTTGCATGGCACTCATGTTCTTAATTCGAAGCTGAGAACTATCTTAACTATGAAAATCTCGTCACTTGAACAAAAGATAGCCGTAAGTGCAAGCACAAGAATCTTTTATTATCGGCACAACTCTTTGCAAAATGAATCAAATTAGTTTCATTTTCGTGTGTTTACTCAAGAACTAATTGTAAACCCCCTCAGTTTTGCTTTACATCACTTAATATTGGAGTAATTTGAACAAGGATCTGCCGACTTGCAAATGGCGACCAACAACACAAATTACATCTCGCGCTGTACCACGCGTTATTAATCTCTGAAAAAAAGTAAAATTAAATTTTCACAGATGTAGGGATACTACCGCTAATGAAACAACTGCTTTCGTTATAAATAACAGCATATATGTACCGGAAATACGTTACAACATACATAGCTATGCCACGTCTTTTTGATATGAAGATCCGAACTAGAGTAAAATAATTCTCAAAATCTGTTTATATTGTTTCATTGTCCTCAAAACATAGACTGTCCTGCAATATTGGTCTGGCTTTTCACATACATCATAGTGAGATAATTTTTTTGTGTACTCTTTCGCACAGAAAATAACAGTCCGTTTAAGCCGGCCGGTGTGGCCGTGCGGTTCTAGGCACTTCAGTCTGGAACCGCGTGACCGCTACGGTCGCAGGTTCGAATCCTGCCTCGGGCATGGATGTGTGTGATATCCTTAGGTTAGTTAGGTTGAAGTAGTTCTAGGGGACTGATGACCACAGATGTTAAGTCCCACAGTGCTCAGAGCCATTTGCACCATTTTCTTGAACAGTTCGTTTAAACATGTCACCTGAAATATAAATATTTTTCGTTCCCAGAGGAACAGTAAAATATTCTGTTCCTATTTGTACCGCGTGTAACAAGTTGTCAATTGAACAGTTTTGCTAAATTGATTGATTTTAAGTAGCGCCAAAACGTCTTACCGTTTTTAGCAACTCAGCAGACTGGATATTGCTTTATAAGTCATTGAACCCTTCTCTCATTACTGCCTTTGTCCTTCTTTTGATTTCCCTTAGCGTTTTCTTGTTAGCAACGGCTTAGCTTGCTATACAGTTCATTCTGCTTTCATAATTGCTCTCTAATATTGTTATACAACCGTGGAGGGCCCTACTGTGCCCTTGCCACGAAATGTGTTTCGTGTGGAAACCCAGACCCATGCAACGCTGACGGCTGAACATGCCGGATGGAGCCAATGCTGCGACTGCAAGCAATGTGTGCCCAACCACTGCCGATGGACGAACACACACTAAATCTCAGTTTCAAATCAAAGTACAGTTTCAGAAATGCAAAGTAACAGTCTTATTTGAGAGTTGGCATAATGAAGGCAGCTGGGAAGTGGCGACCAACACACGAGGCCGAGAATTTACTTTATGTAAAGGACTAATGGTCATTTGCATGTGACTGGTTTGCCACTATTTGACTTGGAATTATGCGCCTTAAAAATAAGACACTGCGTGACAAGAAAGGTGTGAAGGAGGAATAAAAACTTCTCAGTTTGAGAGGGAGTGACAAATTTACAACTATCTCGGCTGTATCAGCCCACTTGTCACTATGACACCTGCCGACCTTGATGAATGCTCTTATTCCATTGGGAAGGGTGTCTAAGACCCGCTACGGTCGCAGTTTCGAATCCTGCCTCGGGCATGGATGTGTATGATGTCCTTAGGTTAGTTAGGTTTAAGTAGTTCTACGTTCTAGGGGACTGATGACCTCAGAAGTTAAGTCCCACAGTGCTCAGAGACATTTTTTGTCTAAGACCACTGTATCCTCGCCTGAGGCAAGCTGACCATAGAAGCCACAACTGTTATAACTATTCCTTGCTATTCTGGAATCTGGTACTGGAAAAGAGTTGAGGTCCACATAAGTATGGTGATTTTGTTGGCCGTGAGAGTAACTGAGCATCAGCAGGCAGTTCATAGACACGTGTGCCGTATGTGGACGATCATTGTCCTGCTGAAAAATGGCGCCACAGTACAGCAACATCAGAGATAACTCACGAGGAAGCAGCATGTGCGTCACGTTCTCTTGTGCTATCAGAGTTCACTTTTTTTCTTTTTTTTTTGATAAACAGCATTGGCTTTGAGCACTATGGGACTCAACTTCTAAGGTCAGCAGTCCGCTAGAACTTAGAACTACTTAAACCTAACTAACCTAAGGACATCACACACATCCATGCCCAAGGCAGGATTCGAACCTGCGACCGTAGCGACAGCGCAGTTCCAGATTGTAGCGCCTAGAACCGCTCGGCCACCCTGGCCGGCGGAGTTCACTCAGTCACTACCAACCATGACCTGACGTCATCACAATGGCTCCCCATACTATCAAGTTAAGAGTACCGCCTCTGTATCTCTCCAAATCACTGGAGGAATGTGACCATTCCAGATGCAATACTTTCTGTTGTGATGTTAGCAGTAGCCTATGCATAGTATGATAATTCCACAATCTGGCTTGTACTAGTCTCCCATTAGTGTGAGATGAATGTTTTCAGGAGTCCGTTACTTGTTATCTGATGGCAGACACAGATGTGAAGAGGTTACAATGTGGTTGGTGCACAATGCAGGGATCTTCACTTATGGTCGACCGGAGCCTTCAAGATGAGATATGCCTGCCCTCACACACCCATGTAGTCTAACAATGGACCACTATCAGATCTAAACGACCCACAACTCTCGATATTGCACAATTTGACCATGTGGTCAAATAAGACCAACAATGAAGCCCCCTTTCAAACTCTGTCAGGTGTTGATAACGCTGCCTAACATGAATATGTGGCCTCTCCATGCCCTTCACGATGATCACTCAACATATGATGATGTTCAAGCCCATATATATCCCAACAGTACTAAACAACAACGCAATAGTTCACTTTTGATGGCCATTCTACTTCTCAAAGAGAATTGCAGTTCTAATAATTTGCATAACTGCTGATGGTGTGTATGTGTATAAAGCTACATTGACATCTGACTATTTCTTCGTCATGCTTCACTCTTTGTGGGAGACACTGTAGCACCTTCACTCTCCAAATATGTTTCCTTATCGACATAGTAGCGGAACAAGCTTCCCATTCGTCACAACCTTCCAAGGCAACACCTTACGTAGCCTGCAATACGTCTGAACTAGAACCAGAGGTAACACTCACTCTGCTCTGCAGAGCAGTGCCTCCTGGCTACTGTAGCGATGATTGTAAACAGTAAGGTAGTTCGTACATTGTGAGAGCGGGAGATGACCTCCTTTGTGCCTGTAACTAGCCCACAGCAGCAGAGCAGGGGAATGGAGGGTGGATGTGCATTTGGGTCACGCCCACCTGCTCACCTACCTGCTGCGGCTCGGTCTCGCCTTAACCGGGGCAATAAACTGCCGGTGGAGGCGCTGAATAATGCATGCCCCCCCCCCTCCCTCCACCACTACTTGTTGATGTGCGCGCCATCTGCCGCCTGGCCGGCCACTTGCCGCCCTCGTAACGTCCGCTGTTCTGCGCTCCTGACGATGCTCTCACCATCGCAGAAACGACACCAGTCCGGTCCAAGCAGCTACAACCGCTGTTTGTGGAGAACCCCTTCTCCTGTGTGCGTTTAAGCTCGACTTACATGGCGATGGAGCAAGTATTTTGGAGCTGAGTTGCATGTCATTTTTGGTGTTAAACCTGTGCAAAAGACAGGAACTCCACAGCTGTTTGCAAACTTCTACACAAAACAAGCAGCTCACAATCCTATTAACTACATACACACTTATACTAAATAACAATAAAAGTGCTTCATTACTGAATAATGGTGTGATATTATCCCTTATAACCTGGAGGGTCGATGGTATATGGCTGTCAAAGTCACAACTGCTAATGACTGTGACTACGACCACTGCAGCATCTTGAGGTTAATAATGGGTTTTGAAGAAACTGTTGAAGAAACCAACAAATCAAATATCCCCAGCTTCAAACTGAAGGGTTACACTTTTTAAAATAGCAGAATTGCGCTAAAACTGAATTACAGTTTCTTGGAGACCATTAGTGATATAAAGGTCTGAGTGGGATAAAGGAAGATCCATTAGGTTTGTTAAGAAAGATCCAGAACTGAATTTCAAGCTGACTCTATGAAGGAAACTAGTTAGCTGTTACAATCATTCAAACATTATGATTACCCAGCTAACAGTGTGCTGATCGCTCTTACAATGCAATGCAGGAGCTATTCCACATGATACAGATTTGGTAAGTGCTTTGTAGGTTTTCAGACATATGAGTGTTGGTACTTTAATAGTGGCAACTATTTATTTACAGCTCGTACAAAATAGATGCGCGTTTTATTATTATTTTTTTATTTTACTGACCTTCAAAGTAGTCACTAGCATTGTGTATAACCCTTCGCCAGCGATGTGGGAGTCGTAGGATACTCTTAGCAGTGCCAGTTGTTTTGACAGTTCGATCAGCGTGGTCTATGTCCCGACGAATTTGTAGCAGTTCTGAAGCGAATGCCGTGAAGTATTTCCTTCAGTTTAGAAATCGAGTTGAACTTAAGAGGGCTTAAGTCAGGGGAATGCAATAGGCGGTATAGCACTTAGCAGCCCCATCAGTCAAACAACTCAGTAACAGCTTGTACTGTACATGCTTGAGCTTTGTCCTGCAAAATGATGGTCAGGTCCTGCAGAAAGTGTCATAACTTCTGTCTCAATGCTGTTCATTTTTGGAACATAACCTATGACTAATAATTTCTTTTCAAGGTACTACTATCTGTTTCAGTCATCCAATACATTGCTGTGAAAATTTGAGGCAACAAACTTTTATTTCCCCGTCCTGTGTCTCAATCACGATTTAATTATGCAGACTGTCAACCAAATATCCGTACGAACTTGTTCTGCACGGAAGATGGTTTTCTGGTCAACGGACAACAGTGCCAACGATGACGTCAGGGCACCCAAGCAACAAGGTAGTGTTTGACGAGTAGTCCCATATCCACATTCACTGTGCACATAGTCACAGACGTTGCAGTAGGGCATGGAGAAGATGCTCTGCAGACTCTCTGTGGTGGAGGGCCGTAGAAAGAACGAAAGCAGGATAGTTGCAAACTGATGTGGCCCGATGCCTTAATGTGAATCTTTCTGTTGTTTTTCGGATGTGGCGACGGTTTATAAAGAACGAAACTGTATTCCAAAGACCAGGGCAGGACCGACCACGTGTAACTTCAAAAGAGAGGACCGTCATTTGGCTGAAAGGCCATGACGGTACCGCCTTAGTACTGCACGGCAACTGGCATGTGAGCTCGAAGCATCCACTGGACATGTTGTATCGAGGAAAAGTGTGTACAGAAGGTATTGGCAGGGTGCTATTTAATGTCAGAGACCTTCGGTATGTGTACCTCTGAAGCGTCTACACAGAAGGGAATTTATAGAGTGGAGTCACCAAAATGCCACTTGGAGGGTCAAACAATGGGCCAATGTTGTTTTCACAGATTAGTGCCGATTTAGTCTGGAGAGTGATTCTCGATGGATTCGCATCTGGAGGGATCGTGGAACACGATTTTGGGGCCGAAACGTTGCGGGAAGAGACTGATATCGAGGAGAATCACTAATGGTATAGGCAGAGATTATGTATTCATGACATTACATGGGTGAATCGGCAAAGTTTAACTGCTGTCAGGTATCGTGCCGAGATCTTGGGACCTCATCTACGGCTGTTGCGAGAAGCTGTGGGCCTGGACTTCGTATTGACGGATGATAATGCTCAACATCGTAGAACATAGGTGGTTGATGTTTTCTGGGAAATGGAGCGTGACGAGGCCAGCTCATTCTCCCGATTCGAATCCCATAATGGATTTCTCGGATGCACTAGGGATACGGGTTGCATCATGTCAGCATCCGCCAACCACTCTCTAAGACTGCAGGAAGAATGGGCGTTATTGCCTCAACGTGAGACAGATGACACCGCTCACAGCATGCCACTATATTTCTGCAAGTGGTGGTGAAACCCCATAGTGAGTACATTAATCAGTTTCGGAATGTGTATGCAAATCTGCTAAGCTGAAAGAAACGAAGAACATTTTTGTCTACCTTTACGCATGTTACAGTTGTTTACGTTCTGAATTCTGTACATTGTTTCTACTTTCCTATCACCTGTGTATACTGTTTTCCGGCCGCGGTGGCCATGCGGTTCTAGGCGCTACAGTCCGGAACCGCGGGACTGCTACGGTTGCAGGTTCGAATCCTGCCTCGGGCACGGATGTGTGTGATGTCCTTAGGTTAGTTAGGTTTAAGTAGTTCTAAGTTCTAGGGGACTAATGACCTAAAATGTTAAGTCCCATAGTGCTCAGAGCCATTTGAACCATTTGTATACTGTTTTGTGGCAAAATAAAAGCAACCTTGCAAAATTTCCGTTTGTTGCTTTAATTTGGGTCACAAATGTATTACAGCTCATAACTTAAGTACCACTAATATAGTGAACGACAATGTATCTTCTTGGTTATTGACTTCACAAAACAAATGATGGCTGTAAAAGCGAAACTGGTTGTTGTTGTTGTGGTCTTCAGTCCAGAGACTGGTTTTTTGCAGCTCTCCATGCTACTCTGTCCTGTGCACGGTTCTTCATCTCCCAATACCTACTGCAACCTACACCCTTCTGAATCTGTTTATTGTATTCATCTCTTGGTCTCCCTCTACGATTTGTACCTCTATGCTTCCCTCCAATACTAAATCGGTAATCACTTTATGCCTCAGAATGTGTCCTACCAACTGATCCCATCTTTTAGTTGAGTTGTGCATCAAACTCCTCTTCTCCCCAATTCTGTTCAGTACCTCCCAATTAGTTACGTGATCTACCCATCTAATCTTCAGCATTCTCCTGTAGCAGCACATTACGAAAGCTTCTATTCTCTTCTTGTCTAAACTATTTATCGTCCATGTTTCACTTCCATACATGGCTACGCTTCATAAAAGTCTTCCTTATACTTAAATGTATACTCGACATAACAAAGTTCTCTTCGTCAGAAACGCTTTCCTTGCCATAGTCAGTCTACATTTTATATCCACTCTACTCTGGCCATCATCAGTTTTTTTGCTCCCCAAATAGCAAAACGCATCTACTACTTTAAGTGTCTCATTTTCTAATCCAATTCCCTCACCATCTCTTGATTTAATTCGACTACATTCCATTATCCTCGTTTTGCTTTTGTTGACGTTCATCTGATATCCTTCTTTCAAGACACTGTCCATTCCGTTCAACTGCTCTTCCAGGTCCTTTGCTGTCCCTCACAGAATTGCAATGCCATCGGCAAACCTCATTTTTTTTAATTTCTTCTCCATGGATTTTAACTGCTACTCCAAATTTTCCTTTGTTTCCTTTACTGCTTGCTCAATATACAGATTGAATAACATCTGGGATAGGTTACAACCCTGTCTTATGCCCGTCTCAACCACCAGTCCCTTTCATACTCCTCGATTGTGAATACCCTTTCGCTCCCTGTATTTTACCCCTGCCACCTTCAGAATTTGATAGAGAGTATTCCAGTCAACATTGTCAATAGCTTTCTCTAAATTCACAAGTGCCAGAAACGTAGGTTTGCCTTTCCTTAATCCATCTCCTGAGACAAGTCATAGGGTCAATATTGCCTCTCGTGTCCCAATATTTTTATGGAATCCAAACTAATGTTCCCTGAGGTCAGCTTCTACCAGTTTTTCCATTCATCTGTAAAGAATTCGTGTTAGTATTTTGCAACAATGATTTATTAGACTGATAGTTCCATAATTTTCACATCTGTCGACACCTGCTTTCTTTGAGATTGGAATTATTACATTCTTCTTGAAGTCTGAGGGTATTTCGCCTGTCTCATACATCTTGCTCACTAGATGGTAGAGTTTTGTCATGGCTGGCTCTCCAAAGGCTATCTGTAGTTCTAACGGAATGTTGTCTATTCCTGGGGTCTTTTTTTGACTTGGTCTTTCAGAGCTCTGTCAAATTCTTCACACGGTATCAGGTCTCCCATTTCTTCATCTACGTCTTCTTCCATTTCCATAATATTGCCCCCAAGTACATCGCCTTTGTATAGACCCTCTATATACTCCTTTCACTTTTTTGCTATCCCTTCTTTGCTTAGAACTGGTTATCTGTTCTAATAAACTGAAATGTGTGTAAGGCTTCGAATTTTGCACGTTATGCGAACAACAGTCGTTCCCACGCCTTGCACGTTAAAGGAACAAGAAGATCACCTATTATGTGGTACAGAGAAAACTCCTGTCAGGATCTTCACGGCGAAACAGCTGAAAAGGGTATAAACGCTCCGTGCGAGAGGCGAAAATGGGTGGCAGTGTTTGGGGTACCGCGTCTGCCGGCGCAAACTCCCTGAGCTCCCGTCGACGTATTACAGGGGGCGTATTACCCGACAGGCCCTCTGGCAGCTCTGTAAATATTTACAAGTAGTGGCAAGTTCTCAGCGCAGGCGGGAAAGCCCCTTTTCCGCGTCTTACTCTCTCCGGTTCTCGCCCGCGGCAAGAGCAGACGACCCCGTCCCGTCACTCCGATTTCGTAATTAACAGCCGCGCGTGTCCGCCAGAGGAGAAGTTGCATGGCGAGGGAGGCAGGGGGAGAAAAAGGGACCAGGCTGGCCGCGCGCACCGCCCGCCAGCTCTTAATTTGCGGCTCGTCTTCCACGGCGCCGCAGCTCCGCCAGACGCCGAAACGGGTAAAGGCGAAGCGACGCAAGGCATGGGGTGGCACGGGATGGTATGGCGAGGCATGGGGTGGAATGGAAGAGGGGGAGATCCACCCCGCGCCGCGGCCCCACTGTAAACAAAAGTCCTCCCCCATCGCCGCAGACGTGCGTCTTTTGTTTGCCACCCTGCTGTCGGCCCAAAGTCTGTCTCAACATGGCGGCTCTGTCTTCTGCTTATTCCCCTTCTTCCTCTTCCCCTTATTCTTATTGTCCGTGTTTTGTTCTATGGAGGAGGAGGGCCCACACTATATGCACGACAGCTGTAGTAAACGCGAGCATCTCACAGGCTGTGCTCTTCAACTGGAACAGGGGTAATACTGCAGGCTGGCACTAAATACCTGAAGGTGCCTACAGGTCTAAGCAGGTAAACTGTTACCGTTTCCTCAACAATGTTCTGTATTTACAGATGAAATAACTATGGCAATAGAGACGTTTACGAAAAATTTAATGGAATTCATCAGGTTCGATGGGCTCACGTTGCACAATACTACTGTCCAAGACACTACATACCCGTATTTCACTAAAAGTTGACAAGAAAAATTTTAAAACTCAAGAAAAAAGGTAAAACAAGGCAATACAAATTTAAAAGATGTGTGAAAGATATAGAGTGGTATATAATAAGAATACAATAGAAATGTTAATAACTGGTGTAAGACAAGAGGATGGCTTAGTCTTACACAGACGAATTTCCATTCTTTCAGAAAACCTGTCAGAATCATTCAATGGCGTAAATTTGTTGCAGAAAATATTCCTTAGAAATGAGATGAGAATTTGAGCTCTGAAGGACCACAAAATTCACCACAAATATAAAAAGTGCACCAAAATACAGAGCAGCATGAAGAGTTACAAATACAATGAGATAGTAAATTTGAGCAGATGGAATTAGAGAAGTTTAGAATGGACGTAAAAACTTTTAAAATGGAAACAATTTCGACTGCAAAAAACTGCAATAACAATTTGATCTCTAGGGCTATAAAAGCTAAAACACTGTACCGTACACACAAGACAAGAATCTTTATATGTATGGGAATGCTTAACAATGTCATGTAAATTGGATAGACTAATACTAGAAACATGGATTATTGGAAAAATAATGGGTGCAATATAGACCATAGACAGTTGCTCAGATTGGTTCAAAAGCCTATGGGACTAGACTTAGAACTACTTAAACCTAACTAACCTAAGGACATAAGACACACCCATGCCCGAGGCACGATTCGATCCTGCGACTGTAGCAGCCGCGCGGTTCAGGACTGAAGCGACTTGAACCGCTTGACCACAGCGGCCGGCTAGAGAGTTGCGACTAAGTAATCGTAAATACCAGTTCAATCGCCTTTGGACATCTGTGCCATTTGAATGAGAACAGGCTAACAAAACAAGTTCTCTCGGTTTTGTCCAAAATAAAGTCAATAATAGTATGGGTACCAGAAATTAAAAAAAAAACAGCTAGGAAGAAACATTATCAAGTGATGTAACAGAAACAAACTATTTTAATAACAAAATTACCAAATTTACACGGCCTGCAAGGTATAAACAGCACAGCCAGGAATAAATCATCATCATCATTATCATTTAAGACTGATTATGCCTTTCAGCCCCCTTATAAAATTCCTCCATGAGTCCCTATTCAGTGCTAACAATGGTGCCTCTTCTGATGTTAAACCTATTACTTCAAAATCATTCTTAACCGAATCCAGGTACCTTCTCCTTGGTCTGCCCCGACTCCTCCTGCCCTCTACTGCTGAACCCATGAGTCTCTTGGGTAACCTTGCTTCTCCCATGCGTGTAACATGACCCCACCATGTAAGCCTGTTCATCCTGACTGCTACATCTATAGAGTTCATTCCCAGTTTTTCTTTGATTTCCTCATTGCGGACACCCACCTGCCATTGTTCCCATCTACTAGTACCTGCAATCATCCTAGCTACTTTCATATCCGTTGATAAGGTAACCTGAATCCACCCAGCTTTCGCTCCCATACAACAAAGTTGGTCGAAAGATTGAACGGTGCACAGATAGCTTAGTCTTGGTACTGACTTCCTTTTTGCAGAAGAGAGTAGATCGTAGCTGAGCGCTCACTGCATTAGCTTTGCTACACCTCGCTTCCAGTTCTTTCACTATGTTGCCATCCTGTGAGAATATGCATCCTAAGTACTTGAAACCGTCCACCTGTTCTAACTTTGTTCCTCCTATTTGGCACTCAATCCGTTTATATTTCTTTCCCACTGACATTGCTTTCGTTTTGGAGATGCTAATCTTCATCCCATAGTCCTTACATTTCTGATCTAGCTCTGAAATAATACTTTGCAAACTTTCAATCGAATCTGCCATCACAACTAAGTCATGCAAGACTGCTTATTTTGTGTTCACATATCTTGATCTCACCCAGTCAGTCTCTTGTTTTCAACATATGATCCATAAATAATATGAACAACAGTGGAAACAGGTTGCAGCCTTGTCTTACCCCTGAAACTACTCTGAACCATGAACTCAATTAACCATCAACTCTAACTGCTGCCTGACTATCCATGTAAAGACCCTTAATTGCTTGCAAAAGTTTTCCTCCTATTCCATAATCTCGTAGAACAGACAATAACTTCCTCCTAGGAACCCGGTCATATGCCTTTTCTAGATCCATAAAGCATAGATACAGTTCCCTGTTCCACTCATAACACTTCTCCATTATTTGCCGTAAGCTAAAGATCTGGTCCTGACAACCTCTAAGAGGCCTAAACTCACACTGATTTTCATCCAATTGGTCCTCAACTAATACTCGCACTTTCCTTTCAACAATACCTGAGAAGATTTTACCCACAACGCTGATTAAAGAGATACCTCTGTAGTTGTTACAATCTTTCCTGTTTCCATGTTTAAAGATTGGTGTGATTACTGCTTTTGTCCAGTCTGATGGAACCTGTCCCTACTCCAAGGCCATTTCAATTATCCTGTGTAGCCATTTAAGACCTGACATTCCACCGTATTTGATAAGTTCCGACTTAATTTCATCCACCCCAGCTGCTTTATTGCACTGCAATCTATTGACCATTCTCTCCACTTCCTCAAATGTGATCCTATTTCCATCATCATTCCTATCCCATTCTACCTCGAAATCTGAAACATTGCTGATCGTATTTTCACCTACATTGAGCAACTCTTCAAAATATTCCCTCCATCTGCCCAAGGCATCCACAGGATCCACCAGCAGTTTTCCTGACCTGTCCAAAATACTTGTCATTTCCTTCTTACCTCCCTTTCGAAGACTGCTAATTACACTCCAGAATGGTTTTCCAGCAGCTTGACCCATAGTCTCCAACCTGTTTCCAAAGTCCTCCCAAGTTTTCTTCTTGGATGCTGTAATTATCTGTTTGGCTTTGTTTCTTTCTTCAATATAACTTTCTCTGTCTACCTGAGTTCTAGTATGCAGCCATTTTTGATACGCCTTCTTTTTCCTTTTACAGGCTGCCTTGACTGTGTCATTCCAATAAGCTGTTCGCTTCATCCTACTTTTACACACTACTGTTCCAAGACATTCTTTAGCCACTTCTAGTACTGTGTCCCTGTACCTTGTCCATTCCTTTTCCAATGACTGTAATTGACTACATTCAACTAACTGGTACCTTTCTGAGATCGCTGTTATGTACTTGTGCCTGATTTCCTTATCCTGAAGTTTCTCCACTCTTATCCTCCTACAAATGGACCTGACCTCCTGCACTTTCGGCCTCACAATCCCAATTTCACTGCAGATTAAATAATGATCAGTGTCATCAAAGAATCCCCTGAATACACGTGTGTCCCTCACAGCCTTCCTGAATTCCTGATCTGTTATTATATAGTCAATGACAGATCTGGTTCCCCTGCCTTCCCAAGTATACCGGTGAATGTTCTTATGTTTAAAAAAGGAGTTTGTGATTACTAAGCCCATACTGGCACAGAAATCCAAGAGTTGTTTCCCGTTCCTGTTGGCCTCCATATCCTCTCCAAATTTACCCATAACCTTTTCATACCCTTCTGTTCGATTTCCAATCCTGGCATTAAAATCATCCATGAGCAGAACACTGTCCTTGTCCTTTACTCTAACAACTACATCACTGAGTGCCTCATAAAAACTATCCATCTTATCTTGATCGGTCCCTTCACAATACGAATATACTGACACAATCCTAATTTTCTTGCTAGACACTGTCAAATCTATCCACATCAGTCGTTCGTTTACATACCTTTCTGCAACTACGCTGGATTCCATTTCTTTCCTGATGTAAAGCCCTACACCCCATTGTGCTATTCCTGCTTTGACTCCTGACAGGTAGACCTTGTATTCTCCCACTTCCTCTTCTTTCTCACCCCTTACCCGAATGTCACTAACAGCTAAAACGTCCAGCCCCATCTTACTTGCAGCCTCTGCCGGCTCTACCTTCTTCCCAGAGTAGCCCCCATTGATATTAATAGCTCCCCATCTCATTACCATTTGTTTGCCAAGTCGTATCTTAGGAGTCCCTGGTTTGTCAGTTAGAGGTGGGACTCCGTCACCTCCAAAGGTCCGAGGCAGTTTGCTCTGATTGTTGCCAGCATCATATTTAAAGTACCAGGGAAGCAGGTTGCTAGCCTTACTTGCCCCGGGTCCCATTGAGTTTTACCCCTAACGATTGAGGGACTAACCGGTGGATTTGGTAGTCTTTGCCGTATGAGCACAAAGGTGACCACGACTCGGAATATGTCCGAGATGCCCAGCCTTATTCCAAAGTAACTGGTATCCCGACTGTCGGGACCACTTACTTGGTCACTCATACGTTACCCGTGGTTCATGAAGTAGAACATGACTATAGGAACCCACACCATTATCCACAGCCAGGAATAAAATGAATGACAAAAGACACCATGGAGAGAAGTCGAAGCACTACTGCAAAAACAGGAAGCAATAAGGAATGTAGAGGAACCGAAGTTGCTAGGTGATCATAGTCTGTCAGTATGAAGATGAAAAACATGTCATAGTCCAATGATATTAACAGCTGCTAACAACTGACCAAACAGTTTTACCATGACACAGCATAGGCACACTGCTTTAGTGAAATCTTGTAAAACAAGTTATTATATATTTCACCCTAAGGTTAGTAAACTGTTGAGTTGGTGAGTTACTATACAATGTGTTCAAATCACCTGAAGGCAATCTTCACGGAGCACTTTCCCGTCACACAACGTATGCACCACCACACCATATAAAGCAGTCGATACAACGTCAACAGGGAATGAGGATACGCAAAGGTATCCACGGGAATAAACAGTTCTACTTAGTCGAACACTAACTAGGCCAATTTTTTTTAAGTATGTCTCAGTGAACTTCAAGAACATTTCAACAACCACTTTCATGTAGTCACTATTCCATTTCTGCGTTCCTGTTACACTAAGCGCCAAAGAAAGTGGTACAGGCATGCGTATTCAAATACGGCGCTGCGGTCGGCAACGTCTATACATGACAGCAAGTGTGTGGCGCAGTTGTTGGATCGGTTACTGCTGCTAAAAGGGCAGATTATCGAAAATTAAGTGAGTTTGAACGTGGTTTTATAGTTGGCGCACGACCGACGGGACACTGCATCTCCGAGGTAGCGATGAAGTGGGCATTTTACCGTAAGACCATTTCACGAGAGTACCGTGAATATCAGCAATCCGGTAAAACATCAAATCTCCGACATCGCTGCGGCTGGAGAAAGACCCTTCAAGAACGGGACCAACGACGACTGAAGAGAATCATTAAACGTGACAGAAGTGCAACTCTTCCTCAAATTGCTGCCGATTTCAGTGCTGGACCATTAAGAAGTGTCAGCGTGTGAACCATTCAAAGAAACATCATCAATATGAGCTTTCGGAACCGAAGGCCCACTCGTGTAGCCTTGATGACTGCACAACACGCAGCTTTACGCGTCGCCTAGACCGGTCAACACCGACCTTGGACTGTTGATGACTGGAAACATGTTGCCTGGTCAGACGAGCCTCATTTCAAATGATATCGAGCGGATGGACATGTAGGGGTATGCAGACAACCTCCTGAATCCATGGACCCTGCTTCTCAGCAGGGCATTGTTCAGGTTGGTGTGGGACGATTCAGTTGGAGTGATGTGGCACCCCTGATACATCTACATACGACTTTGACAGGTGACACGTACGTAAGCATCGTGTCTGACCACATGGTTCCGTTCATGTCCATTGTGCATTCCGACGAACTTGGGCAATTTCAACAGGACAATGCGACACCCCACACGTCCAGAATTGCTATACGGTGGCTCCAGGAACACTCGTCTGAGTTTAAACACTTCCGCTGGCCAAATTGAACATTATTTAGCATATATGGGATGTCTTGCAACGTGCTGTTGAGAAGAGATCTCCATCGGCTCGTGCTCTTAAGTATTTATGGACAACATTGAAGGATTCGTGGTGTCAGTTCTCTCCAGCACTAGGTCAGACATTAGTCGGGTCCATGCCACGTCGCGTTGCGGCACTTATGCGTGCTCACGGGGTTCCTACACGACGTTAGGTAGGTGTACCAGTTTATTTGGCTGTTCACTGTATATACCCTAGAAGGCCTCGGCCACTAATCGTTTATTAAATGGGGATACCAAAATATCAGGAGAAAAATAAATGAAACGCAACACTTAACCAAATGTTGTGAACTAGCAGAGGCAAACCCAAGTTATGTCTGCTGACGCGAGTTTTGGTGAAAAAGTGTTTTGCGTGGGCACTGTCAGTTTTCGACCCGCCCACGCAACTCATTTTACGTCAGCGAATCACTGCCTGCTACCTTCAATTTATGAGGTACTGTGGACTTCCGAGAAACATTTAACACTCCTAAATGACCTGGAGCGAACTGCAGTCTCATAAATAAATGGGACATACACAATTTAAATGCAGGGCTGTGATTTGTGGACACTTTTAGGCGGGAACTGGAGTTTTCTTTTTCACGCATACGTGGTTACTGGATGATTTCTTCCCGTCCCACGGACGAGCAGTTTCTTCTCGGTGCGAGCAAGTGAGCGACCACCCATCACGCTTTCCACCCTGCCAGCACACACACTGCACGGCGAATTCGGTCCGCAAACCTTAGAGTCGCATGTACTTGCATCACCGACATTTTCAGCTTCTGAAACAGCATTCACAGCAGCTTTAAGAACAGCAACAGTACCTGACAATAAAACTTGCTGCCTCCTAGGTATGTCTTCCCTTACGCTATGCGCTCCCGTTTCCTCGCACATTTTAATGGAACAAAAAAGAAGTGTCAAAAAAGCTGACAAGTTTTTTCCAGTAGTGGACTACATCCATCATTCAAGTTGTCTGTACTGTAGACTTCTTCCCAAGTGAAACCTTCAAGGCTGACATTAAATTCCTGCACTTCAAGTGGACCGATACAACAACACTACACAGTTTGGTATTTATCGATAGGGTATCTGTCGTGAAATCTCTTACAACCAGCAATCGCAGTAAGAAAGTGACATACTTCGTTATAAAATTAACAGAGCGGTTTATGGTACATACAAACTGCAGTACAGCAATAGAATTTGTGTTAGTTAAATGCCGGCCTCTGTGGCCGAGCGATTCTAGGCCCTTCAGTCTGGAACCGCGCGACCGCCACGGTCGAAGGTTTGAATCCTGCCTCGGGCATGGATGTGTGTGATGTCCTTAGGTTAGTTAGGTTTAAGTAGTTCTACGTTCTATGGGGCTTATGACCTCAGATGTTAAGTCCCATAGCGCTCAGAGCCATTTGTCAGTTAATTATCGTTGTAGAATGACTCGATATGAGAACGCTGATGAGATCTTAATGGGGCAAATAGAAATTGGCTCTCACTCATTTCGAAGTTTCGATATATAGAATTTTGTATATACACTCCTGGAAATGGAAAAAAGAACACATTGACACCGGTGTGTCAGACCCACCATACTTGCTCCGGACACTGCGAGAGGACTGTACAAGCAATGATCACACGCACGGCACAGCGGACACACCAGGAACCGCGGTGTTGGCCGTCGAATGGCGCTAGCTGCGCAGCATTTGTGCACCGCCACCGTCAGTGTCAGCCAGTTTGCCGTGGCATACGGAGCTCCATCGCAGTCTTTAACACTGGTAGCATGCCGCGACAGCGTGGACGTGAACCATATGTGCAATTGACGGACTTTGAGCGAGGGCGTATCGTGGGCATGCGGGAGGCCGGGTGGACGTACCGCCGAATTGCTCAACACGTGGGGCGTGAGGTCTCCACAGTACATCGATGTTGTCGCCAGTGGTCGGCGGAAGGTGCACGTGCCCGTCGACCTGGGACCGGACCGCAGCGACGCACGGATGCACGCCAAGACCGTAGGATCCTACGCAGTGCCGTAGGGGACCGCACCGCCACTTCCCAGCAAATTAGGGACACTGTTGCTCCTGGGGTATCGGCGAGGACCATTCGCAACCGTCTCCATGAAGCTGGGCTACGGTCCCGCACACCGTTAGGCCGTCTTCCGCTCACGCCCCAACATCGTGCAGCCCGCCTCCAGTGGTGTCGCGACAGGCGTGAATGGAGGGACGAATGGAGGCGTGTCGTCTTCAGCGATGAGAGTCGCTTCTGCCTTGGTGCCAATGATGGTCGTACGCGTGTTTGGCGCCGTGCAGGTGAGCGCCACAATCAGGACTGCATACGACCGAGGCACACAGGGCCAACACCCGGCATCATGGTGTGGGGAGCGATCTCCTACACTGGCCGTACACCACTGGTGATCGTCGAGGGGACACTGAATAGTGCACGGTACATCCAAACCGTCATCGAACCCATCGTTCTACCATTCCTAGACCGGCAAGGGAACTTGCTGTTCCAACAGGACAATGCACGTCCGCATGTATCCCGTGCCACCCAACGTGCTCTAGAAGGTGTAAGTCAACTACCCTGGCCAGCAAGATCTCCGGATCTGTCCCCCATTGAGCATGTTTGGGACTGGATGAAGCGGCGTCTCACGCGGTCTGCACGTCCAGCACGAACGCTGGTCCAATTGAGGCGCCAGGTGGAAATGGCATGGCAAGCCGTTCCACAGGACTACATCCAGCATCTCTACGATCGTCTCCATGGGAGAATAGCAGCCTGCATTGCTGCGAAAGGTGGATATACACTGTACTAGTGCCGACATTGTGC
The DNA here is from genome assembly GCF_021461385.2 of Schistocerca piceifrons. Taxonomy (NCBI): domain Eukaryota; kingdom Metazoa; phylum Arthropoda; class Insecta; order Orthoptera; family Acrididae; genus Schistocerca; species Schistocerca piceifrons. Next base: position 854,525,804 of record NC_060140.1, on the reverse strand, counting down.
ATGCTCTGTTGCCTGTGTCTATGTGCCTGTGGTTCTGTCAGTGTGATCATGTGATGTATCTGACCCCAGGAATGTGTCAATAAAGTTTCCCCTTCCTGGGACAATGAATTCACGGTGTTCTTATTTCAATTTCCAGGAGTGTATTTGACGTCAACCAATGCTTAGAAACAGCATAAAATTAAACTCATGAGGCGAAGATATTTGTATAATGTACGACCCCATCCGAAATTTTGTTGATAGTTCTCACCTGGTCAAGGAGTTCCACAACCATGATCTGCAACAGGAGAATAAAGGAAGGCTATGTTTTCACGTGCCTTCGACAACGAGGTCATTAGAGGCGTACATGATTTTCACAGTGAAATCTATAGGGGTTTCCAGTCACATATTTATAACTGTGACGTCCAGGAAACATCATTTGGTTTCTGTGGTAATGTGACGGTTGGAAATACAAAACAATTCTTGACCTCAGAAAGGATATGAAAATATTTGTTAAAAACTGTCATGCGCTAGGTGAGCGCGTTACAAAACTGTTCCAACATAAAAATCAGCTCCAGTTTTAACCAGGACTGTCAGAAAGCTTTTCTGCACTTATAGACTGGTATTCGCCTGCTTTTGACCCAACTCTGAAGTTCGTGAGTTTGAGACGACGTTTGAGCAATTGAGGATCACGATGCTGCTGTAGCGCTTTCAGCGTTTTCAGGGTCAATGGCAACGTACATTTACGAGTCAAAACATTATGACCACCTGTTAATAGTTTGTTTATCTTTGTAACGAAATTCATTACTGATTCTGCGTATCAGGGATCCGACATGTTACTGATAGGTTTGTGGAAGTATTTAGCCAGATGGGTTCCATAGAATTCATTTCAGGTGATTTTGATCGCCGAGACATCAACATCAATTCACTATAATGGTCCTCAACCATTACAGCACTGTTCTGGGTCTGAGACACTGCTGAAAGATGGCATCGCCATTGAAGACATCAAGCATGAAGGGATGCAGGTGGTTTGCATCTGTCAGCGTGTCTTCGATTACTATCACAGATCCCATGCAAGCGCAGGAGAATGTCTCCCATAACATAATACTGCTCCCACCAGTATGCTCGATGATGGCGTTTGTGGAGACGACCGTCGACATACGAGGTGCATTCAAGTTCTAAGGCCTCCGATTTTTTTTCTCTGGACTGGAAAGAGATAGAAACATGCGCATTGTTTTAAAATGAGGCCGCGTTCATTGTCAATACGTCCCAGAGATGGCAGCACCGTACAGCAGATGGAATTTTACCGCCCGCGGCGAGAATGTGAACTGTTTTAAATACTTAAAATGGCGACGTTTTTCTTACTTGAACAACGTGCAATCATTTGTTTTCTGAATTTGCGTGGTGTGAAACCAATTGAAATTCGTCGACAGTTGAAGGAGACATGTGGTGAAGGAGCTATGGATGTGTCGAAAGTGCGTTCGTGGGTGCGACAGTTTAATGAAGGCAGAACATCGTGTGACAACAAACCGAAACAACCTCGGGCTCGCACAAGCCGGTCTGACGACATGATCGAGAAAGTGGAGAGAGTTGTTTTGGGGGATCGCCGAATGACTGTTGAACAGATCGCCTCAAGAGTTGGCATTCCTGCATGACGACCTGAAAATGCGAAAAGTGTCATCCAGGTGGGTGCCACGAATGCTGACGGACGACCACATGGCTGCCCGTGTGGCATGTTGCCAAGCATTGTTGACACGCAACGACAGCGCCAGTCAGCTCAATGGAAGCACACAGATTCACCGGCACCAAAAAAATTTCGGGTAACCGCCAGTGCTGAAAAAATGATGGTGTCCATGTTCTGGGACAGCGAGGGCGTAATCCTTACCCATTGCGTTCCAAAGGGCACTACGGTAACAGGTGCATCCTACGAAAATGTTTTGAAGAACAAATTCCTTCCTGCACTGCAACAAAAACGTGCGGGAAGGGCTGCGCGTGTGCTGTTTCACCAAGACAACGCACCCGCACATCGAGCTAACGTTACGCAACAGTTTCTTCGTGATAACAACTTTGAAGTGATTCCTCATGCTCCCTACTCACCTGACCTGGCTCCTAGTGACTTTTGGCTTTTTCCAACAATGAAAGGCACTCTCCGTGGCCGCACATGCACCAGCCGTGCTGCTATTGCCTCAGCAATTTTCCAGTGGTCAAAACAGACCCCTAAAGAAGCCTTCGCAGCTGCCATGGAATCATGACGTCAGCGTTGTGGAAAATGTGTACGTCTGCAGGGCGATTACGTCGAGAAGTAACGCCAGTTTCATCGATTCCGGGTGAGTAGTTAATTAGAAAAAAAATCGGAGGCCTTAGAACTTGAATGCACCTCGTAGTGTAGCAAAAATGTGATCACCCAAAGAGCCGACACCATTCCATTCATCGACGGTCGAATCCAGATGGCCGCGTGTCCCCTACGGTTGTAATTGACAATGTCATTGGGTCAACGTGTCAACACGTAATGGCGATCTGTTGCGGAGTTCCACGTTTAACAAAATACGATGAACGGTGTGCTCCGAAACACTTGTGCGTGCACCAGCATTACGCTCTTTCGGCAAAGATGCCACAGATCACCATCTGCCCTACATTATAGGGCAAACATTCCTCCGAAGCCCAAGTTCTGTGAAGAGTTGTGGATGTCCAGTCATTTAACATGTAATGGTAAATTTACTGTCCTCTTACCATATTCCGTAGATGCTCATAACAGTTGCACGTGAACATTCGACCAGCTTTGCCGTTTTCGCGTTACTCGTTCACGTGCTCTGCATCATAATAATCTGCTCTTTGTCAAAGTCGCTTATCTCAGTGGATTTCCTCACTTGAAGGTCAAATTCCACGTCCGTGTCTGCTCCTCTTACATACTTTTCTTGCCGCGTCACGTGCTCGCAACGCCATCAGGCGCCATCCAACTTCGAGGTGGGCAGTGGTCATGATGTTTTGGCTGACCAGTATACGCCATCACTGTTATCTACATCTACATTTGCGTACACACTCTGCATGCCATTGTGCAGTGCATAGCGGAGAGTACTTTGTATCGCTCCTGCACCTTTCGTTTCCTGTTCCTCTCGCAAATAGAGCGAGGCACAAACGACAGGCTGTAAACCTCTTTAAATGCGATATACTCCCACATCTTGTCCTCGTGTTTCTTACGCGAGATGAACTTTGGAGGCAGTAGAATCGTTCTGTAGTCTGTCACAAGTGCCATTTCTCTATACTTCCGTAAGAGCATTTCGTAAAAACGTAGACTTCTTGCAAGGACTCCCACCTCCGCTCAGGGAGCATTTCCTCAATACTCTCGTACTGATGGGACTGACTGGCCAAAAATGCAGCACCACGCCTCCGGAAAACAAAATGTCCAAATACTTTGTGACCAAAATGGTACTGAAACAGAGGATGACAGACTAAAGGCCGAAATACTAAATGTCTTTTTCCAAAGCTGTTTCACAGAGGAAGACTGCACTGTCGTTCCCTCTCTAGATTGTCGCACATATGACAAAATGGTAGATATCGAAATAGACGACAGACGGATAGTGAAACAGTTAAAATCGCTCAAAAGAGGAAAGGCCGCTGGACCTGATGGGATACCAGTTAGATTTTAGACAGAGTACGCGAAGGAACTTCCCCCCCCTTCTTGCAGCGGTGTACCGTAGGTCTCTAGAAGATCGTAGCGTTCCAAAGGATTGGAAAAGGGCACAGGTCATCCCCATTTTCAAGAAGGGACGTCGAACAGATGTGCAGAACTATAGACCTATATCTCTAACGTCGATCAGTTGTAGAATTTTGGTACACGTATTATGTTCGAGTATAATGACTTTTCTGGAGGCTAGAAATCTACCCTGCAGGAATCAGCATGGGTTTCGAAAAAGACGATCGTGTGAAACCCAACTCGCGCTATTCGTCCACGAGACTCACAGGGCCATAGACACGGGTTCCCAGGTAAATGTCGTGTTTATTGACTTCCGTAAGGCGTTCGATACAGTTCTCCACAGTCGTTTAATGAACAAAGTAAGAGCATATGGACTATCAAACCAATTGTGTGATTGGATTGAAGAGTTCCTAGATGACAGAACGCAGCATCTCATTCTCATTGGAGAGAAGTCTTCCGAAGTAAGAGTGATTTCAGGTGTACCGCATGGGAGTGTCGTAGGACCGTTGCTATTCACAATATACATAAAATGACCTTTTGGATAACATCGGAATTTCACTGAGGCTTTTTGCGTATGATGCTGTGGTATATCGAGTGATTGTAACAATGGAAAATTTTACTGAAATGCAGGAGGATCTGCAACGAATTGACGCATGGTGCAGGTAATGGAAATTGAATCTCAATGCAGACAAGTGTAATGTGCTGCGAATACATAGAAAGAAAGATCCTTCATCAATTAGCTACAATATGGCAGGTCAGCAACTGGAAGCAGTTAGTTACATAAATTATCTGGGAGTAGGCATTAGGAGTGATTTGAGATGGGATGATCATATAAAGTTGATAGTCGGTAAAGCAGATGCCAGACTGAGATTCATTGGAAGAATCCTAAGGAAATGCAATCCGAAAACAAAGGAAGTAGGTTACAGTACACATGTTCGCCCACTGTTTGAATACTGCTCACCGGTGTGGGATCCGTACCAGATAGGGTTGATAGAAGAGATAGAGAAGATCCAACGGAGAGCAGAGCGCTTCGTTGCAGGATCATTTAGAAATCGCGAAAGCGTTACGGAGATGATAGATAAACTCCAGTGGAAGACTTTTGCAGGAGAACGCTCAGTAGCTCGGTACGGGCTTTTGTTGAAGTTTCGAGAACATACCTTCGCCGAGGAGTCAAGCAATATATTGCTCTCTCCTGCGTATATCTCGCGAAGAGACCATGAGGATAAAATCAGAGAGATTAGAGCCCACACAGAGGCGTACTGACAATCTTTCTTTCCACGAACAATACGAGACTGGAATAGAAGGGAGAACCGATAGAGGTACTCAAAGTACTCTCCGCCACACACCGTCAGGTGGCTTGCGGAGTATGGATGTAGATGTAGATTCCATGTCCTCCTTCAATGAGATCTGGTGGGAATTCCAAACAATCGAGCGGTACTCAAAAGTGGGTCGTACAAGCGGTCTCCCTTGTAGATGAGCCATACTTTCCCAGAATTCTCCCAATAAACCGTTGATGGGCTTTCGCCTCTCTGACAACTGACCTTGTGCGCTCGTTCCATTTCACGTCGTTTCGTAACGTTATCCCTAGGTGTTTAATCGACTTGACATTGTCTATCAGCATACCATTAATACCGTGTTCTAACATTAGTGAAGTTTTTTTCCTACTTATCCCAGTTAAACTACATTTACCGACTTTTAAAACCTATCACAGTTTATCGAACCAAATGGATACGATATTGCAGTGCTTGTATTATTCTGAATTACGATGCAAAGTTCCTTTGGACATGCAAGCATCTGAAGTAAAGTGTCTCACCCATACGGGGATATCCATATTGGATGTACGAATGCATATTCTACACGCATGGTTGGGTCTGGCCGTGAGTCGTGCGCGGATAACCAAATGGTAAGGCGACCCTCGCCATAAGCGGGAAATTACGGGTTCGAGTCCCGGTTCGGTACAAATTGTCATTGTCGACATTCTAGGCGGAACCCCTACTGCTGCTACGGTCGCAGGTTCGAATCCTGCCTCGGGCATGGATGTGTGTGATGTCCTTAGGTTAGTTAGGTTTAAGTAGTTCTAAGTCTAGGGGACTGATGACCTCGTCATTCTACATCTGACGGTTGTTCGTATTCGCAACTGCTAATACATGTAATGAACCAAATAGAGGTTCTCTTCAAGGGTCGCTGCATCACATACAATCACTCACCGATGAGAGTTACTCGTCTACAAGAGCGTCATCAGCAGTCAACCGGCCACTGTGGCCGAGCGGTTCTAGACGGAACCCAGCTGCTGCTACTGTCGCAGGTTCGAATCCTGCCTCGGGCATTGGTGTGTGTGATGTCCTTAGGTTAGTTAGGTTTAAGTAGTTCTAAGGTCTAGGGGACTGATGACCTCAGATGTTAAGTCCCATAGTGCTTGGAGCCATTTGAATTTTTGAGTAAACAGTCTCAGACTGCTGTACACCCTGACTGACCGATGCTTTGTGTATGTGAAGAACTTGAGCTATTATATCACACCTTTTTGGTGCATTCCTGACGTCTCCTTTGTCTTTAATGAACACTCGCCCTTACTGGCTTTCATACGGATTTCGAGCCAGTCACATCACGTGCAATGGTGTGCTAGGTGTCAACAGGAAGTTGCTTGTAATCCAGTTGGTGTTGAGGTCATGTTATATCAGGTCAAGCTGTCTGGTCTCAGACAAAATCTCTGCATTTATTGTTTTCTGTGTAGACTTTGCCTCTTCAGGGCTGCTGCTCTACCAAACAATTGCCCTGTATCACACCTCATCTGTTACATTAATAAATTACTCCATTTGAACTAAATGCTGCTTAATCGTCCTATTTCCTATGGATTTCAACTGTCATTATATTTTATTCTCTTGTCTCAACTCTCTTACAGTTGATCTGTACGTGTCCATGTTTGTTATTAACCACTGTAAATAAAGTACCCCCTTTGCAAAAACGTCTTAATTATTAGCTACAGGATACGGAATATTAATCGTCTATCTTTAGGATTATCATGCAGTTATAGTCACCTGTCGTAGAATAGATTACCAGTAACGGAAATTATTGCGCAGTGTCACCAGATTAGCCGTCACAAGTCAAATCTTCGCGCGCTAACTAAGTTGTACCACACGATGCTTTGCATTAATACACTTCGCTATTAGCCTAATTTCCAAACAACTGAGATTCTCTGAGAAAACAAATGAGTCGCATGAGAAGCCGTTTTATTCAAACGCGTTTCTAATGTTGCACCCTCCCTCCCTTTCCAGGAGGGTGCAAAGAAGGAGGGATGTATAAACCCCCTTTCCTGTTTCGGATCATGTTTAAATTTCGTCGAATGATTTTGAACGATCGCCAGGCGTTCATCCTACGAACTGTCTTTTCCGGTAGCGAAATATGTGGGCGCAAAAGCCCCAAGGGAAGGTATGGCGCCTTGATGGTATCGCAAATTTAATGGCTAGCAGTACATTAACTGCAGTATAAGTGTTTTCGCAAACGATTGGTTATTTATGAAGAAATTACCAGTAAAAATTGCATTAATATCCAGTTGAATCTGGACAATATATGAGTTTGATATAGACTGGCAACTTGTTATTTAAGTAAAAAAAATCACATTTTTTTCTTTTTTTACTTCGCTAAATGTGTTGCCTGTCGGCTGAATGAGTCAAAGCTATAGTAAGTAATGTCATATGAATACTTGGAAGCAACACCATTTAGTGATATGAAGTAGAACAACCACATAGGTTTAGCTGTAGGTAGAAAAAATAACGTCAACGGCCTTCCGCAGTGGTAACACTGTTTCTCGTCAGATCAACGAAGTTAAGCGCTGTCGGGCTGATCTAGCACTTGGATGGGTGACCATGCGGTCTGCCCAGCGCTGTTGGCAAGAGGGGTGCACTCAGCGGCTCCGGTCTCGTAAACTGAAATACGGCCGGGAGAGCAGTGTGCTGACCACATGGCCCTCCATATCCGCATTCTGTGGGCGGAGGTGACATGGCGACCGGTCGGTGCCGTTTGGGCTTCCAGGCCTGTTCGGACAGAGTTTAGTTTTTTTCTTAAAGAGAAAGTAACAGGCTACGATTCATCGGTAAGACACTGAGAAACTTCTGTTTCTCTGTATCTGTTTCTCTGTTCTTGCATCCAGAACGCGTGTATGGCCAATACTTGATTATAGATCAAGTGTAGGGGACCCAGATCAGGTCCAACTAACAGAGCTCACGAAGTGGCCAGAGCGAATCGTCATAGCCATGTCTGACTGCAAGAGATTGAGACATAAATGTGGGAAAAATCTCTGCTGCCGATATTGGAAGAAAGACGCCATTCACCTGGCAATAATCCGCTTAGATAACTTTAAGGGCCCTCTTTTTCTTTAGCAGGAACTACGTATATATTCAGATTCCTTCGTATTTAGTCGGCAGAGGCAGCACAGATAAAATTAGGCAATTAGGCACAGTTCGTATAGTGACGTTTAAGTATTTATTCTTCCTCTGCTCCAACAGTGAACAGATTAGGAAGGTATGTGAACAAACGGCACAATAGAAAGTGCTCTGTAAAGTGCCCTTCACACTGATTTTCAGAGTGTGGATTCGATGTAGAAATGTGGTGCTCTTTCAGAGCTGCTGTTACCGGCGTTTGCAGCAGAAAGCGAGATACAGAGAGACAGAGAGCTGGGAGTGGGATTCACACAGCAGAGAGAGAGAGAGAGAGAGAGAGAGAGAGAGAGAGAGAAAGAGAGACCTGTGCTGTGCTGCGCTGTGCTTTGGGTGACTCCCTGCCCGCCCCATTCGACTGCCGCCGGCAGGGCCCATTCGATGCGGATGATCCGGGATGATCGCACCCTCCATTTTGGCACCCGGCGCCTTTTGAGCACGGGGGTTGAAGCGTGGGGGTTGCTTTCATGAGCAGCAGTGAAAGCCTGCTCCCCTGCGCGTTAGCTGATGGTGACCCAGAAAATGCGGATACAAGCGCCCTCCAACGTCACAGAGCTACGTTTGATAGCAGGCAGAGTCACCCCACCTGTCTGTAGCAAATTAAAACGCGACCCTCCAGCGCACTGTTAACAGATTCCACAGTCTGCATCCAGCTTTTCACCAAGAAGTTTGAGGTAAGAACAATGACGATCAGTTTACCAAGGAAAGCGATAGTACGCTTAGCGAACACCGCTTTGGTTTATAGCTGTTGTTGTTGTTGTGGTCTTCAGTCCTGAGACTTGTTTGATGCAGCTCTCCATGCTACTCTATCCTGTGCAAGCTTCTTCATCTCCCAGTACTTACTGCAACCTACATCCTTCTGAATCTGCTTAGTGTACTCATCTCTTGGTCTCCCTCTACGATTTTTACCCTCCACGCTGCCCTCCAATGCTAAATTTGTGATCCCTTGATGCCTCAAAACATGTCCTACCAACCGATCCCTTCTTCTAGTCAAGTTGTGCCACAAACTTCTTTTCTCCCCAATCCTATTCAATACCTCCTCATTAGTTACGTGATCTACCCACCCTATATTCAGCATTCTTCTGTAGCAGCACATTTCGAAAGCTTCTATTCTCTTCTTGTCCAAACTAGTTATCGTCCATGTTTCACTTCCATACATGGCTACACTCCATACAAATACTTTCAGAAACGACTTCCTGACACTTAAATCTATACTCGATGTTAACAAATTTATCTTCTTCAGAAACGATTTCCTTGCCATTGTCAGTCTACATTTTATATCCTCTCTACTTCGACCATCATCAGTTATTTTACTCCCTAAATAGCAAAACTCTTTTACTACTTTGAGTGTCTCATTTCCTAATCTAATTCCCTCAGGATCACCCGATTTAATTTGACTACATTCCATTATCCTCGTTTTGCTTTTGTTGATGTTCATCTTATATCCTCCTTTCAAGACACTGTCCATTCCGTTCAACTGCTCTTCCAAGTCCTTTGCTGTCTCTGACAGAATTACAATGTCATCGGCGAACCTCAAAGTTTTTACTTCTTCTCCATGAATTTTAATACCTACTCCGAACTTTTCTTTTGTTTCCTTTACTGCCTGCTCAATATACAGATTGAATAACATCAGGGAGAGGCTACAGCCCTGTCTCACTCCTTTCCCAACCATTGCTTCCCTTTCATGCCCCTCGACTCTTATAACTGCCATCTGGTTTCTGTACAAATTGTAAATAGCCTTTCGCTCCCTGTATTTTACTCCTGCCACCTTCAGAATTTGAAAGAGAGTATTCCAGTTAACATTGTCAAAAGCTTTCTCTAAGTATACAAATGCTAGAAACGTAGGTTTGCCTTTTCTTAATCTATCTTCTAAGATAAGTCGTAAGGTTTGTGTTGCCTCACGTGTTCCAACATTTCTACGGAATCCAAACTGATCTTCCCCGAGGTCCGCTTCTACCAGTTTTTCCATTCGTCTGTAAAGAATTCGCGTTAGTATTTTGCAGCTGTGACTTATTAAACTGATAGTTCGGTAATTTTCACATCTGTCAACACCTGCTTTCTTTGGGATTGGAATTATTATATTCTTCTTGAAGTCTGAGGGTATTTCGCCTGTCTCATACATCTTGCTCATCAGATGGTAGAGTTTTGTCATGACTGGCTCTACCAAGGCCATCAGTAGTTCTAATGGAATGTTGTCTACTCCCGGGGCCTTGTTTCGACTCAGGTCTTTCAGTGCTCTGTCAAACTCTTCACGCAGTATCTTATCTCCCATTTCGTCTTCATCTACATCCTCTTCCATTTCCATAATATTGTCCTCAAGTATATCGCCCTTGTATAAACCCTCTATATACTCATTCCACCTTTCTGCCTTCCCTTCTTTGCTTAGATCTGGGTTGCCATCTGAGCTCTTGATATTCATACAAGTGGTTCTCTTCTCTCCAAAGGTCTCTTTAATTTTCCTGTAGGCAGTATCTATTTTACCCCTAGTGAGATAAGCCTCTACATCCTTACATTTGTCCTCTAGCCATCCCTGCTTAGCCATTTTGCACTTCCTGTCGATCTCATTTTTGAGACGTTTGTATTCCGTTTTGCCTGCATTTTTATATTTTCTCCTTTCATCAATTAAATTCAATATTTCTTCTGTTACCCAAGGATTTCTATTAGCCCTCGTCTTTTTACCTACTTGATCGTCTGCTGCCTTCACTACTTCATCCCTCAGAGCTACCTATTCTTCTTCTACTGTATTTCCTTCCCCCATTCCTGTCAATTGTTCCCTTATGCTCTCCCTGAAACTCTCTACAACCTCTGGTTCTTTCAGTTTATCCAGGTCCCATCTCCTTAAATTCCCACCTTTTTGCAGTTTCTTCAGTTTCAATCTGCAGTTCATAACCAATAGATTGTGGTCAGAATCCACATCTGCCCCTGGAAATGTCTTACAATTTAAAACCTGGTTCCTAAATCTCTGTCTTACCATTATATTATCTATCTGATACCTTTTAGTATCTCCAGGATTCTTCCAGGTATACAACCTTCTTTTATGATTCTTGAACCAAGTGTTAGCTATGATTAAGTTATGCTCTGTGCAAAATTCTACAAGGTGACTTCCTCTTTCATTTCTTCCCCCCAACCCATATTCACCTACTATGTTTCCTTCTCTCCCTTTTCCTACTGACGAGTTCCAGTCACCCATGACTATTAAATTTTCGTCTCCCTTCACTACCTGAATAATTTCTTTTATCTCGTCATACATTTCATCTGTTTCTTCATCATCTGCAGAGCTAGTTGGCATATAAACTTGTACTACTGTAGTAGGCATGGGCTTTGTGTCTATCTTGGCCACAATAATGCATTCACTATGCTGTTTGTAGTAGCTAACCCGCACTCCTATTTTTTTATTCATTATTAAACCTACTCCTGCATTACCCCTATTTGATTTTGTATTTACAACCCTGTAATCACCTGACCAAAAGTCTTGTTCCTGCTGCCACCGAACTGCACTAATTCTCACTATATCTAACTTTAACCTATCCATTTCCCTTTTTAAATTTTCTAACCTACCTGCCCGATTAAGGGATCTGACATTCCACGCTCCGATCCGTAGAACGCCAGTTTTCTTTCTCCTGATAACGACGTCCTCTTGAGTAGTCCCCGCCCGGAGATCCGAATGGGGGACTATTTTACCTCTGAAATATTTTACCCAAGAGGACGCCATCATCATTTAATCATACAGTAAAGCTGCATGTCCTCGGGAAAAATTACGGCTGTAGTTTCCCCTTGCTTTCAGCCGTTCGCAGTACCAGCACAGCAAGGCCGTTTTGGTTAATGTTAGAAGGCCAGATCAGTCAATCATCCAGACTGTTGCCCCTGCAACTACTGAAAAGGCTGCTGCCCCTCTTCAGGAACCACATGTTTGTCTGGCCTCTCAACAGATACCCCTCCGTTGTGGTTGCACCTACGGTACGGCCATCTGTATCGCTGAGGCACGCAAGCCTCCCCACCAACGGCAAGGTCCATGGTTATGGGGGGGGGGGGGGCGGGGTGGTTTATAGCTAGGGAGGTACAAATGAAGTCTAAGAAAAAATTAATAAACAGAACAATCAGTTTGCTCTCAAAGTAAGTGAATCAAAGACTGTAGCCATGAAGGTAAGTAGGCACGAAGAACAGCCCAAGTTACAGGTGGTCTTACAACCCCTGGAGAATGGATAAAATTACCTCCATTTGGGCAGAGTGATGCATTGTGGAAACTTAACCCGTAGCGAAATTCTAATCTGTGCCAATGAATATGTCCGCATTTGATAGTAAATAACGTTTTTCCTTTGGGGCGACCGGAGTGAATATGTCTGCATTTGAAAGTAAATAACGTTTTTCCTTTGGGGCGGCCGGATACCACATAAGGCAAAACTAATCAGTATCTACTATATTGCTAGTTTGACCTAATCATGGTACACCTGTCATCTGACAGAGATCTAGATCTAACCTGCTGAAATGAAACTTGTTAGATTTATGGTGAGTTCAACAAAAAATGATAAAATAAGGAACGGAAGGAACAGAATGGATGCAGATCTATCACTAAGTGTGTGAAAAAACTGCCTCAATCTAGATTAAGATACCATGGATATGCTAAACGGGTGGAAGAAACCGTGACAACTGTGAAACGCCTTGAAAGGCTACGAATGGAAAAAACATGCTCCACGGTCAAGAAAAAAATGGTTCGAAATAGTTAAGAAGGACGTAACTGAAAGTGGTCTGCTTAGTGATAAGGTCCCTGAGAAATAGCTGTAAGACGTTAGAAAAGCGTTGCAGGAAGTTCACCACCAGTACCTGGGAAACTGGAGATACAGCCTCATGACGATGGTGATTATATTCGTTTATTGAAGCTAATCACGATCCATATACCACCATGCGGTCTTCTCAGTTCTTTATCTCTTGGAATACATCATATAACTTAAAAGTCTGAGGTGTTACGTGATAACTGTATTATTTTATCTTAATAACAAATAACCTAAGTTGGAACGACCACATAGATAATGTTGTGGGTAGTGCAAACCAAAGATTGCGATTCATTGGCAGAACACTTAGAAGGTGCAACAGGTCTACTAAAGAGACTGCTTACACTACACTTGTCCGCCCTATTCTGGAGTATTGCTGTGCGGCGTGGGATCCGTATCAGGTGCGACTGACGGATGATATTGAAAAAGTTCAAAGAAGGGCGGCTCGTTTTGTATTATCGCGAAATAGGGGAGATAGTGGCACAGAACTGGAGTGGCTATCATTAAAACAAAAGCGTTTCTCGTTGCGACGGGATCTTCTCATGAAATTTCAATCACCAATTTTCTCCTCCGATTGCGAAAACATTCTGTTGGTACCCGCCTACATAGGGAGAAATGGTCATCACCATAAAATAAGAGATATCAGGGCTCACACAGAAAAATTTAAGTGCTCGTTTTTCCCGCACGTCATTCAAGAGTGGAACGGTAGAGACACAGCTTGAAGGTGGCTCATTGAACCCTCTGCCAGGCACTTAATTGTGAATAACAGAGTCATCATGTAGATGTAGATGTAAATTTACCTTCAGAGTTTTGAACTCGGCTTTCTTAGAACGCTATTTTTGAGTCAACATGTTTTGCACAGGACACATACAAGAAACTCATTCTTGCGTGAAGGTCTACCCCAGATCTTTCCGTGCATTTTGGTCTTCAACGACACACACTGCTTTCGCTTGTTTCTCGACATCACCTAACAACTTTTCACTCGGTCGATGTCTCCGTCTCTTCTCATCTTTTGCAGTCCAGTAAACAACTTTCTATCACACATTCACTTCTCTACATCTCCCACCAACCCGTATTTGATTTTCATTACAGTTACAACATATACCAAGGAACCCCGCTAAAAGACGTTTTATCTAGTTTTTGGCAGATATTTGTAATTTCGTTTCTGCAGTATATACACTCCTGGAAATGGAAAAAAGAACACATTGACACCGGTGTGTCAGACCCACCATACTTGCTCCGGACACTGCGAGAGGGCTGTACAAGCAATGATCACACGCACGGCACAGCGGACACACTAGGAACCGCGGTGTTGGCCGTCGAATGGCGCTAGCTGCGCAGCATTTGTGCACCGCCGCCGTCAGTGTCAGCCAGTTTGCCGTGACATACGGAGCTCCATCGCAGTCTTTAACACTGGTAGCATGCCGCGACAGCGTGGACGTGAACCGTATGTGCAGTTGACGGACTTTGAGCGAGGGCGTATAGTGGGCATGCGGGAGGCCGGGTGGACGTACCACCGAATTGCTCAACACGTGGGGCGTGAGGTCTCCACAGTACATCGATGTTGTCGCCAGTGGTCGACGGAAGGCGCACGTGCCCGTCGACCTGGGACCGGACCGCAGCGACGCACGGATGCACGCCAAGACCGTAGGATCCTACGCAGTGCCGTAGGGGACCGCACCGCCACTTCCCAGCAAATTAGGGACACTGTTGCTCCTGGGGTATCGGCGAGGACCATTCGCAACCGTCTCCATGAAGCTGGGCTACGGTCCCGCACACCGTTAGGCCGTCTTCCGCTCACGCCCCAACATCGTGCAGCCCGCCTCCAGTGGTGTCGCGACAGGCGTGAATGGAGGGACGAATGGAGACGTGTCGTCTTCAGCGATGAGAGTCGCTTCTGCCTTGGTGCCAATGATGGTCGTATGCGTGTTTGGCGCCGTGCAGGTGAGCGCCACAATCAGGACTGCATACGACCGAGGCACACAGGGCCAACACCCGGCATCATGGTGTGGGGAGCGATCTCCTACACTGGCCGTACACCACTGGTGATCGTCGAGGGGACACTGAATAGTGCACGGTACATCCAAACCGTCATCGAACCCATCGTTCTACCATTCTTAGACCGGCAAGGGAACTTGCTGTTCCAACAGGATAATGCACGTCCGCATGTATCCCGTGCCACCCAACGTGCTCTAGAAGGTGTAAGTCAACTACCCTGGCCAGCAAGATCTCCGGATCTGTCCCCCATTGAGCATGTTTGGGACTGGATGAAGCGTCGTCTCACGCGGTCTGCACGTCCAGCACGAGCGCTGGTCCAACTGAGGCGCCAGGTGGAAATGGCATGGCAAGCCGTTCCACAGGACTACATCCTGCATCTGTACGATCGTCTCCATGGGAGAATAGCAGCCTGCATTGCTGCGAAAGGTGGATATACACTGTACTAGTGCCGACATTGTGCATGCTCTGTTGCCTGTGTCTATGTGCCTGTGGTTTTGTCAGTGTGATCATGTGATGTATCTGACCCCAGGAATGTGTCAATAAAGTTTCCCCTTCCTGGGACAATGAATTCACGGTGTTCTTATTTCAATTTCCAGGAGTGTAGATTGAGTCACTCACTGTTGCTGAGATATTTCAAGCGACACCGAGTGCAGTGGAAGAAGACAGTTTCTTTCTGTTTACAGGGATTGTGTTTTTTGAAGCGTAATTTTATGTGCCCTTTCGTTAGAGCTGTCTAGTGCGATATAGAGTCTGATAATATGTACTTTAAAAAGGGCATTAAAACACGAAGAATAGCAGAATAGCCAGCAGTCCTGTTCTAGATCGGTAGCAAACAGATAGTGCGGCGCGCGGGCCGCTCAAGATGTTATCACAAAACAGATTCAAAGCCACAACCGTAGCTTGCTGTTTCTTTACTGTGCCCTGTCGATGATTGCGACAAACAATGAACGACAGCTGAACACTATTCGTCGACGTCTTGTTTGTCAGCCTTGCAAATACTCGTCTCTTACTTTATGAAGGAGCGGTACACAATTGCTGCTGCACTAAGAAAACTGCCTGGTAGGAGAAGTAGCATTATGCGATTTCTATGACAGGTTGAGTTCACTGGGTGCTGTTGGTCAATCAAAAATGGATGTGGAACTTTATGAAAGGATATAATACCTGCCTAAGATGACTATAATTGATGGCTCCGACTACAAATCTGCTAACAAGACACTCTTGGTTTAGTGCCAACTAATGAGGCGCGTTAATTTTCTGTGCTTAATAATGACAAGTAATTCATCTATAAATGTCTGTCACATGTACATTGGTCGTGCAGGTTGTGAGAAGAAATTAAGCTCCATCATGAGTGTAATTCATCAGACAATACGCAATGGTAACGCAAGGTCTGTTTGACAGTACGACGACACGATTGAGTTCCCATTATTTCCTTTCGAACTATTTGGAAGTTCTGAACAAGTGCTCTGTATGTTCTCATACATTAACCATCTCTTGGGGAGCCGGGTAGCGGATTTATGATTATTAAACAGGAGATTTCATAGGCAAACATAAAATTTATTACACGAAGTATCTTTTCGTTTGGGTGCAAATGACAAGGAAAGCTAGTTATCGTAATGCATTACATCATCCCACGGCGTAATCTGATCTGTCTGAATATCATCTCAGCTGTGGTAGCTCTGTCGATAAGAATAAGGTAACATGTTTAGACGGGGGAGGGAGAGTATTTGCGGGAGCTTGACCGTCGGGAAAAGAAAATTATGACAGTGCTTGCAAAGAACTGGGAATAATATAAGCAAGCAGACTACGTCGATAGGAGAACTCGCTACAGAACTGTTAAAAGAAGAAAGTAGCCTTCCATCCGCGTTTTAACGTAACTTTGGAGAAAATTCTTCACACTATTGTCGGAACACTGGAAACAAAAATTTATTACAACTATCGCGAGCACAGACATTTATCACTGAACTCCTCTATAACAGCGAATTAGCAACTCGACACGTGGTCTCTAGATCACGCACAAAGCAACCAGAATATGATCTCCGGAAAAATTACTCACTCGAAAATATTCATTTAGCACACGAACTGAATAAGTGGCAAAAATGACTGGCGACAAAACTGGCCAAAATAGACGCGGCAGACGTTTGTCAGCGTAGGTGGCCAGTGGCTAGACGTATACGACAATTGAATAACGGACAAAGCATGCGCACAAAGTCCCTAGCGGTTCAAAACTAAGTGAATTTCACACGCAATAAGTAGAAAAATACCCGAAGAATTTACAGGGACTTGTCATTTCTTTTCATAGCAGGACCCCTTTGGTTGCATCCTCAGCACTCTTGCAGCACAGCGGGAGATCGACGATATTCTACGCCCTGTCTCGTTGCTCTTCATGGCAAACCATCCTGGGCTTACATTTCAGTAAGATAATGCCCACTCACACACGGTGAGACTTTCTACTGCTTGCTTTCCCGCTTACCAAATGCTATTTTGGCCAGCAAGGTTGCCGGATTTCTTCCCCACTGAGAACGTTTGGAGCATTATGGTCGGGGCCCTCGAATCATCTCGGCATTTTGACAGTCTAACGCGCCAAATGGACAGAATTTCACACGATATCCTTCAGAACGAGACCCAAAAACGCTATCGACCAATGAAAGCATAATAACTGCTTGCACGAAGGCCAACGCGTGCTTTAACTGTGAAGCTCTTTGTCTTGAGTGGATCATCCAGTTCTTCCGAAATTTTAAGCATTTGTTTGTCTGTACATGTACATCATATCTACCGATTTCCCTCCCATTCAGATAATTCCCTTTATGGGCGTCGTTTTCTTTTGTGATGATGATGATGATTTGTGGGGCGTTCAACATCGAGGTCATCAGCGCCCATACAAGTTCCTAATCCTTCCAGTTCCACTGTCGTGACTTCCAAGTGATGATGAGATGATGAGGACAACACAAACACCCAGTTCCCGGGCGGAGGAAATCCCCAACCCGGCCGGGAATTGCACCCGGGACACCGTGATACAAAGTTAGGAACGCTAGCCATTACACCACGAGCTGCGGACTTTTCTTTTGTCTTAGAGTGTATGTACGGCTGCTGGCCGACACAATGGAGTCTCTTTTTTCAGACATACTTGTGTAGCAGAAGTAAACTGCACGTATGTAGTGTAAGGCAAGGTTATGTGACAAACGGGTAAACATAACGGCGATGTACTCGATATCTGAAAGTTGTGACCGATTCCGTGATCGACCACAGATCATGTGCTAACACTGTACTTAATAGGTTCTCTTACTTACACGCGTTACATTATATTTAATATTTACTATTGCAATGTATTGTGGCATTCGTCTTCTTAATGATTGCCGGTTTCGTTCAAATTTCGATCATCTCTAGATATGTTAAAAAAATAAATAAAAGGAATGTCAATTTTCATGATACATAACTTAACTGAAACACACATACGATAAATATAAAAGTGTATACATCACTAATTGTAGTTGCAGAGCAACCCGTCAGTTCTGTGTGCTGTGCGTAGCTTCCATTACCCACTAATGTACACTACTGGCCATTAAAATTGCTACACCACGAAAAGGCATACTACAGACGCGAAATTTAACCGAAAGGAAGAAGATGCTGTGATATGCAAATGATTAGCTTTCCAGAGTATTCACACAAGGATAGCGCCATTGGCGACACGTACAACATGCTGACATGAGGAAAGTTTGCAACCGATTTCTCATACACAAACAGCAGATGACCGGCGATGACTGGTGAAACGTTGTTGTGATGCCTCGTGTAAGAACGAGAAATGCGTACCATCACATTTCCAACTTTGATAAAGGTCGGATTGTAGCCTATCGTGATTGCTGTTTATCGTATCGCGACATTGCTGCTCGCGTTGGTCGAGATCCAATGACTGTAAGCAGAATATGGAATCGGTGGGTTCAGGAGGGTAATACGGAACGCCGTGCTGTATCCCAACGGCCTCGTATCACTTGCAATCGAGATGACATGCATCTTATCCGCATGGCTGTAACGGATCGTGCAGCCACGTCTCGATCTCTGAGTAAACAAATGGGGATGCTTGCAAGACAACAATCATCTGCACGAACAGTTCGACGACGTTTTCAGCAGCATGGACTATCAGCTCGGAGACCATGGCTGCGGTTACCCTTGACGCTGCGTCAAAGACAGGAGCGCCTGCGATGGTGTACTCAACGACGAACCTGGGTGCACGCATGGCAAAACGTCATTTTTTCGGATGAATCCAGGTTCTGTTTACAGCATCATCATGGTCGCATCCGTGTTTGGCGACATCGCGGTGAACGCACATTGGAAGCGTGTATTCGTCATCGCCATACTGGCGCGTCACCCGGCGTGATGGTATGGGGTGCCATTGGTTACACGTCTCGGTCACCTCTTGTTCGCATTGACGGCACTTTGAACAGTTGACGTTACATTTCAGATGTGTTACGACCCGTGGTTCTACCCTTCATTCGATCCCTGCGAAACCCTACACTTCAGCAGGATAATGCACGACCCTCTTGTTGAACTGTGGTATCGTGTTGAAGCTGCATGGGCAGCTGTACCTGTACACGCCATCCAAGCTCTGTTTGACTCAATGCCCAGGCGCATCGAGGCCGTTATTACGGCCAGAGATGGTTGTTCTGGGTACTGATTTCTCAGGATCTATGCACCCAAATTGCGTGAAAATGTAATATGTCAGTTATAGTGTAACATATTTGTCCAATGAATACCCGTTTATCAGCTGCATTTCACCCACGTAGTGATAGAATTTCCAAAACTGGTGAAGCATTTCCTTTTTTTTATTTGTGAATGACAAACCATGTACCAGTTTTCATAGTCCTGGTTTCGAAATTGCCTTAATAGCGACATATTTTCGAAAAACCTTTCATCCCCTACTTCACCTCCTTGTGGGTGGAATTTCGAACAATCCCTTACTAGATGATACCTATAGCGTAGGACCAACACCCTGTGCAAATTTCAGGTTTCTCTCCTTAGCGGTTTGCGCTGGTCGATAATGAGTCAGCCAGTTAGGATGTTTCGTGTTATATGTACTGACCTCTTTGATGGCGACTTTGGCATGTTGCAGGTAGGCTGATGCTGCAGCTTGCCCAAGAGATGTCGTCAGAGTCCCGATGCGACGGTAGCGCCTCCCCACTAACATTCAGACGCCCTCGCGCACGAACCGTCGCTGCTGGCACCAATACGCCAGCAGTCCCACTACCCGTCCAGACTGTCGCATAGGTTTTTTCCCCACTGCGCTTGCCGTGGCACTTTTTTTCCTCTGCCCTTAAAAAACCGTTATCCTTCTAACTGTCTGCTATCTTCTCGATGGGACCGTATTAGTGGGTGATAGCACGCGACGCCATCACCGACCCGCATCCTGTGACTATTCGATTTTCGCAGAGGTGTCAGTAGCATTTTTCGTGGTGGTCACGAAGCTAGTACGAGCGTGGTGGGACTCCACTTCCCTCCGAAAGAAAGGAAAGAACTGACCAGGTGCTAGTAGGACTCGCTCACTGAGGGTTCTGTACTATACACTAATTATGTATGTAGACAGTTCATCCTTCCCTTGAATCGAGAATCGAACATTTTTGCCTATTATCTGACACTGATACTATGAGGATAATCCCAAAAGTAAGGTCTCCCATTGTTTTTATAAGCACATAGACCTGTTTATTTCTGTAATGGTTTACATAAGTTTACAGCTTGAACATTTAGCTATTTTACGACATAATCAGCATTTCTGTCGATGCATTTTTGTAGACGCTGTGGCAGTTTTCGTATGCCCATGTCATACCAGCTAGCAGCCGTGCTGTTCAGAAAGTTATGAACCTCTTCTTTCACCTCGTCGTCGGAGCTGAATCGCTAGGACAACAGTTATCACTGACAGGTACTGTTAGACTCTGAAAAAACTCAAACGGGCAATTCAGAACCGGAGTAGAGGAATGTTGAGCAAGGGCGTACACATTCTCCATGACAACGCTCGCCCACACATCGCTCGGCAAACCGTTGCTCTCCTGCAACAGTTTCAGTGGAACATAATCACCCACCCATCCTATAGTCCTGACTTGGCGCCCAGTGACTATCACCTGTTCCCTAGGTTAAAAGAACATTTGGCCGGAAAGCGGCTCAGCTCGGACGACGAGGTGAAAGAATAGGTATCTGAACAGCATGGCGGCGAGCTGGTATGACATGGCCATACAAAAACTGCCACAGCGTCTACAAAAATGCATCTACAGAAATGTTGATTATGTCGAAAAATAGCTAAATGTTCATGCTGTAAACTGATGTAAACCATTGCAGAAATAAACAGGTGTATGTACTTAGAAAAAAATAGGAGGCCTTACTTCTGGGATTGCCCTCGTAACAAGATATCGGTCCCAGGTATTACAAGATTTTGGAGAATATTCTACGTTTCCAGACGGATAACAAGTGAATAAAACCATATTTCTGTGTAATATAATAACAAATTAACAATTTTCGGATTTTTCCCTTTACTTTTAATGTGAAACCTTGCTTCTTGCCATATTTAATGATTCATGACTCTAGGCCAAAGTACCCTCTATGTTTCATGAGTGAGTCTGCCAGTATCAAAACACGTGACATAGATAGCCATATCTTTTGTCTACGTTGACTTAGAATATTAAAATTTTTTCATCGACAGGGGAACATAGACCTTAGTATGTGACATAAATTTTAATTTGATACACTTATGTGTTCAAGAGAAAATGGGGTCTTAACAGACGGACAGACAAACAATGAGACGGAGGAAAAATTTAAAAAAAAATATTTTTTTCGTGTTTTGTGATTACTGATTAACAATTTTAGGATTTTTTTCCCTTTAGTTTCACTGTGAAACCTTACTTCTTCCGAAATTTCATGATTCATGACTCCACGCCAAAGAGAAGCACCTAAAAGGTTTTCATGAGTGACTTTGTCAATATTAAAATATGTCACATAAGTGGCCGTATCTTTTGAATGAGTTGATTTGGAAGCTTAATATTTTAACGTCGACAAGGAACCATAGACCTTAGTACATTGCATAAATTTGAATTCGATACGCATACATGTTCGAGAGAAAATCGGCTCTTTGCAGAGAGAGAGAGACAAACAGTAGGATGAAAAAATTTTTTTCGTGCTATGTAATTACTAATTAGCAACTTTCGGGTTCTTTCCTTTACTTGTACTGTGAAACCCTGGTTCTTACAGAATTTCATGATTTTAGGTCGTCGGGAAGTACTCTATAGGGTTTTGTGAGTGAGTTTTCGGGTATTAAAATATGTGACATAAATGGCCGAATCCTTTGACTGAATTGACTTAGAAGCTTAAAATATTTATAGTATGAAGATGCTATAGACCTTAGTATGTGACATTAATTTGAACTTGATGCGTTTAACTATTCCTGACAAAAAACGATTCTTAACACTCAGATAGATGGACAACGAAGCGACGCTGTAAGGGTTCCGTTACTTCAGCGAGTTACGTTAACGTGAGTTTTCATCTAGCTGCTAACCTTTCCAAAAGGTGCTGAGGATCCTGAAGTCTCTCTGCATTTAGCACCGCGGGGAAGTCCCACACGGCTGTACCCTTTACTCGCCAACTCTTTTATCAGCAGCCCTATCACTGTACCCTGAGGTAGGCGACAAGGTGCCATTGGTTTCTGGTGATGTTTCGCCATTGAGAACGACGTACTGATTTTTGCTCGACAGTTGCACATATCTTCGGGTATTGTGTATGCACGTTTTGTTTGTGGACCTGATCAGCATACGAATCAACTTGAGCTTAACTCCATCGGTGTTTGCGGGAGCCATTTTGATGTCAGTACAGGAGTTGTTCGGCCTCCAGATTAGTCATCACACACATCCGTAAACACATGTTCCAAAATTCTACAAGAACACCACTACTCGTGTTGCATGACACTATGAAGTTAGAAAGAGCTGCCATTTTCCTAGCAGGAGGAAAAGGAACTCTGGAAGCGTAGCAAATAGAGAAAAGGCATTTAAAGATTTTATTTACTTCTCTTTATCTTGCTCACGGGCGCTCCAGTTTGCCGTCCCGCTTTCATCGACTCACACCTGCTCCCTCCTCCTTCTATCCATTCCTCCCTCACCTACACCACTACAGCCGTCGGCAGCAGCCGCTGTTCGCGGCACGTGTAAAAAATTTCCGACTGCCATCGGAATCCAATAAGCCGGGAGGCGGTCGCCAGCAAGAATTCAGTGCACCACGACAACTGCACGGCACGGGCCGTTTCCAGCCTCTCTCTGTCTTTCTCAACCCCCCCACCCCTCCCCCGTTCGCACTCACCCTCTGCCTGTTTCTCTCTTTCTCTCTCACATCCAACTCTTCGTCTCTCATCACAGAGATAGGTGCATGTACCGACTCCATTTCCCGAAGCGAGTGTTTTGCATGACGATATACACATTACTCATCACTCAGATAGCTAACGATGTAAATGAATATGAATCCTCCCACTGAATGTCCGTGGTGCAGCAACTGTGAAATATTTTCATAAGGAAAAAAATACAGGCTCGTTTTCAGTGACAACACTAAATTTATTGACGCGTTTCACCTTTTTGAGACATCTTCAGAGTTTGCTTAGGAACTGTGGATAACGCATTAGTCTTAAGCAGTCAAAACTTTGGTCGTGCACCTTCGGCGTAAGTACGTAGCTGTGCTAAGGTAGCCGGCCGGAGTGGCCGAGCGGTTAAAGGCGCTACAGTCTGGAACCGCACGACCGCTACGGTCGCAGGTTCGAATCCTGCCTCGGGCATGGATGTGTGTGATGTCCTTAGGTTAGTTAGGTTTAAGTAGTTCTAAGTTCTAGGGGACTTATGACCACAGCAGTTGAGTCCCATCGTGCTCAGAGCCATTTTTTTGTGCTAAGGTAGGGCCACACTTCCAGTCTCGACACAAGTATTGGGATACAAACTGTACTGTATACGCGACAGTCTGTATTCACGGCCACTACAATTTGTATCCCAATATTTGTGTCAAGATTGGAAGTGTGGAGAAAAGTCGAAACAAGTCAGTGAAGCTGCTGCTGTCATTGCAGTCTAGACTATTTTCTCTTGCTGAGCGTAAACGAGCTTCCCTTTTGTTTTAGAAGTAGGTGTCACACAGTTCCCAAATATTAGAAAAGAGTCATGGTTATTCCGCCAATAGTTGCTGATAAAAATTTTCTTTATTATCCAATCGGTTTCGGTCCACGGAATACTATCAGGTACCATTAAAAATGTACAACAGAAAAAAGGATATACAAAACCAATGACATCAAATGAAGGGCTTATTTAAATAGTGGTACAAGTCCATTTTTGTTCATTCAGAGATACAGAGTCCTAAAGTTAAATGAGCGCTGAAAAATCTGCAGTTGAGGTACCAGAAATATTTAAGTATATATACTTGAGTATATACCCGTTTGTAAAATTTCGGTAAAGGCTAATTAATAACTACCATTAACTGGCTATGATTACGGATTATGTGTGTAGGTGGACTTTTCAAACTTTTTACAACTTATAGTAAGGACTGTTAGTAACCGGTATATACAGGATTCCCTAATAAAGTGAAATTTTACGTAAGTAAATACTTTCATTTAACTATTATTAACCTTCCACCAACAAAATAATTTTTAGTGCGACTTGCGTTTACGAGATGTACAGCTGTTTTTTCTATGGCTTCTTCCCGCTGAGAACTGCATTTCAGTGGAGGAGGCGTGCGTATGAGAAACGATTCACGACCGGGTAAGTGGAATCGCAACGTACCGCCGCAAAGCGTTATGGAGACTCTCATGAATCTAAAGTGGCATACACTACAAGAGGGGCGTCCTGCATCACGGGGAGGTTTACTATGCAAACTGGTTCCATGAAGAGTCGGGGAATGTATTGTTACCTCCCAGGTGTCTCTCACAAGCAGACCACGATGGGAAAAATACCGGAAAAGCCATGAGGCAATACGAAGACTTACCAACATCACTTCTTCCCAAGAGTCGTTACGGAAGGAATAGCGAAGAAGGGGAACCATACTCTCCGTCATACGCTACAAGTCCGTTTGCCTTAGATACAACCCCATGAAGCAGGAGGTATGCGTTCTGTTGTTCGCTTATTTTGGTAAATAGTATTTCAAACGAAGGAAAAAGTAGTGTTTCGAACGAAAAGCACACGAATTTCAGATGCTGATTGAATAGAGGGATAAACCAGGATCGCTTCGTAAGCTAAATGAGAAGGTGTTACACAGATGCAGAGGGGCATAATGTGGTGACTGAGACAACTTTCGTATTGTGGACGAGTGGCATTCAAATTGCCATTTTTTTAAATATAATTTATTGGCCTTTAGCATGAACCATTTAGCCAGAGAAGTAAGTAGCTACAAGTTTGGTATATAGTATCACATATACAGGACACATATTAGAAATTACATTAATTACATGTAAAGTTTATGGTACATTCACGCACTCAACTTGTTCCACATATGACAACTTCTTACTCTCAAGACTTTGAGACTGATGTATAAGTGAATATCGGATTCTTGCAGAAACTGGTCAACACTGACATAGTCCGTTATGATCAGCTGTCGAAACAGGTCCATCACAGATGTATTTTGAGAAATTCCTGCTGATCAAGTCCTTAAAAAACTTGCGGCGTTGTCTGTCATGGCGTGCACATCATAGGACCACATGGTTGAAGTCTGCAGTTTCAGTTGAGTGGTCTTTGCAGTATGAGGATGGTTGGACTTCCATCCTATAAAGATGTGAAAGGTAACAGCCGTAACCCAACCGGATGCCCGTTATGGTAGTGGTATGACGTCAACATAGCTTCATTTGGGAGAACCAGGTTTTTTTGCAGAATACTCGGCTGTATTGCGGAACAGTGTCTTCCTTTGGACTGTTGAGACGTCTCCCACATATGTGACCTTTCTTGATGAACCTTTTCCTTAACTCTAGGAACCAAATCTGTGTGTGGAAGGCAGATGTAGCAAGGCTGGCCATCAGTCTCACTTTGTTTTTCAAGGTGATCCGCCATCAAACTGTCATACGGCAGCCCTCAGTTATGTTTTCAGTGGTTTCCCTAAATCAAGTCGTGTAAATACAGTGGTTGAAGCTCTGATAGAACCGTAATTAAATCTATTTCTACGTCGTGGCGTTGTTGAGATAGTTCTCGCCGTTTAATGTCCAAGATACGTCGGTACAGTTTGTAACCGAACGATATGAACAAGCTTCAAGGAGCTGTACTGGGTGTCTTGAGGAACAATCTGGGGATGAGAACCCGTATCCGGAAACGTCACAACATGGCTTCGAAGTTACAGAGGCCGACTCCTGGTTCGCTTGCTACCTCCCCCCACCCCCGCCCACCCACCCTTTCGGCATCAAACGCGAGTTGTAACGCTAAAACCCCTGCGCTTAGCGCTCTCTGCAGTAGTCTTGTGACATACATGGACTCGTTCAACACTGTATAACGACCTGAAACCTGTCCGAGGCACTCCGAGAAGTTCCTCATTGGATCTACCAAAAGTCGTATCAGCTGACGACGACGTGGTCCATAATTTAGGCGCACTTTGGCGTTTCTTTCCGGTAACTCGCAAACGACAGGTCAAGAGAACGTGAAATTAATTAAGACCCGATCATGAAATAAAGATTTGAAAGCGCTGACTTGCCTAAACGAAGAAAGTTGCTCACGAGGCACCTGAAAGATTTCAATCGTGAAGCAAGCAAAGCAGGCTTCAAATTTGACATCACAGTTCTTCGCACACACTTGGCGAATACAGCTACAGCTTTCCTCGTATGTGAGACAGACTTGTTCAACCATATGTGTCACAATCTTGAAATAATACGACACTCTATGGATGGGACTCTAAATTGCAACGAGTATCTATAGCTCACAACAGATACGTTACCACAGTTGTTAGAAGACACCCCCTGAACACAAGGCGATCTTTGTGATGCAATCACAGTGGACGTCCCGTGCAAACGTAAAAATATTTAAAGAGGTTCTGTACATAACATTTCGATTGGTCGTTAGGGAAGCGCGAAATAACGTTCAGGCTCACCAGATTTAGTGCCTCTTGGCTGTTATCTGCGGGAGATATTAAAACAAGCCGTTTACAAGGAGACACAGCCGACTGCCGAAGATCATGAAAGGTCTTATTAAATTCAAGCTGCACTATTGTCAGTGTGGAACAGCTTTAAAGAGTGTCTTCACTGCTCAAGGTTAGCATTTTGAAGTCTCGCTATCACAGTCATAACAATAAACACACACAGCGTGCCAAAGCTGCATGTTTACATTTGGTACAAAGACCGCCGTGTGTCCTTTACTCCTGAGAGCGGGTCGCTGATGCTCTTATTATTATTTGACTAAGTTTGAAAATGTTATGCCGTTAGATACTTCTGCGAGGGCTTATTCGAGCTCCGTTCTTAAAGTATACAGTTTTATTAAGCACAAAGTCTGTGTCACAATTCGGCAGCTACAAACTGAAGTCAAGGTGATATGTAGCTCCTAGAGTGATGGCTGTAGGGGTAAATTTCAGCTGTAGACCATAACACTCGATCGCTAGGAGAAGTTTCGTTCAAACTTGGTGTAAAAATGACATATTCTAGGCTTTGGACGTTCCTGACAGTCCTAGGGATGGTGTGGAAATAGTGAAGTGCAAGGAGTGACATGTCAGCGTAATTACGGAACGCCTGCAGAAATTTTAACCAAACATTTCACACATATGTTGGAAAAACTGTGGGGTCCCATGAACAGATTTCATTTACAAATAAAACAATTTCTGTGTCAATCACTTCTTCATTTTACCAATATACGTTTCTATGTTACACACCATCATCCTCTGGTGGGGAGTTGTTTACATAGCTGGTGTTGGGGAAGTGTAAGGCACGTTGCGTCTTGCCCTTGGTCTGTTACCACGTCTGTTCTCTTCACCAATACTAGCTGTGTAAGTGATCAGTTATCCACCTGAAAATAATGATGTGAACCATCGACACCCATGGTGGCAAAATAAACAACTGAAGGACGCAGAGACTATTTTATTTGTATTTATCAAAAGTTGCAGGCCTGATAACGCCGTCCCTTATGGACGAAATGTTCTGGTTTCATTTACTTTTCAATGAAATAGGCTGGTAAGCCATATACGTGTGATCACTGATCGCCGTGAGTATGGGGTTCCAGGCACGTGACAGAGTAACGAAAGTATATGAGCAGAGCGGAGACGAACAAGAAATCATTCTAGTGACAATACGGACAACACACCGACGTAATTGACTATCTAAGGCAGATTATTACAGCCCAGTATTGGGAACTGGGATCTCGGAAAGTTGTCGGAGGCTTGCCTGCTCTGTAAAGCTAGATAGGTGGCCTTATGTGGAAGATCTGAGGACAAAGTACAATGCCGGTGCAGGTATATTTCGAAGCATACAGTTAAGCACATGTTGTCAAACATCGGGTTTCGCAGTAGACGACCATTACACGTTCCGTGTTGACCTAATGGCATGGTCAATCACAATTTCAGTGGGTACGGGATCATCGAGATTGGACTGTGGATCAATGGAAACGTGCCACCTGCTCTGATAAATCATGTTTCTTGCTTCACCAGATCGATCGTATCTGTAAAATCCGTCATCCGGATGAACTGTCGCTCGCAACATCTCCATTGGTGCGGAATTGCGCTGGTGGGGTCGGTATTATACTGTGGGTAACATTCACTTGGGCTAGCTTTATTCCTGTGGTAGTAATCGAAGGTTTTATGATAGCTGTGGAAAACGTGAAAGTTATTTCGGACCAGCTACATCGTTGCATGCTTGATGTCTTCCCTAACACAGATGGCGCCTTCCAGCTAGATAGTCGCACATGTTACAAAGCCAGAAAACTATTCTGACCTGGTATGGATAGTCATCCTGCGCACATGCTGCTGTTGTGAAAATCTAAGGAAAGTGGGTGAAGGACGGTGAAAGCATGATTAGGTGAGTAGCTGACGGACGTCCGTACCTGACAGTGATAAAAAAAACTCACGTTGACGCCCAGGTCGCCAAATTCTGCTGGTCTGAAGTCGATGGGGCGCATGTGGGGATCATATCGGGTGGCACTTGAGCACCCAAAGGCCATCGGTTGGTAATTTACAGGAACTGCGTGAGTTGTGCCTAGAAATATGGTGCCGTACACCTCCAGAAACCTACCGGTAACTTGTCGAAACCATGACATTCAGAATAATCGCCGTAGTACTGCGTTAAAAAGGTGGACAAATGCGCTGTTATGCGACTGTTTACGAAGTTTTGGCTGATCTGCTTAAGGCTGACAACCCGACTTCGAACAAGTTGGTGCTCTACCGTTCTACAAGACGCTCGGACATAGAACGGAAGCTTATACGAAAGTACGAAGAAATTTTTAACGAGCTTTGAGGACTCCATTACCAAAACTTTCTGACAAACAGACGGAAAGCATAGTAACTTCATAGGTGTGACATTAAACTGCTCACAGTGCCGGCGACAAGCCAGTATAGTGCTTTCTCTTAACAGAAATCGACAGGATATTTCCCGTCAGTGGAGGACAGAGAGATTACACTTTAAACTTCTCGTTGACGACGAAGTCATTAGAGACAAAGCGAAACTCAGATTGTTGATGGAAAAGAAGGCATTCGACCATGACCTTATCCGAGAAACCGTCGCGGCATTAGCCTTAAGTGACTTAGAGAAACGATGAGGTAACTAAATGCAGATGGATACATGGGAATTTGAACCGCCGCCTTCCGGTACGCTAGTCCATTGTCTTCTCACTCACTACACCATCTCGCTTGTTAAGTCCCGTCAAGAATATTTGTGAAGACTGATTTCTTAATTTTTTTCACAATAACCCTAACAGAAGATTCTATTTATTTACACTCACTGTTGTTCTGGAAACCAGTAGCAGTTGACTTCAATAATTGGAAACTTCCGAAATAAAAACTGTGGGGACATTGCACGTATAAAACTCATACAGCTAAAACCGAATAAAACTAGTTTCGAGATACGGAGAGGTGTCTCTTCCACCACCTGTCATGGTCGTTTACATGTTGCATGTTAACGAATGGAAAAACTACAGAAGCACAAGTCGCTAAAGAAACAGTAATGTGCACCAGATAGTTAAGATCATCAGAATCACAACTGATCTGAATGAGGCATTAGCCGGCACAAAGTTAAACATTTACAGGGCCTGTACTCTCAGAGTCATATTTCCTAAAATAGACGTTGCTATGTTGTCGTTCCTTCTTCCGTTATTCGCCATCGAAATGCAAATGCACTGTTTCAATGAAGCGATAAAACACAGCGTAAAGGAGCAGTTTGCACACTTGACAAGAGCAGTATGTGGATATGTTACATCATTTTCGGTGTATCTGTTCCGCAGTAGTCCACCATCAAAAGGCAAATCAACCATATCGACAAACGATGCAACAGGAATGTCAACTTTGCAGGTCAATGTTTGCCATGCGTATGTTAACATAACTCTATATCTCTCTCCAGGAAGTTGGCTGTAAATAATAGAGCGAGGGCAGATGATGAAATATCGTTCATGGAACGTGACCTGCCGTTCTCCAGTTTGCAAGCGAAGAAAATAAAAAAGACTACAGGGATTAAGTGTGTACTTTATGAAAAAAATATAATTGTCTTTTACAAAGTGTTGTTTATTCAGCGACTGGTGCCTTCGTAGACTTTAGCTCGGTCGCTCAGTTAAGGTCTAAAATTAATAATGAACACAGTAACTCGACGATATAATTCGAACGTGGGCAAAGACAGAGCCGTTCGTTGAATACTGTGCGCTGAAGTTTGTACAATAAAGTACGCCATAATACCGCTGGATTTTGAAAAAGCGTTCAGTAGTTTAAAACACGCCTGCCCCTTCCAGAGTAAGTGAGTTTTGAACTTCCCACAGCGTTTCATGGCTATCGCACAGAAAGTCCTTAATAAAATCTACATTCAGAATCAGCGTAAATGGTCACTCCAGCAGTCCCATTGAAACCGGCAGATCAGTAAGGCAAGGATGCCTGATGTATATGGTATTCATCGCCGTGACCAACGACCTTCTGTTTTTTTTTTTTTCCTCTTGCGGGCATTTGCATCGCTGGTGAGTGGTCTTGCACTCCATCCCACCCTGCTATTCCCAAGTTATAGCGCTCACTTTCGTATTGTTTTGGTGCAGACAGGGTTCGTGAGTGCGATATTCAGTTCTGCAGTGACTTTCGCAGCTACTGCCTCCTTACTTTTCCGTCACAGTTCTCTTCAATGACTGTCTTTCACGATCACTGAAAATACGCTTTCGTCCGCGCTGTGACTTAGCGGATGACGTTTTTCTGCTTTCCCTGCATGCGTATAAATGTTCGATACGGTGCGTTTGAAGTGTCAAACATCTCGCCTCTTTCGGGTACGGAAACACCAACCATACGAACACCAACAATTTGCACATGTCCGAATTCACTTGGCTGCGACATAATGCACGCACAACTACAAAATGGTTCAAATGGCTCTGAGCACTATGGGACTCAACTTCTCAGGTCATCAGTCCCCTAGAACGTAGAACTACTTAAACCTAACTAACCTAAGGACATCACACACATCCATGCCCGAGGCAGGATTCGGACCTGCGAACGTAGCGGTCGCGCGGTTCCAGACTGTAGCGCCTAGAACCGCTCGGTCACCCCGGCCGGCGCACAACTACACAGAACACTGTTCAACCCGCAATTGACACTTGCAACGCATTGAGGACATTGCACAGGTGCCAAAGCGAAAATCGACATCAGTTTTTAAGTTGAAGTATGTATTTCTTGCGATGTTTCCACATTTTTGTCGAGCCCGCGTAGTCTGTAATTCCCAGGTTCCTCTGCCGTTTTCGAGACCCATAATTTCCATGGTACCTTATTCTCCAATAGTTATCTATGCGATTTGGAAACTGACGTGAGGAGAAATACAAACACATCTATTAAAATGTTATGTTTGGGCGTTTCACGATTGCCCTTCCTCCTTCGTTCCTCAACTGGTTCAGTCCTCGGTACTGACAGCAATTTTTCCTTCGTGATTGATTGACTGGTTGATTGAGGGGATTATGGGACTAAACGGAGAGGTCATCAGTCCCGCGATTCAAAAGTCGTTTTCGTAAAGTAGAAGGTCCGCTAAAAGCTGGCGGATCCAGTGAGAGGGGTCAAACTATAAAGCAAGAAAGTTGAAACACACACACACACACACACACACACACACACAGTAAAAGAGTGGTTCTCAAGCTGGGGCTAATTACCCCCTGAGGGGTAAAATGAAATTTTCTGGGAGGCAAAAACTAAACGATTCGCTTCTGTTTCTGTTACGAAACTAAATCATTTTCAAAAGATAATTAGCATTATCACAGTTTTTAAGACTCTAATATTGATTATGTAAGTTATCAATAATTACTGTTATCAATTACTAGTAATAATGCGATGGCGGTTACAGGTTCCTCACGTGGTCCACACAATACACACATACATTAAAGCGCCAAAGAAACTGGTATAGGCATGTGTATTCAAATACAGAGATGTATAAACAGGCAGAATATGGCGCTGTGGTCGGCAACGCCTATATAAGACAAGCGTCTGGCGCAGTTGTTAGATTGGTTTCTTCTGCTACAATGACAGGTTATCAAGATGTGAGTGAGTTTGAACGTGGAGTTACAGTCGGCGCACGAGCGATGGCACACAGCATCTCCGAGGTAGCGATAAACTGATGATTTCTCGTAGAATCGATCAACTTGACAGAAGTGCAACCCTTCCGCAAGATTTCAATGCTGGGCCATCAACAAGTGTCAGCGTGCGAACCATTCAACGAAACATCATCGATATCGGCTTTCGGAACCGAAGGTCCAGTCGTGTACCGTTGATGACTGCACGACAGAAAGCTTTACGCCTTGCCTGGGCCTGCCAACACCGGAATTGGTCTACTGATGACTGGAAACATGTTGCCTGGTCGGTCGAGTCTCGTTTCAGATTGTATTGAGCGGATGGACGTGCACGAACATGGAGACAACTCCATGAATCAATGGACCCTGCATGTCAGCAGGGGACTGGTTAAGCTGGTGGAGGCTCTGTAATGGTGTAGGGAGTGTGCAGTTGGAGAGATACGGGAGTCCTGACAATGACTGTGGCTGGTGACACATATGAAAGCATCCTGTCCGGTCACATGCATCCATTCATGTCCATTGTGCATTCGGACGGATTTGAGCAATTCCAGCAGGACAATGCGACATCCCACACGCCCATAATTGCTACAGAGTGGCTCCACGAACACTTCTGAGTTTAAACACTTCCACTGGCCAACAAACTCCCAAGATACGAACATTACTGTGCATATCTAGGGGGCCCTACAGGATATTGGTCAGTTGCACCAGTTTCTTTGGATCTTCAGTGTATGTTGTGCCTTGTCCCGTGCGTCACTGATGATAGAAGAGAGACATGTGCGTAACAAATGCTAAATATTTGAAGCAAATGTCTTCTCCAACTTGTAGATAGTACCTGCAGTAACCCAGAAATTGCTTAATTACTCGCTTCGAAGCAGATAAATGAATTAATTGACAGCACGACACAGCAGTAATTACATAAGGGCTACTATAGTGCCGTATACAGTATTATTATTATTATTATTATTATTATTACTATTACTACTAGTGGCTGTAGTCAGTCACAAAGCATTAACAGCGTGTAGGCTCCAATATCGGCCAGTTCAGAAGTAAGGAGTGCAGCAATAAAGCGATTTACGAACAGCAATGTAGTGCACACATTTTTACTTGGTTCATTTTAAATGAAGTTACTGGGTGCCGCAATGAAGAGGAGTAAAGCAGGGAGAGCATGTTTTGCAACAAGTGTCTACCCTCACTGTGGACAGATAGCTCTCTTATCTGAGAAGCAGTCGTGAGTAGCACTTGCGATGCTCCACGAATTCCTTCGTCATTCGTTCTAACACACACAAGTACACCATACACACAAACATCAAATCTTTCATTCTACAGTTTAGTTAGATGCATTATCACCAATAATGTGTGGGAGAGGGGTGGCAACAGGTGGGGGGGGGGGACGGGAAGGGCGGGGGTACTAGCTAATGTGTAGTTGCATTCAGGGGTAATGGTATAAAAGAGATTGGGAGCCAATCTAGTAGAAGGCACAAAAGGGTAGGGCAAATCTGAAAACTGGAAAATCAGAGGGAAAAAAGGGTGAGTGATGACGAGTCCCTGACCTAGAAAACACGAAGAAAAGCCCCTACCACGATCACACTACCCCTGGTCCAGGAGTAAAGGAAAACCTTCTAACTGAAAATAAGAACCACGTTCATGTAGGAAACTGAGGACCAGGTCAACCATCCGTGAATAATCTGGTATTATTAAAGCCAAGGAATCTGGAAGGTTTTACTTATTACGAAGGGGACACTCCAGCAACATATGGGATACCGTCAGTCTGGCTCCACAGCCACATTGTGGGGGTATCTCGTTACGCAAGAGAAGCGCGAGTGCAGTGGGTCGGATTGAGGAGCTACCTGAATGAGTGGCAGCGGCTCCAAGGTGTGTGAAGCTGACAACGGCTGGAAGACGGTTA
Source organism: Schistocerca piceifrons (assembly GCF_021461385.2). Taxonomy (NCBI): domain Eukaryota; kingdom Metazoa; phylum Arthropoda; class Insecta; order Orthoptera; family Acrididae; genus Schistocerca; species Schistocerca piceifrons. The sequence continues at coordinate 854,491,347 of NC_060140.1, read as the reverse complement.
TTTAGAGCCCGTGCCCTTCCGTATAGCACCAAATGAAGCCGTACGACGTAGGATTACTCGGCGGTCGGTCGACACTGCAGGGACCCTTGGCGTAATCGAGGAGCTGTTTCCTGTTTCTCTTTTACCCTTAAGAACAAAGAAGGAGCGGATAGCAACCAGTACGGACAGAGTTAGGACTACCGTGACCCACTTGCCGACGTCCGTCGGCTGCTCCATAACGCCGCGCCTCGCCAGCGGAAGTACGGCGAGACTACACAGGCGGGCAGCGCGCCTGGCGAGGCAAGAAGGCGGACACGGCGGCTCGTGTTTTGGGACGGCGCCGCGACGCAATTTCCTTTGTTTCCCAGCGCCATTTCCGGTTTACGCTGTGCGGGCCGTGTCCTCAGGCGAAGAAGTGAAATTAATTTTGGCGGCTCGGGAGCACTAGCAGACGCAGCAGCAGGCGGAAGCGGTCCGGCGAAGCGCTCAGCGGCTCGGGCTGCACGCACGCACCCGCGTGTAGGGCGCGGCAGTGCGTGTGCAGGGCTGGCAGCAGGTGCGAGCGATATAACCGCGAGTTCTCACTAGTTGCCGACCTTTTATCGAGTACGTGACTAAACCAGATTTAGGCAGTGAACACGTAGAGCATCTGTAGCTCAAATTCTGCGGTAAATATGCACAGAGTGTTTCTCACACCCAAACCTCCGGATGTCAGACACCCAGATCGCTACCAAACGTTGTGTGTCGATAGAGTATCAACCAAAACATCGATTTAGTTCGTGCTGTGTGCTGTCGTCCAGTAGAGAACGTGTAAATGGTAATTAAAACTAATACCAGAATTACGGAGCATTCGAAAAGCGTATCAGTGACCTTTGGACGTCACGATCAAAAGTAAGCGCCGGCGCGATAGCTCAGTGTGTTCGGTCAGAGGGTTAGCTGCTCTCTGTCATTAAAAAAAAAAAAACAAAAAAAACTGAGTGCATGGATCAACGATGGACTTGAACAAGCTTCATTTGACGTCCGCCACGAAAAAAGACAACGACCAATCACTAACAAAATGAGATCTAAAGAAAAGGAAAAGTTAGGTGAGTCGATAGAGCGTTAGATCGTCGTACCGAAGGTTCCGAGTTCGAAATCTGCTGATGGCAATTTTTTTTTAACAGTTTACGCGTGACATTGTTACATGGGAGAACATTTTTCTGATATGTAAATGGACGTTCCGCAGTTTGTAGCACTGTTCTTTTTGCTGTCATCCCATGTACAGATCGATAGTCGTGTGCTACTGGTGGAAGCAACATCCTGCGTATTTTGGCTGTACTCTATTGGGGTAATTTTGTACCATTTATTTCCATTTTTGGAAAATTCTGAACACAGAATAAGTTACACATCACGACAGACATTGTAACATTTGACACCTGTAGTTATTGAGTGCTCGGGAAAGAGAAAACCTACACTGACTATGTCATATTAGAGTAAAATTTGTTTCAATACTCTTACAGGCATACACTACAATTTAGCGTAACTTTAGACCTGTCTCAAAACACATAGTATCTTTCCTATATGTAATGCTTTGAGTACATTTAGAGCATGTCAGATGGGAATCAAATGTTTTTAAGAGATAAAAACGGACAGTGTTAATTCAGTAGTGCAGGTTTACTTCGTAATATCAAGATATTTGTACAGACCTGGCAATGTTCAACTTAAACTATTATCCCCAGAAGCTATCTTCACAGTCAGTGCAATTAAAGGATAATAACAAGCCTCAAACGGCAAACAAAAGACTGCCTTTTTTGGCAGGATACTTAGAAAATGTAACAGATTACTAAAGGGACTGCCTACACCACGCTTGTCCGTCCTCTTTTGCAGTAACTTACTGCTGCGCGGTGTGGGATCCTTGCCAGATAGGATTAACGGAGTACATCGAGAAAGTTCAAAGAAGGGCAGCACGTTTTGTATTATCGCGAAATAGGTGAAGAGTGTGTCAACGGACATGATACAGGATTTGAGGCGGACATTATTAAAACAAAGGCGTTTTTTGTTTCTCATCCGAATGCGAAAATATTTTGTGGTCGCTGACCTATATGGGGAGGAACAATCATCATAATAAAATAAGGGAAATCAGAGCTCGCACAGAAAGATACAGATGTTCGTTCTTTCCGCGTGCTGATGGAGACTAGAATAATAGAGAATTATTGTGGAGGTGTTTCGATGAATCCTTTGCCAGCCACGTAAGAGTAAATGCAGAATATCCATGTAGATGTAGATGTAGAGCTTGCGAGAAGGTGCAAAGACAACTGTGATACTAACTAGAAAACACAGAGGTAATAAACCTGTTACTTTTAGTACAAAACAACGCAAGTAGCAGGAGCAGCAGCCATTTGAAACAGAAATAGTAAGTGGTATGAAGATACCTTGAGTGCTAAAAAGTTATCCTGGTTGACTGCACGGTGAATCTGTCGTACGAGTGCAACATGACTTTAGTAAGCATTTCGAGATTCAGAAAGCGATTTGCAATTCCTGTTCGTGCAACTATATTAAACTGCGTGAGAAACTTTCGTGCAACTGCCAGTGCATCGAATGGAAAGTCAACCGGCCCTCGGGTAACCGTTCGAACACCCAAGAACATCGAACGTGTGCGTAGCAAATGGTTCAAATGGCTCTGAGCACTATGGGACTTAACATCCGTGGTCATCAGTCCCCTAGAACTTAGAACTACTTAAACCTAACTAACCTAAGGACATCACACACATCCATGCCCGAGGCAGGATTCGAACCTGCGACCGTAGCAGTCACGTGGTTCCGGACTGAGCGCCTAGAATGTGTGTGCGTAGCAGTTTACAGGCAGGCCATCGTTGTTTGTTACGAAAAAGTGCCCAGACGCTGAACATTGTGGCATCTTACATTGTTAAAAGATCGAATTCACGATGAAATTCTCAGAAGTCCTGGAACAGTTAAGAAAGATGAGTGAAACGCCTCTACTGTTGTGTAACCACGAATGATCGTCATTTCTGCCATATGATATTTCATAAGTAAACTTGGATAAAGGTTGTACCCTGTGTAAAATGTTCAACTACGTTTGGCAATTAGTTTGTGTGTTATTCCAATTACTTTGAAATTGTTAGACCATTGTGAAACACCTCGAACGTAGAGGTCCCCCTTGCTACATGCACAGGCTGTTCAAAAATGATCTTATCAGTTTTGATCACGTACCTAAAGTTTCGTTTTCGTCTTTACAGGTTAGTAATTAACGAAAATGACCATCTACCATTTCTCCGCCCGTTGTTCCAGCTGAGTGCACAGTGTGTGGAATGGCTGATAGAGACAAAATCTCACACCAAGGTTCAGCGATACTTCCAGACACGCCACAGATGTATACCACACGGTGGTTCACGAGGTACAAGGAATCCGGAAGTATCATGAAGAGGAAGGGTGCCGTGTGTCTGAGAACGACTGACACACATGTAGGACGACTGCAACTGGCATTTGTCCGGAGCCCTGCGAGATCAATCCGTCCAAGCGTGTCGACAGTTGCAGCTCCCACCAACCGCGGTGTACTGTGCGCTGCACAAGACGCTGAAGCTACATGGTGCAGCTGCTGCATGCGCTTCAACCTAATGACCTGATGACAGGCCAAAGCGCAAAGCTTTCCTAGTTGACATTCTGAGTCACATCAACGATGACCCAGATTATCCGCAAAAAGGTGATGCTTACCGGCGAAGCTTGGTTTCATGTGCCCAAGGAGGTAAATAGAATGTGAAGGTCTGGGGCTCTGACAACCTCCACCTTAACAATGAAATTGTGCACGGTAGTCCAAAGGTAAACAAATGGCGTGGTCTGCTCCAAAACGGTTTGGTTACTCTCTCTCTCTGTCTGTCTGTCTCTCTCTCTCTCTTTCTCTCTCTCTCGCTCGCTCGCTCTATACAGAAATTGTCGATGACATGCCTCGCTCAGGCTGCCCAAGGGCTACTGCAGTGGATGACCGCTACCTACTGATTATGGTTCGGAGGAACCCTGACGGCAACGCCACCGTGTTGAATAATGCATTTCGTGCAGACACAGGAGTCGTGTTACGAGTCAAACTGTGCGCAGTAGGCTGCATGATGCGCAACTACACTCCTGATGTCCATGGCGAGGTCCAGCTTCGCAACCACGACACCATGCAGCGCGGTGCAGACAAACCCAACAACATGCCGAATGGACCGCTCAGGATTCGCATCACGTTCTCTTCACCGATGAGTGTCGCAAATGCCTTCAACCAGACAATCGTCGGAGACGTGTTTGGAGTCAACCCGGTCAGGCTGAATGCCTTTGGCATACTGTCCAGCGAGTGCAGCAAAGTGGAGGTTCTCTGCTGTTTTGGGGTGGCATTATGTGGGGCCGACGTACACCGCGGGTGGCCACAGCAGGCGCCGTAACAGCTGTACGATACGTGAATACCATCCTCCGACCGATAGTGCAACCATATCGGCAACATATTGGCGAGGCATTCGTCTTCATGGATGACAATTCGTGCCCACATCGTGCACGTCTTGTGAATGACTTCCTTCAGCATAACGACATCGCTCGACTAGAATCCCCAGCAAGTTCTCCAGACATGAACCCTGTCGAACATGCCTGGGATGGATTGGAAAGGGCTGTTTATTGACGACGTGACCCGCCAACCACTCTGAGGAACCTATGCCGAATCGCGGTTGAGGAATGGGGCAATGTGGACCAACAGTACCTTGATGAACTTGTGGATAGTGTGCCACGACAAATACAGGCATGCATCAATGCAAGAGGTGTGTTATTGTGTATTACCGTTACCGGTGTGTACAGCAATCTGGACCACCACCTCTGAAGGGCTCGCTGTATGTTGCTACAACATGCAATGTGTGGTTTTCATGAGCAACAAAAAGGGCGGGAATGATGTTTATGTTGAGCTCTATTCCATTTATCTGTACAGGTTCCGGAACTCTCGAAATCGAGGTGACGCATAACTTTTTTTTGGTTGTGTATATAGACATCAGTAACCTCGACTTGATGGAACAGTTTACATTTCCACAGGTCGAAGAACTGCAAGATGACAATATGCTACAGCAGGATGACTCCCAACCTCACCACTGGGTCTAAACTGTTAACCGTTAGGAAGGCAGCAGACGACATCTCTGCATTGGCCTAGGAGGAGCCATTTCCCAACCCGTAAGGTCTCCGATCATAGCCCATCAGACTTTTTTCTTATTGCGGGACTTTGTGAAGGATATTGTCTACCAGACTCTGGTGCGGGGCGTGCAGTATCTGCGTGCTCCCAATGGGGCACCAACTGCACACGTCAATCAGGATATGATAGGCTGGGCATGAGAAGAATTGAAATATCGTGGAGATATCCTGCGTGCTACACGTGATGCATGTCTTCAACTCTGTTAAACGGCTACTAAAACTCTAACTCTGTGCACACATTATTCTGCAAACTCCAGATTTCTACCTATATGTATTACTGAAATAAAGGTGATGAAAGTTGTAAAGATAGTTTTGGAACACCCTGTACAACATCAAGGAGCTTCCCAAGAAACAGAGCCAACTACGCACTATATTATTTACCCTGGTAACATTACGGATCTCAGACTCTGTCTAATCTGTCATCATGTCACACAGTTTCCGCTACGTTTATGAAAATGTGTGGTGGTGAAGAGACACAGCTCCAAGTTAGTTACAGTTCATTGATTTCGTAAGTACGCTGTGGTACCTCAAGTATAGCTTATCTATGTATGACGGTTTTTGCTTCGTCTGCTGGCGCTTGTAACTAACAGGACCTTCAACTATCGATTTAGATACATCCACCAGTTGAACTATGACGACTGTATTCCTCTGCCCCCTCACCCCCCCCCCCCCCTACTCCCACCAACGGACTGTGTGGATTAACCGCTAAGCACAGCCACTTTTGGTCGTCATTCTGAGGAGAGTGGTGAAAGCGTGAACATGGCTGTTCTGCTCCGCTGAGCCATATTGGAACGTTTTGGGTATGAAAAGACGTCACGTGAGAACGAGGTGGTAATACAGCAAGCATGTTTTAGTAAATGACTATTTTCTTTTTTTTTGTTGTGGATTCTGCTAGCTGATGAACAAATTTTTGTAATGTATTCATTGTTGTTGACTTAGTCATAGTAGTTTTTATGGCCACAATTAATTGCCATGAGTATAACACTATTTGTTTATGGTTCATTAAAATTTTTATGTTTTTTTTTGCTTTAAAATTTTCCCATATTGGCACTATATTTTCGGTATATTTAAGTAAAGTGTACTATACTGGAAATTGAAGTTCTTTGCATTGTATGAGAGCAATGTATGTAAAATACAATGTAAACTGTTTATTACGTTAAATACTTTTCTGATCACATTTTGTGTGTATAAATTGTTCATGTTTATGTAAATTTGACAATTTGAGAAAAGGTCACACTTAGAAACAACGTAAAAAATAGGTGCTATGTAAAAGCCAGTGTGCTTTTGTTTGAAACGAAAGTGGCTCTTGGGAGGGGAAAATGTGGCAATGGCGCGCTACCTAGAGCAAGCACGGGAAGTGAGTCACACAGTCTGTAGGCAGCAGTGATTGAGGCAACACCTTCGTGGAGCAGGAGAAGCTTTCCCCGCGAATTCGCACAAAAATACCTCGGATGAAGACTGCAAACGGCTTACGGCATTCCTGCGAGTTGTTGGGCTCCTGTATATAAAACTGAACGACGTCAAGAAGAGAAATTGAGCCCACACAGCAAGATACTTGCAGGCATACTGTGGGTGGTGCAGGCGTCATACTTGTTCGCCACACCCAAGCCTACAGCCACCAGATAAGATTCTTTTTGTATTTTTAGTTTTGTACAGCCTGAACCTTTAATTTAAACTGTGTTTTAATAATCATTCTTGAACTTTAAAGAAACTGATTCACCCTGTTATTTCATCCTAATCATACACCTATATATGGTTAGTTCCTGGTGATTGATTAATCCGAGTATCCTGTTTTACAGACTTACGAAGTGCCAAGCTAATATAGAGAGGTACTATTTAAATTGTTTTTGTTCAAATGGTTAAAATGGCTCTAAGCACTGTGAGACTTAACATCTGAGGTCATCAATCCCCTAGACTTAAAACTACTTAAACGTAACTAACCTAAGGACATTACACACATCCATGCCCGATTCAGGATTCGAACCAGTGACGGTAGCAGCCGCGTGGTTCCGGACTGAAGCGCCTAGAGCCCCTCGGCCACAGCGGCTGGCCTTGTTTTTGTGTTTTCATAACTATTGCAAAGTGTTATAGGAAAATTTTGTATACATAAAATTCAATCAGAGTGAAGCCAAATTACTAGAATCTGTTCAAATAGCAATAGCTTTTGAAAGTAAATTCCAGTAAGAAAGAGGTTTCCTTGAAGTGAAATGTTCAGTATAAAAAGTGTGTGCTTTAGTATCTAAGTATTTTAGTATTTAAGTTTGTTGATTATATTTACATCTACATAGATACTCAGCAAATCACATTTAAGTGCCTGGCAGAAGGTTCATCGAACCACATTCACAATTCTCTATTATTCCAATCTCGAACAGCGCGCGGAAAATATCTTTCCGTACGAGCTCTGATTTCCCTTATTTTATCATGGTGATCGTTTATGCCTATGTAGGTCGGTGACAACAAAATATTTTCGCATTCGGAGGAGAAAGTTGGTGATTGGAATTTCGTGAGAAGATTCCGTCGCAGCGAAAAACGCCTTTGTTTTAATGATGCCCAGTCCACATCCTGTATCATTTCTGTGAGACTCTCTCCCATATTTTCCGATAATACAAAATGTGCTGCCTTTCTTTGAACTTTTTCGATGTACTCCGTCAGTCCTATCTGGTAAGGATTCCACACAGCACAGCAGTATTCTAAAAGAGGACGGACAAGCGTAGTGTAGGCAGTGTCCATAGTAGATCTGTCATATTTTCTAAGTGTCCTGCCAATAAAACGCAGTCTTTGGTTACCCTTCCCCACAACATTTTCTATGTGTTCTTTACAATTTAAGTTGTTCGTAATTGTAATTCCTAGGTATTTAGTTGAATTTACGGCCTTCAGATTTTACTGATTTATCATGTATCCACTCATGTGGATGAGCTCACACTTTCCGTTATTAAGGGTCAACTGCCAATTTTCGCACCATGCAGATATCTTTTCTAAATTGTTTTGATATTTGTTTCGATATTCTGATGACTTTATTAGTCGGTAAAAGACAGCGTCATCTGTAAACAACCTAAGATGGCTGCTCAGATTGTCTCCCAAATCGTTTATATAGATAAGGAACAGCAAAGTGCCTATAACACTACCTTGGGGAACGCCAGAAATCACTTCTGATTTACTCGATGACTTTCCGTCAGTTACTACGAACTGTGACCTCTCTGACAGGAAAGCACAAATCCAGTCACATAACTGAGACGATATTCCATAAGCACGCAATTTCACTACGAGCCGCTTGTGTGGTACAGTGTCAATAGCCTACCAGAAATGCAATCTGAAATCAATCTGAAATGTCTTGTCAGTAGCATTCAACACTTCGTGTGAGTAAAGAGCTACTTATGTTTCACAAGAACAATGTTTTCCAAATCCATGTTCAATGTGTGTCAATAGACCGTTTTCTTCGAGGTAATTCGTATGTTCCAAAATCCTGCTCCATATAGACGTTAATGATATGAGCCTGTAATTTAGTGGATTACTCCTACTACTTTTCTTGAATATTCATGTGACCTGTGCAACTTTCCAGTCTTTGGCTACGGATCTTTCGTCGAGCGAAAAGTTGTATATGATTGTTAAGTATGGACCTAGTGCATCAGCATACTCTGAAAGGAACCTAATTGGTGTACAGTCTGGACCAGAAGTCTTGCTTTTATTAAGCGATTTAAGTTGCTACACTACTCCTAGGATATTTACTTCTACGTTACTCATGTTGGCAGCTGTTCTTGGTTCGAATTCTTGAATATTTATTTCGTCTTCTTTTGCGAAAGCATGTAGAAAGCTGTGTTTAGTAACTGCGTTGGCAGCACTGTCTTCGACAGCATCACCATTGCTATCGCGCAGAGAAGGCATTGACTGTTTCTTGTTGCTAACATACTTCACATACGACCAGAATCTCTTATAATTTTCTGCCAGGTTTAGAGACAACGTTTCGTTGTAGAAACTGTTATAAGCATCTAGCATTGAAGGCTCCGCTAAATTTCGAGCTTTCTAACATTCTGCGTGGTGTCTGCTTGTTCTGAGTCGTGTCTTCCTACCACTTTCGCGCAACGACGCTCTGAGCGTGTTTTTTAGGGAATTGACTAGTTTGAACCTGGGACCTGTTGCTGCTAAGGAGACACCAGACCCCACATGACATGTAGAGTTCAGAAGAGTTGAGTGAGACTAGCGATGATATAACCAAATACTTAATGATTTCAGCGTCAGCTCCACTGCACTCCCTGTAAAAGAATTTTAATACTAACTAAATTTAGTTGAAGGCTCTCCTATTTTTAGTTAGCTGGTAAAATAGCGTCGAAAAAGCAATTAAGTTTACCATTGGAAATTTTATTCTACTCACAAAACATTGTTTATAAATTGCACTGCCGGCCGCGGTGGTCTAGCGGTTCTAGGAGCGCAGTCCGGAACCGTGCGACTGCTACGGTCGCAGGTTCGAATCCTGCCTCGGGCATGGATGTGTGTGATGTCCTTAGGTTAGTTAGGTTTAAGTAGTTCTAAGTTCTAGGGGACTGATGACCATAGATGTTAAGTCCCATAGTGCTCAGAACCATTTGAACCATAAATTGCACTATTGATAAAAGGAAATGTTTTAATACAGGATGATAAAAACCAACTGCGTTCAACAAAAATGTGAACGAATATTCCCTGAATGGGTTTCCAAGTTCTACAATGGATCGGAGGATGACCTATGCCATATCACATCTATAATCTAGGTTTAAATTAAGTTTCACAAAAGAGAAAACTATCAAAATGATCTACAGTGACCCTCAATTATCTTTAATTATTACAGTGGCTGATGTGGCATCTCAATAATTATATAACAGAAAAATCATCGGATTTCAGATTTTAACTTACGTAGCAAATGTGAATACCATGAGCTTCAATTGACGATCGACACTAGTATTACGTAAAAAGGGGATGTAACAGATGAGACTTCTGCAGTTCTGAGTGAAGCCTTATGCGCTCAAAAATGTGGCATCGCGTGCGTTCATTACCTTGTCGGTGTTTGTCAGGGGGCGGCGGCCGGCGCAGCTCCATACAGCTCGCTGTCTCGGAAGCAACTCTCTCCTAACTTCTCCTTACTACAATTTACCGAAGTTGGTTTAAAAAAAAACTAACTGGCTGTGTTTTCATCTGACCAATCAGGGTCTCAATGTTAACCTTAAGCTCCGCCTACAAAAATTCTGTCTATCCAATGAGAAACGTTATACTTTTCGTGGTGGGGCAATATTTTTAAAGTTTGAACGTAACAGAGACGCGAAAAAGTCTCACGCTAAAACTTGCAGCAGGTGTGGCCCTTTTAGTGTTATCGTAAGATCTATACTGTTCTTCTGGAGGGCTCTATCTTTAACATGGGCTGGGGGGTGGTCCTGCCGGATACTTTTCGTGGTGGGGCAATGTTTTTAACGTTTGCAACGTAACAGAGACGCGAAAAAGTCTCACGCTAAAACTTGCGGCTGGTGTGGCCCTTTTAGTGTTATTGTAAGATCTATACTGTTCTTCTGGAGGGCTCTATCTTTTAAAATGGGCTGGGGGTGGTCCTGGTGTTTAGATGGAGACGTGGATGTCCGTCCCTTATCGTTGAGCCTACTAGCTTAACACGGTTCTGCTCTCGGCTTCTGTTCTCGTTTCTCCCCTCGGAACTGCGTCTGTCTCACGATGGGAAGGTATGACATGTATTTAGGCATTCTTGTGTTAGTCTGTGGTATTCCATTTGCTCACTCGTTACTCGTATTACTTTGGTTAATTTAACGTCACGATTTATTTGGAGCTATGTGACATACTACTGGATTTGCTTATCATGTCAGGGTTTTCATGGAAGGTGTTGGATTTGCCTGACTCCTTACAGATTCTGTAAAAGATCGCGTCTTGATGATTTTGCGACTGTTTAAAGTTGGCATGTTGGTTTCGTTGTTTCTGCAACAGTGTTCTGACCCGTTTTGTGTACCAACGAGGATCAGCTCCGTCGTTTGCTAATTTATTTGGTATAAATCTTTCAATTGCTGCTGATACTATTTCTTTGAATTCAAGCCACATCTGGTCTACACTCATATTACTAATTCGGAAGAAATGGAGATTGTCTCTCAGGAAGGCGTCAAGTGAATTTTTATCTGCTTTTTTGAATAGGTATATCTTTCGTTTATTTTTGGAGGATTTGGGGGTTACAATATTCAGTCTCGCTACGACAACCCCGTGTTTACTAATCCCTGTATCCATTTTGATGCTCAGGATTATTTGTTGCTAAGAAGTCAAGTGTTTTTTCGCAACCGTTTACTACTCGCTAGGGCTCATGAACTAACTGCTCGAAATAATGTTCAGAGAAAGAGTTTAGCACAATTTCGGATGATATTTTATGCGTACATCCGGAATTAAACGTATTTTCATCAACATATCGAGGGTAAATTAAAGTCACCACCAACTATAATCGTATGCGTCGGGTAGGTGTTTGAAATCAAACTCAAGTTTTCTTTGAACCTTTCAGCAACTGTATCTTCTGAATTGGGAGGTCGGTAAAAGGATCCAATTATTATTTTATTCCGGTTGCCAACTTCTGCCCATACTAACTCACAGGAACTGTCCAATTTCGCGACAAGATAAACTACTTCTAACAGCAACAAACGCGCCACCGCCAACTGTGTTTATCGTATCCTTTCGGAACACCGTTAGGTTCTTCGCAAAAATTTCTGCTCAGCTTATCTCGAGCTTTAGCCAGCTTTCAGTGCCTATAACGATTTGAGCATCAGTGCTCTCTATTGGCGCTTGTAGCTCTGGTACTTTCCCAACACAGCTATGACAACTTACAACTGTTATACAGATGGTTCCTGTATCTACATTCTTCCTGTGTTCGGCCCGCACCCTTTGTGACTGAAGCCCTTCTTGAATTTTCCCGAGACCCTCTAACCTAGTCCACGCCCCACAGCCTCTGCTATCCGTGTAGCCGCCTCCTGCGGCTATTCTAAAGTTCCGTCCGGGCCAATTTTTTTAGCTTCCTTGAAGTTATCTACTGGGTTTTTTCTGTTTAAAAACATAATTTATAAAAATATAGCTCAACATTGTTTAAGTGGAGTAATATTTATTTGAAGAAGCAACGTAAATAGTAGCAAAAAATAGGCAAAATTCATACTTCTGGTTTTCCAGTGGTTCACTGTTTCATTGTTTGGATAGGCTGACAACCATTAGTACATGTTTTAAAACGCTAAATGAACTTAACACTCAGCTGTCCTAGCTCCAGTACAATATTATTCATAGTGCGTTTCTATGTAACGGCTGGATAAGGTTTCAGGAAAAGACGTGAATAGTCTGATTTATTTATTCATTAGACACAACGCACTGTCAAATTCTGTAAAAAGAGTAACTCTATTGATTAGCTTTTTCTATAGACAGGACTACCTTCCCATAGTGTACTTTATTTGGAAACTAAACTAAATTTGACGTGGCTTTTCCCGTGACTATTTGTTCTGTTGGGGTATAGTATACGTGGCAACATAGAGACAGATATTTCTGTTACTTACGTAAAGCATGAACATCAACAAAAGTAAAACGAGGATAATGGAATGTAGTCGAATTAAGTCGGGTGATGCTGAGGCAATCAGATTAGGAAATGAGACACTTAAAGTAGTAAAGGAATTTTGCTATTTGGGGAGCAAAATAACTGATGATGGTCGAAGTAGAGAGGATATAAAATGTAGACTGGCAATGGCAAGGAAAGAGTTTCTGAAGAAGAGAAATTTGTTAACATCGAGTATAGATTTAAGGGCCAGGAAGTCATTTCTGAAAGTATTTGTATGGAGTGTAGCCATGTATGGAAGTGAAAAATGGACGATAAATAGTTTGGATAAGAAGAGAATAGAAGCTTTTGAAATGTGGTGCTACAGAAGAATCCTGAAGATTAGATGGGTGGATCACATAACTAATGAGGAGGTATTGAATAGGATTGGGGAGAAGAGAAGTTTGTTGCACAACTTGACCAGAAGAAGGGATCGGTTGGTAAGACATGTGTTGAGGCATCAAGGGATCACCAATTTAGTATTGGAAGGCAGCGTGGAGGGTAAAAATCGTAGAGGGAGACCAAGAGATGAATACACTAAGCAGATTTAGAAGGATGTAGGTTGCAGTAGGTACTGGGAGATGAAGAAGCTTGCACAGGATAGAGTAGCATGGAGAGTTGCATCAAACCAGTCTCAGGACTGAAGACCACAATAACAACAACAACGTAAAGCATACTAAATTACAATAGTAGTGGTAGGGTTATATGAGATGTGGAAGAAGGTTAAATAGATATTGCTCTTCTAAATAAGTAATATACCTTCGTGATATACCTTTTATATCATTGTGATGTGCTTCACTTATTAAATGAAATTATATGGTTCAAGACGCTTTTACAAATCTCAAACGTCTATGATGTATGCATGCAGACTGAAGTGACGTATGGAAATTGATACCAAGGTCGGGATTCGAATTCAGATCTCCTGCTCACTAGGCAGATGCGCCAACCACTATGCCATCCCGGCAGAGGGCGTTTGTACAACTGCATGGAGTACGCTAGCGTGGCTCCCTCGCCAGCCCCAAATCCCATTCACACCTCAGCTCATTTCAACAGGAACAGCATTGCAGAGGCGAAGCTTAGGGGGAATAACAACTGGGCTGAGATGTGAATGGACTGAGGAGGGAACCGTACAAGGGTAGTTCGTGTGATTGTGCAAAGCCACTGTGCTAGGGCGGTCAAGTGGTGGCTGCATCCGCCTGGTCAGCAGGCAGCATTCATGGTTTCGCTTTTCTGCCCTTAATTTCAGATCCTGTGTGGTCTATAATCACGTGAACACTAACTTCAATGCCCATAATAGCCTTCCAATGTGACCAGAATCTCTTTAGTTTTGGTGAGAGATGTCTCAGTAAGGTCCTCTACAGTATGAAAGGAGGCTTGTATTAGACTAGTAAATTAAAATGAACTAATACTTATTTCTTGGCCACATATAGTTAGAGTTTTTGTCAAACTGATGTATCATATAACATTTAGGGCATACAACAATGTGTAAGCACACAAAACGTTTATGTATATTTCATTCTAGGAACTACTACAGATATATATAGTGTGTTTCACTAAATGCCTCTGTAAATTAAGAAGTAATAGGCGACGGAAATATTTATTGCGGTAGGTCACCATAAGAAACGTTACACTGTCTGTGGAGCTATGAACATAGTTTATTGTGTTATTATCCAAAGAATTACAGCAAAAAGGTACAATTTTTTAAATGGAACAATAGTTGTTTCTATCATACACTGGAATCAGTAAACCCAACTGTGTATACATCAATTCAAATTACATCCCTATCACTTTTAGTCTGGGAGCTACAACCCTTCAAAGTTTCAGGGGCAGATACCACACACGCTGCGCATAACGCAATGCGCCCCCTAAATGTGGTGCGGCCGAGTTGTAACGTCGCCGGTGTCACGGAGCGAGAAGCTTCCTCAATGCGCTGTTAGACTGCCCACTGTCGCCGCACACGGTCGTATACCCGACAGTTCGAGGCACACAAACAAATGGGGCTCAATATACCGCAGTTACTGACATCGGATGGAAATGGCATACACGAACAACGAGTACTTTGACATGTTGCTGATGCTCGGCGAGTGCCGACACGATGCCACTGAAGCAGACGTGGCGTACGCCGTGAAATATCCTAGGGGAAGAGCTCCGGCAGCCATTACGTTCTTACGTGCTCAACAACGACTTCGCGAAACAGGCAGCTTGGTAATGCGCCACAGTAAGAGACGAAGAACTAAAAAAAATAGCTCTGAGCACTATGGGACTCAACATCTTAGGTCATAAGTCCCCTAGAACTTAGAACTACTTAAACCTAACTAACCTAAGGACATCACACACACCCATGCCCGAGGCAGGATTCGAACCTGCGACCGTAGCAGTCCCGTGGTTCCGGACTGCAGCGCCAGAACCGCAAGGCCACCGCGGCCGGCGACGAAGAACTGCAAGAAGTGAGGAGACGGAGGTGTTTCTTTTAGCTGCAGTACACCACGATCCTCATGTCAGCTTATGAGCCGTTGCTGCAGTCGCTGGTGTCAGTCTCACATCTGTGTGGCGTATAGTACACGGCCACAGGTTTCAGTACCGCCTGTCACTGACCCAGGAGCTGCATGGGAACGATTTCCGTGTGAGAGTTACATTCTGTGAATGGGACATGCGTAATTTCGCTTTGGAGTCTTTACAAGGTGTTATGTTCTCTGATGAGTCCACGTTCACAAATTAAGAAGCAGTGAATCGCCATAACGTGCACTACTGGGCCGCAGACAATCCTAGGTGGGTACGACCTGTCGACCGTCTACGTAGGTGGTCTATTAATGTATGGTGTGGAATCCTCGGGGATGAAATCATACTGTGCGGCTGGTCCCGGCGGAAGTTCGAGTCCTCCCTCGGGCATGGGTGTGTGTGTGTGTGTGTGTGTGTGTGTGTGTGTGTGTGTGTGTGTGTGTGTGTGTGTGTGTCCCCGTAGGATAATTTAGGTTCAGTAGTGTGTAAGCTTAGGGACTGATGACCTTAGCAGTTCAGTCCCATAAGATTTCACAGACATTTGAACATTTTTTGATGAAATCATCGGTCCACACTACTTCCTAGATACACTGACAGGTGAGTTATATAGCACGTTTATAGTCGACAGTTTGGGTGGTCTCCTTGAACATGTGTGTCTACACACGAGAGTGCATATATGGATGCAGCACGATGCTCACCCAGCACATTCTGCGCGCGCTATTGTGGAAGAACTAAACAACAGGTTTGCAGGAAGGTGGTTGGGGTGCCATGGTCCTCATTCATTGTCAGCAAGGCCGCCCGATTTAACACCATAAGATTTCTTTTTCTGGGGATATCTAAAGGATCGTGTTTATGTCACCGAGCCCATATCCCCAGATGATCCAAAACTGCGCATCGAGGACGCATGTTGTTCCGTGACATCGGCGATGTTACATCTCGTCCGCAGATCCTTTAGAAGGTGCATTGCATTGTGCATTCAGGAACATGGACACACATTAGAACATCTCATTTGAATCAACTTTCCACCGCCAGAACATCTATCACCCATCACACAGCCATGTATTATGTACAGTGTGTGGTATCTGCTCTTGATACTTTCAAGGGTTGTAGCTCCCAAACTAAAAATGATAGGAATGTAATTTAAATTGATGTATACACAGCTGGTGTTACTGATTCCAGTGCATGATAGAAACAACTATTGTTCCATTTAAAAAATTGTATCTTTTTGCTGTAATTCTTTGGATAATAACACAATAAACTATGTTCATAGCTCAGCAGACAATCTAATGTTTCTTATGGTGACCTACCGCAATAAATATTTCCGTCGTCGCCTATTACTTCGTAATTTACGGAAGGCAAACACATTTAGTGAAACACCCTATACAGGGTGAGTCACCTAACATTACCGCTGGATATATTTCGTAAACCACATCAAATACTGTCGAACCTATTCCACAGACCAAACGTGAGGAGAGAGGCTAGTGTAATTGTTTAATACAAACCATACAAAAATGCACGGAAGTATGTTTTTTAACACAAACCTACGTTTTTTTAAATGGAACCACGTTAGTTTTGTTAGCACATCTGAACATATAAACAAATACGTAATCAGTGACGTTTGTTGCATTGTAAAACGTTAATTACATCCTGAGATATTGTAACCTAAAGTTGACACTTCAGTACCACTCCTCCGCTGTTCGATCGTGTGTATCGGAGAGCACTGCCACATACATCGCGTTTCTACAGAATGATCTGCCAACGTTGCTCGAAAATGTTCCACTGGAAACGCGTCGACGTATGTGGTATCAGCATGATGGTGCACCTGCACATTCCGCAATTAACACTAGGCTGACCCTTGACAGGGTGTTCGACGAGCGTTTCATAGGACGTGGAGGACGCATAAATTGGCCAGCCCGTTCTCCTGATCTTACACCTCTGGACTTCTTTCTGTGGGGTACGTTAAAGGAGAATGTGTACCGTGATGCGCCTACAACCCCAGAGAATATGAAACAACGTATTGTGGGAGCCTGCGGCGACATTACACCAGATGTACTGCGGCGTGTACGACATTTATTACGTCAGAGATTGCAATTGTGTGCAGCAAATGATGGCCACCACATTGAACATCTATTGGCCTGACATGTCGGGACACACTTTATTCCACTCCGTAATTGAAAACGGATACCACGTGTGTACGTGTACCTCACCCCTCATGGTAATGTACATGTACGTCAGTGAAAAAGACCAATAAAAAGGTGTTAGCATGTGGACGTAATGTGCTGTTCCAGTCTCTTCTGTACCTAAGGTCCATCACCGTTCCCTTTGAATCCCTACGTAATTCGGTGCTCTCCGATACACACGATCGAACAGCGGAGGAGTGGTACTCATGCGTGAACTTTAGGTTACAATATCTCCGGATGTAATTAACATTTTACAATGCAACAAACGGCACTGATTACGTATTTGTTTATATGTTCAGATGTGCTAACAAAACTAACGGGGTTCCATTAAAAAAAACGTAGGTTTGTGTTAAGAAACATACTTCCGTGCATTTTTGAATGGTTTGTATTAAACAATTACACTAGCCCGTCTCCTCACGTTCGGTCTGTGGAATCGGTTCGTCAGTATTTGATGTGGTTTACGAAATATATCCAGCGGTAACGTTAGGTGACTCACCCTGTGTATGTATATATATATATATATGCAACTCGACGTGGCATAGACTCAACAAATCGTTGAAATTCCCCTGCAAAAATAGTTAGCCAAGCTGCCTTTGCATATGTCCATAATTGCGAATGTGTTTCCGATGCAGGATTTTGTGCACGAACTGACCACTAGATTGTGTCCTTCAACTGTTTGATGAGGTTCATATCAGGCGATGTGGGTGCCCAAATCGTTTCCTCGAACTGTCCAGAACGTCCTTCGAACTACTGTGACATCACGCGCCGTTGTTTGGGAACATGAAATCCATGAATGGCTGCAGATGGTCTCCAAGTAGCCAAACATTACCATTTCCAGTCAGTGATAGTTCAGTTGGAGCAGAGGATCCAGTTCAGTTCACGTCAACACTGGCCACGCCATTATGAAGCCATCACGTGCTTGTACAGTCCAGCTACCATTCCTCGTTCAAAGCCTGTAAATTGCGGTTGTGCGGCCATAATCAGTGATAAACCTGTCACATGAATCATTTGAGTACAGGCGACTCCTCCGCCAATGCACTGCTACTGGGCATTAAAATTGCTACACCAAGAAGAATTGGAGATGATAAACGGGTATTCATTGGACAAACATATTATACTAGAACTGACATGTGATTACATTTTCACGCAATTTGGGTGCATAGATCCTGAGAAATCAGTACCCAGAACAACCACCTCTGGCCGTAATAACGACGTTGGTACGCCTGGGCATTGAGTCAAACAGAGCTTGGATGGTGTGTACAGGTACAGCTGCACATGTAGCTTCAACACGATACCACAGTTCATCAAGATTTGTAACTACCATATTGTGACGAGCCAGTTGCTCGGCCACCATTGACCAGACGTTTTCAATTGGTGAGAGATCTGGAGAATGTGCTGGCCAGGGCAGCAGTCGAACATTTGCTGTATCCAGAAAGGCCCGTACAGGACCTGCAACATGCGGTCGTGCATTATCCTGCTGAAATGTAGGGTTTTGCAGGGATCGAATCAAGGGTACAGCCACGGGTCGTAACACATCTGAAATGTAACGTCCACTGTTCAAAATCCCGTCAATGCGAACAAGAGGTGACCGACACGTGTAACCATGGCACCCGATACCACCACGCCGGGTGATACGCCAGTATGGCGATGACGAATACACGCTTCCAATATGCGTTCACCGCGATGTCGCCAAACACGGCTGCTGTAAAGAGAAAATGGATTCATCCGAAAAAAATGACGTTTTGCCATTCGTGTACCCAGGTTCGTCGTTGAGTACACCATCGCAGGAGCTCCTGTCTGTGCTGCAGCGTCAGGGGTAACCGCAACCACGGTCTCCGAGCTGATAGTCCGTGCTGCTGCAAACGTCGTAGAAATGTTCGTGCAGATGGTTGTTGTCTTGCAAACGTTCCCATCTGTTGACTCAGGAATCGAGACGTGGCTGCACGATCCGTTACAGCCATGCGGATAAGATACCTGTCATCTCGACTGCTAGGGATGCAGCATGGCGTTCCGTATTACCCTCCTGAACACTCCGATTACATATTCTGCTAACAGTCATTGCATCTCGACCAACGCGAGCAGCAATGTCGCGATACGATAAACCGCAATCGCGATAGGCTGCAATCCGATCTTTATCAAAGTCGGAAACGTGACGGAACGCATTTCACCTCCTTACACGAGGCATCACAACAGCGTTTCACCAGGCAACGTCGGTCAACTGCTCTCTGTGTATGAGAAATCGGTTGGAAACTTTCCTCATTTCAGCACGTTGTAGGTGTCGCCACCGGCGCCAACCTTGTGTGAATGCTCTGAAAAGCTAATCATTTGCATATCACAGCATCTTCTTCCTGTCGGTGAAATTTCGCGTCTGTAGCACGTCATCTTCGTGGTGTAGCAATTTTAATGGCCAGTAGTATACCTTGTGTACGCGATACTACAGGGATCTGCATACTTGCATATCACTATCGTACGACTGTTTTTCACCTCATCGTGTGTAAGAATACACTACACAAAACACGCTACGGTGGTGGCTATGACCATAGATTAGGCATATATGTGGTGTGACAGACGTTCCCACTCTGCGGCCAGCAGAGAAGTAGCTGCCGCACGCAGTCCATATGGGGCGGGTCGTTGAACTGCACAATAGAGGCAGTAGAGGTAGTGGGAGGAAGCGACAGCGGGCAGCGCAGCCGGACTTTGCCGGTCAGTTCTCCGCCGGCCGACTACTGACTACTGTGCAAATGAGCCCTCAGCGCCGGCTGCCCAGCTAACCCTATTTCCGCGGCTCGTTGCGGGATACGGGGCGTCCAGCCTACCTCCGCCCTGCCTCCGTTCGCACTCAATTCCGCAGATTACGTTAGCGGCAGTCGAGACGGTTCCCCGCCAGGGCACGCAGCAGGTGGCACCTCTCTGACGTCCTCACAACCAGGCAGGGCCGAGTGCGCCGGCCTATGTAATAGGGAACAGAACAGCCTGACTGCGTTACTCGTCGACTGCCCTCTGCCGGTCACCGCTGCATCGTTGGCACAACACTTTTCAGCCGCAGCCCAATGCTAAAATACCGCTTATACAGGGTGTTACAAAAAGGTATGGCCAAACCTTCAGGAAACATTCGTAACACACAAAGAAAGAAAATATGTTATGGGGACATGTGTCCGGAAACGCTTACTTTCCATGTTAGAGCTCATTTTATTACTTCTCTTCAAATCAAATTAATCATGGAATGGAAACACACAGCAACAGAACGTACCAGCGTGACTTCAAACACTTTGTTACAGGAAATGTTCAAAATGTCCTCCGTTAGCGAGGATACATGCATCCGACCTCTGTCGCATGGAATCCCTGATGCGCTGATGCAGTCCTGGAGAATGGCGTATTGTATCACAGCCGTCCACAATACGAGCACGAAGAGTTTCTACATTTGGTACCGGGGTTGCGTAGACAAGAGCCTTCAAATGCCCCCATAAATGAAAGTCAAGAGAGTTGAGGTCAGGAGAGCGTGGAGGCCATGGAATTGGTCCGCCTCTACCAATCCATCGATCACCGAATCTGTTGTTGAGAAGCGTACGAACACTTCGACTGAAATGTGCAGGAGCTCCATTGTGCACGAACCACATGTTGTGCCGTACTTGTAAAGGCACATGTTCTAGCAGCACAGGTAGAGTATCCCGTATGAAATCATGATAACGTGCTCCATGGAGCGTAGGTGGAAGAACATGGTGCCCAATCAAGACATCACCAACAATGCCTGCCCAAACGTTCACAGAAAATCTATGTTGATGAAGTGATTGCACAATTGCGTGCGGATTCTCGTCAGCCCACACATGTTGATCACGTTGGAATGAAGCCTCATACGTAAAGAGAACATTTGCACTGAAATGAGGATTGACACGTTGTTGGACGAATCATTCGCAGAAGTGTACCCGTGGAGGCCAATCAGCTGCTGATAGTGCCTGCCGGCCTCGGTGGCCGTGCGGTTCTAGGCGCTGCGGTCCGGAACCGCGGGACTGCTACGGTCGCAGGTTCGAATCCTGCCTCGTGCATGGATGTGTGTGATGTTCTTAGGTTAGTTAGGTTTAAGTAGTTCTAAGTTATAGGGGACTGATGACCTGAGATGTTAAGTCCCATAGTGCTCAGAGCCATTTGAACCATTTGATAGTGCCTGCACACGCTGTACATGGTACGGAAACAACTGGTTCTCCCGTAGCACTCTCCATACAGTGACGTGGTCAACGTTACCTTGTACAGCAGCAACTTCTCTGGCGCTGACATTAAGGTTATCGTCAACTGCACGAAGAATTGCCTCGTCCATTGCAGGTGTCCTCGTCGTTCTAGGTCTTCCCCAGTCGCGAGTCATAGGCTGGAATGTTCCGTGCTCCCTAAGACGCCAATCAATTGCTTTGATCGTCTTCCTGTCGGGACACCTTCGTTCTGGAAATCTGTCTCGATACAAACGTACCGCGCCACGGCTATTTCCCCGTGCTAATCCATACATCAAATGGGCATCTGCCAACTCCGCATTTGTAAACATTGCACTGGCTGCAAAACCACGTCCGTGATGAACACTAACCTGTTGATGCTACGTACTGATGTGCTTGATGTTAGTACCGTAGAGCAATGAGTCGCATGTCAACACAAGCACCGAAGTCAACATTACCTTCCTTCAATTGTGCCAACTGGCGGTGAATCGAGGAAGTACAGTACATACTGACGAAACTAAAATGAGCTCTAACATGGAAATTAAGCGTTTCCGGACACGTGTCCACATAACATCTTTTCTTTATTTGTGTGTGAGGAATGTTTCCTGAAAGTTTGGCCGTACCTTTTTGTAACACCCTGTATACTGAAGAGCCAAGGAAATTGGTACACACGCCTAATATCGTGTAGGGCCCCCGCGAGCAAGCAGAAGTGCCACAACACAACGTGGCATAGACTTGACTGTCTGAAGTAATGCTGCGGGGAATTGACACCATGACTCCAGTAGGGCTGTCCATAAATCAGTAAGACTACGAGGAATGGAAATCTTTTCTGAATAGCACGTTGCAAGACATCCGAGATATTCTCAGTAATGTTCATGTCTCGGGAGTCTGGTGCCCAGCGCAATTGTTTAAACTCAGAACAGTGTTTCTGGAGTCACTCTGAAGCAATTCTGGAGGTGTGGTGTGCCATGTTATCCTGATGGAATTGCCCAAGTCCGTCAGAATGCACAATGGACATGAATGGATGCAGGTGATCGAACATGATGCTTATATACGTTCCATTAACGTTTGGGAACCAGTGGAGACTACCAAACGTGAAAAGGATAAAACTGTACTATAGCCACAACATCTGGAATGCCTACAACTTGCTGGAAGATTTGGGGTTTCCTTCAGTTCATTATATGCTAGGTTTTCGTTTCTTTATTTTTTTTTCACCAACTATCACACCTGGACAACAGCTTTCCAACATCAATAAAATAATTAATCAACCCACAAAAAATAGTTACTTTTGAACGCAGTACACATAAAAATTAAGAGAATTAATATGCATTCCCGATGTTCTGCCAGAATTTGAGCGATCTGCAGAGTAATAAATTCGGAAGAAGAACTTCTAAAGTCCAAGATTGCTAATAAAGCGGTAAAGGGTATGCACAACTATTCATAAACAATGTACCTAGATATCTAGCAATAAATTTTACATGTAACGAAGTTAAATTGTGTAGTACGCATTCATTACTGAAGTGATGTTATCCACATACTATGAACTTATACTGTATCTATGGCGTAAATTAACATTATTAGCGCCCCCATTCAATGTCTAGGCATAACATAACTTCACCTAGGCAGCAAGTGACACATTGCAATGTTGACATCGTACTCTGTCAATAGTCGAGTAATATATGAGATACAACAATAAGTGTAATAACTATTTCTTGTATGAAATCTGAATACTTAACAGGTTTCATTTCTAAGTTTGTTGTCCCAAACAGATATTTGATAGTTTTTAGCATGTTCTATCGATGTATGCTATAGTATATGAACAATATTTGGCTTGACTACTTACTAGATTAAGTCATAAATTTGTTATATAGGTCAATTATACATATTAACAGAATTGAGTATATTAAGAATTTTCTAAAGCTTTTTCTAAAAATTTGTTATTTTCAGGTCACTGTGGTTTGTGATTTGGATAAAAACAATGCTTCTTTGAAAGCTCTTTTTTCAATTAGTATATTAACAGCTCCTTGGTACTGCATATTCATGGCTTTGCTTTACACTAAACGATTCAAAATTGTACCACCATAGTGCCACCCATTGGGCTTATTGAATAATTATCATGTTTACTCTGCATCTCACTTTGTAGGCACCTGTTGTGAGAGCATAAGCACTTCTGTTCAGCACACTATCCTTATGTTTGTACATATTGCTTATTTTACATTTAACATGCCGGTATCGACTAATTTTCATGAGCTGCAATTGCATATTCGTGGTGCGACACGATACATAGAACTGATGAACGAGATTATGTGAATTTGTGGGGTATAAGATATGCTATTTTCCATGTGTATGAACAATTAATTTGTACATTGCTATACTTGACTTGTAAACCTGGTTCTATCTGTTGCATATCCGAAGATGGTACCACAGTCTTATCTGAAAAGGCTATCAAAATAAAGTCATTACTAACGATCATGGATTTTTAAAGATTTTCTTCTCAGTTTAATAGAATTAATATATTACGTTACCTTATTAAGTATGACATAAAATGTATCAAAAGAGCATATTTAAGTAAGGTCCATAGAACTGAATTAACAATGCTCGAACGTAGACTATGTTCACCACATGAAACGTAATAATAATAATAATTATTATTATTGTTATGGAAACTGTTAGGCTATGAAACATCAGTCTGATATTTATCATACACTGTGGAAATGTGCACGATGTAATGGGTATCAGGCTTTCATTTCATTTGGAAATTACTTCCGAAAACGAGGAATTTCCTGTCATATCTGAAACTTGGACTGTGTCATTTTGCCTTGTATGAAAGTGTGTGTCTTTTCCTCGCATCCCAGACACGCTCTGTAGGTGATAAATCACGGGAATGGACAGGCCAGTCTAGGATCTGTCCATTCCTCAAGACATTTTTGGTGTGAGCTATAGCTTGAGACCTTGCATTGATAAGTCGCGGGAATGGGCAGGCTAGTCTAGGATCTGTCCATTCTACAAGGCATTTTTAGTGTGAGCTATAGCTTGAGACCATGCATTATCGTGCTCGAATAGGCGGTGAAGTGTATGGCAATAGGGTCTACCATTCTTACCACACGGTGGCCAGCATCCAGCCTTTCTTAGAGAATTACCAAATCAGTCATGTTGCAATATTCAATATTAGTGAGGTATGCTGCTTCCTGAGAACTTTAATCAGATTGTCTATGGACATGATGGATTTGGTCTGTCCACCACCGAAAGAAGAGAGACACATTTTGGAAGGCCACTGAATGCTGCTCAGCGCCCCGGCTGGCTGGTTCTACAGCACGTAAGTCTCTGTAGTTTGTGGTACGATGACAGTGACAAATGACACATGCCACCTGTAGATCTTAACCCACGTTCCAGTCACCTGCACTTAACACTTGGTAGTGGCATACCGCCTGTAATCTTTGCTCAGACTTCAGCTGTTACGATCTGTCTTGTCGACAGAGCCATCCAAACGATGCTTTCCCGGTTCAAGGTTTGTGGCAAGACCTGCACTCAATCTTGCTGACACACAGTCGTTTTCAGTTCATCTCGTCAGTACTCGCTCTACAGGCATTGCATTACAACCAGCTGTCTGTGTGATCAGTCTGTACCAAGTTACCATGTCCCTCATGACAACTGTTCGGCGTTTCTCAAAGTCCGAAATATGGCACATACTCGTCGTCAGCACACGCCGAGTTACCGTCTCAATCTAGAAATTTCCAGCAAGTTTCGAGTCACCCAACAACCATCATGCGCTCTACTCACAACAGTCTTCCTTTGTAGAAATAGATTTCTTCTCTACTGATGTTAATCTCATATCGGTTTGGTACCATTCGATCAAGGTGTTCTGTCTATCACACTTCCAATTGCTGACACTGTATGTAAAAACATGATACAAGGCAGACTGCGTTTGTTACATAGTAATGTCAGGAATAGCAAATAACACCCCATATGCTTAGCTGCTTAGACTACGAGCAGTACTTGACATCCAGTGCACTTTAAATTGCTGAAGCTTGTTAAAAACACTTCCAATGTCGCTGGTCATAATTTTGATCGTGACGCTGATGACAGCAAGTTAAATGTTAAAGAATGTGCAGTAATTGTTTCAGAGTGTTACGTTTTGGACAAAGACACTCCAGGGGGGTTATTGTTAAATAAATACCAGTAGAAGACAAAGTTTGTGGAATATTGACTTTATTATATATGACATTGTTTAACATGAAGAACGAATTTTAGAATAATTGTAGGCCAGTGCATTACACATAATCCATTAACGTTAATTTACTTGCTAAAAAACCATCTTTCGAAAATTAGTACTTCATTGAAGTAGTAGAGAGTGTACTATGTGGTTGATTCTGTATACACAACCTAATCAGCCGTATCAGACAATTATCGGTGGACGTTAATATGGGGCCTGTCTACCGTTCGTCTTTATGACGGCCATATCTCCGGGTGCACTTTTACTGAGGTACCTCAATGTCTGTGGTGTAACAGGAGTCCAGTCGTCCTCAAGAGCTGAAACCGGAGAGGGTTAATGATGTAGCACACTGGAGTCTGGAACGACATCGGCGTTGCAACTCATTCCAGTGTTTTCCCACTGGGTTTGGTTCGAGACTCTGGGCAGGCCAGAGCATTTCAGAAACGTTAACGTAAATAAACCATTGCATCACGGACGCTCTTTCATGGTGGTGCACTGTCATGCCAATACAATCTCTGAATAGTTCCTCTACTGTGTACCGTATCTTCATTGAAGCAAAATGTATCCTTCCGCATTTGGCGTTTTCTTAAGCCCAATAAGGGCCCCTCACTCTAATCAAAGGGAAAGGCCCCCCATATCGAAGCACCTCCTCTTTCATACTTCACTGTTGGCAGTACAAATCGTGGTAGGTCATGTTCTCCAGATCTTCGACAAACCCAAGCAGTTCCATCGGAATACCAGATGGATACATCACTATAAATCGCTAGTTTCTAGTTATTCACGATCCAGTGATGTCGCTCTTTTCCCCGCCTTATGCGTCGTTTACCAGTGACTACAGTAATGTGTGCTCGGCCACTGTACTCCATTCTCGTTAACTCCCTACGCACTGCGTTTGTAGTAACTGCACTGCTGGTACCACTTTGTAACTCAATTCCACTGACTTCCTGTGACTTTGTACAGCCACCCTCCGTAATAATCGTCGCTCTCTGTGCGACTGTTGGCCTACGTGAGTTCTGTTTGGTCTTAGTTTAGCTGTGATTCTTCGCCCGCGTTTTCACTTCATAGTCACATATCACCAACAGTTGACTTGCGAAGGCATAGAAGGGTTGAAATGTCATTGATGTATTTGTCACTAAGGCA
This sequence comes from Schistocerca piceifrons, assembly GCF_021461385.2. NCBI lineage: Eukaryota > Metazoa > Arthropoda > Insecta > Orthoptera > Acrididae > Schistocerca > Schistocerca piceifrons. The sequence goes on along the minus strand of NC_060140.1, from coordinate 854,464,362 downwards.
TATACAAGATCACCAAAAAGTCAGTATAAATTTGAAAACTTAATAAACCACGGAATAATGTAGATAGAGAGGTACAAATTGATACACATGCTTGGAATGACATGGGGTTTTATTAGAACAAAAAAGAACAAAGTTCACAAAATGTCCGATAGATGGCGCTGGACAGCAAAACGTCAGTGACTGCGCATGGCAATCGTGTATAAATGAGAGAGAGAATCAGATGGGCCAGCAGTCGCAGCATGTTGACGTTACCTGAAAAGGCGCTTTCAGTGAAGCTGTATTATCAGAATGGGGAATGTGCTAGTTCAGTGTCACGATCCTATCGCCATAGGAAGGGGATTCGAACTGGTAAAGGTCCGTTGACAAATGCAGTTGTGGCGAGAACGATTTCGAAGTTCGAAGCCACGGGTTGTTTAGACGATAGACCCCGTAGTGGCCGACCGAGCACAAGGCCTATTGCTGCTGAGACAGTTCAGGAAGAAATGGAGACTGTAGCGGGTTCGTCTATGCACGGGGAAGTCAGCGCTCGTGCAGTCGAACGTCGCACCGGCATTCCATACACTACTGTTTGGTTGGCACTTAGGCGTACCCTCCAATGCTATCCGTACAGAATCCATCGGCATCATGAAATGTTCACCTGGCGATTTAGTGAAGCGGAGGGCATTTGCAGTGTGGGCGTTTCAAAATATGGCGGAAGATGACGATTGGTTGAGTAACGTGTTATGGACCGACGAAGCTCATTTCACGCTCCGAGGGTCTGTCAACGCCCACAACTGCAGAATTTGGGCTACCAAAATTCCTGGAACTGTCGTGGAAACAACATTGCACGACGAGAAAGTCACGGTATGGGTTGGATTTACCACATCTACCGTTATCGGGCCTTTTTTCTTCGAGGAAATGCGTGATTCTGGTTTTGTAATTGCTACCGTGACGGGTGAGAGGTACGCCGATATGTTACAGTATCACATCATCCCCAGCCTGGCTGATAAACACCTGCTGGAACGTACGATGTTTATGCAGGATGGCGCTCCACCCCATATTGCTAGACGCGTGAAGGATATCTTGGGCGCGGCTTTCGGTGAAGATCGTGTGCCCAGCCGCCACTTTCGTCATGCTTGGCCTCCCAGGTCCCCAGACCTCAGTCCGCGCGATTATTGGCTTTGGGGTTACCTGAAGTCGCAAGTGTATCGTGATCGACCGATATTTCTAGGGATGCTGAAAGACAACATCCGACGCCAGTGCCTCACCATAACTCCGGACATGCTTTACAGTGCTGTTCACAACATTATTCCTCGACTACAGCTATTGTTGAGGAATGATGGTGGACATACTGAGCATTTCCTGCAAAGAACATCGTATTTGCTTTGTCTTACTTTGTTATGCTAATTATTGCTATTCTGATCAGATGAAGCGCCATCTGTCGGACATTTTCTGAACTTTTGTATTTTTTTTTTTTTTTTGTTCTAATAAAACCCCATGTCATTCCGAGCATGAGTGTCAATTTACACCTCTCTATCTACATTATTCCGTGATTTATCCAGTTTTCAAGTTCATACTGACTTTTTGATCACCCGGTATATCTTTAGCTCATGCCTTACAGAAGTACATAAGATAAGATAACATGATATGGATCAGTACAAGCGAATACCTCTGTAGGGGAAATCCGTGTAATTTGGACCAACATGTAATTCGGACCATTCCTTAATTTGGTGCAAGAACAATAGATGGCACCATCTCTTAATTACCTCTATGATCGGGCCTGCAAAACACAGGCCACCGACATCTACCGTCACTCGGGTACAAACAGCTGGACTGAAGGGTGGTGTGTTCTCGCGGCACGTGTTACTTGTAAATTATGACCAGTAACAGTGTACTGTATTGCCCACTTTATTAGCTCAAACCATAAAATAACTTTACATGATTTTTCAATACAAATGTAAGGCATGTTATTTCTACATTGTTCGGGCTGTTCTGCCTTGTGTATGTCGAACCACATTGAATTTTATTTCTTGTGGTAAGTTCCTATGGGATCAGACTGCTGAAGTCATCGGTAGTTTGGTCCATTGGTCCACATTATACATCAGTCTATCGACAGATCTAGTTTTCCAGATGACCACCAGCGAAGCCAGAAGAGCTAAAGTAAAATATAATAAATGGAAACACGACGACTTGGCATTCGTGTTAACAGCAGTGAACAACGGGGATGGTGCTACCGAACGGCGGTGAAGGAGAATATTCCCAACACGATACTTAAAAGATACGTTTCCCGAAAAAAGACCACAGCATTTGACGTTCGCATTGGTCGTCCAATGGGTTTGCCTTCTGCATTCGGAAATGACGTTGTTGAGCATCTGTTACACGTGGAAAGCATATTTTATGGGTGTGTAATTTCAATTACCTTTCTAAACATTTACAAAAACGTACAACTAACAAGAATTAAATTAATACAAAGCTTAATTAAGCTTCCCACAATCTATATTCTTCATTGAAACTGCTGTCTTGTTTACCTTTTAAAGTATGGTTTTTCGTTGTTTTCATTGTGACCTGGAAGTGTGTGATGAAACTAGCTTTCTAAATAGCAGAGGCGAATACAATCAATACACGCCTCAACAGGGACTAAAGATAGGCTGATAAGGAATAGTATGACAGTTTTATGAGGCGGCACCATGAACTGAGCTTCCAACAACCGGAATTAACATTCCAGGCTAGAGCAACCGGCTTTTGATCTGTTGGAGAAGATTGTGGATGAACATAAGATCACAGCCACAAGAATATTCAACATGGACGAAATTTCGCAACGGCCAGCAAAAGTGCTTATTAAGAAAGGAAAACATCAAGTAGGAGCTCTCACAAGTGGCGAACGAGGGCAAAATGTGACAGTGGTCCACACTGTTAGTGAGACAGCAGTCTACGTCCCACCGACGCTCATCTATCCGTGGAAGAGAATGAAGGAATCTCTTCCATTTGGAGCACCTCCCGGGGAAATATTTTGTTGCCAAGAAAACGGATGAATGAATGCGGAAGCTTTCTGCCGATGTCTGCAGTCAAGCTTCTCCAGAAATAAAAGTGTTGTTCGTACATTATGGACACAGTAGCCACACCCCAAGCGTAGCCGCCATAGAAATCGCTCGAAAAAAATGGGATAATCATGTTATTGTTGCCATCCTACTGCACACATAGCATGCAGCCTATGGATGTGGCTTTCTTCAAACTGTTTAATACATACTTTGGGTCAGCAATCGCAACAAAACTATGGGAGAATCCTGGGAGACGACTGACAACAGAGCACATAGCGTCCCTAGTGGGAGTAGCATTGATTCTCTGGGGCAGCGACTACAGAAATAGCAGTTAATGGTTTCCGAGTAAGTGGATTATGGTCAATGGATAGACACGTTTGTCACCGAACAGGCTCAACCTCAAAGAGATAGGAATGAAGCGTCCAGACCTTCTCATTCAACCACACACTCACTGCATAAATTATCAGACTCCCCAGACACGTCGGATGCATTTCATGGCTATGTTCCAGCAAACAAAATTAGTTCTCTTCCATCAACCAGTACACATTGTTCAAGAAGGAAGCGTCGCAAGAGTGATGCGGCATGTGGAATAATTCCAACGGGAACTCGTCAGAAGGCAATGGTGGTATCCCAATGACGTAATCGACAAGGTGTAGCGCTAATAACTCTCCCATGGGGCACCGCCTTATCGTAGCACTGTCCATGTGGGCGGGAGAGCTATATCGGCGGTAGCGTAGCTACTGGCAGGTCCAACCTAGCCGGGCAGGTCTCAGCATAGGAGCCAGACAAAGTGTGCCTCAGAACGACCCGTCTTATATCCTATATCCTATATATCCTATTCCCTACCCTCTCCTCAGTTACCATTCCTTTTCTTTCTCTAATTACCTTAACACACCACTGCCTTGTGGTTGGTCTCGGGTGGGATGAAGGCTAAGGGAGAAAACCCTGAAAGAAAATCTGGAGTGGGGCCCCAAAGGTGGTTGGAAGGCGTACTACGTCCCCTTTCGGCAGCTCCTGCAACCGAAGTGATACCAGACGTATTGGCTTGCCTTTCCTCTGGATATTATCATTTAGGTCGAGAGGGAGACCGTGATGATTGGGCAACTCACGTGTCTTCATATTTATCGCTCACGCTTGTAGCATCCTGGAGAGGACACTTCAGCGACGTCCAAGGGCTTCGGCACAACACGGGAAGAGGCAGTTACCGATTACAGGACAGAGTCTAATTGGCGTAAGACTCGAGAGCCAGGGGCCACTTCCGACTGTGGGAGAGATCATTGCATATCATTGGACAGCTACCGCCCGCCTCAAGCTGGGCAGCCCCCAGCCAATAAGGTGCTGTCCCGCCACTATCCGCCTGCTTCACGGGGTGTGTGGAGCTTAGAAGTACAGGGCTTTTACAAATGATTGAAGCGATTTCATAAATTCACTGTAGCTCCATTCATTGACATATGGTCACGACACACTACAGATACGTAGAAAAACTCATAAATTTTGTTCGGCTGAAGCCGCACTTCAGGTTTCTGCCGCCAGAGCGCTCGAGAGCGCAATGAGACAAAATGGCGACAGGAGCCGAGAAAGCGTATGTCGTGCTTGAAATGCACTCACATCAGTCAGTCATAACAGTGCAACGACACTTCAGGACGAAGTTCAACAAAGATCCACCAACTGCTAACTCCATTCCGCAATGGTATGCGCAGTTTAAAGCTTCTGGATGCCTCTGGAAGGGGAAATCAACGGGTCGGCCTGCAGTGAGCGAAGAAACGGTTGAACGCGTGCGGGCAAGTTTCACGCGTAGCCCGCGGAAGTCGACGAATAAAGCAAGCAGGGAGCTAAACGTACCACAGCCGACGGTTTGGAAAATCTTACGGAAAAGGCTAAAGCAGAAGCCTTACCGTTTACAATTGCTACAAGCCCTGACACCCGATGACAAAGTCAAACGCTTTGAATTTTCGGCGCGGTTGCAACAGCTCACGGAAGAGGATGCGTTCAGTGCGAAACTTGTTTTCAGTGATGAAGCCACATTTTTTCTTAATGGTGAAGTGAACAGACACAATGTGCGAATCTGGGCGGTAGAGAATCCTCCCGAATTCATGCAGCAAATTCGCAATTCACAAGAAGTTAACGTGTTTTGTGCAATCTCACGGTTTAAAGTTTACGGCCCTTTTTCTTCTGCGAAAAAAACGTTACAGGACACGTGTATCTGGACATGCTGGAAAATTGGCTCATGCCACAACTGGAGACCGACAGCGCCGACTTCATCTTTCAACAGGATGGTGCTCCAGCGCACTTCCATCATGATGTTCGGCATTTCTTAAACAGGAAATTGGAAAACCGATGGATCGGTCGTGGTGGAGATCATCATCAGCAATTCATGTCATGGCCTCCATGCTCTCCCGACTTAACCCCTAGCGATTTCTTTCTGTGGGATTATGTGAAAGATTCAGTGTTTAAACCTCCTCTACCAAGAAACGTGCCAGAACTGCGAGCTCGCATCAACGATGCTTTTGAACTCATTGATGGGGACATGCTGCGCCGAGTGTGGGAGGAACTTGATTATCAGCTTGATGTCTGCCGAATCACTAAAGGGGCACATATCGAACACTTGTGAATGCCTAAAAAAACTTTTTGAGTTTTTGTATGTGTGTGCAAAGCATTGTGAAAATATCTCAAATAATAAAGTTATTGTAGAGCTGTGAAATCGCTTCAATCATTTGTAATAACCCTGTAATCTTCGACAAGCGGGTTGATATAGTACACCTACTAAAAAAAATGAAATAATAAGGAAATCACTAAGACTGCCGTAACTGACAGAGAGCTCCATCGTTTGAATGTTGACACAGCGAGACTGCAGGAGACGCGGCTTCCAGACGCGGACCCTATCAGGGAGGATAATTACCCATTCTTCTGGCAGGGGAAGTCTCAAGACGAGACAAGACTTCATGGCGTAGGATTTGCTGTTAAAAACACCCTCCTGGACTGTACTGTGCCACCATCTGGTGGAACAGAGCGAATTATTCCATTAAAAATATGCTCCTCAAGCGGCACAGTCAACATCCTAAACGTGTACGCTCCCACCTTATCATCCAGCATGGAAGAGAAGGATGTGTTTTATGATTTACTCAGCAACAGAATAGCCAAGGTACCTAGCACCGAGACACTGTATATTCTAGGGTCCTTTAATGCTAGAGTTGGATCAGATAATGACATATAGTGTAATTGCTTGGGACATCATGGGGTGGGAAAAATGAATGAAAATGGCCAGAGACAGCTTGAAGTTTGCTGCTTTTATGGACTCTGCATTACAAACACATATTTCCAGCTTAAGGACCAGCACAAGGTGTCCTGGAGACACCCGCGCTCTCATCACTGGCATCAACTTGACTTAGTCATAGCTAGGCGTACTGGTCTCAAAAATATGCTACTGACACGAAGTTATCATAGTGCTCATTGCAAAACTGACCACGCCCTGGTGGCGTGCACATTGAGGCTCACTCCTAAGAAATATCACCACGATAAACCGAGAGGTCATCTCCGTATCAACACAGATCATGTTCATGAGACACAAAGAAAGCAGGATTTTGCCAGTAATTCTGAAAGTGCTTTCCCAGGAAACGTGCAAGCAGAAAGGAATGTTGATAAGAAATGGGCAAAACTATCGGGTGCAATCTACAACTCAGCAGTATTGGCCTGTGAAATAAAAGGAAAAAGAAATAAGGACTGGTAAAAGCAAAATTTGGAAGAAATGGAACCAGTCACTGAGGCTAAACGGAAAGCCCTGCTTGCTTATAGAAGTAACCCAAATGAAAGAACTCGAGATGACCTACGAAAAGCAAAGAACAGGGCACAGCAAACATCCAGGAGATGTGCAAATAACTACTGGCTGAATTTATGTGCAGGTATATAGAAAGCGGCCGATTCTGGGGATGCTAAGGCAATTTACGATGATATTAAGAAAGCAATTGGACCAACTGTCAGAAAAACAGCTCCTCTGAAGTCCAATACGGGTGAAGTCATTACTGATGAAGGCAAACAATTGGAACGCTGGGTTGAACACTACCTCGAGCTGTATGCAGTGAAGTTAGCAAGGATGCATGTGACGCCATCAAACAAATGCCAGTTATGGAAGAACTAGATGCAATGCCTATATGGAAGAACTCAGTAGAGAAATAGATTCTCTTGCTAGAGGAAAGGCCCCAGTTGAAGATGGGATCCCTGCAGAGGTTATGAAGTATAACAAGTATGTTCTTCTCAAACATTTATATTCACTTATCACAACCAGCTGGGAAGAAGGTTATGTCCCGATGAGTATGCGGAATTCGAGGATAGTTACTCTATATAAACAGAAAGGGAACAGAAGTGACTTTAACAATTAACGAGGCATTTCATTACTAAGTGTAGCCGGGAAAGCTTATGCAAGAGTCATCCTAATGCGATTACAAATCATAGCTTCCAGAATCTACACAGGATCTCAGTGTGGCTTCAGGTCTGGCCGATCAACCGCAGATATGATCTTCTCCTTAAGAGAGCTACAAGAGAAATGTCGTGAGCAGCGGAGGCCACTTTATATTGCTTTCACTGACCTTGTTAAAGCGTTTGATTTAGTGAGCAGAAATGGGCTTTTCAAACTGTTGCAGAAGATTGGAGGCCTACCTAAACTACTACAAATAATTGTCTCTTTCCATGAGAAAACGCAAGCAACAATATGTTTCAACGGTAAAACATCAGATGCATCCCTGTTAATAGCGGTGTGAAACAGGGGTATGTGTTAGCGCCTACATTATTTGGGATTTTATTTTCCCTTCTGCTCAGATTTGCCTTAGAAGACTGTGAGGAGGAAGTGTATCTACATACGAGGTCTGATGGAAATCTTTTCAACATTGCTCGCCTCATGGCCAAGACCAAAGTAAATACAGTTGTTATCCGTGAGTTGTTATATGCGGACGATGCAGCTCTAGTAGCGAACACAGAAGATGAGTTGCAGTATATAATCAACAAATTATCACATGTCTGTGAAAAATTTGGTCTACTCATCAGCCTTCAAAAGACTAAGATCATGACGCAGAGCTGTACCAACCTTCCATCCATCAGCATTGATGACAATCCTCTCCAGGTAGTTGATGACTTTACCTACTTGTGATCCACAATATGTAGCAACTTGTCCATGGACACTGAAATTACTAACAGAATCGCAAAGGCATCATCTGTCATGCCAAGATTGAAAAACAGAGTATGGAGCAACGGACTGCTTACCACAAAAACTAAATTAAAAGTCTACAACGCTTGTGGTATAAGCACCCTTCTCTAGAGCTATGAGACATGGACAACTCTTTCTAAGCATGAATATCGATTCAACAGCTTCCATCTCCGCTGTCTCCGGAAGATCCTTCAGATCTCTTGGAGAGATAGAGTACCCAACACCGAAGTCTTTCATCGTGCAAGCACAACCAGCATCTTTGCTCTCCTTCGTCATCGACGTCTAAGATGGTTTGGACATGTCAGGCGCATGGATCCTGAACGGAGAACTTCAAGAGGGGGTGAGGCCAGTGGGACGACCGCATCTTCGTTTCAAGGATGTCTGCAAGAGAGACCTGACCAAGACCAGAATCAATCCAAGTCGCTGGGAAAGCATTGCAGATGACCGTGTCAAGTGGCGAGTAACTGTGCGCAACGGCGTCAATCTCTCAGAGGACGAACGCACACAGGAACAAATCAGGAAGAGGACAAAGCGAACAGACAGAGCGGCTTCTGTTCGAAGTCCCTCAAATTTCACATTTCCAAACTGCAGTACGGACTGCCACTCTTGAGTGGGACTATTTAGCCACAGCAGACGCTGCAGACTCTGAACCAAGCATGTTACACCATCATCCCTCAAGGATGGATGGATGCCATTACTATAGCACAAATAAGTGACGGCCTTTTGCAGAAAAGAAAATGATGATTGAAATTACAAGGTCTTCAGATGGCAATGAGACTATCTTGTATGTGAGGAATCGTTTCAGGAGGACTGGATTCAGTATGATTAATGCAAAGGATCGTGGCACCAATACAAATAACAGTTTCTATTTTTGTGCTCGGTAATCGCAATAATTAACTGATATGGGCTTATTATATTTTCCAGTTGACTTCTCTGTATTTATTATGTATGGACTGGTTACTATCGTGTAGTTCAGTTTACACGACTATGTTGTATAGATTACATGGATGAGGTCCAAATTACACGATATTGAATTTCAGCTATTTGTTATTGTCACTATAATAGTTTCATAAAGTAATAAAATTTATATTCATGAATTGATGTCCCTTAGTGAATCTTACCCAAGGAAATATATTTCTAGGCTAGGGTTCACTCAGTCAGGATTGATTGATGATGAACTGTATGTGGTCCAAATTACACGGACTTCCTAGGTACTAAAGAAAGCTGGAAACCGGTAGTAGACAAAAGAAGTTTAGGGATCCATTTTTCATCAAAGATGGGTATCCAAAGACTCCAACCAGTTAACTGCTGCAGGTGTTAGGTCCACAAAGTCTTTACAGTAATTCATGACTTTTTTTTTTGCATCCATGCAAAATGTACTCCAGTGTTTGTTCCGATGTTCCGCAGTCCCATTGGTCATCATCAGTAATTACACAATTGTGTACCGTTGCTTTAGTCGCTGCATGGCCAGTTCTCATACGACTGAAGGAGCTCCACGTTTTCCTTGGTTGGTTCGCACCAGGGCGCTGCACGGTCGGATCTCTTTTTCCTAACTTCTTATGACCGTGGGATGACGTCCGCCCATTTCTCCATTCATCTCTTAGATTATACCTTTCTAGGGTGGACTGGCTAGTGTTTACCCAGACTGCTTCTCTAGATTTTAATCGAATGCGTGGTAAGTTGTTCAGTGTTTCATACATAGAGAAGTAATCTCTTGATCTTTCGAGTTTCAACCATCAGTATGTCGCTGTCGTCAGAGATTTGGAGAGGCAATACTGGCGAGTAGTGACGGCCATAGTGCCGGTGTGGATTTAAGAGTTTCTGTCACGATCCTCATCGCATCATTTAGATGCATAACCATCTTGTTAGTGTGGCTACTTCTACTCCAAACAGAAGAACAGTATTCGGTGACAGCGTACACAAATGCTTGCACTGTTGTTCTTCGGGTTTTTAGATCCCTAGCTAGCACCAGTCAGTTATTTCTCTGTTTTGGCTTCTGTCCTTTTAGTGCTAAGTGTCTTCTAAATGTGCCAGCGTAAGCTGTCACCAGCACACCAGTAGGCAAAGATGCAGCGCGAAGATCGGTAGTAGGAGCTGGATCAAGGGCGCCTTTCACGAGAGAGGCCAGAGACACACCAACAAGCAACAGGCCGCCAACACCCCCTCAACAGCAAATATTTCGCCCACCGACGCTGACCGGAGGGTCTCCTGATTCTCACGCACTCACGCTTCAATTTGGCATCTGTCAGTTCAACCACAGAGCAGGTCACAGGTTACGACAGTACACAGCGGCCAGATTAGGGACGTGCACTTTCCCAGCAGTAATACTAAAGTTTGTAATAGCAAGATTACCGATACTCTCTGTAAGGGGGCTATTACTGATGACCTTGCACCACAACAGATGAACTCTATTCACGTTAAGTAACAACTTTGTGTTCTTGTAAATAAAAAAACCATATTAATTCATGTGTGCATTTGTGTTGTACAAAGAGGATACCAGCCATACATCAACATCCTCTCCTTTGTTTCCTTACGGTACAAGACTTTACAGTGGCGAAGAGGATATTACACTAAATGCTAGGGATCTATCAGTAATCACACCCAAATATTTGGGGTGTTCACAACATCATTATTTTTGTTGCGGAAGATTACACTTAATTCTGTATTTGCCATTCTGTTGCTTAGGTCGGAATGAGTTGACTTCTGTTTTATTAGGTGAATCCAACGACTGTTCCACCCTTGAGAGCTCTGATCTGTCCTGCCGGACCCTTTCTGGTCTTACTGCTCCTCTACTGACGACATAGCTCTGCCTGCCTCCTCTTATAGTAGCTGGTCCGCCTCTCGTGATGGTCAGTTCCACGTTACATATGGTGTCCGGATACTTTTGATAAAAGTGTGTGTGTGTGTGTGTGTGTGTGTGAGAGAGAGAGAGTGAGTGAGAGAGAGAGAGAGAGAGAGAGAGAGAGAGAGAGAATATGAACTTGAACTCAATCTTTGGGGCGGACGAAAGAGGACCCTTCAGTGATTAGACAGGATTAGCTCAAGGCCTCCAGAGGCGGTCACAGCACTGCACAGCGTGTCACACGACACCAGGCAGTCCCCACAGGATCCGCCGCCGCCAGCTGCCGGTGGCGCTGATTGGATGGCCATCTGGGTCGCTGGGGCCCTGATTGGACGGCACTGGCGCTCTCCGGGGAATCCCCCGCTAACGACGCGGGAGTGGCTCTGTACCAGCACCGACCGGCGCGCCGCGGCGCGTCTTCAGGGCGCCGATGGTGCCCTGACACGTGCCCCTCCCGCTCGGCACGTGGGACCTGTGCGACCCAGCCGGCGCCACCCGCAAAGCGAAGAGCAGCACAGTGCCACACGTCAGCACTGGGTGAGGTCTGTTATACTGGGGGACGTCTGCTTGGAGCCAGAAAAGTGGGTTCTACGCACGATGCAGGAAAGTTCACACTTTACATCACAACTAACCAATTGCCCAGTTTTTGTCACTTTACGTTACTTGACCTCAGTACTTTTTTTCTGCAGATCATTATGCCACTTGTGCGTAAATATTAGAGGTGTATTTTTTATGACAGTCATGTGTAAAAAAGAAAGGATAGGAACGACGATTTTTTGGTGCCTATCTAATACACTGACGAAGCAAAACATTATGTCTACGTGATTGGGTTTTTCACTCTGCGGCGGAGTGACATATGAAACTTTCGGGCGGACTGTGTACCAGAATGGGACTCGAACCAGGGGTCTTTGGCTTTCGTGTGCACATGGCAGCACATATCCTTCTGGCACAGTTTTAATTCACTAAGATGTTTCATTACCACCACCTGCTCAGTAGTGTGTTGGTCCATCTTCAGAAAGCAATACAGCAGCGATTCTATGTTGCATAGATTCTTCGCAATTGTTACATATGATGGGCCAATGGTCTGCGGGTTTGGAGAAGGGGCTCGCCAATAGCAAATATGTTTCACTGAGTTCAGATGAGACGAATTTGGTGCCCAAGACATCAACATCAGTTCACTATTATGCTGTTTGAACAGCTTCAGCACGATTCTGCTCTTTTGAGATGCCCTGTTATGCTGCTGGAAGATGCCATCGTCGACGAGGAAGACATCAAACATGAAGGGGTCCCCAACTCGTGGTCTCGCGGTCGCGTTCTCGCTTCCCGAGCCCAGGGTCCTGGGTTCGATTCCCTGCGGGGCAGGGATTTTCACCTGCCTCGAGATAACTGGGTGTTTGTGTTGTCCTCATACTTCCATCATCATTCATGAAAGTGGCGAGATTGGACTGAATAAAGGTTGGGAATTTGTATGGATGCTGATAACCGCGCAGTTGAGCGCCCCACAATCCGAAATGTCATCATCATCATCATCAAACATGAAGGGATGTAGACGATTCATAATTATAACGTCCGTGTAGTCCATGTAGTGCCTTCTATTACTACCACAGGTCCCATGGGAGCCACATAACGAAACATTGCCCACCCCGGGTCTCTGTCCGTGGCACAGCGCATATTTCACCTGGATAACAGCTTATCCATGCACGACCTTCGACCTAGTATAAGAGAAAACGAGATTCATTTGATGAGACGACGTTCCCATTGATACACGGTGAAAGCACCATGGTTCCAAGCTCTTTGAAGCCGAGACTGATGATATCCTTGGGTCAACATGCAAACAAGTAGGCGTCGCCTGCTGAGCAGTACCCACTTGAACAACGTGCGCTAGACGGTGTGCTCCGGAACACATATGCCAGCACCACCATCCTATCCTGTTTCAGATCTGCCACATATTTCCGCCTTCCTTGCTGTGTACAGAGAGAACAAGCCTCCGACCTCCATATTCTGTGATGAGGCGTGGATGTCCGGCACCCCGTCGGTTACTCATGATATTAACCACTTTGAGAGACGCACGAACAGCTGACCATCTTTGCCTATTGCGAGTTAGGAGCTGAGTAGTAACGATCTGACCTTTGTCAAAATCGCTTATGTCAGTGCATCTTCCCGTTGGTAGCCCGTATCGTCGTTATAATAGCTCTTTATTCACCTTTGCTCCGCTTACACAGTGTAGACCTGCTTTCCTTACCGCGTCACTTGCCCATAACGGTGCCAGGCGGCACTGAAAATTGTGGTGGCCAGTCGTCATAACATTTTAGCTCGTCAGTTTTATGTACTCCACAAGTCACTACAAAACATGTGAAGGTGGGTGCTTCATACCAATATTAGCCAATATCCGTCCTACTACACTACTGGCCATTAAAATTGCTACACCAAGAAGAAATGCAGATGACAAACGAGTATTCATCTGACAAATATATTATAATAGAACTGACATGTGATTAAATTTTCATGCAATTTGGGTGCATAGATCCTGAGAAATCAGTACCCAGAACAACCATCTCTGGCCGTAATAACGGCCTTGATACGCCTGGGCATAGAGTCAAACAGAGCTTGGATGGTGTGCACAGGTACACCTGCACATGTAGCTTCAACACGATACCACAGTTCATCACGAGTAGTGACTGGCGTATTGTGACGAGCCAGATGCTCGGCCACCATTGACCAGACCTTTTCAATTGGTGAGAGATATGGAGAATGTTCTGGCCAGGGCAGCAGTCGAACATTTTCTGTATCCAGAAAGGCCCGTACAGGACCTGCAACATGCGGTAGTACATTATTCTGCTGAAATGCAGGGTTTCGCAGGGATCGAATGAAGGGTAGAGACACGGGTCGTAACCCTTCTGAACATACCGATTCTATATTTTGCTAACAGTCATTGGATCTCGACCAACGCGAGCAGCAATGTCGCGATACGATAAACTGCAATCGCGATAGTCTACAATCCGACCTTTATCAAAGTCGGAAACGTGTTGGTACGCATTTCTCCTCCTTACACGAGCCATAACAACAAGGTTTCACCAGGCACCGCCCGTCAACTGCTGTTTGTGTATGAGAAATCGGTTGGAAACTTTGCTCATGTCAGCACGTTGTAGGTGTCGCCACCGGCGCCAAACTTATGTGAATGCTCTGAAAAGCTAATCATTTGCATATCAGAGCATCTTCTTCCTGACGGTTAAATTTCGCGTCTGTAGCACGTCACCTTCGTGGTGTAGCTATTTTAATGGCCAGTAGTGTATATTCGCACAGTAAGAGATAAGTAAAAGATGGCCTTTCTGGTTCCGAACGCGTCGCCAAACCCCTCGTCTCTTTAATGCAGTCCCAAGGGGACGTCAATAAATTACGGGGGTTCAAAATATCACCACATCTCATTTAAGGAAGAGGGGGGGGGGGGATGAAAATACGACGTCAACATTTTAATTCGCAGAACATACACTCATCACCAGAAAAAACAGGACATCTTGAACGAATAGAGATTGAGCGTTCATATTTACGGGATATGTACGTTTGTATGTTCTGCGGCGATGGTTAACATTTTCACCTTGTGGGACCCTCGGGTTCGAAGTCAACAGCGATATAGCGGTGCAACACTACCTACTGGTAAAATGTGCCTGCGGCTCTCGTAGTGGCTGTAAACCGAAGGTAATGGATCAGCGTGGCTTGAGCAGACGTCCAGGAAGTCTCTCAAACGTATACACGAACCATACCGCTGAATAAGTGAGTTTGAAAAAGGGCGCATTATTGACACGAAAGAATGTGACGCATCCATCTGGGAAATTTCTGATCGTGTGGGACGAAGTGTTTCGGCAGGACAAAGGGTGTTTGCAGAATGGTCCCCGGAAGGCCGTAGAACACGACGAGATGGGTCAGGCCAGACCACCCAGACCAGCCCCCGAGAAGATCGACACCTCAACCGAATGGCATTGCAGGACAGATCTGCGTTCTCCTCGGCTCTGGCGCAACATTGGAAGAGTGTAACACGTCGTACACTATCAGGGATGGCAGTCCGTCGTCGTTTATTAGGGCATGGGTTACGTGCGCGTCGTCTTCTCCGCCTGCCGTTGAGGAATGAACAGAAACGTGCTAGACGACAAAGGTGTATGGAACGATGTCACTCGTGACATGAATGGTATCGGATAGTGTTTTCGAACGAATCCCGGTTGCGTTTGTTTGAAAATGATGGCCGCATTTTGGTTCGCAGCAGACAGGGGGAGGGGCATCACAGTGACTGCATTCGCACAAGACATACATCGTCAACTCAAGGCCTTACGGTGTGGGGTGCTATTGGATACAACCACAAATCGCAGGTGGTGTGTGTCCAAGGCACTGTGACCAGTGTTACCTAAGTGAATGACATCCTGCCACCTACAGCCATACCCTTTCTGCACAACACACCAGATGCCATTTTTCAGCAAGACAACGCATGACCACATGTTGCTGCACGAACATGTGCATTCTTGGTGCCACAGGAAGTTAGCCTTTTGCCCTGGCCCGGTAGATCACCACACTTGTCTCCAATCGAAAATGTGTGGGATATGTCGAAACGACGGGTGCAGCGTTGTGACCCGATGCCAACCACCACAGAATAACTTTGGAACCAGGTGAGTGCAGCATGGATGGCAATACCACAGGACGCCATTCTCGCCTTATGCGCGTCGATGCCACCACGCGTGGAACAAGTTGTCAGGGCCCATGGCAGACCCTATGCCTACTAGGCGACAGGACACATTCTGAACCGAGATGACTGAAATGCTAATCACTTCTGGAGTTCATACTAGTGAACACGTCCTGCGAATATGAACGTCCTATCTCTAGTCGCTCAGGATGTTCTGGTTTTTTTTCTGAACATAAGTGTACATTGCTATAAAGGATTACATTCTGTTTTACATATTTAATCCCGAGCATAGACAATGAAAGTGCCCACCAACCATTACGGATCCTCTGAACTGAACTGTATGCTCTACACGGGTGCATGCCCAGGATTACCCGATTTGAGACAAATGCCGGGCAAATGTTAGATTTGATTTGAGGAGTTCTCTGCTACGCCTGTTAGTATTACTGCGTTCCGGTGAGGCAGTGGTGGTACACTGAAACGCATGTGAAGCTGATGATATTGTGTTCAACACGAGTTTGTGCCAAAACTTTTACAACTCGTATGTTAAGCGGCATGCCGACAAATCAAAATGCGCATGGGAGCAAGAAGTTACCCGTTTGTGGAAGGAAGCTAAGATTTCTTTTAGGGATCGTGTTAATCAAGAGACAGAATAGTTACGTAATCATGTGGCTCAAAGAAAAGTACAAGAAATGTTGTCCTTCATCTGCAAAGTAGAGGTTCAGCGGCATTTAACATATATATATATATATATATATATATATATATATATATATATATATATATAATATCAGTAAAAAGTCCAATTTTTTGGATCCTTCAAAATATTTAATACTATTTGTGCAGGGTGATTTTGCCCGTCTGTCTCTGTTCTATCCGTCCGATTATTGCCCGGGATTGCCGTGTTTAATAAAAGCTATTTTTAATCGAGTGTTAAAAATGATGTTCAATACGCTTTATAAGTCAAACACGGTTTTCTTAAACTGCTTTAATCAACGCTTAAAACAAGTTTTTAATACTTCCATCTTCACAACACATCTCAGCAAGAGGGGTGGGAGGGTCCAAATTTTAAGGAAAACCCCTCGCGTAATTAATAGATGTCCCCCAACGGGAGGGTTCAAATGTTCAAATGTGTGTGAAATCTTGTGGGATTTAACTGCTAAGGTCATCAGTCCCTAAGCTTACACACTACTTAACCTCAATTATCCTAAGGACAATCACACACACCCATGCCCGAGGGAGGACTCGAACCTGCGCCGGGACCAGCCGCACAGTCCATGACGCTGTGATAACGTTAATAACCACGGATATCAGAAAGAATGTTAAAAAAGGTAGGAAAATATTATTGGTTAGTAAGACTGACAGGAGCAAACTGCAGAGTTTCTTCGTAGCCGACATCAAATATTCAGCTCTGAGGACGAATATTTGGGTAAACCTTAAAAGCATTATATAATACGCCTTAGACGAGCATGTGTCGTCCAGGTTTGTGAGGGATACAAAATACTCATCGTGGTTCAACAGATGTATAAGAAACGTACTGCGAAGTCTAAGGTAGCTTTATGTCCGATTTATGCGAAGTCGAAGTCTGCTAGAAAAACATAAGTTTAATGAAGCCAAAATCAGCGTCAGAAGAGTGAATGTAAGAAACGGTAACTGAATTTCAAAGTGAAAGTTTGCGAAACAATATGACTAAACAGTCCAAGAAATTCTCATTCCATGTAAAGTCAGGATAGAAAGAATCTATTTTATCACTTTGTGATCATACTGACACGAAATTGCATGACAGAGAGACCCGGAAGTATTGAATTTGGTGTTCCAAAATTCTTCCACCACGGAATACCGTACATGGTTCGTCCTTTCAGCGAAATCACAAATACCGAAATTGAAGATATTGGGATAATTGATCGCGAAGTAAAAAATCGACTAAAACAACACAACAGTGGAGAGGAAACTAGGTTGGATGAGGTAACTGTGAAGTTCTACAGAGATAATGCGAAATAACTTGCTC
Organism: Schistocerca piceifrons; assembly: GCF_021461385.2. Classification (NCBI taxonomy): domain Eukaryota; kingdom Metazoa; phylum Arthropoda; class Insecta; order Orthoptera; family Acrididae; genus Schistocerca; species Schistocerca piceifrons. The sequence continues at coordinate 854,446,632 of NC_060140.1, read as the reverse complement.
CCCTTTTAAGAGTAGTTTATTGTATGTCATTGTAGCAATGGAGAGTACCTAACCATTGGAAGAAGAAGAGCTTTTCAAAAAATGTCGTCCGTCAGACGCACATACCGTAATTATTGCCCTGCACTGATGAGCCAAAACATTGTGATCACTGCCCACAATGACATTGGCCGCCGCCTTGTGGCGTTGCGGGCACGTGACGCGGTAACAAAAGAATGTAGGCCTAACAGGCACGAACGGGGGATCACCCTAGCGAAGATATGGGCTGCAAGTGGGGAAATACATTGATATAATCGACTTTGACAAGGGGCAGAGTATTATTAGGTTGCCTCCATGCGCGCGGCAACCCAAGTGTAGAACTAGCGAGTGGCGGAAGCGCTTCTATGCGTTACGCGTCAGTGCGAGAAGCGGGGGTGGGGGGGGGGTGGGGGGGTGGGGGGGAGCATACATCGACGTCCATGGGCGGCGCCGCCACCTCTCCCACCTCTCGGCGCCTGGGGGCCTCCGAACAGTTCCCGTATGCCCCTCTCCCCCCCCCCCTCCCCCCTTCCTCCGGGACACCAGCTTCCAGCGCGTGCCGGTCCGCACGTATGTATCGGCTTTCTGTACTCTAAACAACAGTCGCCTCAACGACAGAAGTTCTTGGCTCTTCTCTATAAATGATCACGAGAGGGGGGCATCAGAATTTTAGGAGGGCAAGTACACTGCGTACCAGGGCCGCCATCTAATTCTTACCCCGTCGGAGGTTCGAGTCCTCCCTCGGGCACTGGTGTGTGTGTGTGTGTGTGTGTGTGTCGTATTCAGCGTAAGTTAGTTTAAGTTACATTAAGTAGTGCTTAAGCTCAGGGACCGATGACCTCAGCAGTTTGGTCCCATAAGAGCTTACCGCAAGTTTTTCTAATTTTTACCAAACATTACTAATTTTTTAAACTCCGTCATTAGTTAGTGTTAAGACAATCGCAGCTCAGACATTGGCTGACTGTGTGCAGCGAGCGTTCACCGAAACAGTGTTGTCAGAAAATGTCATTTTCGCCTGAAGGCACTCTCGGTTGATTTTTAAGGACTTTTGTAAAAGACTAACTCAACAACAACACCTCCAATAGGTATTTACAACTTCATATAATCACTCATCTGCAGAAAAGGGCTGTTTACAATTTGCAGAATTTCTGTCTTGCTGATCCCTCCGTTAGAGTAGAATTCCATGAAGGTCTACCAAAGTCGGTTGTCGTTCCAAAACACATCAATGCTCTGCGCAGGAAAATTGAAGTCAATCTGTGTGTTTCTTGCTGTGGCACGAAAGCCTTCTTAGGCACACTGAAGACAGCGGTAGATTCGGATTTGCTTGAATATTTAGCTGCGAAAGTGACCTCTTCCTGATGGGTCCTCTACAATTTCGCCAAAATTCAACAAGAGGCTTGTGTCAGTCAGTGTAGAAAATCTTCAGAGGCTTGAACCGTAGAAACGCTAAATCTCAAAATACCATTGCAGTAGAAGGCTAAGTGTGTGTACATTTGTTGTGAGCAAGAAATTGTTTTGTTGTTTTCGCTTAATCTTAGAACACCCAATGTGGTTCAGTCAGAAATGACTTGTAAGACCCGGATATGTCGCGACTGTTGCTGTAGGAAGTCGAAGAACAAGTAATGCGAAGTGGTATACAACATTTCGTTCATCTCAAGCCACCAAATCAACAAAAACAACCGAAAACCTAGCTTAGTTCTTTATTATGACATGACAGAGAAAAAACATGCGATCAGTGACTCATTATGCGTATTCACCAGATATATCGCCTACCGACTGATCTCGTTCTCTTACATGAAACAAAAAAATGCGAACAGAGCAATTTTATTCACCTCAGGAATCTGTTAAATGCTTCTAAAATAATGTTATCGATGGTCGAACAGAAGAGCGAAAAAATTTGTTCATATTCGTACAAAATTGTATAAATTTTGAAATCTAGTATTTTGAGAAACAATAAAAGGATTTGTACAAAACACTTATTTGTGTTTGATTGTTCTCGTAAAACCTTTAAAGGTAGCCTCTTAAAGTCACTTTTATCCTCCATTTAATTTTCAGACTGAGTAAGCTGTTGTAAATAGAATTAATGCACTTCTGGCTATAGATTATATGGCATCCCGAACCGAAGAATAAAACACTTAGTTATTATGAAAAAAATCTTGTGTAGAAGAATCACTACCTAGATGGTGCAAGTGAGACCTATGCTACAAAGAAATGGTTCAAATGGCTCTGAGCACTATGGGACTTAACTACTGAGGTCATCAGTCCCCTAGAACTTAGAACTACTTAAACCTAACTAACCTAAGGACATCACACACATCCATACCCGAGGCAGGATTCGAACCTGCGACCGTAGCGGTCACGCGGTTCCAAACTGACGCGCTTAGAACCGCACGGCCACACCGGCCGGCACCTATGCTACAAATGGGGTGTTCAGAAACTCTGCAGATGGCTTCGTAATACTAGGAGCTCCTAAAAAATGTTGAATGCATGGCACGAGACACCATCAATATATCGTCTTCTGTTGCTCTACGAACGAATGATCGTAAATAGCAAAATACAGTTCTTATCGACACAATAGTTTCCCAGGCCAATGCGTGGATATGGATTGTAACATTATAACGCAACAAAGGAAACGCCGTCATGTGACTCAAAAATTCCTGCAGTTTGATAACGAAAACTTTTTGGATGTATTCACATAGATATATTTCCTCGGCAATGGTGCAGCTCAGAGATCTTCTGAAAGGTTTGCTAGAAAGTTTGAACAGCTAACGTAGAATCATTGTCCCCAGTACCTATCGTGGGTGATATCTGCTGGGAGAACACTTTACTATTGACTGTTGGGAGAAGCTACTGATGGTGAGAAATATATTTATAGATTTACATGTTTGATTTATTCAAAATATTAGTAACAATAGCACCTAATCTAAATCCACTTTGTACATAATGAATGATAAAAAGATCTTTTTTCTAATCTAATCACAGACCACAGTAATCCGGATTTTGAGATCTAGAAGAAGATATATTTTGGCTACAATTAAAAGACACTAAGACAGTCCCTTAAAACGGTTGCCTACAAACGCATCTGCCAACTACAAATGACTTCAATTCAGAACATCTACAGAATGTCGACGAATAACAATTGCAGCACATAATATAAAATGACTCGCAGGTTGTCGAAGTGGCTTCCAACTGAAAGACCTTCAGTCGGCCACTGAACCACTGAAATTATTATTACTGTTTAATTCAACCAGAGATAAATTCGCAGACTAACTGAACATCTACGTGGTTGTGGTCTACTCTTTTACTAGTAAATAAATGTTCTCGCCTCTACATACTCACTTTATATCTGCTTTTTTTTAAAACACGTAAAAGTGATCGTATCGGTTATTCTCTACGTGTGGACCAAGCTTCAACAACAACAATAATTCAAATGTTAAAGTGGTGAAATAGCTGCCCATATTTTATTTCTTTATTCATCAAGGGATGGTCTTACAGTTAAAACAAATAGCTCAGAAATATACCTGAGAATAGAAGTTTTAGGTATGGTTTTATGAGGGTAGGACAGCTGGCCGGCCGGCTGTGGACTTGAGGAAGGAACCATCCCAGCATTCGCCTCAAATGACTGAGGAAAACCGCGGGAATCCTGTACGGAGCAAACGCCATCCTCCCGAATATGAAATCAGTGTCATAACAAACGCTCTGCAACATTCGGTTGGTCGTTGTTGTGCAATGTTCTCTGCTGATCGTCCTATTTTCTCGAGATAACCTACAATATAAAATACAGTTGTGCTCTTCATTACTGCATAAATCAAGGACAGGGTTGGCTACTCCTGAACCATAAACATACTGGTCCGTCCTCTGCACGTCTCACAGGGTGTTTTTAATGAAAGCTCTCCTCCTTTATGTAGGTGCTAATGAAAGCTTCAGTAAACTGGAACGATTACCATGTGCACCCTTTCGCTAGGGACGAACCGGCGAGCGCTTAGTGGCGTCTAAGACCAGTTGTTGGTCTCTCCTCATCTGCAGCAGCTTAGTGGGATGTCACAACAAATACACTCAAGGAAAAAAAATAGCAGCACCAAAAAATAATTAACATGGAGCAATGAAATTTCGGGAATACATTTGGATAGGTAAATTATTTAAGTGATTAACATTCCAAAATCAGAAGTTAATGTAAGACCGGGATAATCCATTGCAAAAGTGAAATGCTGGTACGTTAATAGCTGGTGTGACAATCAGAATTTTTGAACGCACTCATGCAAACGTTGTGGGATGGAGTTCCATGTCTGTTGCGCTTGGTCTGTCAGTACACGGACAGTTAATACTGTCTGGTATAATGCTGGAGCTGTCACCCGTGAGTCCCATACGTGTTCCATTGGAGACAGATCTGGTGATCGAGCAAGCCAAGGCAACATGTCGACACTCTATAGAGCATGTTGGGTTACAACAGCGGCGTGTGGGCGAGTGTTATCCTGTTGGAAAACACCCTTTGGAATGCTGTTCACGAATGGTAGAACAACAGGTCGAATCACCAGATTGACGTACAAATTTGCAATCATGGTGCGTGGGATAACCAAGAGAGTGCTCCTGCTATCATACGAAATCGCACCCGAGACCATAACTCGATGTGTAGCTCCAGTGTGTCTAGCACGTAGACAGCTTGGAAGCAAGCCCTCAACTGGCCTCCTACTGAATACAGGGCCATCTCTGGCACTGTGCAGAACCAACTTACATCAGAAAACACAACAGATCCCCACCCTGCCCTCAAATGAGCTCTCGCTTGACACCAGTGAAGTCGCAGATAGCGGTGGTTTGAAGTCAGTGGAACGCATGCTGCAGGACTTCTGGCTCGAAGCTGTCCATGAACTAACCGAATTGTAGCAGTTTGCTGTGTCTCTGCAGTACAAACTACTGCTCAGGTTGAGCTGCAGATGCAGTGCGATGCGCCACAGCTATACACCGAACACGATGGTCTTCCCTTTCGGTAGTGCCCGGTCTTCTGGTGACCGTACATTCTCTGATCATCGCTGCCAGCAGTCATGTACAGTGGCAACATTCCTGTAAAGCCCATCTGCAGTATCGCAGGGGAGACATTCAGCTTCTCGTAGCTCTATCACACGACGTCGTTCAAACTCAGTGATGTGTTGATAGCGGCGTCTTTGTTCCCATTAGGGCATTCTTGAGTAACATCAACTCAACACATCAAATTTCGACGGTAACTGTCTCTCACGACCGTTACAGCGTGTACTTAAAGCAAACTTGATTTGCATCCTCATAGTGGCGCTACTAGCGTCATTCTTGAGTGACTACTGCGAAATTTAAATAGACATCGCCATTGAGATATAGAAACACGCCTACCAAATTTCGTGTACGTCGATAACACCTTCTTGGTGTTGTGACATTTTTTTTCCGTCAGTGTATCTGAATTTCAAATGGGCTCCCTAATCAATATCTGGTGTAATATCAGTAATCCGAAAAGCATATCTAAACGGAAAGATGTTTATCCATTTTTGTAGTGAGGCATGACAGGATCTCACGGTCTGTGATCGTGCTATCCGTCGTCATCCACGCCTGAGCTATACTTCAACACGACAACACGGATTCATACACTTCTGCCACCCCGAGGCCCTCGCCCACAGCCATGGTCAGCAATATCACCGGATTTCCCTGATCTAAGATATTCAGAAAATACCAGGACGAAATTCGTAACTCCTCATGTATAGACGCTGTAGGTTACTATTCAAGGGACATGGGTTGGAATGTCGAGGAAACACTATAAGAGATGTCTACACACCACGCTGTGATATCTCCACAGCTGCGTTCCTACGCATTGTTGTGAAGACATTGTGTGTCACTATCTGATCAAAGGCGTCCGGGCGCCTATTAGCGGACATTTGTGGGCGATGTGTCCACCCTCGCCTTTATGGTTGCTTAACGTCTGGTGGCAACACTATCTATGGTGTGTCTATCTGTGGAGGAATGCCAGTCAATTCTTTCTCAAGAATCAAAACCAGAGAAGGTGATGACGTTATACGACAGGTTCTCTAGCCGAAGCGTTGCTGCTTCTGTCTCTGAAGCTTGAGATATTCCAATTAGAATTTTCTCAGTAGGTCCCGATATGAAGCTCATGATGATGTTTGGTTTCTGGGGCGCTCAACTGCGCGGTTATCAGCGACCGTACAAATTCCCAACCTTTGCGCGGTCCAATCTCGCCACTTCCATGAATGTTGGTGAAATGATGAGGAGAACACAATCACCCAGTCATCTCCAGGCAGGTGAAAATCCCTGACCCCGCCGGGAATCGAACCCCGATATGAAGAGACACTGAATACAAACAACTTCTACATAACATTAGCATCACGACTAGAAAGAGAGAGCCCCAATGCCGATCAATAAAGTTAGTCTCTTTTCAGACAAAATGCCGCAAAATACTGAGCAAACGTAGGTCAGTATTAATTTATAAAATAATTCATCATGAAAAGTAAACCGTGAGGCGAGGTACATCAGACCATTCAATCGAGTGCAATGTTCAGAGTTAGTTGGCCGATCAGTTAAACAAAACTCTTATGTAGAAATGTATGTGAGAAATAGAAAACGTTCTGCAAATAAATCTCAGTATGGTTTGCTTTGTAACAATGAATAAATATCATGAATAGAGAACACGTGAAGTGTCCTTATGTCATACCGCCGAACAATCCGCCATCACTCTTACCATGTGGCCGCTGAAACAGTCGAAAAATACTCATAAAGTTACATTGAAGCGTCAGAGAAAGTGGTATAGGCATGCGTATTCAAATACAGATATATGTAAACAGGCAGAACGCGGCGCTGCGGCCGGCAACGTCTATATAACACAAGTGTCTGGAGCAGTTGTTAGATCCGTGACTACTGCTGTAATGATACCTTATCAAGATTTAAGTGAGTTTCAGCATGGTCTTATAGTCGGCGCACGAGCGATGGGACACAGTATCTCTGGGGTAGCGATGAAATGGGGATTTTTCCGTACGAGCATTTCTGGAGTGTACCGCGAATATCAGAAATCCGGCGAAACATCGCTGCGGCCGGAAAAAAAATGGAACCAACGACGACTGAAGAGAATCGTTCAACGTGACAGAAGTGCAGTCCTTCCGCAAATTGCTGCAGATTTGAATGCTGGGCCATCAACACGTGTCAGCGTGTGAACCATTCAACGAAACATTATCAAAAATTCAAATGGCTCTAAACACTATGGGAATTTACATCTGAGGTCATCAGTCCCCTAGACTTAGAACTATTTAAACTTAACTAACCTAAAGACATCACACACATCCATGCCCGAGGTAGGATTCGAACCTGCGACCTCAGCAGCCGCATGGTTCAGAACTGAAGCGCCTAGAACCGCTCGGCCACTACGACCGACGAAACATTATCGATATGGGCTTTCACAGCCGTAGACCCACTTGTGTACTCTGATGCCTGCACGACACAAAGCTTTACACCTCGTCTGGGCCCGTCAACACCGATATTGAACTGTTGATGACTGGAAACAGGTTGCCTTGTCGGACGAGTCTCGTTTCAAACTGTACAGGTATGGAGACAACCTCATGAACCCATGGACCCTGCATGTCAGCAGGGGACTGTTGAACTGATGGAGACTGTGTAATGGTGTGGGGCGTGTGCAGTTATGTGATATGAGACCCCTGATACGTCTAGATACGACTCTGAAGATGACACGTACGTAAGCATCCTGCCTGATCACCTGCGTCCATTCATGCCTATTCTGCATTTCGACGGCCATGGGCAATTCCAGCAGGACACTGCGACACACCACACGTCCAGAAAAGCTACAGAGTGGCCCCAGGAACACTCTTCTGAGTTCAAACAATTCCGCTGGCCACTAAACTCCCCAGACATGAACACTGTTGAGCATATCTGGGATGCCTCGGAACGTGCTCTTCAGAAGAGATCTCCACCTCTTCGTACTCTAACGAATTTATGGACAGCAGAATTCACAGTGCCAGTTTCGTCCAGCACTAGTTCAGATGTCAATCGAGTCCATGGCACGTCGTGTCGCGGCACTTCTGCGTGCTCGCGGGGGTCCTTCAGGTATCGTTGAAGGTGAGACTTCATTAAATAAACCCATTTTGGAGCAAGATTGCAAATATGATTTATTTCGAACCAGCAAAGGACAGTGCCACTAACGTGCTCACAGCTCGACATCAGACAGAGAAAAGGCGCACATGTGGGAAAGAAAAGAAACTGAAGATAGCTATTTTCATATATTAAAAAATTGATAGTGCAACTTCTCGATGCTTCTATGTCAGTGGTCGCTTAATTACAGTCTCTGGCCACTACAGTACAGCTATTATACAGACATTTTATGTTATTTCAGAAGAGAAAAAAAGAAAAAAAAATACAATGTATTGTTTTTAATGTATAGTCACATATACATATTCAAATGCTTGACGCTTGTATATCCCATACCAACATATGTAATGTTTTAGAGCGAAGTTGAGGTTCTCACTCATCCCAAATGCATTCCACTGTGTTGACATCAGGACTGTGCGTAGGTCAGTCCATACCAGGAATGTTGTTGTCCACAAGCCATTGCCTCATACAAGCGCTTAATGACAGGGTGAATCGTCATGCTGATACAAACAGTCATTGTCTCCGAAGTGTTGGTCTTACATACGCAGTACCCACTGCTGTAAAACGTGTTGCTATCCTACTGCAGTTAGCATTTTCTTAAGCGCAGTAACGGGGCCACGCACACAAATCACGAGAAGTGGCCCGTACCCTAACACCAACTCCACCGTACTTCACTGTTCGCACTACACATGAGGGCAGTTAACGTTATTGAGGCATTTGCCAAAACAGAAAGTATCCATCTGATTGCTACAGGGTATAACGTGATGCATCACTCCAGATCATTCGTTTCGTACACTGCCCAGCGGAGTCCCCTTTACAACATGTAGATCGTCACTTAGTACTGACTACAGTGTGGCTTACGAGCAACTGGTACAAGATCGTGCACCATTATTTTTTTTTTCTGGAACGGTGGTAGTACTTGGGAACTCAGGGGTGATTCCTTGCGCTGACTTTTTGGGAATGTTTACAACCATCTTTCGGATGCACGACGGTCCCTGTTCTTTAGCACGTGAGGTCTGCCTGGTCTCGGTTTAGTTGTGACTTTAAAATATTAGGAAGCATTTTGTAACTGGAGCATTGCAGCGATCGGTACAAAATGCTAAAAAATCAAATAAAAACATTCTCGATAGCGTTTTCAGATTCTTATCCGGTAGCAACCAGTTACGACCCATTCTTCAAATCATCTTATAAATTCAGCTAAACCAGTCAACGCAGAATATCTCACGCATGATCGGTTGTCAATGATGTAATGCTGTAAGCGATGAGCAGAGCTTGCTGTATATAATCTCGACTGAAGCTGCCTTACTCACTAGTGACACCCCTACTTCTACGGATCTCGCTCCGTCTGCCGCCACGTCACCAGCACCCATAATGGGTACAACATCGTACTTCTCAATTATTGTAACTTATATTTCAGACACAGTTTAGCAATATTTTTATCCCTCTACACTGAATACATATTATTACCGTTTTGCAGCGGGTGAAAATCCTGAAGTTGGTATGAGGGAAGGGCCTAAACCGGTTGCTGACGAATAAAAATCTGAAATCACTATCGAGATTTGATTTTTAGTTGTGGTTGTTCCTTCGCGTTTCCACTTCACTATCACATCACTAACTGCCGACTTGGGCAGCTTTGTAAGGGTAGAAAACTCAGTGACGGATTTGTTATTCAGTGACTGTGCACGTCCGAAGTCAGTAGGCTCTCCTGACTCACATTCTGCTCTTTCTGCTTCTCTATTGTTAATACGGTACCACCCACCTCCTTTTATACTGGCGGGTCCGGTCCTGGTAACATCTAGTGGTCAGTTCCAACACAGAAAAATGTCCTATTCTGGCAACAAATACTTTATGAGCTGTGGGCCACAATACTTGTGTCCACGTGTCGATATCGGTCAGTTCTCAGTACTGTAGGCTGTGTCCTTGCTCGCGTCCATTGCTGATTTCTTACTGATTCTACTGGTCGTTGAATACTTCGACCACTGACTGGTACGCCATTGTCAGATAGTCTCATACGTCATCCTTTTTCCATTGAGTACGTATCGTTTTCAGGTTGTGCTGTTATCAGAACAACAGTAGTAGATTGGTGGACTGTGAACAAGGCAAAAAATGAACTGCAGCCGTGTTGCTCTGCAGACGTGCACGCCGAACTCTGTAATGACGCAGTAAATACTACAACGACAATACACATTGCGATGTTTTTATTATGTATGTTGTGTTCCATTCTGTACGTCAAGTGATGTGCTTTAATTGTGTGTACATGTGCAGTTCATTGAACTGTATGATTTCTAGGCACATATACGTATAGTTACACATCAAATGACGCACACACACACACTAAGTGACAACACAGCTTATCACGGGCAAATCACACATTCTTTCTTTTACAGAAATATTATTTGAAAGTTTAATGCCTACAGTACGAAACACGTAAAGAGTGGTGTGAAACACCGTACTAGCACATATGTTAACAAATATCTCGGGTTCGTTTTGCATTACAATTTCATTGAGATTAATACTGCCTTAATGTCATGGGTTCGTGTAGATAAATACTATTGTGTGGTATATTTATCACTAATCATTTCGGCGTAAGTTAATATTTGGGAATTTACGTAGCTAAGATAAAAGATAGCTGTTATGCGACAACCACAAGAATTTAATGAAAACTACTATCAACCTTTGCAAGTAAATTAAAATTAGATTGAAGTTAATTTATACAGGGTGTCCCAGCTATCTTGTCCACCCAAAATATCTCTGGAACAATAACAGCTATTGGAAAACGACTTTCACCGGTATCAATGTAGGGCTGGGGCCCATGAATGTACATATATGGAAACATTCTAAAACGAAAGCATATGTGTTTTTTAACACAAACTTATGTTTTTTTTAAATGAACCTCCTATATTTTTTCTTCAGCAATCCATAGCATGACAAAACACATACACAATGGCATTGATTGCATCGCAATATTCCCATTACATCCCGAGATATTAAGACGCGAAGTTGACGCTTGAAACACCCGACATGCGCTGCTAGCGCACATCCTGAGGCTCAGGCGTGAACCCCATGCTGCCCGTAATCGCGATGTGATTGACATGTGTAATCACACCTCCATACTTATCAAGAGGTCCGAAACGAATAATACGGTCTGCTGCCATCAACTCTCATAAGCACATAATGGTTTCCCTCTTGCACGTTTTACGTATCTACGTACACAATATGAACCAGTACTGATCGGTGTACACCCGTCAGGTTGTCTTATTTATCCTGCACACCCAAAATAAGGTTTACCTAATGCGTTATATGACCCATTGTGCCTGTCGCGCAGGGCCTGGCTCTACCTAGTCAAGTGTCCAATGTAGTTCCCACTACTGCAACAGTTACCACTTCGCCTTGTTTATGATTTGCGACCCATGCAAACTCCTATACTCCACCACCCTCCGAGCATCCCATTTGTTGTTGCTCTAGCGTGCAGTACACCGCTTTCCAGTGTAGTCGTGCATCAGAGTAATCTAGTGACGGCACGGAGTAGTACACATTGTGAATAAATGTTGTGTTGTGGAACTTATACTGTACAGTATAATGTACACACATGAAGATATGGTAGAAATGCTGCTGATCTATGGAGAATGTACGTTGACGGGAAATACATTATGAGATTGCTTGTTAGTTGATAGTACTGTTAGCGAACATTATGATTATTAAGTTAATATGTCTGTTTTCTACCCTACTCTGCACTGATTATGAGATTGCTTGTTTGTTGATAGTACTGTTAGCGAACATTATGATTATTAAGTTAATACGTCTGTTTTCTACCCTACTCTACACGCCTGTACTGTACCCTGTTGTAGGTGGACGAAATGCTGTTCAGGCAGAACGACTGTACAGAAGACGATTCCCTGACAAGCCATCGCCTTCGCGCCGGATGTTTGGTCGTCTCATATCTCGTCTACGTGAAACGGGAAGCTTAAATCCAAGACCTCGACATCGTCCTAGAACACGCACAGATGAACGTGCTGAAGTTGCTGTGCTCGCTACCATAGCTGTGAATCCTCAAATCAGCACACGTCAAATTGAACGTGAAGTTGGTGTGTCGAAATCAAGTGCACAGCGTATTCTTAAACGTCATAAATTTCATCCTTACCATGATCATTTACACCAGGATCTTCATGGAAATGACTTCCGCAATAGGGTAACATTTTGTCGGTGGGCTCGGCAAAAACTTCTGACTAATCCAAATTTTTTTTGCAGATGTTCTCTTTACCGACGAGGCATCATTCTCCAACAAAGGAATTGTCAATATGAGGAATATGCATTATTGGTCCGCAGACAATCCAAAATGGCTCCGTCAGGTAGAGCATCAACGTCCGTGGAAAGTTAATGTTTGGTGTGGGATTATTGGAGATACCATTATCGGACCTTACTTTATAAATGGCATCCAAATTGGCAGACAATACTCCAGATTTATACGACACAATCTTCCCGTCTTCGGCCATCCTGATTAAGGTTTTCCGTGATTTCCCTAAATCGTTTCAGGCAAATGCCGGGATGGTTCCTTTGAAAGGGCACGGCCGATTTCCTTCCCGATCCTTCCCTAACCCGAGCTTGCGCTCCGTCTCTAATGACCTCGTTGTCGACGGGACGTTAAACACTAACCACCAACCAACCACAATCTTCCTGTTCTCTTGGACACCGTACCTCTGAACCGGAGAATGGTCATGTGGTATCAGCATGACGGATGCCCTGCACATAACGCCTTACGAGCACGACGACTTCTGAACCGTAAGTTCCCTGGTAGGTGGATTGGACGAGGTGGCCCGGTTAGGTGGCCTGCCCTATCTCCGGACCTTACACCGCTGGATTATTTTCTTTGGGGAGCAGTGAAGGATGCTGTTTACCAACATGAACCAACAACACTAGAGGACATGAAGCAACGCATTATTGATGCTTGTACAGCCATCAAAGAGGAAACAGTAGCACGAAGTAGAGCATCCTTCATCCGCAGAGTGACCCTATGTATGCAAGCCAATGGGCATCACTTTGAGCATGAGATGTGAACGCTATGTTTAGTATGTAGTGCTGGTATCACAGTGGACGTTTCTACAAAGGGCCATTTTACCCAGTGATGTTAAGAAACATTTGTTTGCAACAATTTGTCATTTAACGCATTAGATAAACATAACATTGATAATTATGTGATAATAAAACTAAATGGTTAAACATGTTTACATTTTCCTGAACTTCTCAAATCAAAACATTTTTACCTAAACAACGGTAAAACTTTTAGTCCACTTGCTCGTTTCACTAAAATCATCAACATGAATTTTACTATTACGAGTGAATGATTAACTGTCACTTGCGCTAGATCTACAATAAAGCAAAGTTTTAACGTTGAACGGCATTACCTTTTTAGTAACGGATTAACGATAAGAGAAGTTAACTTTGTGACTAACGTTGCGGTACACAGATATGTTACAGAACCGCATCACCCCTAGCCTATGGGATAAATACCTGCTGGAATGTATGACGTTAATTCAGGATGGCAGCAGACCGTATTTTTCGTTTCGGACCTCTTCATAAGTATGGAAGTGTGATTACGCATGTCAATCACATCGCGATTACGGGCAGCATGGGGTTCACGCCTGAGCCTCAGGACGTGCGCTAGCAGCGCATGTCGGGTGTTTCAAGAGTCAACTTCGCGTCTTAATATCTCGGTATGTAATAGGAATATTACGATGCAATCAATGCCATTGTGTATGTGCTTTGTCATGATATGGATTGCTGAAGAAAATATATAGGAGGTCAATTTAAAAAAACATAAGTTTGTGTTAAAAAACACATATGCTTTCGTTTTAGAATGTTTCCAAATATGTACATTCATGGGCCCCAGCCCTACATTGATGCCGGTGAAAGTCGTTTTCCAATAGCTGTTATTGTTCCAGAGATATTTTGGGTGGACAAGATAGCTGAGACACCCTGTATAATTAAAATACAAACTTTGTAAGTTATTTCTGCAGATCTGTGCTGTTTTATTGGCAATATTCAAATAAAACGTTGCGGCTGTGCAAATGGCCGGGAACTACAGTCATAGGCTCGCGCTGTGTTATGTTTTCTGATATTCTGAAAAAATAAGTTATTAGTTTCCTAACATGTAGGGATCCTACAGATACATAAACCAAGGTTTTAAGAGCAAATGGAAACATATATTTAACCAAAAATGCAACATAAGTTCACTTACAATGTCTCTCACGTGTATTCTCATCCAGGATCAAGACCAGAGTAAGTAATCAAATAAAATCGTTTGAGTGTTTCACAGTTATTAATATTTTTAATATAGAACGAAGAATAATATACATAATAAATCGATATTGTTTTTAAATACAATTACGTTGAATAAATGTTTCTTCTGTAGATTCTTACGTACGTCTTTCAAGAACCATAAAAGTCTTAATTCATGGTATATAAATAATTACTATTCACCCCAGGGCAACTATAACACTAACGTGCCGTGAAACAGACTAATGTTACCCTCTGAGAGGATTTCGAAGTTCGACCTCGCCTGTATTTAATGGACATGGGTATCGGACTATAATTTCGAATTAGGTGAAAATAACAGAAAAACAAAACGGGCTTTAACCGTGGGAGTTAACGACAGTGGTAATATCATAAATGAATGAAAAAAGGGAACGGTCGCCAGCTCAATTAGGCACATTAATTTGGAAATATTTATATTTGAGAAAATTGGATATTAGTTGTTGAAGTTACTTTTGTTGAGATTTCCCTTTGAATAGCAAACAGGATAAAAACTGACACAGTGCACGCTGTACTGTGTGTAGCAGCAGTTACCAATAACACACACACCAGCAGATTATGAGGAGCAAATCTGCACGGAGCTCATACTAATGACAGCCAGACTCAAGAGTATTACTTAACCAAATACTGAAACGTCACTGCATGAATTGCAGGACTAAATTTGTACATTAGGGGATTCTGTCTTGACTGACATGAAGAAAACACATATAAACATGAATAACATCTTAAATACATTGTTTAAGCTCCTCTACATACAGTAGTTTTCCGTAGTAACAGTAAAAGTTCATTTTTTTCTTAATAGGTGGAGAATATGATGAGGACCCATAAACTAGTATAGTTTCACTACTCAAAGATCTTTGATTATTGCAATAGTAAAGACTGACTCTAAAAGCTAGTCATTCACTTAAATTACTTTGCAACACAGTAAGATACAACACTGGGCTTAATTACCTTCAAAAAGGAACCTTTCATGATGAGTACCAAAACTGCACCTTCTTTTAATATGTGCATGATTTTACTTCTAACAGCACTACCATAAATATGTTTATTAAAGATTTATACATACTTGAACTTTAATTACATGTGAAGCAGGTATTCTTTGCAATAATATTTACACAATCTAGCACTGTAATGCTACAAAACTATATTTTTTACAATAAACTAAGGATACTGTAGCAAAAGCCTATCCAACTTCACTTTTGTGGTTTTAGCTTTTAAATAATTAAGGTTTTCACTTCCCTA
The DNA here is from genome assembly GCF_021461385.2 of Schistocerca piceifrons. Taxonomy (NCBI): domain Eukaryota; kingdom Metazoa; phylum Arthropoda; class Insecta; order Orthoptera; family Acrididae; genus Schistocerca; species Schistocerca piceifrons. The sequence continues at coordinate 854,430,939 of NC_060140.1, read as the reverse complement.
TTAATTGATCTTTGAATTTTTGTACTAAAACTTCCTACGTTAACAATTTCACTTGAAGTAGTTCATTAAGAAAACATCCAAATGTTACTCTTACTTTAACATTTACTACTCTTTTTACTTTAGACAAACAATTATTCATAAACACATGAATGTAAGAATTGTTCATGCAAATCAGGATAATCAAAAAAAAAAAAAATGGTTCAAATGGCTCTGAGCACTATGGGACTTAACATCTATGGTCATCAGTCCCCTAGAACTTAGAACTACTTAAACCTAACTAGCCTAAGGACATCACACACATCCATGCCCGAGGCAGGATTCGAACCTGCGACCGTAGCGGTCGCGCGGCTCCGGACTGAGCGCCTAGAACCGCTAGACCACCACGGCCGGCTCAGGATAATCGGTTTTAGTAGCACTTAGATGAGGACATTGCTTAGGTTCGTCATCAGGATTGAAATTATGGTTCTGGACACTACTTTATGTTCTATGTGATTATTATTGAAACAACACACAAATTAACTGGACCATGCCCATATACAATTACCTAACTGAATGTATGAAGTTTGTGAAGCAGTGGGGAAGATTGGTGGCAGGCGCAATGGCGGCTAACTGTACTCACGGCTCTTCATGCGTGAATGCTCTTTAAACTCTCTTCTCAACGTCGGATTTTCAACAGATTAGAGCCATTCTATTACGCCGAGAATACCAAATAATAGCAGATCCACATCGGAGGCAAATCTCTCCCAATTGCAGCTTATAATTTGCCCTGTCAGCACCGTCGAAGTGCACCGTGCTAAGACCAGCCACATACTGCGTGTCGTTCACACAAAGGAGCCACTCAGTTCGACCGCCAAATCCACCTTTTACAACGCGCCATGCCACTTTCGTTGTGGAGGGACTTTCCTACAGCGTTTACATGTTACAAATACGAGTGCCCTAAGCATGAACCAGCTTTTAACAAACGTGCTCTTTTTCATAAACATATTCATATTATATTAATTTAAAATTTCAACATATTCTTTTGCTTTATTCATATATACATTAAAAAAACTCTAATTTTCTTGCCGTATATCAAGGAGTTTAAACAACACAGAATACACACTTCATAGATTGTAGATACACAGTTACGTAACATAAACCTAGTCCTAATCGATATAATGTTACACAACCAGTACAACATTTAAAGTATACACCACACACACACACACACACACACACTGCGTAAAGTGATACATAAAATATTTATCTTCGATTCATGTGACAAATTTTAAATAAGTTATCTGAAGTATTTCAGTCCATATTCCGACGAGATACAAACCTAACAGATAGTGTCACCTGCTAGTGGTGTAGGGAGCTAGTTGTATAAATGTTTTCGTTTTCTTTCTGAGTAAAGCGGTAATTAAATTTTGAAGTAGAAGTACGTAATTATTTTATTACGTCTGCAGGAGAACTAGAGTGGTTAGGTAAAGACTTTAATTAATTTAAAAGCTTCGGGTAGTGGTGTGTGGTCGGCCGGAAATGTGGCGGTGTGTGTGTGCTTGGAATGAAGCGTTATGAAAGTGTGCTGTCTGGAAGGGCAGAACGCTTAATCGTAATTGCAGTGGCGGTATATTAAAGGGGGAAGGAGAAATTTGTTGCGCTGTACGGTCAGATGTAAACGTGACGCATAAGATGTCACGAAATTCGCTGCATGAACGTGAACAGTGCATCGACCGAGCTAAGTTTATCAAGAAACTTGTAGAAAAGTGAAGTCCCTCCATGACTTTTTGATCACATTTAAACTTTAGACAATTAAATGTAATTTCAGTAAAACTGGATTTTTTAATTCAAACATTTCTTTCGAAGTTTGTCGTAAGATAGTATATAAGGAATACTTTGAAGTAATATTCAGCAGGGGCTTTCACTACATTTTACTTTTCGCTTATTTTCTGGCAGTATTACTCATAACTATGCAGTCGTATTGAAATCCTTTACTCACTACAAGGTATGTCTTACTATAGTAGCAGTGTTGCATTGCGCATGATTTGTAATAAAAACTGAATGAATGTGTGCTTGAATCTGGAAATGGAAAAAAGAACACATTGACACCGGTGTGTCAGACCCACCATACTTGCTCCGGACACTGCGAGAGGGCTGTACAAGCAATGATCACACGCACGGCACAGCGGACACACCAGGAACCGCGGTGTTGGCCGTCGAATGGCGCTAGCTGCGCAGCATTTGTGCACCGCCGCCGTCAGTGTCAGCCAGTTTGCCGTGGCATACGGAGCTCCATCGCAGTCTTTAACACTGGTAGCATGCCGCGACAGCGTGGACGTGAACCGTATGTGCAGTTGACGGACTTTTAGGGAGTGCGTATAGTGGGCATGCGGGAGGCCGGGTGGACGTACCGCCGAATTGCTCAACACGTGGGGCGTGAGGTCTCCACAGTACATCGATGTTGTCGCCAGTGGTCGGCGGAAGGTGCACGTGCCCGTCGACCTGGGACCGGACCGCAGCGACGCACGGATGCACGCCAAGACCGTAGGATCCTACGCAGTGCCGTAGGGGACCGCACCGCCACTTCCCAGCAAATTAGGGACACTGTTGCTCCTGGGGTATCGGCGAGGACCATTCGCAACCGTCTCCATGAAGCTAGGCTTCGGTCCCGCACACCGTTAGGCCGTCTTCCGCTCACGCCCCAACATCGTGCAGCCCGCCTCCAGTGGTGTCGCGACAGGCGTGAATGGAGGGACGAATGGAGACGTGTCGTCTTCAGCGATGAGAGTCGCTTCTGCCTTGGTGCCAATGATGGTCGTATGCGTGTTTGGCGCCGTGCAGGTGAGCGCCACAATCAGGACTGCATACGACCGAGGAACACAGGGCCAACACCCGGCATCATGGTGTGGGGAGCGATCTCCTACACTGGCCGTACACCACTGGTGATCGTCGAGGGGACACTGAATAGTGCACGGTACATCCAAACCGTCATCGAACCCATCGTTCTACCATTCCTAGACCGGCAAGGGAACTTGCTGTTCCAACAGGACAATGCACGTCCGCATGTATCCCGTGCCACCCAACGTGCTCTAGAAGGTGTAAGTCACCTACCCAGGCCAGCAAGATCTCCGGATCTGTCCCCCATTGAGCATGTTGGGGACTGGATGAAGCGTCGTCTCACGCGGTCTGCACGTCCAGCACGAACGCTGGTCCAACTGAGGCGCCAGGTGGAAATGGCATGGCAAGCCGTTCCACAGGACTACATCCAGCATCTCTACGATCGTCTCCATGGGAGAATAGCAGCCTGCATTGCTGCGAGAGGTGGATATACACTGTACTAGTGCCGACATTGTTCATGCTCTGTTGCCTGTGTCTATGTGCCTGTGGTTCTGTCAGTGTGATCATGTGATGTATCTGACCCCAGGAATGTGTCAATAAAGTTTCCCCTTCCTGGGACAATGAATTCACGGTGTTCTTATTTCAATTTCCAGAAGTGTATTATTATAATTATTTGTCATTCGATTATATCTTGCAATGTTGTTATGCTTTGCGATAGGAATATGTACCAGTGATACTGCTTTCGTCAAGCTTCCGTTTATCGCGTCAACAACAATCAGTTTTTCGCTTTTTTTTTAAAAATTCTGGTTTCAAATTCTGCATACACACAAAAATAACGTTCTTCAACGGTGTGTGCTTGAACAAGTTTCGTTGTATTACGGCGCTGAGTAGTCCAGTGCACTACATCGACAACTACATCTACGTTTACACAGATACCCCGCAAGCCACCATACGGGAAGTGGTGGAGTGTACCCTGCACCGCTATAGTCATTTACTATCATGCTCCACTCGCAGACAGAGCGAGGGAAAAACGACTATCTATGTACCTCAGTACGAGCCCTAATTTCTCGTATCTTACTTTCGTGGTCCTTACGCGAAATGTACGATGGCGGCAGTGGAATACTTTTGCAGTCAGCTTGAAATGCCGTTTCTCTAAAATTTTCTCAATAGCGTTCCACAAAAAGAGCGACGTCTTCCCTCCAGCGATCCCCATTTGAGTTAACAAAGCATCTCCATAATAGTTTCCTGCTGTTTGGACCTACCTGTAACAAGTTTAGCAGCTCGCTGCTGAATTGCATCGATGTTTTCTTTCAGTCCCATCTGGTGTGGATCTCGAACACTCGATCAGTACTGAAGAACAGGTGGCACCAGCGTCCTAGATTTTGTCTCGTTTACAGATGAACCACTCTTTCCTGAAAATTTCCCAATTAACTGAAGTCGACCATCCACCTTCTCTATTATTTTATTTATTTAATCGTGTCTGAGCTACATCTGTAATTAATTAATACGCTATATATACTAGATTACAAATACAAGTTAATGATAATTATTCATTCATATATACATTCATGATCTTCACATATTGTAAGTCGTCATTATTGTCTAAAGCAAAGCTCATATCTCTCTCCAGTGTTCGGCACACTTCACTGCAGCGTCGTTGGCCAACCACAGGTCTTGGAAAGTGCATGGGGCCAGAAAAGATGGACAGGTCAGCAGGTGTGTCATGGTTTGTTTTCCTCCACATTGGCAGGGCTCTTCTTCGGCGTATCCCCACTTGATCAGGTTATCCTGTGATCTTCCCATTTGACATCTAAGTCTATTTAGGCTCTTCCAGACTCTCCATTCCAATTGTGATCCAGCAGGACGTTTTTCTTTAATGTTCCAACTTTTCAGACTGCCTTTATCCAATTTCTGTTTCCACATTGATTCTCTAGTTGTAGACTGACTTTCGGTTAGTGGACGTTCAACTTTTATGAAGTCTTTCCTAGATTTAAGTCTTGCCTCCGCTGGCTGATGTACGTACAGGGGACGTCTTCTATCTTCGCGCTGCCTGCTTCGTTCGGCCATCGCCAACGTTTGCCGTCTGATCTGTGGGGGGGCTATTCCAGAACACATATAAAGGAGATCACGGTTTGTAGGCTTCAGGCATCCCGTGATTAATCGACATGAGGCATTCAGTGCTGCGTCTAGCTTCTGAGCATGTGTCGATCTTCTCCAGACGGGGCACGCATATTCAGCTGGAGCAAAGCACAATGCCAGGGATGATGCACGTAGAATTTCAGGGTTTGCTCCCCAGTGTGAGTTGGTAAGTTTACGGATTATGCCGTTCCGTGTGTTGACTTTCGCTCTAGTTTTCTCTACGTGTTTCTTGTAAGACAATGTTCGATCTAACGTGACTCCAAGATAAACTGGGTTTGGGCAGTGTTGAAGTTTAACTGAGTTCCATTCCAATTGTAATTCCCTGTTTGCTTCCTTGCTGTTTAGATGAAATAAATAAGTCTGCGTCTTTGCGTCTTTCCCTATTACACTCCTCACGTACTCCTTCCACCTCATATCGCTTTGCAGTGTTGCGCCCAGATATTTAAACGACATCACTGTGTCATGCAGGACACTGGTAATACAGTATCTGAACATTACTGGTTTGATCTTCCTACTCATTGACAGCTGTCACCTTGAAGAAAATGACTTATTGATACAAACCCAACACGGATTCAGAAAATATCATTCTTGTGCAACGCTCCCATCAAGTAATGAGTGTTGTCGACAAGGGATCTCAGATCGATTTCATATTCCTAGATTTCGAGAAGGCTTTTGATACAGCTCCTCACAAGCGACTATTAATCATATTGCGTGCATATGGAGTACCGTCTCAATTGTGTGACTGGATTTGTGATTTCCACTCAGAGAGGTCACAGTTCGTAGTGACAGACGGTAAATCATGGAGTAGAAGTGATATCTGGCGTTCCGCAAGGTAGTGTCATAGGCCCTCTGCTGTTCCTGATTTACATAAATGATTTAGGTGACAATCTGAGCAGATTGTTACCAGATGACGCTGTAATACACCCTCTAGTAAAATCATCAGACGATCAATTCCAATTACAAAATGATCTAGAGAGAGTTTCTGTATGTTGCGAAAAGTGGCAATTGGAACTAAACAAAGAAATGTGCGAGGTCATCCACATGGGTACTAAAAGAAATTCGATAAATTTTGGGTATACGATAAATCGCACAAATTTAAGGGCTGTCAATTCGACTAAATAGCTAGGAATTACAATTACGAGCAACTTAAATTGGTAAGACCACATAGATAATATTGTGGGGAAGGCGAAACAAAGACTGCGCTTTGTTGGCAGAACACTTAGAAGATGCGACAAATCCACTAAAGAGACAGCCTACATTACACTTGTCCGTCCTCTGCTGGAATATTGCTGCACGGTGTGGGATCCTTACCAGGTAGGATTGACGGAGGACATCGAAAAGGTGCAAAGCAGGGCAGCTCGTTTCGTGTTATCGTTCCATAGGGGTGAGAGTGTCACTGATGTGATACGCGAGTTGGGATGGCAGTCACTGAAACAAAGGCGGTTTTCTTTGCGGCGAGATCTATTTACGAAATTTCAATCACCAACCTTCTCCTCTGAGAGCGAAAATATTTCTTTGACACCCACCTAAGTAAGAAGAAATGATCATCATAATAAAATAAGAGAAATCATGGCTCTAACGGAAAGACTTAGGTGTTCCTTTTTCCCACGTGCCATTCGAGAGTGGAATGGCAAATAAGCAATTTGAAAATTGTTCGATGAACCCTCTGCCAGTCAATTAAGTGTGAATTGCAGAGTAACCATATAGATGTAGATGTAGATACTCAATGACAAATCTCTTAATTAAGCAGCAAATCCCGATTGCTGCCTTAAAACTGTATCTGATAAAAATTTTCAACAGGCTGTTCCATCTACTTTCGGGCGTGGGATCACTTTTGTCATCAGGGCGAGGGAAGGTGGTAAACCTGTTACAGTTCACCCCGAGGGCAATTCTGGCGCCTAGCGGATGGTCCGCAAGGAAGTTAGCGAAGAAGTGTAACTGCCTAAGGAAGTTCTGAACGAGCAGTTACCTTATCCACATCATTCACCGTGTGTAAAAGCTTCCTGCCACACCACGAGACCACCACGCCGGATCACAGTTCTACCAGCGAACTGCAAGACGTAATGCTCAACATCTGCAGTCCTTAGGTTTCATTTCATTTTCGGAGCAGGACAGATCCAAGCAGAATCAGATAATTAATTAACACAAGAGTGACTTGTGGACAAATCCTTGAGCAAGTATGGCTGCATGGCAGGTGGTGCGCCTTACAACGAATGTGTGAGCGGGTACTGTGTCTGACGAATTCGTGGGATAATGCACTTTACCAGGCAAATTAACAGGTGCTGTTTACCACAGTTTTCTGCGTGAAAAATTTCCCGGGCTGTTGTAGAACTCAACATCTGCAGAAAGTCAGAGGATATGACTTAAGTGCTATGGGGCAGCACCGCATTCTCTATACCTCGTATGACACTACACGATACAAATGTTTAATGAGTGATGGACGGCTCATCGTTATCCAATAGCATCGCGTCTCAGTTCAAAAGACTTTAATCCCTCATATTTGGGCTATGTGGTCACTTAAAGATATCGCCGTGTTCCACACTCATGCACATGTGGCAGAAGAGTGTATCCCATCGATGTGACCACGTCAGAGGGCAACCAGTTGTGTTTGCACGGGTTTATGGTTCTACATCTACTTCTATATGCAGGGAAGCCACCTTAAGTTGTCTAGTGGAGGGGGCGGCGGGTAGGAGGCTGTTGAAGGATGCGTAGGAATGAATGGTAATCACATTGAGCAGCTCCTGTAATAGGACCGAATACTGTTGCAGAAGCAACGAAGAGAGCGCGACAAATTTAAAAGAACACAAAACCCTCAAGATCGGCAGTGTTTTACAGAAGCTCGAAAATCAGCGCGAACTTCAGTACGAGAAGCTTTTCATAGGTTCCACAACGAAACTGTCTAAAACCCGGACAGAAATTCCATAGAGATTCTAGTCATATGTAAAGTACCCCAGTGGGAAGACGCAATCAGTATCTTCACTGCGCGATAACAATGCTAATGTCACTGATGACAGTGCCACTAAAACAGAATTACCAAACACGGTTTTCGAAATTCCTTCACCAAAGAAGACTAAGTAAATATTCCTGAATTCCAATCAAGAACAACTGCCAATACGAGTAACTTAGAAGTAGATATCTTCGGCGTAGCGAAGCAGCTGAAATCACTTTATAAATGTAGTATACTCGTACAACACAGAACTGCTAGCTTGCTTCTAAAATTCATGTGTTACTGGAATTCATGAAATGCTCTCCACATGAGACGTGGCCATTATTTAAGTAATGACAGATGTAATGTTGTGGCTTAAACTGTTTTAACCCTTAATCCGTGAAGACGGTCTGTGACCGAAACCGGTGGATATTTGTGTTTAAAATGAAAACAGTTGATGGTCAAACACGCTTTTTATACATTACTTGACAGTTGTTGATAGCCACCTTCCAAAAATGTTTAATACAATATGGGACATTTTCTTCTTTTGTAAACATCTTGAATGAAAAATTCGGTGTGTTTGCTTATGTGTGTTTTCGTTCCAGCATAGGTCTGGAACGTCTAAGGCAATGACAAGAAACCTGTTACACATCTTGCTTAGTGGCAGCTGTCAATTACCGTAGGAGAAGGCATCCCTACCAGGCCTTTTCGTCGTCGCTGGAATAACTGGTAAGAGGCCTCATGACAGTTGACATACGTACGGTTGTGCAGACGGAGGCTGGAGTATAGAGGTATGGTAAAATAACCGAAACTTTGGTGTCGATCACGGTAAAGAAATCTCGAGAGTTTGTTTCTTCTTCCACCTGGGGGGAAAACTAGAAATATCCTATACTATCGCGTTTTGCCATAAAACACTAATACAAGGAAGTTGTAAAGACTTACTACGAGTTGGTAGCTGCAACTCGCTTGAAGTTGCAAACAGGCACAACTAGAACACTTCTACACATTTAACTGTCGGCCAATGCCTTCTTTAGAAAAGGAAACACACAAACATTCATTTACGCAAGAAAGCACAACTTACGCACACACAAACGCCATCTCCAGCAGCTCTTACCGAAACGATACATAAATAAAAGTAAGATCACAGAACGAAAACGAATCAGGATCCACGTTTCCCGTAAGAAGACATTCAGAGAAACAGATATGTAGTCAAGCATTCTGCAAAGCAGTGCGACAACATTATTGTATGGACCGACGCTAAACATGTAAACTTAGATGAAGCAGTGGAAAGCTCTGGAAACATGTATGGAAGAACGGAAATATCTGTATGAGATAACAATTTAACATACTCTTCGCTTCTCTTCCTTGTTTATCGTATCAATTTTTAAATGGGGAAACGATAAAGCAATCTATAAGCTTGCCGACACTGAAGTAGGAAAATATAATACAGAGAAATGAGCATTAACATTTAAAAAATAAAAAAAACAACAAACTGAGTGAAGAAAGATAGGCAGTGTGGTAGTAGAATTCGCTGTTTTGTTGTTTTAAGAATTAAGCACGTCATCACTACCTTTTTTTTGAATGTCCCGACTTGGAAGGTGATCAACGATCACTGTGAAAATACTACTAGCACTACAAATCAATTTTTATTGAATAATTTGTGGCAATTACAGGACAGACCATAAGGAAAACATTAAAAATATTTGAGATTAATGGCAATGAATAGGACACTAATTGACCCAGTAGACCCAAGGCGAATATTGTGAACGTGTGCTTCCTCTGCAATTTTCAGTGGAGAATTCTTCTCGGGATATCATCCAAATAAACTTGGTTTTTATCGCGGGAAGGGTTCTCCGGAGCAGATATTGTGTGGGCTGGACTAGTAGGATAGGTGGATAGTTACAGAGCATAGAGATGGACTTCGAGAGGAAACGACGGCTCCCACCTCAGTCGTTCAGATTAGCTGTCTCTCAGGCCATGGCCTGCAGCCGTCTCCAGTAGGGAGACCGTGGTAATTGGATGAAAATGAGGAGGCGGAAAGGCAAGCAACAGTTAACACTCTCAGTACAATGAGGAGGAGTTTAGAACCGCCAGGCTCACAAAAAGTACCCTTCCCCTACATCGCGTAGTTTATCTGCCCTTAAACTTTCAAAGTGCTCCGGCAGCAGCATATTTCAGACAATATCTCGCCATTTCCTCTCCGGCGAGTCGCTCGCAATCGAGTTTCGATCCTATACTGTTCCTTCACTCAAAGGTCTCTGTTCGGTATCTTCCCCCTCAGTTTTATGTTAGTGCCTGACACCACCATCGCCTTTTCTTCCACTGCATCAATCCGCTGTCTTTACCCGTCGTTTTCTTCGTCAATAATCATTTTTTCAGTACTGAGCAATCCGTAGTCCTTAGTTGCTACTTATCCTCCTTTCTGCTGCTCCTCACTGCTTTTGCTTCTTGCTTATCCTAAACCGGAATTTATGTACGCCTTCAATGCGATTCTTTTTTAGATATTCATCACGTCTAATCACTTTTTAATCACAACCGAGGAAATACTGGTCAAGAACTTAATGAGAACTGAGAGTCATTATTCTATCTATTCATGAGAATGTGTAATAATTTGCAGGTGCTTTTAACTGAATTTTGTTGTTGAAGCGAAAGCAGTTATTTTATCTCATTTTTGAACATGTCTCCTAATGCAGATGTTTTTCGATGGTCTATTAAGAGTCAGTAGTGTAATTATATTGCCAGAGCGATTTTTATGGTACAGGGTGACCCAGCTAAACCGATCACATGCTATATCTCCTGGACCATTTAAGATACCCTAATTCTGTTTCCACCCAAAATGAAATGTGAAGAAGTACTAACTCCCTTCAGGAGTTCTGCATCGTTGCTGACCTCATCTAGCGACTGCTGAACAACTTACACTAATCGCACGTTTCAAACCAAAAACAAATTTCATGGAGCCAATTGATATACCAACATCAACAGCAAATTTTTTGATTGTGATTCGGAGCTCAATCATAATCAATTATCTCATTTTTTTCCACCGTTTCTTCAGCTAATGACGTGCTGGGGTATTCAGGGTGTTCGCTATCTTCCACGTCTTCAGGGTGTCGTCCCAAATGCTTATTACACTCGTAGTCCCCTGTTTCAGTCATAGGCGACTCACCAATAACAATATTTCGATTGATAGATCTTTGCTGTGCTTTGTTTAGTTTTTACAGCAAAATTTAATGCAAGTTCACTAATCCATGTATATATAAAAAATACTTAATTATCTGCTGTGAAGCCATCGTACAACCGTCTCATGAATCAGTACTGAGAACCTTAGCTGGCCGCTGTGACTGAACGGTTCTAGCCGCTTCAGCGGAACCGCGCGACTGCTACGGTGGCAGGTTCGAATCCTGCCTCGGGCATGGATGTGTGTGATGTCCTTAGGTAAGTTAGGTTTAAATAGTTCTAAGTTATAGGTCACTGATGACTTCAGATGTTAAGTCCCATAGCGCTCAGAGCCATTTGAACCGTTTTGAGAAACTTACGCAGCAGTTGTCTAAACTGTGATTTATTTACCACAAAATGTATCGGGAGTACGTTATATTATTATCAAGTGCTATAAAAGCGAAGAAGTAAATCAATACTCACAATACTACACATAAAACGACTTAAATATCTATACTGTCTTGCGGTATAACATACCTTGGCGTTTCGATGGCATTAAGCACCTTCAAAAGACAGTAGCAAACATGAATTTTGAAACATAGAACTCTTCCTGAACGTCTCATAAGGCTATACTCTCATAATAATACTCCCATAAGGCTCAGCTGTAAACTAAATGTAGCTACCTTCACCTACAAAAAATAGTACTGTCCTTTGATGCCTGTATCACAGCTCCCAACGATGCAGCCGTCTATCGTAAAATCTTTGGACAATATGTCAAGTGCTAGCAAATCCTAAAACCAAATACTGCATATAAGTTTAATCTACATCTAGATCTACATAAATATTAGACAAGCCACCGTAAGATGCATGGCGGAGCGTGCTAGGTGCCAATACTTGTCATTTCCCATGCTGTTCTACTCGCAAATAGAGAGAGAGAAAAACGACTATCTATATCCCTCCGTACGAGCCCTAATCTTCCTAACCTTATATCCACTGCCGTTACGCTAAATGTACTCTACTGGCTATTAAAATTGCTACACCACGAAGATGACGTGATACAGGCGCGAAATGTAACCGACAGGAAGAAGATGCTGTGATATGCAAATGATTATCTTTTCAGAGCATTCACACAAGGTTGGCGCCGGTGGCGACACCTACAACGTGCTGACATGAGCAAAGTTTCCAACCGATTTCTCATACATAAACAGCAGTTGACCGGCGTTGCCTGGTGAAACGTTGTTCTGATGCCTCGCGTAAGGAGGAGAAATGCGTACCATCACGTTTCCGACTTTGATTAAGGTCGGATTGTAGCCTATCGCGATTGCGGTTTATCGTATCGCGACATTGCTGCTCGCGTTGGTCGAGATCCAATGACTGTTATCAGAATATGCAATCGGTGGGTTCAGGGGGGTAATACGGAACGCCGTGCTCGATCCCAACGGCCTCGTATCACTAGCAGTCGAGATGACAGGCACCTTATCCGCATGTCTACAACGGATCGTGCAGCCGCGTCTCGATCCCTGAGTCAACAGATGGGGACGTTTGCAAAACAACAACCATCTGAACGATCAGTTCGACGAAGTTTGCAGCAGCATGGACTACTAGGTAGGAGACCATGGCTGTGGATACCCTTGACACTGCATCACAGACAGGAGCGCCTGAAACGGTGTACTCGACGACGAACCTGGGTGCACGAGTGGCAAAACGTCATTTTTTCGGATGAATCCAGGTTCTGTTTACAGCGTCATGATGGTCGCATCCGTGTTTGGCGACAACGCGGTAAACGCACATTGGAAGCGGGTATTGGTCATGGCCATACTGGCGTATCACCGGGCGTGATGGTATGGGGTGCCATTGGTTACACGTCTAGGTCACCTCTTGTTCACAATGACGGCACTTCGAACAGTGGACGTTACATTTCAGATGTGTTACGACCCGCGGCTCTACCCTACATTCGATCCCTGCGAAACCCTACATTTCAGGAGGATAATGCACGACCGCATGTTGCAGGTCCTGTACGGGCCTTTCTGGATACAGAAAATGTTCGCCTATTGCCCTGGCCAGCGCATTCTCCAGATCTCTCGCCAATTGAAAACGTCTGGTCAATGGTGGCCGAGCAACTGGCTCGTCACAATACGCCAGTCACTACTCTTGATGAACTGTGGTATCATGTTGAAGCTGCATGAGTAGCTGTACCTGTAGACGCCATCCAAGCTCTGTTTGACTCAATGCCCAGGCGTATCAAGGCCGTTATTACGGCCAGAGGTGGTTGTTCTGGGTACTGATTTCTCAGGGTGTATGCACTCAAATTGCATGCATTCCCATTTAACACATTGACACATTGCTCTATTAATGTTCAAAAAATCTCAACTTTCTTCAAATTTAACAGCAAACACCCGTTTTCTTCTAAGAGGTCTTCTGGGAGGATATACACATTGAAACATAAGCGCAGTATTTATTTCTTAGTATTTGCGAGGACTTGACATATTGTTCAAAGATATTATGGTTGTCAACAGCGTCGTTGGGGGCTGTGATATATGCTTTACGGGATAGTACTGCAAGGGGAAAACAAACGTCGGTGCTTATATACCCGCATCGGTGTCGCTTTGGGTTGCCTGTAAGCTGCAGCAACGTCCTCAAACGGGAGGCGCTGGTGTCTTTGGTAAGCGAAGACACCTGTCTTTATCTTACATCGTAGCACTTTTTTTTTAAATTTAATATAATCGTATGGTTATGGCCCCCCATGGGGCAGACCGTCCGCCAGGTGCTGGTCTTTCAATTTGACGCCACTTCGGCGACCTGCAGTCGATGAGGGTGATAGGATGGTGATGATGAGGGCAGCACAACACTCACTCCTTGGGCGGAGAAAATTTCCCGACCCAGCCGGGAAATGAACCCGGGCACAGAGGATTGACAATCCGTCGCGCAGACCATTCAGCTACTGGGGGCGGACAACCGTAGCACTCTGAGAGGGTTATACACCGACATGAGATGTTCAGGAAGAGTTTTATGTATGAGAAGCATGTTTACTGCTGGCTTTTGAAGTTGCCTTTTGGCATAGAAACTTTAAGGTATTTTATGCTACAGGACAATATAGATATCTACATTGTCAGTGTGTGTAGTATCATGATACTTTTCTTTCTGTCCGTGTTTTGCAGAGTTGATAATAGGATAAGGTAGTCCCGAAACATGTTGTGGTAAATACATCACAGATTTTACAGCTGGTGCATAACATTCTCAGTACTGAAAATAATTAATCGCTAATAGTATCAGAACACACGTAACCTTCTTGACAATTGACAACGGACTAAATAGTCGATACTGCTAACACCGTACAGATACTTTTGAAACATGTTTACAAACACAACAGCAGCAACAACAACAACAATTCCCTCCCTAGGCCCGACAAGATGCCTCCTGAGACGCGGCAAGGTAGGAGTAGGCAAAATGCAACAGGGAATAACAATATTAATGTGCTAATAGTAAACTGCAGGAGCATCTATAGAAAGGTCCCAGAACTGCTCTCATTAATAAACGGTCACAGCGCCCATATAGTACTAGGGACAGAAAGTTGGCTGAAACCAGATGTAAACAGTAATGAAATCCTAAACTCATATTGGAATGTATACCGCAGAGACAGGCTGCACAGTGAAGGGGGAGGTGTGTTTATAGCGATAAGAAGTGCAATAGTATCGAAGGAAATTGACGGAGATCCGAAATGTGAAATAATTTGGGTGAAGGTCACTGTTAAAGCAGTCTCAGACATGGTAATTGGATGTCTCTATAGGCCCCCTGGCTCAGCAGCTGTTGTGGCTGAACACCTGAAGGATAATTTGGTAAATATTTCGAGTAGATTTCCCCACCATGTTATAGTTCTGGGTGGAGATTTTAATTTGTCGGATATAGACTGGGAGACTCAAACGTTCATAACGGGTTGCAGGGACAAAGAATCCAGCGAAATTTTTTTAAGTGCTTTATCTGAAAACTACCTTGAGCAGTTAAACAGAGAACCGACTCGTGGCGATAACATATTAGACCTTCTGGTGACAAACAGCCCCGAACCATTTGAAACAGTTAACGCAGAACAGGGAATCAGCGATCATAAAGCGGTTACTGCATCGATGATTTCAGCCGTAAATAGAAATATTAAAAAAGGCTGGAAGATTTTTCTGTTTAGCAAAAGTGACAAAAAGCAGATTAAAGAGTACCTGACGGCTCAACACAAAAGTTTTGTCTCAAGTAGAGATAGTGCTGAGGATCAGTGGACAAAGTTCAAAACCATCGTACAATATGCCTTAGATGCGTATGTGCCAAGCAAGAGATGGAAAAGAGCCACCGTGGTACAACAACCGAGTTAGAAAACTGCCGCGAAAGCAAAGGGAACTTTACAGCAAACATAAACATAACCATAGCCTTGCAGACAAACAAAAATTCCGCGAAGCGAAATGTAATGTGAGGAGGGCTATGCGAGAGGCGTTCAATGAATTCGAAAGTAAAGTTCTATGTACTGACTTGGCAGAAAGTCCTAAGAAATTTTGGTCTTATGTCAAAGCGGTAGGTGGATCAAAACAAAATGTCCAGACACTCTGTGACCAAAATGGTACTGAAACAGAGGATGACAGACTAAAGGCCAAAATACAAAATGTCTTTTTCCAAAGCTGTTTCACAGACGAAGACTGCACTGTAGTTCCTTCTCTAGATTGACTCACAGATGACGAAATGGTAGATATCGAAACAGACGACAGAGGGATAGAGAAACAATTAAAATCGCTCAAAAGAGGAAAGGCCGCTGGACCTGATGGGATACCAGTTCGATTTTACACATAGTACGCAAAGGAACTTGCTCCCCTTCTTGCAGCGGTGTACCGTAGGTCTCTAGAAGAGCGTAGCGTTCCAAAGGATTGGAAAATGGTACATGTCATCCCCGTTTTCAAGAAGGGACGTCGAACAGATGTGCAGAACTATAGACCTATATCTCTAACGTCGATCAGTTGTAGAATTTTGGAACACGTATTATGTTCGAGTATAATGACTTTTCTGGAGACTAGAAATCTACTCTGTAGGAATCAGCGTGGGTTTCGAAAAAGACGGTAGTGTGAAACCCAGCTCGCGCTATTCGTCCACGAGACTCAGAGGGCCATAGACACTGGTTCACAGGTAGATGCCGTGTTTCTTGACTTCCGCAAGGCGTTCGATACAGTTCCCCACAGTCGTTTAATGAACAAAGTAAGAGCATATGGACTATCAGACCAACTGTGTGATTGGATTGAAGAGTTCCTATATAACAGAACGCGCAGCATGTCATTATCAATGGAGAGAAGTCTTCCGAAGTAAGGGTGATTTCATGTGGGCCGCAGGGGAGTGTCATAGGACGGTTGCTATTCACAATATACATTAATGACCTTGTGGATGACATCGGAAGTTCACTGAGGCTTTTTGCAGATGATGCTGTGCTGTATCGAGAGATTGTAACAATGGAAAATTGTACTGAAATGCAGGAGGATCTGCAGCGAATTGACGCATGGTGCAGGGAATGGCAATTCAATCTCAATGTAGACAAGTGTAATGTGCTGCGAATACATAGAAAGATAGATCCCTCATCATTTAGCTACAAAATAGCAGGTCGGCAACTGGTAGCAGTTAATTCCATAAATTATCTGGGAGTAGACATTAGGAGTGATTTAAAATGGAATGATCATATAAAGTTGATCGTCGGTAAAGCAGATGCCAGACTGAGATTCATTGGAAGAATCCTAAGGAAATACAATCCGAAAACAAAAGAAGTAGGTTACAGTACGCTCGTTCGCCCACTGCTTGAATACTGCTCAGCAGTGTGGGATCCGTACCAGATAGGGTTGATAGAAGAGATAGAGAAGATCCAACGGAGAGCAGCGCGCTTCGTTACATGATCATTTAGTAATAGGGAAAGCGTTACGGATATGATAGATAAACTCCAGTGGAAGACTCTGCAGGAGAGACGCTCAGTAGTAAAGTTTCGAGAACATACCTTCACCGAAGAGTCAAGCAGTATATTGCTCCCTCCTACGTATATCTCGCGAAGAGGCCATGAGGATAAAATCAGAGCGATTACAGCCCACACAGAAGCATACCGACAATTCTTCTTTCCACGAACAATACGAGACTGGAATAGAAGGGAGAATCGATAGAGGTACTCAGGGTACCCTCCGCCACACACCGTCAGGTTGCTTGCGGAGTATGGATGTAGATGTAGATGTAGAACAACAAAATCCCACTGATGCAATACGCGAAATTACCGATGACAGCTCGTATGTTCTGCAGTAACAGTGAGGCGCTTGCCATCAGCTGTGTGTAGCCCTTTCTAGCCCTGTCCAGTACTGTTCCATTCCACTGTGGGCTCCTGCAGCCCTGCGGTCGGTGCGCCCCCTACCACACACCCCCATCGCACCCCCTGCAGAGCTGCTACCCTTCGACAGTGGCGCAGGCAACACTATTATCGGCACTCCTCCCTGGGGCTTTGATCTTGGCAGCACGCGAGGGCCTACGTGCCGCTACGTGCCCTATGTGGATGGTGACAGAACCGAGTTAGCCCTAACAAGGAATTCCGTTACTGCCTCGACTCGAGACCCTAATAACCACGGCGGCGTTCCGCGGCGCACACTCTAGCCAGGGCACAGTATTGGGACTGCATCCTGTTACACGTTTCTTGTTGTACTGCCTCGTGTACCAGTTCAGAAGGACTTTTCATCCTACTCTGATACATTCTACAATTATTCCTCAAATGAACATAAAGCATTGCGAAGAAATAGCTGATTTAACCCGTTACTGTTCGGTTACAGCATCAACAATAGGTCACTGAAATCAGCAGCAGCCATAAATTACCCTGGAGTAACTGCCGAGAGCAGCAACAAGTGAAATCAACAAATAAAACCGGTTCTAGAAAAGGCAGATGTTAGATTTCTAGAATCCTAAGAAATTTAATCCATCTATGACAGCAGTGCTTTACAACACAACCGTTCGGCACACTCAAGACTTCCCCGGAACAAGTAATATCTGTGTAATAGTCGCTGTTGATGGTTAACTATTGATACTCAGGCCAGTTTCTGACTACCTGTCCTACATACCGGTTAAGCAAGAGCTTGCTTATTTTGGAAAGTATTGTTCTGGAAGAGGAAGAGGTATACTCGTACATGTTATGCTTTTTTTAGGTCTCTCTGCTACAGTCGCAGTTATACAAGTAATACAGGTTATATTTCACTTTTGCAACTGTAATAAAAATCTTATTTACACTATACGGGTTTCACTTTATTTTAAACTATCTTCAACGGTCAATGTAACAGCTTTGTCTCTCTCTCAGAGCAGTTTATCAAAATCGTAAACAGTTCTCGTGTTTTGAATTACTACTCTTAAAAAGCATTAAATTACTATTTTTTTATATCGAATGACTCTTTTGGAGCATACGATAAATCAACATTGTTTCTGTATGTTTGTTTTCAATTGCATTTTTTGTTTGGCTACACACTTCTTTCATTCTTCGAGAATGTTGTTCCTTTTGTTCTTGTATCCACTTCTTTTACCAGTTCTTGATATTTTTCCGTCTCGACGCCTGCCTTTTCCATCGCTTTTTAAAAAAGTGTTCTATTTCTTATTGCCTCCAATACATTTCCACATCACTTCCTATTCCTCTCAGCCACCAAGTTTTTATTTTTAACTGTTAAGCAAGTCAAAAATTTGTCTGCTTACTCTGTCATTATTCCTCCAGAATGTGTGTCCATAGATTTTCGGTCTCCTTTTTCTCATTACATCTGTTACCGTCTCAACTTTCATATATAGCTCCGTATTAGATCTTAATCTGTATTCCGATTTACTGCCGCTTTTGTGACCTGGTATTTTTTCTTAGAATTCTTCTTTCAATTATTCTAATTTTTCAAGCTCTCCAATCGCAGTCAGTTTGAGAGTTTCATTCTTACCTCTAATTCACTGCGTCTCTGTTTCGCGTTCCAGCATCTTTTAGTATAGATTTTTCTTGTTATGTGAAACGCAATCTTCATTTTAAATTACTGTTACAACACTTTTTTTCTTGTTTCCTACTTCATTTATTCTACATTTAAGTGTTCGACTTTAGTACACTGAACTTTATTGCAACGGAACATATTTTCGTTTTCGTGTTGTGTAGACCCATTTATGCCTCGTGTAGATGTCCTCGTTTTTGATGATGTGAGATGTGATTGCTTTTTGTTTTGTTTTTGTCGCTGTGGAAGCATCTGCTATTTCTCTGAGTTTGTGTTTATATTTTTCGACTGGTGTGTGTGTGTGCGTGTGCGTGCGTGCGTGTGTGTGTGTGTGTGTGTGTGTGTGTGTGTGTGTGTGTGTGTGTGTGTGTGCGCTTCTGTAAGGAGGATGATATATCCTCACATACACTTCTACAGTTACAAAGAAAAAAAACATATAATGATCACATCCCGCAGCATCAAAAGCGAAGCACACGACGTATAAGTGGATCTACACAACATGAAAACGAAAATGTATTCCGTATCGGTGTACTGATAGCCAACACTATATGTAGAAGAACGTTCAGAATGATGTAGAAAACAAAAGAATGTGAATAATAAAAGTAATTTAACACTGTTTAGTAATGGTAACTGAAAACATGAGAACTGCTTACGATCTTGGCAAATATTGTTGGTGCTGTACAGGGTGTCTGCGGGAACAAACTGAGGAGAGAAACCCAGGCCCAGATACGTCATCTGACGTAACTGTGGAGTGTCGATCTTACAGGGAAGACCGCCTAGATTTAAGCCACCCGTTCTGCAACAGACGTGCCTTGTAGTTCTGACGTCACTGCTGTATGACAGCACGGACGCATTCGACGCAGCACAGAACGACTGAATAGCCGCGGAATCACTGCGGGAAGTTCCACTTATTGTTTACAATAGTGGTTACCTAATCTCTATAAACAAAACACTTTTCTGCAACAGTCAAGTTTCGTTATTGAGATTTAGCTTGTCATGACGCGTTTTGGTGGCTTACTCTCATCTTCAGTATCCTATCCACTACACATTATGAATGTCGGTACATTGTGAAAGCGTCATCTTTTCGTTGTGTTGGGTGTCGCTTATAGCGACGGTAGATGCCGGACTTTGTTCAACATTTAAACATAGCTTAAACTGAACTGTTACGAAACATACAGATTCATACGGATGGAAACAAGCGAATACACAGACAAGCCAAAGCATTCCGAGCATCTGCTTAAGGGGATAGACCAGGGTAAGAATTTTTTAGCCTAATTTTCTTATTTGCTTAAAATATTCCTTATAGAGTCTACTTTTTGAGATTCATTCACATAAGGTGTGCCATAAATGTTAAACTACATTAAAACCGCGATTTACTGCATAGGGGTCTGGTGCATCCGAGCGCTCAAATGTAACTATAATAGCTACCGACGGAACAGGGGTCCTGATAATTTGGGGTCACAGAGGAAATTAGCATCAACTAAAATACTAGTCTCAAGAAGATTTATTTTCGTAACATTATTCGTTCATGGTGAACAGCTTGAAAGTACGTGCTTGTCTCACGTTTGCTTAACTTGTCATTTTGTTTGTTTTTTATATGAAATAAAAAGTGAGTAATGAAAATGAAAGGCCGGCCGGTGTGGCCGTGCAGTTCTAGGCGCTTCAGTCTGGAACCACGTGACCGCTGCGGTCGCAGGTTCGAATCCTGCCTCGGGCATGGATGTGTGTGATGTCCTTAGGTTGGTTAGGTTTAAGTAGTTCTAAGTTCTAGTGGACTGATGACCACAGATGTTAAGTCCCATAGTGCTCAGAGCCATTATTTAAAAATGAAAAATAAACGTATTTACACGGACAGAAAAGGTCCGAAAACTAACCCCAGTCGAGTAAAAATCGCTTCGATTGGTAGAAGCGGAAGCCAGTTAACCGATGTAATTTCGTCAAAACGTGACTGTTTCGACATCCGTTTTAAAAGGCCAACTGCACGGTATCGACATTGCCAAGTAAAGGTTTCAATACTGAAAAACAGAAGTTGAAACTTTAAAAATGGCTCAAATGGCTCTGAGCACTATGGGACTTAACATCTATGGTCAGCAGTCCCCTATAGAACTACTTAAACCTAACTAATCTAAGGACATCACACAACACCCAGTCATCACGAGGCAGAGAGAATCCCTGACCCCGCCGGGAATCGAACCCGGGAACCCGGGCGTGGGAAGCGAGAACGCTACCGCACGACCACGAGCTGCGGACTTGAAACTTTAAACGCTTGCTTTTTCAAAATAAAATTTTTCTAGTTTGTGGGAGCTATAATTGGTGAAATATTCGTGCAGTTACATAATACCTTTTGGTAACTTGCGAGTCGGCGTCTTTTCTACTGTAGCACGTAGGATTTTTGCAGTATATTTTAATTTCCATTTTTGGTGGACGTTTTTATAAGGACTTTGTTGTCAAATCAATGACTTTTATTTAAGAGTGCCGCAATTTTCTTAAAAACCATTTTATGCCAAATATCTCTACGTACTACGTTAGAGAGTATAGTTAGTTTCACAGTAGCTTTTGAAATTTTGTTCTAGGGTGAGAATTGTGGTGTTCAGAGCTCCCAGTAACCACCCTCACACTCTGGAAAGGCAATTCGTTGATGTCGTGTAGTGTCCTCTGGGTGGAAGTTTTTTACTTAAAACGAATACGTTATACAATCTTAAGGGTCTGCACAGAGGTCTAGAGTCAGTTTTGTAATTTGTTTGTTATTTTGTTGGAAAAATCATGAATATTTGTTCCGGAATCTAGAGTCATCCTGGTCTACCCCCATAACAGCGGTGACAGAAACATCAAAGTCAGTTCTGTACCGTTCTCTTGAAACCACTGCAGCACGATTATGGCCTAGTGGCACGGACAGTGGTCCTGGTGGAAGATGTCGTAGGCGTGGGGGAAGTCAGCAAACAACAATCGATGCAGGTAGTCCTCAGTAAGGTTCACGTAGTCCACGGGTGTCATGGTACTTCCGACTACTAAGTCAGGTCCGATGGAAGCCTCGTTGAATGCTTACAAAGCATAATGCTGTCCACACCGACATGCATCAATGATGATGTGCATGTTACGAGCTGCTGTCCGGCTGGAGGAGGACGTACATCGCCACGATGATCGACTTGGTGTAACCAAAAATGTGATTCATGTCCCAGGCGAAATGTTTCTATTGATTCAAAGTACATTCTTACTGACTTTGTGCCTACTGCAGTTATATTTAACCAAGTCGTTGGATCAACATAGGCACAGTAAGGACAGGGCTTTGTTTAACAATGTGCATTGGTTGATGTGCCTCGAAGCACATTGGCCTGCTGCAGCATTTATACCCTGCCGTCAGTTCTGCCACAGATCACCACCTACATTGATTTAAGGGAGCGGAAGCCTCAGAAAACCTCGCTCCATGATGAGGTGTGGACACCTTCTCACGCATGCGTTGTGTCAACCACATTCCGCAGATGCTCACCACAGTCGCGCTTACAGAGCCCACCAGCTTAGCCGTTTGCGAATGTCTCGCCACGTGACCATGGCACCAGGTAGCATTCAATCTCAGGTTGGCAGGGTTTGTAATTCTCTGCTCAACAACCTGTACACGAATTCGGAATAAATGTGAGGTTTTATCAGTTACAGCATTTGCCTTACAACCATGGGAAATCTCCCGAGAAATTTAGTCGGACTCGGTGTATTGGAGGCGAGGGGTTATCCGTTACAGCAAGTGTCTTACAACTATGGGAAAACTCCCGAGAACTACAGTCGGACTCGGTGGACTGTATCTATGTTTAATTTATATCGGAGTCAATGTGTGTGCGTGGACAACCGTTGGATATTTTAATGAACGCTATAGTGAGCATTTTCATGCACATATTAACAGCAATCACTTCAAACCAGCATCAGATTTCTACTGCTTCGAATTATTAAAGGTGACGTTATTGTCATACATTAAGTGGCATGCTACCGCAACGTGGCGTACCAAATCAAATATCGATGTTAAGAAGTAAGTGTATTGTGTATAAAATTTGTATGTCAACTGGAATTGTGTTCTGACTGATTGTAATACGGATGAATTTAAGTCTAGTTAATTCTTCGCTCGTCGAGATTTTATTAACACATTCGTGCCTTGCAGGCACCGTGCATCACACTACGTTTTTGGAGATGTATCGAAAGAAAGGCTGTTTTCATGTCACTGTAATAATAATATGGCTAACGGCCTTGCCACTTTGGTAACACAGGGCCCTGTTAGATCACCGAAGTTAAGCGTTGTCTGGCTGGATTAGCACATTAGCACTTGGATGGATGACCATCCGGTCTGCCGAGCGCTGTTGGTAAGCGGGCTGCACTCAGTCCTCGCGAGGCAAACTGAGGAGCTACCTGACTGAGAAGCCACGGCTCAGGTCTTGTAAACTGACATACAGCCGGTAGAGCTACACGCATCCACTAGAATCTGCTCTCTGTAGTTGAGTCTTGCCGTTCCTCTCAAATTGTCCATTTGTTACCTCACCTCTCCCGCCTTCCCCCAAACGTCCCTCCATTACAACATAACGTACATTAAAGATTTTTTGTAGCCGAGATCGCGTTCAAAACAGTTGTTTTAATGACGTGTTTCGACAAGTAAGACTGCCATCATCAGTCTAACCAGTCGAACCCAGTCAACAGTAAAAAGTTTCGACTCGATCTTGGTACAAAAAATTTCTTTAAAGAGAAACCTCAGTCACATTACTTAATGGCTGATGATCTCTCTTTATCCTCCCTTTATTCACGCTGTACTCTAAATCTCTCTCTCTCCGCAGACGGATTCAGTACAAATAACTAGCTATCCGATATATCCAACTGCCCTTCAGCATCCTTTTGTGTAAACCACATTTCTTCTCACGACCGTATTGTTTATAGTTCGCGTTTCACTTCCATGAACGACTACATTCCAGACAAATTGTTTAAACAATTACCTCCTAACATTTAAACTTATGTTCGATGTTAACAAATTATATCGTCTTCACTTCCGCCACTGCCCGCAGCTCGTGGTCGTGCGGTAGCGTTCTCGCTTCCCGCGCCCGGGTTCCCGGGTTCGATTCCCGGCGGGGTCAGGGATTTTCTCTGCCTCGTGATGGCTGGGTGTTGTGTGATGTCCTTAGGTTAGTTAGGTTTAAGTAGTTCTAAGTTCTAGGGGACTGATGACCATAGATGTTAAGTCCCATAGTGCTCAGAGCCATTTGAACCATTTTTGAACTTCCGCCACTATCATTTATTTTGCTGTCCAAATAGCAATACTATTGTTTAGTACCTCATTTCCAAATTTCGTACGCCTAAAACCATAGGACCAGATTTTGCCACATTCCACTACCTTCGTTTTACCTTTTTATGTTCGTCTTAAGACTCTTAATCAAGTCACTACGCACTCCGTTCAACTGCTGTTACAACTCCTTTGACAACCCACACAGAATTACAACGTCATCGATAAAGTTAGAAGGTTTTGCATCTTTCCTCTGAACTTGAATCCTTTTTGCCAAATTTCTTCATGGTTTCCGTTACTGCTTCCTCTATGTAAAGATTGAGTAACACGGAGGCTAGGCCACCTCCCGTTCCTTTCATGTCCTCGTTCGTGTAAGTGATCGCCAGGGTCACAGATGTTAATGGGCGACAGGTTTTATTAATAAAGAGCAGTCCACAATATTATAATCGAGCAATTGCGTCTTTCAGTGGAGTCAAACATTATTTAAATACGCGCTACTAGTCTCGCGCATTTCCAGCATAGAGGAACATTCCTTTTCCCTGCCTAGTAGGTCCCTTAGTGTTGACACCCTCCAGTGCCCTTTGCAGACGTTATTAAGCGACTGCCTCAGGTTTCGTCTTCTCGAGATTCGTGGACGAGGATGGGGAGGTTATGACCCCGACTCTGAAGGCAATAAACTCGCGAGATAGGGGCTGGCTGGCGAGCCGCAATTTTCCGCGCTTTTGCCGCGGAGCTTTCGCGAGGCCGTCTATTAAAGCAAGAGGCAAGGGCACCGCCCTACCGCCCTCTAATTGCGTTAACACTGCGAGGAAGTCTGCCGCGGGGCACGGAGGGGGCAGGGGGGTGGTGGGTGTGGACCAGTGGCGACGGGGCACGAGGAAGGTGCGGTCACGGTTAGATTAGACAGCTTTTAGAGTCGTGCGAAGAACCCATAAACCTCAAGAAAAATAGAAAATTTCGAACTTAAAAAAAGGCAGGTGCTGACAGCTTTCAGTATTATCGAAATACCAGTGACTGAATTGAGAAGGGAGTGAGACAGGCTTGCAGCTTATCCCCGATGTTATTCGATCAGTGCATTGAGCAAGCTGTTAGGAAACCAAAGAAAAATTCGGAGTATGAATTAAACTTTAGGGAGGAGAAATATAAAAATGAAGTTGTACTTCTGTCAGAGACAGCAAAGGAATTGGAAGAGTAGTTGAACGGAATGGACAGTGTCTTGAAAGGGGGTTATAAAATGAACATCGACAAAAGCAAAACAACGATAAGGGAAGGTAGTCGAAATAAATCAGGCGATTCTGAGGGAATAAGATTAGGAAACAAGACACTTAAAGTAGTAGATAGGTTTTGCTATTGTCGTTGTTGTTGTTGTTGTTGTGGTCTTCAGTCCAGAAACTGGTTTGATGCAGCTCTCCACGCTACTCTCTCGCGTGCAAGCCTCTTCACCTCCGAGTAACTACTGCAACCTATATCCCTCTGAATCTGCATACTGTATTCATCTCTTGGTCTCCCTCTACGACTTTTACCCCCCACGCTCCCTACAGTACTAAACTGGTGATCCCTTGATGCCTTAGAATGTGTCCTACCAACCGATCCGTTCTTCTAGTCAAGCTGTACCACAAATTTCTCCTCTCTCAAATTCTATTCAGTACTTCCTCATTAGTTACCTGATCTACCCATCTAATCTCCAGCATCTTCAGTAGCACCACATTTCAAAACCTTCTTTTCTGTTCTTGTCTAAACTGTTTATGGTTCATGTTCCGCTTCCATGCACAGCTAAGCTGTTTATCAGATACTTTCAGAAAGGACTTCCTGACACTTACATCTACAAAATTTCTCTTCTTCAGAAACGCTTTTTTGCTATTGCCAATCTACATTTTATACCCTCCCTACTTCGATCATCATCAGTTATTTAGCTTTCCAAACAGCAAAACTCATTTACTGCTATTAAACTTAGATTATGCTATTAAGACAGCAAAATAAGTGATGATGGTAGAAGTAGAGAGGATAAAAATATGGACTGGCAATGGCCTGAAAAATGTTTCTGAAGAAGAGATATTTTCGAACATCGAATATAGATCTAAGTAACAGGAAGTCTTTTCCGAAAGTATTTCTATGGCGTGTAGGCATGTATGGAAGTGAAACAGGGACGATAAGCAGTTTAGAAAAAACGGAATGGAAGCTTTTGAAATGTGGTGCTACCGAGTAATGCCGAAGATTAGATGGATATATCACATAACTAATGAGGAGGTACTGAATAGAAATGAGGAGAAAAGATATGTGTGGCACAACTATCGGGTCGGTTGATAGAACACATTCTGCGGCATCAAGGGATCACCAGTTTGGTATTGGAGGGAGATGTGCGGGGTCAAAAGTTTAGAGGGAGACAAAGAGCTGAATACAATACGTAGATTCAGCAGAATGTAGGTTGCAGCAGTTATTCGGAGATGATGAGGCTTACGCAGGAAAGTAGCATGGAGAACTACATCAATCCAGTTTTCGGACTGAACACCACAACAACACCATCAGTAAAAATGGCTCTGAGCACTATGGGACTTAACATCTGAGGTCATCAGTCCCCTAGAACTTAGAACTACTTAAACCTAACTAACCTAAGGACATCACACACATCCAAGCCCGAGGCAGGATTCGAACCTGCGACCGTAGCGGTAGCGCGGTTCCAGACTGAAGCGCCTAGAACCCCTCGGCCACAACGGCCGGCCAACACCATCAGTAATCATAATTCTTGGTTGCAGCATACTGACGTCAATTATTTACAGAAGAATGGAGAAACTGGAAAAAGCCGCACTCTGCCAAGATCAGTTTGGGTTTCGGAGAAATCTGTGATTAAGCGAAGTAATACTGACAGTATAACCTATCCTAGAAAATAGGTTCAAGAAATGCTAACATACGTTTATAGTATTTCAAGATTTAGAAAAAGCTTTAGACAGTGCTGACTGGATTACGTTATATGAAGTTTTGAAGGTAGTAGGGATACAATATAGTGAGTTAAAGCTTATCTACAAATTATACGGAAACCAGACTGCTGATATGAGAAGCAAACAACATAAGAGGGCAGCAGTAATTCAGAAGAGGTTGATACAGCGCTGTAACTTACCCACATTGTTATTCATTGCGTATGTTCAGAAATTTCTGGAGGAAACGAAGGAGAAATTTGAAACGGGAATAAAACTTCTGGGAGTTGAAAAAAAGATGAGGTTTACCCACGACATTGAAATTAAGTAAGTAATGGCAAAGGGCTTGGAAGATCAGTTGAACGGAATCGGTAATGTAATGAAAAGAGCGTGTAAAATTAACACAAAAAAACCAAAAAGTGTAATATGTAACGGAATGTAGTCGAACGAAGTCACGCAATGCAGAGAGAACTGGATTAAGAAATGAGAAATTGAAAGTAGTAAATGAGTTTTGCTATTTGGAAGCAAAATAGCTGGTAGTAGCCTACGTTGATTAGGATGTAAAACGAAGACTGGCAACAACGGGAAAACATTCCTAGAAAAGAGAAATTTGGTGACACTGAATATAAATGTAAGAGTCTTTATGCCGGCCTCTTTATTGATGGACTGCACTTTGAATTCTCCTAAAAATCGAAATTGATCACTCGCCTGCCCCAGTACCGGCATTGCGTCGTCGTTGTATTTCATGTCGCTTTGCAATGATACGGCTGGGTATGTAATTGACGTGACTGTGTCAAGCAACACTAATTCTGTATTGAAACATTACAAGATAGTTTTTCCTGTTTATCTGCATTAGCTTACATTTTTCCTCACGCAGAGCAAGTTTCCATTCATCACAACAAGCAGAAGCTTTGCTCAATTCATCCGGCATCCTCCAACAGTCACTCAACAACGATACCACACCGTACTCCTCAGTGTCACCAGCAAACAGCCGTAGACTGGAGCTCATCCTCTCCGCCCGATCATTCATATGTATATAGAGGAGAAGGGCGAACCAGTCACACCTCCCTAACGCACTATTGACGATACCCTTGTCTCTGAAGAATACTCGCCATCGAGGGCAACGTACTGCGTTCTACCGATTAAGAGTTCTTGGAGCCACTCACATATCTGTGAACCAATTTCCTAATTTTATTATTTAACCACGACTGTTTTTATTTATTTTTTATTTACATGTCAAGTTCCGTAGGACCAAATTGAGGAGCAAATCTCCAAGGTCATGGAACGTGTCAGTACATGAACTTACAACATAAAAGTAATAACAGATAAAAATAAATGTTCATGAACCTGAAAGAAAATCAGTCCTTAAGTTTAAGCAAACGCTATCAGCATTACAATGAGAGTCAGCTTAATTTTTCAAGGAACTCCTCGACAGAATAGAAGAAGTGATCCATGAGGATACTCTTTAGTTTCGATTTGAAAGCGCGTGGATTACTGCTAAGATTTTTTAATTCGAGTGGCAGCTATTGAAAATGGATGCAGCAGTATACTGCACACCTTTTTGCACAAGAGTTAAGGAAGTCCGATCCAAATGGAAGTTTGATTTCTGCCGAGTATTAACCGAGTGAAAGCTGCTTATTGTTGGAAATAAACTAATATTGGTAACAAGAAACGACAGTAAGGAATATACATATTGAGAGGCCAATGTCAAAATACCCAGACTCGTGAACAGAGGTTTACAAGAGGTTCGTGAACTCACACCACTTATTGCCCGAACCGCCCGTTTCTGAGCCAAAAATATCCTTCTAGAATGGGAAGAGTTACCCCCAAAACATAATACCATACGACATAAGTGAATGAAAATAAGCAAAGTAGACTAATTTACGTGTCGAAGTATCACTCACTTTCGATACCGTTCGAATAGTGAAAATGGCAGTATTAAGTCTTTGAACAAGATCCTGAACGTGAGGTTTCCACGAAAGCTTACTATCTATCTGAACACCTAGGAATTTGAACTGTTCAGTTTCACTAATCATATGCCCGTTCTGTGAGATTAAAACGTCAGGTTTTGTCGAATTGTGTGTTAGAAACTGTAAAAACTGAGTCTTACTGTGATTTAACGGTAGTTTATTTTCTACAAGGTTTGTTCTTTTCCATCCCTAAACAGCGAGCGAGGTTGCGCAGTGGCCAGCACACTGGACTCGCATTCGGAATGACGACGGTTCAAATCCGCGTCCGGCCGTCCAGATTTAGGTTTTCCGTGATTTCCGTAAATCGTTCCTGGCAAATGCTGGTTTGATTCCTGTGAAAGAGCACGGCCTATTTCCTTACCCCTCCTTGGATCAATCCGAGCTTCTCCTCTGCGTCTAATGACCTCGCTGTGGACGGAACCTTAAACAATAATCGTCCGTCCTTCCTTCCTTCTACCCCTAATCCACTTACTCGGCAATTATTTCTCCAGAGCGCGATTTTCAATCAGTTTGACCTTCGTCCATAATTCAGCTACATCCATCACACTGGAACCAAATGATGCGCATTCATTCCTTAACGAGAACATAAGAACCTCCCGAGCATTCTTGACAGATTTATTAACTTTGGTGGCCATTATCGGTATGATAAAATCATGCTCACTAATCCCTATCTCTATAATGGCAGTGTCGATAAGGTCAGGCCTGTTTGTAGCTACGAGGTATAAAATATATCCATTGCATGTGGGTTGTTGAACCAGCTGCTCAAGACGATTTTCGGAGGGTCTGTTGAGAATTACTACAAGAGTCTGCCTGTCCGTACCGACTACGATGTATCCATAGACGTTGCAATTCATACTCTGTAAGTTAAAGTCGCCTCCACCTAACACTGTATAATCGAGGGTCTTCCGCGCTATTGAATGTAGAATTTCTTAGAAAGATTCTACATCTGTTACGGCGTAATCCGATACTTAACTTGAGTTCACCTAGGCCTATTACTCGCGTCCAGATAAATTCGCAATCAGACTGTTTTAATTCGCGTCTCACCTTGCACAATGTTCTGGAAAAGAGATTCACGTATGACACATTGTGCTCATACGTAACACCTGTTTGTATATGTGCTTCTTATGGAAGTATATTACGTTTATAGTATTAGCGAGGTAAATTAGTGATTCGAAACGCGTCGTCAACAATTTAACGTTACTAAAATGGTTCAAATGGCTCTAAGCACTATGGGAGTTAACATCTGAGGCCATCAGTCCCCTAGACTTAGAACTACTTAAACCTAAGTAACCTAAGGACATCACACAGATCCATGCCCGAGCCAGGATTAGAACCTGCGACCGTAGCGGCAGCGCGGTTCCGGACTGAAGCGCCTAGAACTGCTCGGTCACAGGGACCGGCATTAACGTTACAAATTAATGATGTATCAGTGTAGTGACTGGTTGCGGTACATACAGCATGGACCTGAACACGAGGCTATTCACGTATGTTTGCTGAGTATTTCTGTACAAGGAACTCGTGGTTATCGGTGACTCGTTACGGAGTAAGAGTGCAACTGTAGTTTATTCGATTTGTTATCCAATTAGGTTTCTTGTGTGCAAATACGTTCACAACAGTGAAAGAGGCTGTAATACTCGACCACCAAAATGGTACAACATATGTTACATGGTGGTGCTACAATCGTCAAACTAAATACATACACTTCTTGTCTCCAGCGCGTTCAAGCCGTTGTGTCGATGTACAGCACGTAACAAATGCTCTGCTGTTTCCTGCAGGTTATGTTCAAAGCATCTACCACCATGATCACTGCAGAGTGTAGGCTACAGCGATGCTCCATCGCCTGTCTTACACACTAAAGAATCCCAGACTTCTGATGCACTACTTACGCAGCTGCGTCAGTTCCTGATACCCGATCCAAAGTGAGTGTCGGACGAAGTATCGTAAAGTAGGCCTTACACGCGTCCTCAAAAGAAAAAGTCTATCGGTGTCATGTCTGGTGACCGAGCTAGCCACAGAACAGAAAATCATTGTTGTCTATAACGAGATTCTGTTACCTTGTTGAGAGCCACGGGAAACCACGGGTGCCTTACACTAAAATGGTCACAAAATATTCGTGAAAAAAAAATGGCTCTCAGCACTATGGGACTTAACATCTGAGGTCATCAGTCCCCTAGAACTTAGAACTACTCAAACCTAACTAACCTAAGGACATCACACACATCCATGCCCGTAGCAGGATTCGAACCTGCGACCGTAGCGGTCGCGCGGTTCCAGACAGAAGCGTCTAGAACCGCTCGGCCACACCGCCCGGCTAAATATTCGTGAAGACTCTGCCAAATTTTACATCTGGACTTCGGGTTCACTGTGCTCTCACGTAAACTTACAGTAATTGCTTAAACGTTGCCTCGTAATTATTTCATATGTGAGTCCGAGTAGCCTTTTTTTAAAGAAACTGATGAAAAATGTGAAACGAAGGGATAAAAAGATCATGAAAAAAGCTTATGAATGTTACATTCACCTACATCTACATCTACATGGTTACTCTGCAATTCACTCTTAAGTGCCTGGCAGAGGGTCCATCGAACCATTTTCATACTACTTCTCTACCATTCCAATCTCGAATGGCGGGTGGGAAAAAGGAACACCTAAAACTTCCGTTCGAGCTCTGATTTCTCTTATTTTATTATGATGATGATTTCTCCCTGCGTAGTTGGGTCTCAACAAAATATTTTCGCATTCGGAAGAGAAAGTTGGTGATTGAAGTTTCGTAAATAGATATCGCTGCAAAGAAAACCACCTTTGTTTCAGTGACTGCCACCCCAACTCACGAATCATATCAGTGACACTCTCACCTCAATTGCACGATAACACGAAACGAGCTGCCCTTCTTTGCACTTTTTCGATGTCCTCCGTATATCCTACCTGGTAAGGATCCCACACCGTGGATCAATATTCCAGCAGAGGACAGACAAATGTAATGTAGGCTGTCTCTTTAGTGGATTTGTCGCATCTTCTAAGTGTTCTACCAACAAAGCGCAGTCTTTGTTTCGCCTTCCCCATAATATTATCTACGTGGTATTTCCAATTTAAGTTACTCGCAATTGTAATTCCTAGGTATTTAGTCGAATTGAGAGCCCTTAGATTCGTGCTATTGATCGTATACCCAAAATTTATCGAATTTCTTTTAGTACCCATGTGGATGCCCTCGCACTTTTCTTTGTTTAGTGCCAATTGCCACTTTTCGCACCATAAAGAAATTCTCTCTAGATCATTTTGTAATTGCAGTTGATCGTCTCATGATTTTACTAGACGGTAAATTACAGCGTCATCTGTTAAAAATCTGTTCAGATTATCATCTAGATCGTTTATGTAAATCAGGAACAGCAGAGGGCCTATGACTCTACCTTGCGAAACGCCAGATTTCACGTCTGTTCTACTCGATGATTTACCGTCTATCACTGCGAACTGTGACCTCTCTGAGAAGAAATCACAAATCTAGTCACACAACTGAGACGATGCTCCATATGCATGCAATTTGAGTAGTAATCCCTTGTGAGGAACGGTACCAAAAGCCTTCTGGAAATCTAGGAATGTGGAATCGATCTTAGATCCCTGTCGACAGCACTCATTACTTCATGGGAATAAAGAGCTAGCTGTATTGTACAAGTACGATATTTTCCGAATCCGTGTTGGTTGCGTATCAATAGGTCATTTTCTTCAAGTACAGAATATGCTCCAAAATCTTTCTGCAAACTGAGGTCAGTGATGTGGGTCTGTAATTGAATGGGTTACTCCAATTTCCTTTCATGAATATTGGTGTGACCTGTGCTACTTTCCAGTCTTCAAGAACAGACTTTTCGTCAAGTGAGCGGTTGTATATGATTGCTAAGAAAGGCGCTACTGTGTCTGCATACTCTGAAAGTAACCTGATTGGTATAGAGTCTGGACCTGAAGACTTGCTTTCTTAAGTGGTTTGAGTTTCGCAACACCTAAGATATCCATTTTATGTCACTCATGCTAACAGCTGTTCTGGTTTCGAATTTTGGAATATTTACTTCGTCTTCTTTCGTGAAGGAATTACGGAAAACTGTATTTAGTAACTCCGCTTTGGAGACGCCATCATCGGTAACATTTCCATCGCTATCGCGCAGTGATGGTATTGACTGTTTTTTGCCACAGGTGTATTTTACATACGACCGGAGTCTCTTTGGGTTTTCTACCATATTTTGAGACAATGTTTCATTGTGGAAACTATTGAAAGCATCTCGCATTGACGTCCGCACTAAATTTAGAGCTTCCGTGAAACTTAGATAGTCTTGGGGATTTTACGTTCTTCTGAATTTGCCATGCTTTTTTCGCTGCTTCTGCAACAGTGTTCTGACGTGTTTTGTGTACCATGGTGGTTCGGACCCGTCTCTTATTTACTTAAGCGGTATGAATCTATCTATTGCTGTCGACACTGTATCTTTGAATTTGAGCCATATCTGGTTTACATTTACATAATTAGTACCCGTGGAGATGAAAAATGCCAAGTTCAGGCGGGCTACCGGATGACGAAGGGAAACAGTTTGATATACGACTTTTCTTTACTAACTTCAGTATCGCCCGATTTCCCAAAATGTGACTTGAGTGGCAGGCCTAGTCGGTTCCTCCTTCCTTCATTCTTCACTTTCTCCTCCCATCCACAGGAATGAATTAGAGGGGCTCTGAAAAGACATGGCACGCCAGATCGTCACTCGTGATTGCAGGCCGTATGGCGAGCGACAATGACGTTCGTATCCCCCGTCGTCTGTGGCGTCCCCAGGCACGTCTTCAGAGGTCATCGGGGTTCATTTCGAAGCAAGACTCATCAGTGAAGACAATTCTACCCCATTCAATGAGATTCCAGGCCACAGACATGTCTGGAAACGTACCGGACAGCAGTGGAATAGCAACCTCGCCATATGAGCCGACAACCAGGAGTGATGGTCTCGGGAGCCATTCCATTTCAAAGCAGGACCCATTTGGTTGCCATCCGAGGCAGCCTTGCAACTCTCAATGATGTACTCTGTGACTTGTAATTTGGAACGGATGCACTGGTCGAACAGTATTGTAAATACTTGTTTTAATTTTGACGTGCAAATGCGCCTTATACCAACTACCCGCCTAAGTAAGATATGAACTACATTTACAGCTCTAACCTTTACCGAGGTATGTGTAATGACAGTTCACTCTACGTTTTATATTTATGACATTGTATGTTATTATTCATAATTCAATCTATTTTACATTTCATGTACACTTTGTACGCACCGGCCGGGGTGGCCGAGTGGTTCTAGGCGCTACAGTCTGGAACCGCCCGACCGCTACGGTCGCAGGTTCGAATCCAGCCTCGGGCATGGATGTGTGTGATGTCCTTAGGTTAGTTAGGTTTAAGTAGTTCTAAGTTTTAGGGGACTGATGACCTTAGAAGTCCCATAGCGCTCAGAGTCATTTTTACACTATGTACAGATTAGATAATGGTATTGTCTATAATCTAGATTTTTTTCAATTTGTTTGTCAAATAATTTCATCAGGATATTTCTGGATACGTTTATAACACAGGATATCGCATTGTCTCAACGATTACTTTACTTATCACTTTCAAAATATGGTAGATTATAGTTATTTACTAGATAAATAAATCTGTGGACTGGGTTTCTAATGTTAATCTTAGAACTCTCACAATATTTTTTCTTTTAATTTATGTGTATGATGGATAGCAATCTTTATTTCACAAAAGTTTGAAGAAATTTGATAGTAATGTGCTTTGAAAAATTTTGTACGAGAGGAAGTTGTGTTGTAGTATATACAGAATATGTAGGAAATTTCACCTTTTTATCTGCAATGATTCAGCAGAAAGTATTCCTCATACGCTGTAGCATGAAATTTGCGGGAAATGAGGAAAGTGATATCTTATAGCTTTTACGCCATAAACAAGTACCTTAACTTCGGTCATAATCATAGATTTGGTCTTTTTGGTCTTCATGTAAGTCTTTTCTTCTAGTCCGATCATTCTGGCACGTCCTTTCATTGACATTTCAGAACCAGCAATAAGCACATCATCAATTTTCTTCAATAGCTTTTCAGTGAAGCAACCTGTGTAAAATCCTAGTCTCATAAGGGTCCTGATTCTTCCATTGTTACCACCACAGAGCCGCGCACGATTAGCCGAGCGGCCTCAGGCGCTGCAGTCGTGGACTGTGCGGTTGATCCCGGCGGAGGTTCGAGTCCTCCCTCCGGCATGGATGTGTGTGTTCGTCCTTAGGATAATTTAGATTAAGTAGTGTGTAAGCTTAGGGACTGATGACCTTAGCAGTTAAGTCCCATAAGATTTAACACCCTTTTTTTTACCACCACTGAACACCAAACAAGCACCATATATGAAAATTTTAACAGTATTAGACCAACAAAATGTTGGTTTTTGAGCACCTCTTCCAGATGAGGTTATTAAAACTTTCGTTCGGTTTTCGTGTTCCTCCATGTCTGCATTTCTTTGATAAATCGTAAATAATCGCATCTTACATGGGTTCGCAGCCCCTCCATAGAAGTGTTTGCTTTGATGGGAGGAAATAATAAAATATTGCAAATAAGGCCACGGTCGGGGATGAAAGTGAGCAAGGCACTGACCATTAGTTGAAACAAGATGGCTTTTACATTATTTTTGGCACTAATTAAACTCGTAAAATTGTAGACAATATTTCAAAACTGCTGTAGAGCTATCTGGTAGCAAAGAACAGATCATTTTTACATACACCGTTGGGCCAAAACATTATGACTATCTCTTTAATAGCGTGTTGTTCCACTTTTCAAACACAGTGCAACAGAGGTTCTGCTTGACATGGATTCTACGAGTCCTTGACAGGATTCCAGAAGTACGTGGCACAAGATGTCTACGCGCAGGTCAAGCAATTTTCGCAAATTACGGGATGGTGGTCTACAGGCACACAGCTGGGGCCCGATATGTGTTCGAGAAGGTACACGTCAGACACATTTTCCGGCCAAGACATCAATGTGAGTTCACTATAATGCCCCCCCCCCCCAAAAATAAAAATCACTGTAGCACGATTCTGGTCTTGCAACACAGAGAGTTATCCCGCTGAAAGATGTCGTCGCCGTAGGGGGAGACTTAAACATGAAACGATGCAGGTAGTCCGCAATAATGTTCACGTAGTTCACTGCTGTCACGGTGTCTTTGAGTACTACTGTAAGTACCATGGGAGCCCAACTCAGTGTACCCCATAGCATAATTCTTCCCTCACCAAGCACGGTGCTTGCATCATACAGCTATTCGCATGGACGATGGCGTGTAAAGACACAACCATCGATTTGCTGAAACAAGAAGTGTGATTCATTCGACAGGAAACACGTTTCTATCGACCCACCTTGAAAACTCATTGATGCTGTACCCACTGCAACCATAACAGACGATGTCATTGCTTCAGCACAGGGACATGTAGAAGTCGTGTGTTGTGCAGCTCCATGGTAAATAATGACCTTTGAACGGTGTGTTCCGAAACTTGCGTACACCAGCAATGTACTCTGACGTCAGATCTGCCACAGACCGCTGCCTGTACTGGATTACGTGGGGGTCCTTCGACTTCTACTTCTGGTGAGACTTGGTCGTCCAGTACCATACGGCCTACTCGTTATTTCACCATCCTTCAATCGCTTTCTATACGTGCTCACGACAGTTGTACGACAGCTGTTTCAGAGATTCTCGGTTTCCAGTCGCAACGCCACAAAAATGTGCCCTTTGTCAAAACCGCTTATATCAGTGTATTTCCGCTCATGCGGCCCGTACCTTTGCCCTAATGACTGCCCATTCGTCTCTCTTCCGCTCACATTGTTTCCCTATTGCATCACGTGCCCGAAACACCACCAGGAGCCATTCAACCTCGCTATGGGCGGTGGTCATAATGATTTGGCTCGTCACTGTACGTCACCATTTAAGAGTAGATGGGGGAGGGGAGGGGGGGAGGTCGATCAGAACCTAAGAACCCTGCTGCACTGGTATGCTGGGGGAGACACCAGACGCAAGCACCTACCTGCCGTTCTCTCGTACCTAGTTTTACCCGCCAACTTGAGGGCTATCGATAGCATTGACGGCGAATTTCTATTTGTGAGATTCAGTTGAGATCAGCAACTTGGGTCACTCCATCTCAGAACTACCATATTCAAAACGCGAATTGGAGAAAAAAGTGTTGGGAATTACGAGGGTCACAGATGAAGCTCAGTTCGAAGAATAAGCCTCTCGACACTAACGTTCAAACTACTTCCCGGATTCTGGTTGGCTGGAGACCGTGAAAATTATTCAAAATGGTTCAAATGGCTCTCAGCACTATGGGACTTAACATCTGAGGTCAGCAGTCCTCTAGAACTTAGAACTACTTAAACCTAACTAACCTAAGGACATCACACACATCCATACCCGAGGCAGGATTCAAACCTGCGATCGTAGCAGTAACGCAGATCCGGACTGAGCCGCCTAGAACCGCTCGGCCACCACGGCCGGCGTGGAAATTATTGATCCTCCATTACCTCACAGCCCATTTACGATGCTCCACTCCAACCACAAGAGCCTTATACCACAGACAAAGCACGATTACTATCCGTGCTATGTAAGTTTTCCTCGAAACCTGCCACGCGGAGTTGCCGTGCGGTCTAGGATGCCTTGTCCAAGTTCACAAGGCTCCCCCCCATCGAAGGTTCGAGTCCTTCCTTGGGCATGGGTTTGTGTGTTGTTTTCAGCGTAAGTGACGTTCAGTTAGGTTAAGTAGTGTGTAAATCTAGGGACCGACGACATCAGCAGTTTGGTCTCATAGGAACTTACCAACACCCCGAAATCTACTTTGAGGTGGAATTAGCACAGCTAAATCTCCTTCTGCAGGATTTGATGTTAATGGGTCAGATACATCAGATAAGATAGAATTATTTTAAGAAAAGAAATGCAAACAAAGGAGATAGGTTTCAGGCTTCTTGTCCAAAACAGTGACCTTTCTCGTCAATTAATCTCGGGAGATCTCCACTACCTCGTCAAGTCGGCAGAATGAGAGTTTCACGGTACTGGAATATTTAGCACTGTAATATCTTAAATCATTGCAGAGTGTGTCTAACTCCTTAATGTCACCATCAAAAATGAACGGATGTGCCCAGAACTACTTTTTCTAGTAGTAAGTCTGGTACCGCGCGTCGTCGTAAGGTCTCTCTCCATTGTCCGTCGTTGTTTGGTGTCCGTCCTTCCCGTTCGTTTGTTTGTTCGCAGGCCGCTCTCCGTTTGGTCCCGCCGCGCTTTCTCGGCCACCCCACGACCGTTCCGGTCGCGGTCACAACAGGTTACACCAGTAAGTTTTCCTCGAAACCTGCCACGCAGGGTAGCCGTGCGGTATGAGGCACCTTGCAAGGTTCACACGGCTCCCCCCATCGAAGGTTCGAGTCCTTCCTTGGGCATGGGTTTGTGTGTTGTCCTTAGAATAAGTTAGTTTAAGTTAGATAAAGTAGTGTGTAAGCCTAGTAACCAATGAGTTCAGCAGTTTGCTCCCATAGCAGCGTACCACCACCTCGAAACCTACTTTCAGGCGGAATTAGCACAGCTGCATCTCCTGCTGCAGCAACTGATGGTAATGAGACAGATATATCAGACAAGCAAGAATTATTTTAAGAAAAAAGGTACGTAAACGAAGGAGATAGGTTTCAAGCTTCTTGTCCAAAACAGTGCCCTTTCTCGTCAGTTGATTTCGGGAGATCTTCACAACCTCGGCAAGTGAGAAGAATGATATTCTCAGGATACTGGAAAATTTTGCAGTGTAATTTCTTAAATCATTATAGATTGTGTCAAATAACCCGTTGATGTCACGATCAGCAATGAAGGGATGTGCCCAGAACTACTTTTTCTGCAATACTTTTTTTTTTTTTTCGAACTTGCACACAAAGCTTGCAGCCCTTCTACTGAGCGGTCTTTTATTATTCAATAGATTGTTATACTTCCAATGGTCATCTAAGTGCAGAGACTGAAGGTATTCCTCTGTCGCCTCGTACTGCCAGACCCGAGCGCTGCCAGCACACCCGCCCTGGTGACCCAGTGCAGTAGCGCCCTGACCCTGGGTCCGTGCCTACCTGCCCGTCGCCGCGGAATGTGGCACGGCAATAACGCCTGACACCCGTGCGGTGGAAAAAATGGGCCGTGTCGGCAGCGCCTGTGCGTGGGCGGCGGCCGGTGGGCGGCGCCTCCCCCGGGACCCGGCGCTTGGGCTCTCCCGCTGGCCCGACATTTGCTCCGCGGTCACAGCGGGTCAGCGCGCGACCTGCCGCGGTCACACGAAAGGCGGCGACAGCCTGGCGGCGACCGGACGCCGGCAACCGGCAACCGGCACTGGCGCCGAAATACGGGCCGGCAGCGGAAGCGACGCACGCTCAACCCGACCAAGAGAGTGCGGACACCGCTGTATGTAATGCGGAATTACCCACCAGAGGACACTGTAAAAATAGGCGGTCAAGCACTATGGGGTCACTACAGAAGCGGAGAGCTCAGCCAGTTCGAACGTGAATTACGCATTGGATGTCACCTGAGTAACAAATCTGTGAACGATATTTCAACCCCTCTTCACTCCGTCTTCAGGCCACGAGTGTCCTACCGAGACCATCCGACCACCGTGTCATCCCCAGTGGAGGATGCGGATAGGAGGGGCGTGGGGTCAGCACACCGCCCTCCCGGTTGTTATGATGGTATTCTTGACCGAAGCCGCTACTGTTCGGTCGAGTAGCTTCTCAATTGGCATCACGAGGCTGAGTGCACCCCGATAAATGGAAACAGCGCAAGGCGGCCAGAATGGTCACCCATCCAAGTGCCGATCACGCCCGACAGCGCTTAACTTCGGTGATGTCACGGGAACCGGTGTAGCCACTGCAGCAAGGCTGTTGCCATTTCAACCCTTCTGCTGGGTGACAATTATTTAAGATTGGACGTTCATGAAAAACATACACTATTTAAAATATGCGTCACATCCATAATTTTATACAGGGTGTTACAAAAAGGTACGGCCAAACTTTCGGGAAACATTCCTCACACACAAAGAAAGAAAATATGTTTTGTGGACATGTGTCCGGAAACGCTGTACACACACACACACACACACACACACACACACACATATATATATATATATATATATATATATATATATATATATATATATATAAGCAGTCACTTATTCCGCGCTGTCGGGAGGGATCGGCACTTGGATGGGTGACCATCCTGGCCGCCATGCGCTGTTGCCATTTTTCCATTTTTCGGGGTGCACTCAGCCTCGTGTGTGTGTGTGTGTGTGTGTGTGTGTGTGTGTGTGTGTAACGGAGTAACGAAACTGACGAATTCACTAAACTTAATGAATCTAAACCTACACTCCTGGAAATTGAAATAAGAACACCGTGAATTCATTGTCCCAGGAAGGGGAAACTTTATTGACACATTCCTGGGGTCAGATACATCACATGATCACACTGACAGAACCACAGGCACATAGACACAGGCAACAGAGCATGCACAATGTCGGCACTAGTACAGTGTATATCCACCTTTCGCACCAATGCAGGCTGCTATTCTCCCATGGAGACGATCGTAGAGATGCTGGATGTAGTCCTGTGGAACGGCTTGCCATGCCATTTCCACCTGGCGCCTCAGTTGGACCAGCGTTCGTGCTGGACGTGCAGACCGCGTGAGACGACGCTTCATCCAGTCCCAAACATGCTCAATGGGGGACAGATCCGGAGATCTTGCTGGCCAGGGTAGTTGACTTACACCTTCTAGAGCACGTTGGGTGGCACGGGATACATGCGGACGTGCATTGTCCTGTTGGAACAGCAAGTTCCCTTGCCGGTCTAGGAATGGTAGAACGATGGGTTCGATGACGGTTTGGATGTACCGTGCACTATTCAGTGTCCCCTCGACGATCACCAGTGGTGTACGGCCAGTGTAGGAGATCGCTCCCCACACCATGATGCCGGGTGTTGGCCCTGTGTGCCTCGGTCGTATGCAGTCCTGATTGTGGCGCTCACCTGCACGGCGCCAAACACGCATAAGACCATCATTGGCACCAAGGCAGAAGCGACTCTCGTCGCTGAAGACGACACGTCTCCATTCGTCCCTCCATTCACGCCTGTCGCGACACCACTGGAGGCGGGCTGCACGATGTTGGGGCGTGAGCGGAAGACGGCCTAACGGTGTGCGGGACCGTAGCCCAGCTTCATGGAGACGGTTGCGAATGGTCCTCGCCGATACCCCAGGAGCAACAGTGTCCCTAATTTGCTGGGAAGTGGCGGTGCGGTCCCCTACGGCACTGCGTAGGATCCTACGGTCTTGGCGTGCATCCGTGCGTCGCTGCGGTCCGGTCCCAGGTCGACGGGCACGTGCACCTTCCGCCGACCACTGGCGACAACATCGATGTACTGTGGAGACCTCACGCCCCACGTGTTGAGCAATTCGCCGGTACGTCCACCCGGCCTCCCGCATGCCCACTATACACCCTCGCTCAAAGCCCGTCAACTGCACATACGGTTCACATCCACGCTGTCGCGGCATGCTACCAGTGTTGAAGACTGCGATGGACCTCCGTATGCCACGGCAAACTGGCTGACACTGACGGCGGCGGTGCACAAATGCTGCGCAGCTAGCGCCATTCGACGGCCAACACCGCGGTTCCTGGTGAGTCCGCTGTGCCGTGCGTGTGAACATTGCTTGTACAGCCCTCTCGCAGTGTCGCAGCAAGTATGGTGGGTCTGACGCACCGGTGTCAATGTGTTCTTTTTTCCATTTCCAGGAGTGTATTTCATCGAATTTAAAAGCGAAGCGTACTACATGCGAGGAACATACACATCTATATCTACATCCACACTCTGCAAACCACAGCGCAGTGTATGGAAGAAGATACCTCCCGTAGCACGAGTTATTACTGTTTCTTGTCGGTCCAGTAGCATGTGGAGAGCGGAATCAGTGACTGCTTAAATGCCTACAAGCGCCTTGTAACTAGCCTAATCTTCTCTATTCAAGAGATTTATACGAAACTTATGATGCGGTTCTTAGTCACTTATTCTGCTCTTCATATGCTATTGGACCGACAAGAAACAGTAATAGCCGGCCGGGGTGGCCGAGCGTTTCTAGGCGCTACAGTCTGGAACCGCGCGACCGCTACGATCGCAGGTTCGAATCCTGCCTCGGGCATGGATGTGTGTGATGTACTTAGGTTTGTTAGGTTTAAGTAGTTCTAAGTTCTAGGGGACTGATGACCTCAGAAGTTTAGTCCCATAGTGCTCAGAGCCATTTGACCAATTTTTTGAAACAGTAATAACTCGTGCGATGGGAGGTACCTTCTTCCATATACTGCGCTGTGGTTTGCAGAGTGTGGATGTAGATATAGATGTGTATGTTGTATGTAGTACGCTTCTCTTTTAGTTTCGATGAAATAGGTTTAGATTCATAAAGTTTAGTGAATTTGTCAGTTTTCTTCTTCTGTTACAAATTTCACTGTTTACGAGCGAAGACACTGCCTCTAAAACAAAGCACACCAAGTACTGCACTACGAATTAGCACAACGCATAGAACAGAGGTAAGTTTGAACATCAAGCCCTACGAGAGAAAAATGGCAGACTCTAGACGTGAAGGATGCGTACTTATTGTTCGCTGTCGACTGACGCAAGCTTCTAGAAGACAAGCGTAGTGTGGTTCTCCTCTGGTGGACTGTGCGCTGTGGTACGCCTGCACAGTTTTGCTGGCACGGTCCTCTTGTACACTATCTGATCAAAAACATCCCAACACCAACTAGCGGGCATTAATATTTGCTGTACCCACCCTTCACGTTTATGACGTTTCGCATTCTGCTAGGGAAACTTTCAATGAACTGCCTCAACGTCTCTGGAGGAATGGCAAACCATCCTCCCTCAGCAACGGAAATCAGAGGAAGCAGTGATGTACAATTTTTTGAAAATAAAATTTTTAAATTCCAAAAAGTATCAAATACAAGAAATGCATAATGAGTATATATACATGACATTTTCTCATTAAATACTTTTTCTTGAATCTCTGCAATCTGTCATTCCACAGCGAATGCAAGATGGTACGCCTGTTGACGGCCATGCAGGATTTCTGAGACACTCTTCTCGTCGCAGGCATCTACGACCTGCATTCGAAATGTGTCGACGTCTACGATGGCGAAAGTGGAACACCGATTAGCATTCGTGTGTCGGAGCAGGAATGGTAAGTGTAGCTGAGGCAGTACACCAAATGAGCAGCCAGATCTCTTAGTTCTCAAAAAGAATTACCAGGAAGGCACAGATGCAGCAGTGCAAAACTGCGACTGAAATTCGTAGATAAACGTCCCAGCAGCATGAACAGGGACTACAGTTACAAGATGCCTACAGCCTGGCCGTCAGGAATTCCAGGCCAATAAGCCACGTGTATACGCCGGCCATGAGCCCCACAAGACCCGCGTTCAAGAGCAGAAACGAGCTACAACAGTAGAAATGGCGTGAGGCAGCAGCGTCTCGCTGCAGGAACACACTGCCCCCTGATGCCAGAGGCCGATGCACTGTTAACACTGCAAATCACCTGCTACAGTATCACAGGTAATAGTAATAACAATGGCAATGGCGACTCATCGCAGTAGAAAGAGACTGGAGTAGTATTCTGGGAACTGGTGTTCAAACACACCATTCGACCATCTGGATTTACGTTTTTAGTGATTTCCAGGACAATAAACAGTAATCTTCCTTCATTTACAGCCAGCAGTTCACAGTATCTTGAATCTGAACTGTCCATTGACGTATCAGAATGTGACGTAGGTTTTTACCATACGAGAGGGTACCCAAAGAAACCGGCAGTATTTTTTAAAAGCTATATATTTTAAACTGTTAACGAAATAATCTTATCCCCTTCAAAATACTCTCCATTGCAACTGATACATTTGTCCCAACGGTGCTTCCATTGTTCGAAACATTTTGTGTAGTTATCTTTAGAGATGGCAGACAGCTTCTCCCTCGTTTCTTCCTCGACTTCTTCATTGTTGACAAATCGGTGTCCTTTCCTGTCCCTTTTCACGCTTGGAAATAAGAAAACGCCGCACGGAGCCAGGGCAGGCGAGTAAGGTGCGTGAGACAGAGGAACCGTGCCATTTTCAGCCAAAAACTGTCTAACAGAGATGGCTGTGTGTGCAAGTGAGTTATCGTACTCGAAGACACAGTCTCCTGTCAGCCACAAATCGAGTCTTTTTTGACGAACACTGTTGCGCAGTCTTCCTCAAACTTCTAAATAAAAGGTTTGATTGACTGTCTAATCTGGGGGAACAAACTCTGAATTAACTGCGCCATTGGTATTAAAAAAGCCAATCAGCATTGCTTTGAAGTTTGATTTTATTTGACGACACCCGCTGCTCCCCTGTGAGTAGTATCGACCCCTTTGCACTGGTCCACTCTGTTCTCAGTCATGTTATTCTTCTTTCTCCTCTTTTCTTATATATATAAGCTAAATGTAAAGTGAATGAGCTATAAACCAAGGACACCGCCAAAAGTAAATTAATGAGTTGTTTTGTGGTAAGGATAGTGTTTTGATACTTCGTTAAATATCTGTATGAAACAAAGTAAGAAATACGCTCTTCAATTTATTAATTCATGTAT
This sequence comes from Schistocerca piceifrons, assembly GCF_021461385.2. Classification (NCBI taxonomy): domain Eukaryota; kingdom Metazoa; phylum Arthropoda; class Insecta; order Orthoptera; family Acrididae; genus Schistocerca; species Schistocerca piceifrons. Next base: position 854,386,102 of record NC_060140.1, on the reverse strand, counting down.
CTTCACACCTTTTGTATCGAGAAGGGGTAGCGTACAGACGTCTACTTGGATCCGTCGTACCAGCATTGTTAAAAATATGTATTTTAACTGTTTATTAAGAGTATTATGAAAAGATATTAGAAAAGGAATATTTATTCACACGCTTATAAGTTCAACTCTTATCTGTTGATCATTTCACTCGCCGCCGAGATCCAGCATCAGAAGGTTCGGTGCAGACAAAATTTATTAACGCCGTATCTGGAGGAGCGTTCCTGCACCGACATTGTCACGCTCAAGACTAAACAAAATGGAATTAACGTGAAGGTACTGACTCAGACTTGATAGGCACCTACTGCACTTGGTTTATTTATACTAAAAGTATTGTGCCTCGTGTGTTTAAGAACTTATAGACTGATCGACAGTTTCAAAAGTTGGGTGATTATTTGGAAGTAGCAGTACGCAATGCAAATTATGTGTATTCACCTTGAATCTAAAGATATTCAAGGTCTGTTGATATTGGTATTAGTTAAAGTCCACACAAGATTGTGCACAGATGCATAAATTATCTTCAAAATTTTCTCAACTATTCTTTCCAATACATTTCTTTCAATTATTCAAGCCAATATTAACCCATTTCGACATCGCTATTCAACTCACACTAACACAGCCCGCACTCCCCTCCGAACCGGTGTGGATCGCGTGGCGGACATATATATGGTGTGCGGGGTCACGGAGTGTGGTTATATGCATACATTCACGTCCAGTTGTAACCACTCGTCTGGACCATTTTATTTGCCCCACTCTGTCTTTGTTTGAGTGTTTTTTGATGAACGGGCGTAACACCGAAAAGGACTTTATTCTTACTTTTCGTTGTCCCGTTCTAACGGCCGGCCGTAGTGGCCGAGCGGTTCTAGGCACTTCAGTCCGGAACCGCGCGACTGCTACGGTCGCAGGTTCGAATTCTGCCTCGGACGTGGATGTGTGTGATGTCCTTAGGTTAGTTAGGTCTAAGCAGTTCTAAGTTCTAAGGCACTGATGACCTCAGATGTTAAGTCCCATAATGCTCCGAGCCAATTGAATCACTTGAACCGTTCTAACAGAACACACTTTTGATATGAAGACGCAAATCCTCAGATATGTAACGTAGCGTTACACCGAGAAAACGACCTGTTTGTCCGGCCCGTTTTTACTAAGTGGCAGGGATGCTAACGTTGCTGTAGAGTTATGGTTATTTTGCTTGTAATTGTGAGTACTTTACATAGAGCATTAGTTTGTTATCAGTACGTCGGAACCTTCACTTAAACCGGGGCGGCCTGACTTACTGTGCTGGTCGGTAGCAGCAGAGGCCAGCTGGTAACGCACAGGTCAGTGTGTGTGTGTGTGTGTGTGTGTGTGCGCGCGCGCGCGCGCGCGCGCGCGCGAGCGTGCGTGCACCCCAGCGACCGCAGGGCTGAGTGCGCTGGTCCGGAACGGAACAGACGCCGGCGTCAGACACACACACACACACACACACACACGCACGTACACACAAGCGCAGCCCCCTTCCCACATACCCACGCACAAACACCTCGCGCCGTCAGCTCCAGGTACACACAGCAAGTGGCCGGCACCACTGCGGTTTCTAAGTGCAGCGCACTCACCACGTCTGGACTGGTGCCGCGTTAAGTGACTCATGCTGTACTCTCGTCAGCTACAGTGCTAGTGGAATCTCTGACTCTACCACTCCACGTTCATCGAACGTATAGACGTCAGTTCTATCAACTTTACTTCGCAAGCCACCTTACGATATGTGGCAGCTCGAACTTCTGGAACAATTTTCATTTCCCTGTTTCTGTTCCGTTCTATAATTATTATTATTTTGTCTTGTCGTACGAAAGAACAAGATTAAAAGTTGTAGGAGCAAAATCAAGGGTCAAATGATTTGCGAAATGATTTGTCTAGAAGTAAGAAATAAAACAAGATTCGACAAACATTCGACGCGTCTCTGAATGATGTTTGAAATTACAATACTGGCCATTAAAATTGCTACACCAAGAAGAATTGCAGATGATAAACGAGTATTCATTGGACAAATATATTATACTAGAACTGACATGTGATTACATTTTTACTCAATTTGTGTGCATAGATCCGGAGAAATCAGTACACAGAACAACCACCTCTGGCCGTAATAACGGTCTTGATACGCCTGGACATTGCGCCAAACAGATCTTGGATGGCGTGTACAGGTACAGCTGCCCATGCAGCTTCAACACGATACCACAGTTCCTCAAAAATAGTGACTGGCGTATTGTGACGAGCCAGTTGCTCGACCATCATTGACCAGACGTTTTCAATTGGTGAGAGATCTGGAGAATGTGCTGGCCTGGGCAGCAGTCGAAAATTTTCTGTATCCACAAAGGCCCGTACAGGACCGGCAACATGCGGTAGTGCATTATCCTGCAGAAATGTAGGGTTTCGCAGGGATCGAATAAAGTGTAGAGCCACGGGTCGTAACACATCTGAAATGTAACGTCCACTGTTCAAAGTACCGTCAATGCGAACAAGAGGTGACCGAACGTGTAACCAATGGCACCCTTACCATCATACCAATGGCCAGGTGATACGCCAGTGCCGGCCGGTGTGGCCGAGCGGTTCTAGGCGCTTCAGTCTGGAACCGCGCGACCGCTAAGGCCGCAGGTTCCAATTCTACCTCGGGCGTGGAATTGTGGGATGTCCTTAGGTTAGTTAGGTTTAAGTAGTTCTAAGTTCTATGGGACTGATTACCTCAGATGTTAAGTCCAATATTAGATCTCGATCAACGCGAGCAGCAATGTCGTGATACGATAAACCGCCGTCGCGATAGGGTACAATCCGACCTTTATCAAAATCGGAAATTGATGGTACGCATTTCTCCTCCTTACACGAGGGATCAGAACAACGTTTCACCAGGCAACGCCGGTCAACTGCTGTTTGTGTATGAGAAATCGGTTGGAAACTTTCCTCACGTCAGCACGTTGTAGGTGTCGCCACCGGCGCCAACCTTGTGTGAAAGCTCTGAAAAGCTCATCATTTTCATACCACAGCATCTTCTTCCTGTCGGTTAAATTTCCCGTCTGTAGCACGTCATCTTCGTGGTGTAGCAATTTCAATAGCCAGTAGGGTATCTACATCTGTATCTACCCGTCTACATAAGCACTCTGCAAGTGGGTGGCGGAGGGTACCCTGCACCACTAAAAGTCATTTCCTTTCCTGTTCCATTCGCAAATAGAACGAGGGAGAAAGGACTGCCTATATGCCTCCGCATGCGCCATAATCCCCCGTGCCTTATCTTCGTGGTCCTCACGTGGTATGTATTTTGGCGACAGTAAGATTGTTCTGAAGTCAGCTACACAGTTCCAGACCTCTTAATTTTCTTAATTGTGTTCCTCGATAAGACCGTCACCTTCCCTGCTGTAATTCCCGTTTGATCTCCAGAGACATTGTACCCTTCCCGTAACAAATGTAGAAGCCCGTTTCTGAACTTCTCCTCTGATTCGACCTCACGCTGATGCCAAACACTCGAGCATTAGTCAACAATGGCTCGCACTAGCGCTCTATACGCGGTCTCCGGTACAGATGAACCACACTATCCTAAAATTCTCTCAATAAACGAAATTTGACCATCCACCTTCCTTACCACATCTCTCACATCTTCCTTTCATTTGGACTGTGTGGCTGGTCCCGGCGGAGGTTCGAGTCCTCCCTCGGGCATGGGTGTGTGTGATTGTCCTTAGGATAATTTAGGTTAATTAGTGTGTAAGCTTGGGAACTGATGACCTTAGCAGTCAAGTCCCATAAGTTTTCACATACATTTGAACATTTTTTCTTCCTTTCATTCAATATCGATGAGCAACATTACGCCCAGATATTTAAACGGCGTGACCGTGTCAAACAGGACACTGCTAATGCTTTATGGGAAGATGAGGGATTTGTTTTTCCTACTCATCCGCATTAACTTACATTTTTGCACATTTAGAGCTAGCTGCCATTCATCACACCAACTTTGTCTAAGTCACCTTGTATCTTCCTACAGCCACTCAACTTCGACACCTTACCGTACATCACAGCATCATCAGCAAACAATCGCATACTGCTGCCCACCCTGCGAGTCAAATCATTTATGTATATAGAGAACAACAGTTGTCCTATCACACTTCCCTGGGGCGCTTCTGACGATAGCCTTGTCTCTGATGAACATTCGCCGTCGAAGACAACATACTTGGTTCTATTACTTAAGAAGTCTTCGAGCCATTCACATATCTGTGAACTTAATCCATATGCTCGCACCTTCGTTAACAGCCTGCAATGGGGCACCGTGTCAGATGCTTTCCGAAAATCTGGAAATATGGAATCTGGTTGTTGTCCTTCATCTATAGTTCTCAGAACATCATTTGAGAAAAGAACAAGATGAGTTTCGCACAGGCGGTGTTTTCTAAAACCGTGCTAATTTGTGGGCGTAAGCTTCTAGGTCTCAAGAAAGTCTATTACGTTCGAACTGAGGATATGTTCAAGTATTCTGCAGCAAACCGATGTTAAAGATATTGGTCTGTACTTTTGCGGGTACGTTCTTTTACCCTTGATGTAAGCAGAAGTCATCTGCTACTTCTTCCAGTCGCTTGCGACTTTGTGCTAGGCGAGAGATTCACGATAAATCCAGGCTAATTAAGGGGCCAGTGCTGTAGCGTACTCTATGGAAAACCGAATTGGGGTTCTATCTGGTCCTGGAGACTTATTTGTTTTGAACTCTTTCAGGTGTTTCTCTACAACAGGGATGCTTATTACCACGTCATCCATGATGATCAAACGGTGGTATGTTTGTTCGAGTCTCCTGTGTGAACGATTTCTTAAGCACGATATTGGCAGTGGTTGCGATGGAAACCTCTGTTAGACTCCCATCTCTCTTTCCATGCTTCCAATAGGAGAAATGGTTGAGGCAGCGACATGGCATCATCTTCCCACACAGGACTGCGAGACCCGACGCGGGAGCGCGAAGCGTTATCTGATCACTGTGGTCGGAAGTACTCTTAGGACTGTGGGAGCATGAAGTCTGTTCCATTCTGTAACCGTGGCGTGTTATGGTCTAAGGTGTGACTGGGTGACGTCTGCAAGGTCGGGGAACAGAGGAGCCGGTGTGAGTTCTAGCGTTCCAGCCACGACGCACAATGACTCATATACACTACTGGCCATTAAAATTGCTACACCACGAAGATGACGTCCTACAGACGCGAAATTTAACCGACAGGAAGAAGATGCTGTGATACGCAAATGATCAGCTTTTAAGAGCATTCACATACGGTTGGCGCCGGTGGCGACACCTACAACGTGCTGACGTGAGGAAAGTTTCCAACCGATTTCTCATACACAAACAGCAGTTGACCGGCGTTGCCTGGTGAAACGTTGTTGTGAGGCCTCGTGTAAGGAGGAGAAATGCGTACCATCAATTTCAGACTTTGATAAAGACGGATTGTAGCCTATCGCGATTGAGGTTTATCGTATCGCGACATTGCTGCTCGCGTTCGTCGAGATCCAATGACTGTTAGCAGAATATGGAATCGGTGGGTTCAGGAGGGTAATACGGAACACCGTGCTGGATCCCAACGGCCTCCTATCACTAGCAGTCGAGATGACAGGTATCTTATCCCCATGGCTGTAACGGATCGTGCAGCCACGTCTCGATCCCTGAATCAACAGATGGGGACGTTTGCAAGACAACAACCATCTGCACGAACAATTCGACAACGTTTGCAGCAGCATGGACTATCACTTCGGAGACCATGGCTGCGGTTACCCTTGACGCTGCATCCCAGACAGGAGCGCCTGCGGTAGTGTACTCAATGACGAACCTGGATGCACTAATGGCAAAACGTCATTTTTTCAGATGAACCCAGGTTCTGTTTACAGGATCATGATGGTCGCATTCGTGTTTGTCGACATCGCGGTGAACGCACATTGGAAGCGTGTATTCGTCATCGTCATACTGGCGTATCACCCGGCGTGATAGTATGGGGTGCCATTGTTTACACGTCTCGGTCACCTCTTGTTCGCATTGACGGCACTTTGAACAGTGGAAGTTGGATTTCAGGTGTGATACGACCCGTGGCTCTACCCTTCGTTCGATCCCTGCGAAACCCTACATTTCAGTATGACAATGCACGACCGCATGTTGCAGGTCCTTATGGGCCTTTCTGGATACAGAAAATGTTCGACTGCTGCCCTGGCCAGCACATTCTCCATATCTCTCACCAATTGAAAACGTCTAGTCAATGGTGTTCGAGCAACTGGCTCGTCACAATACGCCAGTCACTACTCTTGATGAACTGTGGTACCGTGTTGAAGCTGCATGGGCAGCTGTACCTGTACACGGCATCCAAGCTCTGTTTGACTCAATGCCCAGGCGTATCAAGGCCGTTATTACGGCCAGAGGTGGTTGTTCTGGGTACTGATTTCTCAGGATCTATGCACCCAAATTGCGTGAAAATGTAATCACATGTCTGTTCTAGTAGAATATATCTGTCCAAGGAATACCCGTTTATCATCTGCGTTTCTTCTTGGTGTAGCAGTTTTAATGGCCAGTAGTGTAGGTGTGTGGTTCCGCTGGTGTACCTGCCGTTTCAGCATACTACCGTATAGTATGGTCTGCAGCTTAGTACACTGCAGACTACGCGGTGGTGCCCAATATAACTGCATGCTCTGTCCAGGCTGTACCTCGCAGTCTCTTTAGTATTCCTTCGGGAACAGTAGGTGGGTAGCAGACTGCCGAAAAGGCTCAGTGTTAGCTCCTACCGCGAGATCTATGCATTAGGTAGAAATATACTGCATAGCTCTCATTTGAACCAATGCTCTCCGAATTTCACCTGTAAATGTCTACGTGTGTCATCTGACAAGTGGTGTTCGCTGAACACCTCAGTAACGCTCTAGCACCTACTAAACGGTGTCGTGACGGAACGTGCATCTCTTCTTTGGATCTTTTCTTTTTATCCTACCTAGTTAGAGTCGCAGATTGTTGAGCAATACTCATGAGTCATCGAACGAGTGCTTTGAAAACCACGTATTTCGTTGCTGACCAATATTTCCTTAAAGTTCTTACAGTGGCACTTATCCTGGTATCTGCTCTTTCTAGAACTAGTTTCACCTTGTCACTCGACTTCCGGTTCCTCCGGTCGGCAATTGTTATTTTACGATTGGTACTGTGTCTAGCAGGGGAGAATGTTGTACGTTGGAAGACTTTCGCCTCTAGCCAGTCCTGTAATACAAGTTCAATACATTAATCCCACTCAATTTGTAAACCAAGCCACTCGCTTCTTATGCGCTGCAGTCTTTTATTGAAATTATAGAAATTAGTCCTGAAAATTAAGGTTTTTCCAAATATGTAAACATGTTCCGAGTTTCAACATTAGCTTCATGCCTTGGAAGAAATATTGGATTGAAATTTAAAAGCGTTTCAATCAAGAATATCTTGTCAATACTGTACTTAGTAGTCTGTTATATTATTAATCTACCACACTCCAATAATAAGTAAGTGAAATAAAATTAAGCATAAGTATTCTCAAAAACAAGTTACAAGTTAAATCCATTTTGAAATACGAGCTATTGACAACTAACACAAACTTACATTCACTAGAAAAATTATTAAGATATTAAAGAAACGCAGTTCATTTGCAAATATTCTACGTTCGATGGTAAAAGACCTTCTTCTCGTTCAAGGTACAAGATGTTGCACTATTGACGAAGTACGGTGTAACTGTCCACATATTGTATAAGTAGTTCTAAGAATGTATAGCTTATTACTAACAGTAAAATTATACACCTGAAGAGTAAATAACAGCCTCCAAATAAATTAAATATATTATACAGTACTTAAGCGTAAAGGACGGAAACAATTACAGAACCTGTGCAAAACCCAACTACAACAATAAATGTACAAAATGGTGAGAACTGCTTCTTACGGTCCCTAGTGGCCATTCCTTCATGTTATTCTGAAATCAGTTAAGGGGCTAAAATACCGACGAAACAAGTCTTGTGTTCCCGGGTACCGCATCATCTAGCTACAACACAGTCCCCTCTATTTTGTTGAAAATTGTCAAGTTGCCGAATTAATAAAGCATGCTTGCCAAATACTAACACTAACTACAAAACAATAGAGCTACTGATAGATGCAAACCTGGTGGAAGATAAGTTTGCGTAGGAACGAACAAAGCAATTAAGTCCCCATGGCTCATTTTACTACGAAGCTTTAAGGCAGAGAAACCAACTTCGATAGGACTTGTGGAATAAGAAGAAACTTATCACAACGCAGACTGAAGAACACTACTTGAAATACTGAAGTTTCCAGGGATACAACGACCAAAGTGGAAGGTTCTTCTCGCCTACTACGCATACCAGACTGCAGTTCTAACACTAGAAGGACACAGAAGAAGAACAGTGCTTGAGAAGTGAATGGGGCAGGATTGCATCTTGTGCATTAAGCAAGCAATAAAGGAAACGAAAGAGGAGTTTTGAAAGGGAATGAAAATTCAGGAGGAAAAATAGAAACATTAACATTTTCCGACGTCTTATTAATTCTACCATGGACAGCAAAAGAATTTGTAAGATCATCTGAATGTAAGTCACAGTGTTTTGAAAAGAAATTATAAGATTAATCCCAACAGCTATCAAACAAAGGTAATTGAATGTAGACGATTTAAATTAGGTAATGGAATTGTAGTGTTACCTTTTATTATCTTCTCCTCATTAGCTATTGAAACAACATCGCTTTGTTATGTAATTTTAATTTTCACCAAAAGCACATTCAACACATCACGGAAAAATACACGTCTTTCGTATCAAGACAAGAGAGAGAGACCTCCATTCGTTCTTAAAAACAAAAAAACTACGCAAAAGTAAAAAAAAAGAACAAAATTATTTATAAAATCGGTCGCTGGCGCAGCGCTCTTCTGCGTGCGCGATCGTAAATTATAACTTTGCGGATGTCAAAGTACCATTACAGAATGTAGACGATTAAAAATTTAGATTAGGAAATGAGGGCCTAAAAGAAATAGATGTGTTTTTCCATTTAGGCAGCATAATAAGTGACGGTTCTGGAGTGGAGAGAATGTGAACTGCTCATAGGTAATAATGAATTAAACCTTTCCTAAAGGATAAATTTGTTAATATCTAATACAAAAATTCAGTACCAACAGCAGCAGCAACAACAACAACTTGCAAGTACGCTTGGGCAAAATTAAGTTACAAAAGAACTTTTCTCCAAGACCAACCACTGCCACCCATTCGTGGTTGTGCTAGTAGATAACCTTTACTAAGGGAGTTCGTTCGCAGTGCGTGGCTGTGGGTGAGTGTGGCGTTAAATAATTCGCGAAATATGAAGCAATAAATACTCTTAGGAAAAGCTGTGTACTCTGTGACTTACGAACTTTACTGCACATATGAAAATGCATTTACTGTGTCATTCGCACGACATAATACGATGCTTAAGTGGTTTCGTTATTCAGACTTAAATAATGACGTGTAACATCAAACAGGTCACTTTTCAACCTCTCAACGCGTTTTCGTCAATCATACTTTACCGACGACCAACAGAGACACAAAGAAAAAACTACCCTTAACTCACAAATTATTAATCTAACGGTACACTACAGTGATTTCGGATAAACATTTCGGTTATTCTTCGTGAGTATAATTCTTTTCCTAATGAACTGCAAAACTACTCGTAACTAAGACGTGAATTATCGAAAGGTGCACCACAGTGATCTTGCATAAACATTTCGGTTATTCTTCGTGAGTATAATCCTTTTCATAATGAAGCACGTTTTTGTCAATTTACAATTACAATATTACTAGACTACTATTGGCCCCATGGTGTTTCGAGCGGTTAAAAATGTCTTCGTAACTTAACATTAATTCCAGTACGGATGGAACAGGGTGAGGATTGTACAAGCGAGTATATTCACTAATACGGTAGTGTTCAAAAGTCATAGAGAATATAGCTTTTTCTAAGAGAACTAAGTGTTCCACACCGCTCATTATGTTGAGATATCTGCCAACCACAATCACACTGTTCCACACAACACAATATGGAGAGACATGTTGAGCACTCTATCGCCATTACACTGAATCGTGAATGAAATAATAAACACATTTTCACACATACCGTAAAGTCATATGTTATCTACCTTTACCTAAGAGTATTTATTGCTCTACATTTCGTGGACTTCTGTCCAACATGATCACCCACTGCCACACACCGCGACCAAACTACCTTATTAACAGGATAACTGGAGTCATGATATCCTTAATGAGGTATACGTCTGTGTGACTGTCATATCTAGAATTGTACTCATACCTTCTCCCACATTCTGATCCGGGCAATGCTCGGTTTCTCAATTAGGTTCTTTCTTTGTTATTTTTTTCATAAAAAGGTTGTATCCGGGGCTATAACTTACCGTCAGAGTTTCGTAGCACGTACTGTGTATCAAATGGGAGGTCTGGTTTGCCGTTTTACCGGATCATACCGCTTGTGTGCGGTGACTAGCGGCTGGATTCCTGGCTTGGCTTCGGTGCTGCCGGGTCCGGAATGAGACCATCACGTCATTGTCAGCGCGACGCTGCGCTACACACATACACACACACACACACACACACACACACACACACACACACACACAGACACACATATCGACTTTGTGTCAGCCGCCGACACACTGCTTCTCCGGAAATTTCTCTCGCTGTAGAATTCCACACATCAGCTCTGCTCTGACTCAGCGCAGCTAATGTGTTGGCTCGACGAGTGTTTTTTACTAAGCTGCACTCAACGGAGAATTTTGCACGCGAATGATTCTAACATGCTAATGTCTGAATGATGCGTAATAGCACTTGTAATGTTGTCAATATACAAAAAGATTTATCACACAGGATCAGCAGCACAATAAGATTGTTCCATGACGATATGACAAATTGTAGAGTACTGCTCCTGATCAAATAAGCACGGCTGCTGAAATCAATACAGAGACTCCCAGCTACCGTCGTGATCCTCTTGAGTAAATTTAAAGCAGCGCAACTAATGATAGATTGTGGGACCATTATGATGCCAAACTCGCACATGTCGAATAGGTACGATAAGAGAGGTTAGGGACACAGAGGGACATTTAGACAGTCATTTTTCCGTTGTTCAGGATGCCAAAGGGGCGGAAGTGAGATCAATAATACTAATACGATATACACTCCGCCACGAACTATAAATGGACATGCTGAGTATACAGGGTGTTTCAAAAATGACCGGTATATTTGAAACGGCAATAAAAACTAAACGAGCAGCGATAGAAATACACCGTTTGTTGCAATATGCTTGGGACAACAGTACATTTTCAGGCGGACAAACTTTCGAAATTACAGTAGTTACAATTTTCAACAACAGATGGCGCTGCAAGTGATGTGAAAGATATAGAAGACAACGCAGTCTGTGGGTGCGCCATTCTGTACCTCGTCTTTCTGCTGTAAGCATGTGCTGTTCACAACGTGCAAGTGCGCTGTAGACAACATGGTTTATTCCTTAGAACAGAGGATTTTTCTGGTGTTGGAATTCCACCGCCTAGAACACAGTGTTGTTGCAACAAGACGAAGTTTTCAACGGAGGTTTAATGTAACCAAAGGACCGAAAAGCGATACAATAAAGGATCTGTTTGAAAAATTTCAACGGACTGGGAACGTGACGGATGAACGTGCTGGAAAGGTAGGGCGACCGCGTACGGCAACCACAGAGGGCAACGCGCAGCTAGTGCAGCAGGTGATCCAACAGCGGCCTCGGGTTTCCGTTCGCCGTGTTGCAGCTGCGGTCCAAATGACGCCAACGTCCACGTATCGTCTCATGCGCCAGAGTTTACACCTCTATCCATACAAAATTCAAACGCGGCAACCCCTCAGCGCCGCTACCATTGCTGCACGAGAGACATTCGCTAACGATATAGTGCACAGGATTGATGACGGCGATATGCATGTGGGCAGCATTTGGTTTACTGACGAAGCTTATTTTTACCTGGACGGCTTCGTCAATAAACAGAACTGGCGCATATGGGGAACCGAAAAGCCCCATGTTGCAGTCCCATCGTCCCTGCATCCTCAAAAAGTACTGGTCTGGGCCGCCATTTCTTCCAAAGGAATCATTGGCCCATTTTTCGGATCCGAAACGATTACTGCATCACGCTATCTGGACATTCTTCGTGAATTTGTGGCGGTACAAACTGCCTTAGACGACACTGCGAACACCTCGTGGTTTATGCAAGATGGTGCCCGGCCACATCGCACGGCCGACGTCTTTAATTTCCTGAATGAATATTTCGATGATCGTGTGATTGCTTTAGGCTATCCGAAACATACAGGAGGCGGCGTGGATTAGCCTCCCTATTCGCCAGACATGAACTCCTGTGACTTCTTTCTGTGGGGACACTTGAAAGACCAGGTGTACCGCCAGAATCCAGAAACAATTGAACAGCTGAAGCAGTACATCTCATCTGCATGTGAAGCCATTCCGCCAGACACGTTGTCAAAGGTTTCGGGCAATTTCATTCAGAGACTACGCCATATTATTGCTACGCATGGTGGATATGTGGAAAATATCGTACTATAGAGTTTCCCAGACCGCAGCGCCACCGTCGTTTCTAGGTTCCCGGTTAACATACAATACAATACAGTACAAGGGGTTCTTGAGGTACGGCGTTCCATTCCCCCAAGTGATCGATAAGTAATCGCTGGGATTTAGTTTGGAGGAACGTGCAGACCAGTCCATTGGCCGAACATCCTCTCGTTACAAGAGCTCCAGCACCTGCTACGTTCGATGCGGTCGCATGTTGTCAGCCATCAAAATGAAGTCAGGGCCGGATGAAAAGGCACACATGTGACGGAGTACAGTGCCACACGAACGGTGACTGGTCACTGTACCGAATTTAAAGACCTGGAGGTCAGTACGCCCATGCAACATTATACCTACACATATCTAACACCTGGACCACCAGAACTATAATGTCCGACAGCGTCCCTGTCTACATTATGGATTCCCACCTCTCGTCACATAAGGCCACGTCGAGCATTCCCGAACACGATCGCTTTGGTGGTCCAATTGTTATGGTGTACGTAGGCATAATGTTGCAGTTCTCCAGATCTGTGAAGATGGTACACTCAGGCGTCAACTACGTTGTGATACTGTGCTACTTCCCAATTTGGGTGTTTTCAGGCATGCACTTGTTACTGACCGCATTGAAGAGCGCAGGTCTGGGACTTTTGGAATGAGAGGGTATTTGCCGAATGGACTGGTCTGCTCGTAATCCAGACCTAAACGCCATCGGGCGCGTATGGGATGCAAAAAAATGGTTCAAATGGCTCTGAACACTATGGGACTTAACATCTGTGGTCATCAGTCCCCTATAACTTAGAACTACTTAAACCTAACTAACCTAAAGACATCACACACATCCAGGCCCGAGACAGGATTCGAACCTGCGACCGTAGCAGTCACGCGGTTCCAGACTGAAGCGCCTAGAACCACACGGCGACACCGGCCGGCTATGGGATGCATTGAGGACACGTATTGCAAAACATCCAAAGGCACCAACATCCACCCAGCAGATGTCAATCACGACTATGGAGGAATAAATCGCTGTACCACAACAAATCCTTACGAAACTCGTGACCAGCATAAGGGGACATTGCAGAACATGCACGGCCCTCTCTGGTGATGACACGCCCTATTAAGAACCATATACCGCAGTTTGTAATGTACAGGGGACCATCATAAATCGTGGCGACTTTAGTAGAATTGTTGTGTTTGAAAGAAAGTATCATCAATGTTCATCCGATCGCGTATTTCTATCAGTTACCTTCTGCGCTATTCTGCAGCAGTTCTTTCCATGTATGATTAAAATTTCATCGAGTTAATTAGATTAGGAAATGAGACACTTAAAGTAGTAAAGGAGTTTTGCTATTTGGGGAGCAAAATAACTGATGATGGTCGAAGTAGAGAGGATATAAAATGTAGACTGGCAATGGCAAGGAAAGCGTTTCTGAAGAAGAGAAATTTGTTAAGTCGAGTATAGATTTAAGTGCCAGGAAGTCGTTTCTGAAAGTATTTGTATGGAGTGTAGCCATGTATGGAAGTGAAACATGGACGATAAATACTTTGGACAAGAAGAGAATAGAAGCTTTCGAAATGTGGTGCTACAGAAGAATGCTGAAGATTAGATGGGTAGACCACATAGCTAATGAGGAGGTATTGAATAGAATTGGGGAGAAGAGGAGTTTGTGGCACAACTTGACAAGAAGAAGGGCCGGTTGGTAGGACATGTTCTGAGGCATCAAGGGATCACAAATTTAGCATTGGAGGGCAGCGTGGAGGGTAAAAGATGTAGAGGGAGACCAAGAGATGAATACACTAAGCAGATTCAGAAGGATGTAGGTTGCAGTAGGTACTGAGAGATGAAGAAGCTTGCACAGGTTAGAGTAGCATGGAGAGCTGCATCAAACCAGTCTCAGGACTGAAGACCACAACATCAACAACAACAACATGTTACCTGGGAGTGAAACATCATTCAAAACGAAAGAAATATTAGACATTCAGCTGCAGCTGAGCGAATCCACCGGCGACTGGTGAAAATCTTGGTCGGACCAGGAGTCGAACCCGGATTTCTCGCTTTACGCGAGCAGTGGCCATAATCACCTTGGCTACCCGAGCACCCCCCTCGTCCGATTCAAATCACCGTAAATCACCGTATGCTATGCCACACGCTACAAAGTTGCGCCAACTACCCAGTTCCCCACTGCAGGTAAATGTCTGATATTTTTTCGTCATGTACTAACTACTGCTGCTCATCGGAGCAATGGGGTCTGTTCTTTCGGACACGGTTGTCCGGAAGAACAGACATCATCCATGTGCAATATCATGAGAACATTACACTGGCCCGTAAGTTTCACACTCCAGTATATACAGTGTATTTCCCTAAAAGCGAGCAAAAAGGACATAGAGGACGCTCCACTGAACTATTTGACGTAGGGAACCTGGGGTCGGAGAAGCTATCTTAAGGGGACAATAGGAATAAAACCACATTACTCTGTACCTTCTTATTTACATTAGTTAACTGCATATAGAATCATTGACACAATGAACGTACCAGATGCACTGCATCTTGCAAAATAAGCTGAAACTGACGGCCATCAACCTCAGTGCAAGCATGACATCAATAGTTTCTGATGCACCCTGACAAATAACCCTGGTGTTTTTCGAATCACATCACAGCAGCTACAATCCTGGCAATTAATTCCATCTCTGCATCCACTGGGATCTCGAACACAAGTAACTTTAGTTTTCCCCATTAGAAATAATCAAGGAATTTCAGGTCAGGTGACCTCGCAGGCCATGGAATAGAACCCTCGTTACAATCCAGCGCCCAGGAAATATTGTATCGGTACTGCTCCATCGTACTGTACTGTACGTCTCTGAATAGCGCTGAGTAATGAATGGGTCTGTCATTGACTAATAGCACGTTCTGTCATGGGACAATGTAAATATGATCCAACAGAGGAAGCTTATGGACAAATAAAGTAAACAAAACCTTCATCATGACTTCCTAGTAATCAGCCTCTTCCTCCTTGTTTCCTTGCAGGAAATAAAGAATTTACATGTAAATAAACAGCTCAGTACGTGTAAACTTGTACGCATGTTATTTGTAAACAGTAATGCTAGACAAAGAGGTAGACAAGTTTACTTCCCTATTCCTTAAGCTGGCTTCTCCGACTCAAGGTTCCCTTCTAAAGTTGTTCAGTGGAGCATGCTCCCTGTCCTCCCACATTTTTGTACGCTCTTACGGAAACACCCCGTATATCGAATGCGAAATGATTGCGTATTGAGGATTCAGATGTCTCTTTCTCGGAGAAGCCCGGCAGTATAAAGGATCAGACAGGGATATTTTTAATGTCTGGCAGACATTATTACATTCACACAGTCATCATGTCGTGCGTACTGCGTTACGAAAGATGATCATTAAGGATGCACGTAGGCTCAAGTCATACATTAACAAAGACAGCAACATGTTACAATTCTGTAACCTACATCAGTCTCTTCGTAACCAGTGAGACATATGTGTCCCACATAAAACTTTATTTTCCTGAGTTCCCAGGAATGTGGAAATTCCTTGGCCTTGTGTTTTGGCGGTTTTATGTATTTTTGTTTTGTTTTCTGGAATATGCAGAAATGATACTGCAATAGATAAGCTTAGTAAAGATATTTACCATCTTTTTTTACACTGTTTGCTGGAAATGTACAGATTTGTGCACATATTTGTTCATAAAACACTTTTAATTCGTTTAGTTGTTTTGCCTTGTGGCTATTGTGCGCAGACAACTTATATTTTTATCTTTTGTCATATTTATGTCTAAATTTCTACATTTACATATTTTATTTGCTCATGTACTCTTATTTTGTTTCCGTTGATTTGATATGAAACGGAAAATTCCACAAACTTGTTTTTCTTTTTGTGATGAATCATTGCTTTCCCCTTCTCTTTATATTTCTCCCAGTTGAAAGTTGCCTTATAAAAGCCAGATAAAAAGATAGTTACATTTTTCTCCATTATTATAGTCCCAACAAGGTGCAACGTCGAAAAGGTCCAAAAGCAAAAATGTCTCTGAGCATTATGGGACTTAACATCTGACGTCATCAGTCCCCTAGACTTAGAACTACTTAAACCTAACTAACCTAAGAACATCACACACATCGCTGCCCGAGGCAGGATTCGAACCTGCGACCGTAGCAGTCGCTCGGCTCCGGACTGAAGGGCCTAGAACCGCGCGGCCACAACGGCCGGCCGTCCAAAAACAAATAAAAAAGACGATGCCATTACCTGAGTGACCCACTACCAATAGCTCTGTGTTGATCTAACCGGTCTACAGCTCCCATTACCGCTGTGCACTGTGCTGTGGATGCAGGGCAACATATAGTTGAGATTGTACCATGTGTATTTTTTCGTGGAATTTGTTTGGCATAATAGCGGAAACTGTATTCTTCTTTTCACAGATCCTAATCTCCAGTAAAAAAAAAAAAAAAAAAAAAAAATGTAAATGGGATGTATATACGTCCCCGGGATCGAGGAGGAACGAATTTAGCGAACTATTTATTCCTCCTCAAGATAAATGGGACATAAACGTCACACTTAAAATAATTATAAAACTATAAACAACAATCGAAATTCAGAAAAATGACCTCATCCAGTATCCATTACAAAGGCCAAAAGTAAGTTTTCACAGAAATATGAGAAATTTTAATTAATTCAGTTATGAAAGGTTAACAATAATCCTTCACGAGGCTGCTTCATCCTTTTGTACTTACTCAGACTATATTTGGATATAATAAATTATTTTGCGAAACACTATTTAATAAAGGCGCTGTTTCTCAGAGTATGTTTTCTTATTGTTTACAAAGCTATGCTAATAATATATCTATTTGGCAAAAAGTATCATCAGAGTAATAAAAGTATCATCAGTAGTAATTTTAATTATCACCTTTAGGCACGTTTATTACCGTATTGTGCCGCTACGGGTGACCAAACAAAACGTCGAAGCCTGCCTACACTTGGCAGTGAGTGAGGAGATATTTAAAATCTCATGACTGCCCTTGCACTTGTCGATCCTGCAGCTTCCATTGGAGTTGATCAGAATGGAGTGAAGTTCTGTATACAAAGAATAGTCCGGTCTGAGAATTCCCCGTCAGCTCTTCCGCCACTACGAAAGTGGCGACTTGTCGTGGTGCTGACTCCCATATATGCCGATATGCCGACCGCTCTGGGGATCCACACCGATCCACGACCGCCCAGTCGCAGCGCCGACACAGGGGTGAGACAATAGGTCACTGTAGGAGACATTCTAGTAATTGTCAAAAGGTATGAAGCGAGGTGCTCTCTGTGGCATTTTTACATCTGTTGACAACACACAACTTTCTAGGTGACAATATAGTCATGATATCAATAAGTTCTACAGTCAACGGGGAATGTGATGTCTTTTAAAAAGTTCTACATGCCTGTGAACCCTGACCATGACAAGTTGTTATTGAAAATTTCGTCAGTGTTTGATAGTACAATGACACTGTGACTAATATTCCCAGTGTCTTACACAGATACTGAGAATTTGAACGTGTGTGAACCCAACAAATAATTCTAAGCTACAATTTGAGACTCCTAAATAAGTCTCTATCAGGATATCGCCTGTGAACCTAGTTAAACACTTGACAAGGCCATACAGCCATTAACAGGACCCATTAAAGAGCAGTGACCGTTATGAGGATGTTAGCTCAGACCGAACCCGACAAAGCGGCGTTCCGCGCTGTGCTTGCAGAGGCTTAACGAGATTCCTCTGACCGACCCGGCAGCCCTAAAGCCGCCGCGCCGGCAGCTCGCCCTGACGCCTGCACGCCTCCGTGTAGGCAGCCCGCCGCAGTGGCAGGTAATGAGTGTTGCCAGGCAGCCGGGCGCCGCTACCCGCCGAGGCTGCAGTTAGTGGGACAGGACATAGCAGAGCACGGGCGCGGGACGCTAGCTGCTACAGACCTGGCGGGCGCCTGCTGGCTCCCTGCTAGCCTGCCAGCCCGCCTGCCTATTGATTTCCTATAAGCCGCTCTGCTCGGCTCCGCGCGGCGCGAGGCCGCAGGCCCGCCTCCGCATCCGCATCGCTGATCCCTTCAGAGTCTTATGCCGGGCCGGGCCGGCGGACCCCAACTGCAAAGTTCAGGGGCCGCTTAGTGACGGCAGGCGAAAGCAAGCGGGCCCCGGGTTCATCTACGCGCCTACCTGTTCTTAGTGCGCGATTGCTGGCGCTTCGCTACTCTTCAGTACATCACCAGCGTCAGAGTGGTTCTATAAGCACTATCTATATTCGATATCCGCTATATTTGGGACACGCTAACGAAAAATGCTTAATTTTGCCGGAGACACTATAATTTTGAATGAAGGCACACTATTCTGAGTTGACAGGCCGCGACGTATTCCTTTTCAAACTTCTCCAAAACTTGACGTTTCGATACCCTATGCACTAACAGTTAGAGATTTCAACTACAGGGTGCGGCACATAAAGCCGACCAGTAAAGTCAACACATGCTCTAACATAACTCACGCTCCTTTTCTGTCAAGTTTTAATAAAACTCCTCCACGATTCCCAAATACACGTCACTGCTTACTGTCATCTCAAAAAATATGGGCCCCATAACACGTGTTGGCGGTATGAGGCACCAAACACCAATCTTCCCGTCATGCAAAGGTAACTGGCGGATCGCATGTGGATTTTCTGTCGACAGATACCTGCTGTTTTGGGAATTTATGTATCCAGACACGCCTCATCATTCATGATGAGCCTTAGTGGGTCCAAGGCACCCCTGCAACGTTTCTCAACAGCCGTGAACAGAAATGCACTCTTTTCTGCAGGTCATGCTCCTTCAGTTCTTGCACAACGCTTATCTGGTACGGTTTTAACTTCAGTCCCCTTAAAGCATGTCTGCAACTTCTCTCACTCACATGGATTTGTTGACTCAGTCTTCAGCTTCTACATCTACATCTACATCTACATCCATACTCCGCAAGCCACCTGACGGTGTGTGGCGGAGAGTACTTTGAGTACCTCTATCGGTTCTTCCTTCTATTCCAGTCTCGTATTATTCGTGAAAGAAAGATTGTCGGTATGCCTCTGTGATTTTATTCTCATGGTCTCTTCGCGAGATATACGTAGGAGGGAGCAATATACTGCTTGACTCTTCGGTGAAGATATGTTCTCGAACTTCAACAAAAGCCCGTAACGAGCTACTGAGCGTCTCTCTTGCAGAGTCTTTCACTGGAGTTTATCTATCATCTCCGTAACGCTTTCGCGATTACTAAATGATCCTGTAACGAAGCGCGCTGCTCTCAGTTGTATCTTCTCTATCTCTTCTATCAACCCTATCTGGTACGGATCCCACACCGTTGAGCAGTGTTCAAGCAGTACTGTAACCTACTTCCTTTGTTTTTGGATTGCATTTCCTTAGGATTCTTCCAATGAATCTCAGTCTGGCATCTGATTTACCGACGATTAATTTTATATTGTAATTCCATTTTAAATCACTCCTAATGCTTACTCCCAGATAATTTATGAAATCAACTGTTTCCAGTTGCTGACCTGCTATATTGTAGCTAAATGATAAAGGATCTTTCTTTCTATGTTTATGCTTCTTGTCATTACCTCCTGCACATCTGTCTTTAATTCAGGAGCGCAGACAGGTGGTGGTCTGCTCCTGGGAGCATTTTGAACCGGTTCTGTACACCTCCATTTTTCATTCATTTCCTGTATGGTGCTTTTAGCTGGCACCTAACGTCCTGGAAATTTCTTCTGAAACAAATCCTGTGTTTCCACAAAAATACGCAGTGCGAATGAACGCTTCAACAATGGAAAAACGCTTGGGTAACGAATACGGCATTATCACACACTCACAGTAACACGGCTTCACACAACGATGCCTTTTTCTGAAATGGTTTCCACGAGTTTCACTGGCTGCGGCTGCAGTTGCGTTACATAACAACAAAATTTCGCGCAGCTTTGGTGCATCAGAGGAAATGGTTAGTTCGTGCGTGTTGCGTACAACGGGCTGGTTTCACGTACCGCAGCCTGTACTTCTCGGATTTTCTTGCTATAAGTGAGGTGTTCAGACGCCAAACCTACTAACTCCAGTTTTTTAAAACGTGTGAGAAATAAAATGGTTTGTTTGCATCGCTCAATGCTTATCGTTGGCCAGAACGACTAACCCCACAGTTAAATGTTCTGCAGCTAGAATGTGCTATCTCCTCTTTCAGCGGAAAATTTTACCAGTCGTTTCAGTGATCAGAAGGACTAACTCCATGGTTGCATGGGAGACGATATTGAACTGACTGCAGTCTACAATTTCGCAACTGTTTTGTATTTTCAAGATTTACGGTGTTTCTGAGTGTGGTATTTCTTACGTTTCTTATTTATTTCGATCAAGAGAAAGCCTCCAACGAAGTGACATTTCTGGTGACAATTCAGACTCAGGTCAGATTTCGTATTACGTTCGGATTTAGATGTAGATTCTGACAACTCCTCATTCTCGTTGCGTCGAAATCCTAGCTAATGTTCCATAGGATTTTCTTTAAAACACAACACGACCTATCTTCATGGCAAAAAATAAGTTTATACCACTACTCTAAAAACTTGAAGACTGCAAGACGTATCCCGAAAGACGAACTCTCGTCACTTATGCAGAGTAAAGGCTACGTACCAAATTGTAATTTCTATTTTAGACAATTTTTCATTTGAATTTTAGGCATTTTCTATTTGTACTTCAAGCAGTATTTAATTACTTACATTAATACTTGTGACTTCCTCACGTAAAAGGGTTTTGTTTCAGCATATTTATTTCACAAACTTACTTGTATAGAAGCCACTCCGAATACTTCGTCAACAGCTTTCAGTTAGAGATGTGATCAACTCAATACAAAGTTTCTTTTCTTGTAGGGGAGATAGACACTGAAATTTCTTTACATATTTATATAGTGTTGAAAAAGTAAGCCTAATTGTAAGAAATTAAATGAGTTTATTCTAAATATGCTGAAAAAGTTACAGAGTTTCTTTTTCTAGAACAATAACTTTAACTGTTTGTACCGAGGATTTCCATTTGCTGGAGTTGGCTTCTGAACGTCTCAAATATTACTTTTACTGGCTAGCACTCTTATGTTGTTAAAATCTCTGTCCTAGCCTTTGTCCTGGTGTTCCGCTACGGGAAATTTCGCACGAGTCTTCAAATAAGTGTCGCCTTATTGCCTTTTAATGTGTTCTTTCATTGTCCGCCCAATATCGCCTGTACATAATTTGATGTAACGGTTCTTCAGTTCATATTCTCGCACAGTGCCGAGGCGATATGGCTCGTCGTTGTAGGTTGTAAAACGTCTTTTAGTTACGCTGACTACAAACTGAAATTTTACTCTTTTCTGCCGAACGACTTTGCCCACGCAGTTTGTTACTCTAGTACCAAACAGTAGCCTTAGAGAGTAAGACAGAGGTTTCTCAACTTGTTTACATTATTCATATATCTTCGATGGCGATGGGGGTTTCCCTTAGGAGCTAAGATGTTCTAAAAATTTATTCTCGTCTTTCATATACACATGTCAAATAACATTATATAGTTATTCGTAAAACTAATATCATCTCCATGAGCTACGGATCTTTCGTGTCTCAGTGATACAAGTAGCTGTAGCATATGCACAACCACATCGATGTGGTGTGTGTGGCGGGTCCAGACTAACCCGTGGTTCTTAAAGAGGGACAGCAACCTTTTCAGTAGTTGCCGGGGCAGCAGCCTGGATGACAGACTGATCTGAATTAGTCAACATGGCTCTGCTGCTAACGGCTGAAAGCAAGGGAAAACTACAGCCGTTATTTTTCCTCCGATGAGATACATCTCTACCGTATGGCTCTTGGGAAGAATATTCTGGAGGAACAAAAGTTTCCCATTCGGGACTACTCAGGAGGACGTTGTCATCAGGAAAAAGGAAACTATCGTCCTACAGGACGGAGAGTGGAGCATTCGTTCCCTTAATCGACTAGGTAGGTTAGAAAATTCAAAAAGATGATGATGATGTTGTTTAGTTTGTGGGGCGTCATCAGCGACCGTAAAAATACCCAATCTTTGCCCAGTCCAGTCCCGCCACCTGCACGATTGATGACAAAATGATGAGGAGAACACAAACACCCAGTTCCCGGGCGGAGAAAACTTCCAACCCGTCCGGGAATCGAACCCGGGACACCACTTTTTTCCCCACTTTGTTCGTTATTGTTCGTTGCGTTTGGTCGTAGTTAACGTCACATGGCATCCGTTGAATTTGTTGTTTATCCCTTCACCCAGTTTTTTTTTTTTTTTTTTTTTTTTTACAGAGGGCAACCAGCACTCTGATTAAACATACTGAGCTACCGTGTTAGCACTATACCACGAGCTGTGGACAAATTCAAAAAGAAAAAAAAATGTAAATAGTGAAGTTAGATGTTGTAGGAGTTAGCGAAACTCGGTGTCAGGAAGAACAGGACTTCTGGTCAGGAGAATATAAGGCTATCAACACAAGATCGAACAGAGTTTTTATTTCTTTACTGTTATTTCATATCCTCCCCACACCCACCACTCTCCCCTAACTCACACGGGCAGGAGAAGGAATGTGAGGGGATACAATTTGCCGCTCTTCAGCAACATGAGGCCGCGCGGGGTAGCCACGCGGTCTGTGCGGCTCTCCCCGTCGAAGGTTCGAGTCCTCCCTACATCATGGGTGTGCGTGTTGTCCCTAGCACAAGTTAGTATAAGTTAGATTAAGTAGTGTGTAGGCCTAGGGACCGATGACTTCAGCAGTTTGGCCCCATAAGACCTTACCACAAATTTGCAAATTTTTCAGGCAACATGAGAGGAAAATTAAAAAAATAAGACATTGTAGCTGACAAAAATAAACGTTTTGTACAATAGAAAGACAGATCGTCAGTTGCAGAAGTTAAAATATTCATGGTTGATTCGGTGACTAATTAAATAATTAAAATATAGGCACAGACATGTGGCACACGAGTACATAAAAACGGATGGACGGTTGCATGAAGTTGCGATCAAGTGTTAGTCCAAAGTATTTTAGTGTGTTAGTTAACTGAATAGGACTGTCGTAAATGTAAGGTAAAAGTCGTGGGGCCGGAAGCTGCGGGTGGTTCGGCCTGCAGTTATTGCCTGTGTTTTGGAAGAATGCACCAGGAGGTGAACTGATGGAGATGGAGCTGGAGGAATCGTTAAGATTTCTGGAGGGCAGGGTAGAGGGAGAGAAACGCGGTGTAATCGCAATACTGTAGGAGATGAAAAGGAGGAGGACATATCAACAGTGTCGAGGACATACAGGAGAGGTGAGAGGACAGAATCTCGGGAAACACCTGCAGTTGGATGGAAGGTGTGGGGCTTAGTGTTCTTGATGGTGACGTAAGAAAGGCGGTTAGAGAAAAACGAAGCGGTGTGATGGACATAATTTATGGGAAGTTCGTAGGCCTGGAGCTTTAAGAGCATCCAGGAATGCCATACAAGTTCATAAGTTTACTCAATATCTAGGGACACAAAAATGGCGGATTTGCAGTTGTTGATTTAGTGAAACAGGAGCTGAGTAAGGTAGAGGAGTTGGTCATTGGAGGAAAAATTAGGATAAAATCAACATTTATGGTCAGGAACGGGTAGTTGTACTTGCAGGTGTTTATGGATACGTCAGGGTAGGAAGGACTCAAAGACATTGCTAAACATGGAGCTGAGGCTGATGTGATGGTAGAGGGAGGTGTCAGTGGCAGGTTTGTTAGGTCTGAAGAAGAGGAACATTTGAAAGGTTTTCCAAGTATATGGATAGAAATGAGCGTGTAGGATTGTATGGTAAAGGGTCGAAACACAGGAAATGCAGGAGTGAGTTTAATAATCAATAAGAAAATAAGAATGGAAGTAAAGTACAGTACTACGACCAACATACCGAACGCCATACCGTAGCAAACACAGATATAAAACCAACACAAAACAAAGTATGAGGGGTGTCCAATAAGTAACGCAACACAATATTTTTCTCGGCCAGTTCCGGTTGGAAAATTACAGAAATTTTTGTGGAGTATCGTAGAACATTCTCGCTTCAGCACCTACAGTTTCATGAAGTTCCGATGGGTGGTGTCACTATACGTAACCTTCAAAACGGCGGCTGTAGCGGATGTTCGTTCCAAACAGAGAGCTGCTACTGTGGTTCTTTTGGAGGAAAATCAGAGTAGCGCAGATATTCATAAGATGCTTGTAGAATGTCAACGGCGACCTGGCTGTGAACAAAACCACAGGCAATTGTTTGATGAGGTGTCCATCATTATTGCGGCAAGGTCACGCAAACCTGTCCGATCCCCGTCGTGCGGGCCGGCCGCACACAGTTGCGACTGCTGCAGTGTCGGAACGTGCGGACACTCTCATTCGAGGTGATCAACGGATCACAATCGCACACCTCACTGCGCAACTTGACGTCTGTGCCTGGTAGTGCTAACACACTCGTCCATCAGTTGCAGTACTCAAAGGTGTGTGGCCGCTGCGCTTCTCGCCATCTGACAGAAGGCCACTTCAGACACTCTGAAGTGTACTGTGTTAACCTCAGGAAACTGAAGAAACGACTTCAACGTGCGCGCCACGAAAGTGCAACCAACTTCTCCTTCTCCGCGACAGGGAAAGACCTCACATTGCTCTGTGCAGCCGACAGGAGCTCACAAAATTTCATTGGGCCGCTCTTTCAACACCACAGGCCGGAACTCGTACCTCCCGACTTTCATTTCTTTGTCCTAATGAAGGATGCACAAGCTACGTCGCAGTACGTGGATGGTGGGGTAGCTGTTGATGCAGTAAGACGTTGTCTGTGACGTCGACCAGTAGAGTGGTACCGTGCGGTCATTCAGGCCCTCACAGTAATTTGGCGTAAGCCCGTCCCATTGAACTGAGATTATGTTGAAAAATTGGTTTTGTAGTGAAAAGAGTAGGAAATAATGTGCGGTACTGGAATCCTGAATAAAATCTACTTGGTTTCAGAAAGAAAAGTGTTGCATTACTTATTGGACGTCTCTCGTAGTATAAGTTTATCTGGCTACTAGCTCCGAAGATGATGAATATCTTGAATATTGAAAGAGGTATGATTTATTTAATAGTATGGCTAGGGCCCCCTGTCGGGCAGGCCGTCCGCCGGGTGCCGGTCTTTCAAGGTGACGCCACTTCGGCGACCTGCAGTCGATGAGGCTGATAGGATGATGATGAGGACAGCACAACACCCACTCCCTGGGCGGAGAAAATTCCACGTCCCAGCCGGGAATCGAACCTGGGCCCTGAGAATTGACAATCCATCACGCTGACCATTCAGCGACCCGGGGCAGGCGAAGGTATGGTGAACTAAAAGGTATCATGTTATTCGGGTTGTTAAAGGAGACGAAAAATTCATTTTGACGGTGGCTTGAAATTCGATAGTAGAAAAGAAGAGAAACGAAAATAGCAGGTGGATACGCACTAGGACAAAGTAATAAAGGGGAAGTCAGCTTGCACAGTGCACGATTTAATCAGCGCTGACAACTGTTTTAAGAATAATGAAACAAGGTTACGTTCATGGAAGAGATACGGAGACACCAGAAAATCTCAGACAGATTATATAGTGCTATGACAAAGAATTCAAAAGCAGATTTTCAGCTATAGCGACAGTTGTGGAGTTACTTATTAATGACGAAGCGTAGCTTCGAATTGAAGGAATTACAGATAAGTGGAAGATTGAGGACACAAGACTGGCTAAACTGAAAGAAATAAAGGTTTCTGAGTGTTTTAAAGGGAGCATTAGGAAAGGTTTGACTGGCATAGCTATAGGAACAGAACAGAAGACGAATGGGTAGCTTTGAGAAATGAAAGCGCAAAGGCAGTAGACAATCAAATAGGCAAAAACTTCAGTAAAAATCTTTGGGTTACATATGAGATTTTGAATTCAATTATAGAAAGTTGACAATACAAATACACTACTGGCCATTAAAACTGCTACACCAAGAAGAAATGCAGATGATAAACGGGTATTCATTGGACAAATAATTATACTAGAACTGACGTGTGATTACATTTTCACGCAGTTTGGGTGCATAGAACCTGAGAAATCAGTATCCAGAACAACCACCTCGAGCCATAATAACGGCCTTGATACGCCTGGGCATTGCGTCGAAAAATTCTTGAATGGCGTGTACAGATACATCTGCCCATGCAGCTTCAACACGATACCACAGTTCATCAAGAGTACTGACTGGCGTATTGTGACGAGCCAGTTGCTCGGCCACCATTGACCAGACGTTTTCGATTGGTGAGACATCTGGAGAATATGATGGCCAGGGCAGCAGTCGAACATTTTCTGTATCCAGAAAGGCCCGTACAGGACCTGCAACATGCGGTCGTGCATTATCCTGCTGAAATGTAGGGTTTCGCAGGGATCGAATGAAGGGTAGAGCCACAGGTCGTAACACTTCTGAAATGTAACTTCCACTGTTCAAAGTGCCGTCAATGTGAACAAGAGGTGACCTAGACGTGTAACCAATGGCACCCCATACCATCACGCCGAGTGATACGCCAGTGTGGCGATGACGAATACACGCTTCCAATGTGCGTCCACCGCGATGTCGCCAAACACGGATACGACCATCATGATGCTGTAAACAGAACCTGGATTCACCCCAAAAATGACGTTCTGCCATTCGTGCACGTACGTTCGTCGTTGAGCACACCATCGCAGGCGCTCCTGTATGTGATGCAGCGTCAAGGGTACCCGCTGCCATGGTCTCCAAGCTGATAGTCCTTGCTGCTGCTAGAGTCGTCGAACTATTCATGCAGATGGTTGTTGTCTTGCAAACGTCCCCATGTGTTGACTCAGGGATCGAGACGTGGCTGCACGATCCCATACAGCCATGCGGATAAGATGCCTGTCATCTCGACTGCTAGTGATACGAGGCCGTTGGAATCCAGCACGGCGTTCCGTATTACCCTCCTGAACCCACCGATTCCATATTCTGCTAACACTCATTGGATCTCGCCCAACGCGAGCAGAAATGTCACGACACGATAAATCGCAATCGCGATAGACTACAATCCGACCTTTATCGAAGTCGGAAGCGTAATGGTACGCATTTCTCCTCTTTACACGAAACATCACAATAACGTTTCTCCAGGCAACTCCGGTCAACTGCTGTTTGCGTATGAGAAGTCGATTTGGAACTTTTCTCATGTTAGCACGTTGTAGGTGTCGCCACTGGCGCCAACCTTGTGTGAATGCTCTGATAAGATAATTACTTGCATATCACAGCATCTTCTTCCTGTCTGTTAAATTTCACGTCTGTAGCACGTCATCTTCGTGGTGTAGCAATTTTAATGTCCAGTAGTGTATAAAGCAAGTGGAAAAGGCAAAATAGGATACAGATATCTAAGAAATGCTGTTGACAGGAAGAGCAAAATGATGAAAAGAGAGAAATTTTGAGGAGAAATGCAAGGCTACGGAAGCATGTATGACTAGGGGAAAGATAGATACCATCTATAGAGATATTAAAGAAACCTTTCCCAAAAGTAGAAGCAGCTGTAAGACTATCAAAAGGTCAGATGGCTAGCCAGTACCAACAAAAAGACGAAGGCTGAAATGTTGAAGGAATATGTAGAACAATATCCAAGGAGTATGATCTTCAAGTCAGTTTGCTAGAAAAGGAAGAGGAACCAGATGAAGAGGAGATGAGAGGTATGATACTGCGAGAAAAATTTGAGAGAGCACTGAAAGGCCTAGGGGGAAATAAGGCACCTTGAGCAAACGACGTTCCTGCAGAATTATTGAGATTCTTGGGGGAGCGTCTTATGAAGAACCTGATCCACCTGGTATGCAAGATATATGAAACAGGCGAAATCCCCCAGATTTCCAGAAAAACGCCATAACTCCAACAACAAAGAAGGCAGGTGTTCACAGGTGTTAATATTGGCGGACCGTCAGTTTAATAAGTAAGGGCTGCAAAATGGTGACACGAATGATTTCCTCAAGAACGCAAAAAAAAAAAAAAATGTAGAAGCCGACTTCGGGGATGACGAATTTTGATTCCTGATAAATTTAGAAACACGTGTGGCAGTACTCACTTAACGCTTCATCTTATATGATAGTCTTAACAATGGAAAAACTAAGTTGTTTGTAAATATAGGTAAGACTTTTTACAATATTAATTACAATACAGTCAAGTTAACAGGATCTTCCGTCGGTTCTTGGTAGAACAACATTATTTTATTCTGCCAGGAAGTTTCAGAACAACATTACAATAAATGAAAAGCACCAGTTTGCTTTTGTTCTATAATATTACTTTTATTGTTAACCGGTTTTCGGCTAACAGGGCCATATTCAGACATTTGTCTGAAGATAGCCGTGTAAGCCGAAAACCGGTTAACAATAAAAGTAATATTGTATAACAAAAGCAAACTGGTGCTTTTCATTTATTGAAATACAGTCTTTGAAATTCTGAAAGTAGCAGAGATTAAAAATACGTGAATTGACAGGTTATCTGAAATTTGAACAGAAACCAGACGGTAGTTATATGAGTCAGAAGACATGAAAGGGAAGAAGTAGTTGCAAAGGGAGTGGGAGGAAGTTTTGGCCTATACCAGTTGTAATTCAGTCTATAGATGGAACAAGGATTATAGTAAAGCAAAGATAACTTTGGAAAGAGAATTAAAGAAAAAAAAACTTTGATTTGGTAGAGCTGCTTAATGAAATGGACGGTGTTTTGAAAAGAATTTATAAGATGAACATTAACGAAAGTAAAAAGTGGATAATGGAATGTAGTCGAATTAGATGAGGTTATGCTGACATAATTATATTAGGAAATGAGGCACAAAAAGTAGTAGATAAATTTTACTATTTGAGCAACAAAATAACTAATGACAGCTGAAGCATGTAAAATGCAAACTGCTTTTAGCAAGAAAGGAGTCATTTGTTAATATGAAATATAAATTTAAGTATTGTAGAGTCTTTCCTCAAGGCATTTTACTGATGTGTAGCCTTGTATACAAGTGGCACGTGGACGATAAAGGCAAGAAGACACTGGAAGCTTTTGAAACTAGGTGCTAGAACCGAATGTGAAAGATACGATGGAAAGATCGGGTAACTAGTAGAGATACTTAATCTAATTGATGGGAGGGGGGTGGCTCGGATTTATGGCACCATCTACGCTGAAAGAGGGGATGAGTTTATAGGACACATTCCGAGGCTTCAAGGAGCTGCGAAGTTGGTAATGGAGGGAAACGTAGGGGAAGGGTAAAAATTCTACAGGAAGCAAGTTCAAACTGATGCAGGCTGCAGAAGCTAAGCAGAGATGGAGAGACATGCACAGCGCATTAAACTAGTCTTCTGACTGGTAAGAACAACCAACAGTTACAGAAATCAAAGAGAATTTTGAGGGAGCTTGCCATCCAGGAAGGTGCGTTGTTCAACGATAAATAAAAGACCTCCAACAATGAAGCAACGAACAGCGGTACGTACATAGGCAAAATTTCTCGAGATAAATACTCATGCGGTCAAGTTTCACCAAGCTCTACCTTATTAGGAGAAAAGCAGCAAACCCGCACCCGCGGTCCTTAAAGAACCCAACTACCATGTACGAAACTGTTTCAAAAATCTGAGTGAATACTTTAAAATTGAATCAATGTCTAATATTGACGTTAAATATGTAATAGCTTTATGACTGGTTTTATTAGTTTCGTCCTGTTCACGCATGGATTACTGGAAAAGTTTGGATTTTTGTTTGCGTTTGGAAGTCACCAAACAATGGATGAGTATAGTCTGGGTCCTTTGAGTTCCGCTTTAAGAGAAGCCAGTCCTTTTTACGCGTATCAATGTTTATTGCGTCATATCTCCTAATATCACGTCGTGCAGTAGCATAATTTAGCAAGTGTACTCACTTTTATATGCGGATGCTGTCCAGAAAATGTGTTGCGAATAGAGTCTATAGTGAGTAAGTAATGAATTAGAATGTCACGTCTGCTGCAGTAGTTTTACTAAATGAACAGCAAAAATGTAGTGAGAGATAAAGCTTTTTCCTTACATTATTTTGCTGGGGCTGCAATCGAGAAAAAAATTCGAAAAGGTTCGAGACTGTGCGTAAGGTTTGCTGAAAATCGCTAAGTTCATCGCTGATTATATTATATAATTTATGAGATTTGAGAGGTAATATAATTAAAAAATGCATGTATTTGCATGGCCTTTCTGGTGAATTTCATGTTATTTGACTATTACTATTTTTAATTAAATTTAATCATTAGAACAAACGTATTTATAACCGTCAACAAGTAAATGAAGATACTCATTGAGTTTTCCTAAAATTGTATGCTTGTCATGCTTTGCGAATTCCCTTATGTATGAAACCTGGTAAGGTACCCAGGGTCTATACAAGGGCGATGTACTTGAGGACAATATTATGGAATTGGAAGAGGCTGTAGATGAAGATGAAATGGGAGATATGATACTGCGTGAAGAGTTTGACAGAGCACTGAAAGACCTGAGTCGAAAGAAGTCCCCCGGAGTAGACAACATTCGATTAGAACTACTGACAGCCTTGGGAGGGCCAGTCCTGACAAAACTCTACCATCTGGTGAGCAAGATGTATGAGACAGGCGAAATACCCTCAGACTTCAAGAAGAATATAATAATTCCAATCCCAAAGAAAGGAGGTGTTGACAGATGTGAAAATTACCGAACTATCAGTTTAATAAGTCACAGCTGCAAAATACTAACGCGAATTCTTTATAGACGAATGGAAAAACTGATAGAAGCCGACCTCTGGGAAGATCAGTTTGGATTCCGTAGAAATGTTGGAACACTTGAGGTAATACTGACCCTACGACTTATCTTAGAAAAAAGATTAAGGAAAGGCAAACCTACGTTTCTAGCATTTGTAGACTTAGAGAAAGCTTTTGACAATGTTGACTGGAATACTGTCTTTCAAATTCTAAAGGCGGCAGGGGTAAAATACAGGGAGCGAAAGGCTATTTACAATTTGTACAGATGGCAGTTATAAGAGTCGAGGGACATGAAAGGGAAGCAGTGGTTGGGAAGGGAGTGAGACAGGGTTGTAGCCTCTCCCCGATGTTATTCAATTTGTATATTGAGCAAGCAAGCAGTAAAGGAAACAATAGAAAAATTTGGAGTAGGAAGTAAAATCCGTGGAGAAGAAATTAAAATTTTGAGGTTCGCCGATGACTTTGTAATTCTGTCAGAGACAGCAAAGGACTTGGAAGAGCAGTTGAACGGAATGGACAGTGTCTTGAAAAGAGGGTATGAGACGAACATCAACAAAAGCAAAATGACTATAATGGAATGCTGAGGGAATTAGATTAGGAAATGAGACACTTAAAGTAGTAAAGGAGTTTTGCTATTTGGAGAGCAAAATAACTGATGATGTTCGAAGTAGAGAGGATATAAAATGTAGACTGGCAATGGCAAGGAAAGCGTTTCTGAAGAAGAAAATTTTGTTAACATCGAGTATAGATTTAAATGCCTGGAAGTCGTTTCTGAAAGTATTTGTATGGAGCGTAGCCATGTATGGAAGTGAAATGTGGACGATAAATAGTTTGGACAAGAAGAGAATAGAAGCTTTCGAAACGTGGTGCAACAGAAGAATGCTGAAGATTAGATAGGTAGATCACATAACTAATGAGGAGGTATTGAATAGAACTGGGGAGAAGAGGAGCTTGTGGCACACCTTGACTAGAAAAAGGGATCGGTTGGTAGGACATGTTCTGAGACGTCGAGGGATTTGGGAGTTTACCTGCGTAACGGTGCGACGTTGCCAACGTAACAAGAACGAATAGCATAGGTACATTTTTTTAATATCACAGAATTTACGTTTGTACTATAAAAAAGGTAGTTTGTGCAGGAGTCGAACCGTGGCCTCATACACGCTCGTCTTACGAAGCTCGAACGCTAACATTCAACTGATCTCTAAAAGTCCAGTACTAGCGCAAAGATACATCAGTTACATAATAAAT
Organism: Schistocerca piceifrons; assembly: GCF_021461385.2. Classification (NCBI taxonomy): domain Eukaryota; kingdom Metazoa; phylum Arthropoda; class Insecta; order Orthoptera; family Acrididae; genus Schistocerca; species Schistocerca piceifrons. The sequence continues at coordinate 854,353,497 of NC_060140.1, read as the reverse complement.
GCGTAAAATTTTACTCGCGATTTTCTCGAGATTGCGAGGGTAGTGCTCCTTACTACTCGCACATTATGCTGCATTAAAGGACTTCTAAAGGTGTACAAAGTTTGAAGTAAATTCGTGATCCTACGTTGTGAGTAATCGCATTAAAATTTTAAAGTACGTTTACATCTCTTAATGAGTACATTGCGAAAGCACTTTAAATTTTTGAATTCGGGCCTAAGTATATGAAACGCAGAAAATCAAATTTTTATTACCCCTAGAGCCCTTAGCTAAGCTATCTACAACTGAGAGTGAGTAACAAACAGTCTTACCGTTTTATCCGTTCAGTCTCCACAAGTGCACTATTTCTGCAATATGCACATCAATGTACCGACACGTGAATATTCATTTGATCACGATTCCTCGCTTATACCTCGCCCCGAATGTAGCATTATTATTACCATTTCTGTTATTGTTACTTTCACAAGACACATTATTCGTTGTAGCGATACGAGAATTTGATGGAAGAGCAGAAAAGAAAAGAAAATGGTGAAACTGGAAGCGTGGAGCGCAGTGTGCTGAGGGTTGAAAAATGCCTCCTTGGCCGGTTGCGCTAAAGCAGCGCTCGCCATTTGGTGCTTCCATACGGTATTCTAGAGCCTCGCAGACTTTGTACCTCGATTTCTCAAAAACGCTTGAGAACTGCACCGTACTGGGATAGCGTTTGTTACACCTAAACAGGTGCTACAGCCGTGCGAAACGTGAGACAAGTCTGTGAAGAGTTCCGAGCTTGCTTCCACTGGCAGTGTGCAGGAACCGTTTCTCTACCCTATTCAAGGTTCCGTTTCTAAACAAACAGTAATCTCGAATGCTGGTATCAGTATCAGCATCTGAAAATAATCCTCAGTTATAAAAGTTGACGCCGATGGAGCATATTCTGGAAATGTGTACAACAGAACAATGAAACACGATTGATGTCCGTCGGCCGGTGTGGCCGAGCGGTTCTATGCGCTTCAGTCTGGAACCGCGCGACCGCTACGGTCTCAGGTTCGAATCCTGCCTCGGGCATGGATGTGTGTGATGTCCTTACGTTAGTTAGATTTAAGTAGCTCTAAGTTCTAGGGGACTGATGACCTCAGATGTTAAGTCCCAGAGTGCTCAGAGCCATGTAACCTCCCCCCTTCCCCCCCCCCCCCCTTAGATTGATGTCCCACAAGTGTTTTAAAGGTGTGTGATATATGCACTGACACAAAAAAAATCGCAACACGAAAACAGCAATTACTGTAGAGTAATGAAATTTCTGGAATACATTTGCCTAGGTAACATATTTAAGTGAATGACATTTCAAGATCACAGATTAATGTAAGCGCGATATAAGCCATTGCAAATGTGAAGTTCAGGTACATTAATAACCGGCGTAACCGCTAGAATGTGGACCGCAAGCATGCAGACGTGCATGCATTGTGTTGTACAGATGGCGGATGTCAAGTTTCTCGGTCAGAGTTCCACGACTGTTGCACTTGGTCGGCCAGTACAGGGACGGTTAAAGCTGTTTGTGGATGACGCTCGAGATGACGTCCGATGATGTCTCGTATCTTCTCGATTGGAGTCAGATCCGGTGATCGAGCAGACCGAGGCAACATGTCGACGCTTTGTTGAGCATGGAGGGTTAGAGCAGCAGTATATTGGCGAGCGTTATCCTGTTTGAAAACACACCCTGGAATGCTGTTCATGAATGACAGGACAACAGCGCTATTCACCAGACTCACGCATAAATTTGCAGTCAGGGTGCATGGGATAACGACTCGTGTGCTCCAACTGTCATACGAAATCGCACCCCAGACGATAGCTCCAGGTGAAGGTCCGCTGTATCTAGAATGAGGACAGCTCTGATGCAGGCCACCTTCTAACAAACACACGGCCATCCCTGGGACCCAGGCAGAACCAGATTTCATCAGAAAACACAACAGATCCCCAGCCTGCTCTTCACTGAGGTGTCGTTTGACATAACTGAAGTCGCAAATGGTGGTGGTCTGGAGTCAGTGGAATGCACGGTACAGGGTGTGTGGCTCGGATCTATCCTTGAAGTAACCGATTTATAACAGTTCGTTATGTCACTGTGGTGCCAACTGGTGCTCAAATTGATGCAGCAGAGGCAGTACGATGCGCCAGAGTCATATGGAACACGACGGTTTTCCCTCTCTGGGCGTCCGGAACCTGGTCTTCTGACGACAGATCAATCATGTACAGTGGCTACACTCTTGGCACGTCTTTTTGCAATATCGCAGAAGAAACGTCCAGATTTTAGAGGCCCTCGTTCAAACCGAGTGAGTTATTTATAATGGCGTCTTTGTAGCCTTAAATGCGTTCTTGATTATCATGAACTCAACACGCTCAATCTCAAAGGTAACTAAAGCTCACAACCATTACAAAGCGCGTTTAAATTAAACCTGATTTGTTTCCTAATAGTGGCGCTACTAGCGCGACTCTCAAGAGACTTGCGCGAAATCTAAAGAGACATCAGCTTTCAGATAACTGGTGTATCCCGATGCAATATCAATTTGAAGAAATGGGGTTTCTCTTCAGGAGATGAACTACGCGAATGTGGAGAACAGCAAGCTCAATCACACCTGCTCCCAGCCCCAGGTCCGATGGACGATCTGGTTATCGCCATGGATACAGCAGTTCAGACTTCGGAATTTTGGATGTCATATGGAATTTAATCATATATTTACACTGTCTGTAAATTGATGTCATATCGAGTTTAATCATGTACTTATATTCTTTGTAAATTGCTGTGTACCGGCTGTATATGTATGTTATGTTCTGGACACGAGTAAACAAATAAAATCATTCAGATGTAGAAACACTCCTACCAAATATACTTTATATCGCAGAACTCCTTGTTGGTTTTGCGCTTTTCTTCCTCGTTAGCTAGTTTCCTGTTATGACAGTCCAGGGTACATCTTGTGAATAGAGATCTTCTTTAGAACTAACGGACAGACAACTTTACACCCACCTGTTACGTCATCCTTTGTACCAATTTCTCTTCCTTTATCGAAATCAATTTCAAATTTATCACGGAGTAACACATTTCCATCCAGCCCATCACTTTCACCATAAGACACTACGTTATACATATTTTTCCGGTGTTACCGCTGTAATAGGCAAATTTTATGTTCACAGTCTCAAATTCATTTGGTTGGATTTCATTTTTAAGTATAAACAATTTTCGTATGAGTGAAGTAATTTATAATAATTCAAAATATGACGTTTACAGACTATAGGAATATAAATTGTATATACCTGGGGCGTTCAATAAGTAAAGGAAGACATTCTTTCTGTTGGCCTATTTCGGCAGAAAAAATGTGGAATATGTTGTGGGACGTCATGGAATATTTCCGCCTCAGCCCCTATAGTCTTATGAAGTTCCGGTAGGTGGTGTCGCTATACACAGCATTCAAAATAGCGTCTATAACGGAAGTGCGTTCCAAGCAGAGAGCTGTCACTGAGCTTTTGTTAGAAGAAAATCAGTACATGGAACTCATTCACAGGCGGATTCAAAATGTGTACGCACACCTAGCAGGGAATAAAAGCACTGTGAGTTGTTGGGCAAAGCGTCTGTCATCACCGCAACAACGTCGCGCAAACCTGTCCGATCTCCCGGGCGCAGACGGTCCGCACACAGCTGTGACTCCTGCATTGTTGGAACGTGCGGACACTCTCATTCGAGGTGATCGACGGAAGACAATCGCACATCTCGCTGCTCAACTGGACCTCTCTGTTGGTAGTGCTGACACACGTCGAGCAGTTGTAGTATTCAAAGGTGTGTGCCCGCTGAATTAGTCGCCCCCTAACGGAAAGCCGTAAAGAACAAGGTAGGGCCGTCTGTGCGGAATTACTTCCGCGTTACGAAGCTGATCGTGAGAACCTTTCGTCGAACATCGTCACAGGCGTTGAAACATAGATTTATCACTTCGAATCAGGAACAAAACGGTTATCCGTGGAGTGGCGTCACTCCACCTCTTCTGCGAAGAAAAAGTTCAAAGCCGCATGCTCAGCAGGTAAAGTCATGGCGACAGCCTTTGGGACTCTTCACGGGTTGCTCTCTTTGATGTCCTCCCTCATAGTGCAATGATCAACTCTGAAGTGTATGGTGCTACCCTCAGGAAACGGAAGAAACGACTTCAACGTGTTCGTTACCACGAAAATGCAAGCGAAGTTCTTCTTCTCCGCGGCAGCGCAAGATCTCACACAAGTCTGCGCACCCGAGAGGAGATCACAAAACGTCAGCGGACTGGTCCTCCCCATGCATCCTATAGCTCGGATCTCGCATCTTCCGAGTTCCACTTGTTTGGCCTACTGAAGAATGCTCGCCACGGAAAGCGTTACACGGCTCATGGGGAAGACGATGGCCCCGACGTCTACCAGTAGAGTGGTACCATGCGAGCATACAGGCCGCCACAGCAAGGTGGAGTAAGGCCGACGGATTGGAAGGAGATTATGTTGAAAAATAGGGTTTTATAGCCAAAAAATTGGGGAATAACGTGGTTTATTGGAATCATGAATAAAACTAATCTGCTTCCAGAAAAAAATCTGTGGCATTAGTTACTGAACACACCTTGTATTATAATAGTACCATAAAATACTCGTGAGCTATAGACCATGCCGTGTTGTAGAATCATATACCAGGGCACTATACGAAGTTACTTTCATCGGGGTATGTAATGCTACCAATACAATGAAACTTTAACTTCAATACAGTACTTTCACTCTTGTTGATACCTGGTAATCAAGGGAAGGCGGGATTCGGTTACGATTGTGGATGGGGCCATATTCAGTTACTATTGGTTGCCTTTTACAGTCACATACAATGTATTTTAAACCAGTAACTCCAGACTCAACAATAAATAAACATACCGCACGTTATTAATGAAGAAATAAACAACTGTGTAAATAATAGTGTTTTCAGTGAGTTACAATTTAGCAAATCACCAGAAAATACAGATGCAGTTAATGTTTTTTTTTAATAAAAAGAAAAAACATGCAACTGTGATCACGGCTGAAGGCCTTACATGCCAAGAATGGCAATAAATTAAGAATGTTTAAGAATTCGCTGCAATTACAACTTACAGGTACTGAAATATTATAAGTGGCCACACCGTCGTGACCACAGCCCTTCCATCTGGCAGTCCATGTGTGCCACCAGCGGTCACAGCGTGTACCCACACTGTGCGGACCTGGTTCCCCCTGAGTCCCCAACTGAAGCGGCCTCCAAGAGAGGGCGGAAATCTACAAATAGCACCAACGGGAGCCCATAGAACTTAGAACTACTTAAATTCGAACCTGCCACCGTAGAGGTCGCGCGGTTCCAGACTGAAGGGCCTAGAACCGCTCGGCCACACCGGCCGGCTGCGTGATCTGTATATGGACATCTGGTACTGCATACCTCACGAATCCATGCCACCAACAATCGCTGCTATACTGCATTCCAAGGGTGGACCAGTATACTATTAAGTAGGTCATTATAACGTTTTGGTTCGTCGGTGTATTTCTTGGAGTATGGCTAGACCGACTGAAGTTACCACTGAAAAAACTTATTGTGACGCAAATAGTATGTCACCATCGAAAACAATTATAGAAAAGAGAGAAACGTAATTTGGATATTCTGTCACTAACTATCTCAGGGTTTCCTGGATGTAATTTACTACACTACTGGCCATTAAAATTGCTACACCACGAAGATGACGTGCTACAGACGCGAAATTTAACCGACAGGAAGAAAATGCTGTGATATCCAAATGATAAACTTTTCAGAGCATTCACACAAGGTTGTCGCCGGTGGCGACACCTACAACGTGCTGACATGACGAAAGTTTTCAACCGATTTCTCATACACAAACAGCAGTTGGCCGGCGTTGCCTGGTGAAACGCTGTTGTTACGCCTCGTGTAAGGAGGAGAAATACGTACCATCACGTTTCCGACTTTGATAAAGGTCGGATTGCAGCCTATCGCGAATGCGGTTTATCGTATCGCGACATTGCTGCTCGCGTTTGTCGAGATCCAAAGACTGTTAGCAGAATATGGAATCGGTGTGTTCAGGAGGGTAATACGGAACGCCGTGCTGGATCCCAACGACCTCGTATCACCAACAGTCGAGATGACAGGCATCATATCCGCATGGCTGTAACTGATCGTGCAGCCACGTCTCGATCCCTGTGTCAACAGATGGGGACGTTTGCAAGACAACAACCATCTGCACGAACAGTTCGACGACGTTTCCAGCAGCATGGACTATCAGCTCGGAGACCATGGCTTCGGTTACCCTTGACGCTGCATCACAGACAGGAGCGCCTGCGATGGTGTACTCAACGACGAACCTGGGTGCACGACTGGCAAAACTTCATTTTTCCGGATGAATCCAGGTTCTGTTTACAACATCATGATGGTCGCATCCGTGTTTGGCGACATCGCGATAACGCACATTGGAAGCGTGTATTCGTCATCGCCCTGCTAGCGTGTCACCCGCCGTGATTGTATGGGGCGCCATTGGTTACACGTCTCGGTCACTTCTTGTTCGCATCTACGGCACTTTGAACAGTGGACATTACATTTCAGATGCGTTATGATCCGTGGCTCTACCCTTACTTCGATCCCTGCGAAACACTACATTTGAGCAGGATAATGCGCGACCGCATGTTGCAGGGCCTGTACGGGCCTTTCTGGAAACAGAAAATGTTCGACTGCTGCCCCGGCCAGCACATTCTCCAGATCTCTCACCAATTGAAAACGTCTGGCCAGTGGTGGCCGAGCAACTGATCCGTCACAATACGACAGTCACTACTCTTTATGAACTGTGGTATCGTGTTGAAGCTGCATGGGCAGCTGTACCTGTACACGCCATCCAAGCTCTGTTTGACTCAATTCCCAGACGTATCAAGACCGTTAATACGGCCAGAGGTGGTTGTGCTGGGTACTGATTTCTCAGGATCTGTGTATCCAAATTGCGTGAAAATGTAATAAGATGTCCGTTCTATTATAAGATATTTGTCCAATGAATATCCATTTATCATCTGCATTTCTTCTTGGTGTAGCAATTTTAATGGCCAGTAGTGTACTTTCATACAGACGGAACTTTTTGGCAGCCGACTTTTAGGAAAGTGCTGCAGTTTGCGGCATTACCGACGTGCTGGTGAGTAGGACACGTGACATTTGTGACGCAGCGCTTCCCAGGTGACGTCACCGGTTGCGTAACCAGACACTGCGGCCACAGCTAAAGTACTGAGCAGCCTCCACCAGTTAAGTGGAGTGTCCCAATTCAGATCTGCAACTAAACAGTTTCACACCACAAAGACGTGTTTCCTGGCATTCTGCAGCATATTCTACGAGCGTGTTCATTCGCACGATTGGCGTGTTCAGTTTTTTCATGTCGCAAATGAAATTATTACGTTCTTGCACACATTTGTAGCGTTTTGGTATTGCATGTTCGTATTACTGTTGCTATGGATTAATTTATCGATTGTCATTATTTATTTGTATCTCACTGTTGCCGTTTGAGTATACATACCGGTATTGTGTTTTGTCATTTGGAGATAGTGACTGGAGCTGCAGAGGCTAGGAAATAGAGTGCCAAGTGCAGAAATGAAAACATTTCCGACATATGTTTGTGTCTGAGTTCAGTAGAGAGGTGACAGCAGCAGGGCCAGACAGAAACATTCGCGCTGTGTACGGCTATAATGCCATTGGACAGTGCACGGCAAGAAAATGGCTTCTTTTGATAGCGAATAGTTTTGACACTATTGATTCTCGACGTTCAGGGAAACCTTCGGGGTTTGCTGAAGATCGTTTAAACGCCTTAATCCACAATGGCCGATGTCAGTGTACTTGAAACTGGCAGATGTCTGAACTTAAATCACTGTACCATAGTGCGACATTTGCATACAATGGGGAAGGTCGAAAAATCGGATGTTTGGGTGCAGTACACTCTAAACCAAAATCACAAAAAAATCAGCGCTTGGTCTTATTTGCATTTCTACTTTGCTCGTCATCAATCGGCTCGTGAACAACACCGAACGTTCCTATCTTGTGTCACTACTGGTGACGAGAAATAGTGACTTTATGCCAACATAAGGAAAAGAAGGGAATGGATAAGCCCAAACAACACAGAAACTCCCTTATAAGGACCTGCGCGCATCCACAAAAGATAATGTTGTGCATCTGGTGGAACAGCGACGGTGTGGTGGTCTGAGAATTAATTCCCAGAGGTGTAGCCATCACTGCTAACATTTACTGTCAGAATTTGAGACATCTCACAGACGCAGTCCAAGAGTAAAGACCAGGAAGACTGCGTGTAGTGATGCAACTCGACGGCAACGTCCGCCCTCATGCAACTAGACTGACAAAAAGCACTATACAGGAGTTGGGTTGGAAAGTCATCGCGCACCCACCCTATTTAGCTTATCTTGTGCCCTCAGATTTTCATGTTTTTCGCTCTCTAGCGAACAACGTTCAAGGCATATTTTTTTTTAGGATGAAAATGTGCTCCAAACATGGCTCGACGTGTTCTTCGCCTCAAAACCACGTCATTTCTACAGTTACGGAATCGAAAATTTACCCCAACGTCGGCAGTCTGTTGTAAATAGTGATGAAGAACACATTATAGACGAATGAATTATCTATTATGTGTATCTGTTGTGTTTATTAAATTTACGGGAAAACGCTACGAACTTAAGAAACAAACCAATATTTTAGTAACTTTGTTGCTGTTGCGTCATGCCCTATTTTTCCCCGCACTGAAAGACATAAACTCGGCAAGCTCTCCCATATAATCAATGAAGTTCAGTTCAGTGACAGTGTTGTGTTGACAGAAGAGCCAACACCGTGTTACTAGAGGAGGCCGAAATGCACCCGTTTTAGCTCACGCAGGCTGGCGTAAGGAGGGAAGGACTGTACTGACGAGAGGTCTGGAACATGACAAGGAATTAGAATTCAGAAAGCGGATGTAATTAGTATGATACTTAACTTTAATCCATTAATGATGAACGTCGCTCTTGACGGTACATGATTCACATTATTATCTGTTCAGAATAGTAACTGTATATGGCGCCTTGCTAGGTCGTAGCAAATGACGTAGCTGAAGGCTATGCTAAACTGTCGTCTCGGCAAATGAGAGCGTATGTCGTCAGTGAACCATCGCTAGCAAAGTCGGCTGTACAACTGGGGCGAGTGCTAGGGAGTCTCTCTAGACTAGACCTGCCGTGTGGTGGCGCTCGGTTTGCAATCACTGATAGTGGCGACACGCGGATCCGACGTATACTAACGGACCGCGGCCGATTTAAAGGCTACCCCCTAGCAAGTGTGGTGTCTGGCGGTGACAGCACAGACAGAATTCGGTAGATTATACTGAACAATGGATTTTCAGCTCAAACAAAACTAACATCTCTTACACCGCAAGATACCGTAACAGAATCTCTAATGTTTCGAGTATACATAAAGAATTTCTCCCATACGTTAAGCAGTAGTATAATATGCCTTCAGGGATTTCATCATTCGACAGTTGTAAGTTGTTCTACAAACACTCGGAAAAATTTCCACTTTATGCAATTAGCGTCATCTCTCTTTAAATTCGATAGATGCTACGTGACAGCCTCACGAAAGAGAACGAACTCAACAGTACCCGATTACAAGATTAGTAGCTCAACATCTTGAGCACGCCTAACATCGTGTAACCAAGTTAGGGGCAAGACTAAGAATCGATATGAATTGGGAAAGTCACGCAAAATCAGTATTAGAGAAGGAGCACGAGAGAATTACATTTGTTGAAAACGCTCTAGTAAATTGCAATGCATCTATGGAGAAAAGACCGCATAAAATAAGCTAGTGCGGCCAGTTCTAGAGTACTGGTCCAGTGTTTCGAGTCCTCATCAGGTATGTGTGACTGTTGCCATCGAAAGAATTCATAGACGCATAGCTGTGGTCGCGGCAGGTCAGTGTAGATAAGAAAGTGTTTGGGGATCTTAAACGGGAATTCTTGGAAGGAAAGCTACCTAGTTCAAATGGTTCAAATGGCTCTGAGCACTATGGGACTTAACATCTGTGGTCATCAGTCCCCTAGAACTTAGAACTACTTAAACCTAACTAACCTAAAGCCATCACTCACATCCATGCCCGAGGCAGGATTCGAACCTGCGATCGTAGCGGTCACGCGGTTGCAGACTGAAGCGCCTAAACCTGCACGGCCACACCGGCCGGCCAAAGCTACCTAGTTGTCGCAAAGCCTTGTAAGTTAAATTTAGAGAACTTGTGTTCATCGAAGAGCGTGCGACAAAAATGCTGGCACCACCGTACTTCTGCCGTAGGGATCGCGAGTATGAGATAAGAGAGATTAGGCCACGTACAGAGGCAAACAGACAGTTATTTCTTCCTTCCTCAAGGAAGAGGACAGGAAATAGTTAAAACTGGCGCGAAGTACTCTCCGCCACAAACTTCTCAATGGATTGTGAAGTTAATACGTATATACCTCCAAAACCTCTTGTCGTGATGGCTTCTGAGTATTGTCAGGTCCCTTTACCCATCTCTGTCTACTGTTAAAACACACATTTGTTCTAGAATTTTAGAACATATTTGCAGCTTAAACATAGGGAGAATTGGAAATTTGTGGTAAGGTCTTATAGGACCAAACTGCCGAGGTCATTGGTCCTCAAGCCTACACACTACGTAATCTAACTTAAACTTACGCTATGAACAACACACACACCCATGTGTCGACTCGAACCTCCGAAGGTGGGAGCCGCACAAACATAGGGGGATGTCTCGCACAGAATGACCTCATCCATGCCGACCAGCACGGATTTCGAAAACATCGATCATGTGAAACACAACTCGCATTATTCTCACATGAGATACTGAAGCGATGGATCAAGCAGTCAATTGGAGGCAATATTTCTCAACTCCAGAGAAGCGTCTGACTCAGTACTACACCTACAGTCGTATGTACTACACATACAGTCGTATGGCAAGTAAAGGGAAATTTCTGACTGGATTGAGGACATTTTGGTAGGAAGAACGCAGCAAGTTATCTTGGATGGAGAGTCATCGACAGATATGGAAGTAACTACGAGTGTACCGCAGGGAAGTGTGCTGGGACCCTCGCTATTCATGTTGTATATTTATGATCTTGCGGACAATATGAAGGACTTTTCGCAGATGATGCAGTTACTATAATGAAGTACCGTTGAAAGAAGCCGCTTAATATTCTGTCAGATCTTGAAAATGTTTCAAAGTGGTACAATGATTGTCAACTTGCTTTAAATGTTTACAAATGTAAAATTGTGCACTGCACAAAACAGAAGGAAACGTGGCATCCCATGACTATAATATCAGTCAGTCACAGGTGGAATCGATCATTTCATATAAATTCCTGGGTGTAACAATTTTTGGGGACACGAAATGGAACGAAAACATAGGCTCACATGTCGGTAAAGCAGGCAGCAGTCATTGGTTTATTGATACGACATAAGGGAAATGTATTCAGTCTACAGTCTCACTCGTGTATTTCATTCTAGAGTATTGCTCAAGTGTGTGGGAGCTGTGCCAAACAGAACTAATAGGGGACATAAAGACAAGAGCAGCACGAATGGCCACAGGTTTGTTTAACCCACGGGAGAGTATCAGATGTTGAAAGAACTGAACTGACAGACTCTTGGAGATAGACGTAAACTATATCGGGAAAGGCTACTTAGAAAGTTTGAGGAACCGGGTTTAAGTGATGACTCTGTGAATATACTTAAACACCTATGAATCCCCATACGGAACGCGACGACAAGTTTAGATTAATTAGAGCACGCACAGAGGCAATTAAACAGGCATTTATCCCGAGCTCCATACGTGAAAAGAAAGAGAATGAGCCCTAATAACTGCTAAATTGGCACGTGCCCTCTGCCATGCACCTCACATTGGTTTGCAGAGTATGTATGTAATACTGGTGCCCACTTAGTCTGCCCAGCAACAGAATTGCACTTGCTGGCCCTGCTGGAACGATATTGTCGAGCAACTGTTTGTCCTGGATTTTGGGTCCCGTCACATACAAATGTCAAAAACGTCCTGCAGTAGGAAGATCATTCCAGTCACACATGTACCTCGTTTCCAGAGACTCTTGTGGTCACGGAGACGCTACTTTGCAGCTTACTGGGCGGTTAGCGAGGCAGTAGCGGCCACGCAGATGGCCTCTGGTGAGGCGCCCGGTGCCGTGTGGCGTTCCACTGTCCGGCCTGTATTATTGAGACAGCACGCAGTCGGGCATTGCATTATTCAGCGCCTGCAGAGGTCGGCCGGTGGCCCACTTCTGCCAGACAATGCGGTGCTCCGAACAAAACGGCCACTTGCTGCCTTCCTCCCCCCCTCCCCGCGTGGATAACAACTCTGTTATTCCCGACCAAACTCCTCTCCTTTTCTTCTCTCCCGCCTTTTCTTCTACTCCCACCGGAGGTATATTTCTTTCTCTCTAGCTGCCCTCTGGCTCAGGTCGTACTCCCGGGCTACTACTTTTTACAGACCGATATACTGGATAAAAGTTTCCAGTACAGGGGGATTTCAGTGGATAGGTGGAACTGGCATAATAAGGGCTTCAAACGAGACTTTTTCATGTCGTGCACACGTCACACGAATCTCTCTCTAGTTTTTCCTCTATATAGGTCAGCAAGAAATAATTTTTCGTGCACATTGCATGAGTGCTGTTAAGATGGCCGTGGCAAGGTAACTAACAACAATGAAAATAGTGAATACGAAGTCCGAGATTTCCAAAAGAATTGTTTCACTGTTTTGAAAGTTTCTGGCAGATTAAAACCCTGTGATGAACGGCACTCGAACTCACAACGTTGTCTTAGATGACCATTCTCAAGACGAGCAAAGAAAGATCTGCGGCTAAAATAGTAAATAATGTTGCTGCTGAAATTATTTACCAGTTTTGTTCAAATTTCAAAGACTTCACATTGGAAAGAAATGGAGGTCATCCAGTTTATTAGCACCAAAAATCCCCGCCATCTTGAAACCAAATAGTCGACCTGAAAAAGCCTTTGGGTTCAGTTACTTGTGGCATCACTATAACTATCAATTTTGCGAAAATAGAAATCAGAAAGTTAGCATATTATTTAGTTTCATTCACTGATAATCTTTGTAGAAATAGTCTGTCATAATACTTGATGTATTCATTTCACAGAAGAAATTGATAAGAATTATGTGTACAGCTTACTTACTTATATCTTAAAGACATGTATCAGCCATCTAGTGCCGTGCAAGAATGGTAAAACCGTTTAAAAGTATACTGACAGAAACAAGCATTATCTCCACTTACCTCTAGTGAATGTAAGTTTCTCTCAGTAAAGTGAACATTGTTCAAGTTTAAAAATATTTGACCTTTGCAAATAGAAATAAAATGCCTGATAGGCCGCAGAAGTTTTTTTAAAATGTAGCTTAGAGTTGTTTTTCCTTAGACATTCCTTCTGTAGCACAGAGGAAGTATTAACCAGAAATAACTAAAGTAATATTTCACCACTGGGTGCTCGGAATTAGAGGGACACTTAAGCTGCAACCATTATATGATACTTTCCCAAACGCCACACAGGAACAGCTTAGCTGAAGTGTTGTCCTCACTCAGGTAGGATGGACCAGTGTAAAGTCTCATGGACGGCAAAAGGCATGGCGTTAAGTCGTGAACATCTGGGGACAATTGAGTGAAGCATAGGCATTCCCGTTGCAACAAGTAAGTGCTTTGTTCTTGGTTGACTGGTTCCTTGACAAATCAGAGAAACACTTTAAAAATGCCTAGCAACGTGCAGTTCACTGGGGAGACTGCAACCAGTCATGGCTGGCCGTTGTGGCCGAGTGGTTCTAGGCGCTTCAGTCCGGAACCACGCTGCTGCTACGAGTCGCAGGTTCGAATCCTGCCTCGGGCATGGATGTGTGTGCTGTCCTTAGGTTAGTTAGGTTTAAGTAGTTCTAAGTCTAAGGGACTGAAGACTTCAGATGTTAAGTCCCATAGTGCTCAGAGCCATTTGAACCATTTGATCCAACCAGTTATGGGGACTGCCACAGGCAGGACCTGCGTGAGAACGAGGTGTGACTTCCCACGTTACACGCAAGCAACCGTAAGTTCGGAAATTTTAACCCTCACGAAGACTGCAGTGTCTATTAGCACGGTTGGGATAGTAAAATGAGCTCGCCAGTGACAGAGATGATACGACAAAAAGTTCTGCACCATGGATGAGAGTGAGGGAGAGGAGTAGCGAAACTGCTCAGCAGAAGGGCCAGAGAATCTGAGAGGAGAGTCAGGAAGTCAAACAGACCTCAGGAGATAGTGAAGAGAGCAAGGTAGCCACTCAGCAAGGTGATCAGCTGGTCAGCCAGACAGACAGTGAGTAGACAGTGATGGACAGCATGAGACGGTGTGCAGGCAGTCGGAAGAATCCACAGAGAGAGTGAGTTTGCTTTCTGCAGACCTCTGGCTTCATTCTGCTGTCCATCGTCACTTTGTGACGTGTTTCTCTCCCATTCATTGTCGAATGGTCTTCCCTGCGCTCTGGTATTTGGCTCTTTAGGCATCCTTATGCGCTTACTAGTCTGATACCCTTCAAATATTACGCTGACGCCACTTTTGCGATACAATAACCACCAGTGGCAGAAATATGGGATCAATGAGGTGGCCGCCGAGTACACTCTAGCTGTCTAGGGCATTGCCGCAAAGCTATGGTACATGGGAGATGAAAGCTACCAGTTGTCAACCTGCTGCCATCACAAACAACGAAGGGTCATCGACGGTTCGCGCCGGCCTCGCATCTGGCGCACACGCCTTCATACACTACTGGCCATTAAAATTGCTAAACCACGAAGGTGACGTGATACAGACGCGAAATTTACCAACAGGAAGAAGATGCTGTGATATGCAAGTGATTAGCTTTTCAGAGCATTCACACAAGCTTGGCGCCGGTGGCGACACCTACAACGTGCTGACGTGAGGAAATTTTCCAACGGATTTCTCTTACACAAACAGCAGGGTTCCTAGGAGGAAGTTATTGTCTGTTCTACAAGATTATGGAATAGGAGGCAAACTTTTGCAAGCAATTAAAGGTCTTTACATGGATAGTCAGGCAGCAGTTAGAGTTGACGGTAAATTGAGTTCATGGTTCAGAGTAGTTTCAGGGGTAAGACAAGGCTGCAACCTGTCTCCACTGTTGTTCATATTATTTATGGATCATATGTTGAAAACAATAGACTGGGTGGGTGAGATTAAGATATGTGAACACAAAATAAGCAGTCTTGCATATGCGGATGACTTAGTTGTGATGGCAGATTCGATTGAAAGTTTGCAAAGTAATATTTCAGAGCTAGATCAGAAATGTAAGGACTATGGTATGAAGATTAGCATCTCCAAAACGAAAGTAATGTCAGTGGGAAAGAAATATAAACGGATTGAGTGCCAAATAGGAGGAACAAAGTTAGAACAGGTGGACGGTTTCAAGTACTTAGGATGCATATTCTCACAGGATGGCAACATAGTGAAAGAACTGGAAGCGAGGTGTAGCAAAGCTAATGCAGTGAGCGCTCAGCTACGATCTACTCTCTTCTGCAAGAAGGAAGTCAGTACCAAGACTAAGTTATCTGTGCACCGTTCGATCTTTCGACCAACTTTGTTGTATGGGAGTGAAAGCTGGGTGGATTCAGTTACCTTATCAACAAGGTTGAGGTTACGGATATGAAAGTAGCTAGGATGATTGCAGGTACTAGTAGATGGGAACAATGGCAGGAGGGTGTCCACAATGAGGAAATCAGAGAAAAACTGGGAATGAACTCTATAGATGTAGCAGTCAGGGCTAACAGGCTTAGATGGTGGGGTCATGTTACACGCATGGGAGAAGCAAGGTTACCCAAGAGACTCATGGATTCAGCAGTAGAGGGTAGGAGGAGTCGGGGCAGGCCGAGGAGAAGGTACCTGGATTCGGTTAAGAATGATTTTGAAGTAATAGGTTTAACACCAGAAGAGGCACCAATGTTAGCACTGAATAGGGGATCATGGAGGAACTGTATAAGGGGGGCTATGCTCCAGACTGAACGCTGAAAGGCATAATCAGTCTTAAATGATGATGATGATGATGATGATGAAACAGCAGTTGACAGGCGTTGCCTGGTGAAACGTTGTGATGCCTCTAGTAAGGAGAAGAAATGCGTACCCTCACGTTTCCGACATTGATAAAGTCGGATTGTAGCCTATCGCGATTGCGGTTTATCATATCGCGACATTGCTGCTCGCGTTTGTCGAGATCCAATGACTGTTAGCAGAATATGGAATCGGTTGGTTCAGGAGGGTAATATGGAACGCCGTGCTGGATCCAAACGGCCTCGTATCACTACCAGTCGAGATGACAGGCATCTTACTCGCATGGCTGTAACGGATCGTGCAGTCACGTCTCGATCCCTGAGTCAACAGATGGGGCGTTTGCAAGACAACAACCATCTGCCCGAACAGTTCGACAACGTTTGCAGCAGCATGGAGTATCAGCTCGGAGACCATGGCTGCGGTTACCCTTGACGCTGCATCACAGACGGGAGCGCCTGCGATGGTGTACTCAACGACGAACCTGGGTGCACGAATGGCAAAATGTCATTTTTTCGAATGAATCCAGGTTCCGTTTACAGCATCATGATGGTCGCATCGTGTTTGGTGACATCGCGGTGAATGCACATTGGAAGAGTGTATTCGTCATCGCCATACTGGCGTATCACCCGGCGTGATGGTATGGGGTGCCATTGGTTACACGTCTCGGTTACCTCTTGTTCGCATTGACGGTACTTTGAACAGTGGACGTTACATTTCAGATGTGTTACGACCCTTGGCTCTACCCTTCATTCGATCCCTGCGAAACCCTACATTTCAGCAGGATAATGCACGACCGCATGTTGCAGATCCTGTACGGGCCTTTCTGGATACTGTAAATGTTCGACTGCTGCCCTGGCCGGCACATTCTCCAGATCTCTCACCAAATGAAAACATCTGGTCAATGGTGGCCGAGCAACTGGCTCGTCACAATACGCCAGTCACTACTCTTGATGAATTGTGGTATCGTGTTGAAGCTGCATAAGCAGCTGTAGCTGTACACGCCATCCAAGCTCTGTTTGACTCAATGCCCAGGCGTATAAAGGCCGGTATTACGGCCAGAGGTGGTTGTTCTGGGTACTGATTTCTCAGGATCTATGGACCCGAATTGCGTGAAAATGCAATCACATGTCAGTTCTAGTATAATATATTTGTCCAATGAATACCCGTTCATCATCTGCATTTATTCTTGGTGTGGCAATTTTAATGGCCAGTAGTGTATTAAAACCGATTTCATTGAGTGGTGAGATGAGACAATTCATCCCCACCCCTCTAGTTGCCTCTGTGTCCCATCTCAGTTTAGTCAAATCGGTCCTGAAACTTAGAGTTGGCTTGATGAAATAAAAATAAGCGTTAATGTTTCCGTGTTACAATGATTTAATCACTTAATTTTAGTTTATAATTGTGTATGTCAGTCTGTGGGATGGACTTCATTGCCTTTTGCACTTGGTGGGTCAGTACAGGGACGGGTAAGGTTGTTTGTGGCTGGCGCTGGAGCTGTCACCCATTGATGTACCATACGTGCTCGATTGGAGACAGATCTGATGATTGAACAGGCTAAGGCAGTATGTTGACACTCTGAAGAGCATGTTGGGTTACAGCAGCGGAATGTGGGCGAGCATTATCCTGTTGGAAAACACGTCCTCTTATGCTGTTCATGAATGGCAGCACAACAGGTCGAACCACCAGACTGACGTATAAACCTGCAGTCAGGATCCGAGGGATAGCCACCAGAGTGCTCCTGATGTCCTACGAAAGCGCGCTCCAGGCCAAAACTTTAGTGGGGCAATGGGGCTTCAAGCACAGCGACGTCACAGCCCATCTCTGATGTCACAATGACGTAATGATGACGTCACAACCTATCTATGACGTCATAATGACGTAATTATGACGTCATAATGACGTCATGATGACGTAATGATGAATTACATCATAATCATTATAGTGTAATATTTTTATGAAGTTATGATGACATACTTGGTGGACTTTTGCCAACAGCGTTGACCTTATTTCCGCATGTTTTGATACTGACCTTACATAATATGACGTCTTTAGCTCACTGCGACATCATTTTTTTATGAAGTTATGATATACTTGGTGGAATTTTGCCAACAGCGTTGACCTTATTTCCACATGTTTTGATACTGACCTTACATAATATGACGTCTTTAGCTCACTGCGATAACGTTGACAGTGCCACAACCTACATAGCTATATTTTGTTAAGTCATGATGATGTCATGGTGATGTACTTGATGGCACTGACCTTACGTAATATTACGTCTTTAGCTCATTGTGATATCATTGACAGATTTTTCCTCTTGTTCCCTCCTCTGACGTACTTGATGGCACTGGCCTTACATAATATGATGTCTTTAGCTGATTGTGATATCATTGACAGTCCAGTGGGTCTAGCGCGCAGACGTGATGTGTGTAGGTCCTCAACTGGCCTCCTCCTATACAACACAAGGCCATCAATGGCACCGAGGCAGAACC
Source organism: Schistocerca piceifrons (assembly GCF_021461385.2). Lineage (NCBI taxonomy): Eukaryota > Metazoa > Arthropoda > Insecta > Orthoptera > Acrididae > Schistocerca > Schistocerca piceifrons. Next base: position 854,334,878 of record NC_060140.1, on the reverse strand, counting down.
AGCTTTCATCAGGAAACACAACAGACCCCCACCGTGCTCTCCAATGAACTTTCGCTCGACACGACTAAAATCGCAAATGGTGGTGACGGTGGTATGGGGTCAGTGGAGTCCACGCTATCGGACGTCTGGCTCGGAGCTGTTCTTGAAATAACAGATTAGTATCAGTTGCTTGTATCACTGTGGAGCCAACTGCTGTTCAAATTGCCGCTGTAGATGCACTACGATGCACCAGAGGCATAGCTAAACACGGTGGCCCACCCTCTGGGCAGTGCCGCGTGGCCGTCCGGAGTCCGGTCTTTTTGCGACCTCACATTCTCGTGACCACTGCTGCCAGCACTCAAGTACAGTGGCTACATTCCTTCTACATCTTCCTGCAATATCGCAGAAGCAACGTCCAATTTCTCGTAGCCCTAGCACATGACCTTGTTGAAACTCAGGGAGGTATTTATAATGACCTTTTTGTCAACTTAAAAGCATTCTTGACCAACATAAATTCACCACGTCCGGTCTCAAAGGTAACTAACGCTCATGACCGTTACAGTGTGTATTTTTTTTTTAAAGGAAAACCTGATTTGCACCCTCATAGTGGTATTACTAGCGACTTTCTTATAGTCTGGCATCGAATTTGAATACATATCATCTATCAGATGTATAAATACGCCTATCAGCTTTCATTTCTGTCGCACTGCTGCTTGTTGTGATTTTTTTCCTTAGTGTATTATCTTCGACTGTCCTTTCAAGCCACGCGGGATTAGCCGAGCAGTCTGAGGCGCTGCAGTCATGGACTGTGCGGCTGGTCCCGGCGAAGTTTCGAGTCCTCTCTTAGGCATGGGTGTGTGCGTGTTCGTCCTTAGGATAATTTAGCTTAAGTAGTGTGTAAGCTTAGGGACTGATGACCTTTGCAGGTAAGTCCCATAAGATTTCACACACACATCTCCTTTCAATCTTTAATTAGACTGACACGTTTCACATCATAAAATTTATCGGGAATATGATTTATCGAGCCGGCCGCTGTGACCGAGCGGTTCTAGGCGCTTTAGTCCGGAAGCGCGCTGCTGCTACGGTCGCAGGTTCGAATCCTGCCTCGGGCATGGATCTGTCTGATGTCCTTAGGATAGTTAGGTTTAAGTAGTTCTAAGTGTAGGGGACTGATGACCTCAGATGTTAAGTCCCATAGTGCTTAGAGCCAATTGAACCATTTTTATGATTTATGGAATGAGGGATTAACTTATGGTGCACTGGCTTACGGCCTGATAGTCATTGGTGTTAACTGCTACAGTATACAGAACGCTCATTATTTTGACAGTTTTTTTACATTGTTTAGTTGCGGCACTGCCACAGCTAGCACAATTGGATAAAGACCAAATTGTACGTACCTAGACCTGTCGGAGAACGTAATCAATCGTCTCCTGCGGGCATAGGTTATATTGAGCCTTCCATGTGTTAGTTCACATTGGATCTGGTACATTGGTCATTCTCTAGGCCAGTGGTCCCTACTTTGTGGAACATGTCAGGAAAAACTAAAATACGTGTATTTACACATATCGTAATTTATCTTGAGGTTGAAGCTCCATCTTCTGTCCGTTTTTTGTTGTAAATAAGTTTGCTTTTGGGTATAAAAAATCAGTTTTTCTTCTTTTTTAACCAGAAATGTTTCACTGAAGTTGCAGCATCTCCAGGATCATTTTTATTTGGATAAACATTCTCGGACTTCTGCCGCTTCGATTCAGGGTAAAACCACGATTATCGCCATCGTATTCGTCAGGAGTAGCTGACTGGCAAACTGCTACATGAGGCCTCATGTAGCCCACAGACGGCTTCTGAAAAGTCGGCAGTTACGTCACGCTGTCGCAGATGGTGTCGACGTCTGTGATGGTGGCGCCACCGCTCCCGCCGCAGCGTGAATACTGCGACAAATGTCTCTGGTTCGTCTCTGCATCGAGAGCTCGCTTCCATGCACCGCTAAGATTATATCTGCTGTCACGGTTAAGGATTTTCTAACACAACCTTATTTCTACAGCCTCTTCAATTACATAGTCCCAATATTTAGGAGCCAGGAACAGAACTTCGGCTTCGTAAAATAGTATTTTATGTTTGTTTGAGAGGCTGTCCTCAGAAAACGTAGAATTCTCTAGCTCTCATTTATAATGTGTCGTTCATGTTCTGCACTGCTGTCGGAAACGATGTAACTGCTTCCGCACTCACAAGAGATGTTGTAAATCCTAGGAATCTTCAGTCCCAAACTGTCCTTAACAGGGCATAGCATCCATTTATCTTCTTAGGAAATCGGAAAAATGGATTTGGTACATCTTCTTCCCAATATTCTGTCTAGTTCCCTGGATGTAGCACCACGAAAGGGAAGTCCAAAAATGTGTGTGAAATCATATTGGACTTAACTGCTAAGGTCATCAGTCCCTAAGTTTACACACTACGTAACCAAAATTATCCTAAGGACAAACGCACACATCCATGCCCGAGGGAGGACTCGAACCTCCGCCGGGACCAGCAGCACAATCCATGACTGCAGCGCCTAGACCGCTCGGCTAATCCCACGCGGCCAAAGGGGAAGGATTGCAGTCGGTGACTCATCACGTAAATGTTCAATATTTTAACGTTTCGTTTTCTTGGAGAACGCTGACTTCATATCAAGTGATACTTATCCGTTCTTTCGGAACACAAACTTCAGATGATTAATTTCGGAATCCAAGTGGCCCTCGTCAGCAACGGTTTTTGCTCTTTGTGTCGTTGTATTTAAGGTTGCTCTCTCTGGACTGAATGCAGAAAAATCTGGGCACTAAGATACTTATTTATCCCTAAGACATTCTGTGGTTTCTGTAGCTTTCTGTATTTGCAGTGTAGCTGTTAGTCTTTTACAGTTCGTTATTTTTACAGGTTTCTGTATTGTCTTCACTACGAAAAGTCATTTTTGACTTGCACTGTCTCACTGTTTACAAGATACGAAAACAAAATGGCAAACAATGCGGAAACTTGTAAACATGGCAAACTGTAGAATGATAACAGTTATATTGTAAAGAACAGACAGCCAAAGAAACAACAAAATATGTTAATAATAAAGCAAATAAAAGCAATCCTGAAGATGCAGTAACTTCAGCTAAACATGTATGGGTAAAAAGGAAATAAAATTGTGTTTGCTGAAGTCCGTGGAATTCATCCCAAAAACAAAGACATGCTAACGTTCATTCCGCATATCCTAAGTGACATTGTCCTAAAAGATGTGGAAACAGTCAACGAAAAACTTACCGTAAACATCTGAATGAATTAATAGCACTAGGCCTAGACAGTGTAGCAAGCGACTATCAAGAACAAATACAGTTTGCGACACTGACTTACACAGACAGCATTGCTTTACTGAAGCTGTGGCGATGTCTGCCATTGGACAGCATTCATATTACCTGCAGTCTGTTCTCCATTATTTTCTGTTTGGCATTTACCAGCTTGTCAGCCTGCCTGTGAGCACATTCAATGTTCCGATTCTTAACTTCCCTTCTCTCTTCCTACACCGTTTCAAACTGGCCATAGCATGTTGGCATGAAATGTGTCCGACAACTTTCGCATTACACACAAAGAATTGTTTGGACGTTTGGAAAGGTAGCCTTATACTTAATCTCTAATATGAAGCGTAAATTATTATGAGAGCTATCTTTACAATTAATTATGAATGGTAAATTATTGCATCAAGACAACTGTCAACCAAGAGGATTGCAATAGGATGTACCCCAGATCACACCTGAATGAAGCATGGACTGGAATTTTAGCAGGAGAGCGTAAACACAAATTCTGGCAAAAGAACATTTATTTGATTTGTTAAATTTAGTTTCACACCACACGTATGAACAGCATGTAATAGGATGGCCGCAGTTCCCTGGCATCTACTATGTTGCATCTTCATGAAAACTTGAACGTTACTTCGGAGTTCACGTAATGTTTATAATCTATAGGAGAGGAATGATCGAAGGATGGTTTAATATTGAACTGTTACATTCAAACGCACTTGAGACAGTAACAGGAAGAAAGAAACTAAAAACTTTCACCACAACGCACACTTTGATTTTAACAAGCGTGATAAAAGAAAAAAATTAGTATTACAATGAATTGCTAACAAAATGAAGCATATATAAAAATCACAATTAATTTAGATACTCTATGCAGGAAGATCACAGACGCTTAGCCACTGGAGACTTTTTCAGCAGAACACGACCACATGGTCCTCATAAACGAAACCGTGCACAGTATAAGTATGGAATTTTAAATGAAGGAATTAATTTGCAGAGAATTTACTATAAGGAAGCAAGATCTACAAGCTTAAGGCTCTCAATTCTAAACGATGCTACGTGGCAACAAGAACAAGCAAATACCGAATAAGAAAATAAGCAGGTGGGACGAATTGCAGCAAATTCAGTAATAAAATCACGGGATTCAAACGCAGTATAGATGCGCTCGCGAAAGCAACAATAAACTAAATAACTGTATCACAAATACGGTTAACACGGCTCAACGTCTCTGCGCAAAACGGTTGAAATGAACAATAGCCTACACAGTCCACGGATTCTATTGCATTTAAAACTCGCGAACAACACCACTGGCAATTAAAATAGCTACACCACGAAGATGACGTTCTACAGATGCGAAATTTAACCTACAGGAAGAAAATTCTGTGATATGCAAAAGATTAGCTTTCCAGAGGATTCACACAAGGTTGGCGCCGGTGGCGACACCTATAACGAGCTGACATGAGGAAAGTTTCCAACCGATTTCTTATACACAAACAGCAGTTGACCGGCGTTGCCTGGTGAAACGTTGTTGTGATGCCTCGTGTAAGGAGGAGAAATGCGTACCATCACGTTTCCGACTTTGATAAAGGTCGGATTGTAGATTATCGCGATTGCGGTTTATCGTATCGCGACACTGCTGCTCGCGTTGGTCGAGATCCAATGACTGTTAGCAGAATATGGAATCGGTGGGTTCAGGAGGGTAATACGGAACGCCGTGCTGGATCCCAACGTCCTCGTATCACTAGCAGTCGAGATGACAGGCATGGCATCCGCATGGCTGTAACTGATCGTGCAGCCACGTCTCGATCCCTGAGTTAACAGATGGGGACGTTTGCAAGACAACAACCATCTGCACGAACAGTTCGACGACGTTCGCAGCAGCATGGACTATCAGCTCGGAGACCATGGCTGCGGTTACCCTTGACGCTGCATCACAGACAGGAGCACCTGCGATGTTGTACTCAACGACGAACCTGGGTGCACGAATTGCAAAACGTTATTTTTCGGATGAATCCAGGTTCTGTTTACAACATCATGATGGTCGCAACCGTGTTTGGTGACATCCCGGTGAACGCACATTGGAAGCGTGTATTCATCACCTCCATACTGGCGTATCACCCGGTGTGATGGTATGGGGTGCCATTGGTAACACGTCCCGGTCACCTCTTGTTCGCATTGACGGTACTTTGAACAGTGGACGTTACATTTCAGATGTGTTACGACCCGTGGCTCTACCCTTCATTCGATCCTTGCAGAACCCTGCATTTCAACAGGATAATGCACGACCGCATGTTGCAGGTCCTGTACGGGCCTTTCTGGATACAGAAAATTTTTGACTGCTGCCCTGGCCCGCACATTCTCCAGATCTCTCACCAACTGAAAACGTCTGGTCAATGGTGGCCGAGCAACTGGCTCGTCACAATAGACCAGTCACTACACTTGATGAACTGTGGTATCGTGTTGAAGCTGCATGGGCAGCTGTAACTGTACACGCCATCCAAGCTCTGTTTGACTCAATTCCCAGGCGTATCAAGGCCTTTATTACGGCCAGAGGTGGTTGTTCTGGGTACTGATTTCTTGGGATCTATGCACCAAATTGCTTGAAAATGTAATCACATGTCACTTCTAGTATAATATATCTGTCTAATGAATACCCGTTTATCATCTGCATTTCTTCTTGGTGTAACAACTTTAATGGGCAGCAGTGTAAAATGTAAAATTTCTCATACACGGCAATAAACTGTGAACGATGAAACCAGTCACTGATTTGGCCTATGTTTGAAAAGTGAGACAAAATCCAAAATTAATTTAGTATTGAGGAGGAACTCGTACACGAAGTGGCGAGATAACATACCAATAAACGGGGTTATCTTCCAACGGAAGTGACCAGAGAGCCATCCTTTTGTATTGTGCCAAACTACACGAAAGGTTTGACCAAGGTAAAGAGAAACTCTTCGCTATGTACTACGTCTCTTCTGAAGTTGGCTATACTGTCACATTAGCAGTTGATGAGCCAAAACATTAGGACCACCTTCTTAGTAGCTTGTTTGTCCATCTTTGGAGCGAAATACGTCACTGATTTTGGGTATCAAGGGTCAGACAGTTTGTTGGTAGGTTTGCCGAGATAAGTGGTATTAGATGTCCACGCACAGGTCATGTAATTCGCGTAAATAAAGGAGCACTGATTTGCGTACGCGGTGATGGCGCCTGATAGCGAACGAAATGGGTTCCAACGGATTCCCATCAGGTGAATTTGGTGGCCAAGACATCAACGTGAGTTCGCTATAGTGCTCTTAAAACCACTATAGCGTGGTGCTGACTCTGAGACACTGACAGTTATATTGCTGAGGGATGACATTACCGTCAGGAAAGACGTCAAACGTGAAGGGATGCAGGTGGTCCGCAAGTGGCACGTTGTCATCGATTACTACCACAGGTCCCACGCAAGCGCAACAGAATGTCTATCATGGCGTGATACTGTTCCCGTCAGTCTGCTTCCGTGGCGCGCTGCTCGTTTCGAACCGCCGTTCGCCTGGATGATGGCGTTTTTGGAGGCAACCATTGACCTGGTGTAGCCAGAAACCTGATTCACCCACCGAGGTGAAGCGTTTCTATCGCCCCACGGTCTAATAACGCTAATCTCATGCCCACTGAAGTAGTGATTGAAAGTGTCGACGGGTCTACATTGTAACACGTGGGGGCTGAATGCTGTGGAACGCAGTGCTCAACAATGTCCGCTGAATGGTATGTTTAAAAACACTTGTGCGTACACCAGCATTGTGCTCCTTCATCAGAGGTGCCACAGATCGCCATCTACCCTACTTTACCGAGCAGACAAGCCTCCGAACCCCACATTCTGTGAAGAGTCGTGGACGTCCAACCATTTATCGTCTAGTCGTGCGAGGGTCACTCCAAAACCAATGCACACTATTTTTGTAAAAATACAGTTTTCATTCTGCATGTGTGAAAGTTTTCAAGTGTGTAGATACATCCTTCCCGCTTCTTTTCAAACTCAGTTCAACCTGTTCCGTGAGTGGCGCCATCACAGCATGTCTTCAAGATGGCTGCTAAACTTGACGTTCGTCGAAGCATCGTGCTGTCAGAGAATTCCTGTGCTGTGAAAGAGAGACAGTGGGAAACATCCAAAAGGGGTTGAAAAAGGTGTATGGAGATGCTGCTGTCGATCGCAGTACAGTTAGTCGGTGGGCAAGCAGGTTACGTGATGAAAGTGGGTACTGTAATATTGAGGATTGTCCTCGCAGTGGCAGGCCTCGCACTGCACACACTCCAGACAATGTGCAGAGAGTTAACGAATTGGTGACTGCTGACAGACGGATCACAGTGAACGAATTGTCACTCAACGTTGGGATAGGGGAAGGAAGTGTTTGCAGAATACTGAAAGTGTTGGCGTTAAAAAAGGTTTGTGCCAGGTGGGTTCCCAGGATGTTGACAGTGGCTCCCAAAGAAACAAGAAGAACAGCATGCAGCGAACTTTTGGAACAGTACGAGAATGGTGGAGATGAATTTCTTGGAAGAATTGTGACAGGTGATGAAACATGGCTCCATCACTTTTCACCAGAGACGAAGAGGCAATCAATGGAGTGGCATCATGCAAATTCACCCAAGAAAAAAAAATTCAAAACCGCACCTTCTGCTGGAAAAGTTATGGCAACGGTGTTTCTCGATTCCGAAGGACTCTTGCTTGTGGTGTATAGTGTATATGGATTGGGTTGGGTTATTTGGGGAAGGAGACCAGACAGCGAGGTCATCGGTCTCATCGGATTAGAGAAGAATGGGGAAGGAAGTCGGCCGTGCCCCTTCAAAGGAACCATCCCGGCATTTGCCTGGAGCGATTTAGGGAAATCACGGAAAACCTAAATCAGGATGGCCGGACGCGGGATTGAACCGTCTTGCTTGTGGACATCATGCCAAGTGGAACCACCATAAATACTGATGCATATGTGACGACACTGAAGAAACCTCAAGCTCGACTGAGTCGTGTTCGACCACATCGGCAAAAGCAGGATGTTTTGCTGTTGCACGACAATGCATGGCCACATGTCAGTCAAAAAACCATGGAAGCAATCACAAAACTTGGATGGACAACACTGAAACAACCGCCTTACAGTCCTGACCTGGATCAATGCGACTATCATCTCTTTGCGAAACTGAAGGACTCTCTTCGTGGAACAAGGTTTGTAGATGATGACTCCCTTGTGCACGCTGCCAAACGGTGGCTCTAACAGGTTGGTCGAGAATTTTACCGGGCTGGTATACAGGCGCTGGTTCCAAGATGGCGTAAGGCAGTTGAGAGGGATGGAAATTATGTGGAGAAATAAAAATATTGTTCCTAAACGATGTATCTACACACTGTAAAACTTTAAAACATGGAAAATAAAAGATGGATTTTAAAAAAAATAGTGTGCATTTCTTTTGGAGTGACCCTCATAGTTTCATTGTCCATCTGCCACTTTCCGTAGATACTCACGACAGTAGCACGTGCACATTCGATCACCTTAGCTGTTCTCTAGATACTCGTTCACGGGCTCTGGGTAATAATAATCTGTCCTTTGTCAAAGTCACGTATGTCAGTGAATTCTGCCATTTCGCCGTATCTCCATTAGAATGATATTCCAGTCGTCTCTGCTCGTCTTACATACATTTGTTACCGCGTCATGTTCCCTAAACGCTACCAGGTAGCATCCAACAGTGCGATGGGCAGTGGCCATAATGGTTTGGCCGCTCAGTGTACACATCGAAATCTTACTTACAGTCCATCACTCGGATAAGAAAAGGAAACGACAGGTATGGTGAGATATAGTAAGGAAACATCTTAAACATTTTTGTGGGCCTCCGATAATCAGCAATAGCTTCACGAATTTGTCACTAGTTCATCTAGATAGGACTATTAGTAGACGAAGATAATACGAGATATGGAAATTATGTAAATTGTAGCCGATATGAACATACTTAGCAGCTCAATCTTTTTTATATCAGAGAGAATTGAGTAACTGCTTCGAGCATTAAGGTGCCAGAGATACAGAAATGAATTTATTTTAACTGCAAAATCATGAAGAGGCTCACATAGAGACCCTTAAATTTCAGCATTTGTGTCGTGTGTTTATCCCAACTTAATTTATTATTAAGTATTACGAGGTCTACTCGGAAGTAAGGTCTGGTCGGTCGCGAGATAGAAACTACTGTAAGAATCAAAAATGTTTTATTTCCAATAGTTAATTACACCTTCCAGCTATTACTCTACTTAGTCACCGCTCCGATTTAGACACTTGTCGTAGCGTTGTACCAACGTTCCAATACGCTCGTCGTAGAAGGCTGCCACCTGTGCTTCCTGCCAATTCTCTACGCTGGTCTACAGCTGGTTGTCTGTGCCAGAACACTCTCTTCATAGCCAGTGGATCATGTGAGCAGAGATGAAACTCAGGGAGGGTCAATTAAGGGCTATGTTGTGGGTGATGAAACACTTCCCAACGAAAACGCTGCAAGAGCGTCTTCATTGCCCCTTCAGAGGGCGGCCGAGAAGTGTCATGCAGAAGGAAACGTATGACAGTTATGTTATGTGGGCTGCATGACATCAGGCGAAATCTCACACCAGGCCCTCACACTTGGCGGGAGACACTAGTGTTCTACACACCTTTACGTGTTCACTGTGCGCTCAGAACTGAAAAGAGCGACGTGACGCGATCGCCCAGCATACTAGAGACACTGCCCAACACATCTATGCAGAGCTTCATCGTATTTTCACTGTGGTTTCTATTTAGCACCCTATCAGCCCTCACTTTCCGAATAGCCCTCGTATATCTGAGAATTCAACAGTGTGAAAATCCTTCTATCTGCATATCCTCATATTTTATTCGCATGTTGGGTGTGGAAACTCTTGTACATTGTGATGAAAAAACTGTGAGTTTTTTAAGGTTTATAACAATATATGAGTTATAAACTATTTGCTTCTGTCCATGACATATTATTAACAACTATTTCTTAAACCATATTTAATTTCTAATTAATCGCTATGTTTGAAGCATCTTCATGAAAATGAGCTTTGTGTGTAATAATGTTACTGTTGAAAGACCATTAGCCAATACAAAAACGAGTGTGGTTTCCACAACCCAGACACGCCCCCGGTGGGACAATGCCCTCACCAGAATGGCATGCTTAATGTAGCGAGTAATTCGCGCCCCATAACATGATGAGCAGCGGATAATCTGAGCGTGAAACCAATCCCCGCTAATCGCGTGGGCGCCACGGCGATGACGTCACGGGTTGTGGCGTGGTGGGGAGGTCTCTCAAAATCTGCGTTCCACCTCCGCACCAGCTTCTCAAACGCAAGCGGAACCGAGCCGATAGACACGGATAAAATGAAACAAAAGGAACGTAACCAGTCTCGCGCATTTCATTTCACCTATGGCCTCTAAACCAGAATGTACACTTAAGCTGTCATGTAAGGCGTATGTGCTGTTGTCAGAATAATAGGCGATGCAATGCCCAGAAGAATATGTATATAGGATGATCCGCAGCGCCATCAAAAAATTCTGGAGGTTGTTCAGAAATATTTTTTGAGTATTTTGGTACAAAGGACCCTTGGTATTCGAGGGCCCGTTACAAAGTAATTACCTTTCCTTTGATTTATTACCCCCCTTTTATCTACATATGTGGAATGCACAGAAAACATCTACCACAAGGGGTAAATGTCCATGGTATGCACCGTGTGACTTGTTTGGAAACAAAGTGCCTACTCAACTGTGGGTACCTGCAGCTAACACCACTAACGTGTACGTTACTCTCCGCCCACAAGCTTGCCTTTAGTGTTGACTGGTTCTGTGTCGTGTTTGTTCTTCTAACTGTGTTACATAAACAGTAAATGTCTTTCTACAGTCGGTCGATGATTTAAAGAATGCATACGAGGGGCTTCATAAAGTAAGTTACACCTTGTTACGTCAGACCCTTGAATAGTGCACTACTCCTCAGAGAGACACAGGTACATGACACTATTTTTAAACATAGTCAACCAATCTCTATAAACGGCAATCAGAACGTTCTCAAAGTTGATCAGTTCGTTGACGATAAAAGCGCTCTTTGGTCACGGAGTCATTCGAGAATCGCAGTATGAACGTGGCACCGGTGACAAATCTCCTTCCCGCGATATTTTCTCTCAGCTTGCCAAAGAGATGGAAACCACGTGGTGCAGATGACAGATATCGTGGAAACCGCAGTTGGACGCGGCATTGTATTTCGTGCATATGCCGCCAGGATTTCACGATGAATCTGTGTGCAGTGTAGCCGTTTTGCACACAAGGGTCGCACTGTCCCACGTACAGTACATCATCTCTGGAGTACTTTAGCAGCTACTTCCCAATTCCACTCCCACACTGTGACGCACGTGTTATCGGTACTGCAGCGAACCTATACGTAAAAAAAAAACAGTGCAGCAAAACTATGTCTACAGGAAATCCAGAACATGTTCTCTCTTCTGACAATGCAATGCACCACTGTTGTTGCGGAATGGTCTTACCGTAGGCCGACATGTGTATCTTTCTTCCCGAAGTCCATATGCAGCAGGGGACAGTTGTGTAAGTGATGCATATTGTGCTGTACAATGAGAGCACAGATTAAATACACTGTGAGGAATGTGATCGTGTTGCATGTCATGGTTGTTTCATTACTCTTAGCTTATCACTGAATGATCTGGTACTTGCGTGCACTGTGTATCCCTGTTCTGTTAGGACTGTGCCTGTGAAAAAAAAAAATTCACAATAATCTCCACTTGCTTCAGTACCCAGCAAAATCGTTTTAAAAGTGTTTTGAAATAGTCGCTGTAGTCCTTTTTCGGAACTGCATTTAGTGCTGCAGTAGAATTTTCTTGGGTGTCCTTAACTGCATCGTAACGCTGTCCAACTTCAATCTGGGGCACAATCAGAAGTTAGCAGGGACGAGATCCAGCGAATACGGCGTGTGATCCAGCACTGTTTGTGATCCGTCTGCTGGCCAAAAACTCTCCCACGATGTCCCCTTTGTGGACGGCGGCGTTGTTGTGGAGAATCGACCAGGTACCTCTCTCTCGGTATTCGGATCGAATTCTACGTATTCTCAGCCACAGACACAAAATCTTAACACAAAACTCGACGTTGCCTCGCTGCTCCACCGCCATTTTTCCACGAGTGTCAGACACGTAGTGTTATATTTGTGGCGAGGACGCCCGCTGCAGCGATGGTAGCGCTTTGACCTTCTACACTGCTGTTGCTGAAACTTCAACGAGCGTAACACAGCAACACGCCATGAGATAGCATTGCAGTCTAGATTTTCACACGGGCAGTGTTAACGGATCTGGGCCACACTGGTATTACAGGCTCGTTTGGTGAAGGTATTGTCACAGAAAGAAATGTAACTGGCAAAAAAAATGAATAAATCACAGTGATGTTACTACTCTCTAATGAGGCACCGAGGACGACACGTCCATTGCATCAAAGTACTCAGGAGCTACCACTTCACAACCTCCGAAATTTAGTCAACGACCTTCTGGTTCATCCTGTACAGTTGATCATTGACCTTGTGTCGTTATAATGGCTGCTGAGGATCACCTCGCGAGCCCTTAACAACACGTGGGGTGGGGGCAGCGTTTAATATCCGCCAGACAAGTAAAAGTGGAGGGGGGGGGGGGGGGGAGACGGGCGAACTGAGAGAAAGTCAGGCAGCAAACTTTTCTGGTTTGAGGGGAGGCAGTTGAAACTTAACGAAGGGTCCACCCGAAGAGGCTGGAGTGACGCGTGAGCAGGCTTGCATCGAAGCGTATTGTATTCAGTACATAAGTGGTCCCATAACTAGCAGTCCGTCTCTATATGTGTTCTGACGAGCAGGTCAGGTGCCGAAGTATTGTGTTCGTTGGACACTGAGATTCGGCCGTCCATATGTGAACTATTTCGTGGTGACATACGGTGGGAGAAACTGAAGAGTGACACCTTGTACCTTGTACTGTCTACAACGTGTGTGTTCTCGTGTGCAGACAAACAAATATTCTAACACTAATATTCTATCAATACCAGTATACTTGATGTATTTATGAGATGACTGTATGACGAAAACTGTAGGCGAATGAACTCTACAAAAAAAAAAAGGTTCCCTACGTTGTCGCACAAGCACAGAAAAATTTATAGCTTGTTATTTATCTTGACGAGGTAAATTCAGTGACCCTTCGAGACAGTCTGTGCGACAGTTATCAAACCTCGAGAGGGCGCACCGGTTTTCATAACACGAGCGGGCTCGCAGCGTACTTTGTACACAAGTAAAGAATAGCTGCATTTTTGTTACGGAGGTAAACATGTATGAACAAAATCACAGCTAAATCTTAGTTTAATTAAACAACTATATAATAAACTTATATGAGCTAAATCACTGTTTTAATTAAACAATAACATAAAATTTCATTACATTACTCTGTTATGGCCCAGTAATTACCCACTCGGAGCATTAAACAGCGCAGTTGCATCAGATCCCCGCCAAGCACTTATTAGAACATTAATTATCTTGTAACCAAATTCCCCGTTAGGGGTTTATGCTGCTGGCTCGAAATCTGATCATTTTCTTGCACAGATCATAATTGTTTTTTCTCACCTGGCTTACTATTTATTTTATATTACTGCTGGTCACTTGGACGTACAGCAACACAGCTTATCACTGTGTCAGGTGAAGCAATAATGAAGGAATAAAAGTGGGCTCGCAACTGTATAACAACGATGGAACATACAAAATAATCTAATTTGTGTTTGGCACTCTTCACACATAGGCGACCCTGCTCGAGGGTTAAGGGATATACGGGCAAATTAAGACTGAGAATTATTCACAGGATATATAAATCAGAGTTACGAAGCTCGATAGCTAAATACGCATATTATGTCTCAAATGAAAGATAATGTTTACTAGCATGTTGGAATAAAATTTCATTTTGATCAATCTAATATTTCAAACGGTAAAGTAATATTTATGTAAATTTCACTAAAAAGTGAATTAAATTACGTAAACAATTCCAGTGGCAGACGGTGCAAAAGAGGCGTTCTGGATCATAGTACGGTCTACTGTTAAAGTTCCGAGAGCGTACATTCTGGTATGTATATCACGAAAAGACCACGGAGATGAAATTAGAGAGATTCAAGCTTACCACCCGTAAACTGTGTGTGGAGAGAACATGAACTATATGTTAAGAGAATAGGGAGAGGAGGAAGTGATAGAGGTACACAAAGCACGCTCTGCCACACACCATAACGGGTCGCCTGTGGAGTATACACGGTGTTTCCGCAAGAGCGTGCAAAAATGTAACAGGACACAGAGAATGGTCCACTAAACAATTTAAGGTAGGGAACATTAGGTAGGAGAAGCCAGCTTAAGGAGGTATGGAAGTAAACTTGGCTACCGCTTTGTCTAGCATTGCTATCTTCCAGCTAATTTACAACTAACAAGCGCAGAAGTTTACTTTACCTGTCTACAACGTGGCTCTGTTGTACCATATTTAAATGGTCCTATGACAGAACGTGGTATGAATCAATGACAGAGCCATTTATTACTCAGTGGTATTCAGAGACGTACAGTACAGTACGATGGAATAGTACCGGTACAGTTTCGCGGCCCACATCTCGTGGTCGTGCGGTAGCGTTCTCGCTTCCCACGCCTGGGTTCCCGGGTTCGATTCCCGGCGGGGTCAGGGATTTTCTCTGCCTCGTGATGGCTGGGTGTTGTGTGCTGTCCTTAGGTTAGTTAGGTTTAAGTAGTTCTAAGTTCTAGGGGACTGATGACCATAGATGTTAAGTCCCATAGTGCTCAGAGCCATTTGAACAGTTTCGCACAACTCACTGACATGCATGTTGTGTATGGGGAAGTATGTTGCAGTTCTCTCGCTGCTGAAAAGCTGCACAAGGAACGATTTCCTAACACTCACCGACGAGTGTTTATTTCTTTCGATCGACGAATGTGGGAAACTGGTTCATTGGAAAGAAGAAACAAGGTACATGGTAACATGATGACCACTCGCAAACCCGATTTTGAAGAGGAGGTGATGGAACATATTTCAGCGGACTCCACTACAAGTGCCGTATTGCACGTGAAATGGGTGCTCCACATTCTAGCGTGTGACGAGTACTCTACGAACAACAATTACTTCCATATCACCCACAAAGACTCCATGCAGTGCTTGTGGCTGACTTTGTACCAAGGGTCGCATTGTGAAAGTGGTTGCTCCAACAATGGATTGATCAACCAGATTTCCTACAAATCGTGCTGTTTATTGACACGGCCTCATTTGATCGTGATGTTATTTCAAACAGGAGGAGTCACCAAGTGTGGGACGAGGAAAACCCTCACGCTGTAATAAAGCCTCACCATCAAGTACGTTTACTGTAAATATGTGGGCCGGCACCGTAGACGACGGTCTCATTGGAGCATATGTTCTACCAGGGCGTCTGAATGCCTACTTGTACTTGAGGTTGGTGCAATGAGTTCTACCTGAGTTGTTGAAGAATGTAGCTTTGGCTGTTCGAGAGAGGATGTGGATACAACATGACGACGCACTGCCTCACTTCAGTTTGGATGTGAGCAACCATCTCAGTGCCGTGTTTCCTGGTCGCTAGACTGGTAAGGGAGGACCTATTCTACACCCTGTGAGGTTACCTGGCCTGAATACCCTTGATTATTTCCTATGGGTATATCTAAAGGCACATGTGAATGAGACCCCAGGGGATACGGAGATGGAATTAGAATTCCAGAATTGTAGCTGCCTGTCATGTGATTCGAAACACACCAGAGATATTTGTCAGGGTGCATCAGAATCTTGTTCGCTGATGTCATGCTTGCATTGAAATCGATGGCCGTCAGTTTCAGCACATTTTGTAAGATACTGTACAAATGTTACGTTCATTGGATCAATGATGGAATTTGCAGTTAACTGTAACTAACGTATTCTTATTACCTCCTCAAACTGGCTTCTCTGACCCCAAGTTTCCTACCTCAAATTGTTCAGTGGAGCATCCTCTGTGTCCTGTTAAATTTTTGCTCGCTCTTACGGAAACACCGTGTAGAGGCATATGTAGATGCGATGATAATAGGTGATAAATACCAAAATATTTCGTTTTCCCATACATAGTGTAATTTGTATTAACGTACGAGTACATTTACTGAAAATATACAAAATTATTAAAACGTTAGTACTGAAAATGAAGTGTCTTCGAAAAGAGCAAGTCTGATGTAATTTCCGAAGACACCATAAAAAGGAGGGGAGGGGGGCTTAAAATTGTCTGGTTACATATGCCACTTATATCTACGTCTGTATTTACATTTTTTTGTGTAATGTTGTAACAATTATATCGATTAGAAGTAGGTTTATATTATGTAACTGTGTATCTGCAATTATGAAGTGTGTATTCCTTGTTATTTAACGTCCTTTTGTTATGGCAAGAAACTCAGAGTTTTGTAATGTATATATGAAAAAAGCAAAAAGGTTTGTTAAAACGATAAATTTTTATAATATGTGTATGTTCATAAAAAGAAAATGTTTATTGAAAGCTCGTTGATGCTTACGGCACTTGGATTTGTAACATGTAAATGCTGTAGGGAAGTCCCCCCGCAACGGAACTGGAATGGCGCGATGTAAAAGGTGGTTTTGGTGGTCGAACTGAATGACTCCTTGGTGTGAACGATACGCAGTAGCCACACGACATTTCATTTCATTATACATTCAAAAGTAAAATTCTGTCTACTGTCTTGACAAAATAAGTTTTGCTCTTTACATTAAATCAGTAAACGGATCGAAGCCATCTACGGCCATAATGGCACTGAAATGGAGGACGACACAGAAAACGCCGAAATACTAAACGTCTTATTCCAAAACAGTTTGACAGAGGAAGATCGCACTGACATGTTTCCTTGAAATCATCGCATTAACAACAAAATGGCTGCTATCGAAATTGCTCGAAAAGAGAAAGTCCACTGGAAATGACAGGACAGTAATGCGACTCTGGGTTGAGTATGAAAAAGAACTTCCCCCATCATCTGGCAGCGTTCCGTAGGTCTCTGGAGGAGGAAAGTATTCTTGATGATTTGCAAAAAGGCACAGCCCATCTTAATTTCCAAGAAGGGTCATGAACAGACACTCAATACTGTAGACCTACATGAGATAAAAGTTTTATGAGTATCGTGCCGCGTCTGCAGACCCAGAACAAGGCCACTGCAACCGTGACCGAAACGTTGAATTCTCGGTATAGATTTTTACGTTATGAGGCGGTACGATATTCACAATCCAGAACGGTTTGTTGTTCACGGGAGATAAGATATGTTGTGGTTCAAATGGGATACAACTTAGCCCGCAAATTCCGTATAGAATTTGACAGGGATCCCATTATGCCCTGGATACTTGTGTAAACAATTTTAGTTGTTTCTCATTGACATTAATACATCAATCATATTTGCAGTGGCAGGTGAACTGAACTGAAGAGGACTTCCTTATCTTTCTCAGTAAAGGAACATTTGAAAGTAGAATTCAGAATTTCTGCTTTTGCTTTGCTTCCCTCACTTTAATTTCCTGTGTCACCCATGATAATAACTGCGGTGCTACTAACAGCCTTAACATATGGTCAAGATTTATTTTGGTTTCCTGAGAGGCGTTTCGATGATATTCTGCTGCTGTAGTTATTGACGGCTTTGGCATTGAACTCTTGATAGCTAAATGCGTTTCATTTAGCATCTGCTTATCTATAGCACAATGTTAAGTTGAACAGCTTTTAAGCAGAGGTCGCTCTTTCGTTTGGAAGTTCAGTAGAGAGTCTGCATACCATTGATGGTCTCTCATAAATCTGGCTATAAAATTGTGTATCGGTACTTTTTTCAGTTACTTAGACTTATGCTTCTGTTATCTTTAGGTTCTTTAACCTTTCAACAGTGATTGCACACAACTGGAGAGTTTTACAGAGAAATGACCTTCATGGCTGATAGAACATACTCATTTCCATATTTTGGGATAGTTTTTATTCCGTTTTCGTCGTTCGATCGTGAGGACTTCAACTGTAAAGTAAATCGTAGCGATTGTGGTGTATCGTTGATGTTGTTGTTGTTGTGGCCTTCAGTCCCAAGATTGGTTTGATGCAGCTCTGACCTGTGCAAGCCTTTTCATTTCCACATAACTACTGCAAACTACATCCTTCTGAAACTACTTGCTGTGTTCATCTCTACATACTTAGCAAGGCACGTTTCTCGATTACCAGACTGACAACTGACGATAATTTAGTACCGCAGGATGTGCCTTATCAACCGATCCCTTTTTTTAGTCAATCTGTGGCACTAACTTCTTTTTACCATAGGTTGATTCAGTTCCTGCTCTACCCATCTAATCTTCAGGATTCTTCTGTAGCACCACATTTCAAAAGCTTCTGTTTTCTTCTTCTCTGAGCCGTTTATCGCCACGTTTCACTACTGTAAAAAGGAGCAGTCCAGACAGATACCTTCCCAAAAGAGTTCCCAATATTTAAATTTGTATTGATTGTTAACAAATTTCTCTTCTTCAAAAACTTTTTCTTGGTTCCAAAATGTCTCTGAGCACTATGGGACTTAACATCGGTGGTCATCAGTCCCCTAGACTTAGAACTACTTAAACCTAACTAACCTAAGGGCATCACTCACATCCATGCCCGAGGCAGTATTCGAATCTGCGACCGTAGCAGCAGCGCGGTTCTGACTGAAGCGCCTAGTACCGCTCGGCCACAACGGCCGGCCTTTTTCTTGGAACTGTTGTCATTGTTTTATATCATCAATTATTTTGCTGCCCAAATACGATGTAGTATAAGGGACGATCAAAAAGTTTCCAATTGAATGTAGTACAGTGCAGCATCGATATGCCAATCAGACAAAATCGCTGTGAGCATTGCGGCAATCATCTCACCGACCCACCAGGTTCAAAATACCCGTTTCGTGAAACCCCGTGTGCTGCTGCATGAAGAAGTGCGTAGTTGCCTGGTCAACATACTCCTCTGACAGGACTCATCGACCACAAAGGAATTTTTTAAGGGACCAAAGGAGTATAATCGCATGGGGTGAGATCGGTGCTGTAGAGCGGGTACTCAAGTTGGCGTAACTTCTCTGTTAGGACGTTTGTGATATGAGGATGTGCGTTATCATGCTGAAGCAGTAGCACCCAGCATGAAACTTGGTGCACCATTCCACAACGCTGGTTTTCGACAGACACGAAACCTCACATATAGTCTTCATTCTCTGATGGATGTGTCCTGGTGTTTTGCCCTTCAACAGCCAAGAGAAGAATAACAGCAAAGTGGTACTGTGTGGACGCATTTGGCAATAACATCGCCGTAGTTCACGTTTCCACAATTACTGTATGTAAGTCGCAAGAACATGAAAGCCACACTAATCTCTTGATGACACGTCGGTGGTTATATACTCGCATCTGAGTCGTGCTACGTTGCATATTCGGTGCAGGAATGCTGTCATACATAATGTTTTCGATCATCCCATATACTTTTAAGGTCTCATTCCCTCAGCATCCCCTGATTTAATTAGACTTGATTTCATTACCCTTCTTGTACTTCTATAGATATTCATTTTATAGTCTCTTTTCAAGATGCTATCTATTCTGTTCAACTAACTTTCGAAGTCTTTTGCTCTTTCTGATAGGTGAGGGAGAAGATATGGGTCAGGTAGGTGGGAAAACGAAAGCTGAAGGCCATGAAAGAAAGCACATTCGCATGCGAGTGTGTGTGTGTGTGTGTGTGTGTGTGTGTAGAGGGAGAGGCAGAGAGAGACAGACAGAGAGAGAGAGCAGAAATACTGCATAGAGATGGGGGGGTGTAGGGGAGATTGAGACATAGAGGAGAAGTACTGTATTGTGTGGGGACGTAAGAACGCCACGAGCGTGCTAGGACGGGCGCAGGCCGCCTGGAGGTAGGCTACCGGCAGCGCAGCGCACCGCCGGCTGCTGACAAAAGACTGTCGCGCACAGTGGCAGCGGGCAGCAGGGCCCGCATTTCCGGGTCCATTCGCATTCTGCGCGCGGCGCGGCGGGCCGACACTGACAAGGACCGCCGCAAATTTGGACGGCTGGGAGCTCGGCACGGCACAACACGGCGAGTTTTACGGCCCGCCTGAGTGGCTGCGGGCGCCGCAACACGGCCGCCCGGCGCAGCTCTCCGCCGGTACTACGCAACTGCCGGGATGGTAGGGATCGCCAATTGGAGGCCCGATTGCCAGTTGTTGCCTTTTTAAACTCACCTTCCTAAAAACTTTAACTTGTAAACTGCTCACCCCGACATGTACCATAGTATAAGAGTACACTCTGAATACACGGTGGTGATCGCGAATGTTCAAAGAAATGGCTCTGAGCACTATGGGACTTAACACCTGTGGTCATCAGTCCCCTAGAACTTAGAACTACTTAAACCTAACTAACCTAAGGACATCGCACACATCCATGCCCGAGGCAGGATTCGAACCTGCGACCGTAGCAGTCGCGCGGTTCCGGACTGAGCGCCTAGAACCGCTAGACCACCGCGGCCGTCGATCGCGTATGTATGCCAGTCATATGTTCTTGTTGTTGTTACAATGGTACTCAGTCTGAAGGTGGATCTGATCCAGCACTCCATGCTAGTCTGTCCTGTGTGAGCCTCTACATCTCTGCAAAGCTGCCGCAACGTACGTACATTAGAACCAAAATCTCACTCTCCTACCATTTTTTATGTTGCACGTAATTTCTAAAGAGGAAACCAAAATAAAAAATTTGAATCACATGAGTACCCTTGATTCAATAAATAAACCAAGAGGACTGGTATGAAAAGCAAAATAAAATTCCAAGCAAACTTAGCCGGCCCGTGTGGCTGAGCTGTTCTAGACACTTCAGTACGGAAACGAGCGACTGCTACGGTCGCAAGTTCGAATCCTGCCTCGGCCATGGATGTGTGTGATGTCCTTAGGTTAGTTAGGTTTAAGTAGTTCTAAGTTCTAGGAGACTGATGACCTCAGATGTTAAGTCCCATAGAGATCAGAGTCATTTGAACCATTTTTGAACCAAGCAAACTTATGCTGTAATCTAGAGCCCTTGGTGAGCCATGGCTTCTTCAACAATCTTCCTCCACACTTCTCGGTTATTTGCTGCTCTTTTCCACCCGGGGAGTCCCATATTGGTGATATCCATTATTACCTTGTCGATCCATCTTCTTCTAGGTCTCCCTTTTCGCCTAACTGAATGGATCACACCTTTCATCATTTTCTTTGGAATTCTATCCTCTGCCATTCTCTCCAAGTGTCCTAGCCATCGTATTCGCTGTGATTTCACAAATTTTACTATGTCCCTGCCTTGTATTAACTCTTGTAATTCAGCATTGTAGCGTATTCTCCAGCCTTCTTCCTCACTTATTGGCCCAAAGATTTTGCGTAGTATTTTCCGCTCAATGCTTCTTAGTACATTTTTATCATGTTCTGTCAACGTCCATACCTCTGAGCCGTATGTGATAACTGGGCGGACTAGGGAATTATATATTATCAGTTAAGTTTTTCTTGTAACAAGGCTATTTTTGAAAAGCTGCATATTTGCAAAGTAAGCTCTGTTTCCTGCTTGTATTTTTTCCCTTACAGCCTTTCCAATAGTGTGCTTATGCTGTAATAGAGGGTGAATATTATGTTCCATCAGAACCAATTTTCAGTATCTAAAGTCTTAGAAGAGAGACTTCCCCCTCCCTCCCCCCCCCCCCCCCACTCTCTCTCTCTCTCTCTCTCTCTCTCTCTCCTGTGGGGCTCCTACAGTTGTCGCCACACCCTTCATATCTCTTGCCATCGGCTTCCATTTTTTCATGCTTCCTCCTCTTCCTCTATTTCTGTCATGGCTTTCTTTATCCCATCGAACTATACAACCTGCCGTCTTCCTCTTCTACTTCTTCTCTGAAAATGGTACATCGAGTATTTCTTTGGCCATCCATAATCATTCATTCGCATTGTACACTATTGGCCATTAAAACTGCTACACCAAGAAGAAATACAGATGATAAACGGGTATTCATTGGACAAACATATTATACTAGAACTGAGATGTGATTACGTTTTCACGCAGTTTGGGTGCATAGATCCTCAGAAATCAATACCCGGAACAACCACCTCTGGCCGTTATAACGGTCGTGATACGCCTGATCATTGAGTCAAACAGGGGTTGGATGGCGTGTACAGGTACAGCTGCCCATGCAGCTTCAACACGATACCACAGTTCATCAACAGTAGTGACTGGCGTATTGTGACGAGCCAGTTGCTCGACCACCATTGACCAGACGTTTTCAATTGGTGAGAGATCTGGAGAATGTGCTGGCCAGGGCAGCAGTCGAACATTTTCTGTATCCAGAAAGGATCGTACAGGACCTGCAACATGCGGTCGTGCATTATCCTTCTGAAATGTAGGGTTTCGCAGGGATAGATTGAAGGGTAGAGCCACGGGTCGTAACACATCTAAAATGTAACGTCCACTGTTCAAAGTACCGTCAATGCGAACAAGAGGTGACCGAGACGTGTAACCAATGGCACTCCATATCTCATGCCGGGTGATACGCCAGTATGGCGATGACGAATACACTCTTCCAATGTGGGTTCACGCGATGTCGCCAAACACGGATGCCAACATCATGATGCTGTAAACAGAACCTGGATTCCTCCGAAAAAATGACGTTTTCCCAATCGTGCACCCAGGTTTGTCGTTGAGGACACCATCGAAGGCCCTCCTGTCTGTGATGCGGCGTCAAGGGTAACCACAGCCATGGTCTCAGAGCTGATAGTCCATGCTCCTGCAAACCTCGTCAAACTGTTCGTGGAGATGGTTGTTGTCTTGCAAACGTCCCCATCTGTTGACTCAGGGATCGAGACGTGGCTGCACGATCGATTACAGTCATGCGGATAAGATGCCTGTCATCTCGACTGGTAGTGATACGAGGCCGTTGGGATCCAGCACGGCGTTCCTTATTACCCTCCTGAACATACCGATTCCATATTCTGCTAACAGTCATTGGATCTCGAACAACGCGAGCAGCAAAGTCGCGATACGATAAACCGCAATCGCGATAGGCTACAATCCGACCTTTATCAAAGTCGAAAACGTGATGGTACGCATTCCACCTCCTTACACGAGGCATCACAACAACGTTTCACCAGGCAACGCCGGTCAACTGCTATTTGTGTATAAGAAATCGTCTGGAAACTTTCCTCATGTCAGCACGTTGTAGGTGTTGCCACCACCGCCAACCTTGTGTGAATGCTCTGAAAAGCTAATCATTTGCATATCACAGCATCCTCTGCCTGTTGGTTAGATTTGGCGTCTGTAGCACGACATCTTCGTGGTGTAGCAATTTTAATGGCCAGTAGTGTATGTTTGTATCAGGCGAGCTGTTGTTCTTCTGTTCTACCTATGATGTTTTCTTCAGTCTGAGTCATTCTACAACTCCCAATGTGTTTTTTTTTTTTTTTTAATTTTTACAGTAAGCTCTGCACTCGTTATAGGCTTTACAATACTTATACACAGAATATTCCTTACTTTCCAACTCATCTTAGCAGATGAAAGAGAAATATCGACGTCAGCTATATGAGGGGATTGAAATAATTCATCGGCGACGAGTGAAAATGTGGTCTAGACCGGAAATCGATTCTCGACTTCCCGCTTTGTGCGAGTGGTTTGCCTTAATCGTTCGACTATCCAACCTAAATTCCCTACTTGTCGCCAGTGAATTATTTCAGTGCCCTCATGCGGCTGACGTTGGTATTTCTCTTTCATCGTGTGTATACAGCCGCAGAAAAAACAGACACCGCACGTATGATAGTACACTGCTGGCCACCGTAAATGCAACACCCTGAAGGAAGCATCCGAATCAAGTGTAATTTACACCATGGGTTTGCAGCGATGAGATATGCAACTGATTAGAATTTCAGCGCAGACGCACATCACGCGCGCCTGTGGCGCCACCTCATAGCGCCATTTAAGGCTTGGCGATTTCGACGAGTGTACGTTCGGCACGTGTGTTTACCTTGTGGTTGTTTCACAAGACGATCAGTTATGCCTCGTAGACAACAACGAACATCTTTTGATCAAGTTTCCGAGTTCGACAGAGGAAGGATAGTGGCTTACCGAGATTGTGGATTATCATACAGAGAAATCGCTAGTCGTGTTGGACAAAACCAAACAACTGTAATGCAGATATGTGACCGTTGGATGCAGGAGGGTACGACGGACCGACGTGGTCGATCGCATTCACCTCGGTGCACCACTGCACGTGCTGATAGGCAAATTGTGCGCATGGCAGTGACGGATCGCTCAGTGACATCCCGAACCATAGCACAGCACATTGCGTCTGTAACGCATCATCCAGTGTCTGCGGGTACCATTCGACGCCGTTTACAGCAGAGTGGTCTGTCCGCTAGACGTCCATTGCTTCGTCTACCATTGACGCAGAACCACGGACGTCTCCGTCACCAATGGTGTGATGACAGACGGATGTGGACGGCAGAATGGAATGACGTTGTCTTTACTGACGAGGCACGCTTCTGTCTGCAGCACCACGATGGTCGGATTCGAGTGTGGAGACACCGTGGAGAGAGGATGCTGGACAGCTGCATTATGCACCGCCACACTGGTCTTGCACCGGGTATTATGGTATGGGGCGGTATTGGATATTAATCTCGCACCCCTCTAGTACGCATTGCCGGTACTTTAAATAGCCGGCGCTACATATCCGAGGTGCTGGAGCCAGTTGTCCTTCCTTACTTTCAGGGCTCGGCCACAGCCATATTTCAACAGGATAATGCACGACCACACGTGGCACGCATTGTCCAAAGGTTCGTCGTCAATAACCAGATTGACTTGCTTCCCTGGCCGGCTCGCTCTCCGGATCTTTCGCCGATAGAAAACATGTGGTCCATGATTGCTCAACGAGTGACCCAGATTACATCACCAGCTGCCACACCAGATGATCTTTGGCAACGTGTGGAAGCTGCTTGGGCTGCTGTACCCCAGGAACACATCCAACGTCTCTTTGACTCAATGCCGAGACGTGGGGCAGCGGTGATCTCCAACAATGGCGGCTACTCTGGCTACTGACTCTGGCAGGAACCACATGTCACAGACGTCTGTAAACGTAATCATATGATACTTGGTCAACATGTTATCTACAAAATAAATCTTGTTGTGCTACCTCTTGTCTTTCTTGGTGTTGCATTTACGGTGGCCAGCAGTGTATTTATAAGTCCGCATGGCATTTTGTGATATCTTCAGTATGGTTGCTCCCTAGGTCCGACCTATTGCGGGAATAATGCGAGATCTTGTTCAGCAATGAGGGAAACGGACAGGGAGGAGCTACAGAAGTGGAGTGTGTTTAGATCGGACGTGAAGCATGCTTGGACAGTCGAAGTGGTTAAGGCGACTGCTCGCAGAAAGCAGGAAGTCCAGAATCGAGTCCCGGTCCAGCACAGATTTTCTCTTGTCACCACTGAATTACTGTAGTGCTCTCATGTGGCTGACGTCAGTATTTATCTTTCATCATGCATACAAATGGTCACAGAACCATGGCAATGTGGTGTCTATTGTTTCGAACATGTCAGAAAGAACAAACACTACGCATATAACAGTATCATCTTAAAAGACCATTATACAGGGTTTTTCTTCTGAATTGCTGCTTTTCCATGGGCTACTCATTGCTGTGTTTCCCATTTACTTGTTCCATCTTCCGATAACATCGTACCCAAATATTTAAATTTTTACCTCTACTGTTAACTTTCCTGCATTTTCTCCACTGCATGGGTATTCAATCTTCTGAAAATTTACCTTCAATCCACACTTATCATATTTTTCTAACAATTGTCATCTTCTTCACTGGCCACTACCAAATGATCATCCACAAAGAAGAAGTTGTTCACAATTGACCAATTGTTACCTGAATGCACATTCCATCACATTTACTACGCCTCAGGTATAAGGCTTTCTAGATGTATATTTTAAACAATGTAAGAGATAAGCAGCATCCATTATTTAATTATTTTGTAATTCTTAAACGCCATGACGAACTTTTATCCCTCACTTTCATTACTCTCCCTGAAACATTGTATACGTTGCATATACTTCCAACATGTATGTTATCAAGTTCACTCCCCCCTCTGGTCATCAGTTTCTTCAGAGGCACTATGTCACACGTCTTCCAGAGATCTATGAGCATTAATGGCTACTTAGATTCCTTTCCAGCCTCTTTGCCATCAGTTACCTTAAAAGTAACGAAGTGCGCTGAAGAGTAATCCCTCTGATTTTTTTATTCTGTTCTCAATATCAGTTGAGGTATTACATGCCACGCGTACCTGCCATGGTAGCCGAGAGCGCTAAACGCGCTGCTTCCTGGACTCGGGTAGGTGCGCTGGCCCCGGATCGAATCCGCCCAGCGGATTAACGACGAGGGCCGATGTGCCGGCCAGCCTGGATGTGGTTTTTAGGCGGTTTTCCACATCCTACTAGGTGAATACTGGGCTGGTCCCCACGTTCCACCTCATTTCCATGGATTGCAGACATCTGAACACATTCGCGCTATTCCATGGATTACACTCGACACAGACAGTTGGGGTACACTAATTCCGTCCCGGGGGGTGTGGGGTAGCTGCAGGAAGGACATCCGGCCACCCCTTAACCATTAACATGCCAAATCCGACTAACGATGGCTGACTCTGCGTCACTGCGACGCAAGGCTCAAGCGATAGATAGATAGTATTACATGTCACGCATATTACTCGGTCGACATTCCAGCTCTGCTGACGCGATTTGCAGCCCTCTGCCGCTAGAGGGCTCCGAATTGTAGCGCGAAGCGTAACTATGTCAGTGTTCTGCAACGCCCTAAGAAAACTGAATGCACGCATTCGCAGAGTGTCCGCAGCTCGTATTCTAGTGGCTAGCGTTGCAGCCTCTGGATCACGGGGTCCCGGGTTCGATTCCCGGGTGGGTTGGGGATTTTCTCTGCTCAGGGACTGGGTGTTTGTGTTGTCTTCATCACTTCATCACCATCACCATTCGTGACAGTGGCTAGATTGGACTGTGTAACAATTGGGACTTTGTGCGGGAGCTAGTGACAGCGCAGTTCAGCGCCCCACAAACCAAACATCAGCCAAACGAATTCGCAGAGTTCGTCCACAAACTGAGCGACCTCTACTTCAGCATGACAATGGCAGACCACGCACGAGCGCTGCGACATCTGCATCGATCTGACGCCTAGGATTCACTGTCAACAATCACCGTCCATACAGTCCCGACATGGCCCCATCCGATTTTCATCCGTTTCCAAAACTTAAAGCACACCTTCGAGGACTTCATTCTGATAGCGATGATGCGCTGTAGCAGAGGCGAGGTTGTGGCTCTGTCAACAAATTCAGACATTCTACAGTGACCGTATCAACAAACTGGTGTGTTCGTCGCCAGGGTGATTACTTTAGGACATAAACATATAATCGTGAAGAATGAAGATGTAGAATGTTAATAAAGTTTGTTTCATTTAAAAAGCTTCATGTGTTTTCACATACAAAGTTCTGAGGCATTACGTTTGAGTATTACTTCGCAAAGATGTTGTGTTTACAAATTCTTTCCTTCCGGAATCCACCTTCCTCTTCAACGTCCATCAAAGCTACTCTATCCTGTGTTTTAGGACCCGATCATACAACCTACCAATAGTGTTTGTAACATTGCCTTCAAGAAAATTTCCAGATACCTTCTTATTACCCCTTCTTATAAATGGAATTACATATTCCAGATTCCATTCCTTAAGCACTTCTTCCTCCTCTGACTTGAATGCATTAAACAACTTGCTTAAACGTTCCCGTAAAGCATTCTACTGGCATGCTTCCTGGTCCGAGAGATTTTGCATTTCTTTTACTGATCTTCCAGCTTCTGCTGTAGTTATTGGCCCTACATTCCCCACAGATAATTCATTCTCGAAATATATGTTTTAGGTCCTTATACGCGATTCTCTCTTTTGTTAACTTTGTCTTCCTACGATTTTCGCATTCCCTAAAGCCAATAAGTGTTATATTTGTCAAATCTTTCACATGTCTTCTTAAACTGTTCACTACTTTACAAAAATCTTTCAGTCAGAAGCAATCGATCAAATGTCGCTTGAGCGGTGCTGTAGATCTTTGAATTTCTAGTGTTTGATTCCTGAAGATTACGCCGCAAGGTCATTTAGGCGTGATTCCTTAAAACATGGCGGTATTAGGAAAATAATGATAAAAAGCAATGAGTGAAACAAGTGAAAGACTTAAAAATGTTGAGCGGTTCTGGTGCACACGCATACGAGTAGGAAAGAAAATGTTTGTTGTGTATGATGCTATTGAGATGGTTAGTGCCTGTAAGGTCCCTGAGCGCCAAGACAACAAGCCACGTTCACCGTGCAAGCTGGAGACTCCATCACAGACCGATGATATACTTACTATTTTAACTACTTTCTGCTACACGTCTTAGGATGTAACTCACACGAGATCTATTAATTTCCACACAGATTAACCGTTACAGTTTGTTCTTGCGCCTGTCGTCGATCTTACAGAGTATACGAATGGAGATGTCTGGGTTGTATGGTCTTGGCAACTAATATCGTAGTTAGAAGTAGTTGGAATAGCTTAAAGGTTACCATTAAAAATATGGGCTGTACGGATTCCTTAGCGACAAATTTTTCATGAAAAACTTGCATTCATGTTGTATGTGTTAAATTTGTAAATTATAGTATTTATGCCAGTAGAAATTACTTATTGAATGTTTTCTGAAAAGGAAATTTCTATTATCACTGTTAATATTTACTGAGAATGTAAACTAACTACACGTTTGTGATGTGCTGATAGATTTTGTGACGGAACAACTCGGTTCAAAAGTAAATTTTACATCAAAGTAGGAGGTAGGTTGAGGATGAAGCCGGTTTCACGTGGTGGCAGTTTTTATTCGACTGTGTAAATGACTGTTTTTGGGGAAAACAATCTTTTTCCTATATGAGGAGAAATTTTAATACCTGGTATGACTTAATATTAATTCTTTTAATTTCTTTTTTATTAACATAGTGCAAATTCCTTACCCTAGGCTGGTTCTCTGACTCAGGCCCAGAATCGAAATTAAAGTATATTCCGTTAAATGCTGTACTGTGTGTGAATCCTAAACTTTTAAAGCCTGCTGTTAAACATATGAATTAACGAAAAAACCATGATTGTGAACCGCATGTGAACTGCCTGTAACTGAAAGAAAGTGAATGATATATCGTGGCTAGTATTGCACCATTTGTTATATAAGGCAGGCTTTGCTTAGATTTCACTGTGTGTGTGTGTGTGTGTGTGTGTGTGTGTGTGTGTGTGTGTGTGTGTGGAGAATTACAGCTGTAAGCATTTTCTCTCTTCTTCTACTTTCAGCATATACCTTTCCTTGTCGATTTTCCAGAGGACTCCTTCATCATTTCTCATCTTCTCAGTTCAATTAATTTTTAGCAGCTTTCTGTAACATCACATGACAAACGCTTCGACTTTCTTCCGTTTTCCACGACCCATGATTCACTTCCATACCATACTGTGATTCACACGTATATTCTTAGAAATCTCTTTCCGTAATTGAGACCTTTGTTTGATAGCTGGAGACTTCTTTTCGCGAGGAATGCCGTCTTTGTCTGCGCTGGTCTGCATCTTGTATCCACCTTTCTTCGTCTCTAAGAAACAAAACACGAGTTTTTGCAATAGTTAAAAGCCCATGTATAGCCTCTCGGTGCTATCTAAACCAGACGACGTCAGTGTCCTTAATCAGTAATTAAGAGAGAAGTTATATAATTTTTTTTCTTTAGGATACTTCAGTGAAACGTGATAAAACAAATTTCAGTTTCTGTAGTAGCTTCCGTCTCTCTGGAGAATTTGTCATGTGTCATTAAAACAACGGTAGATGCGACAAACACACTCAAATAGCAATTTTTTGTAGACCAACTTAGTATCAGATTAGGTGTGTGAATCTGGTGAGAGAAGTTACACCTTTCTAGGTGGGATGTACATGATAGCGTTACTTCCATATATTTGGTGTGTAACTGAATCCTCGTCGAAACCACGGTAGTAATAGAGCTACAAAATGTTCGGAGAGTTTAGTAAGATATTTTTATATTTAATGGAAAAGAGAAAGATTGTACCTTATTTTACAAGCACCAGAGCAGGATTTTGCAGTACATTAAACGTAGACTTCGACCACTGCTGAAAGGACTGTAGTAGAGACTTCTACTGAGATAGGAATTACCACGCTTGCCGTAGTTGTTTTTATTATTGTCTGCTGTGAACAGCGCGCACGAGAAGACGGTGCGTGACTCTTTGGAAGGATCAGCGCCTCGGGACTTAAAGAGCGCCCGCCCGGCCGTATCCGCGGCACAGTCATTTGTCTAAAAGCCCTTCCCTACTTACGGTAACTTACGATCCAAGGTGGTCTGCTGGCCTAGAGTTATCGATAGCTTATGAGACACAGCGCGGTTTTGGCTTTACGTAACTCTGTCATTGATTATGCAGCTCCGTGTCGTTACGTCACAAGTGTCGCGTCCAAGCATGAAATGCCGGACGGCCACGAGTGATGTAACAGTACATACATACATACATTAATACTTGTTCCACAGATCATGAATACGAAATTTCGTAATGATGTGGAGCGTATCACATTAAAATAAATTTTCTTTACACAAAATAATTAATTTTGTTTTACAGTTACTACTTTATATCTAAAGATTAATCTATTGAATAGAAGGAGTTGTCTTACAGAAATTGTTTTATTTTATTTTTAAATGTTGGTTGGCTGTCTGTCAGACTTTTAATACTATTCGGAAAAAGACCAAGGATTTTTTTGGCAGCATAATTCACCCCTTTCTGTGCCTAAGTCAGATTTAACCAAGAATAGTGAAGATCATCCTTTCTTGTAGTGTTGTAACTATGCACTTACTATTGTTTTTGAATTGAGATGGGTTATTAATAACAAGTTTCATAAGTGAACATATGAACTACGAAGATGCTGTGAATATCCCGAATTCCTTATATAAATATCTGCTAGGTGATCTTGTATAGGCTCCAGCTATTATTCTGATTACACGCTTTTGTGCAGTGTATACTTTTTCTCTTAATTATAAAATATGAAAGCAGCGAATGAAAATACGCATAGTGGTCTTATTTTCTAATACGTTTATCACCAAAATTTGCAATAACCATAGCAGCGTAAGTAGCTTAAGCTAACCGTTTCATCAGATCATCGATGTGTTTCTTCCAATTCAATTTCTCATCAATGTACACACCCAGAAATTTTGAATATTCTGTCTTAGCAACAGACTTTTGTTCATAGTCTATATTTATGAATAGTGGTATACCACTTACTGTACAGAATTGTATGTACTGTGTTTTCTCGAAATTTAGTGAGAGACCATTTGCAGAGAACCACTTAACAGTTTTCTGAAAGATATTATTTGCAATTGTCGCGTGGGATTAGCCGAGCGGTTTAAGGCGCTACAGTCATGGACTGTGCGGCTGGTCCCGGTGGAGGTTCGAGTCCTCTCTCGGGCATAGTTGTGTGTGTTTGTCCTTAGGATAATTTAGGTTAAGTAGTGTGTAAGCTTAGGAACTGATGATCTTAACAGTTAAGTCCCATAATATTTCACATACATTTGAACATTTGAACATTATTTGCAATTTCCACAGCTGATTCTTGTTTGTTGGGTGTGATTGCTATACTTGCATCATCAGCAAAAACAACTAGCTTCCCTTCTTCATGAATATAGAGTGGCAAGTCATTAATATATTTTAAGAACGATAAGGGACTCAAGACTAAACCCTGTGGGACACCATTCTTGCTACCTCCCCAGCTGGAGGACTCTGCTGGCTTTTGCAGACTATCTGTACTGTTAATTTCAAACTTCTGTATTCTTCCAGTTAAATATGAATTAAACCATTTGTGCACTGTCCCACTCATACCACAATACTTAAACTTATCTATGAGAATTTGATGACTCACAGAGTCAAAAGGCTTTGTGAGGTCACAAAATATCCAAAGGGTTATGTTCGGTTATTCAGTGTATTTAATATTTGCACTGAAACCATACATGGCATTTTCTGAAAAACCTTTCTGGAAGCCAAATTGACATTTTGTTAGTACTTCATTTTTACAAATATGTGTACACTAGTCGCTCCTCAATTGAATTACTATTTATAGCCCACAACTAGGAAGCATAGCTGAATGTCATAAACCTGACCATATGAAATAAAAACGTAACGGCAGGAGGGTTACAGAAACACCAACCAGAATCGCTGCACCTGTTGCCGCAGAACTGATGAGATAGAGAAACATTCAGATGCTGACCTGCATGAGTATTGCACTACACTAATTTGGCAGCGCTCTGTCGAATGATCACTCAAAATTCTGCTTTAAAATCATTTTGTGCTTTCCTTCGACACTGGTCTTCGCACGAAAGGCGTGGTGAGCAGCATTTGTTTCGGGTGGCTGCGGCTAGATGCTGCAAAAGCGAAACTGTAAATGTTTGCCGAAAGGTAAGTGAAAATTCACGGGACGACTGTTAGGAGTGACACCCGATATGACGTTAACATATAGTGAAGGTCTAAGAATGTTACTGCTACGCTGGCAAACGCTTGACGTGTCACTTGTACAAACGGTCAGTGAATGTTAATATTGCTACTTGAATTTGACATTACTGCTATCTCGTGAGCCCTGACACTGGCTACTTGTGACTATCCTACAGATCAAATACGCTGATTTTTGTTTGCATACGGCAACAGTGGAAATGAAAGGAGAAGTCGTGCTGTTATACCTTGAGTAAGGGCATAATAACCATTTGGCAACAGCATTTCAGTTGCATAAGGAATTACACGATGAGACCCTGTATGGTATGTGTGAGATTCAAGGCGATATGTGCAGAATGTTTGTGTCACCGCCCCTGGCAAGAGACTTCTAATGAAATTGCGTGCCTATGGAGTATCATCTGAGTTGTGCGACTCGATTCGTGATTATTTGTCACAAAGGTCGCATTACGCAGTAATTGACGGAAAATCACGAAGTAAAACAAGAGTGTTATCCGGCGTTCCCCAAGGATGTGTTAGAAGCCCTCTGCTGTTCCTGATCAACGTAAACGATTTAGCAGACAATCTGAGCAACCCTCTTAGATTGTTTGGAGATGATGGAGATGATTCTGTCATTTACCGTCTTATAAAGGCATCAGATTATCAAAACAAATTGCAAAATGATTTAGACAAGATATCTGTATGGCTCAAATAGTTTCAATTGATTCTGAATAAAGAAAAGTGTGAATTCATCCACACGAGTACTAAAAGGAATCCGCAAAATTTCGGTGACCCGAAATACCACACAAATCTGTAGATTGTAAATTGAACTAAATACTTAGGAGCTAGAATTACGAGCAGTTTAAACTAGAACGATCGAAAAGATACTGTTTTGGGGAAAGGAAACTGAACACAAGGACTTACGGCAGAACTGTTTGTACTTCCTCACGACAATAATGCTTGTGAAACAAAATCGAGAATATAATGTAAGAAACAGAAATATACACAGGTACAATACACGGGGAAGGGAAAATTTTCACAAAAAAATGGTTCAAATGGCCCTGAGCACTATGGGACTTAACATCTATGGTCATCAGTCCCCTAGAACTTAGAACTACTTAAACCTAACTATCCTAAGGACAGCACACAACACCCAGCCATCACGAGGCAGAGAAAATCCCTGATCCCGCCGGGAATCGAACCCGGGAACCCGGGCGTGGGAAGCGAGAACGCTACCGCACGACCACGAGATGCGGGCAAAAATTTTCACAGAATTGAAAAAAAAGGGTCTCCAGACCGTAGTTCACATACAATAGGAACCATCTTTTATAACAGACAAATAGTTTATACACTTTAAACAATAAACTTAAGCATTTATTAATAGAGAAAAACTGTTATTCAGTAGAAGATTTCAAGTTATAATCTCCCTTTGCAGCCGGCCGCGGTGGTCTCGCGGTTCTAGGCGCACAGTCCGGAACCGTGCGACTGCTACGGTCGCAGGTTCGAATCCTGCCTCGGGCGTGGATGTGTGTGATGTCGTTAGGTTAGTTAGGTTTAAGTAGTTCTAAGTTCTAGGGGACTGATGACCACAGCAGTTGAGTCCCATAGTGCTCAGAGCCATTTGAACCATTTGACCCATTTCTCCCTTTGCAAAACAGTGTATATAGCATAAGTCTGTTTTTGCAATACAAAGATGATAATTTCTGATCTTCACATACTATATCAATGTATGCATTTCTATTTCAAATTGTAAAGTCTAGTTGTAAAACAGTGTGTATAGCATAAGTTTCTTTCTGAAACAAAAAAATGATAATTTGTGACCTTCACTATTGTTATCAATGTGTGAACTTATATATGTGTGCATATATGTATGTGCACCTTTGTATAAGTGAACTAAAAGCTAAGAGAATGTCTGAAAACTGATTGTTTTATGGGCAGCAAATAAACACTTAGGAAATGTAGTAAGTCTACAAGAGAGGCCGCTTACACTACGCTTGTCTGCCTTCTTCCAGAGTATTGCTGCGCAGTGTAGGATCCTTACCAGATAAGGCTGACGGAGGACATACAAAAAGTTCAAAGAAGGGCAGCTCATTTTGTATTACCGTGAAATAGGGAAGAGAGCGCCACGGATATGATACGTGAACTTGGTTGTCAGTCATTAAAGCAAAAGCTTTCCGTTGCGGCACGATCTTATCATGAAATCACAAACTTTCTCCTCATACATCTACATCACACTCAGCAAGCCACGTAATGGTGTCTGGCGGAGAGTACTTTCGGTGCCACTATCTGATCCCTCCAACCCTGTTCCACTCGCGAATAGTGCGTGGGAAGAATGATTGCCGCGCGGAGTGGCCGCGCGGGTGGAGGCGCTATGTCACTAATAGTGCGGCCCCTCCCGCCGAAGGTGCGTGTCCTCCCTCGGGCATGGGTGTGAGTGTTGTCCTTAACGTTAAGTTAGTTTAAGTAGTGTGTAAGTCTAGGGACCGATTACCTCAGCAGTTAGGTCCCTTAGGAATTCACACACATTTGAACATTTTTTGAAGAATGATTGTCGGTAAGCCTCTGTATTGGCTCCAATTTGTCGAATTTTCTCCTCGTGGTCAATACGCGAGAGTATGTGGGGGGAAGCAGCATGTGGTCCGACTCCTCCTGAAAAGTGCTGTCACGATATTTCAATAGTAAATCTCTCTGCGATGCACAACGCCTCTCTTGTAACGTCTGCCAATGGAGTTTGTTTAGCATTTCCGTAACTCTCTCTCGTCAGATAAACTATCCCGTGACGAAACGCACCACTCTTCGTTGGATCTTCTCCATCTTCTCTATCAGTCCTACCTGACAGGGATCCCAGATAGATGAACAATACTCTAGAATCGGGCGCCTTACAAGCCAATTCTTTCGTGGATGAGTTACATTCTCTTAAGATTCTTCCGATGAATCTGAGTCTGGTATCTGTTTTTCCCACTATCTGCTTTATGTAGTCATTCCTCTTAAGGTCGCTCTAGATAGTCACACCTAAATGTTTTACAGCAGAGGCTGTCTCCAGCTGTTTGTCATCAATAGTGTAGCTGTACAGTAGTGGATTTCTTTACCTATGTACGTGCAATATGTTACGTTTACTTACGTTCAGGGTCAACTGCCAGAGCCTGCACCATTCGTCAATTGTCTGCATGTCGTTCTGCAAATTCTTACTATCTCCTGCCTTTGCTGCTTTCGTATAGACAACTGCATCATCTGCGAATAGCCTTAAAGAGCATCCTATACTTTAGCGTAAAAATACTGGGCTGGCGCCCACCTACAAAAGGAAGAATGTCCATCATAATAAAATACGACAAATCAGAGCTGGCAGGGAAAGATTTAAGTGTTTTCTTTTTCCGCGCGCTTTTCGAGATTGGTGCGGTAGAGAAATAGTTTGAAGGCGGTTCGATGAACCCTCTGCCATGCACTTGATTGGGAATTGCACAGTAATAATATAGATGTAAACGTCGGTGTAGGTTTTCGACGGGTGCATGTGAACAAGTTTCTGCTCTAATGTAGCACCAAGCGTTGTGATGTTCATGGGGTGACACCACGCTAGTGCCTGTCCGTGTTATCTGACGTCTGGAGAGAGCACAGCGCCGATTCTAGCACGGGAGAAAGCGCGTGCGGGCGGCGCGTCACGCAGCACGCAGCACGACCCGCTGTACACGTCTGCCTCTAGCGATGCCTCTGCCGCCCGCACCTGCCGACACGCGTCACCCAGCGCGTAGTCGTCTGTGTTGCGGCGCTCTCTGCGCAGGACGGCGCGATGGGGATGTCGAATAAGGCGTGACGCCATTTTACACTGATAAACCACAACACTAGATGAACGGCCGCTCTAAACTGCACTGCGCTACAGACGTAGCTCGTGAGACATTCACATGGCCTTCCAAGGTGCCTGCGGCAGTAATCGGAGTCACCGCCATGTATGTTGTATGTACGAGGTGCATTCAAGTTCTAAGGCCTCCGATTTTTTTTCTAATTAACTACTCACCCGAAATCGATGAAACTGGCGTTACTTCTCGAGGTAATCGCCCTGCAGACGCACACATTTTTCACAACGCTGACGCCATGATTCCATGGCAACGGCGAAGGCTTCTTTAGGAGTCTGTTTTGACCACTGGAAAATCGCCCAGGCAATAGCAGCACGGCTGGTGAATGTGTGGACACGGAGAGTGTCTTTCATTGTTGGAAAAAGCCAAAAGTCACTAGGAGCCAGGTCAGGTGAGTAGGGAGCATGAGGAATCACTTCAAAGTTGTTATCTCGAAGAAACTGTTGCGTAACGTTAGCTCGATGTGCGGGTGCGTTGTCTCGGTGAAACAGCACACGCGCAGCCCTTCCCGAACGTTTTTGTTGCTGTGCAGGAAAGAATCTTTTCTTCAAAACATTTTCGTAGGATGCACCTGTTACCGTAGTGCCCTTTGGAACGCAATGGGTAAGGATTACGCCCTCGCTGTCCCAGAACATGGACACCATCATTTTTTCAGCACTGGCTGTTACCCGAAATATTTTTGGTGGCGGTGAATCTGTGTGCTTCCATTGAGCTGACTGGCGGTTTGTTTCTGGATATAGTCGTCCGTCAGAATTCGTGGCACCCACCTGGATGGCACTTTTCGCATTTTCAGGTCGTCATGCAGGATTGTGTGCACAGAACCCACAGAAATGCCAACTCTGGAGGCGATCTGTTCAACAGTCATTCGGCGATCCCCCAAAACAATTCTCTCCACTTTCTCGATCATGTCGTCAGACCGGCTTGTGCGAGCCCGAGGTTGTTTCGGTTTGTTGTCACACGATGTTCTGCCTTCATTAAACTGTCGCACCCACGAACGCACTTTCGGCACATCCATAACTCCATCACCACATGTCTCCTTCAACTGTCGATGAATTTCAGTTGGTTTCACACCACGCAAATTCAGAAAACGAATGATTGCACGCTGTTCAAGTAAGGAAAGTCGCCATTTTAAGTATTTAAAACAGTTCTCATTCTCGCCGCTGGCGGTAAAATTCCATCTGCCGTACGGTGCTGCCATCTCTGGGACGTATTGACAATGAACGCGGCCTCATTTTAAAACAATGCGCATGTTTCTATCTCTTTCCAGTCCGGAGAAAAAAAATCGGAGGCCTTAGAACTTGAAAGCACCTCGTATGTTGTATGTTAACCGGTGACCAAGAAACGATGGAGGGGCTCCGTCCCCGCTGCAGCCGCAGTGGTCCACAACCCCACGACGATTATCGCAGTCCACTTCACCGCTCCGCCGCTCCACACCGAAACCAGGGTTTTGTGCGGTTCGGACCTCGGGCCGGCCGGAGTGGCCGTGCGGTTCTAGGCGCTACAGTTTGGAGCCGAGCGACCGCGACGGTCGCAGGTTCGAATCTTGCCTCAGGCACAGATGTGTGTGATGTCCTTAGGTTAGTTAGGTTTAAATAGTTCTAAGTTCTAGGCGACTGATGACCTGAGAAGTTAAGTCGCATAGTGCTCAGAGCCATTTCAACCATTTTTCGGACCTCGGTGGTCCCCCCAAGGAACGTCTCTCACCAGACGAGTGAAACCCCATTGTTTGCTTGGTAGTGTAATAGTGGTGTACGCGTACGTGGAGAACTTGTTTGCGCGGCAATCACCGACATAGTGTAGCTGAGGTGGAATAAGGGGAACCAGCCCGCATTCGCGGAGGCAGATGGAAGACCGCCTAAAAACCATCCACGGACTGGCCGGCTCACCGGACCTCGACACAAGTCCCCCTGGCAGATTCGTACCGGGGACCAGGCGCTCCTTCCCGCCCGGAAAGACGTGCGTTAGACCGCACGGTTAACCAGGAGAGTACCGCCATGTAAGATGCCTGTTTTTTGATGGTGTTCTTAGACGTGATAATATTTGTAAGGAAAATGATAAATTTGAAGGATTGTGGTCAGAGAAACAGTTGTTGGGCAACAGTATCTGTGTCTGCGGTGGCAGCATTGCAGAGTCGTAGAATCTCTGACGGTCAGCTGTGGAAAGCTGCAGCGTGCAGCAGGCTGGGGTTCCTTGAGTGTACAGTGTAATGCTTGGACGCGCTTTTGGAACCATGTAAGTTGCAGATTTATTACGAGAAGGAATGATAACCGAGAAAAAAGGTTGGATAGCATACGGACATAAAAAAATGTTTTGGAATGAAGTAAAACTTATTATTTTATAAGATAAAACTAAACTCCTCCCGAAGAGGCCATGAAGGCTCAACAGTACTGACCGGACGCCGTGTCATCCTCAGCTCATGGGCGTCACTGGATGCGGATATGGAGGAGCATGCAGCACACCGCTTTCACGGCCGTATGTCAGTTTCCGAGACCGGAGCCGCTACCTCTCAATGAAGTAGCTCCTCAGTGTGTTTCAAAAGGGCTGAATGCACCCAGCTTGCCAACACCGCTCAGCAGACCAGATGGTCACCCATCCAAGCGCTAGTCCAGCCCGACAGCGCTTAACCTCGGTACTCTAACCGGAACCGGTGTTACCACTGCGGCAAGGCCTTTGGCTTATAAGGTAAAAAGTTTATTTTTATTTTTGTAGACTTGTATAGTTGGTCCGCTTCACCTTCGTCACAGTCGAGTTTTTGATAATTATTGTATCGATTGACCCTCTGAGTTAATTTGCTGTGCCATGGAAGTTATTAGATTAAATGAATTTTTATATTAGAGATCATATTTCTTTAAGGTTCTTTCTAACTGAAATTTCAGAACTTAAAGGTTGAGTCATGTGTTTCATCGGCACTCTGTGCCAAGGTTATGAACCCAATTTCCCTGGGAATAACTGTATTTACTGTCAGCAGTATTTTTTTTAGTTCATGCGGAGTCTCGCTGTGTTGCTGTTTCTGACAGTACTTCATTCTGCAGGTGAGACTCGCAACAGGTGGTTGTTTCGTTTCCTTTGCGTAATGTAGGTTCTGTCAGTTTCTTTACTTTACCAGGGCTATATGTTAACACAGAAACTTTCATGTGTTTCACGTTCCATTCTTATGCAGTTCGACACTACCATTTGGTTTTTTTATACAGGTACGGTTCTTTTTTCTTTTCAACAGTTCGAGCTGACCAAGTCTACTGAGCTTGAACTTATTGGTTTGCTTATTTATTTGCTTATAAATGAGATCGGCTTTCACACACACAGGATTCTTTTCAATTTCATGTAAGTAGCACATATAGGTTGTCAGTTTACACTGTGCTGTGTGCAATCTATGGCTGGTTGGCATTGTTGGAATATTCGCTATTGTAGTGTTGGACAGTTGGATGTGAGCCACCAGTAGTGGTGGATGTGGGGAGAGAGATGGCAGAATTTTGAGAGCTGACGATCTGGACGTGCGTCCGCCAGAAAAAGGAAATTTGTAAGACTGAATGTCATGAACTGATATATGTATATTATGGCTTTTGAACATTATTAAGGTAAATACATTGTTTGTTCTCTATCAAAATCTTTCATTTGCTGACTATGCCTATCAGTAGTTAGTGCCTTCCGTAGTTAGAATCTTTTATTTAGTTGGCAGTATTGGCGCTCGCTGTATTGCAGTAGTTCGAGTAACGAAGATTTTTGTGAAGTAAGTGATGCATGAAAGGTATAGGTTATGATTAGTCAGGGCCATTCTTTTGTAGGGTTTATTGAAAGTCAGATTGCGTTGCGCTAAAAATATTGTGTGTCAGTTTATTGATGATCAGAATAAGTAAAGAGAGAAATGTCTGAGTACGTTCAGTTTTGCTCAGCTGTTTGAAAATCAAATAATGTAAGAAGTTTACCAGCACAATAATTCATAAATTTTTCTAGGGGAACGTTTCACATTAACGCGGGACACTAGCACCGTTTCCTATCAAATGAGTTTCCTTTCATTTATGGTGTCTTCCGTTAAGATAACAGTCCGCATGAAAACGTCAGAATCGTCTTACAGTGGTTTGAGAAGCTTGATAGTGAACTATCGTCGATGTCTTGGCCTCCACATTCGATAATCTGAACCCGGTGGCACACATGTGGGACGCTATCGGACAGCATGTGGGACGCTATTGGGCTGCAGTTCCGTACTCACAAATCACTTAGCGGGAGTGAGTGAACTGTATGGAGGCCTACCTTCGGAAACCTACCAAACACTTGTCGAATGTCTGCCACGCAGAATACTCGCCGTACTGCGTCCCAAATGTCGAACAACACGCTATTAAGCAGATCTTCATAACGTTTTCGTTCATCAACAGTTCAAAGGTTTCGAAACATGGTTTCCGGAAATTGTTGTATGGTTGTACGTAATTTTGTTGGATGGTTGAACCGCAACAGACACAAAACGTACGATCTCTTTCCATTTCAACAGAGGCATTAACGCCCCTGGTGGCAAATAGAGTAGTTTGAATTCTGCAACGACATCTTCAGATCGGTTGATCACGCCACTATATGGCTCAGTTCAGTACAAAATTTGACAAATAATCAGGGTGTACATGCCGGCCGGTGTGGCTGAGCGGTTCTAGTCGCTTCAGTCTGGAACCCCGCGACCGCTACGGTCGCAGGTTCGAATCCTGCCTCGGGCATGGATGTGTGTGTTGTCCTTAGGTTAGTTAGGTTTAAGTAGTTCTAAGTTCTAGGCGACTGATGACCTCAGAAGTTAAATCCCATAGTGCTAAGAGCCATTTGAACCAGGGTGTACATAGCTAAATTTCCAGTTTTTAAAATGTTGTAGAAGGGGAACCACTGCTCAGATTGAAGTCAAATCTGAACAGCATATTATTTTAGCAGGGGGAAACGTCATAAAAAAACAACGAAAATATCACCGATAGATGGTGCTATAAGCGTCAGAATAGGCCCACCAACAGAGTCGCGATGCACACGGCTGTTCCTCGGTTTGCGTCAGAGACGCCCGCCATGACTGTCTCCATGGAGGAACGCGCACTGCTGGTGAGGCTCTTGTACAAAGACGGTGACTGTGCGACAGTAGCCCAGCAGAAGTTCCAAACATTAAAGGGTATGAAAAAAGACACTGACGCTATGTCTGCTACGGGTCTGGAGAAAATGATTACAAAATTCGAAACTACAGGTTCTTTTGAAGTGCAGTGTGGCAGAGGGAGGAAAACAGTTGATCCGGCGTCGGTCGAAGATTTGGCCACATCATTGTAGGAGGGTTATAGTGCAGGTGTGCAAACATGGATTGCACAATGAGTTGTCCGAGCCTTGCATATGCTGCGATAACGGTGCATAAAATCCTATGAAGCATCTTGCTTTGCTGTCCATACAAAATCACCCATACTCAGGAGTTGCTTCCTGCTGACCTGCTTACAAGACAAACGTTCGCTCTGGAATTTCTTGCTCACATCGGAGTGGACAATGAATGGCCACGGAACATTCCGTGGACAGACGAAGCCCATTTCCATCTCCAAGGCACACAGAATTGCAGAAAATGGGCAACGGAAAATCCGCACGTACATCAACCGGTGCCACTGCAGAATTGAAAGGTGCGGGATGTCTGCATCGTTTATAGGAGGGCCGTATTTTTCCGAGCAGATACGTCCTGCGGGTTCTATTACATATACCGTCACTGGTAAACGCT
Source organism: Schistocerca piceifrons (assembly GCF_021461385.2). Taxonomy (NCBI): domain Eukaryota; kingdom Metazoa; phylum Arthropoda; class Insecta; order Orthoptera; family Acrididae; genus Schistocerca; species Schistocerca piceifrons. The sequence continues at coordinate 854,292,426 of NC_060140.1, read as the reverse complement.
ATGAGAGACTTTTGCTCAAAAATGACCCGTATATTTGAAACGGCAATAAAAACTAAACGAGCAGCGATAGAAATACACCGTTTGTTGCAATATGCTTGGGACAACAGTACATTTTCAGGCAGACAAACTTTCGAAATTACAGTAGTTACAATTTTCAACAACAAATGGCGCTGCGGTCTGGGAAACTCTATAGTACGATATTTTCCACATATCCACCATGCGTAGCAATAATATGGCGTAGTCTCTGAATGAAATTACCCGAAACCTTTGACAACGTGTCTGGCGGAATGGCTTCACATGCAGATGAGATGTACTGCTTCAGCTGTTCAATTGTTTCTGGATTCTGGCGGTACACCTGGTCTTTCAAGTGTCCCCACAGAAAGAAGTCACAGGGGTTCATGTCTGGCGAATAGGGAGGCCAATCCACGCCGCCTCCTGTATGTTTCGGATAGCCCAAAGCAATCACACGATCATCGAAATATTCATTCAGGAAATTAAAGACGTCGGCCGTGCGATGTGGCCGGGCACCATCTTGCATAAACCACGAGGTGTTCGCAGTGTCGTCTAAGGCAGTTTGTACCGCCACAAATTCACGAAGAATGTCCAGATAGCGTGATGCAGTAATCGTTTCGGATCTGAAAAATGGGCCAATGATTCCTTTGGAAGAAATGGCGGCCCAGACCAGTACTTTTTGAGGATGCAGGGACGATGGGACTGCAACATTGGGCTTTTCGGTTCCCCATATGCGCCAGTTCTGTTTATTGACGAAGCCGTCCAGGTAAAAATAAGCTTCGTCAGTAAACCAAATGCACATGCATATCGCCGTCATCAATCCTGTGCACTATATCGTTAGCGAATGTCTCTCGTGCAGCAATGGTAGCGGCGCTGAGGGGTTGCCGCGTTTGAATTTTGTATGGATAGAGGTGTAAACTCTGGCGCATGAGACGATACGTGGACGTTAGCGTCATTTGGACCGCAGCTGCAACACGGCGAACGGAAACCCGAGGCCGCTGTTGGATCACCTGGTGCACTAGCAGCGCGTTGCCCTCTGTGGTTGCCGTATGCGGTCACCATACCTTTCCAGCACGTTCATCCGTCACGTTCCCAGTCCGTTGAAATTTTTCAAACAGATCCTTTATTGTATCGCTTTTCGGTCCTTTGGTTACATTAAACCTCCGTTGAAAACTTCGTCTTGTTGCAACAACACTGTGTTCTAGGCGGTGGATTTCCAACACCAGAAAAATCCTCTGTTCTAAGGAATAAACCATGTTGTCTACAGCACACTTGCACGTTGTGAACAGCACACGCTTACAGCAGAAAGACGACGTACAGAATGGCGCACCCACAGACTGCGTTGTCTTCTATATCTTTCACATCACTTGCAGCGCCATCTGTTGTTGAAAATTGTAACTACTGTAATTTCGAAAGTTTGTCCGCCTGAAAATGTACTGTTGTCCCAAGCATATTGCAACAAACGGTGTATTTCTATCGCTGCTCGTTTAGTTTTTATTGCCATTTCAAATATACCGGTCATTTTTGAAACACCCTGTATATAGGCGTTGCCGACCGCAGCACCGTATTCTGCCTGTTTAGATATCGCTGTATTTGAATACGCATGACTTTCGGCGCTTCAGCGTAAAATAAAAATCACAGTATCATAATAAATACTATTTTCATTGTTCAGTGTCAGGAACCCCTTCAGAGCTTTATAACATTTCCTTTACTACCAACAATTAGTTTTTTGCTAGTCCAGCTACTCGTGCATCCAAGGTTTAATAAAATAAGCCTGTTCTATAGACTCCCGTGGAACCACGGGTCGCCCCCGCGGACACTGACTGCTGGACTTGACACGGAGCCGCTAAACGTGCGACGCGACCCCCACCTTGGCAGAGCAGGAAGCGGTCACCGTGGTGTGCTGACGTCACAGCGCTCCACTTCCGGCCGACTTCACCGCTCGGCCCTGTTTGCGCTTCGCCTCGCCTCGCTTCGGACTGTGGGCGGCCGCCTTCTCCTACTGCGTACGCCGGCTCTGCTACCTCGCATCGGCAAGGAGGTGACCGTGACCTCGTCTGGGGAAGGCGAACGTAGGAACTTCTACGGCGAAACTAGGCTCCAGTTTATCACGCACGAACGTCAAATAGCGTTTTACGGAAATCAATAAAAGTAAAACTTAAATTTGTTGCATTTGACTGTTCCTGTAGCCCCACCAACGTACCATCGCAGGACGTTTGCACATTGTGGAGATATATGCTTGAAACTCAGCTGCAATGTCGATTGTATAATGGAAGAAAATGTAAGCACGCATCTAGCAAAATATTTATTTAGCCAGCCGCTTGTCTCTGACTCAAACTAAAGCGTCCAACGTTCTCATTCCGCAAAATAAACACATTTAGAATGTGCACGGCGAAGAGTTTTTCTCCTTATTAAAATTATGCGACACTTAGCTGGTAAACACTTGCACATTTGTCTTAATGTACTACACGGCACTTATCAAGCGAACAATGGACTGCAAACACACATAATGCTGACTCAGACAGGCACATACGCTTCCCGATTACATCTACATCTTTGTTCCGCAAGACAGTTTATATTACATACGGAAATAACATTTTAGAGGTATCTGCTTGACGTTCAGCTGCAATTTTCATTCTACAGGGTGTTTCAAAAAGGACTTTACAATTTTAAAAATTCCTATAAATTTATTGAAAGAATATACAGAGCTGGTTTTAGTGTTATTTTGTAGGGAAACACATCAATCTTTTCTACTTTAACTAAAGATGATGTATGTGCCTTCCGTTTGTCATCCTGCACACATCCCATCGGAAGTCAATTTCTTCCCAAACTCTCTGTAGCATTGCGGGTGTAACTTGCTCAGTGACTCCGTAAGGTCTTGCTCTAAGTACAGGTAGAGAAGTCGGCACAGGAGGTATATACACGATATCCCTGATGGATCCCTATAAAAAAAAAAAAAAAAAAAAAATCGGTTGGTGTCACGCCTGTGGAACGTGGAGGCCGTGCAATTGGCACATCACGGCCAATCCATTGACCTGGAAAGCAGTCACTGAAAAAATGATGGACGTCAGCCAGGCAGTAGGGTGGTGCACTATCTTATAGGAATTTACCATTACGTTCTTGGTCATCCTCATCGATCTGTGGCATAAAAAGTTGTTGTAACATATCCAGGTTTGTCGTCAGAAGTGCTTGGACGACCTGATGATGTCCCATGTCTTACCGAGCACCCTGTTCCTACAAAACATTTATGGCACTCATAAATTGTAGGCCTACTAGGACGATCTTCAGCGTACTTGGTATGGAAATTACGCTGTTGTCGCCAACTTCGACTCTTCAAACCGAAACACGGAGCTAGCACGCTCGAGTCCAGTGATGGCTTTAACGCAATTGGCGCTAGCGCTCCTTACGATCGGATTCTTCCCTAGCGAACTAGGCGAGATAAAACGTGACGTATTTCCCCACAAATTGACACTACAATCACATCTGTAGCTACCATGAATTAATTTGTTTGAATTTTCCAAGTTTTAAAGTCATTTTTGAAACACGCTGTGTACAGAAAGAAAATTTAACTGGACGTCTAATAAATATATTTATTTGACCAACCGCTTGTCTTGGACTTTGCTGATGATGCTATGGTGTACGGAAAGGTGTCAAACTTCAGTAACCGTAGCAGGACACAAGATGATGTAGACAAACTTTCTACCTGATCGCTGGTTCTAAATGCAGAAAAAATGTAAGTTAATGCGGATGAGTAGGAAAAACAACTCCGTAATGTTCGAATACAGCATTAGGAGAATGTTGCTCGACACAGTCACGTCACTTAAATACCTAGAAATAACATTGCAAAACAGTTGAAATGGAATGAGCACGTGAGGATATTTGTAGAAAAGGCGAATGGTTGACTTCGGTTTACTGGAAGAGTTTCAAGAAAGTGTGGTTCATTTGCAACGGACATCGCATTTATTATACTAATATGACACATTCTTCAGTACTTCTCGAGTGTTTGGGATTCGCACCAACCTGGATTAAAGGAAGACATCGAGGTAATCCAGACGCAGGCTGCTAGATTTGTTACCAGTAGGCTAGGTCATCACGCACGTATTACGGAGATACTCCATGACCTGAAATGGGAATCGCTGGAGGAAAGGTGAAATTCTTTTCGAGGAACTCGGTTGAGAAAATCTGAGAACTGGCATATGAAGCTGGCTGCAGGACGATTTTGCTACCACCAAAACACATTTCGCGTAAGGACCCCAAAGACACGAGAAAGCAAGGCTGTTACAGGGGCATTTAGACAGTAGTTTTCCCTCGCTCTACTTCCTGGTAGAACAGGAAAGGAAATAACTAGTAGTGGTAAAGGATACCCTCCGCCACGCACCTTACGCTGGCTTGCGGAGTGCTTATGCAGATGCAGATGTAGAACATACGAGATTTTCTTTCCTACACCATTCGGGCAATGAACGAGGCTAAATCTGAGTTTATACCTCTGTTTAACCTCATCTCTTCTATCTTATTCTCACGATCCGTCGAGAGATATACGATGACGGAAACGTTATAGACGCATCTCTTCTTCGAGTACACTTATCAAAATCTGCTCAACTGCCTATCGCGACAACTACGTCGCCATCCTTGCAAGGAACCCCATTTGAGCTCGCCGCGCATTGCTATTACACCGTAGCGAAGTGTCTCCAAATTCGTTCGATGTCTCTATAGCGTCTACTTGACAATGACTTCAAACATTGGAACAATATTGCAGAAAAAGTCGCAGTAACATCTAGTATGCAATTTGCATTTACTCATGCACTCAACTTTCCCAGAACACTCCCAGAAAATTTCCATTCACTTTCCATATTAGTGACTTACGTGATACTCCCATTTTATATCTCTTGTTACTATTCCCCAAAACATTTAAATGATGCGGCGTGCCCCACATGTTTGTCACTAATCTTGTAATCGGTAACTGTTGGATATTTTTTTCTCCTTGTCATACGCAGTATATAACATATATGCACTTATAGAGAGAGCTGCCACTCGAATGAGTAGAACTTTTGTTTAATCCTTTTCATATTTCGTTACTATCGCCCAACTACATTACTTTCCTGTAGACACCAACATCGATGCCGAACAATCTTGTTGTGCTGTTGGCACTACCTGATAAATCATTGACGTATTTTGAAATCAGAAGATGTGCAGTTAACTTCCCCTTTGGCACACACAATCTTACTTTCGCTTCTGCTGAACATTTACTATGCCATATAGAGTATTAGATTCTATCAATCAAAATTTTATCGACTCACTCACTTACTTATAAATTTAGTGTGCACAATCGTATCTTTGTAATTAATCGATGATTTGCTACAACGGCATTTACTTTTAGCAATTCCGGGAAGACAGAATTAGCCCATTTACCTGCATCTACCGTTTCCAGTACACCGCGTGTGAGTAGGGATAACTCTTCTTCACACGATTGGTTTTTATTGACCCCATGCTACTTCTTTGCACTGTGGTTACGTGTATATATGAGAGCAACAGTCTGTGGTTACGCCGAATGGAAACATCGTCATTTGTACAACATCAGAGAAAAACGTATGATAACCACTGCAACACGCACGAATGAAATCACAGCACCCTGTAACAGATCGTGCCAAAAGGTGCGCGTCACTGCATAAAAAGCTAGCGGCGGATGCGGGAGCCGGCATGCGGACCTATTCTGTTTCAAGCTACAACACTGAGGGTTGAGAGAGAAGAAAGAAAAATAATGTTTCCCTTGTGCAGAGTAACTCGCGTGGGACAGAGGGCGGCCGCTATCACCGCAGCATTTGAAAAGGGCGCCACGTGACGCACGGCGGAGTGGGCGATAAGCCGCAGATAGGAATGCGCGCGGCCCCACCTTGTAGGCAACCCACCACACACGTGGAGCGCGCGGGTTGCACGTTGGCAGGTGACTGGAAATAGGCGGCGGTTTCCTGTGGCAGGAACACGGCGGATACTATCCCAAAGAAAAAATAAAAGCCTATATCATGTTTTCTGAGAGTATACGAGAACACACAACTGCATATCACAACCACTGAAACTAGTAAACTACGTGTTGCAAGCGTATTATTACTTCTCGCGTAATATACGAGGGTTGAAACTTTAATAGTGGCAACTATTTATTTACAGCTCGTACAAAATAGATATGTGTTTTAAAGTTTTACTGACCTTCAAAGTACTCACCAGAATTGTGTATAACCCGTTGCCAGCGATATGGAAGTCTTAGGATACTCTTAACAGTGCCAATTGTGTTAACAGTTCGAGCGACGCGGTCTATTGCCCGACGAATTTGTAGCAGTTCTGAACCGAACGCCGTGGAGTGTTTTCTTCAGTTTAGAAATCGAGGTGAACTTAAGATGGCTTAAGTCAGGGGAGTGTAGTAGGTGGTATAGCACTTAGCAGCCCCACCAGTCAAACAAATCGGTAACAGCTTGCACTGTACGTGCTTGAGCATTGTCCTGCAAAATGATGGTCAGGTCCTGCAGAAAATGTCATTACTTCTGTCTCTATGCTGTTCATTTTTGAAACACAACCTACGACCAGCTTAGAGACAGAAGTGGTGACACTTTCTGCATGACCTGACCATCATTTTGCAGGACAATGCTCAAGCACGTACAGTGCAAACTGTTACCGATTTGCTTGACTGGTGGGACTGTTAAGTGCTATACCAACTACTGCATTCCCCTGACGTAAGTCCTCGTGAGTTCAGCTCGATTTTTAAACTGAAGGAAACACTTCACGGCATTCGATTCAGAACTGCTACAAATTCGGTCAATAGACGGCGCTGCTCGAACTGTCAACACCACTGGCACTGCTAAGAGTATCCTACGACTTCCACATCACTGGCAACGTGCTATACACAATGCTGGTAAGTACTCTGAAGGTCAGTAAAACTTTGAAACACATATGTATTTTGTACGATCTGCAAATAAACAGTTGCCACTATTAAAGTTCCAATCCTCATACATTACTGGTACATTGGCGAGGAAGTACCATATCGTTGAAAATCATGTTGGCAACTGTTAAAATTTCACCTCCATTTGAAATTAGATCTTTGACGACCTCTTTCGGCTATATTTTAACGTACCTCTGCCGCAACATGTAATCCAATTGTACACATATTCCTTCTGACGAAGACGCTTTTATAAAAGTTGAAACCATGGAAATGCGGTTATATTAAACGTTGCAATTTGAAACTGATTGGCCGTTTACTATTTCTACGAAGAAGGTCACAGAAGATTCTCGCAGTAGCCGCAGCTGAGGTCGACGCAGCTCTATACCCGATTCCGCGCAGCAGCAATGCCTGTGGGACATCACTGATAACTGTTTCCAGTGTCCTGCTGTGTTTCTCCAGGGTCTGAGGACTGTTCGAGTACACCTGACCATTGAATTTGCCCCACACGTAAAAATCACAGAGAGGACGATCAGGTGATTGAGGTGGCCAGTAGACTGTACTGCCTCTGCTGATTGTCCTGTACACATGCGCTCGTGACAAACTTCTCAGGTTGGTATGTTCTGTTGCTTCATCTTCCTGAAAACTGCTATTCAGTCGCTCATCTTTAGGGCGGTGATACGCATATTGTATTAAACAGTTTCTGGACGTACCAGTTACCATTAACAATTTGGTGTAAAAATCGTGTTACGTTGTGGAAACCAGACATTTCGCTCTGTAATGGGACATCCTCCTTTTCCTCAACAGTAGTTGTTGATACCAGTGTTATTTTTCGTGTTTTGGAGAGATCATTATTATCTCAGTTACTTATCTGAAAACTTTCATATTTTTTATATACAGTATGTTATATTTCAAGCTAAAATTAATGAAAAGGAATTACTTTATTAAATATTTTAGTTTTGATGCTATAATCGATATATACTAGTTCTGAATATACAGTTGAAATTATTTTTTTGAGAAACATTTCAAATTACGACTTATTTGCACACTTAAAATTTCTTTTAGTAGTTACACAAACCTGTACTGTTTATTATATATGTTTCTGGATATATTTATTAAATAACAATCTAAATTAATAATGTAATGAAAAGTAGTAGGAATTCATTTGTTAAGAAAAATTGTAAAGCCTTTCAAATATTGTTATTTGCGCATAATGAGAGAGTGGTAAGCTTGCCTCTGATGTGATCGGACGTATTTTTCTATAATAGGAACGAACAATGTAATTTCGACTTTGTTAATGTGAAAAATCAAAATAGTATATGAAATACTAAGCCGGCTGGAGTGGCCGAGCGGTTCTAGCTGCTACAGTCTGGAACCGCGTAACAGCTACGGTTGCAGGTTCGAATCCTGCCTCGGGCACGGATGTGTGTGATGTCCTTAGGTTATTTAGGTTTAAGTAGTTCTAAGTTCTAGGGGACTGATGACCTCAGAAGTTAAGTCCCATAGTGCTAAGAGCCATTTGAACCATTTTTTGAAATAGTAAAATGTGAGAAAGCCAGTGGAAAATATATTTACTTAAAAAAATTCTGCAGCCACAATCTTCCAATTTATTTAGTTCAGACCAACCATGAGGACCTCATTTTAGATTTTCAGCTTCCAGAATCAGACCCCCTAGAGAAGAAGAACTGTAGGCATCTCAAAATGACAAGCAAAGTAAACTTGAAAGTTGTAATCTTCGCTCCTCTCATATCTTCTTAAAAGACTTTGCTTATTAATTAGTTTGACTAGGCATTGTTTAATGTGACAATGGATGGAAGAAGGAAGGAGGGAGGCAATTACAGTACCAGACACCAACCTTGAAATTATGCAATGGCTCTTCGAAGTACTGTTGAGAATGTTCTGCTGTATAAGACGCATGTCCTGTTACTTCACACACCCTGACAGGGTGAACTTCTGCTCCTCTCACTCACTCAAACATAATGGCATGGCGAAGTACATGGGATGAAGCATGTGGGAGATGCGCATGTGCATACATGTGACAGCAACCGACTGGTGCAAAGAAATGACGGTTTACAGCATCTTCCGTGGTGGACAGTTCTCCACTTCTCGACAAGTGTCTACACCGCTTCAGTCTCATATATGTTTTCCAGGACAGTCTTGTTTTGTCCATACCGTGGGGAACGTGATTTAGGGGGAGTTCCATACTCCATTGAGCAATAACTGAGGACTGGGTATGTTAACAAATTATGCTTTTATCTTTCACAAATTAAGAGCAGAACGAAACATCGTTACACCCTCTATCGTTTGCACAAGAAGAACTGAAATGTCCGACCGGTGCCGAGAACAAAGTGGAAACAATTATTCATCCCGTCATCTTGGCTGTTTTTCATTGGAGTTTGAGAGCCTCAGTAACGTGTACTCCCTGCAGAGGTCACCCTATGGTACCCCTTTCCATCCTTCAAGTCCGCAGCTCGTGGTCGTGCGGTAGCGTTCTCGCTTCCCACGCCCGGGTTCCCGGATTCGATTCCCGGCGGGGTCAGGGATTTTCTCTACCTCGTGATGACTGGGTGTTGTGTGATGTCCTTAGGTTAGTTAGGTTTAAGTAGTTCTAAGTTCTAGGGGACTGATGACCCTAGATGTTAAGTCCCATAGTGCTCAGAGCCATCTTTTTCCATCCTTCAATGAGAGCCCATGAGAGTTCTTGGAGAGTCCGTTGTGGAAGAGGACGGCCACAAATGCGTCCATTAAACATGTCCCACATATGCATCATGCAATTTATGTTGGGAGTCAGCGTCGGCCATTCCGTCATTTCAATCTCTAATCTTCCCAAGACATTCCTGATGACGCCCGCCACACGCACGTTTGCATTATCCTGTTTGACAAGAAATTCAGGGCTACCACCACCGTGTGCAGCAGTCACTGCATGGTCCAAAATCTGTTCAGTATACTGCCTGGCGGTAAGATGACCACGGACAGCGACAAGATCCATGTGACTGTCAGTACTGTGCCCTGCTCACAGAATGCCAAAACCTTGGAAATCTGTCGATTACCTGGACAAGATTTGGTAGGTACCTCTCACCACTGGTCTTCGTCCACGGCCACGTCCGTCAACTTGCGTCAGAGGATATGTGGATTGATCTCTGAATAACACGCTTCGCTGGTGACGAAGTTACCAGTGGACATGAGAATGGCAGAACCGAATGCGAGCTGTCAGATGTGGCAGTGTGCAATGGGGTATTCTAACAGGACGTCTGGGTCGTATGGTCCTTTCTCGTAGCCTGTCTATTACAGTCTGATCGGACACAGAGGCTCCAGTGGCACTTCTGAGATCGCCTAGCGGTGTTCTGGCGGTATTCGTATGACGCCGAGATGGCCAGATATCGGTCTACACATGGGGTTATATTGCGTCAGAGATCTTGTCAAATTCGCTTTGTGCACTAACATGACTCCTCGTACAGTGTCCACAACCTATGGATGACACACGGAGAGGCACTGGCATCTGTAGCGACACGACCGAAACGCTATCCTTTCTGAATCAAACAGACCGCCTATGCAACTTGCACTGCACTATGATGTCGCATTACATGTGCTTTATTGAATGTAACGTCCAGAAATGACAACTGCCTTCTGCATACTGCACTAGAAAGCACTGGGACACAGCTGTTCAAATCCTTCACAAGGTAGGCTCCTGACACTGTACCACGTGACATAGTCAATAGGTTGAGAATGATTTTAACTGTTGCCTACAATGAATAGGAAGATCTCAGTCCAGGCAAAGAGACAACAGGTACAGCTTGTATCAGAATGGATTTAACATATCAGACATTAATACACGTGTTGCCTTAATTCTTTCGAAATACACAGACACACACACACACACACACACACACACACACACACACACACACACACACACACACACACACACGTCCGAGCAGGCCTTGTAAGACTCCATGGTACCGACCGACCGCCGCGTCATCCTCTGCCGATAGGAGTCATTTGACGCGGATAAGGAGGGGCTTGTGGCCAGTACACCACGCTCCTAGGAGTTGTCAGTTTTCGTGACCAGAGCTGCTACCTCTCAATCAAGTAGCTTCTCAATTGACACCACAAGGACTGAGTCCACCCCACTTGCCAACAGCACTCAGCAGACCTGGACGGTGACCAATCCAAATGCTAGTTAAGCCTAACAAGAACTGCTGTTCCGTTCCCATTGCAGCAACGCCATTTGCATACCTGTTAAGCTTGGCTAGCATGGCTAGCACTTGGATGGATTACTGTCCGCGTCCGCCGAGCGCCGTTGGCAAGCACAGTGCACTGAGCCCTTGTGAGGTCAATTGAGAAGCTACTTGATTGAGAGGTAGCGGCTGTGGTCACGAAAACTGACAACACCTGGGAGAGCGGTGTATTGACCACAAGCCCCTCCATATCCGCATCCAGTGACTCCTATTGGCAGAGGATGACATGGCGATCGGTCAGTACTGTTGAGACTTTCAAGGTCTGCTCGGATATGTGTTGTAGTGCTTCGAGAATTTCCACTTAAATTCTAGAGTCACTCGTCCTTGTACCGTCTCGAACACACGATATTTTAAAAATACGTAGATACTGCGCGACGCATGTTTGTGTGTGCAGGCTCGAAAGGAGTCAGGAGCACAAGGCAGACGCGACGGTCGAACGGCATTGACAAGTGTTTGACACTCGTTCCACGGAAGCCGTACAGGAATAACAACGAGTGTTTATGTATCTTATGGTGTTTTATATCGTTGTCTATTGTAACGAGAAAAAAAGAACAGTTGAAAAATTGTTAATTATACTTGATGTGCTGGACTTGCTACAAGCAAGACATGTTCATAAATTATGTGGTTGTAAAAACTACGCTATTGCAAATATATTTAATCGGATGTGACATGAGATGAGTCGGTTGACTTACACGAGTTTGAATATTTATAAGTGGGAAATATAGAATTTGCTCTCTGTGGAAGTTGAAATGTATTATGACTAAGTTAAAAGTATTCCTCGAGTAATAAATTATTTCAAAAATAGAGAGAGTGTCTTATAAATTCCCGTAACCAGCATTATTCTTCGGAGAAGAAGGTATTGGAGATCGAGGGAGCCGGCAATCCAGAGACGAAGATCGGCAGCGCACATGAAGTAGGTCACCTGATGTGAGACAGGTGTGAATTTTGCAATCCAACGCTTCACCGCTTCTTATCGTCACACATCGTTAAAACGTGGCGACGGTGACAGGACTCGAAAAAACGAGAATTTTGAGAGGAAATCGAAACAGAAGTTATAATGTGTTGCAATAGCCCAAGAGAACTGTTTCGTGGAATTGGATTCGGCCTGAAAGTTCATATGGTGAAAATTAATAAATGTGATAAACGAGAAGACGTAAGAAAGATATAAAGTTAAAAGAAAAGAGAGAAGATTCCGACGTATTAGGCTAAGAAGAAATACAACGAGAATAATTCATCGAAGAAGATCCGGTGTGGGGAGTAAGCAGCTCTCAGACTCATTGCAGGGACGCAGACGTGCAAACCAACATAAGTCCGACAACGCCAACACCAGTCGCTGATCACCGGTGCTGATTCCACATACGCCGACGCTGAAATCAACATTCGACGCCGCCGGCGCCAGTGCTGTTCACCAGCGCTGATTATGCATCCGCTCACCAACACAGCCAGACCTCTACGCCGGGTAAGCGCAAGACAATAACTGTTTGAGTGTAAAGTTAAAGAAACTCTTGAATAATAGACTGTTAGTATAGTGATTATTCTCAGTGTTGTATTTGTTTTGATGATTACTAGATCTGAAGGTAAGAAGAATATGGATAATACTCATAAAACTGGGGAAACTTTCGAACTAGCCATGGCTATGACAGTGAGTAAAGAAATGGTTTGAATTAGTGAATTTGATAAATACTTTAAGTGATAAAATAGATGACCAAAGTGAAGATTCAGCAGCTTTAAGAAAGGAACTAACTGCTCAAAATATCACTTTAATAGAGTAACTAAATACAACTTTAAATGCTCAAAGTCTTAAATCAAACTCAGTAAATACTCAATTAAATGATAAAATAGATGACCAGGGTGATTCTTTGAGAAATGAAATAAGTGCAACTTTAAGTGAAAAACGCGATGCACAGAGTGATAATTTAAGTAGAGAAATAGAGACGCTGAATACTCAATTAAATAATAAATTGGATCTTCAGAATAAAACTTTAGGAGCGCTAAGTGCTAAGGGAGATGCACAAAGTAAAGACTTTAGTAATTTATGTGAAGGGATTGGAAATTTTAAGACGGAATTTGACGCTTTAACTACTAATTTTAAAATAGAGTTGAAAGAGGAATTAACTAGTTCGTTAAGCAGTCATGTAAACCAATTGTTCACTGACTTTAGTCGGACACAGAGTAAGCAATTTCAGGACTTAACCAAAAAGTTAGAATTGGATATTAAGATAAATATAATAATAAAGAACCCGATCTTAATGAACAGTTAGAATCTTGTGAAAGTGTGTGTAAGGCTAAATAAAATAATGTAAGACAGGAAATGAATACTTTGAAAGAGAGTGTAAATCAGCCTATTGAATTAATGCCGATTAGACAATCGAAGATTACAGGAGTCAGTACACGAGTTGTCAGTTCACGAGTAAATAATGTAGAATGAAATTTCAAAGAGAATATATACAGCTTTAATATTACAAGTGTATGTAGCTCGGAGGAACCATTTGAGGAATTGATAGATCGAGGAGTTGCCGCGCGATTAACTTCCAGAAACTTTTCTACTATTGCTTCTTCTAAACTTAATAATACCAGAAAGATTATAGGTGACTTGTGGAAAGGATTCAAATTCACCCAGGATAGAGTAGAAAATAGAATAACTTTACCTGATGTTGTGTTACCTAGTAAAGTGGTAATTGTTTTGCCGTGGGGAGACTTTCACAAAAAATTTAACGAGAAGCAGTGATTAGCACTTGCTCAAGTGAAGTTAATATCCGATCCATGGGATCCGGGTGGAGTCACATCTGTCCCCCAGGGACGTTGACATTCTGAGTTAACGGGTGGAGTGACGAATGTCGGATCCCGAGTTGTTTCCGCTATTTCTTCCAAAATAGGTTTCCAGCACCGTATTCCCTTCAAATCTTAAACTGTTCTGTAGTCTGTTACTGAACTCTTAAACTATACTATAATTTTAGTACGTAGAAAACCGGATAGGACAGTCAAGTAGAAAACTTAAGAGAATCACGAATGAACAGTTATATCTAGATATGAAATGAAACGAATAGAATGTTATATTAGGGAAAAGTATAGTATGATGGTACTATTTAAACAGAGTGATGTCGAGATGACATAAACTGAATACAGGATTTTATGTGTGTATAAAAGATAATATAAATTGACTAACTAGGCAAGTATTTTAGAGTAGTGTATAAGTTTCTATCTGGTATAGAATATTTTATACCTTTTATGAAATGTGATGTAACTGGGAGGGTTTGTATAAATTTGGACTGGGGTGGGTATTGTAGATTAAAACATGATTTACACCAACCTATAAATCATGGCTTACACTAAACACACATCACACCTTTCAGACAACCCTCGCAAACAAGTGTGCGTGATTCTTCACCATTTGCCGTTTCCGATGGGTTGCTAAGATTTCCTTTGGGGACCTCAAGGGTGAAGGTGAGAATGTCCGTTCTGTAGGAGACGATTTAACATCATACTTCCTCCGGCTTCTCACTCAAGTACCGGCGAGGTCGGGATCCTGGGGAACGGGGGTGGGAAGATTTTTCTGTCTTTGGGACTATCTTCTTTCTCTTCTTCGATCTTACAACCATTTCTATTTATTCCTTTCTTATTTTTCTTTTGGGTACCTATCTATTTTTCCCTCTTTCCATATTCATCTATTTCTGTCGCAGAAGTCCTTCGTGGTTTCTGTGGTTTCCAATAATCTATAATTTACTTCCAGATAAGAAGGCCGAGGAATCAGGCTGCACAAACACACATCATCATATACACAAAGATATACGAGTATGAAAACAATGAAACTACTAACTGGAAACCTGTCGAAAGGTAAGAAGCTACAAGTGTTGTAGGGGGCAGGTACGTGTACATCGGGAAATATACACATATTGTTGTTTGTGACAGTTCTACATCGCACGTGTGTGTGTGTGTGTGTGTGTGTGTGTGTGTGTGTGTGTATGTGAGAAGAATGATGATTTCATAGAGCATATATACATAAGTATATATAAACTACGATACATCAGGTATACATAAGATGGAAGCGTGAGTAATAAGGAGAACATAGGCCAGAGAGGAATTTATAGTGATAATTATTGAGAAATGTCAGTCTAACAAATATTCTGACGATTTGTAGGATAGTGGGACTCTTATAACCTAAGTAAACATATTATATATTGAATAGTGTATAGATACATAGTATATACCAAGTATGTGTAAGTGGAAAAGTAGGGGAGGACTCTAGGAACCAAAGGGAGTATTAAGAAGGATATACGAAGTTTATAATAGATTTATATATTTGCCAGGAAAAATTTAATTATACTGTAGATAAAGATGTATACTAGGGCAATGAACCATGAGGCCTACTCATAAAGCATAAGGGGGGCGTACCTGGCATTTGCTAAGGATATAGGGCAGGCGTATCTACGTAGAGATAGGACGACCTGTGGCCTGAAGAATAGGGATTTGTTATAAAGGGGCTTACCTACTGAAACGGAAGGAGTAAGTGCACTCATAGGGTCAACACACATGTTAGGTATAGGTACTGATCATACGGGAAAAAGGAGTATCGCGACAGAAGTCACACATTTAACAGGAATTATTCTGGTATGTTTGAACTGCATATTCCACTATCATTATTATGTTTTATGTGAGTTTACAAGTGTCGAGAAGAACACTTTCATTTGCCCAGAGTCCCTCCAGACAACAAACAGTCTATAGCTAATGAGAATGATACGTACTACAGAAGCAGTACAAAAAATTAGAATAAAGAGTACAACATTCAAGTGTCATGAACACCTGGAGCTTGCGATAGGAAATCAAAGGTTTAGGCCCCACGAGTCCTAGATATAAAAGAATTGACTCCAACATTGTGTGAAATACACCCGTTTTATAATCAAAATAAAATGAAAAAATAAAAGGTAAATAGTAAGCAAAAGCGTAATGCACGGTTAATAAAAAAATGTGGAATGTATACTTCTGAAATATGAATTATTATATGTAATACTACTGTACATAATGTGTATGTATAAAATATCGCGTGTTCGAGCTGAGGGGAGGGATATGTAGTGGTTCGAGAATTTCCGCGTAAATTCTAGAACCACTCGTCTTTCTACCGTCTCGAACACATGATATTTTAACAATAAGTGTGAGAGAAGGTAGATGCTGCACGACACATGTTCATGTATGCAAGCAGAAGGTAGACGCGATGGTCGAACGTCATCGACAAGTGTTTGCCGCTCGCGCCAAGGAAGTCGTATTGGAAGAGCAGGGAGTGTTTATGTATCTTATGGTGTTTTATATCGCTGACTATTGTAACGAGGAAAAAGAAAAAATAGTTGAAAAATTGTTAATTATACTTCGTGTGTTGGACTTGCTAGAAGCAAGACATGTTCATAAATTAGGTGGTTGTAAAAACTACGCTATTGCAAATGTATTTAATCGGATCTGACGTGAGACGAGTCGGTTGACTTTCACGAGTTTGAATATTTATATGTGGGAAATATTGAATTTGTTCTCTGTGGAGGTTGAAATCGACAGAACCGGCAATCCAGAGAAGAAGATCGGCTGTGCAGATCAAGTAAGGCAACTGATGCGAGAGAGGGGTGAATTTTGCAATGCAACGTCACACCGCTTCTTATGGTCACACATCATTAGAGTGTGTATGGTTGCTTTTATTTTTATCTTCTTTCATCACACTGCTTGAGATCGACGAAAATTTGTTTAAAATTCTAATAACCGGACTAGGGTAGAGTATATTTTAATAAAGTAATCTGTTTGTTGTTCTCGTAATTACGACTGTGAATAGATCAGCACTGGATATAAGCGGTTGCTTGCATACTTGACAGAAGTATCATTCAGTGACTCATTCTGCCATTAAATGTGTAAATCGGCTCGTTGCACATCTCTAAAGACTCTTTGTCGTGGCGCGATCTAAGCAACACGATGTTCGCATAAATGAACGAATGTGCCCATCTAGTCAAACATATAAACTATGTTCCTTGAAAAGCATGTGCTTCGTTGTGTTCGTAGATGGAAACAGATCTCCCAAAAGGGTTAGTTTTTCGCCAAGATAGTTTATTACAATACTCTTTGTGCAGCACAAAAAGGTGCTGCGCCGTAATTGGCCACGAGCGAATACGGAGCCCTAAGCATGCGCAGGGAACTTGGCTGTCTGCGGGGGCGGCTCTTTACGTCACCGAGGAGAGTGCTCTGTTTGCGTGTCTGCGGTTGTCGTTTATGGCCTCGGATCCCTCGCCAAACAGACGAGAGAGTCGACGTGCCAGGCGGGGGATTCCTCCAGAGTGCTGTACACACTCATTGTGAGGGCCGGCGGTTTCTCACTTCAGGCGCCTGAAACTGAAAAGGCGGCAGTCGAGCAGAGCCTGGGGTGGGCCAGCTAGGAACGCCTCCACTCTGGCGGAACGACCGCCTGTACAAGGCAGAATAAGCATTTCGTATGTCAGAAAATTTATGCAACCCACAAATCCATAGGCCATTTTACAGTATTTTGTTAAGACATTTCAGTTTGCTACACCACCGTCACCATGGTCGATGAATGATTTTTCCGTCCAGCGCAGCCTTCCCATACTACGTTTGAAATTCAGCTATAATGTTAATCCGTCTCGCATGCGCAAACCGTTCGTCTCTCTCGTTAACTGTGTTTCTGTATAGTTGCGTCTTGACACTTTTACTTCTCTGTCGGCCAAGTCTTCCTAGTCTAACGATGTGTGACGATACGGAGCAGTGTGACGTTGGATTACAAAATTCACACTACTCTCACATCAGTTCACTTACTTCACTTGCACAGCCGATCTTCTTCACTGGATTGCCGGCTCCCTCGGTCTCCAAAACCTTCTTCTCTGAAGAATAATGCTGGTTACGGGAATTTATAAGATACTCTCCATTTTTGAAATAATTTAGTACTCGAAGAATACTTTTAACTCAGTCATAATATATTTCATCTTCCACAGAGAACAAATTCAATATTTCCCACATATAAATATTCAATCTCGTGCAAGTCAACCGACTCGTCTCACATCATATCCGATTAAATACATTTGCAATAGCGTAGTTTTTACAACCACATAATTTATGAACATTTCTTGCTTCTAGCAAGTCCAACACACGAAGTATAATTAATAATTTTTCAACTATTTTTCTTTTTTCTCGTTACAATAGTCAACGATATAAAACACCCTAAGATACATAAACACTCCTTGTTCTTCCAATATGACTTCCGTGGTGTGAGCGGCAAACACTTATCGATGCCGTTCGCCCGTCTCGTCATCATTGTGCTCGTGAGTCCTTTCCAGCCTGCACACACAAACATGTGTCACACAGTATGTATGTCTCAACCACGTATTCTTCAAATATCGTGTGTTCGAGACGGTAGAAGCACGAGTGGTTCTAGAATTTGCGCGAAAATTCTCGAAGCACTACACTAGCAGTATCATTTCGGATGTTTCTGTACGTAATTTTCTATTTCGTGAATTTGAAAGTATCACTTCTCTCAACATTTTTGAGTTTGATAATTATTTGAGAGCTTCCTCTTTTTTAAAATTTCTGATGATTGTAGCACATACTTGTTGATGTCTTCTGACTTTTTCTCTATGTCTCAGCTTTGAAAACGAAGAGACATCAAAATTAAAGAATATAAAGTGCGAGAATTATCTCATGGTTTTATGCTACGGTACAATTTTGGAATAATTTTATTACTCGCCGTGGAACGTCAGTAACTTTGTAGTCTACATGGAATGAGTTCTACACTGAAGCGCCACAGAATCTCGTATAGATAAACGTATTTAAAAATAGAGGTGGGTAAACAGACAGAATACGGCGCTGGTTCGGCAATGGCTGCATAAGACAACAAGTGTCTGGCGCAGTTGTTAGATCGCTTGCTGCTTCTACAAAGGCAGGTTATCCAGATTCAAGTGAGTCTGATCGTGGTGTTACAGTCGGCACAGCATCTTCGAGGTAGCGATGAAGTGGGGATTTTCCCATACGACCATTTCACGAGTGTACGGTGAATATCAGAAATCCGGTAAAACATCAGATCCCCAACATCGCTGCGGCCTGAAAAAGAACCTGCAACAACGGGATCAACGACGGCTGGAGAGAGTCGTTCAACGTGGCAGAAGTTCAGCCCTTCCGCAAAATGCTGCAGATATCTATGCTGGGCCATCAACAACTGGCAGCGTGCCGACCATTCGACCCAACAACATCGATATGGGCTTTCGGAACCGAAGGTCCACTCATGTACCCTAGATGACTGCACAACAAAAAGCTTTACGCATCTCCTGGGCCCGTCAACGCCGATACCGGACAGTTGATGACTGGAAACATGTTGCCTGGTCGGACGAGTCTCGTTTCAAATTGTATCGAGCGAATGTACGTGTTCGGGTATGGAGGCAACCTCATGAATCCAATTGACCCTGCATGTCAGCAGGGGACTGTTCAAGCTGGTAGCGGCTCTGGAATGGTGTGTGGCGTGTGCAGTTGGAATGATATGGGACCCTTGCCACGTATAGATACAACTGTGGGAGGTGACACGTACGTAAGCATCCCGTCTGATCACCAGCATCCAATTGTGACCATTGTGTATTCCGACGGACTTGGGCAGTTCCAGCAGGACAACATTATTTTTCGATTTGTGACGAGGCTCATATGATATGCCTTTTTCTATCACTGTGTAGTATCGATTGCGCCCAGTTCAATGCTTATTCATAATTATAGTCGCTCATGTATGCAGATTTTTTCGGTAGTTATATAGTTGACCAGATTTTTTTATCATTTCATCTTAGCTTTTCCGTTTGTCTGGCAGTGTTCATAACATTATTAATGCTAATCAAATGCATGACAAGACTTAATATTTTTGGAATAGCTGCAGGGTTGTCATCTGCATGTAGGCCCGTATCAGTGATACTTGATCGTGTTCGATTCCGTGTGACTGATTGTGCCTGCCGACAGTCATGTAATCCAGGATAATACAGTACAGAAGGTAGGTCAGCATTGGGTCATACTGTCATCTGCCCTTTTTGATGAACTGCAGATCTGGATATCAGCTAACAGTGCATCTATGATCAGTGCGTTGTAGGTATTCATGCAGATGAACGTAATTATTACGGCAAACATTCCAATCCAACTCAAGCATGTTACATTAATGCAGGTACATGACAGAGTTAGATTGGAGTGTTTGCCGTAATAATTACGTTCATCTGCACGACTACCTATAACGTACTCATCATAGATGCACTGTTAGCTGATATCTAGATCTGCAGTTCAGCAAAAAGGCGGATGACAGTATGATCCTTTGCTGACCTCCTTTCTGTCCTGATAAAAGATTAAATTTTTGATGAATTCTTTTTGCACACAAGTGTCGTTATTTAATGACGCACACGACGTTTGTACCTCTTTATTGCCCAAGCACTCTTATTTTCTTTAATATTTTGTAGTAAGTTATGTGTATCCTGATCATGAATGATTTGACACCGTAACCAGTGCTGTAATAAAGATTATTCCGTCTGAACGGCTGAGTGATGCAATCATGACGTTGATTTTTCTTTAAGGCAGGGCTTTTGCATCCATTCATTCTGAGTATTGCAGCATCCATCGCACCAGTTTGTACCAGTTACTCGTTTCTTGTATTGCAAAGTCCCAAATATCAGTACTGCAGTACTCTCAAAGCGTTTACAGGGTTATTACAAATGACTGAAGCGATTTCACAGCTCTACAATAACTTTATTATTTGAGATATTTTCACAATGCTTTGCACACACATACAAAAACTCAAAAAGTTTTTTTAGGCATTCACAAATGTTCGATATGTGCCCCTTTAGTGATTCGGCAGACATCAAGCCGATAATCAAGTTGGTAGAGGAGGTTTAAACACTGAATCTTTCACATAACCCCACAGAAAGAAATCACATGGGGTTAAGTCGGGAGAGTGTGGAGGCCATGACATGAATTGCTGATCATGATCTCCACCACGACCGATCCATCGGTTTTCCAATCTCCTGTTTAAGAAATGCCGAATATCATGATGGAAGTGCGGTGGAGCACCATCCTGTTGGAAGATGAAGTTGGCGCTGTCGGTCTCCAGTTGTGGCATGAGCCAATTTTCCAGCATGTCCAGATACACGTGTCCTGTAACGTTTTTTTCGCAGAAGAAAAAGGGGCTGTAAACTTTAAACTGTGAGATTGCACAAAACACGTTAACTTTTGGTGAATTGCGAATTTGCTGCACGAATGCGTGAGGATTCTCTACCGCCCAGATTCGCACATTGTGTCTGTTCACTTAACCATTAAGAAAAAATGTTGCTTCATCACTGAAAAGAAGTTTCGCACTGAACGCATCCTCTTCCATGAGCTGTTACAACCGCGCCGAAAATTCAAAGCGTTTGACTTTGTCATCGGGTGTCAGGGCTTGTAGCAATTGTAAACGGTAAGGTTTCTGCTTTAGCCTTTTCCGTAAGATTTTCCAAACCGTCGGCTGTGGTACATTTAGCTCCCTGCTTGCTTTATTCGTCGACTTCCGCGGGCTACGCGTGAAACTTGCCCGCACGCGTTCAACCGTTTCTTCGCTCACTGCAGGCCGACCCGTTGATTTCCCCTTACGGAGGCATCCAGAAGCTTTAAACTGCGCATACCATCGCCAAATGGAGTTAGCAGTTGGTGGAGCTTTATTGAACTTCGTCCTGAAGTGTCGTTGCACTGTTATGACTGACTGATGTGAGTGCATTTCAAGCACGACATACGCTTTCTCGGCTCCTGTCGCCATTTTGTCTCACTGCGCTCTCGAGCGCTGTGGCAGCAGAAACCTGAAGTGCGGCTTCAGCCGAACAAAACTTTATGAGTTTTTCTACGTATCTGTAGTGTGTCGTGACCATATGTCAATGAATGGAGCTACAGTGAATTTATGAAATCGCTTCAATCATTTGTAATAGCCCTGTAGATTTTCGTATGTCTTCTGTTTATCTATTCATTTAACGTTCATGTAGTAGCGAATTATTATTGCAACTTTTTACTCGTAGGGGCTAGAAAAGCGTTTCCTCCTTACTTGTAAATAGAGTAGATAGAAAAGATCCGACGAAGAGTGGCGCATTTCGCGACCGTGCATTCGGTGTGAGAGCGCCACGGATGTGCTCGAAGAACTCCAGTGGCGGACATTACAAGAGATGTGTTGTGCATCACGGAGGTGAATACTGTTATAATTTCGAGAACTGAAATTCGAAGAAAAGTCAGAAAAACATTACTTCCTCCCACATACAGGGTGATTCCGTGATGATGTTACAGACTATCAGGGATGCTGGAGAAAGGCAAATGTATCAATTTGGGTGAGGGACCCTGGCCCGAAATCGACCGACTCGAAACTAAACGGTGAAAATCGCTCTGATACCTCTGGCAGTGGATGTCTTCTGCTGCATGCTCCTTGCTCTCCGTATTTTTGGAGAAGCTAGTACGGACCAAAACATGAAGAAATTGTCCACTGAACATGGCTCTAAAATGGGTACCTTAAGAGTTATGAACTCCTGTCCAGTTGAAGAGATGTATTTCATGCCATACACACTATGAACAAATGCACATAGCTCTTACGGTATGCACTTTACAGCCAATGATTGCCGGATTTTTTTTCTTCTTTTGGCTCATACTGCCTCCACCCAAAATAAGGAAAGCACAGAGCTTGCAATAGAAGATGTCCATTGTCAGAGATATCAGAACGACTTTCTTATAACCTTCAAGTCTATCGTTTCTGGGCCAGGGTACCTTGCCTCTAATTCATATATTTACTGTTCTCCATTATCCTTGGACGTTTTTAACATCATCATTGAATCACGCTGTAACCTTGGTTTACGTAAACGGTTTTGCTGCCAGTCTTAGCAACCCCTCAGATTATATGCAGATGATGCTATCGTCTACCGTCTTGTAAAGTCATCAGATGATCAAAACCAATTGCAGACTGATTTAGGTATCTGTATGGTGTGAAAAGCGGCAGGTGACTCTAAATAATGGCAAGTCCGAAGTCATCCAAGTGAGTAATAAAAGGAATCTATTTAATTTCACTTACACGATAAATCACCCAAATCTATAGCCTGTAAATTCAACTAAATACTTAGGGGTTACGAGTACGACTGGTCGGGGTGGCCGAGAGGTTCTAGGCGCTACAGTGTGGAACCACGCCATCGCTACGGTCGCAGGTTCGAATCCTGCCTCGGGCATGGATGTGTGTGATGTCATTTGGTTTGTTAGGTTTAATTAGTTCTAAGTCTAGGGGACTGATGACCTCAGATGTTAAGTCCCATAGTGTTTAGAGACATTTGAACCATTTGATTGCGATTTATTGGCAGAACACTTAGAAAGTGCAAGAGGTCTACTAAAGAGATTGCTTACACTGCGCTTGTCCGTCCTCTGCTGGGATCCGCGTCAAGTAGCCTTGACGGAGGACATCAAATAAATTCAAAGAAGGGCAGCTCGTTTCGTATTCTCACGAAATATGGTAGAGTGTGCCACGGATCTGACACACAAGTTGGAGTGCCAATCATTACAAGTAAAACTTTTTCATTGCGGCGAGGTCTTCTCATGAAATTTCAGCCACCAGCTTTTTCTTCGGAGCGTGAAAATACACTCCTGGAAATTGAAATAAGAACACCGTGAATTCATTGTCCCAGGAAGGAGAAACTTTATTGACACATTCCTGGGGTCAGATACATCACATGATCACACTGACAGAACCACAGGCACATAGACACAGGCAACAGAGCATGCACAATGTCGGCACTAGTACAGTGTATATCCACCTTTCGCAGCAATGCAGCCTGCTATTCTCCCATGGAGACGATCGTAGAGATGCTGGATGTAGTCCTGTGTAACGGCTTGCCATGCCATTTCCACCTGGCGCCTCAGTTGGACCAGCGTTCGTGCTGGACGTGCAGACCGCGTGAGACGACGCTTCATCCAGTCCCAAACATGCTCAA
Organism: Schistocerca piceifrons; assembly: GCF_021461385.2. Classification (NCBI taxonomy): domain Eukaryota; kingdom Metazoa; phylum Arthropoda; class Insecta; order Orthoptera; family Acrididae; genus Schistocerca; species Schistocerca piceifrons. Next base: position 854,268,277 of record NC_060140.1, on the reverse strand, counting down.
TGGGGGACAGATCCGGAGATCTTGCTGGCCAGGGTAGTTGACGTACACCTTCTAGAGCACGTTGGGTGCCACGGGATACATGCGGACTTGCATTGTCCTGTTGGAACAGCAAGTTCCCCTGCCGGTCTAGGAATGGTAGAACGATAGGTTCCATGACGGTTTGGGTACGGCCAGTGTAGGAGATCGCTCCCCACACCATGATGCCGGGTGTTGGCCCTGTGTGCCTCGGTCGTATGCAGTCCTGATTGTGGCGCTCACCTGCACGGCGCCAAACACGCATACGATCATCATTGGCACCAAGGCAGAAGCGACTCTCATCGCTGAAGACGACACGTCTCCATTCGTCCCTCCATTCACGCCTGTCGCGACACCACTGGAGGCGGGTTGCACGATGTTGGGGCGTGAGCGGAAGACGGCCTAACGGTGTGCGGGACCGTAGCCCAGCTTCATGGAGACGGTTGCGAATGGTCCTCGCCGATACCCCAGGAGCAACAGTGTCCCTAATTTGCTGGGAAGTGGCGGTGCGGTCCCCTACGGCACTGCGTAGGATCCTACGGTCTTGGCGTGCATCCGTGCGTCGCTGCGGTCCGGTCCCAGGTCGACGGGCACGTGCACCTTCCGCCGACCACTGGCGACAACATCGATGTACTGTGGAGACCTCACGCCCCACGTGTTGAGCAATTCGGCGGTACGTCCACCCGGCCTCCCGCATGCCCACCATACGCCCTCGCTCAAAGTCCGTCAACTGCACATACGGTTCACGTCCACGCTGTCGCGGCATGCTACCAGTGTTAAAGACTGCGATGGAGCTCCGTATGCCACGGCAAACTGGCTGACACTGACGGCGGCGGTGCACAAATGCTGCGCAGCTAGCGCCATTCGACGGCCAACACCGCGGTTCCTGGTGTGTCCGCTGTGCCGTGCGTGTGATCATTGGTTGTACAGCCCTCTCGCAGTGTCCGGAGCAAGTATGGTGGGTCTGACACACCGGTGTCAATGTGTTCTTTTTTCCATTTCCAGGAGTGTATTTTCCAGAACGTAACGGTAGAGAAATAGCTTGTAAGTAGTTCCATGAACTCTCTGTCGGGCATTTGGTTGTGTACTGCAGCGTAATCATCTAGATATAGATGTAGGTGTAAGCCCCACGAAATTATCACGCAGAGAAAATTAGTGAAATTAAATGTGAAATGGAGCTTTATCGATAATGGCGTTTCCCACTCGCTAGTAATGAATGGAACGCAAGAGGGGGAACAGGTAGTGATAGAAGAAGTACTGTCCGCCACACACTGCAAGGCGGCTTCCGGAGTGTGGATGTAGGTTTGGCATCATTCACTGTTCAATAATATCAGTGTTGAACGCCACGTCAATGACACTTTTAGAGTTGTTCTCTGGTTCACCAATACCGTAGCCAGCGTTCTGCCACGCGTAACGAGGCATTGGTCTGTACACTCCCGCAGATAACTGATTGTCAATGACAGCATGCATATTCATGATAAAGAATCTGTCGTGCAATTTCGGCTGCATATTACTGGAACGTAGTTTAATGAAGTCTGTTATTCTCTTGGCAAATATTTTATACTGCCTGAAGAAATACACATCCAGAGGTTGTGCATATTTTGTAGTTTTAGGCGGAATGATTTTTAAATCTACGTGTTTTGCGCCAGATGTTTCCAGTAGTACTCGTTCATCCTTATTTCCAGACCAGGAGTCACAAAGTACTAATGACTTTCTCGACAAATGTGGATTCAAAACTGACATAAAAAACGTCTTCAGATGTTGTTTTGTCATCTTCCCACTCACACTTGCATCGACGACGACATTTGGAGGGCACCGTGTTTCTATTTCCCTTGACACGCGGGATCCAAACTTTCCACTGGATTCTTGGAAGCAAATATACAGTTTGTCTGCCAATCGTCTGTCCATTGATATAGCAACATCGATCGTGTAACTATGTGTTGCACAGTTAACTGATTGCAACATCGCGAAAGTGTTTCTCTCCCCTTTCATGGATAGTGTTCTGTCTCAAGTAAGTTCGTAGTTGAACTGACTCTGATCACAGTTCCATACAGTACTAATATCGATGTTTTCTCTCGTGATATGCTCATTGACGTCAACAACAAATGTTTGAGCTTTTTCAATAAGCTCTCCTTCGTCATCCTTATCCTTTCGTGCTTGGAGCATAGTGATACGGCGTGATGTTATCCTAAACTCCTTTTTCAAATTAGTAATAAATCCTAGTGAAGCTGCAAAGTTGTTACACCCGAGATTTCTGGCTATGTCCAATGCCCAATGTTGTAAATACCAATAATGAACGGCGGAACCGCATTCTCGCGATTCATCGAATTTCGCCATTACACGCTCCATGATGGTCTTGAACAGCAGTGTACGATTTCCTTTGAAAACTGTATTTCCTTCTCTTTTCTTTGACACGTAATCCAGTATGTTTTTAATATTGCTTTTAGACTTCAGTTTACGGTAGCTTCTCAGAAGCTTGTCGTATGTGTCGAAACCTCTTACGTAATAATCATCGTACATGTTCTCCAGTGTGTTGTCATCAAACGCCGTGATGATACTTGCAACTTTAACCTTCTTCTTGGGGGGCGGTTGGTATTCACTGTCACTGCTTCCATCGCCTCTTCCCGCACTTGCCGTAGCACTACCGTTTGCAATGAGTTGTTCGTCATTATCATCCCTATCATCATCATTATGTGTTAGTGTTACTGCAGTATCTGTTTCTAACTTATGCTCATATTTCTGCACTATAATAGATACCAGAAAACATGCGAATGATTCGTCTTCTACACCAATACCATCTTCGCGAAGAAGGGTTCTTCGTAACGACGCTTCTGTACATAAATAATGTCACAAAACGCAACTTCAGAGGCACACTGCACCGTCCCTACTGGTCCCGACTGGCGTACCGGCAGGTCAGTGTGCAATGCGGCATGGCATACGCATAGGCCTCTAACGGACGACTGCAGAGATTTGCAGATGCGGGAGTATCACTAGTGCAATAAGAGACCTTTACACTATTTCTCACACGATTTTGGTGTATTTGTGTTTGTTCGAGCCCAAGTACTTTCCTGGTGAGTCCACAAATCTTTCTACTTTACAATATATTTCCTTTTCGGATACTGTTATATCAAAAATCACACGCACAATATTTGAAAAATACCAAAACACCAAAGTAAATCGTACGTGACAGCGGCGTGCGTGATCAGTGCGATGGCTGTAAAGCACAGGAAAACACGGCCGTGGAAACGCAACAGCGGTAAGCCTCTGCAAACAGGAGTGACACGCGGACGAAAAGGGGGAAAAAAGTGAAAAAGCTGGTGCGAGATGGCGATCGCGGTTTTCCTGTTATTGGCAGCCGTCCGCGCTGGGTGAGGTGATGTGAGTGGCGTCTGCTAGCCAGAGGCTGGTCGCAGGGGGAACTCGATGCGACGGGAGGCCGGCCGGCCAGCTAGCGCGCCGTGTTTTTCTCGCGTCGCCCACACGTCGACAGACGAGACGAATTTTCGCGCTGCTAAGTGCATTGCCGGCTGCCCAGCTCTCGCGGCAATTACAGTAATGGAGTGGGGGGCGGCAGGGGGAGGGAGAATCCACACGCCGAATTATTGGACCAGGGCAGCGGGGAGCGCGCGATTCGCAGTGGCGGGATGTCTGCTCTACTCCACTCTGCCCTCTCCATCTGTCCTGCCGGGCTGGGCGAACGGCCGACCAGTTTACCTGCCAGCGTATCAACACCCTCTGCGAGACTGGTCGTACGCTACCTGATTCAAAAAAGCAGCGGTATGTAATTGGCCACTAGATGTCAAGACAGACGGACCCCTCCAGTATATAGAGTGCAGCGCCTAAATCCGGACAAATGAAACTCTTTTTTAAAAAAAGAAATTTATTGAAACAAAATACAAATGAAAATGATTTTTTTTTTTATTTTGAGCTTTTCCTCATTACAGAGGCTTATCTTCAACAAAATAATTTACTCGCAAATTACTATACAAAGAATGAACGTTCTTAAACTATATTTTCAAAATATTCATCCAGCTGTTTCGAACTTGTGTGTCCTCTTCCTCTGCCCCCATTCTCCTCATTGTGTGCTGTACATTTTGGAGCCAGGTGGTCATAGCTCGTCCTCTTCTTCTTCTCCCCTCCGGTTCCCAATCCAGTATCAATTTTGGTATTCTGGCTTCCTCCATTCGTCGTACATGCCCGTACCACTGTAATTTCTTCCTATTCATAAAGTCATATATTCTTTCTTTTATTTCCATTCTCCTTATTATTTGGGTGTTCCTTGTCTTCTCTTTCCTGGAGAGCCTAGCCGATCTTCTCCAGAAGAGCTTGTAATTTTTTAATGTGCTTCAGGTTAATTGTCCAGGTCTCCATTCCATACAGAAGCACACTCTCCTAATAAAGATTTGTACATAATTTTTTTTACTTCTGCTCATTACATTCCTGCTTGATAAGACTGAGTTAAGCATCCCAATGACCTTCCGTCCGCTACTTATTCTTTTATTGATTTCCGACTTTGATTTTCCCTCGATTTCTAAAATGGATCCCAAATAACACAAGGTGTTTATCTTAAATCCTTTTACATATAAGTAGTGGTATCTTTCAAGAGTAACATTACCGGATGTAACCCACTTCAGCCGCAATGACTGCCTCCAGTCTTGTCCTGAAGCCATCGCACGCACTCTTTAAAACAGCACTGTCCATATTCAAGAATGTTCCCCCCCCCTCCCCCCCCCCCCTGTATTACGACCATCTCTTGTAATTTATTATTTGATATATTGATTTATTAGTATTGACTGTTATGTAAAAAAAACAATAGAGGCCGTAATAGGAAAATTGAATTGTAGGTGTCCAAAATAAATGTTATGATTTACTTGAGCGCCAGGCTCCCTACAAATTATTTCAAATGCTCTTAGCGTATTGGAATTCCAGCCAAGGCCACTGACCTAGAAATAATTGCATCTCTGAAAATATTTAGTTTTTGCCAAAATAACATTATTGAACTTTTCCTCTTTGAATAACTTAATGACTTGGAATGATTTTTACTACGCTGGCTATTGAAGTAATCTGCACAAAACAGCAATTTTAAATATGTCGCGTAATGGCGGCCAATTGTTGCCAGTCAGAGATCACCGCTGCTCGCTTCGCAGCAACTGAAAAATGCTAAATAACTTTTTTCAGTTGACGCTTTGTAAAGAGGTGCTTGGGTGGGCTTTTAAATGACACAATGCACTCACTTCTATATTCACCAAGCACAGGATACAATCTAATTATCCGCTAAGCAAGAGAAAAAACAGAACAAGTGCTATCGCTATACGTACTCTCTCCAATACAATAGCTCAGTTTATATATAAGAACAAAGATCATAATGATAGCGTCTATACGTTATACACTATGATTTCATCCATTACATACACTCCTGGAAATTGAAATAAGAACACCGTGAATTCATTGTCCCAGGAAGGGGAAACTTTATTGACACATTCCTGGGGTCAGATACATCACATGATCACACTGACAGAACCACAGGCACATAGACACAGGCAACAGAGCATGCACAATGTCGGCACTAGTACAGTGTATATCCACCTTTCGCAGCAATGCAGGCTGCTATTCTCCCATGGAGACGATCGTAGAGATGCTGGATGTAGTCCTGTGGAACGGCTTGCCATGCCATTTCCACCTGGCGCCTCAGTTGGACCAGCGTTCGTGCTGGACGTGCAGACCGCGTGAGACGACGCTTCATCCAGTCCCAAACATGCTCAATGGGGGACAGATCCGGAGATCTTGCTGGCCAGGGTAGTTGACTTACACCTTCTAGAGCACGTTGGGTGGCACGGGATACATACGGACGTGCATTGTCCTGTTGGAACAGCAAGTTCCCTTGCCGGTCTAGGAATGGTAGAACGATGGGTTCGATAACGGTTTGGATGTACCGTGCACTATTCAGTGTCCCCTCGACGATCACCAGTGGTGTACGGCCAGTGTAGGTGATCGCTCCCCACACCATGATGCCGGGTGTTGGCCCTGTGTGCCTCGGTCGTATGCAGTCCTGATTGTGGCGCTCACCTGCACGGCGCCAAACACGCATACGACCATCATTGGCACCAAGGCAGAAGCGACTCTCATAGCTGAAGACGACACGTCTCCATTCGTCCCTCCATTCACGCCTGTCGGGACACCACTGGAGGCGGGCTGCACGATGTTGGGGCGTGAACGGAAGACGGCCTAACGGTGTGCGGGACCGTAGCCCAGCTTCATGGAGACGGTTGCGAATGGTCCTCACCGATACCCCAGGAGCAATAGTGTCCCTAATTTGCTGGAAAGTGGCGGTGCGGTCCCCTACGGCACTGCGTAGGATCCTACGGTCTTGGCGTGCATCCGTGTGTCGCTGCGGTCCGGTCCCAGGTCGACGGGCACGTGCACCTTCCGCCGACCACTGGCGACAACATCGATGTACTGTGGAGACCTCACGCCCCACGTGTTGAGCAATTCGGCGGTACGTCCACCCGGCCTCCCGCATGCCCACTATACGCCCTCGCTCAAAGTCCGTCAACTGCACATACGGTTCACGTCCACGCTGTCGCGGCATGCTACCAGTGTTAAAGACTGCGATGGAGCTCCGTATGCCACGGCAAACTGGCTGACACTGACGGCGGCGGTGCACAAATGCTGCGCAGCTAGCGCCATTCGACGGCCAACACCGCGGTTCCTGGTGTGTCCGCTGTGCCGTGCGTGTGATCATTGGTTGTACAGCCCTCTCGCAGTGTCAGGAGCAAGTATGGTGGGTCTGACACACCGGTGTCCATGTGTTCTTTTTTCCATTTCCAGGAGTGTATAATATCTTTTTTTTTTTACATTACGATCGATATGATATTTCCGTGAAATTAATTTGATAAATTTTCATAATAAATTTGACATTCCTGTCCATTTAATATTATTCACAGTCTCTTTTTAGTCATTTCATCTGTATTGTCCCTAATACTTAAAAAGGGACACTACACCTCCTCTATTTCCTGTATACTGTAGATATGCCCATACCTCCCCCACCTGTTCACCTCCTCCATTCTGCCGATGACACCGCCTTCCTGGCCCTCTATCCTGCCCTTAAACGGTCCCAACATACCCTTCAAACCCACCTCTACCAGTCCACCACCTGGTGCAACCAGTGGCATCTTCGCATCAACCATTCCCAGACTCAGGTAATCATCATAGGTCGTACCACCCGCTCCTTCCGGCTCCACGATTTTTACCTCGTTATCTGTGGTCGTCCTATCCACCTCACTCCTACCCTGAAATACCTTGGCCTCACCCTCGACCGTCACCTCACCTGGACTCATCTCCTTACGGTCCAACGAAGTTCACAATAGACTCCGCCTCTTAAAACTCTTGCCCTCCTGCCCAGCCGGACATGGGGACTGCAGCGTTCCACCATCCTTCACGCCTAAAAATCCTTGATGACTTTACAGGACGGTAAATGACAGCATCATTTGCAAACAATCTAAGAGGGTTGATCAGATTGTCTTTTAAATCATTTATGCAGATCATGAGCAGCAGAGGGCCTATAACGCTTCGTTGATGCACGTCAGAAATCAGTTCCGTTTTACTCGATGACTTTCTACATCTACATCTACATTTATATTCCTCAAGCCACCCAACTGTGTGTGGCGGAGGGCACTTTACGTGCCACTGTCATTACCCTCCCTTTCCTGTTCCAGTCGCGTATGGTTCGCGGGAACAACGACTGCCGGAAAGCCTCCATGCGCGATCGAATCTCTCTAATTTTACATTCGTGACCTCCTCGGGACGTACAAGTAGGGGGAAGCAATATATTCGATACCTCATCCAGAAACGCACCCTCTCGAAAACTCGACAGCAAGCTACACCGCGATGCAGAGCGCCTCTCTTGCAGAGTCTGCCACTCGAGTTTGCTAAACATCTCCGTAGCGCTGTCACGCTTACCAAATAACCCTGTGAGGAAACGAGCCGCTCTTCTTTGGATCTTCTCTACCTCCTCCGTCAACCCGACCTGGTACGGATCCCACGCTGATGAGCAATACTCAAGTATAGGTCGAACGAGTGTTTCGTAAGCCACCTCCTTCGTTGATGTACTACATTTTCTAAGCACTCTCCCAATGAATCTCAACCTGGCACCCGCCTTACCAACAATTAATTTTATATGATCATTCCAAAAAAAAAAAAAAAAAATGGTTCATATTGCTCTGACCACTATGGGACTTAACATCTGAGGTCATCAGCCCCCTATAACTTAGAACTACTTAAAACTAACTAACCTAAGGACATCACACACATCCATGCCCGAGACAGGATTCGAACCTGCGACGGTAGAGGTCGCGCAGTTCCAGACATAAGCGCCTAGAGTTGCTCGGCCACACCGGCCGGCCAGTGTTTATTCCGCTATCATATAATCATACAATAAAGGATCCTTCTTTCTATGTATTCGCAGTACATTACATTTCTATGTTAAGAGTCAGTTGCCACTAGCTGCACCAGTGCCTATCCGCTGCAGATCTTCCTGCATTTCGCTGCAATTTTCTAATGCTGCAACTTCTCTGCATACTACAGCATCATCCGCGAAAAGCCGCATGGAACTTCCGACACTATCTACTAGGTAATTTATATATATTGTGAAAAGCAATGGTCCCATAACACTCACCTGTGGCACGCCAGAGGTTACTTTAACGTCTGTAGACGTCTCTCCATTGAGAACTACATGCTGTGTTTTGTTTGCTAAAAACTCTTCACTCCAGCCACACAGCTGGTTCAATATTCCGTAAGCTCTTACTTTGTTTCTCAGGCGACAGTGCGGAACTGTATCGAACGCCTTCCGGAAGTCAAGGAAAATGGCATCTACCTGGGAGCCTGTATCTAATATTTTCTGGGTCTCATGAACAAATAAAGCGAGCTGGGTCTCACACGATCGCTGTTACGGAATCCATGTTGATTCCTACAGAGTAGATTCTGGGTTTCCAGAAATGACATGATACGCGAGCAAAAACATTTTCTAAAATCCTACAACAGATCGATGTCTGAGATATACGCCTCTAGTTTTGCGCATGTGCTCGGCGACCCTTCTTGAAAACCGGAACTACCTCCGCTCTTTTCCAATCATTTGGAACCTTCCGTTCCCCTAGAGACTTGCAGCACACGGCTGTTAGGAGGGCAAGTTCTTTCGCGTAGTCTGTGTAGATTCGAATTGGTATCCCGTCAGGTCCAGTGGACTTTCCTCTGTTGAGTGAGTTCAGTTGCTTGTGTATTCCTTCGACACTTATTTCGGTGTCAGCCATTTTTTTGTTGGTGCGAGGATTTAGAGAAGCAACTGCAGTGCGGTCTTCCTCTGCGAAACAGCTTTGGAAAAAGGTGTTTAGTATTTCAGCTTTACAAGTGTCATCCTCTGTTTCAAGACCATTATCATCCCAGAGTGTCTGGATATGCTGTTTCCATCCACTTACTGATTTAACGTAAGACCAGAACTTTCTAGGATTTTCTGTCCAGTCGGTACATAGAATTTTACTTTCGAATTCACTGAACGCTTCACGCATGCCCTCCTTACGCTAACTTTGACATCGTTTAGCTTCTGTTTGTCTGAGAGGTTTTGGCTGCGTTTAAACTTGCAGTGAAGTTCTCTTTGCTTTCGCAGTAGTTTCCTAACTTTCTTGTTGAACCACGGACGGTTTTCCCCGTCCTTCACAATTTTACTCGGCACGTACCCGTCTAAAACGCAATTTACGATTGCCTTGAACTTTTTCCACAAACACTCAACATTGTCAGTGTCGGAACAGAAATTTTCGTTTTGATCTGTTAGGTAGTCTGAAATCTGCCTCCTATTACTCTTGCTAAACAATAAACTTTCCTCCTTTTTTTATATCCCTGTTTACTTCCATACTCAGGGATGCTGCAACGGCCTTGTGATCACTGATTCCCTGTTCTGCGCTTACAGAGTCGAAAAGTTCGGGTCTGCTTGTTATCAGTAGGTCCAAGATGTTATCTCCACGAGTCGGTTCTCTGTTTAATTGCTCGAGGTAATTTTCGGATAGTGCACTTAGTATAATGTCACTCGATGCCCTGTCCCTACCACCCGTTATAAACATCTGAGTGTCTCAGTCTATATCTGGGAAATTGAAATCTCCACCTAACACTATAACATGCTGAGGAGATTTATGTGAAATGTATTCCAGATTTTCTGTGAGTTGTTCTTCCACTAATGCTGCTCAGTCGGGAGGTCGGTAAAAGGAGCCAATTATTAACCTAGCTCGGTTGTTGAGTATAACCTCCACCCATAATAATCCACCGGAACTATCCACTTCTATTTCACTACAGGATAAACTACTACTAACAGCGACAAACACTCCACCACCGGTTGCATGCAATATACCCTTTCTAAACACCGTCTGTGCCTTTGTAAAAATTTCGGCAGTATTTATCTCTGGCTTCAGCCAGCTTTCCGTACCTATAACGATTTCAGCTTCGGTGCTTTCTATCAGCGCTTTAAGTTCCGGTACTTTACCAACGCAGCTTCGACAGTTTACAATTACAATGCCGATTGCTGCTTGATCCCCGCATGCCCTGACTTAGCCCCACACCCTTTATGGCTGTTGCCCTTTCTGTACTTTCCCGAGGCCATCTAACCTAAAAAACAGCCCACTTCACGCCACACAACCCCTGCTACCCGTGTAGCCGCCTGCTCTGTGTAGTGGACCCCCGAACTACCCAGCGGGACCCAAAATCCCACCACCCTATGGCGCAAGTCGAGGAATCTGCAGCCCACACGGTCGCAGAACAGTCTCGGTCTCTGATTCAGACCCTCCTCTCGGCTCTGTACCAAAGGTCAACAGTCAGTCCTGTAGACGATGCTTCAGTTGGTGAGCTCTGCTTTCATCCCGGTAGCGAGACTGGCAGTCTTCACCAAATCAGATAGTCGCCGGAAGCCAGAGAGGATTTCCTCCGATTCAGAACGACACACATCATTGGTGCCGACATGAGCGACCATCTGCAGATGGGTGCACCCTGTACCTTTCATGGCATGCGGAAGGATCCTTTCCACATCTGGAATGACTCCCCCCGGTATGCACACGGAATGCACATTTTTTTTTCTTCCCCTCCCTTGCAGCCATATCCCTAAGGTGCCCTATTACGTGCGTGACGTTGGAGCTCCCAACTACCAGTAAGTCCAACCTCTGCGACCGCCCGGATTTTGCAAACTGAGGCGCAACCTCTGGAACAGGACAAGATCAGTATTAGCCAGAGACAGATCCTGAAACCGGTTCTTCAGACAAACTGGAGAGGCCTTCCGTTCAGCCCTCTGGAATGTCTTTCGCCCCCTGCCACACCTCGAGACGACCTCCCACTCTACCACGGGTGAGGGGTTAGCCTCAGTGTGGGCAGTGTCCCGGGCAGCCACAGCCATAGTCCGATCGGGGGATGCGTGGGACGAGCTGGCCGTCCCCGACAAACCCCCATCCGGACCCCCACAGTGATGCCCATTGGCAACAGCCTTAAGGTGTGTGACCAAAGCCAACACTGCCTGAAGCTGGGAGCGAAAGGATGCCAACTCAGCCCGCATCCGAACACAGCAGTCGCAGTCCCTATCCATGCTAAATACTGTTGTGCAAAGAACGTCTGAACTAATCTACAGAGAGTAAAAACAATTCGAAAAAAAATTTAAACTGTTATTGAAATACAAGACTGCCTAGTAAATGCAGTAATGCTGCTACTTGAGCACTGCTGACACACTTCTCGATGGCAGAAGGCTAACCGTACTGTCAGTAACGTGCAACGACTATTTGAAAGAAATAAACAAATGACAGACGACTACGCGAATTTACACTTCACAGATATTACAATGCAAATGTGCTCCTGCTAAATACGAAACTACACAATGATTTGGCAGATTTAACTAAACAAGTGCGCAAAGAACACTCAAGCTAGTTTTCAACTTGACCACAACACTCATATGAACGCTAAATAAGCCACTTGCTGCTACTTGCGAACTTCTGACACACTACTCGGCGCCAGAAGGTTGTCAATTACTACGAACTGTGACCTCTGTGACAAGATATCGCGAATTTATTCACACAGCTTAGACGATACTCCACAGGCACGCAGTTTGAGTAGTAGTCTCTTATGAGAGCCGGTATCAAAAGCCTTCCAGAAATCTAGAAATACGGAATCAATTTTAAATCCCTTGTCCATAAACGCTTTGTGTTTCAGACGAAAAACGGTTTCTGAATCGGTGGTTTTTCGTGGCAATTCGTAATGTTCTAACGGAGAATATGTTCTCAAATCATACTGAAAATCTACGTCAGTGATACGGGTCTGTAATTCAGCGGATTAATCCTTATTTTTTTCTTCCTTGGGTATTAATGTGACCTGTCCAACGTTCTATTCTCTTGGTACAGATATTTCGTCGAACGGGCGGTTATATAGGATCTCTGGAGGTAATGTGTCAGTATACTGTTAAAAGAATTATTGGTGTATGATCTGGACCGAAAGGCTTACCTCTAATTCTAAGTTACTTATGTTGGCAGCTGTCCTTGAATCGAATTTTGGAATATTTATTTCGTCTTCTTTGGTGAAGGAATTTTGGAAAACGACGGCTAAACCAAGGCCAGGCGGGCCCCATGTTCTGAGGTTGTCTGTAAAACGACGCATGAAAACAGCGCGACGAATTGCTCGTTAGTTGTAAAGTGCTGCCAGCAGTTCAAATAGCACAAAGACTGTGCTCAGGGAGTTAAAAAGGAGAGCAGACAGTGGTCGAGCAGGTCCTCATAAGTCACACATTTCTGTATTCAGTACTAAGCGAGGGTTGATGTGGTCTTCTAATCAAACTGCGTGCCTACGGAGTATCGCCTCAGTTGTGCGACTGGATTCTGATTTCCTGTGAGAAAGGTCTCAGTTCGTAGTAATAGACGAAGAGTCATCGAGTAAAACGGGAGTAATATCCGGCGTTCTCCAAGATAGTGTTATAGGCCCTATATTGTTCCTGATCTATATTAACGACATAGGAGACAATATGAGTAGCCGTCTTAGTTTGTTTGCAGATGATGCTGTCATTTACCGTCTTGTAAAGTCATCAGATGATCAAAACGACTTGCAAAATGATTTAGATAAGATATCTGTATGGTGCGAAAAGTGGCAATTGACCCTGGATAAGGAAAAGTGCGAAGTTATTCATATGAGTACTAAAAGAAATCAGCTAAATTTCGATTACGCGTTAAGTCACACAAATCTGAGGGCTGTAAATTCAACTAAATTCTTAGGGATTACAATTACAAATAACCTAAATTGGAACGATCACATAGATAATATTGTGGGTAGAGCATACCAAAGACTGCGATTCATTGGCAGAACACTTAGAAGGTGCAACAGGTCTACCAAAGAGACTGCTTACACTGCGCTTGTCTGCCATATTCTGGAGTACTGCTGTGAGGTGTGGGATCCGCATCAGGTGAGACTGACGGATGACATCGAAAAAGTACAAAGAAGGGCAGCTCGTTTTGTATTATCACGAAATAGGGGAGATAGTGTCACAGACATGATACATGAATTGGAGTGGCAATCATTAAAACAAAGGCGTTTTTCGTTGCGACGGGATCTTCTCATGAAATTTCAATCAGCAGTTTTCTCCTCCGATTGCGAAAACATTCTGTTGGCACCCACATACATAGGGAGAAATGATCATCACGATAAAATAAGAGAAAGCATGACTCGCACGGAAAAATTTAAGTGCTCGTTTTTCCCGTGTGCCGTTCGAGAGCGGAACGGTAGCCAACAGTAAAGCACAGATAACGTGCAAGGTGTTGAAAATTGATCCGTTACTCATTTATCACTTTCTGCACTAGCGCCTTAGACGTGACAGCCGTTGTTTGAGCGCGAAGGTCTTCTCTTATCCACCAGTTCCCCTCTTCCTGACAGAGATACGGTCTGCCACAGATGTTCGTCAATTCGAACTTATTCGTCCACACAGAGGGCGTGTGCATAGCGTAAACATTGTGTGTTATACGATGGTGGCTTGTTGTGCCCACTTCCACCAAGTCATCACGCATTCTTGCATCGTTGTTATTCTCCGAATGCAGAAAGTTAATTACCGCTTGGCAGTCTAGTTTAACAACGGACTGCGCCCTTTTGTTTAAGCTAGTCTAGCGGCGTGATACGGTGCGACGACTTCACACAGGCCTCCAAAGGCCCAACGGTACGCACCGGCCGCCATATCATCCTTAGCCCACAGGAGTCACTGGATGCTGATATGCAGGGGCGTGTGGTCAGCACACCGCTCTCCCGGCCGTATGTCAGTTTACGAGTCCGTAGCCGCTTCTTCTCAATCAAGTAGCTTCTCAGTTTGCCTCACAAGGGCTGAGTGCACCCCTCTTGGCAACAGCGCTCGGCAGACCTTATGGTCACCCATCCAAGTACTAGCGCAGCCCGACAGCGCGTAACTTCGGTGATCTGACGGGAACTGGTGGTGCCACTGCGGCAAGGCCGTTGGCTACGCACCTACAAACAAACAAAAAATTTAATACAATTTATTTATTTCAATGTGATAATTAAATGCTTAAGGTTATCCCTCGTAAGAAACACCCCCTGTTCCCGGCAATAACTCAGTTCCTGACGAAGATAATTGTGTGACATGGAATTGACGCCATTTCCAACAGAGTAGCAAAAGCTTATTCCCTACAGATAAATAGGAGTCTCAGCCACATATGTAGTAGCTCGCTGAAACAGGGCATTTTTCCAGACAGACAGAAATACGCTATTGTTAAACCATTGCATAAAAAAGGGATAGGGCTCATGCTAAAAACTACCACCTAATCTCACTTCTAACAATTTTATCCAAAATTCTTCAAAAAGTAATGTATTCAAGAGTAGTATCACATATTTGTACAAATGAAGTACTAACAAAATGTAATTTTGGTTTTCAGAAACGCTTTTTAACAGAAAATGCTATATATGCTTTCACTGATCAAATATTAAATGCACTGAATAACCGAACAGCACCCATTGTGATATTCTCTGTTCTCTCAAGCCTTTTGATTGTGTGAATCATGAAATTCATCTAGATACGCTTAAGTATTGTGGTATGAGTGGGACAGTGAACAAATGGTTTAATTCATATTTAACTGGAAGAATGCAGAATGTACAGATAATCTGCAAAAATCAGCAGACTCTTCTAGCTGGGGAGGTATCAAGAATGGTGTCCCACAGGATTCACTCTTGGCTCGCCTATTGTTCTTAATATATAAATGATGTGCCACTCTATATTTATGAAGATGCCAAGGTAGTTCTTTTTGCTGATGACACAAGTACAGTAATCACACCCAACAAACAAGAATCAGCTGAGGAAATTGTAAGTAGTATCTTTCAGAGAATTATTATGTGGTTCTCTGCAGATGGACTCTCACTAAATTTTGAGAAAACACAGTTATACAGTTCTATACAGTAAATGACATAACACCATTGGTAAATGTCGGCTATGAGCAGAAGTCTGTTGCTAAGGTAGAATATTCAAAATTTCTGGGTGTGTGCACTGATGAGAAATTGAATAGGAGGCTCAAAAAAATGGCACTGAGCACTATGGGACTAAACATCTATGGTCATCAGTCTCCTAGAACTTAGAACTACTTAAACCTAACTAACCTAAGGACATCACACAACACCCAGTCATAACGAGGCAGAGAAAATCCCTGACCCCGCCGGGAATCGAACCCGGGAACCCCGGCGTGGGAAGCGAGAACGCAACCGCAGGACCACGAGGAATAGGAGGAAACACATTGGTGATCTGCTGAAACAGTTAGGTTCAGCTACTTATGCTATTACGGTTATTGCTAATTTTTGTGATATAGGTATCTGTAAATTGGCCTACTATGCCTATTTTCATATGACATCATAATATGGCGTAATTCATCATTAAGGGGAAAAGTAATCATTGCACAAAAGCATGTAGTCACAAGAATAACTGGAGCCCACCAAAGATCACACTGCATGCATTTCTTTAAGGACCTCGGGATATTCACAGTACCTTGGCAATAGATGTATTCACTTACGAAATCTGTTACGAATAACCCATCGCAAATCAAAAATAAAAGCAAAGTGAACAACTACAACGCTAGAAGAAAGGATGACCTTCACTATTCTGGGTTAAATCTGACTTTGGCACAGAAAGGTGTGAATTATGCTGCCACAAAAATCTTTGGTCATTTGCCAAATAGCATTAAAAGTATACAGATAGCCAACGAACACGTAAAAGCAAATTAAAAGAATTTGTGAATGACAAGTACTTCTTCTCAATAGATGGATTTTTAGACATGAAGCAGTAACTGTAAGAAAAATTATATTATGTAAAGATGACTTATGTTAAAGTGGCACATTCCACATCATTGGGAAATGGCATTTCATTATCTATGGAACAAGTATTAATTTATATATATATATATATATATGTATGTATGTACGTAGATACGTGTCTGAAAATTCGTGTCTTAGCTGTGACATAAGCCGGCTTGCACACTAAGATTTGTATGTAAGAATGGCGCAGTGAAAAATCCTTGAGGCAATAAAAATTGAGTTGGTTAGCTTCATTGACACTAATACTAAACTGCTGACAGATTCTTTTATTTTCTATACATATTGTGGTCGCTCGGGTCAGACTTATGATGATACAATATCTGATCAAAAGTATCAGAACATCTATTACTGGACATTAGTGTGGAATGTGTCCATCCTTCGGCTTTATGCCAGACATAACGCTTTCGATGAGGAATCTGTGAAGGAATGACAGCCTATCCTTTCTCAAGAGCTGAAACCAGAGAAGGTGGTGCTGTTGGTGCCATGTTCCTGGAAGCATTACGTGTTCCATCTTATCACCATAAGACGGAACGTGCAGGATTGTCAAACTTAATCGTTTTATAGTGCATGCGCTTCGGTGGGGGAAGGTATATTGTTAAATGCGCGTCCTGACATCTAAACGCTTGTGCACAGTACACTCACCAGTAGAAGTTATGTGACACTGTACTCCTTCCCCATATGTGTCTCTTGAAAGGTGCATTCGACCCTGGCTCCATCTTTATGGATGACAGTGCGTGACTACATCGAACAATGAAGCTGGGAGTGCTCTTGGAATGAGAGCGTATAACGCCGACTGGACTGGTCTGCCCGTTCCCCCGATTTAACTCCCATCGAGTATGTGTGGAATGCTTCGAAGAGACGTAGAGTAGGGTGTCCAGATGCACCAGCAAAAAACCAGCAGTTGCCAACTTGGCAGGCGGAGGAATGGGACGCTCTACAACAAGAGCCTCTTATCAACCACTTGCCTAGCATGAGAGAACGTTGCAGAGCATGCACTGCCGCCAGTGGTGCCCACATACCCTATTAAGAACCACATTTCGCCATTTGTAACGTCCAGGTGGCCACCATGAATCGCGGTCACTTCACTGTAATTATTATCTTCGAATAAAAGTGTAATTTTTGTTCGTCTCATTGCTTATTTCTTTCTGTTGGGTTCTGTATTGTACTGTAGCAGTTCTTTATTTCTACGATCCAAGTGTCATCGCGTTACTTGACACTGCCACATCATGCGAAAGTTACTTTCGTCCTTACGTTTCTCCAGAACCGCGCTGCTGCTACTGTCGCAGGTTCGAATCCTGCCTCGGGCATGGATGTGTGTGATGTCCTTAGGTTAGTTAGGTTTAAGTATTTCTAAGTCCAGGGGACTGATGACCTCACATGTTAAGTCCCATAGTCCTTAGAGTCATTTTGAACCTTGCGTTTTCCAAAAAAATAGTTCAAATGGCTCTGAGCACTATGGGACTTAACATCTGATGTCATCAGTCTCCTAGAACTTAGAACTACTTAAACCTAACTAACCTAAGGACATCACACACATCCATGCCCGACGCAGGGTTCGAACCTGCGACCGTAGCATTCGCGCGGTTCCGGACTGAAGCACCTAGAACCGCTTGGCCACCGCGGCCGGCTTACGTTTTGCACACCAGTGTATAAACATGATGTTCATATGAACAAAATCAGAATCATATGAGTTTCCCCCAGTTATCCACTGCCGGAAAAAATGCAACACGCACAAATACGGTGTTCATTAACACCAGGCTACAGTATGCGCGTAGCGAGGGGTTGTAATATTAGTGATCAATTTGTCACGGTCATCGACGATCAGGTGCGCTGGTGGGTTGTCTGTGCGCAGCAACTATGCCGAGAGGTGGACAGTGTGTGCAACATTCATTCAAAGGTACGAACATGGTCCGACAACGAATGCGTGTTCATGCTGAGCAATTGAAGCCATTTGGACGGTGTCACATTATGGGCTTGCCGGAAGCTGGATGGAGCTACCGACGGGTTGCTGGACATGTGGGACACATTGTATCGGCACTGTGTCGTTTCTGTTCAGCAGTTGTCTTTTCAGCAGTAGACCAGTTTCTGCACGTCCTCACTGTACACACGCCAATCAAGGTCGATGGATTTTGAGAGCAGTAGTGGTGGACCAAACATCAACCAGGGAAGATATCTGGGCACTGGTTGCACCTGATATGTCGCCAACGAGTATTAGTGTGCTGGTGTACGCACACAGGTCGGCACTAGGTAACATTGTATAGCAGGCGCTGAACTAGGCGCGCCTATGACAAGACTAGGCCAAGACACGCACCCAGGCTACTGGCTGGGCAGCCTGCATATAGGCCGTCGTTGCCGACCGTGCTGTCTCAATTTCCCAATCTCAGTACCACAGTAAGCCGCATCGGAACTCAGTTCGCATTGCACCTCAATACGTCGCACTGTGCTCTAGTCTTCCACAGTGATAGTCGTCGCCTCACACCTTAGCTATTTGTGAGGGAACGTTAGTCACTGTATATAGCTGTGATATGGACACGGACACAGTTCAAGAATTAGTATATATTATTTGGTTGCAGTTAACCACAGAACTTCAGACTGGACATCGTTGAAGTTAAGTACTGAATTGGTTCCTGTAATAAAGTGTGCTTTAACCACGTGTGCATTTTGTGTTGTTGTGAGAAGACACTGTCCACCTACCTGTCGTACCACCCTCTCCTCATGCAGCCAGGAACCAAAAAACGTTACAAGAGGGCACAGCGACAACATTAGGAATAGCCGGCCGCTGTGGCCGAGCGGTTCTAGGCGCTTCAGTCCGGAACCGCGCTGCTGCTACGGTCGCAGGTTCGAATCCTGCCTCGGGCATGGATGTGTGTGATGTCCGTAGGTTAGTTAGGTTTAAGTAGTTCTAAGTCTAGGGGACTGATGACCTCAGATGTTAAGTCCCATAGTGCTCAGAGCCATTTTTGGACAATTAGGAACTGTCTGCTTGCAACTGTATCTGGCAAGAATGCCACTGGTGTCGTGACAGAGACATCTGGCGAGCGGAATTGCGCTCCGTTGTCCTGAGAGTAAGGTCCGCCTGTACGCAAGCGATGAATGTACGCATGTCTACCGTATCTTCCTTCGCCGTCGGCGTTGTCGTGGTTACCGTGAGACACCGTTATACCAAGAGGAAAGGCGCGTCGATCTTAGAGCATGAGATATGATGACCTTAAGCCACTGACAACACACAACGGTCACGGTAGCACCTGATTCCAGAATAGCTGCAGTAGTTAAGATCTTGACCAGGTCCCCAAAACTTAACTCGTAGTGAGATCCCTTCAAAGCAAATTGTCATAACGATCGTCTATAAAGGCTTCGTACAACGAGAATAAATGTTACGGTTTATGGAATAATAACAGATACGACCAAACTGTCTTGTCTCTTCTGCTTTATTTAACATAACTTGGTTCACAGTTTCATTTCGCATTCACCACTCATTCACCGAAACCCTTTGATGAACAGTTTTGGTTGCTTAACACCAACAGTCAATGATAATGATACAGCTTTTCTCCTTTTTATAAATTGAAGCCCGCTCTCCGTGATATAATAAAAAAAAACCGGTCTCAATACCGCGTCCCTCGTGAGATGCGAATAGACTTATCCCGGAATTGACCGCCCTGTAGGTGTACTCAGTTTAATGACCACACTTCACTGTCCGCTATTTCGCGTAACTGAATGTCCATTTATTAGTCTGATTATACACTGTAGCTATTTAAAATTCGCTCCTATATTTCTCACAACGCACAATTAGCACTTCGTTACTTGTTTTCTTTTTTTTTCTTCTAAGAGTAAACGGAAAAAAAAGACGCCGTATCATCGGCTTAGTCGATATAAAGCAAAACACCTTAATATGCCCAATTTTACCTCTTCTTATAGGATCGGCTACCTTACTCATTAATTTATTACATATTATTTCCAATAACGCTAAACAGGTATCGCCGTTATATTTTAATTGTATTCAAAAGCATGTTACTACTATTATGACCGACCAAATCGTAACAAATCGCGCGGCGTGCGTTTTTAACGATAACTTTACGCTATTCAAGTTCCGTTACAGCTGTCTTGACTCGTAATGTTACACATGTACAGCACAGACCTGGTGGTTTTGTTTTGTTTTAGGGCGCAGAAACAACTGGGGTCATAAGCACCCAAGTCAAAGCGATAGAACACGAAGATAGAGAGTTAAGAAACGACTACACGTCAATCCCAATCGACGTAAGAGAACACAGCTAAGGACAGGAACGTGGAGAAAGGGCTATAAAATGCCCCGTAGAGAAACGGAGGTCCAGAAATAAAAATTAAATGGCCTTCGCCGTATTGCTACGGCGGATAAAAAGTAAAATGACGTCCACAGCCCGCGCGTCGTTCGCTGAAACGGCCGATAATTCAGATGGCAAACCCAAGCGGGAACGTAAACGGTTAAAAAAAGGGCACTCCGTCAGGAAATGGTGGACAGTTAAGATATGAGCACAAAGTGGTGGGTGAGCGACACTTAACAAATGGCGATGGCTAAAAAGGCAGTGCCCAATACGCATGCTAGTTAAAATGAACTCCTCCCCGCGGGAGAGCCGAGAAGAAGTCTCCAAGCCATTGGGAGAGGCTTGATAACCAGGGGCTTGTTCCCATGAAGGGAAGAGCATTGGCGATGCCAAAGTGACACCACCTGCTGACAGACGGCAACACAGAGATCATCGGAGGGGATACAGAAACTAGTGGGTTGAGGTACGAGGACTGCAGCCGTGGCAGCAGCGTCAGCAGCCTCGTTTCCTGGCAGACCGACGTGATCAGGAACCCACAGAAACATCACAGTGGCTCCACCAACTGTGAGCAAGTGACAGATTTCCTGGACCCGTTGCACTCAGGGATGGGCGGTGTACAGCGCACATAGACTTTGAAGGGCGCTGAGTGAGTCTGAGCAGAGGAGACAACTGAAAAGCCTGTATCGCCCGATGTAGTCGGTGGCCTGATACAGGGCCAAGAGCTCGGCTGTAAATACTGAGCAGTGTGCCGGAATGTGACACCGGAAAACGTCTGCGCCACACCACGGTCAGTCCGAAACCCATCAGTGTTACAAAGGTACTATCGCGGCGTTCCATGCGAAGGTCGTGAAACTGAAAGCGATAGAGCGAGGCTGGAGTAGTGTCCTTAGGAAGCGAATGAACGGCAAGGCGAACACGAGTCGCTGCGCGAAGCCAAGGCGGTGAAGGGTTACACCCACCGAGACAGTTGCAGGTAGTGTGAAGTTAAACTGAAGGCGATAGAGAGAGGCTGGCGTAGAGTCCTTAGCAAACGAACGAAGGCCAAGGTGAACACGGGCCGCCGCACGATGCCAAGGTGGTGAAGGGTTCACAACCCTCCGGGTAAGTTGCAGATGTTGTGCAGTTATGGTGGACGGTCTATTCAGAAGTGCACTCGACCACGACGCACAGGTCCCATCCCAGGATTCCTGATGTGGGGAACGGTCATATTTGGTGTTTCTTCAGGGTAAGGTAAGCAGTGCCAGCCTCATTCCACAGCTTGTTATCCCCTTGATACTGCCGTTTCTTCAAAAGGAAGGTGATGTGCTTGTCTCAGCAGGACGGCTGTTACAACGCGACGTGCTCTCTGTGGCGTACAAAAGCCCCCCTGGCCATCAAGATCACCACGTCTCACGCCAACTGAACAAATGTGGGATACGTTGAAGCCGGAGCTTATTCGTTCTACAGAGGCTGCAAGAACCACTGCTGAATTGCAACAAATGCTGTGCGATGCCTGGTACAGTCTATCGCAGGATGCCATTCAGCACCTTTACGGTCATTCGCATGCGAGAACAAATGACTACGTTGCCACCAGAGGCGGGTGTGTACACTGCGTGCTGATGCGACTGTTTGACCACCTTTCTCAGTGACGTGTGTGTCTCATTTGGTCTGAATTTGTTACCGCACACACCCACAGCGATGACCTACCTGTCGCATCACTTGTTGATAAAACGTTTCGTTCCTGAGGCTTTCGCATTTTTATAGCACTTTATTTTTTTAACCACTGAATGAAATTGAAAATTTATCAGCGTGTCATTGGAAATTGTACAAAAGAGCGTTTAATTCTTAAAACAATTCGTAGTTCTGACTTAGGGCTTGGTTGACCCCATACGAATGACGTCACAATCCTCAACAATAAACGAAGCTGCCTCAGGGGCGGGCGGACAGTTGTGTGCAGTTTTGGAGAGTTTTCGATGATCGCGGTTAGTTACTAGTAGACTGGGAGAGCAACAGTTTCAGATGATTTATTGTTGTTGTTGTTGTGATCTTCAGTCGAGAGACTGGTTTGAAGCAGCTCTCCATGGCACTCTATCCTGTGCAAGCCTCTTCATCTCAGAGTAACTACTGCAACCTATATCCTTCTGAATCTGCTTAGTGTATTCATCTCTTGGTCTTCGTCTACGATTTTTACCCTCCACACTTCCCTCCCTCCAATACTAAATTCGTGTTCCCTTGTGCCTCAGAACGTGTCCTATCAAACGACCCCTTCTTACAGTCAAGATGTGCCACAAATTCCTCTTCTCCCCAGTTCTGTTCAGTGCCTCTTCATTAGTTACGTGTCTAGTCTAAACTGTTTATCTCCATGTTTCACTTCCGTACAAGTACTTTCAGAAAAGACTTCCTGACACTGATATCTCTACTCTATGTTAGCAAATCTCTCTTCTTTGGAAACGCTTTCCTTGCCACAGGCAGTCTGCATTTTATATCCTCTCTACTTCGACCATATACAGCTATGTTGCTCCCCAAATAGCAAAACTGATCTACTACTTTAAGTGTCTCATTTCCTAATGTAATTCCCTCAGCATCACCTGATTTAATTCTACTACAGTCCATTATCCTCGTTTTACTCTTGTTGATGTTCGTCTTATACCCTTCTTTCAAGACACTGTCCATTCCGTTCTACTACTCTTCCAAGTCCTTTGCTGTCTCTGCCAGAATTACAATGTCATCGGCAAAGCTAAAAGTCTTTATTTCTTCTCCATGGATTTTAATTCCTACTCCAAATTTTTCTTTTGTTTCCTTTACTCCTTGCTCCATGCACAGATTGAATAAAATCGGGGATAGGCTACAACCCTATCTCACTTCCTCCTCAACAACTTCTACCTTTTCATGCCTCATCCCTTTTAACTGGCATCTGGTTTCTGTACAAATTGTAAATAGCATTTCGCTTCCTATATTTTACCCCTGCCACCTTCAGAATTTAAAAGAGAGTATTGCAGTCATCATTGTCAAAAGCTTCATCTAAGTCTATAAATGCTAGATTTCCCTTTCCTTAATCTATCTTCTTAGTAAGTCGTATGGTGAGTATTGCCTCGCATGTTCCGACACTTCTACGGAATCCAAACTGATCTTCCTGGAGGTCGGCTTCTACCAGTTTTTCCATTCGTCTGTAAGGAATTCGTGTTAGTATTTTGCAGCCGTGACTTATTAAACTGATACTTCGGTAATTTTCACACCTGTCAACACCTTCTTTCTTTGAGATTGGAATTATTATGTACTTCTTGAAGTCTGAGGGTATTTCGCCTGTGTCGTACATCTTGCTCACCAGATGGTAGAGTATTGTCATGGCTGCCTCTCCCAAGGCTATCAGTAGTTGTAATGGAATCTTGTCTACTCCCCGGGCTTGGTTTTGACTCAGGTGTTTCAGATTACTGTCAAACTCTTCACACAGTATGATATCCCCCATTTCATCTTCATCTGGGTCCTCTTCTATTTCCATAATAGTGTCCTCAAGTACATCGTCCTTGTATAGACCCTCTATATACTCTCTCTACCTTTCTTCTTTCCCTTCTTTGCTTAGGACTGGTTTTCCATCTGAGCTCTTGATATTCATACAGGCGATTCTATTTCCTCCAAAGGTTCAGATGATTACATTCAGCTAATTATGATTTTGGCAACACTGATGACGCTGTTTTGAAGGGGAGAAATATTTTTATATCTTGTGCTTCATAATAATAAACAAACACCAGGCACAGTTTTTGTTTGTTATTTAGAATGTTGAAATCACCTCAAACATCATATGAACCTTCGGCCATATCAGCAATCACAGAATAATCCAAGGGGAATGGTGTATTTGAGGATGTACTGATGGAGTCTCACCTATTATGTCAAATTAAGACACATAGTCAGATCGCGCCACAGGAAGCCAAAAACACGAATGGGGATTTGAGCTGCAATCCCTATGAATACACAGTTAGTTCAATGTCTTAACTCCTGCGTCACCTCACAGGAATTTAATCAAGGTTTAACGCAATACTGTAACTGCCGTATTTCGACAAAATGTGTCTTATTCCGAACAACAACTGATTGATTACTACATCTAGCTACATCTACATGAGTACTCTGCAGTTTATACTTAAGTGCCTGGCACAGGCTACGTCGAAGTACATTCAAGCTGTTCTTCTACCGTTCCACTCTCGAACAGCGAGCGGGAAAAGGAGCACTTAAATCTTCCCGTACGAGCTCTAATTTCTCTTATTTTATTATGATGATCAATTCTCCCTATGTAAGTGGGCGCGAACAAAACATTTTCGCTTTCAGGTCAGAAAGTTCGTGATTGAAATTTTGTGAAAAGATATCGTCGTTCAACGAGAAACGCCTTATTTTTAACGACTGTCACCCAAATACTCGTGTCATATCCATGACACTCCTCTCTACCCTATATCCGCAGAACGTTTTCGAAGTCCTCCATCTGTCCTACTTGTCACAGGTCCCATTACGCGGATCAACACTCCAGAAGAAAGCGGACAAGCGCAATGCGGGCAGTCTCTTTAGTAGAACTGTTGCATCTTCTATGTGTTCGGCATATAAAACGCCGTCTTTGATTGATATACCCCACAACATTACCCATGTGATTGTTCGAATTTACGTCGTTTGTAAATGTAAGGTCTACGTATTCATCTGTATTGGCAGCCTGTATGTTTGTGAGTTTATAGTGCAACCGACATATAACTAAATCCTTTTACAACCCATTTGAATGACTTCACACTTTCCGTTGCTTCGAGACAATTGCTACTTTTCGCTCCATGCAGATGTCTCACCTGTATAAATCATTGTGCAACTGGTTTTGATCTTTTGATAGTTTTAGCAGGCGCTAAATGACAGCATCATCTGCGGACAATCTGAGAGGAATGCTCAACTTGTCTCCTAAATTCAAGTTACACAGTAAAACACGTCTTCTGGAGAAATTAATATTTTCCATCATACACACCGAATGTCCTAATGATTAACTCAGGGTAGCGTTGCTGGTTATCAGTTATTTCTTTCAGACAAACGGGACACTGGCAGGGAAATCTTATGGGTATCCTTTAGTGTTTGTCAGTATCACATGCCGATTAGCCCGTTGACAGTATCAGCTGCTGTATAGCTTCCGTACTTTGCCTCAGAGAAAAACTGCGATTTTGGTTAACTTTGTAATGGGCATCGTCTTGCATTTATCCACATTCAAAGAGAACTGTTATTCTTTCTGTAAAGCGGAAATATTGTCCAATGCTTCCTGCTTTTTCATACGCTCGTCCAACCAGTCCTTTCCTGTAGACATCTGAACTATCAGATACTGATCCCTTCTGATAAATCATTTATGTGTGTATAAGACAAGACATTACCAGACGTAATATGGTTCGTTGGCGTGCACCCTAGGCTAATTCAATTTAGTCTTTCACATTAGTGATTTAGTATAAAGCCTATATATAGATAGGCGAGTATACTCCCGCTCTGACGGTTCCTCACAAACATGGACTATTCGTCCATCCAGCGAGTTGAGATTGACATTGATACTGACAAGATATCGGTCCCGGGAATTTTTCAATTTTATAGTTGAAGTCGGATAATAAACAACAAAGGAAAAATTAACAAGTTTCTGAATTTTTTTCCTCTTTTATTCAACTGTGAAACGATGATTGGCAAATTTCACGATTCTAGCCTACCGGTTTTAGTGAATGAATTCGTGAGTATCAAAATATGTGACATAAATGGGCGTATCTTCTGATTCCAGTGACTTAGGAACTTACATTTTTTAGGCCGCCAAGGGGCTATTGACCTTAGCATGTGATACACACTGAAGCGCCAAAGAAACTGGTATAGGCATGCGTATTCACATGCAGAGAGATGGTACACCCGGTTGGCAACGCCTATATAAGACAACAAGTGTCTGGCGCAGTTGTTAGATCGGTACTGCTGCTGCAATGGCAGGTTGTCAAGATTTAAGTGAGTTTAAACGTGGTGTTATAGTCGAAGTACGAGAGATGGGCCATATCATCTCCGAGGTAGCGATGGACTGGGGATTTTCCCTTACGGCCATTTCACGAGTGTACCGTGAATATCAGGAATCCGATAAAACATCAAATATACGACATCGCTGCGGCCGGAAAAAATCCTGCAAGAAAGGGACGAACGATGACTGAAGAGAATCGTTCAAAGTGACAGAAGTGCGACCTTTCCGCAAATTGCTGCAGATTTCAGTGCTGGGCCATGAACAAATGTCAGCGTGCGAACCATTGAACGAAAATATCATCGATACACAGGTTCGGAACCAAACGCCCACTCGTGTACCCTTGATGACTGCACGACACAATACCTTACGCCTAGCCTGGGCCCATCAACACCGACACTGGTCTGTTGATCATTGGAAACATGTTGCGTGGCCGGAGGAGTCTCGTTTCAAATTGTATCGAGCGGATTGACGTGTACGAGTATGGAGGCAACCTCATGAATCCATGGACCCTGCACGCCAGAAGTGGACTGCTCAAGCTGGTCGAGGCTCTGTAATGGTGTGGGGCGTGTTCAGTGGGAGTGATATGGGACATCTGATACGTCTAGATACGGCTCTGACGGTCGACACGTAAGTAAATATCCAGTCTGATGACTTGCATTCATTCATGCCCATTGTGCATTCCGACAGACGTGGGCAATCCCATCAGGACAATGCGACACCCCATATGTCCGGGATCGAAACAGATTGGTTCCAAGAACACCCTTCTGAGTTTAAACACATCCGCTGGCCACCATACTCCCCAGGCATGAATATTATTGAGCATATCTGGGATGCCCTGCAACGTGCTGTTCAGAAGAGATCTCCACCTCTTCGTACTCTTACCGATTTATAGACAGCCCTGCAGAACTCATGGTGTCAACTCCTTCCGGCACTACTTCAGACGTTATTCAGTCCATGCCACGTCGTGTTGCGGCACTTCTGCGTGCTCGCGGAGACCCTACAAGATATTAGGCAGGCTTACCATTTTCTTTGGCTCTTCAGTTTAAGTTTCAGATTGATGCTTCTACCCGTTCCTTAGAAAAATAGGTCATAACAGGCGGGCAGAAAGACAGACGAACAAGAAATGACAAAAAATAATAATTTTTCGTGTGATATTATCACAACTTCACAATTTTCGGATTTTTTTCCTATAACTCTACTGCGAAACCTTCCTTCTTGCTAAATTTCATAATTCTATTCCAATAGGAAGTACCTTATGTGTTCTGATGAGTGAGTTTGCGAGTGTCAAAATATGACTTAAATTATCAGTATTTTTTGTCTTGGCGTAGAAGCGTGCATTTATTGCAACGCCAAAAGACTATATACTTTAAGTTCCTTTAATTTACGTATTTGATCACAAACTTTTTGTTAACAGATTACCGGTTTCGATCTGTAATGACCATCATCAGATCTCTTTTATAAAAACAAAGTCTTAATGTACTGTAATGTACTTTGTTTTTATAAAACAGATCTGATGACGATTATAGACCGCAACAGATAATCTGTTAACAAATAGTTTGTGATCATAGACGTAAATTAAAGGAAACTTATTGTATATACGGGTCACTGTTTTGTTCGCGACGGTGTCGCAGCTTGTGAAACAACACACCTTAGTGACGGCCATTTCCACTTGATACGTCAACCCGTTCCAAGGGAAAAGGGGTCCTCATACACAGACGGAGAGACATACAGTTGTACAGCAAATGACAAAGAGAAATTTTTTTCCGTATGGTATACTTATAGATTCATAATTTTAGGATTTTTTTCCTTTACTTGTACTGCGAAACCTCGTTTCTCGCCAAATTTCATGGTTTCTAGGTTTTCATGAGTGGGTTTTCGAATATCAAAATATGTGACATAAACGGCCGTATCTTTTGGTTGCACTGATTTAGAAGCCTCAATTTTTAACGCCGCCAAGGGAATGTGGGTCTAATTATGTGTTATGGAATTCTACGTTATACGACTACACGTTCTTGAGAAAAAGGGTTCTTCACTGCCGGACAAAAACAAACGAAACGATCCTATAAAGGTTTTTTTTTTCGACTGAGGCACCGAACTCTAAAAAGGGTTCCTGCAGTATTTTCGTAATTACGGCATCATGATTGCCACTGTTTCTCAGTTTTACTTTCTATTGTTGGTAAATACCAGAGCAGTGTTTTACGAATGTCAGGATGAGGAGCCAAGACGTTGATTAATTCGTCTCTATGCGAAGAACTCGAAAACTTCTGGCGTGGAATGACAGCCGTTCATCCGTTTGCGCAGTTTCCCCCTACCGAAAGCAGTGCCACCAGAAGTACTTGGGACAGCCTGCCTCCTCTGCAAATATGACTTCTGGAGGCGAAGGGCTAGGAGGACGCGTCTCTGCTTCTGTTCAAAAGTTGTGATAGCCCGGCACACAGGGGCAGCAGCCGGGAACAGAAGTAGGGGGCTGCCCCCATTGTATCAGCTGGAGAGTTTGTCGCAAACTTGGATAGTTTGCAGAATTCCTCCAACTCTTTTGGAGCCAGAACTTACTAACGTCTCCCAGTTGGACAGCGGACATGTTTAGAGCACTGCTATTGCGAAATCTGTTTGAAACGTCCCCTTTTGAACAATTTATACAAAACTGTACTTTAACTGACACACAATATTTTGTTAGCGCAACGCAATCTGACTTTCAAAATTCCCTACAAAAGAATGGCCCTGACTAACATTAAACTATACCTTTCACAAATCACTTACCTCACAAAAATCTTCGCTGCTCGAGCTACTGCAATACAGCGAGCGCCACTACTGCCAGCTAAATAAAAGATTCAAACTATGGAAGGCACTAACTACTGATAGGGATAGTTAGCAAATGAAAGATATTAATAGAGAACAAACAATGTATTTACCTTGATATCATCATATATAAATATAGCAGTTCATGACAAATTTCAAAACTCCGCCATCTCTCTCCCCACATCCACCACTGCTGGCGGCTCACCTCCAACTGCGCAACGCTACGCGCTGTTCACATCCAGCTGCCGCTGCCCAACACTACAATGGCAGACAACAATGCAAACTAGCCACAGACTGCACACAGCACAGCCAGTGATTTTCATATTGAGCGCTACGTAACGTTGCCAATAAGAAAACATAAACAGCCTACTTACATAGAGAAAACATAAACAGCCTACTTACATAGCCCCCATGCTCCCCACAAAAAATTTTTACAAATTGGATTGGGCAGTGGCCAATACAGATTTGAAAAAAAATTTTCATAATTACAATAACAAAGAAATCAAATGCACACACTTATTGATACAATGTTGGTCAAAAGCTAAAATTTTCTCACAGTCTATAAAGACAGTCCTGATTCATCACAGTAAAATTACAGTGTTTTTCCTTTTTTTTCAAAGTCTGAACAGTAAAAGAGAATGCACACAGAAGTAGTGGATTTCCATGCAGTCTTGAAGAAGTAGTGTCCTTCCATCAGAAAGACAGTGCTGACTCTTGACATGCTGACAGGTAATGGGCCACAACATAGCAAACCCACAGCAGAGTCATTCGACGTTTTGAAGAACATTGGTAGGTAGGTCATCACAGAATAGACCAACTGCAGTCCTGGTAGAGATTACGGTATTAGTGGGCCATCAGAGTCGCAGACCCACTGCAGTCCTTGCAGAAATAATGGTACTGGTGAGTCAGCAAAGGTGTAGACCCACTGTAGTCCTAGTAGAAATAATGGTATTGGTGGGCCATCAGAGATGCAGACCCACTGTAGTCCTTGTAGAGAGAATGGTATTGGTGGGCCACCAGAGGTGCAGACCCACTGTAGTCCTTGTAGAAATGTCCAGCAGCCATCTGTTGTGATTGTGCAGGTGCACATTCACCATCGAAGAGTCTTGCGGAGAACATAGCAAGTCCATAAACCACCACTTGTGCACTCACAAAGTTTTTGGAATTGTCCTTAGAACCAGCAATGCTGTTATCCAGTCCCTTGCTGAATTAGTAACACACGTGCAAACACTAACAGTCCCAACTTCTCACATATTGTCCATATACTATGACCAACAGAAACGTGTGCAGTGAAATGTAACTCACAAGTTACTTAATTTGATTAACTGGTAACAATTACAATTTGATAACATAAAAATACAATAACAAAGGTACAAAATACATCATTAAAGAACATAACAATACAGAGAACATTTGTAGTACAAGCTTTACAAAAGAATCGAAATAACATATACGTCAGTGTTCCAGGAATTATGACATGAGTACATACATAGAAGATCAGAATAACTTGCGAAACATCAACTTCACACATGAGCATTCAAACAGAATGAATAATGTCTAACATCTTTACAAAGTAAATAACATATTATTAATGCCAATTGTATTTGAGGATAACAGTATTCCTCATCATAGTGAATGTAACTTAGTATTAGAAGAGAAAAATGTTCTATGAAACAGTACACAGAGACAGGAAGAAAACAAATTCACAAGGGTACACAAACATATAGTGGGATAACACAAAAGGGAAAGGACAGGGCTTGTTTTACTGCAGTGTTTTGCATGGAGATCTCCCTTTGTTCATCATTATTTCCAAAAGTCCTATCTATACCTGCTTTCTGTACTTTTCTCGTATAGCCTCTCAGTGCATTTCTTCAAATTCATCGCAACTCATTCTCTTATAGGCTACCCCCTCTTAAGCTAACTTAAATCTACTGAGCTCAGATGCTAAACTAAGGGACGAGGCAATGCGGCGTCGCATAAAACAATTAATATAAACAGCAATGAAAAAAATGGAAAATCGCAAAGCAAGCTACACTGAATCTAAATTACCAAGCAATGCAACATTACAACTAATATGAACCAATGTGCAGCAACGAGAAAAATAAATGAGTAGTAAAGCTGGCTTAGCAGAGTAACACAAAGTCAAATTCAGTAACACTATGCCTGGCAAACAGCAGCTTATATCTAAACATGACATAGCTCAAACAGAAAAAATAGTACACTAAAGATAACAATGCAGATAAGGGAAATGTATAATCACATCTTAATGTCTAAGTAATTAAAGTGGTGCACCACAACAACTGATTGTAAAAAGAAATATTACCATGTACTTGAAAAGAAAATTATGTGTTACTGTTACTGGTTCCTTCTTATTGTTCTTTCCTTTCCAAGTGCTCCTTTTTTAAAGAATGTGGATCATAAAATAATTATTTAATAGATCTGTTGACAGAAAGTGTTCACATTAGCAAATGCATTTCATTTTATAAAAGCAATGCTGCAACACAGCTGGAAACCAGATATCAAATAAAATAAGCAATTCCGTAAACCAAAGCATAAAAATATCATTCAATAGTCATGTGGCATTTCGTAAGTCAGTAGCTCTCAACTCTCGTAGAAAGACACTATTCATAATCAGGTGTGCAGATGTACAAATATTTCCCATCAATTCATAAGCATTTCAGTAATTAGCACAAAGTACGAGTAACCATATATTTTCAGGTAATGAGCGTGTAATATTTGCGATGCTTTCTACAAAGGAACGTCAATAGCCAGGATAATGGCCTCCCTTTTTTTTCTACCTGTGCCGCTGAAAGGCTAATGGCTTTTTTTCGGGCGGCTGTCGCCCAGGTGGGTGCCCACGACGCATTACGTGCAGGTGCTCACTTAACTTTCTTATGGAAATATTTTTCGACAGCAGTTTCCGCTACAGTGACAGTCTCACATAAAAATATTTCACAGGTCAAGAATTAGCGTTGCAAATCTGTAGAAACAAAATCCTATAAATATAAGTGTCCAAAAAAATTTTCGCCGGCATTGTGATACATTCACGCATTTACACACCTTTCATAACTCTTAAAGTACGATTCTTGGTTTCCAACATCCTGTTTCACAAGTCAAGAGTCCCTACCCACTATTCATTACTCCTTACCTTATTACACATATACGTATCCATCGATACTCGTCAATATTTCGTCATTATAAATATGAAGCATAATCAAATAACTCATATAGCCTCAGCCTATTAATCATAAACATACCTCAGCAGCATAATACACATCGTCGTCGTAAAAATAACATCATAACACCTCAGTCAAATCTCAAAATCGTCGTAGCTTCCTCCAATAATTAAAAAAATTCTCTGCTCATGTCAAAAGTGTCATCTGCCTCAAACGTACTTTAAAAATCATGAATCCATACCAAATACATCATTCAAAGCTCTCATAGTATCACAATGGTTCCGAAAAAATATGAAGAGTTCACACAGTACAGACAAAATACAATTTCGTAAGTGTGAAGTTATCCAACGGTGTAATTACGTAAACATGTGTCATTGACGTAGTAAAAAACATGTTTATCTCTCAGTTAAATGATCAGATAGCTGTGTAATTTGTGTGTTAGAGAAATATGGTACCGATGTGTAAAGTTGTATAAGCAAATACCATATTAGCTAGGGTTCCTTGTGGTTGCCACACACATGGTACACAAAGTAAGCATGTACCCCCCTGAGGATTATTGTAACTATACCCTCAGGTGTTACAGATTACAGCAATGGAATGAAATTTATCACGGAAAACCTTTGTATCATTGTACTCCAAATACCTTGAAAAATAAATATTTTAGGTACAAAATCAATCACTCAAATACGTGTCCTGTAGCGCTAAATGTGCGTCTTGTTGCAACATAATCTCTGTGGAAGTGTCGTAGTTATCGTCCTCTGAAAGCTAAGTTCTGCAGAAGTCAATGTACTTACCTCATGATAAACAAAAGTGAAATCCTTTGTGTATAGATATCGTAGTTATTACGCTTGTTGTTGTGATGAAGAAAGTACTGTACTGTAACGTATTGTTGTGCTACGGAAAACCCTGTCTCATTGTAGCTATACTACAAAAGTTACTACTAAAACCTGTTTTTCTTTCCAGAAGAATTCAGAAAAACTGTGCAGATATAAAACAGATACACCGCAAAAGCAACATTGTAAATTTTCACTCATTAGTAGCGTCGTGATAAAACCGTGTAGTTGTCACATAAACTAACCACTGTGTCATCTGGTATCTCACAGAAAGTACTTTAAATCCAGAATATATTTTCAAGTAAACCAAAATGTTGCATTAAAATCTCATTAGCAGTACTGGTAAATGTTCAAAGTGTGTGAGCCTTATAGTCGTTACGTAATCGTGCAACTAACAAGCAAGAATGTACAAATACAACACTGTGTCGTCTGTTCACTATAACAATCCATTCGTAATTTCTGTTTAAAAATGTTCCCTAGGTTCTAGACTGGATATTTAACTTCAAACATTGTTGTATGTTAACAGTTTCTTAAGTCTGACAAAGCATACTAGAAATGTGAAGTGAAAAGTTTTATGGCAAAGACAAAGTTAAAAAGCAGATTATCTTTCAATAAATGGTTTTACATGTGAAATGTGGTACAATCTTTTACTCTTCCTAGTGCACAGAGTTTAACTTCAAAGCAATTATCATGTTGTATACATCGGTAAAGAATACTGGAATTTTTCTCAAGGCTAGAGTCTTATGTTATTTTTCTCGGAGCCAGCGGGCGCACGCGGCTGCCTGCTGTGCGAGTCATTGTCTGTCTCTTTGTTGGCGCGCGCCGTTATAGGGATTAGGAGACATAACTTCTACAAATTCACCGTGACGAGAAGGCCCTGTTCTGTTTGAATCCCGCCAGTTCTGATGCAATTCAGGTCTGTCGTTACGATCACATCGTCTGTCGTCATGTCGGTAGTTCCTGTAGTTTCTTTCTTGTCGGTTAAGTTGTGGAGAATTTCTCCCTGAATCGTAACTGCGCGCTGGCCGTTACGTCTAAAGTTATTCTGTCTCCCGTAATAATAATTATTTTGGTTCCCATATTGTCTGTTTCTCTGATTGTCTCTGTGATAGTCATTACTGCGGAGAGGTGATCTTTCCCTGTAATTATGACTACTCTGCCAACGGTTGTCATACGGGTGGTGTCTGTTTTGGTCACGATTTGTGTGGTGAGAATAGACTTGTCGCATCCAGTTATCGTTTCTGTCGTCACGGAATTGTGACAGATGTGACCTGTAATTGTTGTGTTCCTGTTTTCGCGTTCCGCGATTGTCAGTGTCAATTTCCAGTTCTTGTAACAGTCCCTGAAAAGCCTCAATGTCTTCTTTGCAACGTCCTGCTAAAATAATATGTCGTAAATGTTCAGGCAATTTGAGTAAGCAAATGCGGATGAGTTCTGAGGGGCTGTATGGGTTTGAAAGATACTGATTCTTATGCAACATGTCTTCAAAATATTTCGTAAGACTGGGAAATTCAGATTGTTCGAAATGTTTCATCATTATGATATCATGTTTTACTCGGTCTTGTGTGGCTTGCGACCAATATGCTGAGAGGAAGGCATGGTAAAATTCTCCTTCACTGTGGCAATCGTGAATGACCGATCGCATTCTTACAGCTGGTTCATTCTCTAAGTAGCCACACATAAATTCTAATCTGTGTTCTAACGACCAGTTGGGAGGAAAACAATGAGAGAATTGATGGAGCCATGCTTGTGGATGAATGTCGTTGCCAGAATTCTTAAATGTTTTGAATTTACGTGTAGTAATGAACAGCTTATAGTCAAAATCGTCATGTCGGCGAGTCGCATGTCGGTCATTGTTACTTCGTTTCGGCGGTTCCATCTCAAAATCCAATGCGCCTTGCCAATTTCTTTCATAATTTCCGAAGTGTCCTGTGTTATTATTTTGTGTTTGTTCCGTATTTCTATGTCCCTCTTCCCGTATTGGAGAGCGAGTGTCCTCTGAAATACGTAATTCTTGTATTACCTGCGTCAACTGATCTTGTACTTCCCGGATTTCTCTTTTGTACTGTGTATTGATTTGATTTTGATTTTGTTTGAATTTTCTTATTTGTTCATACTCTTCTGTGTCAGTGAAGGCTACGGGTTTTGTGTCATTCAGATCATCATCTACCTTTGTAGATAAGTTAGTGACCTGATCCGAAAGTTCGGCTACTTTCTCCGATAGTGTACTTATTTCCTCCATGTGTCTTTCTGAACCAATTTTCAGGGTATCTACTGTGTCCTTTAAGTTTTCCTGAGTTCTTGCAAGTTGCGTAACCGAATCGGTAGATGCAACTGAGTCAATTTTAGCTTGCAAGGTCTCATGATTTTCATGAACAATAGTTTGTAGTTCTTTTATGGCTGCTTCGTGATTCTGTAATACATTTTCATGACGCGAAAAAATAGGTTGGAAATGCTCACAAATTTGTGTTTTTACGTCATTACAGACCTTTTGACATTTCGATTCGATGTTATGTAACTCAGTGGTTAAATCTTCACGTGTTTGTTCAAGTGTAGTGTCTAACTTTTTGAGATTTTGTTCCACTGTGTCTAACTTTTTGAGATTTTGTTCCACTGTGTCTAACTTTTTGAGATTTTGTTCCACTGTGTCTAACTGTTGCTGTGTTTGTCTCTGGTGTTGTTCCATTGTGTCTAACTTTTCAAGCTTTTGTCCCATTTGTTGCATTAATTGTAATAACAATGCACTGGTGTCTGAAACATGTTCCTCAGTGCTTTTCGGCATTGAAGTTGCACCGGCAACATTCACATTTTGACAAGCAGAAAATGTGTCTTGACTCATTTGAGAAAACGGTGAGAACCCAAAACCTGAGTCTACAGTATTTGCAAAATTGTGTCCTGTCATTCCCGATTCCTGAGGCAAGCTGTTGCCGACCGATCGATCGATAATGCGTCCCTCTTCACTAATTGTTTCACTGTCCACGCCATTGTTTGCCGCCTGCTCCATTTCCCTATGAACAGTTACCAAAATACTACTTTGAATGTCTGTTAATTCATTACTCTGCGGCGCTATCACACTGCTTTCGTCTTCACTGTCATTTCTTAGTTTACTTTGGAGCCTAGTATTACGTTTTTCACGCGCCATTATTGTCACAATATTTCACACGACAACACAGAAAAGCACAATTTGAAGAGCAAAAATAAGAGAACACATTAACATAGCACTGAAAATAATATTTAGTTAATTGCAAGCGCAGCTGCGAAAAACTTGCTGCAAATCTACATGCATGCCACAACTGTTTTACTGTACAACAATGAAAAACTACAACTACAAAGGAAATTCTCTCTATAATTACGCGCTAGCAATAAACAAAATCTACACTAATTACACAAACTACAAGAAAAAATCAGAAGATTCCAGTGAGGTATCCTCGGCTAAGGGTCGACATATGAAACGTCCCCTTTTGAACAATTTATACAAGACTGTACTTTAACTGACACACAATATTTTGTTAGCGCAACGCAATCTGACTTTCAAAATTCCCTACAAAAGAATGGCCCTGACTAACATTAAACTATACCTTTCACAAATCACTTACCTCACAAAAATCTTCGCTGCTCGAGCTACTGCAATACAGCGAGCGCCACTACTGCCAGCTAAATAAAAGATTCAAACTATGGAAGGCACTAACTACTGATAGGGATAGTTAGCAAATGAAAGATATTAATAGAGAACAAACAATGTATTTACCTTGATATCATCATATATAAATATAGCAGTTCATGACAAATTTCAAAACTCCGCCATCTCTCTCCCCACATCCACAACTGCTGGCGGCTCACCTCCAACTGCGCAACGCTACGCGCTGTTCACATCCAGCTGCCGCTGCCCAACACTACAATGGCAGACAACAACGCAAACTAGCCACAGACTGCACACAGCACAGCCAGTGATTTTCATATTGAGCGCTACGTAACGTTCCCAATAAGAAAACATAAACAGCCTACTTACATAGAGAAAACATAAACAGCCTACTTACATGTTCTCTTTTAGAGGAGGCAGCCGCGAGCCATTTCCCCTATGCCGGCAATGCAAATTTTCAACTGCTAAAGATAGAACCTTGAAGTTGGAAAGGAGCTTTCTATTAATGATTCCTTTAATATAGTGATGAGTTAGGCACACTGAATGTCTAAGAGTTCTTTTGACACTTCTTTAGAAAACTGGATTACAATTTAGTTAAAAAATGAATATCCTTTTTGTGCCTGACACAAATGAAATACACTTACAAATCCAAATTTGCATCTATTTGTTCATTTTTTGTCTTGGAACAAACGCAAAAAATTTGAAGTTTTTGTGACATTTAGTTCTGGACATGATGTTAGCTATGTGACAACAAATGTGGTTTTGGGAGAACTTGGTTTGGTTTTATTTGTGTAAATTTTACAAATTTTTGTAACAGTTTTTAGTGTTAATATTTTCCTGCGCCCTATTCAGCATCATCTGAATCTCAGGCATCTTCTTTTATTCTTGGGTATTCTTTGTTTTCTCAACACTTTTTTGCCTCTGTGGGCAGCCATGCCTGCTTTACGTATTCTTGAAAAATCGATATTTCGTAACGCCAATCTTGTGTTTGCACCTGAATTGACTCCTAGTCTCTCCAGTAATTCAATTTTTCTTGATATTCCGTTATTAAAGTATAAAATATCATCTGATAAACCCAATTTTAAAGTTTTGTAATGAACAAGCACCGTTTTTGGTTGATGAATGCAAATTAGAGAGTTTAACCGTCCATCGAGACTTTGAGTTTTACCATGTAAGCATTTCCTGAGTACGCCTTTGACACTGTGAGCAACTTGTAGTGAAATTACGTGTTTATGGAATATCGTCTCAGTTATATGAGTGGATTGGCAACGGCCTTGCCACAGTGGATACACCGGTTCCCGTGAGATCACTGAAGTTAAGCGCTGTCGGACGTGTCCGGCTCTTGGATGGGTGACCATCCAGCCGCCATGCGCTGTTTCCATTTTTTCGGGGTGCACTCAGCCTCGTGATGCCAATTGAGGAGCTACTCGACCGAATAGTAGCGGCTCCGATCAAAGAAAACCATCATAACGACCGGGAGAGCGGTGTGCTGACCACACGCCCCTCCTATCCGCATCCTCAACTTGGGGATGACACGGCGGTCGGATGGTCCCGCTGGGCCACTTGTGGCCCGAAGACGGAGTGTTATATGAGTGGATTTGTGACTTCCTGTCAGAGAGGTCACAGTTCGTAGTAATTGCCGGAAAGTCATCGAGTAAAACAGAAGCTTTCCCCAAGGTAGCGTTACAGGCCCTTTGCTGTTCCTTATCTATATAAACGATTTGGGAGACAATTTCAGCAGCCGTCTTGATTGTTTGCAGATGATGCTGTCGTTTACCGACAAGTAAACTCATCAGAAGATCAAAACAAATTGAAAAACGATTTAGAAAACTGACAATTGACACTAAATAAGGAGAAGTGTGAGGTCATCCACATAAGTGCTGAAAGAAATCCGTTAAACATCGGTTACATGATAAATCAGTCAAATTTTGTAAATTTCTGGTAAGTTCTATGGGACCAGACTGCTGAGGTCATTGGTCCCTAGTCTTACACACTACTTAAACTAACTTACGCTAAGGACAACACACACACGCATGCCCAAGGGAGGACTCGAACCTCCAACGGGGAGGAGCCGAGCGAACAATGGCAAGGCGCCCAAGACTGCGCGGCTACCACGCGCGTCTAAATCAGTCAAATCTAAAGGCCGCAAATTCAACGAAATATATAGGAATTACTATTGGAAGGAACATACAGAAACTGTCGTGGGAAAGGCTAATCAAAGACCGCCTTTTGTTGGCAGTACACATAGAAAATTTAACAGATGTACTGAGGAGACTTCCTACACTACACTTGTCTGTCCTCTTTTAGAATACTGCTGCGTGGTGTGGGATTCTTACCAGACAGGATTGATGGAGTACATCTAAAAAGTTCAAAGAAGGGCATCACTTTTGTATTATGGGAGAGAGAGTCACTGAAATGGTTTGGGGGTGGACATCATTAAAACAAAGGCTTTTTTGGTCGCACAGGAAACTTGTCACGAAATTAGAATCACCAACGTTCTCCTCTGAATGCGAAAATACACTCCTGGAAATGGAAAAAAGAACACATTGACATCGGTGTGTCAGACCCACCATACTTGCTCCGGACACTGCGAGAGGGCTGTACAAGCAATGATCACACGCACGGCACAGCGGACACACCAGGAACCGCGGTGTTGACCGTCGAATGGCGCTAGCTGCGCAGCATTTGTGCACCGCCGCCGTCAGTGTCAGCCAGTTTGCCGTGGCATACGGAGCTCCATCGCAGTCTTTAACACTGGTAGCATGCCGCGACATCGTGGACGTGAACCGTATGTACAGTTGACGGACTTTGAGCGAGGGCGTATAGTGGGCATGCGGGAGGCCGGGTGGACGTACCGCCGAATTGCTCAACACGTGGGGCGTGAGGTCTCCACAGTACATCGATGTTGTCGCCAGTGGTCGGCGGAAGGTGCACGTGCCCGTCGACCTGGGACCGGACCGCAGCGACGCACGGATGCACGCCAAGACCGTAGGATCCTACGCAGTGCCGTAGGGGACCGCACCGCCACTTCCCAGCAAATTAGGGACACTGTTGCTCCTGGGGGTATTGGCGAGGACCATTCGCAACCGTCTCCATGAAGCTGGGCAACGGTCCCGCACACCGTTAGGCCGTCTTCCGCTCACGCCCCAACATCGTGCAGCCCGCCTCCAGTGGTGTCGCGACAGGCGTGAATGGAGGGACGAATGGAGACGTGTCGTCTTCAGCGATGAGAGTCGCTTCTGCCTTGGTGCCAATGATGGTCGTATGCGTGTTTGGCGCCGTGCAGGTGAGCGCCACAATCAGGACTGCATACGACCGAGGCACACAGGGCCAACACCCGGCATCATGGTGTGGGGAGCGATCTCCTACACTGGCCGTACACCACTGGTGATCGTCGAGGGGACACTGAATAGTGCACGGTACATCCAAACCGTCATCGAAACCATCGTTCTACCATTCCTAGACGGGCAAGGGAACTTGCTGTTCCAACAGGACAATGCACGTCCGCATGTATCCCGTGCCACCCAACGTGCTCTAGAAGGTGTAAGTCAACTACCCTGTCCAGCAAGATCTCCGGATCTGTCCCCCATTGAGCATGTTTGGGACTGGATGAAGCGTCGTCTCACGCGGTCTGCACGTCCAGCACGAAGCTGGTCCAACTGAGGCGCCAGGTGGAAATGGCATGGCAAGCCGTTCCGCAGGACTACATCCAGCATCTCTACGATCGTCTCCATGGGAGAATAGCAGCCTGCGTTGCTGCGAAAGGTGGATATACACTGTACTAGTGCCGACATTGTGCATGCTCTGTTGCCTGTGTCTATGTGCCTGTGGTTCTGTCAGTGTGATCATGTGATGTATCTGGCCCCAGGAATGTGTCAATAAAGTTTCCCCTTCCTGGGACAATGAATTCACGGTGTTCTTATTTCAATTTCCAGGAGTGTATTTTGTTGATGAGCCTACATAGGAAGAAACGATCACTATGACAAAATAAGGGAAATTAGATCTTGTACAGAAAGATATAAGTGTTCATTCTCTCCGTGCGCTATACGAGTTTGGAATAACAGAGAATTGTGAAGGTGGTTCGATGAACCCTCTGCCAGGCACTTCATTGTGATCTGCAGAGTATCCATGTAGATGCAGATGAGAATAATTTTAACTCTGCGTTCAGAAATAGTACTTATCGATTGTAACATCGAGACTAAAATATTTTACAAAGTAATTCGTTTTCATAAATTTTAACTTGAAATATAACATACTGTGTATAAAATTAGATGAAAATTTTCAAAATAGGAAGTGAGATAATACTGCCCTGTCCAAAATTCGAAAAATAATAGTGGTATCGACAGCTACTGTTGATGAAAAGTAACGCCGGATGAGGATGTCCGGTTATAACGTCCACCTGTCTTGCCTTACTGATTCCATAAAGTCGACACATACGTCTACTCCACTCCACTGCCATGACGAGTGTGTGCCGCGTAGGGTCAGGTCAACGTCTGATAGCGGCACCACCCGCAGCGCTCCGATGTGAACAGGGCGGTCTTTTATGATAGCAGTAAATATTTTGTCTCCTTAGCTTACACATTGAGAGAGAAGATTT
Source organism: Schistocerca piceifrons (assembly GCF_021461385.2). NCBI lineage: Eukaryota > Metazoa > Arthropoda > Insecta > Orthoptera > Acrididae > Schistocerca > Schistocerca piceifrons. The sequence continues at coordinate 854,226,589 of NC_060140.1, read as the reverse complement.
GAGGTTGTTCATTCTCCCATTCTCCCAGTACTTACTGCAACCAACATCCTTCTGAACCTGCTTAGTGTATTCATCTCTTGGTCCCCCTCTACGACTTTTACCCTCCACGCTGCCCTCCAATGCTAAATTTGTGATCCCTTGATGCCTCAAAACATGTCCTACCAACCGGTCCCCCCTTCTAGTCAAGTTGTGCCACAAACTACTCTTCTCCCCAATTCTGTTCAATACCTCCTCATTAATTATGTGATCTACCCATCTAATCTTCAACATTCTTCTGTAGCACCACATTTCGAAAGCTTCTATTCTCTTCTTGTCCATCAACATCAACAAAAGCAAAACGAGGATAATGGAATGTAGTCAAATTAAATCGGGTGATGCTGAGGTAATTAGATTAGGAAATGAGACACTTAAAGTAGTAAAGGAGTTTTGCTATCTAGGGAGTAAAATAACTGATGATGGTCGAAGTAGAGAGGATATAAAATGTAGACTGGCAATGGCAAGGAAAGCGTTTCTGAAGATGAGAAATTTGTTAACATCGAGTATAGATTTAAGTGTCAGAAAGTCGTTTCTGAAAGTGTTTGTATGGAGTGTAGCCATGTATGGAAGTGAAACATGGACGATAAATAGTTTGGACAAGAAGAGAATAGAAGCTTTCGAAATGTGGTGCTACAGAAGAATGCTGATGATTAGATGGGTAGGTCACATAACTAATGAGGAGGTATTGAACAGAATTGGGGAGAAGAGGAGTTTGTGGCACAACTTGACTAGAAGAAGGGACCGGTTGGTAGGACATGTTTTGAGGCATCAAGGGATCACAAATTTAGCATTGGAGGGCAGCGTGGAGGGTAAAAATCGTAGAGGGAGACCAAGAGGTGAATACACTAAGCAGATTCAGAAGGATGTAGGTAGCAGTGAGTACTGGGAGATGAAGAAACTTGCGCAGGATAGAGTAGCATGGAGAGCTGCATCAAACCAGTCTCAGGACTGAAGACCATAACAACAATTCTCTTTGAATTACATTGAATTACATTTATTAATTTTCGTCTCTCGTATACCAGGCAATTACTGCTCCCTCTGTAATCCTGCGAAATGACTCGAAGAATAATTGGTGAAACTGAGTCAGGTAGAGAATTATTAATTTTCGTCTCTCTCATACCAGGTAATTACTGCTTCCTCTGTACCCCTGCGAAATGACTCGAAGAATAATTGGTCAAACTGAGTCAGGCAGAAATGCGAGAGCAAACCGCTTTGTTTTTTCGTTGTTTCCGGTCACCTTGTTGTTTAGGTCTGACGTCAATGCAGACTAGTGGATGAGCAGCCTCTCTCTCTCTCTCTCTCTCTCTTTCTCTCTCTCTCTCTCTCTTGCAACTAGTTCGTCCAGCTTCCAGCCTTTCCGTCTTTTTAGCGCCACCCGCCTGACCCCTGGAGAGCGTCAAACACGGCGCCGCCGTAATTTGGCGCGCGTCACATATTACATGCATACATGCATGAGAGAATCTGCGTCCTGCCACCGCCGCTTGGTTAACGCACTGCACCGTCCGCTCCCCCTGTGACATAACGAAGCTCAGTAGCCGAGGAGCGCCATTTAAAATTTCATTTGGCGCACAGTCGCCGCCGTAATGCCTGCTCCCGCTGCGAGAGAGGACTCGGCGACCGTTCCGGAATGGCACAGTACGGCCTCGAATCGTCTCTGCTACCTGCTCGCGACACACATTCAGAAACTCTCGTCATTACCTGCCCTGCTAGCCGGCCGCTGTGGCCGAGCGGTTCTAGGCGCTTCAGTCTGGAACCGAACGACCGCTACGGTCGCAGGTTCGAATCCTACCTCGAGCATGGATGTGTGTGATGTCCTTAGGTTACTTAGGTTTAAGTAGTTCTAAGTTCTAGAGGACTGACGACCACAGATTTTGAGTCCCATAGTGCTCAGAGCCATTTGAACCTGCTCAGCTAAACTCCGTCCGGACAGGCCAAAAAGGCCCAACGGCACCGACCGGCCGCCGTATCATCCTCAGCCCACAGGCGTCACTGGATGTGGATGGGGACGTGGTCAGCACACCACTTTCACGGCCGTATTCAGTTTACGAGACCAGAGCCGCTACTTCTCAATCAAGCAGCACCTCAGTTTTTGCCTGACAAGGGCTGAGTACATCCCGCTTGCCAACAGCACTCGGCAGATCTGATGGTCACCCATCCAAGTTCTAGCCCAGCCCGACCGCGCTTAACTTCGGTGATCTGACGGGAACCGGTGTTACGACTGTGGCAAGGTTGTTGGCCGTGGTTGCAACATACTGGCCGAGATATACGAGAATAAGAGAAGATACGAAGATTAGGTAAAATGCATTTAACCATCAGCTGGCAATGCATTTTATAAAATACTTTAGGGCCGCCGAACTTCACCTTATGGAAACATTACGAAGGTTAGCGTTTCACATAACGGCGGCGACGACAATGTCGCTAGGGATTGTGACAGGAAAGGATCCCGTGAGAGTCGTTTACTCTTCGATCTAAATAACATGCTGTGGATCGATCTACATATTGCTCTTTAATAACTTAGCTACAATAAATCGATTATCAACAACCTAATGGCCCATAGAGTTATTTATGAATTTACAATTGCCCGATAAAATATCGAAGTCGTAAATACTGTAACTTTCTTTAAAAATGTGTAACGTAAGTTTAGAACTATTGAAATACGTAAATATATGCCTGAACTTGGGGTGGATAGAAAACTGGAGTTGTCGTGTAGCGTGTTGTAACTGCAAGTGGCGTGCTTACTCTTTTTTTATTTTCGATGTAGCGCTTTTTTTTAGGAGGGCGGGGGGGGGGGGCAGACTGATCAGGGGTCGTAACCCGAGGCCTGGTCACAGTGTCCCCCTCGCCCGTCAAGGAACCAAGGAATCAGGGATGGTAAGGGGAAATCTTCTGTGGGAATTTTAATTATTTATTTATTTATTTTTATTTACTGTTTATAATATATTCTTAATTTGGAGTTACTTTATACCATAACAAAAATAAATGTACCTAGCACCGCATCGTGCTCTGAGTAAAGAAAACATCTCGGCACGTTCCTACACCGAGGTAATGTATATGGGGAAAAAGAAAAAAAAAAAAGTGCTGCGTACATGATGCAGAAGGGTGTGTCGCTACTCTCCTTACGCTTCATCATCCAGGTACGTCTTCCCGTATGTCGTATGTTTTTCCACCGAGAATCGAACTTAGTCTTGTCAGCTCACTCAGTGGGTGTCCTCTCCTACCTGGTGATGATCCAGCTGCGTGGAGGGTGGCGTAGGGCACTCCACAAGTAATTAGAAAAATACTGTCTGTATTTTGGGTTCCGTACGATCTTGCAATGACGTTCTTGTAGGGAGTTCCAAAAGTCTAATACATCTTTAGGTCCATCGTGAAATAAGTAGTGTACCGCATGCGCACGGACCCACGTGACAGCGTTGGTCTTGGTGCGCGGGAAACACTGTTGATCCAGAAATAGTAGAAACCGAGGTGTAATGTGTTCCGGAGTCACTCGTAGAAAATACGACAAAATTTGTCGCACCAAGCGCCATACGTCTTCTGCCGCGCCACATGTCAGACGGTGTTCGTCCGTGTCTGGCATCTCGCAGTCTACACATAGAGGCGATTCCGCCATGTTTATCTTGTGGAGGCGGGTTACTCGGTGTTATTGTTAACAAAACTTTATACGAACTGATTGGGCAATGCAACTCCCAATACCAATATAGAAATACAGTCACTGCAAAACACATTCATTCATCCCTTTAGTTACTGAATCGTCTGGACAAAACTGATAACTTTAGTCCCTGAGCACATAACAAATATTTAAAATTGTCTTACATCCAAAGCAGCAACGGTGGGTGGCTCGCGTTATGTTCTACTCGTAAAGCTTCTTTCTAATGTCAATACAGAAATTACTTTCTTGTCACAATTAAATTTACATTTTATCCTTTCACTTTACATTCCACTATAACATCACTCATCATTTTAAGTACCTATTTTATGTGTGGCGTAACACAAAATATTGTTGTGAGAAAATTCCTACATTATAATCTAACACTTGGTGGCCTTACAGAGCACAGGACAAAAACTGCCTGCTGCATCCTCTTTTTTGCTCACAGACCGATACACACTCACTGCTGTGCGCCAAGCTCTTTCTTTCTCCAGCACTACGATCTCACACCAGAAGCAGTATCCTTGGCTCTGCGGTCGTGCACAGTCAGCGATCCGCTGTATAGAGCCCATCAGAGACATACATCGTTTACAATATAATAGTTTTATTTTAGTTTACATTAGTATTACTGCAATATTCGGGTGCCACATGTACACTAAGTGCGCCCCTGTAGACTCCTTTCAACACTGACAAATTTTTGCAGAATAACATGCGTTTCCGATGTCAGCATTAGAATGCTGATGTGTTCCTCAGTTTCTTCGTACCATCCACTCGAAGTACGTTTAAGATTCCAATCGCAAAAATGTATTCCAGGTTTCAGCACCTGTTATCAACTATTACATTTTAACCTACTATTAGTATAATATATTGAAAGTAAAAATAATTGAAAGAAGTTACTCTGCTAGTAGGGTTATACGGGAGGAAAGCTTCCAAAAACTAATTTCATGAAATGAACATTCGAAAACTCGGACAACATTTCGTGATGATGCACTTTTCAGAACGTCGAAGTATAAAAATAGAATCATGAAATCTAAGTTTACATTCGTCATGTAGAAAGTAACAGGAAGAGACTGACACACACTGAAGCTCTTCCAGTATACTTCATTACCTCGTAAGGAGTTGGCGATATTGTTGTTAAATTAAGAGTTATTTCTGGATCGACGAACTCACTCATAAAACTGACCAAAGAAAACTGTGTACGAGTATAAGATTTCAGTTCGAGATTTATTTTAAAAAAACTACTAATATCTCATTTATCCAGCTACATAATTTTATCAAATGAATTCACAATTGCGAATAAGGAATACTATCAGCTGTAGAATGGAGTGACGACAGTTGAAATCTATCGCGGACCGAGACTCGAACCCAGATTTCCTGCTTATCGCGAGCGGCCGCCTTACCATTCAGCTATCCGTGCACGACTCACGGCCGGACCCAAACCTCCATATGTCGTCAACCATCCGTCTGCGACCTGGAGTCGTACGTCCATTATGTATACTCCAATACAAGTCAGACGTCGTATTTGAAAGTCTCTTGCACGGTATGAACAGATAAATACGTCGGAATAACGCAGACACTGCAGTACCGTATTTATCTGCCGATACCGGGTAAGCCAGTTTCAAGTACAACCGTCTGACCGGCCCACGTCAGATTTCAATTGTCGTCATTACATTGTACAGCTGATGGTAGTCCTTGTTCGCAATTGCGAATTCATTAGATGTGTTTTGTAATGGTTGTGGTCTCCGTAATGCCTGTTCCTTTGGATATGCATGCATGTCCAAAGGAACTTTGCATCGTAATCAGAACAACATAGAAGCACTGCAATATCGTACTTAATTTTATGTTGAGACAACTGTCCTCTGACGCAAAAGTTGGACTATGGTGTCAGAGATGTCACATTTGAAAGGCTTATTTCAATAGTGGTACAAGTCCATTTTTGTTCATTCTGAGATACAGAGTCCTAAAGTTAGATGAGCGCTGAAAAATCTGCAGTTGAGATACCAGAAATATTCAGATATATACAGGGTGAACCATTGGTAGTGACCGGGCCAAATATCTCATGAAATAAGCAGCAAATGAAAAAATTGCAAAGAACGATACTCGTCTAGCTTAAAGGGGGAAACCAGATGGCGCTATGGTTGGCCTGCTAGATGGCGCTGCCATAGGTCAAATGCATATCAACTGCGTTTTTTTATATAGGAACCCCATTTTTTATTACACATTCGTGTAGTACGTAAGGAAATATGAACGTTTTAGTTGGACCACTTTTTTCACTTGTGATAGATGGCACTGTAATAGTCACAAACGTATAAGTACGTGGTATCACGTAACATTCCGCCAGTGCGGACGGTATTTGTTTCGTGATACATTACCCGTGTTAAAATGCGTAAAAGGTCGATATCGTGTTGATGTATGGCTATTGTGATCAAAATGACCAACGGGTGTGTGCTATGTATGCTGCTCGGTATACTAGATGACATCATCCAAGTGCCAAGACCGTTCACCAATTAGTTACGTTATTTATGGAAACAGGAAGTGTTCAGCCACATGTGAATATTCAACCATGACCTGCAACAAATGATGAAGCCCAAGTAGGTGTTTTAGCTGCTGTCGCGGCTCTCAATAAAGTCGGTGTTGAGAATGCTACATCCACATCGATTGCACCCGTACCATATTTCTATGCACCAGGAATTGCATGGCGACGGTTTTGAACGTTGTGTACAGTTCTGTCACTGGGCACAAGAGAAATTACGGGACGATGATAGATTTTTTGCAGGCCTCGGGCATGGGTGTGTGATGTCCTAAGGTTAGCTAGATTTAAGTAGTTCTAAGTTCTAGGGGACTGATGACCTTAGAAGTTAAGTCCTATAGTGCTCAGAGCCATTTGAACCATCAGAAATGGTAAGTTCACAAAGGTACATGTATCACATTGGAAAAACCGAAATAAAATGTTCAAACGTACCTACATTCTGCATTTTAATTTTAAAAACCTGTTACCAACTGTTCGTCTAATATTGTGAGCCATATGTCTGTGACTATTACAGCGTCATCTATCACGAAGCGAAAAAAGTGGTCCAACTAAAACATTGATATTTCTTTGCGTGCTACACGATTATGTAATAAAAATGGGGGTTCCTATTTTAAAAAACGTATTTGATATCCGTTTGACCTATGGCAGCGCCATCTAGCTGGCCAACCATAGCGCCATCTCGTTTCCCCCTTCAAGTTAGACACCGAGCGAGGTGGCGCAGTGGTTAGCACACTGGACTCGCATTCGGGAGGACGACGGTTCAATCCCGTCTCCGGCCATCCTGATTTAGGTTTCCCGTGATTTCCCTAAGTCGCTTCAGGCAAATGCCGGGATGGTTCCTTTGAAAGGGCACGGCCGATTTCCTTCCCCATCCTTCCCTCACCTGAGCTTGCGCTCCGTCTCTAATGACCTCGTTGTCGACGGGACGTTAAACACTAATCTCCTCCTCCTTCAAGTTAGACAAGTTAGACAAGTTTCGTTCTTTGTAGTTTTTTCGTTTGACGCTTATTTCGTGAGATATTTGGCCCGGTCATGATCAGTGGACCACCCTGCATATTCAAGTATATACAGGGCTATTACAAATGATTGAAGCGATTTTATAAATTCACTGTAGCTCCATTCATTGACATATGGTCACGACACACTACAGATACGTAGAAAAACTCATAAAGTTTTGTTCGGCTGAAGCCGCACTTCAGGTTTCTGCCGCCAGAGCGTTCGGGAGTGCAGTGAGACAAAATGGCGACAGGAGCCGAGCAAGTGTATGTCGTGCTTGAAATGCACTCACATCAGTCAGTCATAACAATGCAACGACACTTCAGGACAAAGTTCAACAAAGATCCACCAACTGCTAACTCCATTCGGCGATGGTATGCGCAGTTTAAAGCTTCTGGATGCCTCTGTAAGGGGAAATCAACGGGTCGGCCTGCAGTGAGCAAAGAAACGGTTGAACGCGTGCGGGCAAGTTTCACGCGTAGCCCGCTGAAGTCAACGAATAAAGCAAGCAGGGAGCTAAACGTACCACAGCCGACGGTTTGGAAAATCTTACGGAAAAGGCTAAAGCAGAAGCCTTACCGTTTACAATTGCTACAAGCCCTGACACCCGATGACAAAGTCAAACGCTTCGAATTTTCAGTGCGGTTGCAACAGCTCATGGAAGAGGATGCGTTCAATGCGAAACTTGTTTTCAGTGATGAAGCAACATTTTTTCTTAATGGTGAAGTGAACGGACACAATGTGTGAATCTGGGCGGTAGAGAATCCTCACGCATTCGTGCAGCAAATTCGCAATTCACCAAAAGTTAACGAGTTTTGTGCAATCTCACGGTTTAAAGTTTACGGCCCCTTTTTATTCTGCAAAAAAAAACGTTACAGGACACGTGTATCTGGACATGCTGGAAAATTGGCTCATGCCACAACTGGAGACCGACAGCGCCGACTTCATCTTTCAACAGGATGGTGCTCCACCGCACTTCCATCATGATGTTCCGCATTTCTTAAACAGGAGATTGCAAAACCGATGGATCGGTCGTGGTGGAGATCATGATCAGCAATTCATGTCATGGCCTCCACGCTCTCCCGACTTAACCCCATGCAATTTCTTTCTGTGGGGTTATGTGAATGATTCAGTGTTTAAACCTCCTCTACCAAGAAACGTGCCAGAACTGCAATCTCGCATCAACGATGCTTTCAAACTCATTGATGGGGACATGCTGCGCCGAGTGTGGGAGGAACTTGATTATCGGCTTGATGTCTGCCAAATCACTAAAGGGGTACGTATCGAACATTTGCGAATGCCTAAAAAAACTTTTTGAGTTTTTGTATGTGTGTACAAAGCATTGTGAAAATATCTCAAATAATAAAGTTATTGTAGAGCTGTGAAATCGCTTCAATCATTTGTAATAACCCTACATATTCAAGTATATACACTTGAATATTTTTGGTATCTCAATTGCAGATTTTTCAGCGCTCATTTAACTTTAGGACTCTGTATCTCAGAACGAACAAAATTGGCCTTGTACCACTATTGAAATAAGCCCTTCATTTGTATGAGTAAAGTATCCTGACCGAGCAAGCACTGGTGGAGGTCGCCAGCTGCCGAGGTGAGAAACTAGGGATCTGTGAAGAGTCTTAGAAAAGATTGTGTAACTATTGTCACTCAAATGCTCATGTTAAGTTGGCAACACTTGACTTGTCAGTAATGGAGGTTTTGAGTTGACAACACACCGAACGTTATCAATAAATCTGAATCATACTTAAACAGCAACTTCATTTCAGACAGTAACTACCTCCCCGCCGTATTTAGCATTCGTAAGTTTGTACGAATTCTGAGCCCGATCTTCTGCACAATATGAACGGTAGCCAAGGAAAAATAAAGATCCGTGTTTATTGTTGTACACGTGAGCGCGTCTACACGATAACAGGTACTGGAGGCTGGAACTGGTTTTCAGCGGTAATACTCGACGGTTATACTTAAAGGGCAGCTGCTTCCAGAGGTCCAATGTGGGGCAGCAGTTATTGTATGGCTGCGAAAGATGGTAGATACTCTAACTAGCTGATACTGAACCGACTCAAGCTAGGCAAATAAGTTCCAATTCTGGACGCAATGTGCAAATCTGGAGTTGAGAAAGCTACAGATAAGTATAGGAGTGATAATTAATTGAAACCCTCAGCTGCCGACAGGTGTTGGTGACATACCTTGATGGGGACAGCTGAAAATTTGTGCCCCGACCGGAACTCGAACCCGGGATCTCCTGCTTGCATGGCAGACACTCTGTCCATCTGAGCCACCGAGGACACAGATGAATAGAGCGACTGCAGGGACTTATCCCTTGCACGCTTCCCGTGAGACCCACATTCCCAACTGTCCACAATCTCCATACGTAATATTCCTAAATGATGCTTTGCCCATCCACTCATTACTTGCCCCCACTAAGGTGACGATTCCCGTAAGAGTTCTGGCAACCTGTGCTTCGCACAGACGAAGGTCAATCGCCGGGTAGCCATTTAACTATATGTGAAGATAGTAACTGTTCTCAAATGAACCTTAGTGGGCAGTCGCGCTATTCGTCTGTGTCCTCGGTGGCTCTGATGGATAGAGCGTCTGCCATGTAAGCAGGAGATCCCGGGTTCGAGTCCCGGTCGGGGCACACATTTTCAGCTGTCCCCACTGAGGTATGTCAACAACACCTGTCGGCAGCTCAGGGTTTCAATAAATTATCATTTATTCTAGAGAAGCTGCACGGTCATCAATGGTATCTGTTTCCAGAATGAGATTTTCACTCTGCAGCGGAGTGTGCGCTGATATGAAACTTCCTGCCAGATTAAAACTGTGTGCCTGACCGAGACTCGAACTCGGGACCTTTGCCATTCACGGGCAAGTGCTATTCCAAAGCACTTGCCCGTGAATGGCAAAGGTCTCGAGTTCGAGTCTCGGTCAGGCACACAGTTTTAATCTGGCAGGAAGTTTCATATCAGCGCACACTCCGCTGCAGAGTGAAAATCTCATTCTGGAAACATCCCCCAGGCTGTGGCTAAGCCTTGTCTCCGCAATATCCTTTCTTTCAGGAGTGCTAGTTCTGCAAGGTTCGCAGGAGAGCTTCTGTAAAGTTTGGAAGGTAGGAGACGAGATACTGGCAGAAGTAAAGCTGTGAAGACGGGGCGTGAGTCATGCTTGGGTAGCTCAGTTGGCAGAGCACTTGCCCGTGAATGGCAAAGGTCCCGATTTCGAGTCTCGGTCCGGCACACAGTTTTAATCTGCCAGGAAGTTTCAATGGTATATGTTCTTTCGAGAACGGTTAATATCTTCATATAAGTATAAGAATGCTTCCATATGTGATGGATTAGGAACCGGGCGTGGGTAGAAAACGTCATACAAGGCGTACTGTTGATTTTATCATAAAACGCCGCTTACAGAACTTGTTCAATGTGAGTAGCGGAGACGTCGACGAGATGCTGCGTCAACAGTTGCTCGCAGCAGTTCCGGCGGCATCTGAGCAACGTGTTCCTGTGTAGTGGCCTTCAGATGAGGTAGACGCCAAGCGTGTCCGTGGTAAACGCGTTCTTTCAGATATCACCAGAGCCAAAAGTCACATGGATTCAGATAAGGTGGTTTTGCAGGCTCTTCATCTGGAATGCCCCTGGTGATAACACATTCGTGGAAGGTTGCATTAAGTGACATGACGTGTTACCCCATCTTGCATGAAAAAGTGGCTTCCAAACCGTTGCGCTATTCCAAAGCAGTAATGACTTGCTGTACAAGGAGACTGCGATAACGTGCAGACGTCACTGTATACCTGACAGGCCCTCTGGATGTATTCTCTTCCAAGAACGACGGCCCGAGAATAAAGATGTAGGAGAATCTGTGCCACACAGTTACATAAGCCGAGTGCAATGGTTTTTCGTGCACCACGTGAAGTTTCAGTTGCTACACCGTTTCTGTCTTGTACGGTTATCAGTGTGAAATAGGCCGCAAAACTCTGTGATAGGCAATTACCGCGACACTGCACGAACACTACCACTATCTGGGGCACGAGCTGCACTATCAGTTACTGCAACAGCAACGTCGTCAATAACCTGCAATGGTATAGGACGCCTGCCTCTTCCAGGTACCACGCCAAGCTCACCCGTCTATTTGAATTTCATTATCATCCCGCTACCGCTACAGTCACAGGTTCGAATCCTGCCTCGGGCATGGATGTGTGTGATGTCCTTAGGTTAGTTAGGTTTAAGTACACTACTGGCCATTAAAGTTGCTACACCACGAAGATGACGTGCTACAGACGCGAAATTTAACTGACAGGAAGAAGATGCTGTGATATGCAAATGATTACCTTTTTACAGCATTCACACAAGGTTGGCGCCGTTGGTGACACCTACAACGTGCTGACAAGAGGAAAGTTTCCAACCGATTTCTCATACACAAACAGCAGTTGACCTGCGTTGCCTGATGAAACGTTGTGATGCCTCGTGTAAGGAGGAGAAATGCGTACTATCACGTTTCCGACTTTGATAAAGGTCGGATTGTAGCCTATCGCGATTGCGGTTTATCGTATCGCGACATTGCTGCTCGCGTTGGTCGAGATCCAATGACTGTTAGCAGAATATGGAATCGGTGGTTTCAGGATGGTAATACGGAACGCCGTGCTGGATCCCAACGGCCTCGTATCACTAACAGTCGAGATGACAGGCATCTTATCCGCATGGCTGTACCGGATCGTGCAGCCACGTCTCGATCCCTGAGTCGGCAGATGGGGACGTTTGCAAGACAACAACCATCTGCACTAACAGTTCAACGACGTTTGCAGCAGCATAGACTATTAGTTCGGAGACCATGGCTGCGGTTACCCTTGACGCTGCATCACAGACAGGAGCGCCTGCGATGGTGTACTCAACAACGAACCTGGGTGCACGAATGGTAAAACGTCATTTTTTCGGATGAATCCAGGTTCTGTTTACAGCATCACGATGGTCGCATCCGTGTTTGGCGTCATCGCGGTGAACGCACATTGGAAGCGTGTATTCGTCATCGCCAAACTGGCTTATCACCCGTCGTGTGGTATGGGGTATCATTGGTTACACGTCTTGGTCACCTCTTGCTCGCATTGACGGCACTTTGAACAGTGGACGTTACATTTCAGATGTGTTACGACCCGTGGTTCTACCCTTCATTCGATCTCTGCGAAACCCTACATTTCAGCAGGATAATACACGACCGTATGTTGCAGGTCCTGTACGGGCCTTTCTGGATAGAGAAAATGTTCGACTGCTGCCCTGGCCAGCACATTCTCCAGATCTCTCACCAGTTGAAAACGTCTGGTCAATGGTGGCCGAGCAACTGGCTCGTCTCAATACGCCAGTCACAACTCTTGATGAACTGTGGTATCGTGTTGAAGCTGCATGGGCAGCTGTACCTCTACACGCCATCGAAGTTCTGTTTGAGTCAATGCCCAGGCGTATCAAGGCCGTTATTACGGCCAGATGTGGTTGTTCTGGGTACTGATTTCTCAGGATCTATGCACCCAAATTGCGTTAAAATGTAATCACATGTCAGTTCTAGTATAATATATTTGTTCAACGAATACCCGATTATCATCATCTTGGTGTAGCAATTTTAATGGCCAGTAGTGTAGTTCTAAGTTCTAGGGGACTGATGACCTCCGATGTTAAGTCCCATAGTGCTCAGAGCCATTTTTTTCATTATCATCTTCCTTAAACCATTTAATGACATCGGACCTCTCCTCTGATTTTCTAGTCGTCGATACACCCTCAGTGCAGTACCGTAATTGCTGCCGTTCACGCAAAACAGTTGCACTAACAGCACACTGTCTCCCTTCTCGATAGCCGTACTCTTCAGGCGCGTTCCGGTTTGTCAAATGACAGTGTGGATATCATTACCGTCGTCCAAACAGTGGGCACCGCCCGATTTGCAAATTGTGGCCACAATCGGAAGTAATTTGATTTCCAGTGTAAACTGTTACCGTATTAACGTATTAGCATATGTACCAAGTTTTGCTGCCATTCGATAATTACAGCCCACACTGGACCACCACTGCGTTGCTTCTCAGCTGCATTTTAACTATAACGACTCAGTATGATAAAGACAGGCGTTTACGTTCTCAAGTAGGATAATATGCAAGCGATAAAGATAAATTACCAAGATACGCAGAGGTTCCTATGAATGACTTACAAACAATATTAAAAAATCTGTAACTCTGGAAGGTGAAACACCCCCATTTAAATTCCTTTAATGGGTTTTGTGTGATTTGCCGAAGCCGCCAAACAGTTAATTATTATGAATATATGACTGTGTGCTTAATGAATGAAAGGCTATCGGTATTCCTGCTGTGATTTCGGGAGTATTTCAACCAAGTGCGTCTGTTCTGAGACGGAATAGCTAATGATTGAAAGTTTGTCTATTATTAAGGATCACAAAGTTTGCGATGTACAAACTGATTTGTATTTTCTACGGACACATAAATTCTGAGGCAGTTGCTACCTTCGCCTTACACGTTTAATTGCGGTTATATCTTTTTATTGGTTGTTGATTTCAAGTACTTCATCATACGCAATGATGATGGTTAACATTCACAACAATCCTGTCTGCAATCCATAGTTGTTGCTGGGCGACGCAGTTGACGAGAAACGCGAATTTCGGCACTTGTCACTTTTGGTTTCATGTCACTCGCTAATCGGTATTGATGAGGGTTCACCCCACGACGATCAGGTGGACGCGCTCATTTATCATACTACAGTGAATTTACCGTTTACTACTTTCTCGACCGCCATTCTTGCCCGTCTCTCCAGTGCTACTGCTCACTCGACACTAGCCGGCCGGAATGGCCGTGCGGTTCTAGGCGCTACAGTCTGGAGCCGAGCGACCGCTACGGTCGCAGGTTCGAATCCTGCCTCGGGCATGGATGTGTGTGATGTCCTTAGGTTAGTTAGGTTTAATTAGTTCTAAGTTCTAGGCGACTGATGACCTCAGAAGTTAAGTCGCATAGTACTCAGAGCCATTTGAACCATTCACTCGACACTCGTCTCATTGCCTCCTGAGATCGACAATCGATTCCTGTCTGCTATCGACCTAGGTGTCGGATACTAATATCTATGTTCGTTGGATCACGGATCCCTTACAAAGGTACAAAGCAGTTTACACAGAACTTCTTGAGTGTTATGTTTTGATCACAGCGAACTGTGCTACATCTTCGTCTTCACTAACAAAGTCCCTGTCATTCCTAATGACATACAAAAACATAAGGAGTCAGTCTAGGAAATTTATGAGGTCCGTTGCTGTTGATGTTATTAATTAACGATTCACTGTATTATATTAATTGCAGTATCATATTTCCGCGGGTGATGTTTGTACCAAATATCAGTTGCAGCAACATTCAGTTAGATTTCAACAAAAGATTAGCTTGATCTGTGTACTTCCAACTAGCTCTTAATGGAAAGAAATGCGTACGTGTTCGCCACATGAAACGTGAAAGCGTTTATTACGATATTAATGAGTTACGTCATTCAAATATTTGAGGGAAAAAATGCGCAGAGACATGAAGCAGAACGATTTCATTGACTCTAATGCACGTAAAGGAAATGGCAGTCTAGTATTCGTTGGTAGAATACTAGAAAAATGCAGCTAATTAACAAAGGATATGGTTGGTTGCTTTGGGGGGAGTGGACAAAACAGCGAGGTCATTGATCCCGCCTGAATAGGGAAAGATGGCTCAAATGGCTGTAAGCACTCTGGGACTTGTAGGCGACCGCTACGATAGCAGGTTCGAATCCTGCCTCGGGCATGGATGTGTGTGATGTCCTTAGGTAAGTTAGGTTTAAGTAGTTCTAAGTGTAGGGGACTGATGACCTCAGATGTTAAGTCTCATAGTGCTCAGAGCCATTTGAACCATTTGAACTCTGGGACTTAACATCTGAGATCGCCAGTCCCCTACAACTTAGAACTAATTAAACCTAACTAACCTAAGGACATCATACACATCCATGTCCGAGGCAGGATTCGAACCTGCGACCTAGCAGCAGCGCGGTTCCAGACTGAAGCGCCTAGAACCACTTGGCCACAGCGGCCGGCTAGGGAAGGATGTTGAAGGAAACCGGCCATGCCCTTTCAAAGGAACCATCAGGGCATTTGCCTGGATCGATTTAGGAAAATCGCAGAAAATTTAAATCAGGATGGCCGGACGCGGGTTTGAACTGTCGTCCTCGCGAATGCGAGTCCAGTGTGCTAATCACCGCGCTACCTTGCTCGGTCTACAAAAGAGTCTGTACTCAAAACATTTCTACGCAGGTCGGACTAACCGAAGAGACTGAACGTATACGAAGAATAGCGGCGCGGGTGGCCACAGGTCTGTCTGATCGGCGAAAGAGTGTGACAGAAACGCTGATAAATCTTCACTGACCGACAGTCAGAGACAGACGCGCTGCATCTCGCGGCAGCTTGCTTAGAAAATTACGAACACCTTCTTTCATGGCAGGAACTAAGTATATCCGTTAGCTCTGTACGGTAGAGATTTACAGACACCTGTCACGTAAAACAGCTGAATCCGATAGACGCATATGTGATCGGGCTGGCAAAATCGATTCAATCCCAACATGTGAACACGGCAGCGAAAATGGTTTCTCACATGTGTTGCAGGTAGACATAGTGTCAGAGAGGTGCTGTCGACAGCTAAGACCTGGCTGCATAACAGGATGGCGACAGGCGGGAAGCGAGTTTGTAGTCGCTACGAGAGGAACAGGCTACTTACACGTGCTGCTTCAGGCGACGCGTACCTCGGTGGAGTCAGCTCCCCGTTGGCGATCGCGGGACGTTCGTTCAGCGGTGCATCTGCAAAGAAAGAAGACGTCATTTCCGGGTCGGCTGCGGCCAGAAAGCGAGTCTTGTTGTTGTTGGCGCTGCGAGCAAAAGACGTGTCTCTCCGCGGCTAGTGCACTCGGAGCGCCGTTGCCGTGGAAACCGCCGGGCTGATCTCGTTACGCAACAACATAAGGGCTCTGCCAAGAACCACTCGGCAGGCGCGGGTTTCCGGCTCACCGGAGGCGAAACGGCGCACGAGTGCGGAAATTTCCCCTGGGGCGTGCAAGGGTCGTTGTGTGTCGCAGTTCCCGGACACTGACAGCGTAACTAAACCCCATAGTGCGGGAAATGCCTTGAGTTCCAGCTGCGTTTAGTTTTAGGCACATGAATCTATAGGTCAAGTGCGCGGTCCAAAACCACCCGTCTGCTTTGACCTATGACGTACTGTGTGGCGTCATGAGTTTACGTTGCGAAGGATGTAAGCGGCTTGTTACTAAACCGTTTTTTTTAATTAAATTTATTGGCTTTTTGCTGCAAACAATACAACCATTACAATTGCGTATGTTACTTGGTGTAATGTAGCAAATTATTACAAATTGTCACCTTGCAACGAAAGCGTAGCTTGCCGTGGAACCGGGAGGAGAGCAATGGTTCAAATGGCTCTGAGTACTATGGGACTTAACAGCTGAGGTCATCAGTCCCCTAGAACTTAGAACTACTTAAACCTAACGGACCTAAGGACACGACACACATCCATTCCCGAGGCAGGATTCGAACCTGCGATCGTAACAGTCCCGCGGTTCCGTACTGTAGCGCCTAGAACAGCTAGGCCACCACGGCCGGCTGGAGAAGAGCAGAGTATGTTCTCACGCTGGCGCAGCTGATATTGGCTGCTGGGTCGGGCGAGCAGTGTACCTGCCTAACGCTGCGTGCAATACGTTACACACACTCTCTGTGAATCTAAAGAAGTACTGTTAAACATTAATCGATGTTTTTCATACTTTGTAGATAAAATTCTATCGATAACACTACCATACTCTTAAGGTTTAAATCGGTAACTTCAGTACTTTCGGAAACATAATTTTTTTTCTGAAACACATAATTGGCCGGGTGGCCGAGCGGTTCTAGGCGCTACAGTCTGGAACCGCGTGACCGCTAAGGTCACAGGTTCGAATCCTGCCTCGGGCATGGATGTGTGTGATGTCCTTAGGTTAGTTAGGTTTAAGTCGTTCTAAGTTCTAGGGGACTGATGACCTCAGATGTTAAGTCCCATAGTGCTCAGAGACATTTGAACCATTTTTAAAATACATAATAACCGTGCTGGCATTGTGGAACCCAGTAGGGACAGTAACGTAATCATATATAGTATCAATTTGAACTACAGCCAGGAGGATTGGTTCATGTAATCTATTTTTCTGGAAATTTCTTTAGTTTCATTGCCACAGATTTTAAAAGAAAATGTTCAAATATGTGTGAATTCCTAAGGGAACAAACTACTGAGGTCATCGATCCCTAGACTTACACACTACTTTAACTTAATCTAACGTAAGCTAAACGAGCGAGGTGGCGCAGTGGTTAGGCACTGGACTCGCATTCGGGAGGACGACGGTTCAATCCCGCGTCCGACCATCCTGATTTAGGTTTTCCGTGATTTCCCTAAATCGCTCCAGGCAAATGCCGGGATGGTTCCTTTGAAAGGGCACGGCCGACTTCCTTCCCCATCCTTCCCTAACCCGATGAGACCGATGACCTTGCTGTCTGGTCTCCTTTCCCAAACAACCCAACCCCTAACCCAACGTAAGCTAAGAACAAGCGGGAGGGGCCGCACGATTCGTGACATGGCGCCTCTAACCCCGCGGCCACTCCGCGCGGCGCCACAGATTTCTGACGTAATTAAAAGTACATTGGAAAATTATTATTTAATTGTGTTTTGGTTGTGTGAGTGTTTTGGATAGACTGAGAGAGTGAATGGACGACATACGTAAACTTAGAATGTGATATTCTATTAAAACTATGTAAATTAAGGGTCAGAATGTTGTTGTGTAACAGGTGAAATTGTGACGTATGTACGAGAGAGCTTGATTTCATAAATGGCAGCCACGAGGGGTATAGGGTATTAAATTTATTAGTAATTTATTTTGTAGAAAGGAATCGTATTTTCTTTTCATTAATTTTTTTGTATTTTCGGATTTACGAGATTTCTAGTCTAAATTACGTGTGGTAATCTGTTTGGCTGACATTATAAATTCCACGAATATAGAAGTGCTCGAGATGATCTGATAGGCTGTTTAACATACTAGCCAATAGGAATTCAGCGTTTCCCGTTCGTTTGAGTAGGGTTTGGTGCCTCAGATCTATGAGTCAATGTAGTCGCTCGGGAGCCGTTTTCTGGTAAACACCTATGTTACATCGCGCTGATAGTAAAATTTGTAAATTTGTGGTAAGATCTTGTAGGACCAAACTGCTTAGGTCATCGGTCGCTAAGCTTACACACTACTTAATCTAACTGAAACTAACTTAGGCTATGGACACACACACCCATGCCCGAGGGAGGGCTCGAACCTCCGATGGTAGGTGGTGCGCGGTCTGTGACAAGACGGCTTTGACCGCGGGGCAACCCCGCGCGGCATTGCGCTGATCAAATTTCTACCAAAACGAGGAAATCCGCGGGGTTGATCAGTTATAGTGTTGTTGACGAAAAGCGACTACAGTACCTAAGTATTTTGTGAAAGTTTGAAGTTTTTGAGTGATTTATTTTAGGAGATTTCGCGCCGTACATAAACTCGGCGTGGCGTGTTTCGTACAAATTACGAGACATTATGGCGAGCCTGCTGTATAAGAAGACTACAGAACGACTGACTGTGTTAGCTCGCAAGTTGGTTGGTTGGTTGGTTGGTTGGTTTGGGGAAGGAGACCCGACAGCGTGGTCATCGGTCTCATCGGATTAGGGAAGGATTGGGAAAGAAGTCGGCCGTGCCCTTTCAGAGGAACCATCCCAGCATTTGCCTGGAGTGATTTAGGGAAATCACGGAAAACCTAAATCAGGATGGCCGGACGCGGGATTGAACCGTCGTCTTCCCGAATGCGAGTCCAGTGTCTAACCACTGCGTAGCTCGCAAGTAGTCGTGGGTCAGTGACTGTTTAGGAGCTCTAAAATTGTTATATCCTAGCCAGTAATGCCAACCGAGCCCGCTGCCAAAAGGTTGGCAGCATCAAAGTCCGGACGCCGTCCGCATAAGCAGCGCCAGCGATACAGGAAATCGCCGCAAGTCTGCGCACGCCACCGCTGGCTTCTGGGTTCTTAAGCGCTGGAGTCGCGAGCGCTAGGACAGTTCTGGATTCGCCGCTCAGTTGTACACTCGCCACCGAATTGTGTACTTGCTAGTCAGTTGTGTGTTCATCGCAGCAGAGTTGTTGTTTGTAGTCAGCCGACGCTGACCTATCCGCTCCGACTCGAACTAGACAGATTTCTGTAGACACGGAGTTCACTACTGTATTTCTGTATCTTCGTAATAAAGATAAGTACCGACTTTTATTTAATCCAAGTGTTTGGGTTTTCATCTTTCTGTACACTGTTCCAGCGGACCGGTCGGCCCGCTATTAAAAGTGTGGCGGTGACTTCGTAAGCCGTTTCTACCGCGAATTGTTTGTCGCTACGAACACCGCCACAAAAAAAATGTCAGGTCGGACTAAACATCTTCTGACTGCTTTCGGGTGTGAACTCATTACTGAAACAGTCGGTAACATTGCATAATTAGTGACGGGATATTAAACACGGGCTTGATGGCAATTTCCAAGAATAATTGCCTATCGAAGTCGCGGGGTCCAAACGATACATATCGAACGTGCGATCGTAAATCGATAATGCAACTCTGGTGGCGGGCGTTGTGATCAATTATTCGTGATAGTCATTTTTATCTGTTTCCCGTTGTTCCCGTAGTTGTTCTAAATTACATACCTCCGCGAATTATTTGTGAGTGGCTAGGGAAACCCAGACGATTTATGTCGTTAGTGAATGGGATGTCTGGTGTTCTTGATGTTTCTTCGGTGGATTCTCTCTCATGGAAAAATCTCATTCCATGTTTATCCAGCGTAGAAAATTGTTTGACTTTTTGTCGCAAATATGGAGTACTACCAGACGAGGGAAGAAGGGACTGTGTAGACTGTGGTGGTGCGAAGTGTGTAAAACTTCGTAAGAAGCGTTCTGATTCTGAAATACCGGTACAATTTCATTGCGGACAGTGCGGAAAACGAACGAGTATCAGGAAGAATACATGGTTCGACTCCTCTACATTATCCATTCAGACCACCGTAGTGGATTTTAACATGACGACAACACCGACGACGAGTAAAGTAGGTCGTCTTCTTTGCAATTGCACGTATTTTTGTAACGCTCTTCTTTTGTCATTGCTGTAGTGACCACCGTAAAAATACTCATAGCGCCCACCACCGAAGTTGCATGATCGATTTACGATCGCATGTTCGATATGTATCGTTTGAACCTCGCGACTTCGATAGGCAATCATTCTTGGAAATTACCGACTTGATAGTCTTTTTCCTTGTTTTAGAGACAATAAATTGCCTAAAAGGACGTTTTATACATTCTTTCAAACGAGTCTTGCAAGAAACCCGAACACTCGATGGTTTAACTAACTTCCAGCTGCTGCCCATGGACTGGAATTATGTGGCCTTTGAGTGGTATGTATTTAGTCGAACTTTCGTCAACGCTGCTTTTGTCGCCTAAGCTAGTACCTACCACCGCAGAGTGTAGGGGCAGACAGCCTGAAACCTCTCCAGGTAGGTGGACTGATTGAAGGACAGTGAGAGAACAACCCGCCCCTCCGCATTACTAACATTACATTTGGGTGCAACCTGGGGGCATACCGTAAACTGTCGATAGTGGAACTATTAACAGGTACAGTTCTTCTCTCTCACACACACATGTTACGGCTGTTTCTTTCCGTGTTTGTCATTACTTCCTAGGGTAAGCTTAGGCAGGAACTTAAGAGCACAAGTTAAATTGTTGTGAGTGAAACGATTAGAGATTATAATTATTTGGCTGTTTATGTAATGTGGCACGTTTGTTGAGGATGGAGGAAGAGCGTAGCCGAAATTTTCGTGAGTCAAACAAGTGGTAAAATTATTTATAGTACTTGTTTTTACAAATATTTGGCTGTTTTTTGGAATGAGACATGGTTGAGGCGGTGCGTAGCGACTGCTCTTACAGCGATCGTGTTAGTGCTACAGGTGGCTCACTCTTATGACGGGTGTTTGTTTTCGTGATGTGGTTTGTAGTAATGGTTTAGATGAATGGGATCAATTCTTTTGTTTTTCACCTGTTAATTTTCATTTGCAGTGCGATACCGATTTTTCTACATATTTTCTTTCGGTCTAATCTAGAGGAATTTGTGCGTGTCATTTTTCGATTAAGTCGTTATTTTATGGAGGTGTGTCTGGTATACCCGTCTTCATTTTAAGTATTTAGGTCTAGCGCAAAATTTTGTCCCAATTGTGTTTTTTTTTGTTTATTTTCGGTTTAGTTTGGAAAAATTTAACCTGCTGTTTCTTTATTTTTTGATTGATTTTTGGGGAGGTGTCTAGCATCTCAGTCTTCGTTTGAGCTACATATGTCCAGTGTACGCTGCGATTCCACTTTTGTGTGTGTGTTTTTTTTATATTTTCCTTTGGTTTATTCAGGAGGAATTTTTTTCGTTACTTTTCGATTATGTCTTTGGTTTGTGCGGATGTGTCTGGGAATGCTGTCTTCGTCCTATCTGCATTGGTCAAGCGAATTATTCTATTCCAATTTTGTGTTTTCTGTCTAATTTTTTTCGGTTTATTCTAGTGGAATTTGTATGTCCCCGGTCAAATGCACCTCATTTCCGCGGTTGTCCCGTCAGTTTCACTTTATTAGTGACTGAAATACCTCTTGTGTTTTTTATGTCGGTCGGCGTCTTGAAGAATGTAGTCGGCTTCTAATTAAATTTATCTGTGGTTGTCTTAGTTAACCGTGTAAACTATCGTCTTTACTCGAAATATAGCGTCAAGGGTCAAAGGTGACGGGCGGAAACGGAATTTTCTCTGTTCCCGAATCTATCGCCCATTGCGTAGTATTCCAAATCCACAACTGCTGTGGATATTCCTCTTTTGTAGCCGTTTTGTCCAGGGTTATAAGTCCGCGGCTTCATATGGTGTCTGAGGCGGTTTACAAATAGGAGCGAACAGTGTCTTTCAGCCTCACTTCTGTCGATGTCCTGGCACAGTCCATCTGTAGCGTCCGCGTAGTCATTCTGCATCGTAAGAATATCTAGAGGTGGGCGCCATGTTGTCGGCAGCCTGGTTTTGTGCCCTCGCGCACTTGTAGGTAGGGCCGTCCTCCCGCGGTAGAAGCGAGATACATTTACGCCCCCACCAAGGGCACAGGGGATGAGGGGTCGTCGGTGGGTGGCGGAGGGCGCCGCGATAACTGAGCGAGGGAAGGGGAAAAAAAAGCAAGGATGACGGTTTAAGAAGGTGCGGGACAGGTGCGTGGGTTCGACTACCCCCTATGTTCCCATCTATTGCCAAAGCCTAGAAGCCTTTGCACCGACCCGCAAGTGCAAAAGCGCGTTGTTGCCGCAGCGACCTCTCAGTGCTGAAGCAAATACGCTATTTGACGGAATCCTTGCGATTTTTCCGACTTCTGTTGGGTGAATTATGTTGATAATTAATGAGGAGCAAATAAAAGCTGATGTTTATTGTGCACCACACAAAGATCAACATGAAATGTATTCGCAGTTGCGAATATGGACAACAGTCAGCTCGCTGATGGAATGACGACAGTGAAAATGTGAGTCAAACCAGGATTTATCGCTTATCGCGAACAGTCGCCTTACCGTTAGGCTATCTGCGCACAATACGCGGCCAAATCTATACTTCCATATATCGTCAACCATACGTCTACCAAGCTGTAACAGTGCAACCATTACGTATGTTCCCGAACAGGGGGAGAGACTTTCAATTCAAAGTCGCTCGCTCGATGCGTGCATGTCCGAAGAGAGATTGCATCGCATTTTGGAACAACACGAGCTCTGCAATATCGTCTACTAACAAGTAATATCGATGTCCAATAGCAGCCATAAAAAATAGTATACAGATTTAGGTTTACTTTCAATTTTTTTAGAAAGTTTATACAATTAGAAATTTTTTACTACAATGATACATTTAATTTCATGTGTGCACTATTTTTCATCAGTATAATTTATCGAAATTTATCTTAGAAAATAGAGTAAATAAACAGTAGACTTATAGAAAGCTTTTGACAATGTTTACTGGAATACTCTCTTTCAAATTCTGAAGGTGGCAGGGGTAAAATACTGGGAGCGAAAGGCTATTTACAATTTGTACAGAAACCAAATGACAGTTATAAGAGTCAAGGGAACCAGTGGTTGGGAAGGGAGTGAGAAAGGGTTGTAGCCTATCCCCGATGTTATTCAATCTGTATAATAAGCAAGCAGTAAAGGAAACGAAAGAAAAATTCGGAGTAGGAATTAAAATCCATGGAGAAGAAATAAAAACTTTGAGGTTCACCGACGACATTGTAATTCTGTCAGAGACAGCAAAGGACCTGTAAGAGCAACTCATCGGAATGGACAGTGTCTTGAAAGGAGGATATATGATGAACATCAACAAAACCAAAACGAGGATAATGGAATGTAGGCGAGTTAAATCGGGTGATGCCGAGGTTATTAGATTAGGAAATGAGACGCTTAAAGTAGTAAAGGAGTTTTGCTATTTGGGGAGCAAAATAACTGATGATCGTCGAAGTAGAGAGGATATAAAACGTAGGCTGGCAATGGCAAGGAAAGCATTTCTGTAGAAGACAAATTTGTTAACATCGAGTATAGATTTAAGCGTCAGGAAGTCTTTTCTGAAAGTATTTGTATGGAGTGTAGCCATGTATGGAAGTGAAACGTGGACGATAAATAGTTTAGACAGAAAGAGAATAGAAGCTTTCGAACTGTGGTGCTACAGAAGAATGCTGAAGATGAGATCGGTAGATCACGTAATTAATGAGGAGGTATTGAATAGAATTGGGGAGAAGAGAAATTTGTGGCACAACTTGACTGGAAGAAGGGATCGGATAGTAGTACATGTTCTGAGACATCAATGGATCACCAGGTTAGTATCGGAGGGCCCCGTGGAGGGTAAAAATCGTAGAGGGATACCAAGAAATAAATGCACTAAACAGATTCAGAAGGATGTAGGTTGCAGTAGGTAGGGGGGCTGAAGAAGCTTGCACAGGATAGAGTAGCATGGAGAGCTGCATCAAACCAGTCTCTGGACTGAAGACCGCAACAATAACACCTTATTTAAGTAACGTTTTTCAATAATTTCCATTTTTATCATAACAGATGCACGGATAGTGACCTCAAGTTCGTTGTAGCGACACTGAGCACCGTAACTCCCAAATAGACAAAAATAAACGCAAAACGTATCTACACTGAAGCGCCAAAGATAATGGTATAGGCATGCGTATTCAAATACAGAGAGATGTAAACAGGCAGAATACGGCGCTGCAGTCAGCAACGCCTATATGAGACAACAACTGTCTGGCGCAGTTGTTAGATCGGTTACTGCTGCTACAGTGGCAAGTTATCAAGATTTAAGTGAATCTGAACGTGTTGTTACAGTCGGCGCACGAGCGACGGGACACAGCATCTCCGAGGTAGCGATGAAGTGAGCATTTTCCAGTCCGACCATTTCATGAGTATACCGTGAATATCAGGAATCCTGTGAAACACCAAATCTCCGACATCGCTGAGGCAGAAAAAAGATCCTGCAAGTACGAGACGAACGACGACTGAAGAGAATCGTCCAGCGTGACAGAAGTGCAATTGTCCGCAAATGCTGCAGATTTCAACACTGGGCCATCAACAAGTCTCAGCATGCGAACCATTCAACGAAACATCATCCATTTTCGAAGCCGAAGGACCTCTCGTGTACCATTGATGACTGAACAACACTAAGCTTTACGCCTACTCTAGGTCCGCCAACATCGACATTGGACTGTTGACGACTGCAAACAAGTTGCCTGGTCGGACGAGTCTTGTTTCCAATTGTATCCAGCTGATGGACGTGTACGGGTATGGAGACAATCTCATTAATTCATTGACCCTGCATGTCAGCAGATGCTGTTTAAGATGGTGGAGGCTCTGTAATCGTGTGGGGGCGTGTACTGTTGGAGTGGATATGGGACCGCTGATACGTCTAGATACGACTCTGACAGGGGACACGTACGTAACATCCTCTCTGATCACCTGGATTCATTTATGTCGATTCTGCATTCCGACGGTCGTGGTCAATTCCAGATGCGACACCTCACACGTCCAGAATCGCTACAGGGTGGCTCCAAGAACACACTTCTGCACTCCCGCTGGCCACCAAATTCCCCACACATTAACATTATTGAGCATATCTGGAATTCCTTGAAACGCGCTGTTCAGAAGTGATCTCCATCCCTCGTACTCTTACTGATGTATTGACAGTCGTGCCGGATTCGCGGTGTCAGTTCCAGCCAGCACTACTTCATACATGAGTCGAGTCCATGCCACGTCGTTCTGCTGCACTTCTGCGTGCTCGCGGAGGCCCTACACGATATTAGGTAGGTGTGCGAGTTTCTTTGGCTCTTCAGTGTATTTAAAATAGCAAATAAAAAATAGCTACGTTCCTTGTTAATAGACAGTCTTCGTTGTTTCGCAACTAACGATGTAAGTGTAGATCAGATATGATTTGAATTCGAAGAAATAATATCGGCGACTATTGAGAGGTTTATACCAAATGAATTAATAAAGGACGGTACTGATCAGCATGGTACACAAAACAGGTAAGAGCACTGTTGCATAACCAACGAAAAAAAACCGTGCCAAATTTAGAAGAACCCAAAGTCTCCAAGACTGACGATGATTTACTGAAGCTCGAAAATTAGCACAGTGAGAGATTCTTTTAATGGCTTCCGCATCGAAACCCTGTCTCGAAAGCTCGCAAAACATGCAAAGATTTTCTGATCAGATGACGGAAGGTAGACCAGGGGCAAAACACAATCAATATCTTCACAGAGCAATAAAAGCGTTAATATTGTCCATACTAAAGAGGAGTTACGAAACACACTTTTTTGAAAGTTCTTCACCAAAGAAAACGAAGTAAGTATTCCATAACTCGAGTAAAAAGCAGTTGCGAAGATGGGTAACTTAGAAGTAGATAATGCCGGTGCAGCAAAGGAACTTAAATCATTGTGGATGCATACACTATACCTAAGAAGAGAATAGAAGCTTTCGAAATGTGGTGCTACAGAAGAATGCTGAAGATTAGATGGGTAGATCACATAACTAATGAGGAAGTATTGAATAGAATTGGGGAGAAGAGGAGACAAAAAGAAGGGACCGGTTAGTAGGACATGTTCTGAGGCATCAAGGGATCACAAATTTAGCATTGGAGGGCAGCGTGGAGGGTAAAAGTCATAGAGGGAGACCAAGAGATGAATACACTAAGCAGATTCAGAGGGATGTGGGTTGCAGTAAGTACTGGGAGATGAAGAAGCTTGCGCAGGATAGGGTAGCATGGAGAGCTGCATCAAACCAGTCTCAGGACTGAAGACCACAACAACAACAAGACTATACCTCCATGCTTAGAAATCATATACAATCTTTCTCTCGACGAAGTATGCGTACTCAATGACTGCAAAATCGCTCAAATGCTTAGGAGAATGCAGATAAAACATCTGTTGAACTATGTAAATCCCTGTCAGTTATTGGTTGTGACGACCTTTCTGATGGGAACTCACGAATCCAGTCGCGTGTATGAGACGATATTCCGCACGCACGCAATTTGATTAGAAGCCACTTGAGAGCAACAGTGGCAAAGCCTGTTAGAAATCCATCTGTATGCAATCCTATGGAGCTCCCCTGTCGATAGCGCTCAATATAGCGCGCGAGTAGGGAACCATCCGCGTTTCGCAGAGCGGTGGTCAGTTAGTGGAGGGGTTAACAGCTTCTGGCGGAAACTTCCGACCTATTCCACTAAGTCTGCAGGAGGAACACCTCGTGGTTCTTTTTATGAGCCCGCAGAGTTGAGGCTCTGCTAAGCCATCCACGTTTTACGGCGTCGGCGAGGTGTCTAGCGCGTAGCAACGGCAGTTTCTGACGATGCAAAAGACGTAGCAGAAGGGGAGGAAGAGGTGTGCCGTTGTGCGCTGTTAAACGAGGGCGCTCCGGATCTGATGACGAGCTTTGGCTTCAGCTCGAGTTGACCGTAAAAACTCGTGAACAGCGCGAAGGAAGAACAAAACCTCGCACGTACGCCTCGTGAGGTCGTTTAGAGGAACCATTTTTGCCGTTGTCGTTGTCCTTTTGAATGACGCTTATGAGCGGTCGTTATGTTAAGCGGGATTTCTGCAGCTGGAGGGCTTATTTCGGTGGTAGTACCAGTGACAGTGAGCACTTTACATTTTCACTGTCGTTCTTTCCTTCGGGTAATACCATTGTGATTTTGGAGCAAGTAGAGGTAGCTAGAACTGGCTGTTTTCCATTATACAGATAATAGAAAAGAGTTGATGAATATTCCACAGATCCTCAGTTCCTAAAAAACGCTTTCGATAGTTGGCTTGGTAACCACTGTATAAGGTTCTGCATGAACTGGGAATCTGTAAAAAAATTAAGCAGATTACTTGAGTGAACAACGAAGGACAGAGAAAAGGAAGTAAAGCTAACTTGCAACATGAGCGAGAGCTTTTGCTTTACATCTCGAGCGAAACTGGTTGGTGGTCTTTTCGCTTTCCTATTGACTTGGCAGATACACAAAATACACTGAAGCCCGAAAGAAACTGGTATAGGCATGCGTATTCAAATACAGAGATATGTAAACAGGCAGAATACGGCGGTGCGTTCGGCAACGCCTATACAGGGTGAGTCACTAACTATTGCCACCAAGAATAACTCCGAAAGTACGATAGGAGCTGAAACGTTTGTGGGACAAAAGTTGCATAGAACGACGGGGGCCATAATATGGCGTTGGTTTTTTTGTTGCTAGGTGAGGTCGCTTCAGAAATTGAAGGTCAACTTTGCTTTTAAATGGGATACTATAGTTTGGTACTTATTTTCCGATAGCGGCTATCGAGACGAATCCAATGACGTGTAACAGTAAGGTCTTTGAATGTCAACGAAGGTCATAAAGGAGGCATGAACGTCCATTTAGAGAAGGTGTTCGAAGTTATTACCATTGGTATCAATGCAATGGATTGAGTGGTATTCCTTATCACATCGTCACTCATTGAAGTAGATGCTTTGATAATTTTCTCTCGCATATCTTCGCGTGTAGTTATAACTTATTTATAAACAATGTCATTTACGAATCCACACGAGAAAAAATCCAGAAGCGTCGAGTCTGGTGGACGAGCCGGCCACGACACATCTCCTCTGCGTCCAATCCGACGATTTGGGAATTGACTCTTCAACTCATTTCTAGTCATCAGCGAAAAATGTGCCAGACACCCATCGTGTTGATACGACATGCTGTTCCTTGTTCCTAAATGTATTTCTTCCAATAACAGACCTAATGTTTCTTGCAGGAATGTGGTGTAGCTCCTTGCATTAAGATTTACTTCGATGAAATTGGGGCCTATAATTCTGTCGTCCAGAATCCCACACCATACATTCACCGACCTCGGTTTTTGGTGTGCAACTTGGCGCAGCCAACATGGATTTTCAGTTGCCCAATTGTGCATGTTATGCAAATTAGCATTTCAATGGTTCGTGAATGTACCCCCTCAGAAAATAACATCAAACTAATAAATGTATCATCCTTATGAATCTGAATTTGAGCCCATCGGCAGAATACAGTGCGACGCATACAATCCGTACCAGTTAATTATTGGCGGAGACGGATGTGGTAAGGATGATATTTACGGCGATGCAGAACACGAACAACACTACTCTGGCTCATGCCAGATTCTCTTGCGATTTGACGCGAATTAACACAAGGATCTCGAACCACAGTGCCAAGAGTACCAATACCCGTTTCCTCGTTAGTAACTTTCCATTGTCGGATATGTTTCCGATGCGTGAAAGATCCAGTTGTTCTTAATTTATCATACACAAATTTAAATGTACAACATGTAGGGTGAGTACGTTGAGGATATCTTTCAGCTTATAAGTCCCTAACTCTCATTGAATTTCGTTGGGATTCTCCGTAAATGAGAAGCATATCGACTTGTCTTCGAAGGAATACATCGTTCGCATTCGCTTGATTCGACGATACTAGCCTTACCATTCCTATTAGTGTTGTATTGCGAAACCGTCCAACGGTGTTTACATGTCAGTGACACGTTACATGGACACTTTGTACTCGGCGACTATTTATTATTTGCACGATATACGAGAGTTAATTGTCAGAACATGTGCTTCGATAAGTGCCGATGTGATAAGAAATACCACTCAGTCCATGATAAGAAGTAGATTGCAGCACTGCACTGATACTAACGGTCATCACTTCGAATACCTTCTGTAAATGGACGTTCATGCCACCTTTTTGACCTTCGGTGACCTTCAAAGACCTTACTGTTACACATAATTGGATTCGTCTCGATAGCCGTTATCAGAAAATAGGTACCAAACTGTAGCATCCTATTTAAAAAAAAAGTTGACCTTCATATCCTTGACGCGACCCACCTAGCAACAATAAACCAACGTCGTATTATGGCCCCCGTCGTCCCATACAACATTTGTCGCACTAATTTTTCAGCTCTTATCATATTTTCGAAGTTACTCTAGGTGACTCACCCTGTATAAGACAAGTTGTTATATCGGTTACTGCTGCTAGAATGGCAGGTTATCAAGATTTAAAGGAGTCTGAACATGGTGTTGCAGTGGGCGCACGAGCGAGAGAACACAGCATCTCTGAAGTAGCGACGAAGTGGGGATTTTTCCGTACGACCATTTCACGCGTGTACCGTGAATATTAGGAATCCGATAAAACATCAACTCTACGACATCGCTGAGGCCGGAAAAACATCCTGCAACCACGGGACCAACGACGACTGAAGAGAATCGTTCAACGTAGAGATGTGCAACCCTTCCACAAATTGCTGCAGATTTCAACATTGAACCATCAACAAGTGTCAGCTAGCGAACCATTCAACGAAAAATCATTGATATGGGCTTTCGGGACCGAAGATCCACTAATGTACCATTGATTACTGCACGACACAAAGCTTTACGCCTCGCCTGCGCCCATCAACACCGAAATTGGACTGTTGATGACTGGAAACATGTTGCCTAGTCGGATGACTCTCGTTTCAAATTGTATCGAGCGGATGGACGTGTACGAACATGGAGGCAACCTCATGAATCCATGGACACTGCATGTCCGCAGGGGACTGTTCAAGCTGGTGGAGGCTCTGTAATGGTGCGGGGCGTGTGCAGTTTGAGTGATACGGGACTGCTGATACGTGTAGATACGACTCTGACAGGTGACACCACATAAGCATTTTGTCTGATCAATTTTATTTATTCATTCAGGACAATGTGACACCCCACACGTGCCGTATTGCTACAGAGTGGCTCCAGGAACACTTTTCTGAATTCAAACACTTCGGCTGGCCACCAAACTCCACAGACTTGAACATTATTGAGCATACGAGTATCTGGGATGCCTTGCAACGGCCGTTCAGAAGAGGTCTCCACCCCACGTACTCTTACGGATTTATGGACAGCCCTGTAGGATTCATGGTGTCATTTCCCTCCAGCACTACTTCAGACATTAGTCGAGTCCATGCCACGTCGTGTTGCCGCACTTCTGCGTGCTCGCTGGCGCCCTGCACAATATTAGTCAGATGTAATAGTTTCTTTGGCTCTTCATTGGAAAACAGAGATGTACAGTAACGATGCAAACCAGTTATAAATGTGAATATTCAAGTGATGTTTCAATTTTGGCAAAAGGTACAAACATTCTTCAAGTACTACATGAAGTACTCGAAAGAGAATTAGCAAAAGCATACTCCGTGTAAATGAAAATAAGTCAAAATGCATAAAAACGCAAATTTTATGAGTATAACATCTTCTATTGATTGAAGCTCTCTGTTTTTAAAGTTGTCAGCTGCTTCAATCTTTCTGTCCCGCCAAACAGAAATGGTAATTTGACAAAATGTACTATTGAAAGAACACTACCAATAAATGGAATCCGTTGTGCGAAGTCACACATAATCAAAATGCCTCTAAATAGAAGAAAACAACGCATTAATTGACTGTTTTTCTGGTTCCTGCTACAATATTTTAAACACAATAAATGCAAACACATGCGACGCAGATGTTATAGTCTGCGAAATATATATTTTACACACGAGTTTTCTGGTGTTACGTCATAGTCAGGTACAAATATGACAATACAGTGGTTTGCAAAACTAGTTTCGAAAACATTAAATATTCTCATCCTTTTTCCCGGCGTTCCTCAGTTGCTTCAGAATTTATGGAGCTATGTTCCGTCTTTGCAACTAAGTGAAAAGTAATTTAAATGAAGCCATTATCACAGTCAATAAAATTTTTCTGGGTTTGTCACAGCATTGTCGTTATGTAACACTACCGACGTTTTGGTTAATGTTGCAAATGAGTGAAACTACGGTAGTTTTACGTATTGACAAAGTGGCCGCCGGCCGGTGTGGTCGAGCGGTTCTAGGCGCTTCAGTCCGGAACCGCGCGACCGCTACGGTCTCAGGTTCGAGTCCTGCCTCTAGCAGAGTGTAGTGTGGCAAGCCTGGGCAAGTCGCGTCCAACGCAGGTATGTATGGATGGTACGAAGATGTTATCAACTATGTGTTTTTTTTTTTAATCAATCATACGTTTCGAGTGCTTTTTGTGCTCGGACTTCATATAACGAAACACGGAACCTTTATAACAGGTAAAATTAATTGTAATCTCCCACTCCCCCCCTAAGACTCTTCAAACTAGTCATCTTAGAACAATAAAAGTTTGTACAGTTTTTGAGAACATTTCTCCTGGAGAACACCAGTCAGCCAAAAGTACTTCAACAATGGACACAAAGAGTCTCAGCAGTTGACCTTCGTGGAGCTACTACACCTGTTGCAGTGACCGCCACCGCCTGCCATCATGGTATAAGAGTCTGAGGATTGTTAAAAACTGACCGAAGCGGGTCACCACCAAAACAAATGTTTTTGCGGTCTACACTGCCTGTGTCCATTTCTCGAAAAGTTTCTATACTGCAGTCGCGCCGTACGAAGTGTGTTCTTCAAAATGTTCACATGTGTGTGAATTCCTAAGGTACGAAACTGGTGAGATCATCGGTCCCTAGACTTACACACTCCTTAAACTAACTTATACTAAGAACAACACATAAACCCATGTCCGAGGGAGGACTCGATCCTCCGGTGGGAGGCCCACGCAATCCGTGACATGGCGCCTCTAACAGCGCGGCCACTCCGCGCGGCTGTGTGTTCTTCATTTTCATACAAGTAAATAACTACATTCAATCATTGTCCGCAAGCACTCGCTACATTATTAGCTATAACCCTGAAGCTATTATCGACTAAACAACTCACTGAAACAACTGCAATTTCGGAATTTTTATTGTACCTATGAGCTCAGAGATCTTACGTCTATTAACTACCTCTGTTTCAGATGCTCTGCTGTTTTGATCGCAGTGATATCGTTGTGAACTCGCCACAAGGTTGCCACAGAAGTTTCAAAGATTATAATAAGACAGAGAACATGTAAATTGAATCAATGCCAGGCTCGTGGTCACGCCTCAATTGTCTTCGTTGAGAGTCCTGTAAGCGACGTAATCCATTTCTGCGAGCACTTTTTAGCTGCTATGTCACACTGGAAGGGGACAGGCATGTGAGAATGCTGCTACCTCAGCGACCCGACACGCAGCGTTGTTCACGGGGCACAAAGTGCCGGAGCGCTGAAGGAATAGCTGATGGCGCCTGCAGTGTACATAATAAACAGCAGCGCTACTCTGTGTGTGTGTGTGTGTGTGTGTGTGTGTGTGTGTGTGTGTGTGTGTCTTCCTCTCCCCCTCCAACCTGTCGCTAATCCCTTCTCCTTCGCTGACACAAACAGCAAAACATTCCGGCGTTAGCCACTGTTCCCGGGGAACAAAACCAAAACAGAGGGAAAACGGTTAGCACGACTACATCTACATCTACATTTGTACTCCGCAAGCCACCCAGCGGTGTGTGGCGGAGTGCACTTTACGTGCCACGGTCATTACCTCCCTTTTCTGTTCCAGTCGCGCATGGTTCGCGGGAAAAACGACTGTCTGAAAGCCTCCGTACGCGCTCGAATCTCTCTAATTTTACATTCGTGATCTCCTCGGGAGGTATAAGTAGGGGAAGCAATATATTCGATACCTCATCCAGAAACGCACGCTAACGAAACCTGGCGAGCAAGAGCACCGCGATGCAGAGCGCCTCTCTTGCAGAGTCTGCCACTTGAGTTTGCTAAACATGTCCGTAACGCTATCACGGTTACCAAATAACCCTGTGACGAAACGCGCCGCTCTTCTTTGGATCTTCTCTATCTCCTCCGTCAACCCGATCTGGTACGGATCCCACACTGATGAGCAATACTCAAGTATAGGTCGAACGAGTGTTTTGTAAGCCACCTCCTTTGTTGATGGACTACATTTCCTAAGGACTCTCCCAATGAATCTCAACCTGGCACCCGCCTTACCAACAATTAATTTTGTATGATCATTCCACTTCAAATCGTTCCGCACGCATACTCCCAGATATTTCACAGAAGTAACTGCTACCAGTGTTTGTTCCGCTATCATATAATCATACAATAAAGGATCCTTCTTTCTATGTATTCGCAATACATTACATTTGTCTATGTTAAGGGTCAGTTGCCACTCCCCGCACCAAGTGCCTATCCGCTGCAGATCTTCCTGTATTTCGCTACAATTTTCTAATGCTGCAACTTCTCTGTATACTACAGCATCATCCGCGAAAAGCCGCATGGAACTTCCGACACTATCTACTAGGTCATTTATATATATTGTGAAAAGCAATGGTCCCATAACACTCCCCTGTGGCACGCCAGGGGTTACTTTAACGTCTGTAGACGTCTCCCCATTGATAACAACATGCTGTGTTCTGTTTGCTAAAAACTCTTCAATCCAGCCACACAGCTGGTCTGATATTCCGTAGCCTCTTACTCTGTATATCAGGCGACAGTGCGGAACTGTATCGAACGCCTTCCGGAAGTCATGGAAAATAGCATCTACCTGGTAGCCTGTATCTAATATTTTCTGGGTCTCATGAACAAATAAAGCTCATACGATCGCTGTTTCCGGAATCCATGTTGATTCCTATAGAGTAAATTCTGAGTTTCCAAAAACGACGTGATACGCGAGCAAAAAACATGTTCTAAAATTCAACAACAGATCGACGTCGGAGATATAGGTCTATAGTTTTGCGCATCTGCTCGACGACCCTTCTTGAAGACTGGGACTACCTGTGCTCTTTTCCAATCATTTGGAACCTTCCGTTCCTCTAGAGACTTGCGGTACACGGCTGTTAGAATGTAGAATCGAATTGGTATCCCGTCAGATCCAGTGGACTTTCCTCTGTTGAGTGATTCCAGTTGCTTTTCTATTCCTTGGACACTTATTTCGATGTCAGCCATTTTTTCGTTTGTGCGAGGATTTAGAGCAGGAACTGTGAAACAGCTTTGGAAAAAGGTGTTTAGTATTTCAGCTTTACGCGTGTCATCCTCTGTTTCAATGCCATCATCATCCCGGAGTGTCTGGATATGCTGTTTCGAGCCACTTACTGATTTAACGTAAGACCAGAACTTCCCAGGGTTTTCTGTCAAGTCGGTACATAGAATTTTACTTTCGAATTCACTGAACGATTCAGGCATAGCCCTCCTTACGCTAACTTTGTGAATGTGAATGTGAATGTACACCGTCCTTCCACAGCATTGAGTAATTTGGTCCAATTTGCGTACCTAACAACATTGTATGTACAACTGTAATCTACAGAGGTCCACTCAACTTTGTAAAACACGAAAAGTACATTCTATCTTTACTATGTGCTACTCGAGATATGCAACTTACAAAAATACACTCACATCGTGTAACAAAGCACGTACTCCGCAGAATTTGGATTAAAGTACAACAAATTACATGCAGTATAACCCGAGTGAGTTTTCTACGTGTGTGCAAAGACCAAACAAGGTATATAAAACGTAGAAAGAAATCGAAAACAAACCGCTATGTACGGAGCTGTCACTACTTTTTTGTATCTCAAGTCCTCTAACGGGCGTAAAACTGATTTGTTCGTGGAGGTATGTTCCGTCCATGCAACTAATTGAAGGCAGCTTGTTAATTGCCATACGCGTTTCGCTTTTTTTATTTGGGAAGCACCTTTAGTGACCTGTAATACATGTTTCTCTTTTATACATACAATGAACGTTTATGTGATAGAATCAATATTTTGCTACGTTACATTACGTTGTGTTTTGCTCTGGGTTTCTAGGTTAGAATCAACTTTCGTAGCACAAATTTCGTAATGTGAAATTGTCGTTCGATGTTACAATTTCACATTACGAAATTTGTGCAGCGAATGTTGATTCTAACCTAAAAAACGGGAGCAAAACACAACAAAATGTAACATAGTAACATATTGTATCTACCACATAATGCGTTTATTGTATGTATAAAAAGAAACATGTATTACAGGCCACTGAAGGTGCTTCAAAAATAAAAGAAGCGAAACGCGTATGACAATAAACAAACTGCCTTCGATTAGTTGCATGGACGGAATATACCTCCACGAACGTAAAGCAACTAAGGAAAGACGGAAAACAGAAAAAATAATGATAACTTATTTACACTCAAAATGATCACATTATATACCGGCCGGTGTGGGCGATCGGTTCTAGGCGCTACAGTCTGGAACCGCGCGACCGCTACGGTCGCAGATTCGAATCCTGCCCCGGTTATGGATGTGTGTGATGTCCTTAGGTTAGTTAGGTTTAAGTAGTTCCAAGTTCTAGGGGACTGATGACCTCAGAAGTTAAGTCCCGTAGTACTCAGAGCCATTTGAACCATTTTTGATCACATTATAAGGATTGCTTTCTCTAAATGAAGCACGTTGGCAATGAAATACACGAAAAGATTCAGTAGCGAGCCAACTACGGTTAAATTCCTTATTGATTACAGAGATATCGGTATGAATTTCGCTTTTTAAAATGGAACTTCAGTTACTTCCGCTGCTAGTATGGTATGATCAAGAGAGACGTTTTACTATTCAGAACCCGATTAGCTGTTGCGAAGATATCGCGACACTTTTGACTTGTGATTTATCTGTTTCAAACATCAAATTGATGTATGTATGTCGGTTACTAATGAAGTAGCGAGAACAAGTTGCTATTTGTTTCATGAATTTCTGTCAATTTAGGTGTAAGTCAAAACATATTACAAATACAAATGTAGTTAACAGGCAAAACGTTATTTCAGGTGAAAAGTTATGTGCGTCATCCCGTCACTGTTTACCACTGGCATTCGCACGCGCTTGCACAGCGCTCAGTTAAACTGCATAGCTTTAGTGACACTTTATTCATATGTTACACATTGTAAGCAATGTGAGAAAATAGACTTACTAGATCAACTAAAAATATACTCACATGGAATTTAATTTTGTATCATGGCCTCAACTATTTCTCTGAAGTATTTTGCCTACGTTCCAGAACATTTAGCTATAGCCGTTTCCCCCAGGACTTTGAAAGCGCACTATTTTTGTATAGCAAACCATGGAGTATTCTCTACCGGTAATATATAACGAATTCTGTATGTTAAATGATAACACTATGAGTCAACGTTTCGTCGACGACGGCGCCATTCGCGACAAAGAAAGACCTCAGACTGGTACATGGTGGAGAAGGTGATTGACCGCATCCTTTACGTAAGAACTACCTAAGCATTCGCCTTAATCGATTTAGGGCAAACCACGACGACCAAAATCTGCGTTATCAGAGGGGGATTTGAGCCTCCGTCCTGCTGAATGCGAGACGTGGACCACCTAACTAGATTTTTTTCCACTTTTATTTTTAGATATGTAGGTTCCTCTGACTAGTTCTGACATATGCTCACTTGTATGTGAATATTGTGATCGCGAGTGACAACCTAAAATCTGTGATGGTCCTAAAAGCCTTCTACACATGTTAGACCCTGCGCACGGAGACTTGCAAGTGTTCAAGCAATATTTCATCATTAACTACCTGAAAAATTGTATGTCTACTACCTTGGCGTATTTGTGGAGAAACTTGTAAATTCAGCAAGTTCCGCTTGAAGGCGGAAATAACGGGTGTGAAAAACGTTGTGCGAAAGAGACATAATATGAGGATATCTGGAGGCGGATCCTTCGATAAAAAACATTTAGTCTACGGTCGTGACTAATGTGTCAGCAATCGAAAATTAAATCATTTTTTTGGTATGGCCTGAAACATTGCTATGTCGACTACGTTGTCGTATTTGTGAAGAAACTTGTAATTTCACCAACTTCCACTTGGCGACGGAAATGCCGGCTCTGAAACACGTTGTGTGAAAGAAACAAAATTTGAGATCGTCTGAAGGCGTGTCCATCGATCCAAAACATTAATTACTCTACTGTCGTGATTAATGTGTCAGCAATCGAAAACCTAAAGTATTAGTTTGGTTGGGTGTCCTTTTTCCACGAAAAACAGTCGGTTGTCACTGTTTTAGCTTGTGTCTGGTTGTATTGGGTTCACAATCTTTTAGGAATATTCTGTATCATCCGTTCATTTGTTGCTACAGCTTAAGAGTTAAAGGATAACCAAGCTGGAACATATAAACGCTTCGGACGTCCGTATCTCTAGCAGTATTGTTTACACTATCCTTCAGAATGCTGTTATGAACTTGCTTATCCATATCAATATACAGAACCTGAGTTTTTCTATCACTTCGTAATGCTGTTCGCACCTAACACTTTCGTGGTTCACTGAAGAAAATGTACCTGCATTTTAGTTTTTAATACTGGGGTGCCTCGCCACTTAATATATTTTATCATGTCGTAGATGACCCTTTGTTCTCATCGGAGCTTTTCACGTTGTCCCCGAATGCCTCGCATTTTTCTTAAAGTCCTTCCGCAAGTTGCAGCATTCGAATTCTTCCGTTTTAGGTCCTGCAATGCGCTGTGCCAATGGTAGCACACTTCTATCCGCCCCGCCCAATCCGCACAGATAAGAGACCCCACAATTCGGGAACCTAGCATCATCTTGCGACTACTGTCTTTCCAGGCAGTTTACAGAGCACGCTGTCGTGATAATCTGTCGGCAGCTGTCGACGGACGTCAGGTTTTTGCCTGGTTTAAGGATTGGGAGGAGTCGAGAGCCTGAAGCAGTTCCCAGCCAATAAAAAGTTCGGTACGTAATTCGGTGTGACGGGGGATAAAAGACAGGGTGACGTTTTGCTTCTACGAGTCTCGCTTCTGTTTGTGGTGGTGGGGTCGCCAACAGTGTGGAAGGCCACGGGGGACAGAGTTCCTCGAGACCCACACCACCGTTGAACCTCACGCAATGCCACTCAATGTCGCTGGCTGAACACCTTGCAAGTCAGCTTCTCCGTGGTATGGCGTCAGTGGTAAGCGACGCGTGACACCTCGAAATCTAAGCCCATTCTGCAATAACCACTTCCAGACGATTCGTGGTGAGACAAACAGCCTGAAACATCTGCCCAGATTTCAGCTGTTGTCAACTGCCTGTTTGTCACATCCAGTAGACCTTCTGGTGGTGTGCCTTCTGGTACGATGTGTGCCCACTCGTCTTGGCCCACTGTTGTCCCTGCTCTGACCCGCGACAACTCTCCCTGTAGTCATCTCGCTGCAACTAACTGACCGTGTGATCTCGTGGTATGTCCCATGCCCCTAGTGCCAATGATTCGAATTGCTCCTAGTACCAACGATTCGACTTTTCTCAAAGTCCGAAAGATGGCGAAAAGCTGCTTGTACTCGTTCTGCCAGTTGGTATAACCACCTGAAAAGTTCCACTAGCTTTAGAAACACCCAGCGGCCATCACGTACTCACACCATTCCTCGTCTCTATGAATGGTTTCATAGCGAAAATAAGCTCGTACAAGGGGGAGAAAATTTAATCATTACAGCCCATAGAAATAGAAACAGTGGAGTACCAATTCGATTGGGTTCGGTCAAGGTGTTCATGGGCGAGCGAGGTGGCAGTGGTCAGCACACTGGACTCGCATTCGGGAGGACGACGATCCGAACCCGCGT
This sequence comes from Schistocerca piceifrons, assembly GCF_021461385.2. Taxonomy (NCBI): domain Eukaryota; kingdom Metazoa; phylum Arthropoda; class Insecta; order Orthoptera; family Acrididae; genus Schistocerca; species Schistocerca piceifrons. The sequence continues at coordinate 854,187,268 of NC_060140.1, read as the reverse complement.
CCGTCCATCCTTATTTAGGTTTTCTCTGATTTCGCCAAATCGCTTCAGGAAAATGCCAGGATCGTTCCTTTAAAAGGACACGGCCTACTTCCTTCCCTTATCCGATAGGACAGATGACCTCGCTGTTTGGTCCCTTCCCCAGAATCAATCAATCAGTCAATGTGTTCATGGTTACTTTCCAAATTGCCGTCAGCCTACTTAATAGTGGATTTTTCTTTACACCACGTCCTTCACACGCGTACCCCAACACTTAGGCTACCCCAACAGTATATTTTTCCATACAGAAATTCGTAGTGTCACTTGGTTGGCATTCTTCCAGGATCTCGAGAATTATACATACACATATATTCATTTTTATATATGTTGATCTGGGATAGGCGTTTCCTGTTTAATGCTAATTATACTAATAGTGTCGAACAAATGTAGTGAAAAAGATTCAAATCCAAACGGTATTCGGAGAATGTAACATTATAATCATGGTCAATCTCTGAAGCAGCGAAACGATTTCTGCCGTGAATACTAACATATAAAACAAGCAATTTTCTAGGTTGCCAGGCAGGAAAATTAGTCTAATATGCGGTAACCCATGTGAAAAATTAATTAATTAATTAATTATTAACAATTGACTGCAGTTTAGCGAATGGCGGATTTCTCCGGCCGCTCTCTATAATATTTAGTTACGCCCATGCGATGCGAAAAATGACTAGTATTTTTCATAATGAAATTCAGTATGAGAGAGTAAATTATCACAAAAAGACTCCAAAATAAGGCTATTTCTGCAGCAGTAAGCAAAAAAGTAGCAATGAACAAGTTAATTACATATGACTAGTAGGAAATTACATTTTTATATACATTGCCAGTAGTGTTCAGAATGAATTTCTGAAATTCTGCACTTCATATTACAGATATTTTTAGGCAGACACCGCTCTCAGGGTTTGTTCTACGAGTTTCCACATCTCAAAAGCCTCCAGCCTTTCTCTGTCTTTCTTCCTCAAAGTCCATGTTTCAGCGCCATATAGAAGAACACTCCATACAAGACATTTTATGAGTCTCTTCCGTAGTTCTGTGTCCAGAACGCTGCAGAAAATTCTCCTTTTCTTATAAAACGCCTCTTTTGCCATTGCTATCCTCGTTTTAATTTCTTTGGTGCACTTCCAGTCGCCTAATGATCGAAAAAAGTCCTTTCTAGGAATCAATGTGGTATGCGCAAGAAAACGTCCGTTCACGATGCCCAGGAGATGCTAGAACGCTGGCCACGTAGATGCCGTGTTCCTCGACTTTCGAGAGACGTACGGTACAGTTTCGTGCTGTTGCCTAGTGAACAAAATTCAAGTGTACGGAATACCAGGCCAGTTTTGTGACTGAACTGAACAGTTGCTAAATAAAAGAATACATTAGGTCGTTTCGATGGAGAGAAATTTTGTGTCTTTAAAGTAACTTTGGGCATAGGCCAAGGAAGTGACCTAGTGGAAAAGCGTCGGATGATGCATGAGACTCTTCGTGGGTGATGCTGTTCGATATAGAGAACTGGCAGCGCTACAAAAATTTTAATGAAATATGTAAAGACCTGTAGAGGGTTGACGCTTGGTGCAATTATTAAGAGTTGGATCCTCTATTGGGCATAAATAGGCAGAAAGACCCATTATTGTATGCTTAAACAGTTGCTGAACAACTACTGGAAGTATGCCCGCCTGCTTAGCCACATCTACATCTACATCTACATTTATACTCCGCAAGCCACCCAACGGTGTGTGGCGGAGGGCACTTTACGTGCCACTATCATTACCTCCCTTTTCTGTTCCAGTAGCGTATGGTTCGTGGGAAGAACGACTGTCTGAAAGCCTCCGTGCGCAATCGAATCTCTCTGATTTTACATTCGTGATCTCCTCGGGAGGTATAAGTAGAGGGCAGCAATATATTCGCTACCTCATCCGGAAACGCACCCTATCGAAACCTGGCGAGCAGGCTACACCGCGATGCAGAGCGCCTCTCTTGCAGAGTCTGCCACTTGAGTTTTCTAAACATCTCCGTAACGCTATCACGGTTACCAAATAACCCTGTGACGAAACGCGCCGCTCTTCTTTGGATCTTCTCTATCTCTTCTGTCAACCCGATCTGGTACGGATCCCACACTGACCAGCAATACTCAAGTATAGGTCGAACGAGTGTTTTGTAAGCCACCTCCTTTGTTGATGGACTACATTTTCTAAGGACTTTCCCTATGAATCTCAACCTGGTACCCGCCTTACCAACAATTAAGTTTATATGATCATTCCACTTCAGTTGAAGGTGACAGTGGAGGTGCTAAATGTGTGCTACTGCTAAAGACTGCATATCATTCCTCATTCTTTGAACGCTGTAATTTATACTGCAGTTATCTGTTACCTTATTTATGTCATTTCATTGTAAGCTAGCATTATTGTTACCTTTTTGTGGAATAAAAAAAAGCTGTGTGGTAACGTGTTTGCCTACCATGCAGTGGGCCCGGGTTCAATTCCCGGCCGGATAGAAGATTTTTTCCGCCCATAGACTGGACATTGTGTCGTCCTCATCATCATTTCATAATCACCGGCGCGCAAGTCGTCCAATGTGGCGTCACCTGAAATAAGACTGGCAACTCGGCGGCCGAGCTTCCCCCAGACGGGGCCTCCCGGCCAACAATGCCACACAATCACTTCATTTTTTAGTGGAAGCATGCACATACTTTCAATAGGTGAAAGTATGCGTACGGAGTACTTTAAAGTGCAACAACCACAATGTAGAAAACTAGCTGCAGGAAAGGGCAAATCTCACATACATTAATTGTGAGAGTCCTCTGGAGGTCTAGTCCACGCTCAAAGAAAGTAGCTTACAAATCCCTTATTCTACCAATACTTGAATGCTGGTCGTCAGTCTGGGACTTGTATCAAATGGGCTCTGAGCACTATGGGACTCAACTGCTGTGGTCATCAGTCCCCTAGAACTTAGAACTACTTAAACCTAACTAACCTAAGGACATCACACACATCCATGCCCGAGGCAGGATTCGAACCTGCGACTGTAGCAGTCGCACGGTCCCGGACTGCGCGCCTAGAACCGCGAGACCACCGCGGCCGGCGGACTTGTATCAGAACGAAGAAGGAGGATTAGAGTTTAATGTCCCGTCGACTGTGCGGTCATTATGACAAGTTTGGTTTTTACAAAAGCATGGGGAAGGAAATTGGCCGCACCCTTTTTAAAGGAATCATCTCGGCATTGCCCTGGAACGTACATGGGAATCGAAGGAAACCTAAATCTGAATGGCCAGACGCGGATTTGAACCGTCGTCCTCCCTAATGAGAGTCCACTGTGCTGACCCCTCGCTCGGTTCTACCAGTAAGAAATGGTAAGTAAAGTAGGGGAAGACCCAGGGCAAAGAAGGGCGCTTCGTTGCAGGTTCGAATTCCGGAAAGACCACGAACGTAAAATTAGATGGCTTCAACCTCACGTAGGGGCTTACCATCAACCATTCTTCTTGCATGTCAGTCAGTCGCGAGTGGAACGGTAGGGGGAGGGGTGGAGGGAGGGGCAATGTTGCTGCTTGTGTTGGTTGGCGTGTCACTACTGTGGAATAAATGCGTTCTGGAGGGTCTTAACGTGTGCCATGCAGGACGTCAAAGGCCCCACGCGACTAGCGCCCGAGAGGTCATGTACAATCGTACAGGCACGTGACGTACCTTGATGAATGAGGAAAAGGGCTTGCTCAAATCATGAGGTTATCCACACGAGCAGTGCGACGACTTATGCAGCACTTTGAGCTGTCGGAGCATGGTGACCATTTTGGTGGCTCTCCTTCACACGACATCAGATAGAGACATGCGCCAACAGTTTTGCGCCCAGTGGCCACACTGAACACAGGAGCAGCAGCACAGAGCCGTCTTTTCATATGAATCCGGTTCCCCGCATAGTAACAGAAAGGTGGACGCATCTGCATGTCCTCCGAGGAGAGAGAACGTTGCCAGACTGCGTGTGCCCAGCACTTTGCGTAATGTACTAGGTACTACTAGGTACGTAACACGATCACCTCTAGTCAACACAGCCGGTGGTTTAACTACCAGGTGCTACACTCTGACGTGTGAAACCCAGTGGCCGTGCCATGTGCTCGTGGTCTCCGCAACGTCGTCTTCCAACGAGATAAAGCAAAGCCGATGCTGGTCGTGGGGTTTTCACCACTTCGATACAGATGGCGTTCTATTCTTTACCTGGCCAGCACGTCTTCCTGATCTCTCATCCACTGAAAACGTCTGTGTCGATTCGACTCAACACCCAATCAGGCTTGGGTCATTTTGCTGCCGGTTTAGGCAGCTATGCACACTGAGCACACAATCTGTACACCCAAAGATCACCTACAAATTTAATCTTCGTGCAGTACTGTAAATGCACATTACGTAAAGTTAAGTAACATGGCATCCATTCTGGCAATTTCAACGGCCAGCAGTGTACTCAGTTTCGCATTCATTTTGCAAAATGAGCAAAATGGGGGAAAAAAATCAGTGAAACTACAGCTCATGTGGAGGTTTAGAGGCAGGTGTTGTTCTCATTCACTGTTCATAAATGGAATAGAATAGGATTATACGACAGTGGTACCACAAGTACCCTCCGCCACATACTGTAATGTTGGTCGCGGGGTGCTGGCGTATGCCCAGGAACCGTGGCGAGTACCTCCCAACAGCGACTCGTGTGTGTGACGTCAGCACTTCCTCGCGCCGCATGTCCCATTAGGAGAGCAAGCCCAGCAGGTGGGTGTGTGGGTGTGCCGGCCTCTTTACGGTCCCCACACAAGGAGCGCACATCCGCCGTTGCGTGCGCGGACCGCCACACCAACATCTGTCGCCGTCATGTCCTCCACGTCACTCTTCCCAGTTCGTAGCGTCGCCATACAGCCGGCGCGTGACGCTGGAATCCGTCACCAAGTATGACCCGCTGTTTACTTAAGCCCTTTTTACAGGAGCGATTTTTCGCTCAAAATCGGCAACTTATGTTGTGTGTGTCTGCATGTGTGTCAATGTGCCTCATTTTCGAGCGTCTGAATCTGTAGGCAACCACGTCATCAGTGGATCATTGACGTTATCAATATCAATTAATTGCGGTGAGTGTGGAATTCTGAAATCCTGAATATGCTGAAGAGAACAGAAATACTAGACAGTGGTCTCGACTGCTGACATCTTTCAACAAGATAACGCAAAAACGCATGTGGATACCGCAGCTGTGACCCACAACGATGAAGAGCGCGTTCGACTTTTGCCCTGGCCACCAAGTTCTCCAGCTCGGATGTAAAGTTACTATCTCCAAACTCACGCCAATTACAGTAATGGGTTTCGTGTCTTCTTCATTTTCATTTTATTGTTTGCTTTTTTTCTGAAAGACTGGGAAGGTTGCACTAACATTTGATGTTTTTATTACGAGCGGAACGAAATAGCCATTTGGTCGTTATAATGCCTGCAAGGACATAACGCTCCATTGTGCACAGATGAGAACGCAAATGATAAAACTTTTTATCAATACTGATTCAAGATGTGAAAGTTGAAGAAGAAAAATAGTGGCAGATGTTAGTTGACACTTTGCCGCGCGGGATTAGCCGAGCGGTCTGGGGCCGCTGCAGTCATGGACTGTGCGGCTGGTCCCGGCGGAGGTTCGAGTCCTTCCTCGGGCATAGGTGTGTGTGTGTGTGTGTGTGTGTGTGTGTGTGTGTGTGTTTGTCCTTAGGATAATTTAGGTTAAGTAGTGTGTAAGCTTAGGGACTGATGACCTTAGCAGTCCCATAAGATTTCACACACTTTTTTTTTTTAGTTGACACTTTGAAGAAAACAGAGCAAGGATCAGATAAAAATGTGCTTTATAGAAACTTATTTCTGTGCTTGCATGCATTCGTTTTGTTGAGGAAAGAAACGATATGTGTTGTCATACTCCGATTACACTTTTCCTGTTCTTTCAGTTGTCAACACTGTGCTGTAATTACCATTCCCTCTTGTCTAGAACTTTCGGTATCAGTGAGAGTTTTCCTGTTAATAAACTCTACTGTCACCGCTAGCACTTTATGACGTTATAATGTACTCGCTTCCTACGATTATTCCATTGAGACTAAAAAGTTGTTCGTGTGAAACGGGCTTTGCATATGTGCTGTGTACACTGCGGCTGGACACTATCTGGTAGCCGGTGCTGGCGAGCTCAGCCGTTAGAAAACTCTCTATTTCAACCACTGCAGCCAGTATGGCGGCCAAGTCAAAAGTGGTCGTTTGCTGCGCTTCAAAGATCAGGATAATTCAGTCGTACGGGTGCTCTTCAGCAATACGTTGTAGTCAGGCTAGAAAGGGATGACCCCTCCCAAAGAAAATGAGCTATTAAATATTAGTCCGCTGTACTGTGTGGGAAAAGTTCGCTAGACGCGAATGCAACAGGTAGCGCAGCTAAAGTTGATCCTGCGTTTCTTGACTTCCAGGAAACCTTCAATACAGTCCCGCATTGTCGCGTATCAAAAGAAACAACGTGCCTGACATAAAAAGAAAAGCGTGCATGAGACGTGGTCGGACATAAATGTGACTTTGTACACGTCCACACGATCAGCAGACTTTTACCAGGTCTAGAAATATGAAACTGGAATTTGGTTGGAATAATTACACGTCTGTTGTCTGAAACTGATAAACAGTATTTTGTTCAAAATAATCTCCATTGCTATTTATGCTTTTCTTCCACCTCTCAGTCAGCGAACCATTTTCGTACATTTTCATACGAACTGAAGTGTTGTTCAGCGAGAGCGTGTCCCAGTGATGCAAATACATGATAATCGGACGGAACCGAGTCTGGAGAATAAGCCGCATGCCCTAGTATTTCCCAACAGAACGCCTCTATCGTTCGCCTGACCCGTTTTTCTGCGTGTGATGGAGCTATATGACTTGGTGTTCCCTTTTTTCCATATTCCAGTCGTTTCTCACGTAATGTTCAATTTAAATCGATCATTTGCTGTTGGTAGCGATCAGTGTTAACGGTTTCACCAGGTTTTAGTAGCTCGTAATAGAAGAATCCCTTCTGATCCCAACAAACGCAGAGCATTGTCTTCTTTGATTCACCTGCCGGCAGCAGTGGCCAAGGGGCTCTAAGCGATTCAGTCTGGAACCACGTGACCGCTACGGTTGCAGATTTGAATCCTTCCTCGGGCATGGATGTGTGTGATGTCCTTAGATTAGTAAGGTTTAAGTAGTTCTAAGTTCTAGGGACTGATGACCTCAGATGTTAAGTCCCATATTGCTCAGAGCCATTTGAACCTTTTCTTTTTTTTTGGATTCACCCATGATTTACGACTCTAAGGATTCTCAAAATACAAACATCCATTTTTCACCACCTGGCACTATTCGATGGAGAAACGACTTTCTTTTTATCTGGCGAGCAGCATTTCACAACTGGTCTTTCGATTTGCCTGCTGTCTTTCACTCAGTTCATGCGGAACCCATTTTCCCACTTTCTGCATCTTTCCCATAGCTTTCAACGGAAGATAAACGACTTTCCACGTCACGTTTAGTTGTTCCGCGAGTTCCTGTTGAGTTTGAGTATCATCTCCATCCAATGTGGCCTGCAATTCGTTGTCTCCGAACTTTTTCGATGGTTCCCCGCGCTTGTCGTTTCTCGCGTCAAAATCACCACTTTTGAATTTTTTAAACCACTCGAAACACTGTCGATTCCCAAGAGCATGTTCGCCGTAAGCTTCGAGAAGCATTCGATGTGATTCTGCAGCAGATTTCTTCAAATGGTAACGGAAGGCCAATGCTGTCCGCAAATCGTAGTTAGTAGGCAAAAACTAGGCATGTTTACGCGTTTGAAACAGATACCGATGTTTGGAACTTGGGTCACTACGTGTTGACATTCGTCGTTAGCTGTTACAGGAGGCAGACGGGGCTGCAGACGCGGTCTCACGGGCCCTACACAAACGGCTAGCACCATCTATAGGGTAATTATGGTTTCATACTTCTACACCAGGTAAATGCCGGCCGTTGTGGCCGAGCGGTTCTAGGCGCTTCATTCCGAAACCGCGCTGCTGCTACGGTCGCAGGTTCGAATCCTACCTCGGGCATGAATGTGTGTGATGTCCTTAGGTTAGTTAGGTTTAAGTAGTTCTAAGTCCAGGGCACTGATGACCTTAGATGTTAAGTCCCATAGCGCTCAGAGCCATATGAACCACTTGAACCAGGTAAATCACTAGAACTACAACTTTCTGTGACAGGTAGACCGGCCACCAGGGTTCACTAGTGCTGTCTGCGTTTACTTTTCTTACTAGGCCTGGTAGGGTATGTAAGGGGCGTGAACATCGTCAGATGTTGAGTGATCACCGTGAAGGACAAGGATATGCCCCTTGATCATGTGAGACAGCACTATCTGCACCTGAAAGTACTTTAAAAAGAGGCCATATTGCGGGTCTTCATTTCACCAGCTGGTAAAATTTTGCAGTACCCAGATTTGTCAGACATTCGCATATGACAACGGCCCGATGTTGGACTGCGTACAAGCACATTCATCGTCAAGGTTCCAGGCGATAACGTATAACCGCCATAAGGGAGGATCTCGATATTGTGCCCTAAGTACATCGCAATCACTTCACATCTCGTCCTGCCATCCGAGAACTCCTGGCTTTATGCTGCAGCACGAAATTAGGAATGACTTTGAGGACGAGGCTAGGAGTGGTTGAGGGACCTTACATGGGACAGCGACACAGCACGGTCATCCTGCACCCTCTTGGCGTCGCCTGTCATGATATAGGATCCTGATGCCAGTTTTCAACAGAAAAATAATCGCCCACACATGATTTGTACGAACTGTGTGCGTCATGTTTATTTGAGGTACTCGCGTGGCCAGCGATCGTCACATCTGTCCCCGATATATCGTATGTGGGACCAGGTTCTGCGTCATCTCCGTCCCAGTGCCAATATCTGGGACATCATGAACCAGTTACGACATTTATGGGATCAGCTCACCTCGGGAGAGGATACAACAGCTTTATGGCACCATTCGCAACATCATCAGTGCATGCATCCAGGCCAGAGCGTGTGAAACGACGAAGTGATAGTGGTTGGTTGGTTGGCTTGGGGGAAGAGACCAAACAGCGAGGTCATCAGTCTCATCGGATGAGGGAAGCACGGGGAAGGACGTCGGCCGTGCCCTTTAAGAGGAACCATCCCGGCATTTGCCTGGAGCGATTTAGGGAAATCACGGAAAACCTAAATCAGGATGGCCGGACGCGGGATTGAACCGTCGTCCTCCCGAATGCGAGTCCAGTGGAACTGATAGTGGGTTCATACTGTCATGTTCTTTGTAAATTTGACTCGGTTTTGAAATCACTGAAATAATATCACCTATCCTTTCAATATGTGACGTTTCGTTTCCTCTTTCCCGCCTGGGAGTTTAACTTTTATAGTTTTATTTTTTTTTTCAGATTAGGACGCTGCAGACAGTTCGCTTTAAGTATGCGGATTGTATAGAACAGCGAGAGTCTAATATTGATAAAGAAGTACTCTCTCCCATTTGCTGCTCACTTTCTTGTGGAAAATACACTAAAGAGCCAAGGAAACTGGTACACCTGCCTAAAACCGTGTAGGACTTCAGCGAGCAAGCAGAAGTGCTGTAACACGACATCACGACATGGCATGGACTCGACTACTGTCAAAAGTACTGCTGGAGGGAACTGACACCATGAATCCTCCAGGGCTGTCCATAAAACCGTAGGAGTACGAGGGGATGGACATCTGCTCTGACCAACACGTGACAAGGCATCCCAGATATGCTCAATAATGTTCATGTCTGAGGAGTTTGGTGGCCATCGGAAGTGTTTAAACTCAGAATAATGTTCCTGGGGCCACTCTGTAGCAATTCGGGAAGTGTGGGGTGTCGCATTGTACTGCTGGAATTGCCCAAGTCGGTCGGAATGCACAATGGACATGAATAGATGCGGGTGATCAGACATTATGCTTACGTACATGTCATCTATCAGAGACGTATCTAGACGTATCAGCGGTCCCATATCACTCCAATTGCACACGCTCCACACCATTACAGACCCTAAACCAGCTTGAACAGTATCCTACTGACATGCAGGGTCCACGGATTCGTAAGGTTGCCTCCATACCCGTACACGTCCATGCGCTCGATACAATTTGAAATGAGATTCGTCGGACCAGGCAACATGTTTCCAGTCATCAACAGTCCAATGTCGATGTTAACGCTCACAGACGAGGCGCAAAGCTTCGTGTCGGGCGGTCATCAAGGGTACACGAGTGGGTCTTCGGCTCCGAAAGCCCATATCGATGATGTTTCGTTGAATGGTTTGCACGGTGACACTGGTTGATGGCCCAGCACTGAAATCTGCAGCAACTTATGGAAGGGTTGGACTTCTGTCACCCTGAACTATTCTCTTCAGTCGCCGTCTGACCGGTTCTTTCAGTATTTTTCTGCGGCCGCATCGATGTTGGAGATTTGATGTTTTACTTTATTCCTCGTATTCACTGTACACTCGTGAAACGGTCATACAGGAAAATCCCCACTTCATCGCTACCTCGGAGATGCTGTGTCGCATCGCTCGTGCGCCGACTACGACACCACGTTCAAAGTCACTTACATCTTGATAACCTGCCATTGCAGCAGCAGTAACCGGTCTAACAACTGCGCCAGACACTTGTTGTCGACCGCAGCTCCGTATTTTGCCTGTTTACGTATTTTTGTATTTGAATACGCATGCCTAAACCAGTTTCTTTGGCGCTTCAGTGTGTATATTGACTATTACGCACACTGCTATACGAAACGTAAGAATAACTTCCACGTGATGTGTCGGTGCCAAGTAACATAGGTCGGTGAACACGAACCATACATAGAAAGAACTGCTACAGTGTAGTACGGAAGATAATGTAAAGAAATACGCAATGAGACGAACATAAATGACGCTTTATTTACGATTCATGATGGTCCCCTGGATATTACATCAGGCAGGACATGGCTCTTCATTGGGTGTGTTATCCCCACAGACGGGCCGGTCGGTGTGGCCGAGCGGTTCTAGGCGCTACAGTATGGAACCGCGCGACCGCTACGGTCGAAGATTCGAATCCTGGTTCGGGCATGGATGTGTGTGATGTCCTTAGGTTGGTTAGGTTTAAGTAGTTCTACGTTCTAGGAGACTGATGACCTCAGAAGTCACGTCCCATAGTACTCAGAGCCATTTAAACCATTTGAACCAACAGACGGCAATACACGCTCTGCAATGTGCTCACATATTGCCCACAAGGTTGGTAACATGTTCTTATTGTTCCGTTCCTCCAAGTGCTCGAAGGACTTAATTCGGAGGAAGAGGCAGATCAGTCGGTTCTGGAATATCCTCTCGTTCCTAGAGCTCCGGCACCTGCTCTTTCCGACGTGGTCGAGCACTGTCATCCATAAAAATGAAGAAAAGGCCGAATGTACCTCTGAAGGGACGCACATGAGTCAAGACTAGTGTAATGTCACAATAACCTTGGCGGTTAGTGTACCGTGTTCAAAATTTTGGAGGTCAATACGCCAACGAAACATTATCCCTCCACACAGGCTAACATCTGGATAATGTAGGATAGTGTTTCTGGTGATTTACGTGTTCCTCCTGCCTATCGCCATATGAGGGTACGTCCAGCATTATCGAATATGATACACTACTGGCTATTAAAATTCCTACAGCAAGAAGAAATGCAGATGATAAACGGGTATTCATTGGACAAATATATTATTCTAGAACTGACATGTGATTATATTTTCACGCATTTTGGGTGCATAGATCCTGAGAAATCAGACCCAGAACAACCACCTCTGGCCGTAATAACGGCCTTGATACGCCTGGGCATTGAGTCAAACAGAGCTTGGATGGCGTGTAGAGGTACAGCTGCCCATGCTGCTTCAACACGATACCACAGTTCATCAAGAGTAGTGACTAGCGTATTGTGACGAGCCAGTCGCTCGGCCACCATTGACCAGACGTTTTCAGTTGGTGAGAGATCTGCAGAATGTGCTGGCCAGGGCAGCAGTCGAACATTTTCTGTATCCCGAAAGACCCGCACAGGACCTGCAACATGCGGTCTTATATTATCCTGCTGAAATGTAGGGTTTCGCAGGGATCGAATGAACGGTAGAGCCACCGGTCGTAACACATCTGAAATGTAACGTCCACTGTTCAAAGTGCCGTCAATGCGAACAAGAGGTGACCGAGACGTGTAACCAGTGGAACCCCATACCATCACGCCGGGTGATACGCCAGTATGGCGATGACGAATACACGCTTCCAATGTACGTTCGCAGCGATGTCGCCAAACACGGATGCGACCATCGTGATGCTGTAAACAGAACCTGGATTCATGCGAAAAAATGACGTTTTGCCATTTGTGAACCCAGGCTCGTCGTTGAGTACACCATCGCAGGCCCTCCTGTCTGAGAATCAGCGTCAAGGGTAACCGCAGCCGTGGTCTCCGAGCTGATAGCCCATGCTGCTGCAAACGTCGTCGAACTGTTCGTGCAGATGGTTGTTGTCTTGCGAACGTCCCCAGCTGTTGACTCAGGGATCGAGAAGTGGCTGCACGATCCGTTACACCCATGCGGATAAGATACCTGTCATCTCGACCGCTAGTGATATGAGGCCGTTGGGATCCAGCACGGCGTTCCGTATTACCCTCCTGAACCCACCGATTCCATTTTTTACTAATAGTCATTGGATCTCGACCTAGAGAGCAGCAATGTCGCGATGCGATAAACTGCAATCGGGATAGGCTACAATCCGACCTTTATCAGAGTCGGAAACGTGATGGTACGCATTTCTCTTCCTTACACAAGGCACCGCAACGACGTTTTACCAGGCAACGCCGATCAACTGCTGTTTGTGTATGAGAAATGGGTTGGAAACTTTCCTCCTGTCAGCACATTGTAGGTTTCGCCACCGGCGCCAACCTTGTTTGAATTGTCTGAAAAGCTAATCATTTGCATATCACAGCATCTTCTTCCTGTCGGTTAAATTTCGCGTCCGTAGCACGTCATCTTCATGGTGTAGCAGTTTTAATGGCCAGTAGTGTATGTTAATTGGCACTGTCGTATCACGCGAAAGATACTTTCGTCCTTAAGTTCTGAACATCACTGAATGCCGTCTGTCAAACACACCACGTAGCCCCAAAAAGCACAACGTTCTGCATTTGTAGTCACTATGCTCTACCGTACGTTCCACCAAATGCGACGGAACTGCCGATCTTTGTGTGAATTTTGTCGCTAACTATTGTTTTCTTCCGTCGATGCCTCTATTTTGTATATCCGTACGTATTTCAAAAACTTCATTCCTGGCCAAGAAAAGTCTACTAGTATCAAACATAGGCCTCAATTTGAGGAATAAATTTCTGGGACTGTACCTCTGGAGCACAGCATTGTGTGGTAGTGAAACATGGACTGTGGAAAAATCGGAACAGAAGAGAATCGAAGCATTTGAGATGTTGTGCTTCAGACGAATGTTGAAAATTAGGTGGACTGATAAGGTAGGGAATGAGGAGCTTCTGCCCAGAATCGGAGAGGAAAGGAATATGTGGAAAACACTGATAAGGAGAAGAGGCAGGATGATAGGACATCTGTTAAAATGTTAAGAGAATGACTTCCATGGTACTAAAGGGAGTTTTAGAGGGCAAAACTGTAAAGGAAGACAGAGATTAGAATATATCCAGCAAATAATACAGGACGTAGGATGCAAGTGCCACTCTGAGATGAAGAGGTTGTTGGCACAGGTAGGAGTCCGTGGCAGGCCGCATCAAACCATTCAGAAGCTTGATGACTCAAAAAAAAAAAAAAATATTTAACCAGCCGTATGTTATCTACTTGTTGAGCACTTTTATTCTGACGTGGCTTTGACTGCGATTATCGCACTGAATTTTGAAGCATGTATTATTACTTTTCTGGTGATCTGGTGAAATAAATTCGGCTATTTGTAACACAGATTTCTGAGATGGCCCAATATGTTTCCTTTTCTTTAGTTACTTCAAAGTCGCATCACCTCCTGGTTTATTTCTTGAGGTGGATCGTTTTGGACTTTGTCCTATCAGAGAGGCATGCTATTGTACGTTTTAACACCCGAGCGGATGTCGCCTTCTTCCCATTCGATGTGCCCGTAGCCTACATCTACACCTGAGTAGATATTCTCTGCGAATCACTATGAAATTTGTGCCAGAGGGTACCTTGTTCCTGAAATTTGCTCCAGCTCCACGCACATATCCAACATGGGACGAATACTGGCTTTCGTTTTCTCTTCATGCTGTTATCAGCCGCGGGATGCAGGCTAAGTTGATTATATGTAGCGTAATTCCCAGGGTCGAAAGTGGTCCTCAGTTTAGGAGCAAACTAAAAGGTCTAAACCGGAGATACAGACGATTCTGCCATGGTATCGGATGCGAATTTCTGAACCTCTCTTATCGGATGGAGACTTGTAGCGTTCCCATATATAGGACAGGCGTGCAGTACACGCAGGAAGCGGATACAAGGCTAGCGGAGTACTTGTGGGGAGCACATCCAACTTTTTTTAGGATAGAGGAAGCCCTCTTGGGATCAGACATGAACTGCCTACTAAAACTGAAGATACATCAGCAACGTTATACTGGGAGAATGTTTGTCCTCGCAGTTCGCAAATAAAAAAAAAAAAAATTTAATACGATATTAGTAAAGTGTACGATTATGCTTGGTAAGGTCCCAGAATTAGTATAGCTTATTCAAGGTTGTAACACCCAGATAGTATTAGGAACAGAATGTTAGTTGAAACTGGAAGTGAATAGCAACGAAATCCTATATTCAGATTCGAATATTTATCGTAAGTACAGGTCATTCGCCAATGGTGGTGGCGTGTTTATTGCAGAAAAGAATTGATAATATCTACCGAGGTTATCAAGGATTCCAAATACGTATTTGGGCGAAGTGAAGCATCCCAGATGGCTGAATAACGATAATCGGGTGCTTTTACACACCAGCTGTGCCAGGAGCTATAGCTTTAAAGTGCTTCACGGAGAACTTGCAGAATTTCTGTTATGTACGAGGCGGAACTATGGGACTCATGGAAAAAGGGTGACCCGGCTGAGTCAAGCAATTTGACTCTTAGCGTGATCACGAGGTGTGGCCATTAAATGTACGCGTTGATCACGTAGGCTGACGTGAGGATCAATGAACTATACTTGACGGGATGTATCTGGAACATCTTAGGTGATTAAAAGTTAGTAGACAGGACTACAATTAAATACTTAGCTTTAATTCAGCATCAGCGGTGAACGTCGGTCTTGACTTTGTACAATAATATTTACAAGTGCAGTTATAGACTGAGCTGCGAATACTTCTTTACAGTTTTGATTGCTTCACACAAATAGATCAGTCGTCAATGCATAAACTCTATGTGGCGCCTGGCTAGGTCGTAGTTACTTACTTAGCTGAAGGCTATGCTAACTAGCGTCTCTGCAAATGAGATCTCTGAAGCTATAACACGCGAACCATTCCTATTAAAGTCGGCTGTAGAACTAGCCAGTGCACTAGCTTCTCTCGTAAGACCAGCCGAGTGACGGCGCTCGGTCTGCTAGCGTCGACAGTGGCGACCGCGGCCGATTTGAAGCCTACAAACTAGCCAATGTGGTGCCTTGCGGTGACACCACAGTTTCGTTCGTAAGTTTCCGCGTCATACTGTTGTAATAATGGGTGACTTCATCTTGCAAGGTATAGATTGGAAGAGTCAAGCTACACTCCTGGAAATTGAAATAAGAACACCGTGAATTCATTGTCCCAGGAAGGGGAAACTTTATTGACACATTCCTGGGGTCAGATACATCACATGATCACACTGACAGAACCACAGGCACATAGACACAGGCAACAGAGCATGCACAATGTCGGCACTAGTACAGTGTATATCCACCTTTCGCAGCAATGCAGGCTGCTATTCTCCCATGGAGACCATCGTAGAGATGCTGGATGTAGTCCTGTGGAACGGCTTGCCATGCCATTTCCACCTGGCGCCTCAGTTGGACCAGCGTTCGTGCTGGACGTGCAGACCGCGTGAGACGACGCTTCATCCAGTCCCAAACATGCTCAATGGGGGACAGATCCGGAGATCTTGCTGGCCAGGGTAGTTGACTTACACCTTCTAGAGCACGTTTGGTGGCACGGGATACATGCGGACGTGCATTGTCCTGTTGGAACAGCAAGTTCCCTTGCCGGTCTAGGAATGGTAGAACGATGGGTTCGATGACGGTTTGGATGTACCGTGCACTATTCAGTGTCCCCTCGACGATCACCAGTGGTGTACGGCCAGTGTAGGAGATCGCTCCCCACACCATGATGCCGGGTGTTGGCCCTGTGTGCCTCGGTCGTATGCAGTCCTGATTGTGGCGCTCACCTGCACGGCGCCAAACACGCATACGACCATCATTGGCACCAAGGCAGAAGCGACTCTCATCGCTGAAGACGATACGTCTCCATTCGTCCCTCCATTCACGCCTGTCGCGACACCACTGGAGGCGGGCTGCACGATGTTGGGGCGTGAGCGGAAGACGGCCTAACGGTGTGCGGGACCGTAGCCCAGCTTCATGGAGACGGTTGCGAATGGTCCTCGCCGATACCCCAGGAGCAATAGTGTCCCTAATTTGCTGGGAAGTGGCGGTGCGGTCCCCTACGGCACTGCGTAGGATCCTACGGTCTTGGCGTGCATCCGTGCGTCGCTGCGGTCCGGTCCCAGGTCGACGGGCACGTGCACCTTCCGCCGACCACTGGCGACAACATCGATGTACTGTGGAGACCTCACGCCCCACGTGTTGAGCAATTCGGCGGTACGTCCGCCCGGCCTCCCGCATGCCCACTATACGCCCTCGCTCAAAGTCCGTCAACTGCACATACGGTTCACGTCCACGCTGTCGCGGCATGCTACCAGTGTTAAAGACTGCGATGGAGCTCCGCATGCCACGGCAAACTGGCTGACACTGACGGCAGCGGTGCACAAATGCTGCGCAGCTAGCGCCATTCGACGGCCAACACCGCGGTTCCTGGTGTGTCCGCTGTGCCGTGCGTGTGATCATTGCTTGTACAGCCCTCTCGCAGTGTCCGGAGCAAGTATGGTGGGTCTGACACACCGGTGTCAATGTGTTCTTTTTTCCATTTCCAGGAGTGTATATTGTGCTTGAGGCAGGAATTCGAGTGATGTTATTCTGTACGTCCGATCCGAAAATACTGCTAACAGATAGTTAGAGAACCAGCTCGTGAAGATAACGTCTTAGACCTCCTCGCAACAAACTGACCTGACCTTCTCGTGTCAGTTAACGTAGAGGATGGTATCAGTGATCATAAGACTGCGACAGCATCTATTGACTACGGGTATTACACGAAATGGTAAGAAAGGTACGTAAATGGTTTTGCTTAGCAAGAGTGACACGAATACAAATAGCATAGTATCTGCATCAAGTATTTGGTGCTGGGAAGGAAGACAGAGCACAAGCGAGGAAACTAAAAAGCATCGTTGATTTTAATTTAGACAAGTATCTTCGGAGCAAGATCTCTAGGGATGGAAAAGACTCACCGTGGTTTATAGCCGTCCTCTGAGAACTGCTACGTAAACAAATAAAGCTTCATCACAGACGCCGGAGAAGTCCAAACCTAGCAGAAAAACAAAAGCTGAATAAGGTGGAAATGAGCTTATGGAGAATAGAGTCTTTGAAAGTAAAATTTTGTCATTCCGATCTGACTAAAATCTCGAAGACGCCCTGGTCTTATGTAAAATCACGAAGCTGTTCGAAATCATCTATTCAGTCACTTCGGGATTATAATGGTACCCAAACGAAAAATGACAGAGAGAATGGCGAAAACTGTATTCGGCTTTCGAAATTGTTTCACCACGAAAGGTGGTAATACGGTCCATCCTTGCAATCATCGCACGAACTTCTCAATGGAAGATACTGAGATAAATGATCGTGGAACAGAAAAACAGCTACAATGTCCAGACAGACATCAGGAGCAGATGAGATACCTGTAATGTACTACAAAGATTATGCGAAATAACTTGCTCCCCTTCCACCAGCAATTTATCGCAGGTAGCTGGAGCAACGAAGGGTGCATAGGTACTAGAAAAAAGCGCGAGTTCTTCCTGTTTTCAAGAAGAGCCGTAGACAGATGCACACAAATATAGGCTTATATCATAGACGTCAGTCTGTTTGAAGAATTATGCAACATGTTTTGTACCCATGTATTATGACGTTTTTGGAGAACGAAAATCGCCTCTATAAATATTAACATAGATTCCGCAAACAAAAATCTTGCGAAACTCAGCTCGGTCAGGTCCTCCATGTGATCCATAGCACTGTAGACATAACCGCTCTTGTTGATGGCGTGTTTCTCGGCTTATGGAAGGCATTCGACACCGTCCCGCACTGCCGTTTAGTGAAAAATAAATCACGAGCTTATCGAGTGTCGAACCAGAGTTTTGACTGATTTCAAGACTTTCTAGCAGACAGAACTCAACACGTCGCTCTTAACGGAACAAAATCGGCAGATGTTAAGGTAATTTCAGGAATACCACAAGTGAGTATGATAGGATCCTTACTGTTTACAATGAATATGAATGATACAGTAAAATGTATCGGAAGCTCTCTAAGGCTGTTCATAGATTGCGTGGTTTTTCATAAGATAGTCGCAGCGCCAGAAAACAGTATTGATTTGTAGAATGACGCACAGGGGATTGATGAATGGTGCAGGCCCTGGCCGTTGACCCTGAACGTAAATTAGTCAGACATATTGCGCATGCATGGTAAGAGAAATCCACTACTGTACAACTACACTGTTGATAAATTGCTGGAATAGTAACTAAAGTAAACTATCTTGGAATATCCATCCGGAGCGATCTTAAGTGGAATGACCACATAAAACAAATAACAGGAAAAACAGATGCCTGACAAAGATTCATTGGAAGAATGTTAAGGATATGTAACTCATCTAAGAAGGAGGTGACTAACAGGGCACTTGTTCGACCGATCCTTGAGTATTGTTTATCAATCTGAGACCCTAACCAGATAGGATAGATAGAAGAGATAGAGAAGATGCAACAAAGACAGGCAGGTTTCATCAAGGGATCGCTTAACCGGCACGAGAACGTTTCAAGAGTGCTCGATAAATTGGAGTTGAAAAATGGTTCAAATGGGACTTAACATCTGAGGTCATCAGTCCCATAGATTTAGAACTACTTAAACCTAACTAACCTAAGGACATCACACAAATCCATGCCCGAGGCAGGATTCGAACCTTCGACCGTAGCAGCATCGCGATTCCGGACAGAAGCGCCTAGAAACCACTCTGTCACAGCGGCCGGCTGACACTGTTTATAAAACTTTCCAGCTACACCGGAAGATGTGCGAGAGAGAACTGTCAGACCATGTGTTTCGATAAGCGCCGATGTGATAAGGAATACCACTCAATCCATGATAAGAAGACTGCAGCACTGCATTGATACCAGTGGTCATCACTTCGAACACCTTCTGTAAATGGACGTTCATGCCACCTTTGTGACCTTAGTTGACCTTCAAAGACCTTACTGTTACACATTATTGTATTCGTCTCGATAACCGCTATCAGAAAATAGGTACCAAACTATAGCATCCCATTTAAAAAACAAAGTTTACCTTGATATCTCTGAAGTGACACCATCTAGCAACAAAAAACCAAAGTCATATTATTGTCCCCGTTGCCCCATGCAACATTTGCCCCACAAACTTTTCAGCTCCTATCATACTTTCGGAGCTATTCTTGGTGCAAATAGTTAGTGACTCACCTAGTATGTTTGCATATTCAGCTGTTTTGAGTATTTAATCTATTTTTGACAATCGAGAAGGTTACACGTATCTTCCAGTGCTCGGCGAACTTCTATTTCGAAAAAGGTGGATCAGACAATTTGCATTTAATTTTGCTTGAAAAATGGAAAAAATGGCAGCACCGCATTGGAAATGTTGACTGTGGCTTTTTTCGGGTCTACTACGAGTAAGATAAGGGATTACGGGTGGTACACACGTCTCAGAGAGGGTCGAGAAGACGTTGAAGATGACGGCCGCCCTGGTCTTCAGTTAATGACGACAATGTGGAAGAAGTAAAGGAAATTGTTCTGGTAAACCGCCGAATGACCGTCAGAGAGGTTGCTGACGACATTGGCATATCCTTTGGCTCATGCCAAACTATTTTTTCCCGTGTTTTGGGAATGAAACGTGTAGCAAAAAATGGTTCAAATGGCTCTGAGCACTCTGGAACTTAACATCTGAAGTCATCAGTTCCCTAGAACTCAGAACTACTTAAACTTAACTAACCTAAGGGCATCACATACATCCATGCCCGAGGCAGGATTCGAACCTGCGACTGTAACGGTCGCGCGGTTCCTGACTGAAGCGCCTAGAACCGCTCAGCCACTCCGGCCGGCAAACGTGTAGCAGCAAACTTTGTTCCGAAACTGTAGAATATCGACCAAAACCGACGTCGCGTAGACATCACTCAGTAATTTATTACTGAATGAAGTCGACAAGGATCCAGAACATATAAAGAAGGTTATAACAGGTGGCGAAACCTTGTTATACGTGTATGACGCTGAACCCGAGGCCCAGTCGCGCGAATGGAAGCTGCCTAAAGAACCATGACCGAAAAAAATTCGAAAAACTCGATCACACTGGAGGTACTTCTAACAGTTTTATTTATTTATTTTCGCATGCAGTAGGGTAGTACATTATCAGTTTCTGGATTATGGTCGTACGGTCAATAAGGAATACTACCTGGAAGTCAAGCGCCGTTTGCGTGAAACACTCCGAAGAAAATAACCAGAACTGTGACAAAACCACTTGTGGAAATTGTATCACTATAGTGCTCCTGCCCACACCTCAATGCTTGTTCGAGATTTTTTGGTAAAAACCAAAACTGTTGCTTCCCGCGCCCGGGTTCCCGGGTTCGATTCCCGGCGGGGATCAGAGTTTTTCCCTGCCTCGTGATGACTGGGTGTTGTGTGACGTCATTAGGTTAGTTAGGTTTAAGTAGTTCTAAGTTTTAGCGGACTGATGACCATAGATGTTAAGTCCCATAGTGCTCAGAACCATTTGAACCAAAACTGTTATGTGGCCTCGATGACCTTATTCACCGTACACGGCACTCTACGAGTTCTTTCTATTCCCGAGGCTGAAGAGAACCATGAAAGAACGTCATTTTACCACCATTAACGAGATAAAAACCGAATCGCTGAGCCCCGTAGAGAGAAGTGAGTTCCAGAAGTAGTTCCAAGACTGGAAAAAACGCCAGCACAAGTGTATTATATCTGATGGGAATTACTGTTAAGGGGATAAGGTTTAGTTAACGAATAAATAAAGGTTCTTTAAGAAAGACAAAAATTCCCGTTTCTTTTTTATCGTACCTCGTATTATTCCCGTCCACATATGTTTATGAAATTACCACAACGAGAAAATTCGAGAAATTAGAGCTATTTCAGGGGCTTATCGGCAATCATTCTTTCTACGCGCAAATGGCGATTTGAACAGGGAAGGAGGGATCAGTCAGTGATTCTAGAAGAAGCCACCACCCTACACCATCAGATGACTTGTGTAGTATTGAGGTAGATGGAGAAGATGTAGATTTATTCAGCGACTAATACGAGACAGATACGTAGGTGGCTGAAGAATATCCGTAGTCGCTGGCCTGAAGGACATTTCTAGAAGTTTTCTAAGGAGGTTTTCGTGGGATATCCGGCGTCTTCATTCACCTAGCGAGAAATAATTAGCAGAAGCATCGAAGGTGCATCAATAGGAAGAGCGACCCCTTCTTCCACGCAGAGCAGTGGAACATTTCTCACAAGTTGTTTGTTAGCCCGTTCGGGCGTACTGGTTCTAATGAACTAGTCTCAGGTAATCCGTTCTTATGTCACTGCGTATTGCCCGCCTGATGTTACGAAATGTAATACATCTAGTTTACACTGCGCGATTTTTATCTGAGCGACACGCAAGTGAGTAATGCGACCTAACACGACACACTACACGCCCGCTCTAAATGTTGCTGCAGACGTAAAGAAAATTTAGAGGGGCTAGTGCAAGTCCTCGATAGATACGCAAGTCACTAAAGCGAAGCGTCGATTCGCTGGAAATATATCAGTCTGAATCAGCATAATGCAAGTCGTGCACCAAACGTTTTCCTCGCTGATTCACGTCTTGGATAGTTTAACATAGAATTCCACGCTGTAACGCAAAGGATCGCATATGTAGAATGTAGTAACTCTCTGTAAATACATCATGCAGGTATTTCACGACATATAATAACAAATTATGTTACTCTCCTAAGCAAATGATTTACAAAATATGTATGAAAGGATTCCTACGAAGTCATTGTTTGGGTAAAAGTGTCAGCTTCGTTCGAAAAAGCTTACAAGCAATGCTATATGGTAAAATAGTCGAAATTAGCCAGTGTTTCCACGCGTAATTTCGGCATCATTCTGAAGTACGAAAGGCAGAGCAATATTCTTGTGCTCAGCAAATTAAACCTGCAGTAGCTTCAAATTTTGGAGAACAGCCAGGTCTTCTAGAAAATTATGAATCCAGTCACAAATTTCGTCCAATAGTCGGTGAGGCAGTATTTTGCTCACTAAGCGGCAGTGCGGACCTGTCTCGAGTGCCTTTCGGAGGTTCAGGTTCACGACATCTACCTGGATGCGAACGTTTGCGGCATTCCGCATCTCGTGGACGAAGAGAGCGAGCTGAATGTCACAACATCTCTCTTTCCAGAGTTCACGTTGATTTTTAGAGGGGAGATTTTCCCCTTCAAGAAAAGCGTAATGCGTTACTACAAAGTGTTTTCCGCAATTCTTCTGACGATAGCGACACGGGCTAATAGTTTCACGTATGCAGGAATCCGACTATCCTTCTTATGAACATGAATAAACATGTGATTGTTTCCAGATGCTTGGAATCCTTCGCTGCAACAGCGACCTACGAGAAATTTGTGCCACCAGGGGAACAAGTTCCTTCTAAAACTCTATACAGAATCGTGCATGTATCTCATCGCACTGTAAGTGTACGCTACCCTAAACATCAGTTATTGTTAACAGCTTCACTGGAAGGTGCTGTCTACATCTACATCTACATGCATACTCTGCAAATCACATTTAAGTGACTAGCAGAGGGTTATGGAACCACCTTCACAATTCTCTATTTTTCCAGTCTCGTATAGCGCGGGTAAAAAACCAACACCTATATCTTTCCGTACGAGCTCTTATTTCCCTTATTTTATCATGGTAATCGTTTCTCCCTCTGTAGGTCGGCGTCAACAAAATATTTTCGTATTCGGAGGAGAAAGTTGTTTATTGGAATTCCGTGAGAAGACTGCTCCGCAACGAAAAATGCCTTTGTTTTAATGATCTCCACCCCAAATCCTGTACCATTTTTGAG
The DNA here is from genome assembly GCF_021461385.2 of Schistocerca piceifrons. Taxonomy (NCBI): domain Eukaryota; kingdom Metazoa; phylum Arthropoda; class Insecta; order Orthoptera; family Acrididae; genus Schistocerca; species Schistocerca piceifrons. The sequence continues at coordinate 854,163,812 of NC_060140.1, read as the reverse complement.
TTACACTCTCTCCTTATTTCGCGATAACACAAAACGTGCTGCCCTTCTTTGAAGTTTTTCGATGTACACCGTCAATCCTGCTTGGTAAGGATCCCAAACCGCGGAGCAGTATTCTAAAAGAGGGCGGACAAGCGTAGTGTAGGCAGTCTCCTCAGTAGATCTGTTGCATTTTCTAAGTGTCCTGCTAATAAAACGCAGTCATTGGTTAGCCCTCCCCACAACATTTTCTATGGGTACCTTTCAATTTAAATTGTTCGTAATTGTAATTCCTAGGTATTTAGTTGAATTTACGGCTCTCATATTTGACTGACTTGTCGTGTAGCCGACGTTTAACGGATTCCTCTTAGCAGTCTTGTGGATGACCTTCACAATTTTCGTTATTTAGTGTCAATTGCCAATTTCTACATTTACATCTACATCCATACTCCACAAGCCACCTGGCGGTGTGTGGCGGAGGGTACTATGATTACCTCTACCATTTCTTCCTTATATTTCAGTCTCGCATCGTTCGTGGAAAGAAGGATTGTCGGTATGCCTCTGTGTGGGCTCTAATCTCTCTGATTTTATCCTCATGGTCTCTTCGCGAGATATACGTGGGAGGGAGCAATATACTGCTTGACTCCTCGGAGAAGGTATGTTCTCGAAACTTCAACAAAAGCCCGTACCGAGCTACTGAGCGTCTCTCTTGCAGAGTCTTGCACTGGAGTTTATCTATCATCTCCGTAACGCTTTCGCGATTACTAAATGATCCTTTAACGAAGCGCACTGCTCTCCGTTGGATCTTCTCTTTCTCTCCTATCAACCCTATCTGGTACGGATAGTGTACTGCAACCTACTTCCTTTGCTTTCGGATTGCATTTCCTTAGGATTATTCCAATGAATCTCAGTCTGGCATCTGCTTTACCGACGATTAATTTTATATGGTCATTCCATTTTAAATCACTCCTAATGCCTACTCCCAGATAATTTATGGAATTAATGCTTCCAGTTGCTGACCTGCTGTATTGTAGCTAAATGATGAAGGATCTTTCTTTCTATGTATTCGCAACACATTACACTTGTCTATATTGAGACTCAATTGCCATTCCCTGGACCATGCGTCAATTCTTTGATTATCCTCCTGCATTTCAGTGCCTTTTTCCATTGTTACAACCTCTCGATATACTACAGTAACATCCGCAAAAAGCCTCAGTGAACTTCCGATGTCATCCATAAAGTCATTTATATATATTGTGAATAGCAACGGTCCTACGACACTCCCTTGCGGCACACCTGAAATCACTCTTACTTCGGAAGACTTCTCTCCATTGAGAATGACATCGCACCATATAGATATCTTTTCTAAAACGTTTTGCTATTTGTTTTGATCTTCTGATGACTTTACTAGACGATAAACGACAGCATCATCTGCAAACCTCTCCGACAGGAAATCACGAATTCCAGTCACATAACTGACACGATATTCCATAAGCAGGCAATTTCACTACAAGCCGCTTGCGAAGTGCAGTTTGGAAAGCGTTCTGGAAATCTAGAAATACGGAATCAATTTGAAATTCCTTCTCAATAGCACTCAACACTTCATGCGAGTTAAGAGCTAGTTTTTCACAAAAAGGATGTTTTCTAAATCCATGATGACTAAGTGTCAAGAGGCCGTTTTCTCCGAGGTAATTCATTGTTGTTGTTGTTGTGGTCCTCAGTCCCGAGACTGGTTTGATGCAGCTCTCAACGCTACTCTATCATGTGCAAGCTTCTTCATCTCCCAGTACGTAATGCAGCCTACATCCCTCTGAATCTGCTTAGTGTATTCATCCCTTGGTCTCCCTCTACGATTTTTACCCTCCACGCTGCCCTCCAATACTAAATTGGTGATCCCTTGATGCCTCAGAACATGTCCTACCAACCGATCACTTCGTCTAGTCAAGTTGTGCCACAAACTCCTCTTCTCCCCAATCCTATTCAGTACCTCCTCATTAGATATGTGATCTACCCATCTACTCTTCAGCATTCTTCTGTAGCACCAAATTTCGAAAGCTTCTATTCTCTTCTTGTCCAAATTAATTATCGTCCATGTTTCACTTCCATACATGGCTACACTCCATACATATACTTTCAGAAACGACTTCCTGACACTTAAATCTATACTCGATGTTAACAAATTTCTATTCTTCAGAAACGCTTTCCTAGCCATTGCCAGTCTACATTTTATATCCTCTCTACTTCGACCATCATCAGTTATTTTGCTCCCCAAATAGCAAAACTCCTTTACTACTTTAAGTGTCTTTAGGATTGGAATTATTATATTCTTCTTGAAGTCTGAGGGTATTTCACCTGTCTCATACATTTTGCTCACCAGATGGTAGAGTTTTGTCAGGACTGGCTCTCCCGAGACTGTCAGTAGTTCTGATGGAATGTTGTCTACTCCCGGGGCCTTGTTTCGACTTAGGTCTTTCAGTGCTCTATCAAACTCTTCACGCAGTAACATATCTCCCATTTCATCTTCATCTACATCCTCTTCCATTTCTATAACATTGCCCTCAAGTACATCGCCCTTGTATAGACCCTCTATATACTCCTTCCACCTTTCTGCTTTCCCTTCTTTGCTTAGAACTGGGTTCCCATCTGAGCTCTTGATATTCATACAAGTCGTTCTCTTTTCTCCAAAAGTCTCTTCAATTTTCCTGTAGGCAGTATCTATCTTACTTCTAGTGAGATAAGCCTCTACATCCTTACATTTGTCCTCTAGCCGTGCCTGCTTAGCCATTTTGCACTTCCTGTAGATCTCATTTTTGAGACGTTTGTATTCCTTTTCGCCTGCTTCATTTACTGCATTTTCATATTTTCTTCTTTCGTCAATTAAATTCAATATTCCTTCTGTCGCCCAAGGATTTCTACTAGCCCTCGTCTTTTTACCTACCTGATCCTCTGCTGCCTTCACTACTTCATCCCTCAAAGCTACCAATTCTTCTTCTACTGTATTTCTTTCCCCCATTCTTGTCAACTGTTCCCTTATGGTCTCCCTGAAACCCTGTACAACCTCTGGTTTAGTCAGTTTATCCAGGTCCTATCTCCTTAAATTCCCATCTTTTTGTAGCTTCTTCAGCTTTAATCTACAGTTCATAACCAATAGATTGTTGTCGGAGTCCACATTTGACCCTGGAAATGTCTTACAATTTAAAACCTGGTTCCTAAATCTCTGTCTTACCATTATATAATCTATCTGATACCTTTTAGTATCTCCAGGCTTCTTCCATGTATACAACCTTCTTTTATGATTCTTGAACCAAGTGTTAGCTATGAATAAGTTGTGCTCTGTGCAAAATTCCACCGGGCGGCTTCCTCTTTCATTTCTTACCCCCAATCCATATTCACCTACTACGTTTCCTTCTCTCCCTATTCCTACTACCGAATTCCAGTCACCCATGACTATTAAATTTTCGTCACCCTTCACTATCTGAATAATTTCTTTTATTTCATCATACATTTCTTCAATTTTTTCGTCATCTGCAGAGCTAGTTGGCATATAGACTTGTACTACTGTCGTAGGCATGGGCTTCGTGTCTATCTTGGTCACAACAATCCGTTCGCTGTGCTGTTTGTAGTAGCTTACCCGCATTCCGATCGTTTTATTCATTATTAAACCTACTCCTGCATTACCTCTATTTGATTTTGAATTTATAACCCTGTATTCACCTGACCAAAAGTCTTGTCCATCCTGCCACCGAACTTCACTAATTCCTGCTATATCCAACTTTAACCTACCCATTCCCCTTTTTAAATTTTCTAACCTAACTGCCCGATTAAGGGATCTAGCATTCCACGCTCCGATCCGTAGAACGCCAGTTTTCTTTCCCCTGATAACGACGTCCTCCTGAGTAGTCCCCGCCCGGGGATCCGAATGGGGGACTATTTTACCTCCGGAATATTTTACCCAAGAGGACGCCATCATCATTTATCCATACAGTAGAGCTGCATGCCCTCGGGAAAAAATTACGGCCGTAGTTTCCCCTTGCTTTCAGCCGTTCGCAGTACCAACACAGCAAGGCCGTTTTGGTTAGTGTTACAAGGCCAGATCAGTCAATCATCCAGACTGTTGCCCCTGCAACTACTGAAAAGGCTGCTGCCCCTCTTCAGGAACCATACGTTTGTCTGGCCTCTCAACAGATACGCCTCCGTTGCGGTTGCACCTACGGTACGGCTATCTGTATCGTTGAGGCACGCAAGCCTCCCCACCAACGGCAAGGTCTATGGTTCATGGGGGGTGGGGGTTATTCATTATGTTCGAATATAATATATGTTCCAAAATGTTGCTGCATATCGACGTTAATGACATGAGCCTCTAATTCAGCGGATTACTCCTACTACCTTCCTTGAATATTGGTGTGACCTGTGCAACTCTGCAGTCTTTGGATACGGATCTTTCGTCGAGCGAACGGTTGTATATGATTATTAAGTATGGAGCTCTTGCATCAGCATACTCTGAAAGGAACCTAAATTGTACACAGTCTGGACTAGAAGACTTGCTTTTATTAAGTGATTTAAGTTGCTTGACTACTCCGAGGATATTTACTTCTTCGTTACACATATTGGCAGCTGTTCTCGATTCGAATTCTGGAATATGTGTTTCGTCTTCTTTTGCGAAGGCATTTCGGAAGACTGTGTTTAGTGACTCTACGGTACCATTGTCTTCGATAGTATCTCCATTATTATCGCGGACAGGAGGCATTGATTGCGTCTTGCCGCTAGCGTGCTTCAGATGCGACCAAAGTCTCTTTGGATTTTCTACCAGGTTTCGAGACAACGTTTCGTTGTGGAAACTGTTATAAGCATCTCGCTTTGAAGCCCGCGCTACTTTTCGAGCTTCTGTAAAAGATCGAGAATCTTGGGGATTTTGCTTCTGTTTAAATTTGACATGCTCTTTTCGTTGTTTCTGCAACAGTGTTCTCACCCGTTTTGTGTACCAAAGAGAATCACCTCGGTCGTTTGTTAATTTATTTGGTATCATCATCATCATCATCAGCCAATTCAATCATTAAATGATGTGACCTCTTCGAGTCGTGGATTCAGGTAGGCTTTCAGCAGTCTTCTCCAAGTGGGACAGTTTTGGGCAGTTCTCTGCCAGGTGTTACCAGCGATCTTCTTGATGTCTTTGTCCCATCTGTCTGGTGGTCTTCCTCTAGGCCTCCGGTGCTCTCTCGGACTCCACTCTAGTACTAGCTTCGTCCATCTGTTGTCTTTTCTTCTTGCGACAAGGCCAGCCCACTGCCATTTCAAGGAATCTACTAAGATGTCGTTAACCTTCATCACAGACCGGATGTCATCTGCCCTTTTCTATCCTTTCTTGTATAGCCCAGCATTGATCTCTCCGTGGCTCTCTGTGCTGTCTTAAGTTTCCCTTTTGTCAATGAGTTCAGTGTTAAGTCTCGCAGCCATACGTCATCACAGGAAGGATGCGTTGATCAAATACTGCTTTCTTCAGATTTACTGGCATTTTTGATCTGAATAATGTTGAATTCTTCCCAAATACTTGCCAGCCAAGCCTGAAGCGTCGATAGATTTCTGGCCTTATGTCTCCCTTCATATTTATATTCTGGCCAAAGTAGACATATTAACTGACCTCTTCTACTAGATTGTCCTTGACTTTCCCACCTCCAGCTGGGACCCATTTGTTGGACATTACTTTTGTTTTGGAAATCTCTCAATTGCTGCCGATACTACTTCTTTGAATTCAAGCCACATCTGGTCTACACTTATATTGTTGATCTGAAAGGAGTGGAGATTGTCTCTCAGGAACCATCATACACCGCATTCTCACAAGGACGTTACCCATATGTGTCATAGGTATTCCATACCAGTCCAGTAGCGTGTGGCATGACTGTAACCACGGATTGTTCCTTAGGAATAAGGTCTGTGTAGCGGCACCTTTCGCAGAACCTGTTCACACGAGATGTTGTTGTTCAGTCTAGCCTTAGACCATAGGTGACACAGACCGAGCATGTCGTCATTACGGTGAAAGCAACATCTCGACCAGCTTAGTGGTGACGGCTTACAGTTACAGAGAACTTCTTTATTTTTATCTTAACTATAGTATTTTCATTACAGATGTCTTTAATGCAATAGAAGAATCTTGTGCAGCGATTACTTTTACCGAAAGATGTGTGAATTGAAGTGACATTTCGTTCCACAGGTAAAGTTGTTATAAAAACTTAAAAAAATGCGAACACGTTTTTCAACATTAAGCCATTATATTTACAGGTGGAGCTAAGAAGCGTCTTCGTTACATAACAGGTGCGAATGTCGTTCTATTTGCGAGTAGTTATTTGTGTCTAAATATTACGATTTGAATGATAATGACCCTTACATATCTGCCTGGCAAAAATACCTGCGGAAAATGTTTGAAGCAATGACTGCTAGGACTTCCGGTTTTCCGTTTTACTTCGTAATTTGTTCTTACGTAATCTCAAAACGAGCTACAGCTAGAAAAGTACTAAAATGAAGGATTTTACTCGAAACGACTACATAAAGCTGTGCAGGAGACATATTTGAAAAACCTTTCAGAGATAGTTCCATGAGCCTTAAGTTAGGATGTTTGTTGATCCTCAGACCTAAAGCTCGATGAATGCCGAAGATTTTGAGACGGTAGAATGTTAACATGTAATTCCCTAAATGAGTTTTCTCTACAACCAACGTTTTCTAAAATAATATGTTTCTTACTTTCAAACTGTTTCGGTATTTGTACTTGATTAAGCAACAGCGATAAAACGTAAACGCTTATTTCGAGTAAAAGCCGGACATTATGGGTAGAAATAGATGCCATTTCTTAAAAAAAGCATAACGTAACGTTTCGCACGAATTGTTGAGGAATCGTGAGAAGTTAAATACTTCCTGCCAAACTGATGATTCGTCTTCTACTATTGCCAGCGACGACCTAGATAGGTCGAAGTGCGACAAAAACGGGGATTCGCTGAAGTAATAATTCTATTGTTTGTAAAAAGAAAAAAAATGACAGTATAATGTTTCAGTCTACTTGTTATCTTCCACCTGACCAAACACAAAAAATAAACATCGCATTAATACTAGTAATTTCGGAGAAAATATGTTAATTTCACTAATACACGTGTAATATTCAAACAACAAGTCATTTCACTGTTCATGCTTGATTTCAGCTGTAGATGAGAAAAATTATAATGGACGGCTCCATTTTGCATTGTGCGCAATGTCAGAAACTCGGCCTTTTTGCCTGCATCTCCTGACGTAGATACTATTTCAAATCTTAACGCGGCAGAGGTAGGGGCGCCTGCGGTCTGTATGTGTTTATGGTCACACCAGCCTATACCCCAGGTGAGCCTGTGTTTCCATGATACGTAATCTTAACGTAGTGATGCGCTACCATAGGAATCGTGTTAGTTGAAACGTTTGAATCAGGATCGGGTGGAGGTTGTTGTGGTCTTCAGTCCTGAGACTGGTTTGATGCAGCTCTCCGACCTATTCTATCCTGTGCAAGCTTCTTCATTTCCCAGTATCTACCGCAGCCTACATCCTTCTGAATCGGCTTAGTGTATTCATCTCTTCGTCTCCCTCTACGATTTTTACCCTCCACGCTGCCCTCCAATATTAAATTGGTGGTCCCTCGATGTCTCAAACATGCTCTACCAACCGATCCCTTCTTCTAGTCAAGTTGTGCCACAAGCTCCTCTTCTCCCCAATTCTATTCAATATCTCCTCATTAGTTATGTGATCTACCCATCTAATCTTCAGCATTCTTCTGTAGCACCACATTTCGAAAGCTTCTATTCTCTTCTTGTCTAAACTACTTATCGTCCACGTTTCACTTCCATACATGGCTACACTCCATACAAACACCTTCAGAAACGACTTCCTGACATTTAAATCCATACTCGATGTTATCAAATTTCTCTTCTTCAGAAACGCTTTCCTTGCCATTGCCAGTCTACATTTTATATCCTCTCTACTTCGACCATCATCAGTTATTTTGCTCCCCAAATAGCATAACTCCTTTACTACTTTAAGTTTCTCATCTAATTCCCTCAGAATCACCCGATGTAATTCGACTACATTTTATTATCCTCGTTTTGCTTTTGTTGATGTTCATCTTATACCCTCCTTTCAAGACACTGTCAATTCCGTACAACTGCTCTTCCAAGTCCCTTGCCGTCTCTGACAATTACAATGTCATCGGCGAACCTCAAAGTTTTTATTTCTTCTCCATGGATTTTAATACCTACTGGAGGTAGGGAACCATTATTTCGGGCAGAATAAGGAGAGATGAAAATGAACAGATAGAGAAAGTGTATGAGGATATTGAAAGGGTAATGCAGTATGTAAAGGGGGTCGAAAATCTAATAGTCATGGGCGACTGGAATGCAGTTGTAGGGGAAGGAGTAGAAGAAAAGGTTACAGGAGAATATGGGGTTGGGACACGGAATGAAAGAGGAGAAAGACTAATTGAGTTCTGTAACAAGTTTCAGCTAGTAATAGCGAATACCCTGTTCAAGAATCACAAGAGGAGGAGGTATACTTGGAAAAGGCCGGGAGATACGGGAAGATTTCAATTAGATTACATCATGGTCAGACAGAGATTCCGAAATCAGATACTGGATTGTAAGGCGTACCCAGGAGCAGATATAGACTCAGATCACAATATAGTGGCGATGAAGAGTAGACTGAAGTTCAAGACATTAGTCAGGAAGAATCAATACGCACAGAAGTGGGATACGGAAGTACTAAGGAATGACGAGATACGTTTGAAATTCTCTAACGCTATTGATACAGCAATAAGGAATAGCGCAATTGGCAGTACAGTTGAAGAGGAATGGACATCTCTAAAAAGGACCATCACAGAAGTTGGGAAGGAAAACATAGGTACAAAGAAGGTAGCTGCGAAGAAACCATGGGTAACAGAAGAAATACTTCAGTTGATTGATGAAAGGAGGAAGTTCAAACATGTTCCGGGAAAATCAGGAATACAGAAATACAAGTCGTTGAGGAATGAAATAAATAGGAAGTGCAGGGAAGCTAAGACGAAATGGCTGCAGGAAAAATGTGAAGACATCGAAAAAGATATGATTGTTGGAAGGACTGACTCAGCATACAGGAAAGTCAAAACAACCTTTGGTGACATTAAAAGCAACGGTGGTAACATTAAGAGTGCAACGGGAATTCCACTGTTAAATGCAGAGGAGAGAGCAGATAGGTGGAAAGAATACATTGAAAGCCTCTATGAGGGTGAAGATTTGTCTGATGTGATAGAAGAAGAAACAGGAGTCGATTTAGAAGAGATAGGGGATCCAGTATTAGAATCGGAATTTAAAAGAGCTTTGGAGGACTTACGGTCAAATAAGGCAGAAGGGATAGATAACATTCCACCAGAATTTCTAAAATCATTGGGGGAAGTGGCAACAAAACGACTATTCACGTTGGTGTGTAGAATATATGAGTCTGGCGATATACCATCTGACTTTCGGAAAAGCATCATCCACACAATTCCGAAGACGACAAGAGCTGACAAGTGTGAGAATTATCGCACAATCAGCTTAACAGCTCATGCATCGAAGCTGCTTACAAGAATAATATACAGAAGAATGGAAAAGAAAATTGAGAATGCGCAAGGTGACGATCAGTTTGGCTTTAGGAAAAGTAAAGGGACGAGAGAGACAATTCTGACGTTACGGCTAATAATGGAAGCAAGGCTAAAGAAAAATCAAGACACTTTCATAGGATTTGTCGACCTGGAAAAAGCGTTCGACAATATAAAATGGTGCAAGCTGTTCGAGATTCTGAAAAAAGTAGGGGTAAGCTACAGGGAGAGACGGGTCATATACAATATGTACAACAACCAAGAGGGAATAATAAGAGCGGACAATCAAGAACGAAGTGCTCGTATTAAGAAGGGTGTAAGACAAGGCTGTAGCCTTTCACCTCTACTCTTCAATCTGTGCATCGAGGAAGCAATGATGGAAATAAAAGAAAGGTTCAGGAGTGGAATTAAAATACAAGGTGAAATGATATCAATGATACGATTCGCTGATGACATTGCTATCCTGAGTGAAAGTGAAGAAGAATTAAATGATCTGCTGAACGGAATGAACAGTCTAATGAGTACACAGTATGGTTTGAGAGTAAATCGGAGAAAGACGAAGGTAATGAGAAGTAGTAGAAATGAGAACAGCGAGAAACTTAACATCAGGATTGATGGTCACGAAGTCAATGAAGTTAAGGAATTCTGCTACCCAGGCAGTAAAATAACCAATGACGGACGGAGCAAGGAGGACATCAAAAGCAGACTCGCTATGGCAAAAAAGGCATTTCTGGCCAAGAGAAGTCTACTAATATCAAATACCGGCCTTAATTTGAGGAAGAAATTTATGAGGATGTACGTCTGGAGTACAGCATTGTATGGTAGTGAAACATGGACTGTGGGAAAACCGGAACAGAAGAGAATCGAAGCATTTGAGATGTGGTGCTATAGAAGAATGTTGAAAATTAGGTGGACTGATAAGGTAAGGAATGAGGAGGTTCTACGCAGAATCGGAGAGGAAAGGAATATGTGGAAAACACTGATAAGGAGAAGGGACAGGATGATAGGACATCTGCTAAGACATGAGGGAATGACTTCCATGGTACTAGAGGGAGCTGTAGAGGGCAAAAACTGTAGAGGAAGACAGAGATTGGAATACGTCAAGCAAATAATTGAGGACGTAGGTTGCAAGTGCTACTCTGAGATGAAGAGGTTAGCACAGGAAAGGAATTCGTGGCGGGCCGCATCAAACCAGTCAGTAGACTGATGACCAAAAAAAAAAGGAGATATGGTTCTAGCTGATAGGATGGGTAAATATCGGAGCGGACTTCATTGTCTGGGAGGGGGAATCGGTTGAAGCTGTATAAAGACAGTCTGCAAGCGCAGTTGTAGAGACGGTCGGACGTGTTGGTAATGGATTTGTGATCAGAGGTGCAACAGTGGTGTTGTTGGAATCTACTTTGCGGATCGTGTAGCATATGCGGATGTGTTCAGTGGGAGGCAAGATGGATAGGAATTTGATATGGTAGGTGATCCGTATTGTGGGAGATAAACGATTGCGAAAAAGAAAGACGGAGTGCATGGCAGTCAGGGATTTGAAGGCAATGATGGGAACTGAGTGGGGCAGATATCTAGGCAACATTGTCGTGGGGGAGGATAGAGTGGATTAGCGAAAGGGGGGAAAGCTGAATGGCGGGAGAAGTGTACAGAGGGTCTATGCAATGGAGATGACCTTGCAAGCAATATTATAGAAACGGAAGAGGACGTAAATGAAGATGAGAAGGGAGATATGATACTGCGAGAAGAATTTGACGCAGCACTGAAAAGCCCAAGTCGAAACAAGGTCCCGGGAGTAGACTACTTCCTCTCAGAAGTATTGATAGCCTTGGGGGAGCCAGCTGTGACAAAACTATTCCATCTGGTATGCAAGATGTTTGACACAGGCGAAATATCCTCAGGGTTTAAGAAAAATGTAATAATTAGGGAAACCAGTTGCTGACAGGCGTGAAAATTACCGAACTACCAGTTTAATAAGTCATGGTTGCAAAATACTGACATGGATTCTTTACAGACGAATGGAAAAACTGGTAGAAGCCAATTTCGGGGAAGGGCTCTTTGGCTTGTGGAGAAATGTAGGAACACGCAAGGCGATTCTGACCCTACGACCTATCTGAGAAGATAGATTAAAGAAAGGCAAACCTAAGGTTATAGCAATTATACATTTAGGTTTGTGAACATTTACTGGATTACTTTTTTGAAATTCTGAAGGTAGAAAGGGTAAAATGCAGGGAACAGAATGCTATGTACAACGTGTACAGTAACAAGACGGCAGTTATAAGAGTCGAGGGGTATGAGAGGAAAGCAATGGTTGCGAAGGGAATGAGACAAAGTTGTAGCCTATCGCCAATGGTATTCAATGTGTATATTGAGCAAGCAGTAAGGAAACAAAAGAAAAATTGGGAGTGACAAAGTTCAGGGAGAAAAATGAAAACATGAGGTTTGCTGGTGACACTGTAATTCTGTCAGAGACAGCAAGATTTGGAAGACTAGTTGAACGGAATGGGCGGCGTCTTGAAAGGAGGGTATATAATGTAGTCGAATTAAAGCAGGTGATGGTGAGAGAACTAGATCAGGAAACGAGACAGTTTAAGTAGTAGGTGAAGTTTGTTATTTGGGCAGCAGAATAATCGACGATGGCAGTTGCAGAGATGATATAAAATGTACACTGGCAATGGTAAGAAAATATTTCTGAAGAAGTGAAATATCTTCAGATTGGTTATAAATTTAATTGTTAGGGAGTCTTTCCTGAGAGTGTTTGTATGGAGTGTAGCCATGTATGAAACCGAAACATAAATGATAAAAAGTTTAGACAAGAAGAGAACAAAAGCTTTAGAGATGTAGTGCAACAGAAGAATGCTCAAGACTAGATAGGTAGATCAAATAACTAATAAGGATGTACGGAATAGAATTGGGGAGAAAAGAAATTTGTGGTGCAACCTGATTTGAAGAAGAAATCTGTTGAGAGGACAGATTCTGAGACATCAAGGGATGACCAGATTAGTACTGGATGGAGGTGTGGGGGGATAAAAATCGTAGAGGGAAACCAAGAGATGAATACACTAAGCAGACTGAGAAGGATGTAAGTTTCAGCAGTTACTCGGAGGTGAAGCAGCTTGCACAGGCTAGAGTAGCATGGAGAGCTGCATCAAATCAGTCTTTAAACTGAAGACCACGACAACAACAGTGGATGCTCACAATCCCCATGTTCGGCATGTCAGTGGTTTTAGTGTCTTTTGTCGGGTGGGCTTCCGGTTGGATAGTTAGTAGAGCAGGTTTCGATGTTGGCTCCAGGTCGAACATTAATAAAACATATTGTGGTAAAGTCATAGGGATGTTGCGGGTGGTCCATAATGTAATTAATTATTGCTTGTGTCTTGGAAGGTTTTCCTTTAAGAGCTGCTGGATACTCCAGGAAGAAAGCTGGTTAAGATGGCGTTAGAGGGATCGTTGAGATTTCTGGAATGTTCGGTAGAGGGCTAGGAAAATAATGTTATCAAAGTACTGAAGGAAGTGAATTGCAAGGGGTGATGTTAGACATAACCAGCAGCGTAGAGAATGTAGGGGAGAGGTCTGACGGAAATAGAGCGTGGCAGAAAGTACGGGATTTAGTACTCCTAGTTGTGAGAAAGGATGGGCGAGTAGATAGAAAGGAACCAATAGGGCGGCCATAGTTAACTGGGGGCTCACATGTCTGGAGTCAGAAGATGAGAATGAAATGCCATACACAGTAACAGGATTTCTCGAAAACATGGGACACGAAAATTGTCGATTTTCTATTGTTACGTTCATGGGATAGGAGTTATTAGAGATACAGGAGTTGGCCATCGAAGGAAAAGTTGGGGCAGAAGCCATACTGATAAACTAGAAAGAGGCGCTGGTTCATGTGTTTATGGAAGCGTTGGAAGAAAATGGACCTAAAAATGGCTCTGAGTACTATGGGACTCAACTTCTGAGGTCACTTAAACCTAACTAACCTGAGGACATCACACACATCCATGCCCGAGGCAGGATTCGAAACTGCGCAAGTAAACGTGACGAATTGTGAGAGCAGGCGAAATACCACATAGACGTCTCACAGAAATGAAAACAACCTGCGACCGTAGCAGTCTCGCGGCTCCAGACTGTAGCACCTAGAACCGAAAATGGACTTAAAAAACCTTGCTGTTCACCGAAGGGAGTATGATGGTTCGATAGGAAAAAGCAAAGTCAGGGAGCTTCTTACATCTGAAGAAAAGTAGGATTTTGGACGTTTTCCACAGCTTGGCCTGTGCCGAGAATCGTATTGAAAAGTGTTGGAAGTGTGACTAGATACAAACAGGAAAATATTTTCAGGCTTCTGTGGAGTATGCAGCTGTAATGGGGAACGTTGTTGAGTTTTTTGTGTAATGCTTGTTGCACGTCACGTGTTGTCATGGGTCTGGTTCTACGTGTCGCATATGAAACATTTCACTTGGCGACGTGTCTGCATGGAGTTCTTTAAGAAATTGATGGTAACTTTGTGCTCGAGTTGGACGAAAATAATTCACGATGAAGTCGTCTGGGTTAGTCAAAGAACTGGAATCAAACTCGACTGAAAACCGAAAGAGTACCAGAACTATCTAGTCTTCTCGCAGGGGGTGTGGCATGACTGTCGCTATCGCGCCACTGGCTCGTCGTCACTGGCGCCAGCAGCACTGGCGCCACTGCCCATGCCATCGCTGGCGCCAGCTCGCCCGCTAATGCCCCGCGCGCGACCGCCTCCACCGGCCCCCACGTGCGTTTTATTGCCGCAAGACCGGTTTGCGGAACTGGCTCGATTTCTCTCCCGGAGTAAATATTGGCGCGCGCGAAACGCTTTAGCAGAGCGAGTGTTCGAGAGCGGGCGATATACGCGCGGCCGCTATGGAGGGCGACGTTTATGCAATTAGATGTCTCGCGACAAGAACTGGAATAAACATTAGCGTCCAACGTCCGACGTCGGACATAACTCTGAGCGCACGGTTGTTCTGCGGCCGGCGAGGCTGCTGGAAGCAGGGCACCGAGTAACAAATTTTTACCTGCAATTTGTCAGCGGAAAAATTATCCGCCACGCGTTGGCACACAGCGGGAACCTGTTGGGTCGTACAGGCACGCGGACAACACTCTAAACAAGCCATTACGCAGACAGTGAAACGCCGGTGGATCGAGACCGTTTACCGAGCACAGCGGGGCCAGGCGTTTAACTCACTCGAGCGGTGACCACTTCTAGAAGACCGCAGTTACCATAACCAGTGACTCGCCTGACGATCTGACACCTCTAATTCATCTCCAATCAACATGGAATTTCGAAGCTCCGTATTCCCACGATTAAACAGTGACGAAAGAAATATGACGTGACACGGATAAATTAGCAGTTGCTTACATGCACTGGGGTCAGGGCACCACCAAATCTGACACTGCGCTACAGTAGTTTTACCGACGTCCAATAAGCCTGAAATATGGTTTCTCTATTGTTTGTTATTTATTAGATTGCAAAGCAATGGCGTATCGTTTCTGGTCCAATTCTTAGTTATTTTCTCTTACTACTACTGACAATATATTTACGTTTATGCCGTGCTGTCCACTAACCTCCTTCTTTTTTGGTTCGTTCAACTTCATGCTCCTCCCCCTCCCCGTTTGCCAGCCCTCCATCCTCCTCCCCTCCCCACCTCCCCCTACAACCTAACTCCCACCGTAAGCACCCATGGGAATGGTAACGCTATGTCTTCCTCTGGATGGCAAGTACATTTTTGGTGAGTTGAAAAAAGACAACTTGTCGTTTAATGTTTGTATTTACTTGGGACATTATTAAAAAGTTTTTTATCCGCACGGAATTTGTAAATTTTGGTGTGATAAAAATTTTTGTACTTGTAAATGGTCGAAAGTGATGAGGATTTCTAATCTTCTATTGTTTTCTTTTAATACTAATGTTGCTAGTCATTTTTAGAGAGTTTTACTTATCTAAATGGCATACAACTTTTTAATAAGCGCCGTAGGTGGTGCTGTTTTATTTTACTGTTCAGTGGTTTTAAACGACTGTTAGTTTTCGGTAATGGATTTAAAAGGCAAAAGTTTTATTGTTGACTTGCACGGTTTCGTATTTAATGATTTTTACGTGCCAACGTGGAATACAATTTTGTGATACGCGCCGATTGTGGCGCTGCTGTGTTTTACTGGCCAGTAACTTTACGTATGTGACTCTTTTTGGTACCTATCTAAAGAAGTTCTCCTACTGTTTTCAGCACGGTTTCACATTTAATGATTTTCGCGTGCCAATATGAAGTAGAATTTTGTAACACGCGGCATATGTGGCGCTGTTGTGAATTACTGGTTAGTGATTATAAGTATTTGACACTTTTTGGCAAAGATTTAAAAGCAATATTAATTTTATTGTGGGCTTGTACGATTATTGTATGAATAGTTGCACTCTTGACGGTCTGAGAACATTTTAAGAAATAAAAAGGTTTCCTATGTCCTGATAGGGCACTGCCTTTCCGAGGTTTCCTATGACAAAGGAAGGAGTGAACTACCAGTTACCTGTATGCACTGTGAATGTACATTATACATTTCGTTGACCTCTTCGGAAATGCCATTTTCGACTTTGTTATGTGAGTTTAGAACGATATGTTCTGTCTCTTTGGCATGTACTTAAGAATTTGGTAATAGATGTATTAGATTTGAGTGTCAATTTGATTTTCTGCCCTGTAGGTTAATTTGAAGTTGGGTCTCGGCCCGAAACTAGTCATCGAATGGAACATAAAATATTTGCAACTTGGATTGTTTTTTCGTTCTATTAATTACTAAAGTAGCGTAGCTCAATAGTGGAGAGGCATCTGGACTAGATGAGGTACTTGTGAGATTGTACAATATTATGCGAAAGAATTTTCTCAGCTTCGAACGGTAATTTATCTTACTTCACTGGAACAACAAGTCGCTTTCAACAACGACTTTCGAACTGATTCACCTATTACTGACGGCAATCTGTTGTAGAATTGTGCAGCTTGTTCTATACTCACGCATCATGACATCACTCAGAATGAAAATCTCCCCTATAAAAAACACTATCGATATCTAAACACAGCTCGCTTTGTCCGTCCATGAAATTCGGCACCTGGGTGGATGCCTTTTCTCTTGAGTTCTGGAAGGCAGTCAGCTCACCTCGACACTTCATTTACTGAACAAAATACTATCCCGGCGGCCACTGGACTAGATTTGCAACTGCATTCAGGGCTTTATACGAGACACTACTCATTATGTTGTTTTTAATGTAAAGAAATCGACAGATGTTGAGATAATTTCTGGAATACGTCAGTGGAATGTTATAGAGCTATTACAGTGTCCCAAAAACGTTGCGACAAATTTCGAGGGATTGTAGAAGGTGCCTTGGGGAACAAATCGAGCATAGGAACCCGTGTCCAGAAGCATCATCCAACGACGCTACAGAGCGTCAAAGTTATAGGCACTAGCGCCTACTGCTAGGCCAACCCTTCAGCAGTAAACGTGACTTTGTACACTGACAGACCATTGGCGGAACGTCTCGCAACGTTGTTTGTTATTCTGTGAACGTGACTGATTGCCACGGTCGCCAGTGGAGAAAATGGCGTATACAGGCCTTGTATAGGCCTTGTCTCCTATGAATGTGATGCTCTGGTGTCTTTGTAGATGATGGTTTCGGACATGGGTTTCCATCTACAGTTTATTTTTCTCCTGTCTACAAAAAAAAAAAAGAAGAGGAGATTTTGGAGGATTCCAGAATAACATTGTCTGTAGATGGAATCCCATGTCTGAAACTATCATGCACTGAGATGAAAGAGCATTGCATTCACATGGGGCATGGCCTTTCTGCGCAGCAGTTAGCTCCATCTTCGCCACTGGCGATCGTGACAATAAGTCGCGATCAGAATGACAGACAACATTGTGAGACATTCCGCACTAAGTCACGTTTAGTGCCAAAGGGGAGGCCTAGGGTCAGGCGCTGGAGCCTACAACATCGAAGCTCTGTAGTGTCTTTGGATGACGTTCTCTGGACATGGATTCCTATCCTCGACTTTTTCATCAAGATACCCTCTACAATCCCTCAAAGTCTGCCGCAGCATTTCTGGAGCACCCTATATAATACACTCCTGGAAATGGAAAAAAGAACACATTGACACCGGTGTGTCAGACCCACCATACTTGCTCCGGACACTGCGAGAGGGCTGTACAAGCAATGATCACACGCACGGCACAGCGGACACACCAGGAACCGCGGTGTTGGCCGTCGAATGGCGCTAGCAGCGCAGCATTTGTGCACCGCCGCCGTCAGTGTCAGCCAGTTTGCCGTGGCATACGGAGCTCCATCGCAGTCTTTAACACTGGTAGCATGCCGCGACAGCGTGGACGTGAACCGTATGTGCAGTTGACGGACTTTGAGCGAGGGCGTATAGTGGGCATGCGGGAGGCCGGGTGGACGTACCGCCGAATTGCTCAACACGTGGGGCGTGAGGTCTCCACAGTACATTGATGTTGTCGCCAGTGGTCGGCGGAAGGTACACGTGCCCGTCGACCTGGGACCGGACCGCAGCGACGCACGGATGCACGCCAAGACCGTAGGATCCTACGCAGTGCCGTAGGGGACCGCACCGCCACCTCCCAACAAATTAGGGACACTGTTGCTCCTGGGGTATCGGCGAGGACCATTCGCAACCGTCTCCATGAAGCTGGGCTACGGTCCCGCACACCGTTAGGCCGTCTTCCGCTCACGCCCCAACATCGTGCAGCCCGCCTCCAGTGGTGTCGCGACAGGCGTGAATGGAGGGACGAATGGAGACGTGTCGTCTTCAGCGATGAGAGTCGCTTCTGCCTTGGTGCCAATGATGGTCGTATGCGCGTTTGGCGCCGTGCAGGTGAGCGCCACAATCAGGACTGCATACGACCGAGGCACACAGGGCCAACACCCGGCATCATGGTGTGGGGAGCGATCTCCTACACTGGCCGTACACCACTGGTGATCGTCGAGGGGACACTGAATAGTGCACGGTACATCCAAACCGTCATCGAACCCATCGTTCTACCATTCCTAGACCGGCAAGGGAACTTGCTGTTCCAACAGGACAATGCACGTCCGCATGTATCCCGTGCCACCCAACGTGCTCTAGAAGGTGTAAGTCAACTACCCTGGCCAGCAAAATCTCCGGATCTGTCCCCCATTGAGCATGTTTGGGACTGGATGAAGCGTCGTCTCACGCGGTCTGCACGTCCAGCACGAACGCTGGTCCAACTGAGGCGCCAGGTGGAAATGGCATGGCAAGCCGTTCCACAGGACTACATCCAGCATCTCTACGATCGTCTCCATGGGAGAATAGCAGCCTGCATTGCTGCGAAAGGTGGATATACACTGTACTAGTGCCGACATTGTGCATGCTCTGTTGCCTGTGTCTATGTGCCTGTGGTTCTGTCAGTGTGATCATGTGATGTATCTGACCCCAGGAATGTGTCAATAAAGTTTCCCCTTCCTGGGACAATGAATTCACGGTGTTCTTATTTCAATTTCCAGGAGTGTATATTCATTGGATAGCATTGTACGCTCCACCAGGCGATGCTATTGTCTACAGGGAGGTTGAAACCTGTAGCGAAATGTAGGAAGACCTGGCGAGGATCAGTGATTGGTGAAGGCACTGGCAGTTGGGGCTGAATGTAAATTAATGTAACACATTATGCATAAAAAGGCGAAGAGATCAATTACTATTTGATTATACCATTTGTGAAAAGCTAATGGAAACAGTAACAACCGTAAAATACCTTGGACTAACAGTCTGGAGTGACCTAAAGTAGACTGACCACATAAAACAAGTTGAAGGAAAATCACATGACAGGCTGGGTGTCATTAGAAGAATTTTAAGGAAATTTAATTCATTCACAACGGAAATGACTTACAAAACACTTCGTCGATCGATTACTGAGTATTGATCATCAGTCTGTGGCACCCTTACAGAAAACATGACCCAAGAACATCAAACGAGGAGGGGCGCATTATATCATGGGATCGTTTAATGGGTGGCATGACTGTATTATGCAAACGTTCAACAAACTCCAGTGGCAGGCGTTACAAGAGAGGCTTAGTGTGTTCTAGAAAGGGTTACATCACCCATTGGGATATTTTGTGATGTCTCAAAGGCTTTTGACTGTATCAGTCATGAAATTCTTCTCGATAAGCTTAAGTGTTGTGGTATGACTGGCACAGTGCACAAATGATTTAATTCATATTTAACTGGAAGAATGCAGGAGGTCGAAATTAACAGCACAGATAGTCTGCAAAAATCAGAAGAGTCCTGTAACTGGGAAGATATCAAGAATGGTGTCCCACAGGGTTCATTCTTGAGTCCCTTATTGTTCTTAATATATATTAATGACTTGACACTCTACATTAATGAAGATGCAAAGCTAGTTCTTTTTGCTGATGATACAAGCATAGTAATCACACCTGACAAAGAACAATCAGCTGAGGAAATTGTAAATAATGTCTTTGAGAAAATTGTTAAGTGGTATCTGCAAATGGACTCTCAGCAAATTTTGAGAAAACACAGTTTATACAATTCTGTGCAATAAATGGCATAACACCATTGATAAATATAGACTTTGAACAGGAGTCTGTTGCTCAGGCAGAATATTCAAAATTTCTTGATGTGTGCGTCAATGATAAATTGAAGTGGAAGAAACACATTGATGATCTGCTGAAACGGCTCAGTTCAGCTACTTGTGCTATCAGGATTATTGCAAATTTCGGTGATAAACATATCGGTAAATTAGCCTAATATGCCAATTTTCACGCATTGCTTGTATATGGCATCATATTTTGGGATAATTCATAACTAAGAGAAAAAGTATTCATTGTACAAAAGCGTGTAATCAGAATAATGGCAAGAGCCCATCCAAGATCAGCTTGCAGACATTTATTTAGCAGACTCGAGATATTCGCAGTACCTTCGCAAGACATATATTCCACTTACGAAATTTGTTATTAATAACCCATCCCAGTTCAAAAATAATATTAGCGAAGTGCATAGCTACAACACTAGAAGAAAGGATTATCTTCACTATTGTGTGTTAAATCTAACTTCGGCATAGAAAGGGGAGAATTATGATGCCACAAAATTATTTGGTCATTTGTAAAATAGCATTAAAAGTCCGACAGATAGCCAATCAACATTTGAAAACAAATTAAAAGAATTTCTGAACGACAACTCCTTTTTATCAATAGATGAGTTTTCAAATATGAAGTAGCAACCATAAAAAAGTTATACTGTATAAAGAAGACTTATGTTAAATTGACACAGTCAACATCATCACGAAATGTCGTATTCATGATCTATGGAAGAAGTATTAATGTAATGTAATGTTTAAATTCCAAGAGCATGTCCTTGCAGAAGGGACATACGTCTTGCGAAATGACCACGTCAAGCACAGCTACAACATCAAATGACTGTTACCTGACAGAAAATTACTAACAGTGTACAGGAATTACCCAGTGGCATTTCTGTCATAAACTTTAATAATTTTCATGAATAATAATCTGCAATAGTTAAAACTTGTAAGGCACCTGCGTTGTCATTGTCATCAGACATTATTACAATGCAGAGTCCCTTCCCTTTTTGTGCCATTACCGAGTGTCGTAAAAATATGAAAATCGATTATTTACTGCCAGTTTTGTTTGTTACTGACCAGTTTCAGTATACGTTTTGTTGCCTCAGTAACTGTTCATCCTTGTATTGCATACCAGAGGCTTAACGAATTTACAATTTTGAGTATTAACTTCACCCACTTAAAGTAATGTAAAATTTCACTGACAAAACTAATAACTAAAGACACAACACAAGTTAAGAGTGTGCAGTTTTACTTATTCTGTATTTAGCTTAGCGAGTGACTTCTGCTGGTTGGTAAGTACCTTATTGTTGCGTTAAAAGTAAATGAGTTTCTCATTTGCTTAAAGTAAATTCAGTTCAATCTTTCAATAATTAAAAGTTAATTGCTTGCCTTTTTCCAAATTTTGTGTTACTTTATACTGCGGTTACTGAAAGTCATTTTTTACGAAACAAAATTTCAGTTTCAGTCAGTCATGTAGTTAACCAGCAATGCCATTTAATTTTACTTCCAAATTTTAGTATTGCAGTCTAAGTAACTGCAAACTCAGTTTTTTCTGATTCATTTATTTTCTCGGGAACTGTTGTGCTGTGGGAAAGCGTGACAACCTTCTATTGGTTGGTTCTGAGCACTATGGGACTTAACATCTATGGTCATCAGTCCCCTAGAACTTAGAACTACTTAAACCTAACTAACCTAAGGACATCACACTACACCCAGTCTACCTCTATTGCCACGCCAGTGATTATTTGCTTAATTTTCTTTACCATTATCTATCTTACGATCTCGGTTATTCGTTGCCCTAGTAGACAACGACCGTTTAATTATCCCTTCCTTTAGCTAAGCAGTATTTCTTGTATTGTCAGTATTTTTTGCGTTAAAAATACTACTTGGTAGCCTTTTCTACGTGTCTAGTTCGTGAGCGATTGCACTAAATTCCACACATTTCAAAACGATTATCAGTATTTGGATTAGATTCTTCCTTCATAAGGATCTGTTGTACGCTTTCCTCCTACTAACAGGCATTGTTTCCCTTCGGTAACGACTGCCTCAGTCACTGTAAAATTTCACTAGGCATACGCTATCACGGTCAATTATATTGCAGTTCAGTAGGTCGACTAGGAAGAGGCAGGTTATAGTTTTCCTCTAACTCGACCTGGTATGGATCCCAAACACTTGAGCAGTACTCCAGAACTGGCCGCAATAGCGTCCTATATGCGATCTCCTTTAAGGACGTACCAAACTTTCCCAAAATTCTCCTAATAAACGAAAGTCGATTATCAGCCTTTCATACCACAATCCTCACATGCTTGTACGATTTCATATCGATTTGCAACGTTATGGCCAGATATTTAAACAACGTGACTGTGTCAAGCAGGACACTAGTACTACTGTATCGGAAAATTAAGGAACATGAGGAGGTACTGAATCGAATTGTGGAGAAAAGACGTTTATGGTACATCTTGACTAACAGAAGGGATCAGTTGTCAGGAAAAACCACGAAAAACAAACGATTCATCAATTTGGTAATGGAGGGACGTGTGCGGGATAAAAATCTGAGGGGTACCAATGCCTGTCTGCAATGATCAGGTTCAAACGGATGTGGTTTGCAGTAGTTTCTTGAAGATGAAGAGTCTTACACAGGACAAGAGTAGCAGAGACAGCTGCTTCAAAGCAGTCTCCGCACTGAAGACTGGGACAATTCCACTGCTTTCAATAATTTTCATAGCATCACAGACAAAAGCTGTGACCGTCCGTTCCGGTCTACTGCTTCTTTATCAAAAATGTGCAATAAAAACGAGCCATTAATGTGACTAATAAGCGCGTTTGTTTATGTAACAAGTTATTTATTACTCAAACGTTTCCCGATCGATTGAAAGGTGCTGCAGGTTGATTCCTCGTGCGAGAAAATGCGTACAAAAAAAAAGACCCAGACTTTCCAACTTACATTATATTTCACTTTTCCAGTGATTCTCCGAAATATTGAAAAGATTATGTGTAAGCGGCTGGTTAAACATCTAACCACAAAAATTTTTCAGTGTTACACATTTAATTTCCGAAGGTTTCTGACAGTGAGTAGGCCACTGAAATATATCAATGAGTGTCATTCATTTATTACATTATAAAATACAGGTTAATGATATTTTCTGTGACTTGGCAAAGGTTTTTACCTGTGTCGGTCGCAACTTTTTTTAAATTATAATATGGTGTTGTCAGATAAGGTTCTGTAAATTGATCCAGTGGTTTCTCTAACAAGAAACAACTATTTTAGTGCAAAATATTGATAAATTGAACTGCCATTCGTCATTCTACTAGGTAATAATTACTTATGGCATCTCACAAACTATTGTTCAAGTACCGTTGGTTTTTTTGCGTACATTACCGTTTTACAGAGTCCAAAAGCATATAAAACAGTTTCTTTGGACTTAATTCAACAATTTTCTGTAGAAAATGTATTAAAGTAGCCTTCTTACTACACTACGTAGTACTTCTTAGTACATTGAACAGAAAATCAACTTTTTTAAATTGTTCGTAGTAATCAAATTCATCACAGTTGTGAAATATTTTTACTCAGCGAAGCCATTCACAACAGAAGTGGCTGTACACTACCACCTCATCATCAGGTGTATATGAAATTTGGCTGTAGTAGTTTTCGATACATCTGATGATGAGGGTAAGACCCTGAAACCTCGGTAGGTATAGCGACTTCCGTCGTCCAGGACTTTGCTCAACAAAAATATCTTACAACTGTGGCGGATTTGTTTGCCATGAATATAGTGCAGAACAGTTGTGGATGTCTCTCAAATAAAAATTTGTGTTTTTTAGGTTATCTCGAAATCAATAACTGAATGCTCTGCGTGAAGACACTTACTTCAGTTTACCATTATTTCATCTGATGTACTAGATTCTTGGTATGGTTGCATAGTGGTCCCTAGACCCAGAACTGCCTAGTCTTGCTGTACAATAAATTTTTGCCTTCCAGAAAAAGTTAGAGCCCTGATGCAACCTTCGTTTAATTCAGTAACATGAAAGCACTTTTTTTTCAGTACGAAGACTGGAGTTAAGCAGCTCTCCATGCTGCCCTACTATCCTGCGCCAGCCGTTTCCTCTCTGCATAACTACCCCACTTGAACCTCCTTATCGAAGTCTAGCCTTGGGTTGCCTCTACAGTTTTTACCACTCACACATCCCTCCGTTACCAAGTTGCCTATCCCATTATCCCTTGAGAGGCGTCCTATCAACCTATCTCTGTCATTTAAAATTTACTTAAGGAGAAAGGGGAATGAGTTATTTGTACAAATACCAAATACGCTCTCCCCACTAATCAGTAATCATTTCGTAAACGATTGCCTTAATTTTCTGATACAATTAAGCTCAACAGTCACGTTCATTTACAGAAGGGAAGTGGTACCAATGGGATCATCGGAGTATCTTCGCGAATATGTCAATTGGCCCACGAATATTTGACTAATAGAACTCAGTAAATTATACTAGACGGTGAATGTTGTATAGGAACGAAAATTGCATCGGATGTGCAAAGAACCAAATGGCTCTAAGCACTATGGAACTTAACATCTGAGGTCATCAGTCCCCTAGACTTAGCACTATTTAAACCTAACTAACCTAAGGACATCACACATATCCATGCCCGAGGCAGGATTCGAACCTGCGACCGTAGCAGCAGCGCGGTTCCAGAGTGAAGCGCCTAGAACCGCTCGGCCACAACGACTAGCTCGGATGTGCATTAAGGAAGTGTTGAAGTGTTACGACCTCTGATGTTTTGAGCATACATAAATATTTTTCACATAGGGTCTAAATCTCCACAAGGTAGTTCACTAATGCTTGTTGCCCCAGGAAAGTATCGTAGTTGCAAGAGTGCAAAAAAAATGCAAAAAAAGTGTTGGACAACGTTTCCACTTACTGTAATGACTGGCACATGTCGCTGTAATTTTGGTGTGATCTTCAGTCCTAACAATGGTTTCGTGCATCTCTTCACACTGTTCTGTCCTCTGCAAGCCTCTCCATATCAGAGTAACTACTGCAACCCACACCCTTCGAACCTTTTTATCGTTTTCATCTCTTGGTCTCCCACTACGATTTTCACGCCAGCACACTTCCCCCCCAGTATTTAATTGTCATCCCTTGATGTCTCAGAATGTTTTCTATCAACAGATTTATTTTCTCCCCAATTATTACGTGTTCATTGGTTACATTATGTACATATCTATTCTTCAGCAATCTTCTGTATCGCAACACATCAAAAGTTTGTATTCTCTTCTTGTGTAAACTGTTTAACGTCCATATTTCACTTCCGTACAAAGCTACGCTTCAGAGAAATACTTTTTAAAAAAGACTTCGTAACACTTAAATCTACATTCCGTGTTAACAAATTTCTGTTCTTCAGGAGAACTTGTCGTGTCTTTACCAGTCTACATTTTATATCCTCTCTACTTCACCCCTCGTCAGTTATTCTACTGTCCAAATGGCAAAACTCATCTACGACTTCTAGTGTCTCGTTTCCTAACCTAATTTCATTCGATTACACTCAATTACCCTTGTTTGATTTTGGTGATGTGTATCTCATATCCTCCATTCAAAACACACTCCATATCGTTCAGCTCCTCTTAGAAGTCCTTTCTGTCTCTGACAGAATTGCAGTGTCACTTGCAAACCTCTCAAAGGTTTTATTTCTTCTCCATGAACTTTAATCCTAGCTCCAAATTCTTCTTCGGTTTCCTTTACTGCTTCCTTGAGGTACAAATTGAATAACATCGGGGTTAGACTACTGTCTCACTCCGTTGTCATCCACTGCTTGCCTTTCAAGCTCCCCAACTCTCTCTTTACATGTGCATAAAAGAAACATAATGTCTACAGGAGCTAGAAAGCAGCCTATAGCATGCGATTATAAGAGGTGAACTTCTGAAACAGGTATGTATAAGTTTGCAGGGCTACTACTAAAAAGCAACATTAAATGAACCATTGACGTAACACCAATGTTAAGGTAAGGAGAATAGAAGACTTTGATTCTTTGGAAGGGATAAGGGAAATTCAATACATTTGTAAGGGAAATAGCATAAACAAACTTCTACTGCTGCCAGTTTCAGAGAACTGTTTCGGTGTTTGGAGCGCTATGAAGTAGAGATCACGGCATACATCGAACAAATTCAGGGTCGTTTACTACGACCTTAAAAGGTTGGCGTAGCCCACACGAAAGTGTAACAGGGGCAACGTAAATTGAGCTTTTAAAGAAAGGGCTCTCGTGTAACACTGATGGGTAAATTTAGAGAGCCTGTATTGGAAGAAGACTGCGTGCCCATAATGAGATCGTGAGAATGAGACCAAAGACTACGGCATGTTCATATGCATATAAACAGCCATTTTTCGCTACCTGAATACGCGTTTGGATCGGGACGGAAAATGAATGACGATAGTCTGATGTAGTCTCCGCCAGGCACTGCATAATGGATTGTGGCGCGTATGTGTATTAGGGGAAGTCCACTGGAAACGATAAAGATGGAAAAACTGTTTATTATTTCAAAAATAATCGCCATAACATTTAATACATTTATCCCACTATGGCGCGTGTGGGTCCCACCACATGTTGTCAAGATTGTTTCGAACACTCCCCATGAGAATTACACATTTTTTGAGCCGTGAAGAAAGACGTTCGTAACCATCGAGTTGCTTCGAACGGAAAGGTGCACACGAGGGCACAATCGGAGCTCTTTAGGAGACTGCAAATATTTCTCCGCGAAGGCATTGTCTGTCTTGTCTCACAGTGGGATAAGATACACTGAAGAGCCAAACAAACTGGTACCCCTGCCTAATATAGCGTAGGGCCCCCGCGGCACGCGGAAGTCCCGCAACACGACTTGGCAAGGACGCCACTAATGTCTGAAGTAATGATGGAGGGAACTGACACTATGAATCCTGCAGAGCTGTTCATAAATCTGTAAGAGTACAAGAGGGTGGAGATCTCTTCTAAATAGCACGTTGCAAGGCATTCCAGATATGCTCGATAATGTTCATGTCTGGGGAGTTTGATGGCCAGCAGAAGTGTTTAAGCTCGAAGAGTGTTCCTGGAGCTATTCTGTAGCAATTTTGGGCGTGTGGGTTCTCGTATTGTCCTGCCGGAATTCCGCAAGTCCGTCGGAATGCACAATGGGCATGAGTGGACGCAGGTGATCACACAGGATGCTTAAGCATGTGTCATCTATCAGAGTCGAATCTCGACGTATCAGGAGTCCCATATCACTCCAACTGCACACGCCCCACTCCATTACAGAGCTCCCACCACCTAGAACATGTCCCCTGCTGACATGAAGCGTCCATGGATTCATGAGGTTGTCTCAATACCCGTACATGTCCATCAGCTAGATACAATTTGAAACGAGACTCGTCAGACTAGACAACATGTTTCCAGTCGTCAACAGTTCAATGTTGGTGTTGAGGGGCCCCAGGTGAGGAGTAAAGCTTTGTGTCGTGGAGTCATCGAGGGTACACGAGTGTGCCTTCGACTCCGAAAGCCCATATCGATGATGTTTCGTTGAATAATTCGCACGCTGACACATGTTGATGGCTCAGCAGTGAAATGTGCAGCAATTTGCGGAAGGGTTACACTTTTGTGAAGTCGAACGATTCTCTTCAGTCGTCGTTCGTCCCGTTCTTGCAGGATCTTTTTCCGGCCGCAGCGATATCCGAGATTTGAAGTTTTAGCGGATTCCTGATATTCGTGGTACACTCGTGAAATGGTTGTACAGGAAAATCCCCACTTCATCGCTACCGCACAGATGCTGTGTCCCATCGCTCGTGCGCCGACTGTAACACCATGTTCAAAATGACTTAAATCTTGATAACCTGCCATTGTAACAGCAGTAACCGTTCTAACAACTGCGCCAGACACTTGTTGTCTTATATAGGCGTTGCCGACCGCAGCACAGTATTCTGCCTGTTTACATATCTCTGTACTTGAATACATGTGCCTATACCAGTTTGTTTGGCGCTTCAGTTTATATATTAACAATTACGCCGACTACTTTTGAAGTAGTAAACAGTTTAGTTTTGCTTTTGTCTTCTTCACTGTGTGGTTTTCATTTGACTGTCGCTTATAGACGCAGAGCGCGAAAAGCGAGGATCCGCCGCGCCCTACGACAGTCTCGTTCCCCCTGCCGTGGCTTCCACACAATGGACACGCGTGTCCTTTTATCTGTCTCCGCGACGCCGAGCGGAAGATTTCACGCAGGGCGTAAAAAAGAGTCCGGCGGAAGGATACGACGCACAGTGGCCCGCCACCCCCACCCCATTTCCCTCTCCACCCTCCCAGCCCCCCTAAAGGGCTGAGGGCGTCGAGACGGCTGGGGCCGACGACGTCACTGTGACGTCGCTGTGACGTCACGTCGGAGCCCATGCGGCCTGAAGAGTGCGTCCGATCCCCACCCGATAGGTGGTGGTCCGATACGGAGCGACCTCCACTCGATTGACCAGGGAGCCCTACTACTACAAGACTAGAGGGTGGCAAGAGCGTCACACGTCACGCGTCACAACGGATCGAATTAGAAGTCACTGCTGCTGACTGATGTGAAACATAACGATGCTTTCCTTAGGGGCACAATTACTGCATGTTCCACACACATTATATGGGCTGGGGTGCAGAAACAGAAAGGGACACTTTCTTTTATTCAGTAACTAATTTTTGTGAAGTAACAAAGAAAACGAAAGCTATCTTCAAATAATCTAATATTTTAAAATAAATATTCCTTTGTTCGTCGTCTATGAGTTCCTACTGCGTCCAACCGTGGTGTGTTGTTGCTCTCACGTTCATCAAGGTTTCTCTCAGGCTAACAAGGGAATCTCCCCACCACACCCTCCTCAGATTTAGTGATATACATCTGCATCTAAGTGATTACTCTGCTATTCACAATAAAGTGCCTGGCAGAGGGTTCAATGAACCACCTTCATGCTGTCACTCTACCGTTCCACTCTCGAACGGCACGCGAGAAAAACGAGCACTTAAATTATTCCGTGTGAGCCCTGATTTCTCTTATTTTATCGTGATGATCATTTATCCCTATGTAGGTGGGTGGCAACAGAATGTTTTCGCAATCGGATGAGCAAACTGGTGATTTAAATTTCATGAGAAGATCCCGTCGCAACGAAAAACGCCTTTGTTTTAATGATTGTCACTCCAATTCACGTATCATGTCTGTGACACTATCTCCACTATTTCGTGATAATACAAAACGAGCTGCCCTTCCTTGTACTTTTTCGATGTCATCCGTCAGTCCCACCTGATGCGGATCCCACATTGCACAGCAGTACTCCAGAATAGAGCGGAAGCAGTCTCTTTGGTAGACATGTTGCGCCTGCTAAGTGTTCTGCCAATGAATCCCAGTCTTTGGTTTGCTCTACCCACAATATTATCTATGTGATCGTTGCTATTTAAGTTATTTGTAATTGTAATCCCTAAGTATTTAGTTGAATTTACAGCCCTCAGATTTGTGTGACTTATCGCGTAATCGAAATTTAGCTGACTTCTTTTAGTACTCATGTGAATAACTTCGCACTTTTCTTTATTCAGGGTCAACTGCCACTTTTCGCACCGTACAGATATCTTATCTAAATCATTTTGCAAGTCGTTTTGATCATCTGATGACTTTACAAGACGGTAAATGGCAGCATCATCTGCAAATAATTTAAGACGGCTACTCAGATTGTCTCCTACTCGTTAATATAGATCAGGAACAATAGAGGGCCTATAACACTTCCTTGGGGGACGCCGGATATTACTTCTGTTTTAATCTATGACTTTCTGATAGGAAATCACGAATCCAGTCGCACAACTGAGACGATACTCCTTAGGCACGCAGTTTGATTAGAAGACACTTGAGAGGAACGGTGTCGAAAGCCTTCTCGAAATATAGAAATATGGAATCAGTTTGACATCCCCTGTCGATAACAGTTATCCAGCGGACAGCCCAACAAAAACTGAACCAGATCAAGTGCGAAAACAGGAAGAGGATGTACTGAACTGTGAAAAAGAAAGGGAAATACAAACAGCGAACGGTCCGAGCATAAGAAGTGCAATATTGAGAAAATATAAATAGCCACGGCGTCGTGGGTAAGTGGTCATGGTGTTGGGCAGTAAACGCAACGAGCCGTGTTCGAAATTCCTTCGTGCCATTTATTTATTTTTCTTCTTCACAGCACTATGAACTGTGCGTCCGGTCATTGAAATGTTTGTTCCCTTTCTGTAGTCCTGTCAATTGTCGTACTATACATTGGTTATAGAATATGAGTCATGTGGTAGGAGTACAGGGCGTTTATAAATGACTATCGGGATTTTAACGCTTTACAATATTTATTACATTAAACTTACAGTTACAAATGATACGTCAAGTGAAAGAGAAACTCAGTTTTACCAAGAACCTTATAAATGTTCACTGGAATAGCGAAGTAGGTGATTGGTTGAACTTCACTGTACCCATGCGCCGGATAGCCACAAGGGGCCCAATGACAGGGCTTGCTCTGTATGACCTCCACATTCACCCGACCTAACGTCATGCGATTTTTTCGTTTGGGGCTTCATCAAGGATCGTGTGTAAGTGCCTCCGCTACCAGCAGACCTCTCTGAATTAAGACACCGGATTGAAGCAGCTGTTGCTACAATCACTGAAGACACACTAATCAACGTTTGGGAAATACTCGGCTATAGACTTGATGTGTGCCATGTGATAAATGGTGCTCACATTGAACATTTATAATGTTCTTGGTAAAACTGAGTTACTCTTTCATTTGACATATCATTTATAACTGTAAGTTTAATATAATAAATATTATAAAGCGTTAAAACCCCGATATTCATTTATAAACACCCTGTGCGTTACCGTCGCAAGTAAATCAAAACGGTTCAAATGGCTCTGAGCACTATGGGATTCAACTGCTGTGGTCATATGTCCCCTAGAACTTAGAACTACTTAAACCTAACTAACCTAAGGACATCGCACACATCCATGCCCGAGGCAGGATTCAAAACTGCGCAAGTAAACGTGACGAATTGTGAGAGCAGGCGAAATACCACATAGTTGTCTCACAGAAATGAAAACAACAAATAAATGGTGTGAAATATGCTACAACAAAGCAAACGAACAGTCAAAACTTCCAAAACGGAACGTAACTTCAAAAAACATACTTTTTGACAGAGCACAGAGAAACTGTGTGATTGTGAAACTACACTCCTGGAAATGGAAAAAAGAACACATTGACACCGGTGTGTCAGACCCACCATACTTGCTCCGGACACTGCGAGAGGGCTGTACAAGCAATGATCACACGCACGGCACAGCGGACACACCAGGAACCGCGGTGTTGGCCGTCGAATGGCGCTAGCTGCGCAGCATTTGTGCACCGCCGCCGTCAGTGTCAGCCAGTTTGCCGTGGCATACGGAGCTCCATCGCAGTCTTTAACACTGGTAGCATGCCGCGACACCGTGGACGTGAACCGTATGTGCAGTTGACGGACTTTGAGCGAGGGTGTATAGTGGGCATGCGGGAGGCCGGGTGGACGTACCGCCGAATTGCTCAATACGTGGGGCGCGAGGTCTCCACAGTACATCGATGTTGTCGCCAGTGGTCGGCGGAGGGTGCACGTGCCCGTCGACCTGGGACCGGACCGCAGCGACGCACGGATGCACGCCAAGACCGTAGGATCCTACGCAGTGCCGTAGGGGACCGCACCGCCACTTCCCAGCAAATTAGGGACACTGTAGCTCCTGGGGTATCGGCGAGGACCATTCGCAACCGTCTCCATGAAGCTGGGCTACGGTCCCGCACACCGTTAGGCCGTCTTCCGCTCACGCCCCAACATCGTGCAGCCCGCCTCCAGTGGTGTCGCGACAGGCGTGAATGGAGGGACGACTGGAGACGTGTCGTCTTCAGCGATGAGAGTCGCTTCTGCCTTGGTGCCAATGATGGTCGTATGCGTGTTTGGCGCCGTGCAGGTGAGCGCCACAATCAGGACTGCATACGACCGAGGCACACAGGGCCAACACCCGGCATCATGGTGTGGGGAGCGATCTCCTACACTGGCCGTACACCACTGGTGATCGTCGAGGGGACACTGAATAGTGCACGGTACATCCAAACCGTCATCGAACCCATCGTTCTACCATTCATAGACCGGCAAGGGAACTTGCTGTTCCAACAGGACAATGCACGTCCGCATGTATCCCGTGCCACCCAACGTGCTCTAGAAGGTGTAAGTCAACTACCCTGGCCAGCAAGATCTCCGGATCTGTCCCCCATTGAGCATGTTTGGGACTGGATGAAGCGTCGTCTCACGCGGTCAGCACGTCCAGCACGAACGCTGGTCCAACTGAGGCGCCAGGTGGAAATGGCATGGCAAGCCGTTCCACAGGACTACATCCAGCATCTCTACGATCGTCTCCATGGGAGAATAGCAGCCTGCATTGCTGCGAAAGGTGGATATACACTGTACTAGTGCCGACATTGTGCATGCGCTGTTGCCTGTGTCTATGTGCCTGTGGTTCTGTCAGTGTGATCATGTGATGTATCTGACCCTAGGAATGTGTCAATAAAGTTTCCCCTTCCTGGGACAATGAATTCACGGTGTTCTTATTTCAATTTCCAGGAGTGTATTACGTTCATTTGCTGCAGTTTATGTGACACACTATTATGTTTTCATCCTTTCCTTGGGAGTGATCACATTCACACCATTCATACTAACACCTATGTCAGGCAAGGAGGCATATCTCACTCACTTA
Organism: Schistocerca piceifrons; assembly: GCF_021461385.2. Taxonomy (NCBI): domain Eukaryota; kingdom Metazoa; phylum Arthropoda; class Insecta; order Orthoptera; family Acrididae; genus Schistocerca; species Schistocerca piceifrons. The sequence continues at coordinate 854,130,821 of NC_060140.1, read as the reverse complement.
CCCGTCGTACAAATTAGGTGCGCCGGTAAGTGAATCCTGTCATATGACACACGCACTACCGCTAATACCGTGTATGACACACCAGACGTGTTTTCCTGTGGAGGATTCGGTTGACTTGTCGCCTTGTCATCAAACGTTGGCGGTTCCCATTCGAAAGCCACTTCCTTTCGGTTGCTGATAAGAGTAGTTGTGTCATTATAAGTCCCTTCCTTACAACTCTCTGTAGCAAACGGACGTTACACCACGACACAGGCACAAATTTGAATACAGCTGTGCTGGCGTGCATCAGCGCCAGCTCACCAAGGCTACAAGAGTATCGAGAGAGGCCAACGACAAGACTCGCTGGAAACGTGCCACCAACGCCCTCTCAGCCACCAGTATTTAGGGTCGCCTCCGCGGACGGGGGGGGGGGGGGCAGTTTAGTTAGGTGGTTCGAGTGTGTACAGTCTCGAGTTCCAGCATGTCACCGAGACGGAGGCGCAGACGTAGCCTTTAACTCAGAGGCGCCAAATAGGAACATTATAGTGAACATAGAGGACTTCTACTTCAACAGCATTGAGGCTACGTGGACTGCACAGAAGAGAGTTTGTACCACAGTACATGGAATCTAAAGTTAAGTAGCTCTTTTTTTATGAATAAACAACCCAGTTATTAATTGCGTGCAGATTGTGTTATAGAAGGAGCACACCGGTCACCAACCAACCTCCTCTCCTTGCTTCCCATGGTACAGCTCTACAGAGACAATGAGACGACATAAAAGCGGCTAAAGATAATACAATAACAGCAACAACAAAAAAATGGCACGAAGGAACTTTGAACATGGCTCGCGAGCTTGGCAGTACAACACTGTGGCCGAGCGGAGTGGCCGCGCGGTTAGAGGCTCCTTGTCTCGGCTTGCGCGGCCCCTCCCGCCAGAGGTTCGAGTCCTCCCTCGGGCATGGGTGTGTGTGTTGTTCTTAGCATAAGTTACTTTAAGTGGTATATTAGTCTAGGGACCGATGATCTCAGCAGTTTGGTCCCTTAGGCATTCACACACATTTTTACAACACCATGCCCACTTAATCACGACGCCGTTGTTGTTTCTCACGCTTTATATGCACTACTTGTCCTTGGACCGTTTACTGTTTCTACTTCGCTTTTTTTTTCACAGTCCAGTACACCTTCACCCTGTTTTCATGCTTGATCTGTGTTCAGTTTTTGACAGGCTGCCACTGGGCCCTCCTACCACTAAATCTGAGGGGGGCACGATGGGGATTTTCCCTTGTAAGAACCTCCTACTACCTGTAGGGGAGGGGGTGAAGAGGAGGAGACATAGAAGCTTAACTCAGTAAAGTCTGGAGCGATTGCAGTTAAAGTTCGTATGTACACGGCTCCTTGTTTGTATCATTTTTACAAAAATGATGAGGAGATAATATGCCCCAACTATCACTAGGAGTGTGGCACGAAACATAATAACTACGCATGTGCCTAGGCCACAAGTCCCACCTGTTGGGCCGGCCGAAGTGGCCGTGCGGTTAAAGGCGCTGCAGTCTGGAACCGCAAGACCGCTACGGTCGCAGGTTCGAATCCTGCCTCGGACATGGATGTTTGTGATGTCCTTAGGTTAGTTAGGTTTAACTAGTTCTAAGTTCTAGGGGACTAATGACCTCAGCAGTTGAGTTCCATAGTGCTCAGAGCCATTTTGAACCACCTGTTGGGAGCCCTGCCACCCGGTGCAAATCTTTCCGCTGTCGCCACTTGGACGACTTGCGTGTCAGTAGGGTTGAAATGATGACGAAGACAACAAACATCCAGTCCCTGAGCGGAGAAAATCTCCGAGTCGGCCAGGAACAGAACCCGAACCCCTCTCATGGTATTCCACTGCACTGACCACTTTTCTTGATCTGGGTGGACACCACAGGACACCCCTTCAAGTTTATCGTTGAATACTTCACTCAGTTTTTTAATTACAGAGGACATCCGGCCCTCTGACCGAGCACGCTGAACTACGTGCCGCCACCACTCAGCTATGGACGTGGCTGGAGAAGCAACTTGTGACATGCCAAAATGTCCGATAACGGCCGATATTAGTATCAAATCAATAGATTTCGGAGTCGCTAGACGTATTGGTGGAAGTCACGATGACGAAATTGGCATGTGTATCACTTAGTGCCTGGTAAACTTAAGTGTTACGTTAAGACACCCCTGACAAACCTATAGATGAGACTTCGACGTGAAAAGGGGCGACCCGTAAACATAACTCAGTAACTCCTGGAGTAATTTAATTAAAATGTGATATATATATATATACATGACTCACTGTTCGCATAAAAATACTGTGGGAGTAAGATACCGCTAGTACCTCTTGGAGTGAGGTTGACGATGAAACGTCCGAAAACGACCTTTTTGAATTTCTTTCCTCGATTAGTTGATCTGGAAGAATCTGAAAGTAGGAAGCGCAGTTTTTCTGTCATTTGCGTTATTCATTGCATCACTCACATCAGAAGGAAGGAAGATCAGTGTCTAACGTCCCGTCGACTGCGAAGTTATTAGAGGCGGAGCACATGCACGGATTGGTTCAAGGATGCGGAGGGAAATCGCTGTCCCCTTTCGAAGGAACCATCCCGTCATTTGCCCTCGTGCTTCGGCGCAAAAATTCATGGCACATGACTCACTACCACAGGTAAACTTAACGTCCTATGCAGACTCGCTTGGTGTAAAACAAAATATAGGCGAAAAATATATTTGTGTGAAATACATTTTACTCATGCGCACGCGGTCTAAGCCGCGGGTAGAAAGTGTACCTTCTTATAAGCAAGAAGAGGAATTGTACAAGATGGAAAGGCCACAAATATTTCTTATCAAAAACCACTTGAATAAACTTTTTCAAACTTAACATAACGTATAAAAAAATTACTGTCTTCCATTTATTTTGTACATGTAAATATGTCTGCTTTGTACACGGGTGACTATTAGAAAAAAAAGAGGCATTGCAATGCACGCTGAGCACAGTTAATAAAAAATGACATTCGGACACAATACGGTTTTCGACATTACAGAACTTTCGAAGCATTTTGTATGCAAGGAAATTGACAATGGAAGTAAAACAGCAAATATTCAGTTATGTTTAGCCATGTTATACCTTTAGAATATTAAAAGAAAGGGCTAGAGTAATAAAAGGGAAAATGGTGAAGTGTTACAAAACCGTCACTGTTTATAACCTGCTATACGAAACTGATGGATTCTGAGGACAGGGATCTAAAATGACACTTTCCCGCTTACTAACTGAATCCGTGACGAAATGCACTGCTCTTCTTGAGATCTGCTCTGTTTCTTCTATGAATGCTATCTGGTAAGAGTATCAGAATTGCGAGGAACAGTAAAGCATCGGTCTAACAAGGGATTTGTAAAGTACCTGCTTCGTGGGTGGACGATACTTCCCTAGGCTTCTTCCAATGACTCTCTTCTGGCGTCTACCTTTCCTGAGCTTAGTCTTATGTGGTCGCTCCTCTTTAAATCGCTCCGTACTTTCACATACGTAACGTACATGCTGATTTCGGTAATTGAGCAATCGTGTATCAATACAGTAACTGCGATTCCCGGCTATTTGTTTTCAGAACGTTCCTTGTTTTTATGCTGAGGGTCAATTGTCAATCTGCACCGTCTACATCTACATATACATCCACCTTGTGGTGTGTGGCGGAGGCTGCTTTGTGTTGTACCACTGTCAGTTACCCCGCTTTGCTTTCCCAGTCGCGAATGGTACGCGGGAAGAACAATTTCCGGTAAGCCTTTGTGTGGACTCGAATCTCTCTAATAATATCTTCATGGCCTTTTCGCAAGATGTACGAAACAGGAAGCAATAGTTTTGTGGACTCTTCTAGGAACGTACGCTCTCGGAACTTAAACCACACCATGATGCAGAAACCCTCTCTTGCAGTGTCTGCCACTGGACTTGGTTGATCATCCCTTGCACGCTCGCTAAACGAAGCTGTAACGAAACGCGCTGCTCTTCTTTGGATCCTCTGTTTCCCTCTATCTGCCCTACCTGGAACGGATCCCAAGCTGACGAGCGATATTAAAGTACTGGTCTGAGGAGCGTTTTGTAAGGTACTTCCATTGTTGATGGACTACATTTCCTGAGAATTATTCCAATGAATCTCACTCTGGCATCTTACTCGAGATTAATTTTATGTGGTCGTTCTATTTGAAATCTATCAGTGCGCACACTACTAGGTGTTTTAGGGAAGTAACTGCTTTCATTGATTGTTCTGCTATCGCGTAGTCATACAATAGGGGGTCTTTCTGTCTATTTATTCGCAATACGATAGGTTTGTTTATCTTAAGGGTGTATTGCCAGTGCCTGCACCAAGCGTCGACCCTCTGAAGGTCTTCTTGCATATCGCTACAGTTTCATAGCATAGAGTCTTCTCTGTATACAACAGCCCCATGGAGCGTCCGACGTTATCTATTTGGTCATTTATATATTGCGAAAAGGCAGGCCGAAGTTACTTTTGTGTCCGAAGACTTGTCTCTCCATTCAGAGTGACATGCTTTGTTGCTTTAGCTAGAAACTCTTCAATACAGCCACATAGTTGGCTTGATATTTCATACGTTCGTATTTTGTTCACTAAGCAGCAGTGCAGAACTTTATCGCATGCCTTCCAGAAGTCAAGAAACACGGTGTCTACCTACGCGCCATCAGCTACTGATTTCTGGGTCTCGTGGACGAACAAAGCGAGCTGGGTTTCACACGATCGCTATTTTCAGGAGTCATGTTGCTTATTATAGAGAAATTTTCTCTCTCGAGAAATGTTGTAATACGTGAACTTTGAACATGTCCCAAAATTCCGCAATAGACCGACGTTAGAGATATAGGACTATGGTTTTGTGTGTTTGTTAGACAACCATTCTTGAAAACGGGAATGACCTGTGTTTTTTTTTTTTCAATCGTCAGGAACACTTCACTCCTGTTAGTAAGGAGGAAGATCTTCCGCTTGAGTAGAATCGTACTGGTATCACATCAGGTGCAGTGACCTTCCCTCTGTCGAACGATTTCAGCTGCTTTTCTATCTCATCGTCACTTATTTGGATGTGAAACATTTTGTCGTTCCTCTGAGGATTTAAAACAGACGTTTAGTATTTCGAGCTTTCCTATGTCGTCCGCCGTTTCGATTCTCTGCAGGTCTTTGTGTATTTCATTACAATTTGCTAGGCTGGAGACTTTTCTATTTATAACAGTGTCATTTACCAACAGCATCATAGAGATTCCTAGTTACCTTCTAGTTCATTTGTATATATATATATATATATATATATATATATATATATATATATATACACACATTGATGAGCCAAAACGTTATGACAACTGTCCACCGCGACGTTGGATAGAGCCTTACAAATATGTAAGTGGAGCGGACAAGGACGAGAACTCATCCTAGCGAAGACATGGGTTGCAAATGGGGAAACCCATTGAGATAAGCGACTTTGACAAAGAGTAGATAATTATTACGCTGAGCTTGTGAACGAGTATTTTGAAAACGGCGAAACTGGTCGAATGTTCACGTGCTATTGCCGTGAGCATCTACGGGGAGAGGTAGAATGACAGTGAAATTACCACTAGGTGCTAAATGGGTGGACGTCCACGACTCTTCACAGAACATGGTGTTCGGAGGCTTGTCTGTTCTGTAAAGTAGGACAGATGGCGATATGTGGCATCTCTGCCGAAAGAGAACAATGCTGGTGCACGCACAAGTGTTCGGAACACACCGTTGTTGAACATGGAGCTCCATGGCAGACCATCCCTACGTGTCCACATGTTGGCCCAACGACATCGTCCATTACCACTGCAGTGGGCACGGGACTAACGGCATTCGACCGTCGATCAATGGAAACGTGTCGGCTCTTCGGGTGAATCATATTTTTCCTACATTAGTTCGATGTTCGTCTCCACAAACGTGATCATCGAGATGAACGGCGGCTCCAAACGCGCAGCGCGTCACGGACTCAGGCTGGTGCTTTGTTCATAATCGAAGGCACTCTGACAACTGCGAACCACCTGCATCAAAATGGTTCAAATGGCTCTGAGCACTATGGGACTTAACATCTGTGGTCATCAGTCCCCTAGAACTTAGAACTACTTAAACCTAACTAACCTAAGGGCATCACACACATCCATGCCCGAGGCAGGATTCGAACCTGCGACCGTAGCGGTCACGCGGTTCCGGATGAAGCGCCTAGTACCACACGGCCACACCGGCCGGCCCACCTGCATCCCTTCATGCTTAATGGCTTCACCGACGGCAATGTCTCGGGGCCAGAACCGTGCTACAGTGATTTGAGGAGCATTACAGCGAACTCACGTCGATGTCTCGGCAACCAAATTCGCCTGATGTAAATCCTACAGAACCCATCTGCATCGCTATCGGGCGCCATCGACGAGTACACAGATCAGCGGCCCGTTAATTACGCGAGTTACATGGCCTGTGCTTGGGCATCTAATGCCACATACGTCCACAAACATACAACAAACTGTCGGATCTCCGATACGCAGAATAATGATGTACTTCGTTCGAGAAATTGACAGACAAGGTATTAAGCAGGTGGTGATAATGTTCTGGATCATCAGGGTATATTGTGAACAGCAGCGGTGCTATGGCACCTCCTTGGGGGACGCCCCAGATTATTCTGACCTCTGAAGATTTCTCTGCGTTAAAAACGGCATGCTGAGTTCTACTAACTAGGAATTTTCCAGGTCAATCAGAAAGGTGGTCTGATGTTCCATACGGTCAAACTTTGTTGAGTAGGAGACACCGTGAAACTGTATCGCGCATTATCCGTTAGTCAAGGAACACGTCATCAACCTGGGGACACGTATCTATTGCTTTCTAGGTCTCGTGGACCAGCAGAGCGAGGTGAATCCTAATCCATTGCTGTTTTCAAAGTCCATACTAATTCCCGCAGAGGAGAGTTTCGGTTTCTAGGAAGGTCGTAATAAACGGTTTTCAGGACGACCGAAGTAAGTATCAGTAGCGTGTGTCTTTCCTGGCCATTTCCATCACGCTTTAATGCACGTTCTGAAGAGTGTCTGGTAAACGTCACAGCTGCAGCAGTGTGCACCTGCGCAACAATTGACAATACCAGTACTTACCTTTGTGCTCGATTTCGTAGTCCAGGTACTGAAGTTACTGGTTTGTTCGATGATCCACTCATTTATCTACAGAAACACTGTCTACTTGGTAGGTGTTCATTTCCTAAATAAACAAACAAGGACCGCAACTGCTCTAAAGTGAACATGGCTAACATATTGTCAATCTAAGATTCCTAGGAAATAAAATTAGAAGGAAGGTCAGCGATGGGCGTAATTTTGATGATTTATTGACAACAAAATCGATTTTCTATCACATAATGATCATCTTCAGTGCTGGAAGTTAAAAATTTTCACACAGAGATCAGTGAATAAGAAACAAAAGGCCACAATTACACCTGAGTATAAACCAACTGTTGGCAAGAACATATCTTTAGCGTACAAATTAAAGTTCGTAGGCACTGGTGTCTAGTTATTAGCAGTAGCAAAAGCTATGAAACGATCACAATTACTGAAGCCGCTGTTAACATTCACCTATACAGCAGACCGCGGTGTGACAGGGGCTTGGAACGCCCTCTTCTATGCGACATGTCACCTGAAGACTTAACATTACTTTGTTTGGCAAGAGAAGGAAGGGGGAAATGCACATCTTGCTTCCTGGGAAATATTCTCTAACATTGACAGATAGCACTTATGGGCCTGATTGGTAAAATAGATCAACACCGACCGGTACCCTATGTCTGACAAGGCACTCACGTGCTGAAGGCCACTCTGAATAACACTAGTGTTCACTTAAAGTCATATTCAAATGTAAATTAATAGATTACACTTACAAAAAGTGTCTCGTCCCCTTGAACTGGGAGGCGTATGCACTCAAACTTACAACATTCCAGCAGTTCCGCCATTGCAGAACATTGTCTCGGCAGCCATCATCCTATGGAATGTAACAACACGGAGATGCTGGCGTAACCTTCCAGCTACTGAGGAAGCGGTTGAAATTAAACTACCAAGTAACCTTGTAAATGCAGACGGAATTTTTTGCTTAAATTCCGAGCGGAATCCTTCTCTCTCCCATATGTCAAAAAACAGAGGGACAGAGTTAATGCTATATCTTACCCGTTGTTTAGTAATGTTCGATATCGATAACTACAGACGTCAGTCGCTTTGGTTGTGTCGTGACGCTAGTGTTTACTGTGTGTGTGTGTGTGTGTGTGTGTGTGTGTGTGTGTGTGTGTGTATCTTCCGGAATTTTTTCTGCAAACAGAGGTTTTAAATTCCCGTGCATAGTGCATACTTGCTGCAGTTCTGCCTTGGAAATGACAGGGTGGCCACATGTCGTAGTAATATCGGCGGTTGTCAACAGTGTCACACGTGTGCAGTCCCACAAGTTATTTGAACACTGTATACTCCGCGATAAACTCATTCCCTGCCTAATTAGGTCTTCGCGGTTCGTATGAGAGCCACACGTAAGGGGCGATAGTATGTTTCTAGAGTCTTCAATTAATGCAGATTTTCGAACCTTCGCGGAATAGATGACACGTATCACCAAGCGTATTCCAGTGGTCAAACATACCTGCTAAATTCGTACTGCCTAACTTTGCACACATTCAGTTACCGTAGTTAGTATCATTTATTATAGGTTCCGTCCACTGGAGCAATATTCTAGCTTGGGCCGCGCTATAGCTTTGGAAGCTACGTATTTCGTTTCTAGACTGATTGAATTTTTCCAATATCCTACCGAAAAATATATTTGTGGCAGCTGCTTTACCTTAGACTGGGTCAATGTGATCATTCTATTTCATAACCCCATAGATTATGACAACTTGCTTCTTTGAGTTGACTTATTCCAATTCTGTGTCTTGATATTGTACTCAGAATTTAGTATGTTCTCGCGTTTTGTGAAACGCACAGTGTAGCGTTTGAGGCAAGTAACCTGAGCTACAGGTCTACATCAAGTGCGTAATATTGTGCCGAGTCAGGACTACTCCGCTGTGGCACAAGATGACACTACACTCTACGCTTTACACCAAACTCTCGCGTCCTTCAGCTAAGCGCCATCAGACCTCTTTTAAGTTTAACAGCTACCAATTTGATCGCGGCTTTAGTGTGGAGGGTTTGAGGGTGAGGGGAGGGGAGAAGAGAGCTCAGTGCTTACGGAGGCCGCTGTGCCAGCACCACCAGCAGTTTGCTCCACAGCAAAGGCGATTAGCCGCGGACACGGCGGGCTTCCCCCGCAACAGGGCTTCCAACCTTCCGGTCTCCCCGCTACCAAACGTCCAGTCACTGACTGCTGCACCCGCAAAGTGTCACGTGTCCACAGCGTCGTGCAGCGACAGCCATATATAAAGTCCTCTGTGAACAACTTCACACCAGCACAGAGGAAAACAGAGGCTGACATTAATAAATGGTGTAACTAGGCAACAACTAATCTCTGCCGGCCAGTGTGGCCGAGTGGTTCTAGGCGCTACAGTCTGGACCCGCGCGACCGCTCCGGTCGCAGGTTCGAATCCTGCGACGGGCATGGATGTGTGTGATGTCCTTAGGTTAGTTAGGTTTAAGTAGTTCTAAGTTCTAGGGGACTGATGACCTCAGAAGTTAAGTCCCATAGTGCTCAGAGCAATTTGAACCATTTTTTTAACTAATCTCTAAGTGGAGGAATTTTAAATCGGAACCTCACAAGGTTCAGTGCTTGGTCCACTTTCATTCTCGACTTACAAAAAGTGTTTGCCTGGGACGTTAGACGACTCTTCAAATCTGCAATGCTAGCTTATGACACTAGTATAGAGTCGAAACATATATGAAACTGGTAACAGCCAGAAGAGCAATGTAACATGATCACAGCTGGTTCACTTTAAGTACTAAAAAACGAAAACTCATTTTATGCAATGACAAGTAAGAGATCAATGAGCACACAATAAGAGATCCTAGGCAGCAACATTGCTAATAAACTGAGATCACACCAGCATGTGAATAAGTTAACAATAAATCTCAATTCTTCTTGATTTGTACCTATAAATCTCTCTCAGTGTGCTGCCTGTAGACAGTATTAACATTATACTTTGCATACTTTCAGTCAATGTCGTGCTGTGGCATAATATTCTGGCGCAGTGCATATATGCTCAAAAGGTCAAAAACTAATTATTCTACAGAAGCATGCGTTAAAGACTCCCCTTCAGATACGTTTCAGTCTTACAGTGACATGCCAATACATTTCCTCCCCAATGGACTCTGTGTTCGATAATAATTGTGACCTATCAAATTCACAGCAACAAGACTATAAGAAAAATTTCTTTACTTATAGACTACGTCTCTCTGTCTAGAGTCTTATATTCTGGTGCAAAAGTCCATAACAGGGTACTAGTACATAGATATTAGAAAAAGAACAATAATACTTCCTTATTAGACCCGCGTATAGTTTATCACAAAATTTGTACCCAGTGATCTAAATTACAGTTGGTACTAGGGCATGAGCAAGTGGTAATGCTCTCTGGAAGCACTGAAGTTATACACATGCTTAGCATGAAATATTATCTAGGTAAATATTTGCTAAAAACAGCAATTCGTATAGACTGTGTGTGAAGGAATGCTCAGTATTCAGGAATATGACAAGGACGCTCATTTGAAGCAAAACACTTTATATCGAAATATGGAGTATTCGGAATGGTTTCCGAGATAGAACACATTTATAAGGAATAGGGGCGGACCCAAAATTGAAGCCTGTGGGATTCCCTTTGTGGTTTTTTTCCCCAATACAGTTAACTGACCAGCAATAACATCTGACCTTAAGCAGTTAGATTTTTCTTTATGGGGCTGTATGAGGTCTGAGGTGTACAAACGAAAGATGGATACGCGAGAAGAACTGCTTGCTGGCGTCATGGACAGTACTGCTCTCATCAGGGAGCGTGCAGAGGGACTCAGGCAAGCAACACAACGTGTTCTCCTAAGAGCGTGCAAATGCACTGAAGTCATCGGTGGGATGTTATAACGGGATAGTCTAACATTTATTGTGAACCGTAAAACGCAAAAAATGTGACCGTTACGATAACGCTTAGAGGTGATCGCGTTAAGAATACGTATTTTTCAATTGGTACTTTGCAGAAGGGACATTGATATATTTAATAACTGTTGTTCGCGTGCACATGCGTAACCTTACAATGTCTTGAATAATACAGGACATAAATGACAGTGTACATTACATGTGTTGCAGGTCGGGCGAGAAATAGACCAAGGTTCCGCACCGAGGTGAAGCATCCCGAACAGGTGGGGGCACGGCGTACCAGAAGATTCCAGCAGGAAAGAAAGGTGAGTATTTCCCTAATGCAAACACAGCACTGCAGACGATTCCTCCAAACCCTACATGCTACAAGAATGGAACGTACCCCGTTTCATAACTAACTTACTGGTGTAGCCACAGCCATTCGTTTAGGAGCTACGTGCAAGGAAAAACATTAATTAGTGGATGTCTTTGATAATTCGTAACTACAGTATAAAAATTACGAATCATTACGAACAAAGTGACGCATGAAATTCACCCACAGCGCTGTGGCTTGTGACGATCACACACGAGTGCTATCATATTACCTCATTATCGGCACAGCCGCTGGAGGTGAATAATACATTAATTACTTAATTAATCCTTTACAGTCTCAATTAGAGCGTGTTGACAGAACACGCAACAGCAGGTGGCACACTGAGAATGGAAAGAGACTGAGTAACCATAATATACAGATGCTTTCATATAAAGGTTAGTATTTAATCGATTTATTAATTTGGTAACGATGGTAATCACTAAAAATTATGCAAACTGTGTAATATTAACGAGCATCGTGTGATATACAAACAAAACCAATTAAAGAAGATGTATTATGTTGCTGTCAGTTTACAACCCACACTGCACCAATTTTCCGCGGACACGCGGCACATCTTTTCAACACTGCTTCTTCGGCATCTACGGGGATAGTGTGTTGCGCAGTGGAAAACGCATGCTTCCTCTTCTGCAGTGTCTGCAAATTCATTTGCCTCCACTCCATTGTGGTGTGGTATCCAGCAGAATGACGCATGACTCATCGTTGCGTACCCTTTTTGCTTGAGATCAAAGAGTTCCCTATATACACGAGATTTTTTTCATGTTATTTTCAAAGAGTTATGTTGTCGTTCGTTTCTGTGTCCCCTGGCGCTCCTTCAGCCTTTCACATCCATTCTGAGACAGTCAACGCGAGTTATGAGATTCACTGGCAGCCGTGGTTGCTTTGAGACCGTGGCGAACCTCCTGGTCAGACGGCCAGCACACACCACCGATGTCATCTGTGGTTTGCCTTATCCTACCTTAAGGATACATCAGGAGTGCCCCAGGGAAATGTCGCAGGACCGCTTTTGTTGAGTAGCGATCTGCGATTGTTTTCTGATGACGCTGTAGTCTACGGGGAAGTGTGATCTTTGAGCGGTTCTAGCAGGCAGTATATAAGAAGATTTACAGAGCATTTCTGGTTGGTGTCACGAATTCTCTCAATAAACCGAAGTCGACCATTCGCTTTCTCTAGAACCATTTCTGATATTTGTTCCATTCCATAACGCACTGCAACGTTACTCTTACAAGGGCACCCTCCATACTGTAAATCACGGATTTTGATGCGCTTCAAATATGTTGTAGAAGCACTTCCCCTGAGTACCTGGCTATCCGGTTTCTTAGCGACGGGCCGTGGCTTTTGAGAAAACTGATTTTGAAGTTCATTTCTCACTCTTTATACCCGTAATATTACACATATTCCGAGCAAGTCAGTGTAGCATCGTGGTCATAAATATTAAGTTACAAAAGATTTATTAATTTTTAATTAAGGACTCTTGCTCATTAATGTGGCTGTGAACAGATTCAGATAATCAGGCGATCAAGAGTATATCAACAGATACCGGAAATTCACAGTAGTTTGACTATAATTGGCTCTGAAAGTTTCGACTAGTTGACAGTATTTTTTAAACTAATTATGTTTGGGTTAATGTAAATACTTAACTGGGAAAAGAAAAAAAACAGCTCTTTAATTTGGAAGCGGGATTCTCTTCCAAATTTATCTATTACCGAGTAAGATATTTCCCTATGATTAGATGGGTGAAATTTCATAACTGCGATAGCTTTTGGTTGCCATCATTTTGGACGAAAGTAATTAGCTTATTGTGACCAGGATAACAAACTGAGCGATCTGAATAATAAAGATTTGGGAGGGGGGCTTTATGTAGGAACTTTAACAACGGAATTTTGGAAAGAAAATTACCGAAAATTTAAGTAGAACAGTGGACGTCAAATTGCCTTCTTCCAATGAATCTTACCTTAGTGCTTCACCTTGTAACCTCCCCCTTCCTAATCGGCCTACTGGATTGAGATGTGCCGCGCGGGATTAGCCGAGCGGTCAATGGCGCTGCAGTCATGGACAGTGCGGCTGGTCCCGGCGGAGGTTCGAGTCCTCCCTCGGGCATGGGTGTGTGTGTTTGTCCTTAGGATAATTTAGGTTAAGTAGTGTGTAAGCTTAGCGACTGATGACCTTAGCAGTTAAGTCCCATAAGATTTCACACACATTTGAACATTTGATTGAGATGTAACTAATCGTGATCGCATATGCCTAATGAAATTTTACAGTGAGTAAGGCTATCGCTGCTGATGGAAAATAATACTGGTTAGTAGGAGGAAAGTCTATAACAGACCCTTCTGAAGGAATAATTTATTCTAAACCTAATCTAAACACTGCTGATAATTTTTAAATGGGTGGAATATAGTGCAATCGCATCACGAACCACACAGGAGGGAAAAGGATACCACGTAATATTTAATATAAAAGTACAGCTAATACAAAGAAAACACTGATTAACTATAAAGGGTATAATTAAACGGTCACCAACTCGCTAGGGCTGTGGATCTCCAGAATCTTGAGAAAGGTAATGGCAAAGAAGTTTAAGCAAGTAATTACTGGCGTGGCAACAGAAGGTTATCACGCTTTTTCACAACACAACAGTTCACGAGAGAATAAATGAATCAGAAAGCATCGAATTTGCAGATACTTATTCTGAAATACTTAATTTTGAAAGTAAAGTTATGTGAAGTTACTGATTAAATAAATGCAATAGGAACATTGTTATGTAAAAAATGACCTTCATTGACCTCAATGTAACGTAATGCAAAATTTAGAAAAAGGCAAGCAATTTACTTTTGATTATTGAAAGACTTAATTGAATTCCCTTTATGCAAATGCGCAACTGATTTTACTGTTAAAATAACTATAATAAAATACATACCAAGCCAGCAGAGGTCACTCGCTAAGCTCAATACGGAATAAATGAAATCGTGCACTGTTAATTTGTACTGTATCATTGGTTATTAGCTTTGCCAGTGAAATTTTATGTTACTTTAAGTGAATGAAATTAATACTCAAAATTGCAAATTAGTTAAGCCTCTGTAATGAAATACAACAATGAACAGTTACTGAGGCAGAAGATTTAGACCGAAACTGGTCATTACCATACAAACAAAAACGGCGGTGAGTAGTCAATTGATTTTCATATTCTCAGTCATTGCATGGAAAGGAAAAGAGACCCTGCCTGTTAATAATGTCTGAGGACAATGGCAACACAGGTGAACTACAAGTTTTAACTATTGCAGGTTATTATTCAAGTTGGTTGTACTTTTTTAAAATGCCGCTGGCTAATTCCTCTACAAGGTTATTGATATTTTGTCACTCAACAGTGTTACGATGTTGTAGTTGTGTGGACGACAATGCTAAGCTGCCGCTCTCACTGCTGCTGCTGGCTGAAATCCCCAAGTCGTCTCCAGAGCCACGGATAATTACGGGACAGGCAACAGCTGGAACTGCAGCTTCCTCCGTCTGTCCACTTCTACAGTGCTCTCAATACTAGCGGGTTAACAAACCAGGCACATCTACACTGTCGCGAGCATAGCTGCTGCACACCGCGTCTGCAGGAGCGCCCAACAAACACTTCCCCACCCTTTCAAGACACAGACTGTCCTGCTTCCCCTCTGCTTGCGGCGGAACAAAGACTTTCCATACGCAAAAGGTAACAACGACACAGCTACTGCCATATCGTCGTTGCAATCTTTAAACGAACTTCCCTTGGTTATTACCTAGCAATTTACAGTATTTACGTTAAGGTTACAATCAATTATATACAGTCATAAGTACACTGAAGCGCCAAAGAAACTGGTATAGGCATGCGTATTCAAATACAGAAATATACAGGCAGAATACGGCGCTGCGGTCGGCAACGGTTATATAAGGCCACAAGCCTCTGACGCAGTTGTTAGATCGGTTACTGCTGCTACATGCGATAGATTATCAAGATTTAAGTGAGTTTGAACATGGTGTTATAGTCGGTGCACGAGCGATGGAACACAGCATCTCCGAGGCAGCGATGAAGTGGGGATTTTCCCGTACGACCGTTTCATTGGCGTACCGTGGATATTAGGAATCCGGTAAATCATCAAATCTCCGACATCGATGCAGCCGGAAAAAGCTCCTGCAAGAATGGGACCAATGATGACTGAAGAGAACAGTTCAACGTGACAGAACTGCAACCCTTCCGCAAATTTCTGCAGATTTTAATGCTGGGCCATCAACAAGTGTCAGCGTGTGAACCATTCAACGAAACATCATCGATATTGGCTTTCGGAGCCGAAGGCCCTCCCATGTACCCTCGATGACTGCGCGATACAAAGCTTTATGCCTCCCTGGGCCCGACAACAGCGACATTGGACTGTTGATGACTGGAAACATGTTGCCTCGTCGGACGAGTCTCATTTCAAATTGTATCGAGCGGATGGACGTGTACGGGTATGGAGACAACCTCATGAATCCATGGACCCTGGATGCCAGCAGGGAACTGTTCAAGCTGGTGGAGGCTCTGTAATGGTGTGAGGGGTGTGCAGTTGGAGTGATATGGTACCGCTCATACGTCTAGATACGATCCTGACAGGTGGCACGTACATAAGCATCCTGTCTGATCACCTGCATCCATTCATGTCCATTTTGCGCTCCGACGGGTTCGGGCAATTCCAGCAGGACAATGCGCCACGCCACACGGCCAGAATTGCTAGGAGTGTCTTCAGGAAGTCTTTTCTGAGTTTAAATACTTCCGCGCACCGCCAAACTCCCAAGACATGAATATTTTTGAACATGAGTGGGGTGCCTTGCAACGCGCTTAACAGCGCGTCTCGTATTCTTACTGATTTATGGAAAGCCGCGCAGAATTCATTGTGTCAGTTCCCTCAGACTTTAGTCGAGTCCATGCAACGTCGACTTGCGTGCTTGCGGGAGCCCTACACGATCTTAGGCGGCCCTACACGATCTTAGGCAGGTGTACCAGTTTCTTTGGCTCTTCAGTGTAAGTACACGATTACATCCATCACATTGGACTATACTATCTGTAATACTGCCTACAAATATCAGAATCAGAAGTACAGTAAAAATCATCAGCAGATATTAAACGGCGAAAAATTTTGTATGGGGCAGAAGGTATTTTATCTTCGTTTTCGGGGTTACAGTCTTCAAACAATTTATGGAACACTAACACAGGTCTTCACCTTTTTATGCGGAATAGGTTAGATTTTTTTTTTTTTCTCTTTCAAGTCAGCAGCCAGTCCCCGCACAAATCGTCGACCATCCGCACTTGTTCTCGGATACCACACTACTGTGCGTTGCTGTTCAGTCAGTGCCCCACGTGCCGCGTTATGCCGGGCAGCTAGTGGCGTGCGCACACAGTGGATTATACCGCAGGCCGCTTATCTGTCACAGGAAGAGGGCTCAGCGGCGTCTCCACTGTGCGGATGCTCAAGTACAGAGTTCCCCGCGGCTGCCCGAGGGCGTTCGAGACGACAGCCCGCTAAACGGCATTCATGTCTCCTCCAGAGCGTCATAAGTGGCACGCTATTGCATTCCTCAGTGACTAAATGCACTGCATCGTTCTGAATGAGGATATGAGGGTTTCTCTCACAATGGCCACGAAGACTCCAAACAGTACCAGCGTCTCAGCTACCGAGGGAAGTTTGGTGCCGCCTAAAGAGGATCCCAGGAAGCTACAGCAGACGTAGGATGGAACTGAACCTGAGGCGTATTAGAAGTCCAAAAATTGCAACCCTCCTGCCCCTATTCCTTGTTATGACAAGGGGTTAGTGGTAACGATCATTTCCTGTCGTTGATGATCTAATTTATTCACCAATGCGTACATTAACTTCACGTAATAGCAGAACCAAAGCCCTTTGTAGCGATCACAGTGTATATGTATGTCTTTTGAAGATCAACTATCGTTTCAAGC
This sequence comes from Schistocerca piceifrons, assembly GCF_021461385.2. Classification (NCBI taxonomy): domain Eukaryota; kingdom Metazoa; phylum Arthropoda; class Insecta; order Orthoptera; family Acrididae; genus Schistocerca; species Schistocerca piceifrons. The sequence goes on along the minus strand of NC_060140.1, from coordinate 854,113,441 downwards.
AGTTTCATGCACAGAGGTAATGTGTTGTTAGTCTGTTAGTGATTTTTTCGATGATTTTTTTCCAGTGCCTTTAATTAATTAATTATATTTACATTCTAAATGAATGAATAAAAACGTTTCTCTCTCTCTCTCTCTCTCTCTCTCTCTCTCTCTCTCTCTCACACACACACACACACACACACACACACACACACACACACACACGCACACACACACACATACGAGTAATACTATATTCAGATGTAACATTACTAATGATTTCTCAATGATTGTCAACTAATGAGTCAATTAATTATTTCGCTATCCGTCACAATAAAAGATTATTTATTCGTCACACGACCGGTTTAGGGCTTGTTCCCATCCTCAAGTGTTTATACATTCATGTACATGTTTATGGTACTGGAGATCAATAAACATGAAGTATACTTATTGTAATTATGCTGTGGCGACAGTTTTTCGACTCAGTTGCACATGTGTTACCATTTCCACGCGCATGTTTCAGTTTTTTAAAATTAGACTGCATATTTCAGTACTGTGTCGTGAACTCGTGATATACACTGTCTTTACATACAAATATGTAGGTTATGGCCAAAAAACTAAGAAATAGGAGGTGCAAAGATGTTACTCATTCAGAAACACGTGCGTAATTATAATAAGGAGACTTCGTTTCTATTGATCTCCATCAATATAAACATGTACATGAGTTTATAAACACCTCAGGATGGGCACAAGCCCGAAACAGGTCGTGTGACGAACAAGTAATCTTTTATTGTGACTGGTAGCGGAAATTTTTGTACACCCTACAAACGAACAGTCACGGAGTTCAACAGCATCCACTATGAATAAAATTCATTCATATTTATATTCTAGTAAACAAATAAATGAATAATAGAATATCTAATATACGTGGACGAAATAAATACTCAGTGTATCTGTCAGACACAAGCCTATGTACTAGAGAGGCATACAGTACATATTCAATAATAAATAACCCCTAACCGGGGCGGTCTTCTGGGCCTTCCGTTCGTAGACTAATTGAAAAGAGATTGTTTTCTAGCATTTTTCTTTACGCAAATCTAGACTATAAACCGAATTAAAGCTAGAGGTTCACGAAATAAAACGAAAAAAAAAAAACAAACAAACAAACTGAAAGAGCCACACGGATGTGTTAAAGTTGGTCCGTAAACAGAAAAGCAAGCAGCACTTGTGCTGGATGAAGCATTCTTTCCCGAAAGACCGCTGCAACTGAAGGCTGCTGAACTGCTCGCTTCTACAGTATGACTCATAATCAGTTTCCCGTCTAGCAGTCTAGTGCATCGTGCAGTGATTCTGTAAATGTGCGCTATTTGGTGCATTACTAGTTGCTAATTCCTGAATCCGGCAAAGTGTTAATGCATTTAGTGAAAATAAACTCTTCTGGACGTATCTGCGCACTGCTTCGTCCCTGATTGAGAAGGTGCGCTGTGGAAAAGCGTTTACAAGTTTGTGAAAGAGCCTGTAGCTGCTCCTTGTGACGTAGCTGTGTAGGTAAGACCACCAGCTCGCCTTCTCGCTCTTTAGTCGGCAGTCGGGCTGCACCACCGATGGTCCACAGTGACTGTGGAGCAACTGAGCAAACACAGTGGAACTGCAGCATCCAACACCCAGAATAAGACACCCTCCAGTTTGCGAAATGGGGCATTGTCGTCGAAGCTGCAGCCTAAACTGTTATCTTAATATCCAACACCGATAATATAGATTTGTAAATGTGTAAATTTGGGTCAAATTGATATTTTTCGTAGAATTTGTGATTTCTAATTCCTTGCTTCTTTGATTTGCTTTTTCTTTCGATCATGTAGATGCTTGGTTTGGCACACGAAAACAATCAAGCAGATGACGAGACGTTACCAGTGGAAAAAGCGTCGTCGGTTATAAATGGATGAAGTCCACCACGACCTATTCTATGTTGCACGGCGCGCAGGGTGCGTATAAAACAATGGTTACCAAACTGAGTACAGTTATGCCCTGAGAGGTAAATTAACTTTGTATGACCAAGAAGAAATGTAGATGATAAACGGGTATTCATTGGACAAATATATTATACAAGAACTGACATATGATAACATTTTCATGCAATTTCGGTGCATAGATTCTGAGAAATCAGTACCCAGAACAACCACTTCTGGCCGTAATAACGGCCTTGATACGCCTGGGCATTGAGTCAAACAGAGCTTGAATAGCGTGTACAGGTACAGCTGCCCATGAAGCTTCAACACGATACCACAGTTCATCAAGAGTAGTGACTGGCGTATTGTGACGAGACAGTTGCTCGCCCACCATTGACCAGACGTTTTCAATTGGTGACAGATCTGAAGAATGTGCTGGCCAGGGCAGCAGTCGAACATTTTCTGTATCCAGAAAGGCCCGTACAGGACCTGCAACATGCGGTCGTGCATTATCCTGCTAAAATGTAGGGTTTCGCAGGGATCGCATGAAGGGTAGAGCCACGGGTCGTACCACATCTGAAGTGTAACGTCCACTGTTCAAACTGCCGTCAATGCGAACAAGAGGTAACCGAGGCGTGTAACCGATGGCACCCCATACCATCACGCCAGGTGATACGCCAGTATGGCGATGACGAATACACGCTTCCAGTGTGCGTTCACCGCGTTGTCGCCAAACACGGATGCGACCATCATGATGCTGTAAACAGAACCTGGATTCATCCGAAAAAATGACGTTATGCCATTCGGGCACCCAGGTTCGTCGTTGAGTACACCATCGCTGGCGCTCCTGTCTGTGATGCAGCGTCATGGGTAACCGTAGCCATGGTCTCCGAGCTGATAGTCCATGCTGCTGCAAACGTCGTCGAACTGTTCGTGCATATGGTTGTTGTTTTGCGAACTTCCCCATCTGTTGACTCAGGGATCGAGACGTTGCTGCACGATCGGTTATAGCCATGCGGATAAGATGGCTGTCATCTCGCCTGTTAGTGATACGAGGCCGTTGGGATCCAGCATGGCCTTTCGTATTACCCTCCTGAACCCACGGATTCCATATTCTGCTAACAGTCACTGGATCTCGACCAACGCGAGCAGCAATGTCGCGATACGATTAACCGCAATCGTGATAGGCTAGAATCCGGAAACGTGATGGTACGCATTTCTTCTCCTTATACGAGGTATCATAACAACGTTCCACCAGGCAACGCCGGTCAACTGCTGTTTGTATATGAGAAATCGGTTGGAAACTTTCCTTATGTGAACACGTTTTAGGTGTCGCCACCGGCGCCAACCTTGTGTGAATGCTCTGAAAAGCTAATCATTTGCATATCACAGCATCTTCTTCCTGTTGGTTAAATTTCGCGTCTGTAGCACGTCATCTTCGTAGTGTAGAAATTTTAATGGCCAGTAGTGTATTTATTGAACAAAATTTTCGAGTATCTGGTTTGTTGAACATACCCATTCACGTAAAGATTATATACACTCCCAGTAATGCCTCCCTCCCTACTACCGATTTCTTAAGGAATTCAACCTCCACGTATAAAGCAGCTTCAAACGTCTGATTACTTTACGGATTGTTAATATGTTACATATTTGACGAGGTGCTTGATGCTCGTGTGTTACCGGATTAACAACGAGTGTTTTGCAGTCATTCCTTTCTATATTTTGTGGGGCTGTAAGCGAGACAAAAGCTTAGAAGACGTTTGAAATTGTGTTTAAAGTTTGTTGGAACTTGCTAGGTGCTCTCATTCTCAAATACTGTCTTAATATAGGCTTAGGTGACAAAAGTCACGGGATAGCAATATGCTCATATACAAATGGCGGTGGTATGGCGTACACAAGGTAGAAAAGGCCAGTACATTGGCGGAGCTGTCATCTATACTCAGATGATTCGTGTGAAATGGTTTCCGAAGTGATTTTGGCTGTACGACGTGAATTAACAGACTCTGAAGGCGGGATGGTAAGTGGAGCCAGACGCATGGGACATTTCATTTCGGAAATCGTTAGAGAATTTAATATTCCAAGATCCACAGAGTCAAGAGTGTGCCAAGAATGCGAAATTTCATATATTACCTCTCAGCGCGGACAACAGTGGCCAACGCCCTTCGCTTAACGACCGAGAGCAGCAGCGTATACATAGGGTTGTCAGTGCTAACAGACAAGCAACACTGCGTGAAATAACGGCATAAATCAATGTGGGACGTTCGGCAAACGTATCTGTTAAGACACGGCGCCAGAATTTGGCGTTAATAGGCTATGGCAGCAGACGACCGACGCGAGTGCCTTTGCTAACAGCACGACATCGTCTGCAGTGTCTCTCCTGGTCTCGTGACCCTAGACGTGTGGAAAACCGTGCTCTGGTCAGATTAATCCAGATTTCAGTTGGTAGAAGCCGATGGTACGGCTCGCGTGTGGCACAGGCCCTATGAAGTCGAGAACCCAAGTTGTCAACAAGCATTATGCAGGCTGGTTATGGCTCCATGGCTGTGGACTGTGTTTACATGTAATGAATTGGATCTTCTGGTCCACCTGAACCGATCATTGACTGGTAATGGTTATGTTAGGCTACCTGGAGACCATTTGCAGCCGTTCATGGAGTATCGTAACTGTTGCAGAACAGTTACGCTGCGATGTCTGTGACAGTACTCTGTCTTGTAACAGACTCGATTCACCGTTCCTGTACAATCCCGGTGGAACCAGCTGAGCGTGCAGCAGGAGCTGATTGAACCGTGCCTTATGTGATTTCATGATGGAGGTCTAATTTTCGTCACAAATACACCATGGAACATTACGCTGAATGTGGCAGTGGCTCTTTCATGGGAAGAGTAGCTAACATCCCATCAGCAAAAGGGTCCTTAGAGATGGAGCACTGGCTAACGCTGGTCATACCCGGCGAACCGACTACGGCGGAGGGTACCACTAGACATTCCCTTTCCTGTTCCGCTTGCAAATGGAACGAGGGAGAAACGAAAGTCTATATGCCTTCGTATAAGCCGTCACTTTTTCAAACTCGTTTTCGCAGTCATTACGCGAGGTGTACGCTGGCGGTAGTACAATCGTTCTGGAGTCTGTCGTAAATATCCGGTTGTCTAAACTTGCCCAACATTGTAACTCGAAAAGAACGTTTTCTTCCTTCTTTGAGTTGACGGATCGTCTCCGTAGTACTAGCTTGTTAATCGAACCTTCCGGCAATAAATTTAGAAGCACATCTCTGAATTGCTCTAATCTCTTCCTTTAACCCGCCATGGTGGGGATCACAAGCACTAAAGCAGTACTGAAGAGTGCGTCGTACACTTGTTCTATGCGCTGTCTCCTTTATAGATCGCCTTCACGTTCCTAGAATTCACACAATAAATCCCTACAGCCGACCTTAACGTGCTCGCCCTATTCCCTGTAATTTAGCAACTGTAAACCTAGTTATTTAACCGACGTGACTTTGTCAAGCAACATTCCACTAATGACGATGATGGGGTCCCATACACCGAGGAGCGTAGGGGACAATGCGGGAGACCCGTACCACCTATTAGGCAGGGTCCTAGTGGAGGTGGTTTGCCATTGCCTTCCTCCGACCGTAATGGGGATGAATGATGATGATGAAGACGACACAACAACACCCAGTCATCTCGAGGCAGGCAAAATCCCTGACCCCGCCGGGAATCGAAACCGGGACCTCGTGTGCGGAAAGCGAAAACGCTACAGCAAGACCACGAGCTCCGGACAATTCCACTAATACTGTATCCTAACATTACATGATTGTTTTTCCTCCTCGTCTGTGTTAACTTTCATTTTTCGACATTTAGAGTCAGCAGAAATTCAATGTACCAAATAGAAATTGTGTGCAAGTCATCCTATAATCACTTCACGGCGACACTTCCCAATACACTACAGCGTCTGACAACACCTCCCCATACACTACATTGCGTGACGATACTTCCCCCTGTATTACACTTCAGTGTCATCAGCAAACAGTCTCCGCTTGCTTCTCACCCGATCTGTCGGATCTTTCATGTATAAAGAGAACAAGAGTGGTCTTATCACATACTTCTGCAGCACTCCCGACAGTATCTTTGTCTGTTAATCAGTTTTTGGTAGTTGCCATCGTGCAAGAATGCGACTCGCTGATCGATATGTCCGGTCGTTGTGCCCGTCGACATTCAATCCACGTGCATCACTAAATAGTGGCTCGCCTCCCACCCCGAAGAAAAAAGACGGAACGTTAGTGTTCAACACCATATCGACACCAAGGTCATTAGAGATAAACACGAAGTGCGGAACGGTGAGGAAGGAAATCGACTGTGCCCTTTCAAACGAACCATCCCGGCATCTGCCTGAAGTGATTTACGGAAATCATAGGAAACCTAAACCAGGATGGTCGCACTCTGATTTGAACCGTCTTCTCAACAAACGCGAGTCCAATACGCTAATACCGCACCACCTCGCTTGATTTCCAGCTCCTATAGCTCACGAAATGTACCCGAAGATGGTATGAAATACCGCAGATTCGCAATACGTCGTGTCAACTCCATTCTTATACCAGGATACATGTCGAAATTGTGTTCTTTAAAAATTGTAGATTTTTACACCTTTAAAAGCCAGTAGCCATTAAAACGTCACCTAGTAATGTTTCTGGAACATATTTCAGCCAGAAGGAACGCTACGGTGCTGTGTACTGTAAGCTGTAAGAAGCTTATTTTGCAGCGGAATAATTTGTACAAATGGAAATGTATGAAATTTCGTATAGAGGATATGTTGGAATACGTTATTTACGCACCTTTACGAATCCGATAGACAGTCTGTGGGCCCTCTAGCGCTTGGGGGGACCTCAGCAATCGAAAACAATGGAAAATGGGGATTCAGCCGCAGAGCGGAAATTGGCAGCCGCTCTCGGCGGTCAGGTATCGACAACAACTCATCTCTGCTGTGTGGGCAAACCGTCACACGGTTTCGGTTTGTTTCAGTTTACTAAACCTATTCAAGCGGCCAGTTTTATTCGGTACAAGCTGCTACTGACCTCTTAGAACGCTCACTGAAACAAAGAATAATAGTAGCTGAAATTTTCTTTGTATTGGAGCTTTATCATTTCTCCCTCTAGACGAAACGACTAATAAAGTTCTAACATGTCTCAGAACAGAACTTCATTGGATTCCTCTAGGTGTATCATCATATTATTCACATCTGATAAGAAAGACGAGATGCAAGTAGAGCTATTTCGTTCCAAACGAGGACGCAAATTATTTAGAAACCGAGACTGAAGTAACATCATTATTTGGTTTTGTATTTCAAAGAGAGCTGCGTCGAACCACATCACGTTCGTCAAAATGAAATACTCGCTTTTCTCAATATAAATGGTACTGATTCTATAAAATGCTAAATACACTGAAGCCCCAACGAAACCGGTATAAACATGTCTATTCAAATACAGACATATGTAAACAGGCAGAATACGGCGGTGCGGTCGGCAACGCCTATAAAGACAACAAGGGTCTGGCGCAGTTGTTAGGTCGGTTACTGCTGCTAAAATGGCAGGTTATGAAGATACAAGCGAGTTTGAACGTGGTGTTATAGTCGACGCACGAGCGATGGGACACAGCATCTCCGAGGTAATGATGAAGTAGGGATTTTCCCGTACGACCATTTCACGAGTGTGCCGTGAATATCAGGAATCCGGTAAAACATCAAATCTCCGACATCAGTGGGGCCAGAAAAAAGATCTTGCAAGAACGGGACCAATGACGACTGAAGAGAATCGTTCAGCGCGACAGAACTGCTACTTTTCCGCAAACTGCTGCAGATTTCAGTGCTGGAGCATCAACAAGTGTCAGCGTGCAAACTGTTCAGTGGAACATCTTCGATATGGGCTTTAGGAGCCGAAGCCCCACTCGTATAGCCTTGATGATTGCACGGCACAAAGCTTTACGCCTCGCCTGGGCCCGTCAACACCGACCTTGGACTGTTGATGACTGGAAACACGTTGCCTGGTCGGACGAGTCTCGTTTCAAATTGTATTCAGAGGACGGACGTCTACGGGTAGGGAGACAACCTCATGAATCCATGAATCCTGCATGTCAGCACGGGGCCGACCGATGTGGCCGAGCGGTTCTTTGTTCTTCAGTCTGGAACCGCGCGACGCTACGGTCGCAGCTTCGAATCCTGCCTCGGGCATGGGTGTGTGTGATGTCCATAGGATAGTTAGGTCTAAGTAGTTCTAAGTTCTAGGGGACTGATGATCGCAGATGTTAAGTCCCATAGTGCTCAGAGCCACTTGAACCATTTTGTCAGCACGGGACTGGTCAAGCTAGTGGAGGCTCTATAATGGTATGGGGCGTGTGCAGTTGGATTGAGACGGGACCCCTGATACGTCTAGATACGACTCTGATAGGTGACACGTACGTGAGCATCCTGTCTGATCACCTGCATACATTCATGTCCATTGTGCATTCCGACTGACTTGCACAATTCCAGCAGGACAATGCGACACCCCACACGTCCAGAATTGCTACAGAGTGGCTCCAGGAACATTCTTCTGAGTTGAAACTCTTTCACTGGCCACCAAACTCCCCATACATGAACACTATTGATCATATCTGGGATACCTTGCAACTTGATCTTCAGAAGTGTCAATTCCCTCCAGCACTACTTCAGACATTAGGCGAGTCCATGCCACGTCGTGCTGCGGCACTTCTGCGTGCTTGTGGGGCCCAACACGATATTAGGGGGGTGTACCACTTTCTTTGGCTCTTCAACGTATATATTCGTTTATTCACAGTTTTCTAACGCGATAACGAAAAGAAAATTAAATATTGAAAAAAGAAAACATTTTACTCAGGCAACTGTTAACAGCATCAATATATTTGGAGAAATATGTTACAGAGTGCTATCTGGTAAATTCTTCGTTCACAACCGGTTTCGAACATAGACCATCTTCACAGCTGAAAAATAGCTTTTACAAAGGCAACATCAGATGACTTTCGTCCTTATAAACACAAAGTGAAGAACGTAGATGGCAGATTGACTATCTCAATATGCACGAAATATTTCCACACCCATTCTTACTTGACCCAGCATGTGTAATGCATGGAAAGCGCAATGGGTAAAAAAGACGACACCTTCAGCTGCGATTGCTGTAACGCACAACTTTCTCTGTCTCTACAAGACCGCAGTTGAAGGTATTGCCTCGCTTCCGTGATAATTATGCTTGTTCTTGCCGATGATGGACTGGTTCATCACTAGCCTTATTCAGTGATCGGTTGGGTGACGTTCACTAAGCACACTGGATTGAGATACCGTTGGCGGTTTATTATATGTTTTAGTGAAAGCTATTATTCAATCATAAAACCATGCCACGAGATTCGAATAAAACTTCAGTCCTGGACGACATTTCTTACGTGCGAGTTACTGTTCAATATTCTTCCCACAGGCGGCTGTAAAAACTCAGCGCAGTACTTGCCTTTCTCCGCCTGGGAGTTCGCGATCGACCACATCTGAAGACTCCACATTAACGACTGGTGCGTTGGCCCGCCCGAAAACAGATGAGATTGAAACTCACGTTTACTGTTATCAGTCACTGTTTGTTTATCTCCACGACGCGTTCCAAAGGTTTAAACCTCTATCATCAGGTGGATTTACATTTGTTAGTATGACATGTGTGTCTGTGAATTGAGTTACGATGTTTTGGATGAAGTTATGGCAATATCTTGTGGAGAAACAAAACATTAAACGTCCTGGTAGATTAAAGCTGTGTGCCGGACCGAGACTCGAAATCGGGACCTTTGCCTTTCGCGGGCAAATGCTCTACCATCTGAGCTACCCAGACACGACTCACGTCCCGTCCTCACAGATTTACTTCTGCCAGTACCTCGTCCCCTACCTTCCAAACTTAACAGAAGCTCTCCTGCGAACCTTTCAGAACTAGCACTCCTGAAAGAAAGGATATTGCGGAGACATGGCTTAGCCACAGCCTGGGGAATGTTTCCAGTATGAGATTTTCACTCTGCAGCGGAGTGTGCGCTGATACAACTTCCTGGCAGATTAAAACTGTGTGCCGGACCAAGACTCGAACTCGGGACCTTTGCCTTTCGCGGGCAAGTGCTCTACCATCTGAGCTACCCAAACACGACTCACGCCCCGTTCTCACAGATTTACTTCTGCCAGTATCTCGTCCCGTACCTTCCAAACATTACAGAAGCTCTCCTGCAAACCTTGCAGAACTACCACTCCTCAAAGAAAGGATACTGTGGAGACCCACGGCCTGCGGGATGTTTCCAGAATGAGATTTTCACTCTACAGCGGAGTGTGCGCTGATATGAAACTTCCAGGCTGTGGCTAAGCCATGTGTCCGCAATATCCTTTCTTTCAGGAGGGCTAGTTCTGCAAGGTTCCGAGGAGAGCTTCTGCAAAGTTTGGAAGGTAGGGGACGGGGTACTGGCAGAAGTATATCTGTGAGGACGAGGCGTGAGTCGTGCTTGGGTAGCTCAGATGTTAGAGCACTTGCCCGCGAAAGGCAAAGGTCCCGAGTTCGAGTCTCGGTCCGGCACACAGTTTTAATCTGCCAGGAAGTTTCATATCAGCGCACACTCCGCTGCAGAGTGAAAATCTCATTCTGGAAAGAAAATATTATTTCAGGACATGGTTTTGTTTATCCACTAGACAGTGCAATAAGTACCTCCAGAGAATGAAACAGAAGACACAAACACATGTCATACTACCGAAGTTAAATCCACCTTATGATGGAGGTTTAAACCTTTCAAACGCGTCGTGGAGGTAAATAAACAGCGACTGGTAACAGTAAACGTGTTGTTTCATTTATCATCAATAACAGTCACAGTAAGGCCTAATCTATAACGAAACTCACTGTTGAGCCGAGAGAGACAACCGCGAGTTATCGCTCGTCACAGAGCCTGTATTTGTTATTGTTGCGACCGAGAAGCACCAACGATGGCCTCGCACGCAGGTGTTACCTTACTTCCATCACGAGGATGAGTTTCCATTTGGCAGAGTTCGCAGCACATCTACACAGAACCGGACTTAAATATTTGTCTGTTCAAAATATTTGTCTGAGCACTATGGGACATAACTTCTGAGGTCATCAGTCCCCTAGAACTTAGAACTACTAAAACCTAACTAACCTAAGGACATCACACACATCCATGCCCGAGGCAGGATTCGAACCTGCGACCGTAGCGGTCGCGCGGTTCCAGACTGTAGCGCCTAGAACAGCTCGGCCACTTCGGCCGGCATGCGAAGAGTCGTTTGGCATTTACCAGCGTGATGTCTCGCTTATGAGCAGCCGCTCGACCACGAAATCCAAGTTTTCTCACCTCCCTCCTAACTGTCATAGTACTTGCAGTGGATCCTGATGCAATTTGTAATTCCTGTATGATGGTATGGATGGATGTCTGCCTATTACACATTACGACCCTCTTCAACTGTCGGCGGTCTCTGTCAATCAACAGATGAGGTCGGCCTGTACGTTTTTGTGCTGTTCGTGTCCCTTCACGTTTCCACTTCACAATAACATCGGATGTTTAGGAGTGTGGAAATCTCGCGTACAGACGGATAACGCAAGTGACACCGTATCACCTGACCACTTTCGAAGTCCGTGAGTTCCGCGGAGCGCCCGATTCTGCTCTCTCCCGATGTCTAATTACTACTGAGGTCGCTGATATGGAGGACCTGGCACTAGGTGGCATCACAATCCACCGAATACGAAAAACTTATGTTTTTGGGTGTGTCCGGATACTTTCGATCACATAGTGTATATATTCAGCAGGCTACCATATGGTGCGTGACGGAGAGTACATTGCACCACTGCTAGATGTTCTCTTCCTTCTTTCACTCGCAAATGTAGCGATACTAAAGTCTTGATCGAACATACCGGCAACGAATCTGGCAGCACGCTTCTGATCTGCTTCGATGTCTTCCTGTAATTCGGCGTGTTGCGCATTCTAAACACTCGAACAGTATTCAAAAATGTTTCCTGCAAGTCTTTTGTACGCGGTTTAGTTCATAAATGAACTACACTTTCCCAGAATTCTCTCAATAAATTAAAGTCGACCATTTCCTTTCTCTCGTGCCGTTTTTAAGCACTTGTTTCATTTCCACATCCATGCCCGAGGCAGGATTCGAACCTGCGACCGTAGCGGTCGCGCCGTTCCAGATTGTAACGCCTAGAACCGTTCGGCCACTGCGGCCGGCGTTTGTCTGTTGCTAAGACAAAGAGCCCAGTAGTATCTGGCAGTCAGTGGACATATGGAAGCGTCACATCTTTTAAATATTCAGAGGCCACGTTGAAGAGCATTTGACTGCTTGCAGTGCAGATTTGGATTTCTAGCAAGCGTTCTGGGACATTGTGGTGCCAACTGTAAATGAAACCGATTGCAAGATTCCACGCCTGTCAAGGTCGCGCCCTCCAGAAAATACGGGACACGGCCTACAGGGGAGAGTGGCGTGCTGCCTATCACTCAGACGCCACAGTGGGAATATGTATCAAGGGCTTCTGTTGCGCATCCGTCTTGCGTCACACAAATAGTTCTCAAGTGGACAGACATCCGCTAAATGTGATTACCAGTAGGCGCACGGATCCATTCGGCAGAAGCGTCTCAAGACAGTACCAGGACCATGTCACAGAGAATGTCTCCGCATTAACGCACACCGGACATCACACAAGTGACGTTAGTCACTCGTCGTTCACTGGATTCAGGACCGTACCAGTGTCTGAAGACAGATCGCAGCACGTGAAGACTGAACTACTCGTATATTGCCGAGAGCTATCCCCATATCCCAGTTAAGTATCGAAAAACTTCAGTCAATAAACCATTGTAAATTGTTGATAATCTGTGTTGACATCTATTTTTGCTGTAGCTGTTGCTTATCCCTAGTCGGCCCTGTGAAGAATCTGTGTAGTTACTGCTTGCAAGCAAGCCACTCCATAATAGTACCTCCTCTTGTGGTAAGGGGTTCTCCTCCGGCCACATTTATATGTTAGACGCAAAGTGCATTTGGTGACTAGAACACTAGAGTACTGCTCCAGCGTTTGGAGTCTTTATGAAGTATCCATGACAACAGACATACAACGAATTAAGAGATGCAGTGCTAGTATCGTAAAAGGGTCGGTATAGCCCTCACCAAAGTCTAACAGGGATATTCTCGGAGGACGTATATTGGAATTTTTGGGGAAAGGGTTCTCGTCAAACACTGTCGGATAAATTTAGAGAACATGCATTCGTAGAATGCCTGTGCGATAGTTCTGCTGCCAGACAGTTCACCACGTATCTGATGTAGGGACCAAGAGAACGGGATAAAGAGAGATCACAATGATATTCTTCCTTCTTTCAGTACGCAGATGGACTGAAAATTGGTAAAACTGGTGAGAAATACTCTCCACCACGCACTGTACAGTTACAGTAGCTTCCGAACTGCGTACGTAGACTACATTCAAATGTAGAGCTTGTTTCATGTGGCTCAGTAAAAGTGTTTACAATTACATCCTCTTTCGTGTGATTGATATGGCTATGAAAACTGAAACAGCTGTTTATTCCAAATACCAGCAGAATCCTCGCATTATACGAGGGTTGGCACTTTAATAGTGGCAACTATTTATTTACAGCTCGTACAAAATAGATAGGTGTTTCAAAGTTTTACTGACCTTCACAGTAGTCACCAGCATTGTGTATAACCCGTTGGCAGCGATGTGGAAGTCGTAGGATACTCTTAGCAGTGCCAGTTGTGTTGACAGTTCGAGCGCCGCGGTCTATTGCTCGACGAATTTGTAGCAATTCTGAAGCGAATGCCGTGAACTGTTTCCTTCAGTTTAGAAATCGAGTTGAACTCAGGAGGGCTTAAGTCAGGGGAGTGCAGTAGGTGGTATAGCACATAGCAGCCCCATCAGTCAAACAATCAGTAACAGCTTGCACAGTACGTGCTCGAGCATTGTCCTCCAAAATGATGGTCAGGTCCTGCAGAAAGTGTCGTCACTTCTGTCTCTAAGCTGGTCGTAGGTTGTGTTCCGAAAATGAACAGCATAGATAGAGAAGTGAAGACACTTTCTGCAGGACCTGACCATCATTTTGCAGGACAATGCTCGAGCACGTACAGTGCAAGTTGTTACTGATTTATTTCACTGATGTGACTGCTATGTGCTATACCACCTACTGCACTCCCCTGACTTAAGCCCCCGTGAGTCCAACTCGATTTCTAAACTGAAGGAAACAATTCACGGCATTCGCTTCAGAACTGCTACAAATTCATCGAGCAATAGACCGCGGCGCTCGAACTGTCAACACAACTGGCACTGCTAAGAGTATTTCCACATCGCTGGCAACGGGTTATACACACTGCTGGTGATTACTTTGAAGGTCAGTAAAACTTTGAAACACGTATCTATTTTGCACGAGCTGTAAATAAATAGTTGCCATTATTAAAGTTCCAACCCTCGTAGTATGCAAAAACTCGCAAATTATTTATTCATTTGGTTTTAGCCTACACATAAAATTATCAAGTACTATTTCGTTTCTATGCACTACTTTAAGTATTTTTATAAATATGAGATGTGAAATATGGCACAGGTTGCATAGTATGTGCACTAAATGCCAAAAAAATTAATACCAAATGTAACCGCGGTCCACTCTCTGCTAGTTGCAGACGGCGGCGAAATGTCTGCGCAGACAGGTGCACACCACTGGTCCCGAATCGCAGCTTTCCCAGGTACGACAGTTAGACAGACTTGCCCTCCTGTTTCCATTTTCTCCCGTGTGAGCTTCGTGTGCCGATACTTCCTGCTCCAAGGGAGGTGGTAGATAGCAAATGCAACATCTTCAGGAGTGACTGTTAGCAGTGCGGACGCGGGGGAAAGGAATCTGCGACAGATTTATTCGATGTCGATCGAAAAGTATGTACAGTGAGAACAATGCTGCCAGATGTACTAACCAACAAGTAAACAATCGTGGGAATACTCTTAAATTTATTTTGGGTGTATGCCCTACTCACTAGGAACACTGTACTTTGAGCAGTGGAGATGAGGCAAAAAGTACTGATTCTCAGGTTGCGATCGCTCCTTACGTGCGTTTGGTCAACGGTTTTAGACGTGACACATGTGTGTAAACCTTATCTGTGGCCTCGGGTAAAAGGTCACTGACAGCAGACTTTAATTTACGTCGATACTTGCCGTCAAAACAGAAAAGCAACTTTACCGAATTGTAGCCGCAAACTGTTTATAACCATCCAGTTTAGAGCCTTTCGCCTGTTCGTATGGAATCCTTTCACTTCGACGAGACATTCCTGTACGTGGTTCCACGTTTGTACTTAATCCGATGGCTTATAACTATCTAAGCTTTGCTTAGCGCTGATTTTTCCTGTCACGCAAGTGCGTTGCTTGTGTGTAGCCCTATACCATATATCCACAACAGTAATCACTTCATGCTTGTCTACTAGGCCAGGTGTAGGGCTTCCTTGACACATAATTACACTACTCGCCATTAAAATTGCTACACCACAAAGATGACATGCTACAGACGTGAAATTTAATCGACAGGAAGAAGATGCTGTGATATGCAAATGATTAGCTTTTCAGAGCATTCGCACAAGATTGGCGCCGTTGGTGACACCTACAACGTGCTGTCATGAGGAAAGCTTCCAACCGATTTCTCATACACAGACAGAAGTTGACCGGCGTTGCCTGGTGAAACCTTGCTGTGATGCCTTGTGTAAGGAGGAGAAATGCGTACCATCACCTTTCCGACTTTGATAAAGGTCGGATTGTAGCCTATCGCGATTGCGGTTTATCGTATCGCGACACTGCTGCTCGCGTTGGTCGAGATCCAACGACTGTTAGGAGAATATGGAATCGGTGGGTTCAGGAAGGTAATACGAAACGCTGTGCTGGATCCCAACGACCTCGTATCACTAGCAATCGAGATGACAGGCATCTTACCCGCATGGCTGTAACGGATCGTGCAGCCACGTTTCGACCCCTGAGTCAACAGATGGGGACGTTTGCAAAACAACAACCATCTGCACGAACATTTCGACGATGTTTCCAGCAGCATGGACTATCAGTTCGGAGACCATGACTGCGGTTACCCTTGACGCTGCATCACAGACAGGAGCGACTGCGATGGTGTACTCAATGACGAACCTGAGTGCACGAATGGCAAAACGTCATTTTTTCGGATGCATCCAGGTTCTGTTTACAGCATCATGATGGTCGCCTCCGTGTTTGGCGATATCGCGGTGAACGCACACTGGAAGCGTGTATTCGTCATCGCCATACTGGCTTATCACCCGGCGTGATGGTATAGCGTGCCATTGGTTACACGTCTCGGTCACCTCTTGTTCGCATTGACGGCACTTTGAACAGTGGACGCTACATTTCAGATATGTTACGACCCGTGGCTCTACCCTTTATTCCATCCTTGCAGAACCCTACATTTTAACAGGATAATGCACGACCGCAAGTTGCAGGTCGTGTACGGGCCTTTCTGGATACAGAAAATTTTTGACTGCTGCCCTGGCCAGCACATTCTCCAGATCTCTCACCAACTGAAAACGTCTGGTCAATGGTGGCCGAGCAACTGGCTCGTCACAATAGACCAGTCTCTACTCTTGGTGAACTGTGGTATCGTGTTGAAGCTGCATGGGCAGCTGTACCTGTACACGCCATCCAAGCTCTGTTTGACTCAATGCCCAGGCGTATCAAGGCCGTTATTACGGCCAGAGGTGGTTGCTCTGGGTACTGATTTCTCAGGATCTATGCATCCAAATTGGGTGAAAATGTAATCACATGTCAGTTATAGTATAATATATTTGTCCAATGAATAACCGTTTATCATCTGCATTTCTTCTTGGTGTATTAATTATAATGGCCAGTAGTGTACGTGTAGTCTTGAGGGCAGTGAAGCAAATGGGACGCATTCGTTCTCAGAAATTATTCGTCTGTTCCGATTTCCTGAGTGCGTTTAAATCTATACATATCTGTACAACGCATGCAGCCAGCAGACTAAGATATATCAGAATACACAGGACTCATTGCTCCGTTTACGAGGTTGCCCAGAAATTAATTCACGGCATTTTTTTTCTCAGCCGAAAGCAATGCTACGAACGCGAAAGGTTACGTATGTACGACTCGGCAGTTGGTGCTGCTTGTGAATATTCCCCACAGTTTTTTCTGTGCAGTTTTCTCTGCAGTGAGAACTTAATGACGGCGCGTTGCTAGTAACGTACATCACCTACTGACGCCATTTTGAAACTCTCCTGCCCCTACGCTGTCAATCGGAAGTGACGGAAACTTGGCGCTCTCACTCAGGACACTTCAAATAATGCATACGTAACGTTTCGCATTCGTAACGTTGTTTTTGACTGAGAAAAAAAAATGCGGTGCATTACTTTATGGGCAACCCTCGCTCAAAGGCTAGGAGAAGTAGTGTTTCTCTCTCTACTGGGCACTGGGCCAAAAAGAGGTTCAGCGAAATTAGTTAACAGGTGTGGCAGTCGAGTAAGCACGTATTGACTCCTGTGGGTCTATGTGCCGTCTCTGTACAAGCTGTATTCGCGGTACTGCGAAAAGGGCTAATGTGTCAGCGCAAAGAAGAGTAGCGACAGCGACAGACAATAAGCGGAAAGTTTAATCAAAATTCTGCACTAGAATATGTTTACGAGCACATTTTAATCTGACGTAAGAAGCTACAAGAAAAACGTAGTAGTTTGAAAATATCGTGGTAGAGGGAACTGAGGTAATTGAAAACTAAAGTAAGAATTGTAAAAAGCATGTGGAGCTGAACCCACAAGACTTTGACGTGCACTGCCCGGTAACTAACGTTCTGTTACATAGGGGATTTTATTCAACACTGC
The DNA here is from genome assembly GCF_021461385.2 of Schistocerca piceifrons. NCBI lineage: Eukaryota > Metazoa > Arthropoda > Insecta > Orthoptera > Acrididae > Schistocerca > Schistocerca piceifrons. The sequence goes on along the minus strand of NC_060140.1, from coordinate 854,095,616 downwards.
AGAAAATAATTATTCCTCCGCTCCGGGCCCTCGATTAGTCTGTGACTTTTGAGAAAGAACCTGGCGACCTTTTTAGAATTTTGTGGAGAAGTTGATGTTCTTGGATGCCCATTCTCACGTGTAGTAAACCGCTCGGACTCTTCTGCCCAGTACAAAACAACTGTTCTACCATCTCCACTATTTTTGGCATTACTGAGCGATGGCGTTGCGGAAGGTCACGGGAGCGGTTGTTCTCGGAGCAGACCAAGAATGTTGCATCACCAACTTTGATTCGACCACGAATATTGCGCACAGCGACCGTAGACTACACTACTGGCCATTAAAATTGCTACACCAAGAAGAAATGCAGATGATAAAAGGGTATTCATTGGACAAATATATTATACTATAACTGAAATGTGATTACATTTTCACCCAATTTGGGTGCATAGATCCTGAGAAATCAGTACCCAGAACAACCACCTCTGGCCGTAATAACGGCCTTGATACGCATGGGCATTGAGTCAAACAGAGCTTGGATGTCGCGTACAGGTACAGCTGCCCACGCAGCTTTAACAAGATACCACAGTTCATCAAGAGTTGTGACTGGCGTATTGTGACGAGCCAGTTGCTCGGCCACCATTGACCAGACGCTTTCAGTTGGTGAGAGATCTGGAGAATGTGCTGGCCAGGGCAGCAGTCGAACATTTTCTGTATCCAGAAAGACCTGTAAAGGACCTGCAACATACGATCGTGCACTATCTTGTTGAAATGTAGTGTTTCGCAGGGATCGAATGAAGGTTAGAGCCACGGGTCGTAACACATCTCAAATGTAACGTTCACTGTTCAAAGTTACGTCAATGCGAACAAGAGGTGACCGAGACCTACAACCAATGGTACACCATACCATCACGCCGGGTGATACGCCAGTATGGCGATGACGAATACACGCTTCCAATGTGCGTTCACCGTGATGCGCCAAACACGAATGCGACCATCATGATGCTGTAAACAGAACCTGGATGCATCCGAAAAAATGACGTTTTGTCATTCGTGCACCCAGGTTCGTCGTTGAGTACACCATCGCAGGCGCTCCTGTGTGTGATGCAGCGTGAGGGTGGTTTTTGTCTTGCAAACGTCCCCATCTGTTGACTCAGGGTACGAGACGTAGCTGACGATCCGTTACAGCCATGCGGATAAGATGCCTGTCATCTCGACTGCTAGTGATACGAGGCCGTTGGGATCCAGCACGGCGTTCCGTATTACCCTTCTGAACCCATCGATTCCATATTCTCCTAACAGTCGTTGGATCTCGACCAACGCGAGCAACAATGTCGCGATACGATAAACCGCAATCGCGATAGGCTACAATCCGACCTTTATCAACGTCGGAAAGGTGATGGTACGCATTTCTCCTCATTACACGAGGCATCACAACAGCGTTTCACCAGGCGACGCCGGTCAACTGCTATTTGTGTATGAGAAATCGGTTGGAAACTTTCCTCATGTGAGGACGTTGTAGGTGTCGCCACCGGTGCTAAGCTTGTGTGAATGCTCTGAAAAGCTAATCACATGCGTATCACAGCATCTTCTTCCTGTCGATTAAATTTCGCGTCTGTAGCACTTAATCTTTGTGGTGCAGGAACTTTAATGGCCAGTGGTGTATAAGGAAGGAGAGGCACTCAGCAGTCAGTCGCGGTCGCGTTAGCTTTCATTGTTCATGCAAATGTAGATTTCGGCTGTAAGTAGCCATCATCAGTGCTAATTTTTTTTTTTACTTTAAATGGAATAATAAATAAAAACCATGTTATCCAATAGCGGCAGTCCACTATGGTCAACATACGGTTTGAGTTATATTTCAACAGACTCGCGTCACTCCATGTCACTTTCATGTGGTTAGGCAGGCTGGTGTTCACAGCAAGTGCAACAGCCTTAGTTTACGTCACGTTGCTCAAGGAATGCCCTTTATGTTAAGAAATAACTAATAGAGTTTTGTTTTAATACAGTACTTGTAAAAGGCTTTTTTTTATATGATATCTAATATCAAAACGCATATTCGCATATCACATTGTAATACTCAAGGAATGCCAAATTACAACGCACTTTCTCATGTCTTAGTGGTGAAGTGATGCATCATATCCAGTGCAAAGGATCGTTTATAGGTTCACATAACTATCTTATACAAAATTATTACATAACATTAGAAACAAAAAATTAACAAATCAAAAAGATTTTGTTTAGGATCGTATTGCCAAAATACAGTTACATATCAAACTGGAATACGTCAGAAGCTAAATCCTAGCTTAGTCAGTCGTGTCACTGAATATGAAGAAGTAAAGTCGTTATAAACAATTTTTATGAAGATCTGTTAGCATCATACTAAAATAATGACGATCAGAATGACAAACAAGTACAGCATTATTCGGTTTTAACCTAAAGGATAGGTATAATGGCAGTTTGTTTTATCGTCTTCCTCCAAACAGCGTAAAGCAATTTCAGCTGCACAATACGTGTACGTATTAAGTTCTACGTCAGTAGAGTGCGTTTGTATGTTTTATTAAATGTTCTTGGTTAAATAAGCCTTGTCATTTGAATCTTCGTTACTTTACTGTCATGTTAAGAGATCTTCATAAAAATTGTCTGTAAGGACTTTATTTCTTTATATTAAATATTTAGTGCATCGCATAAGTGGTATGACGTGAGTGACCACGCTAGGTTTTAGTTTCTGACGAATTCCAGTTTCGCATGTAACTATATTTTATCAAGACGCCCTTCAACAAAATCTTTTTAATTTGTTTTTGTTTTTATTTCTAATGTGATATAATAATTCTGTATACGATATTTATGTGAACCTATTACTGATCCTTTGCATAGGTTTTAATGGATAGTTTCATCACTAGGGAACGTTGTATTTTGATATTACCTGAATATTTCAAAGTGAAATGCAAGCATACTTTTTATTTTAAATACTATACAGGGTGATTCAAAAAGAATACCACAACTTTAGGAATTTAAAACTCTGCAACGACAAAAGGCAGAGCTAAGCACTATCTGTCGGCGAATTAAGGGAGCTATAAAGTTTCATTTAGTTGTACATTTGTTCGCTTGAGGCGCTGTTGACTAGGCGTCAGCGTCAGTTGACGGTAAGATGGCGACCGCTCAACAGAATGCTTTTTGTGTTATTGAGTACGGCAGAAGTGAATCGACGACAGTTGTTCAGCGTGCATTTCGAACGAAGTATGGTGTTAAACCTCCTGATAGGTGGTGTATTAAACGTTGGTATAAACAGTTTACAGAGAATGGGTGTCTGTGCAAAGGGAAAAGTTCTGGACGGCCGAGAACGAGTGATGAAAATGTAGCACGCATCCAGCAAGCAGTAACTGGACTACAGTATCTGGAGATGTTAGAGAATTGGCTGTTCCCTCAGCTCGAACAAGAAGCACAACAATTCATATTTCAGCAGGATGGAGCGCCACCACATTGGCACTTATCTGTCCGTAACTACCTGAACGTCAACTACCCGAGGCGATGGATCGGCCGCCAGGCAGCCCGTGACAGAGCACTTCATCACTGGCCTCCAAGAAGCCCTGATCTTACCCCCTGCGATTTTTTTCTTATGGGGGTATGTTAAGGATATGGTGTTTCGGCCACCTCTCCCAGCCACCATTGATGATTTGAAACGAGAAATAACAGCAGCTATCCAAACTGTTACGCCTGATATGCTACAGAGAGTGTGGAACGAGTTGGAGTATCGGGTTGATATTGCTCGAGTGTCTGGAGGGGGCCATATTGAACATCTCTGAACTTGTTTTTGAGTGAAAAAAAACCTTTTTAAATACTCTTTGTAATGATGTACAACAGAAGGTTATATCATGTTTCTTTCATTAAATACACATATTTAAAGGTGTGGTATTCTTTTTGAATCACCCTGTATAAAAAAAACTTTTTCAAGTGCTGTATTTAAACAAAAACCTATTAGCTAGTTCGTAACATAGAGGGCGTTGCTTGTGCTACGAGATTTAAACTAAGGCTGTTGTACTTACTGTAAACAACCGCCTGCCTATACACCTGTAAGCACATATGGTGACATGAACTACCGCGAGTCTGTTGAAATATAACGAAAACTGTATGTTGACCAGAGTGGACTGCTTATTATTCCATGTAAAATAAATTAAATTTGATTCTGTTATTTTCCTTGTATTTTAGCACTGATGATGGCTATTTATAACCGAAATCTAGATTTGCAAGTCTAATGAAAGCCGATGGGACTGCGACTGACTGCTGCGTGCCTCTTCATCGTTAATGTTACATCAGATATAGCAACGCCACAGCCCGATTTCCGCACCATGGGTCAGGAAAGGGGACCGGCACTGCAGTAAAGACGACATAGTGGAAAGGAAGCACTATTGGAGCAATGGGAGGCCACGTCGGTTACTGCACCTCCCAACCACGGCCTTGCTATGGCCTACGTGGCTGAAAGCTCTGCTTCTTGGAACCAAGACAGCGAGTGTGGAAGTGCTGATGCAGGCAGGCAGGCGGGCAGCAGAATGCTGGTGTAAAGCTCCCAGCAGTATGCGGCAGCAGGCATGCGCCGTCTGGACAGAGCGGTATGTGTGTAGCTCAGGTCTTTTTTTTTGTTTTTTGTTTGTTTTTTGTTGGTTTTTTTTGTCAAAGGCGTCGCAGTTTGGTAGCCGCCATATACGAGGTAGGTCTGCGCTGTTCACCTGGGCAACGCGTGGACCACTTCACGGCTTACTCCAGCCGCAGCCAACAGCCTTCTGACCCGGAGGGCAGCTGCTCGAGACCCGGGCGGTGCAGCCACTCTCTCAGCTTCCCACGCCCGTCGCTGCCCGCCTCCGGCCTGTGAGAAGCACGGGGCTCTTCACGCCTGCCTTCCGGCCCGCCCTGACCTGACCTGAGCTACACACATACAGCTCTGTCCAGACGGCGCATGCCTGCTGCCGCATGCTGCTGGGAGCTTCACACCAGCATTCTGCTGGCCGCCTGCCTGCCTGCATCAGCACTTCCACACTCGCTGTCTTCAGCACACACGCCCAGGTGCTCCACTGTGTAATAAAACAAGTTATGGTGACATAAATGTACTTAACCGGTCTTGGATTATGTAAAATTCCTGAGTCCCAAGTTGAAGACGCAAAATCCAGAATTCCACTACCATATACACTCCTGGAAATGGGAAAAAGAACACATTGACACCGGTGTGTCAGACCCACCATACTTGCTCCGGACACTGCGAGAGGGCTGTACAAGCAATGATCACACACACGGCACAGCGGACACACCAGGAACCGCGGTGTTGGCCGTCGAATGGCGCTAGCTGCGCAGCATTTGTGCACCGCCGCCGTCAGTGTCAGCCAGTTTGCCGTGGCATACGGAGCTCCATCGCAGTCTTTAACACTGGTAGCATGCCGCGACAGCGTGGACGTGAACCGTATGTGCAGCTGACGGACTTTGAGCGAGGGCGTATAGTGGGCATGCGGGAGGTCGGGTGGACGTACCGCCGAATTGCTCAACACGTGGGGCGTGAGGTCTCCACAGTACATCGATGTTGTCGCCAGTGGTCGGAGGAAGGTGCACGTGCCTGTCGACCTGGGACCGGACCGCAGCGACGCACGGATGCACGCCAAGACCGTAGGATCCTACGCAGTGCCGTAGGGGACCGCACCGCCACTTCCCAGCAAATTAGGGACACTGTTGCTCCTGGGGTATCGGCGAGGACCATTCGCAACTGTCTCCATGAAGCTGGGCTACGGTCCCGCACACCGTTAGGCCGTCTTCCGCTCACGCCCCAACATCGCTACAGCCCGCCTCCAGTGGTGTCGCGACAGGCGTGAATGGAGGGACGAATGGAGACGTGTCGTCTTCAGCGATGAGAGTTGCTTCTGCCTTGGTGCCAATGATGGTCGTATGCGTGTTTGGCGCCGTGCAGGTGAGCGCCACAATCAGGACTGCATACGACCGAGGCACACAGGGCCAACACCCGGCATCATGGTGTGGGGAGCGATCTCCTACAGTGGCCGTACACCACTGGTGATCGTCGAGGGGACACTGAATAGTGCACGGTACATCCAAACCGTCATCGAACCCATCGTTCTACCATTCCTAGACCGGCAAGGGAACTTGCTGTTCCAACAGGACAATGCACGTCCGCATGTATCCCGTGCCACCCAACGTGCTCTGGAAGGTGTAAGTCAACTACCCTGGCCAGCAAGATCTCCGGATCTGTCCCCCATTGAGCATGTTTGGGACTGGATGAAGCGTCGTCTCACGCGGTCTGCACGTCCAGCACGAACGCTGGTCCAACTGAGGCGCCAGGTGGAAATGGCATGGCAAGCCGTTCCACAGGACTACATCCAGCATCTCTACGATCGTCTCCATGGGAGAATAGCAGCCTGCATTGCTGCGAAAGGTGGATATACACTGTACTAGTGCCGACATTGTGCATGCTCTGTTGCCTGTGTCTATGTGCCTGTGGTTCTGTCAGTGTGATCATGTGATGTATCTGACCCCAGGAATGTGTCAATAAAGTTTCCCCTTCCTGGGACAATGAATTCACGGTGTTCTTATTTCAATTTCCAGGAGTGTAGTTATACGAAAATGTATAAACGTCAACATATACACACATCAAAAAACGTTTTGCACTACCTCGGTTCCGAGAGTTCCACAACCTGTACAGAAAATTGGAATGGAGATCAACATAAACATCATTTCCGACCTTTTTATTGTCCCACGAAAACCTTCAGAGGTCGTAGTCCAGATTGCTGTACACACCCGTACCTCTAATGCCCAAGCAGCACGTCCTCTTGCATTGATGCATGCCTGTATTCGTCGTGGCATACTATCCACAAGTTCATCAAGGCACTGTTGGTCCAGATTGTCCGAGTCCGCAACGACGATTCGGCGTACATCCCTCAGAGTGGTTGGTGGGTCACGTCGTCCATAAACAGCCCTTTTCAACCTATCCTAGGCATGTTCGATACCGTTCATCTCTGGATAACATGCTGGCCACTTTAGTCGGGCGATGTCGTTATCCTGAAGGAAGTCATTCACAAGATGTACCCGATGGAGACGCGAACTGTCGTCCATGAAGAAGAATGCCTCGCCAATATGCTGCCGATATGGTTGCCCTATCGGTCGGAGGATGGCATTCACGTATCGTTCAGCCGTTACGTTACCTTCCACGACCACCAGCTGCGTACGGTTGCTCCACATAATGCCACCCCAAAACAGCAGGGAACCTCCACCGAATGGCCTTCTCCGACGATTGTCTGTTGAAGGCATATGCGATAGTCATCGGTGAAGAGAACGTGATGCCAATCCTGAGCGGTCAATTCGGCTGCGTAGTGTCGTGGTTGCAAAAATGGACCTCGCCATGGACGTCGGGAGTGCAGTTGCCCATCATGCAGCCTACTGCGCACAGTTTAAGTCGTAACACGACTTGCTGTGGCTGCATTATTCAACATGGTGGCGTTGCTGTCAGGGTTCCTCCGAGCCACACTCCGTAGGTAGCTGTCATCCACTGCATTATTAGCCCTTGGGCGGCCTGAGCGAGGCATGTCATAGACAGTTCCTGTCTCTCTGTATCTCCTCAATGTCCGAACAACATCGCTTTGGTTCACTCATAGACGCCTGGACACTTTCCTTATTGAGAGCCCTTCCTGGCCCAAAGTAACAATGCGGACGTGATCGAACCAAGGTATTGGTCGTCTAGGCATGGTTGAACTACCGACAACACGAGCAGTGTACCTCCTTCCTGATGGAATGACTAGAACTGATCGGCTGTCGGAGCCCCTTCTTCTAATAGGCGCTGCTCATGCATGGTTGTTTACATTTTTTGGCGATTTTAGTGACGTCTCTGAACAGTCAAAAGGACTGTGTCTGTGATACAGTGTCCAAAGTCGAAGCATATCTTCAGGAGTTCTGGGAACCGGGGTGATGCAAAATTTTTTTGATGTGCGTCTATAAACGCTTAATGGAATTACGATGATGGTTATGGGCTTCTTAAAAAGATAAACAGTGATAAACATTCATTTCTGCTTTATTTTTTTTACCTTTTAAAATGAAGTACCACCACACTGTCAAAGATTCCATTTACAGTATGTTCCCTCACACTCCTCCATTCTCTTGCAGTTATTCATTTCTGTTTATCTTATTCATATTGCTTAAGTTTCTTATATTTTCTGTAGTTACATTGATAATTCCTTTTTTGAAAATTGGTTTGTGTATCACTCTCCATGTTTTGTACCTCCTGAAGTAGCCCTGTCAAATATAAATTTTACTTTATTTTATTTCATTAGTTTTGTCTATTAATCGCAACTGTTATCTAGGCATACTGTTAATATTTAATGTTAAAGTTTTTTCAAGACTACCCGTTTTTATTTTTATTTATTTACTGTTCATTTTTTTTTTACTTTTTACATTGCATTACCACCACACAATCAAAGATGTTGCGTACTGTATGTTTCTACTTCAATGTAGACATGTACTTCTCTTCCAACGTCGCTTACAAACTTTGTAACTTATTTTGTGACAATACTCACTAAGTGTCTGAAGATGGCCTTGTAAGACGAAAACCGGTTAACACAATAAAAGTAATACTGTAGAACAAAAGCAAACTAGTGCTTTTGTATTTATTATATGGTTCCAAGATGATTTTCCACAAATAGATCGCTATATGATAGTATTTTCTTTGGTACATGTTGTCAGAGGTATATCTTTGCGTTTGGGCAGTTCGTAGCACGAGTTTTAACGGCGAGGGTAGAGTACAAGTTATGTATGTTGTCACCACATGGTGGCTGATGATTTGTATTGTGAAATGGAACGACTGAGAATATATCCATTCAACAACAGGAAGTCCCCAGTGTATATACACTCCTGGAAATTGAAATAAGAACACCGTGAATTCCTTGTCCCAGGAAGGGGAAACTTTATTGACACATTCCTGGGGTCAGATACATCACATGATCACACTGACAGAACCACAGGCACATAGACACAGGCAACAGAGCATGCACAATGTCGGCACTAGTACAGTGTATATCCACCTTTCGCAGCAATGCAGGCTGCTATTCTCCCATGGAGACGATCGTAGAGATGCTGGATGTAGTCCTGTGGAACGGCTTGCCATGCCATTTCCACCTGGCGCCTCAGTTGGACCAGCGTTCGTGCTGGACGTGCAGACCGCGTGAGACGACGCTTCATCCAGTCCCAAACATGCTCAATGGGGGACGGATCCGGAGATCTTGCTGGCCAGGGTAGTTGACTTACACCTTCTAGAGCACGTTGGGTGGCACGGGATACATGCGGACGTGCATTGTCCTGTTGGAACAGCAAGTTCCCTTGCCGGTCTGGGAATGGTAGACGATGGGTTCGATGACGGTTTGGATGTACCGTGCACTATTCAGTGTCCCCTCGACGATCACCAGTGGTGTACGGCCAGTGTAGGAGATCACTCCCCACACCATGATGCCGGGTGTTGGCCCTGTGTGCCTCAGTCGTATGCAGTCCTGATTGTGGCGCTCACCTGCACGGCGCCAAACACGCATACGACCATCATTGGCACCAAGGCAGAAGCGACTCTCATCGCTGAAGACGACACGTCTCCATTCGTCCCTCCATTCACGCCTGTCGCGACACCACTGGAGGCGGGCTGCACGATGTTGGGGCGTGAGCGGAAGACGGCCTAACGGTGTGCGGGACCGTAGCCCAGCTTCATGGAGACGGTTGCGAATGGTCCTCGCCGATACCCCAGGAGCAACAGTGTCCCTAATTTGCTGGGAAGTGGCGGTGCGGTCCCCTACGGCACTGCGTAGGATCCTACGGTCTTGGCATGCATCCGTGCGTCGCTGCGGTCCGGTCCCAGGTAGACGGGCACGTGCACCTTCCGCCGACCACTGGCGACAACATCGATGTACTGTGGAGACCTCACGCCCCACGTGTTGAGCAATTCGGCGGTACGTCCACCCGGCCTCCCGCATGCCCACTATACGGCCTCGCTCAAAGTCCGTCAACTGCACATACGGTTCACGTCCACGCTGTCGCGGCATGCTACCAGTGTTAAAGACTGCGATGGAGCTCCGTATGCTACGGCAAACTGGCTGACACTGACGGCGGCGGTGCACAAATGCTGCGCAGCTAGCGCCATTCGACGGCCAACACCGCGGTTCCTGGTGTGTCCGCTGTGCCGTGCGTGTGATCATTGCTTGTACAGCCCTCTCGCAGTGTCCGGAGCAAGTATGGTGGGTCTGACACACCGGTGTCAATGTGTTCTTTTTTCCATGTCCAGGAGTGTATTATTATTTTAAAAAAAATGAAGCCGTGCATCCTCTAGGCCAGTAGACAAGGTTGCATTTCAGAATGGACTTCGAGCCCAGAAGTAACAACAAAGAAGAAGAACAAAAGTGAGCATTATGAAAACTGTTTATAAAAATTCTGTTGTTGCTATCTCACCTTGTAGTGTGTCACTAACTCACCGTGCCAAGTGCTGTGAGAATGTGGCGAGCAGCCCAAATTATTAGCTTACTTCAAGAGTAATAAACCGACTTTGGGCTGCAAGATGGTGGTACTGGTCACGTATTGCAACCGCAGGGCGTCGCTATGATTGTTCTATACCTGGATAAAATGTACCGCTAGTAATGACATTTCTGTGAACAATGAACTGTCGACGTCCTAACAACAACCTACTGTGCCAACTCAACCCTGACGCTGTAGAGGTCATCCACCGCGAACCTTTTTACGCTGCCTTAATATTTTGACGTCACTCCCCTTTCTAGGAAACGCGCTTCACATTTCGATAGTGTCTGAATGCTTCGGCTGAATATTTGTTTGCACTGCATTACAATTGTTGCCAAAAATGCACTTTCGCCACATAATGTGACTTTCAAAGTGAATAAAGTTGCCGGCCGTGGTGGCCAGGAGGTTCTAGGCGCTACAGTCTGGAACCGCGCGACCGCTACGGTCGCAGGTTCGAATCCCGCCTCTGGCATAGGTGTGTGTGATGTCCTTAGGTTAGTTACGTTTAAGTAGTTCTAAGTTCTTGGGGACTGATGTTATGTTCCATAGTGCTCAGAGCCATTTGAACCATTTTTGAATAAATTTATTCCAGTAGCATCACCTACTTTCTTTGTGTTTTTGACTGCTGTTTAATATCACCTTGGATAACGCAGACTTTTGAACGAGCTCCCAAATTGTATAATTTTAATTATTATTGTGTTTATACTGGTTGCTAGTAAGGAGGAAAGTTAGTTGTTAGTATTTTATTAATGATCTCATTCATAAGCAGCCATATCACAGCATCACAGTCGCTCAAGAAAGTTATAATTAAGCTTTACACGTTTAATCAGAATCGGACGATGACTCTCCTTGTTCACAGTCTCGATAATTCGAAGCGATCTGCAATCCTGTGTAAATAAAATGTCTTGGTTGTCTTGCGTTGCGCAGTCAGTCGGGAAACCTCAGATCAAGCGGAAAGTTTGCTTTGATAGAGTATAATTATCCGATGAAATAATGGAGCTCTTGGATCTAATAATCGCAGGCTCGTTTCCAATTCATCGGAAGTTCCCTTCTGATTACCAACGAAACGACACCTCCGTGCAATTCTCCAATTAGAGAATACATATATAATGAAATTCCTTACACACCTTTGATGTAAATGCTCAGTACATATTTTCTTGAGTAGCATACAATATATTTTCAACCTCTTTCTTCCAATAATCTCGATAGCAAAATTACAGTTATTCAATGCGGCTATTCGGCACGGAGAAGACCCTAGAAGTCCCCTCAACACACCACAGAGAATATTATAAAGAGTAATTATGCGCTCATCGAATAGTAATAGTACTGTACTACTTTGCGCATCGATTCTGCGAGTGTATAGATGGTCAAGTAGGAAACGTAATGCACTCATAGAATTGTGCAGGGATAATTAGTAGAATATAAAGAGATACAAAACTGTATGCCCTTCGTTTGCTTGATAACGTGAAACTGTTCATTTACATTTGGGGAAGACAGACTAACTGCTGAATTGGTTACATTTTTAATTTTATTTCTGGCCCCCCCTCACTCATCAGAAGTAACGAGAGGCTACGGCTAATGGCTCTTAAAAACGGCGGCGGTTTTAATCAGCGCCGCGGACACCTGTCCCTCCTCCCCTCCCAGGACCCTGCCTCAGGTTGGCTGAGGCGTCGGGACGGCCTCTCATTACGTGACCTACAACCCCCCACCCTTCCCCCTCCCTCCCCAGCCAACCCCTACCACAGCCTGCAGAAATTAGTAGCCAGCTGCACTGGCCACCAGCCTAACGAACTACTTCATTAACTAATTATCTGCCGAAATTGAGATTGAGGGAACGCGAAGTTCACAGCCGGAGATCCTCATGCTGCACCATTACCTCCTCATCTGTCCCAGTGCGGTCGGGTGTGTACAGACAGGCCACACTGTTGGTTTGAAAGATGCCCGGACCTCCTAGGCGTTCAACACTGAGTCATATCGTTGACTAAACATCTCAGTACCCTCGCAGAGAATACATTCAAATATATGCGGTTGGTCCGATGCGTATTTGATCAATAGCGCCCATTACGTCATATTGGATGCGGTGGATGACCTCTACAGCGTCAGGGTTGAGTTGGCACAGTAGGTTGTTGTTTAGATACGAAAGGAGTTGGGTGTATTCCATGACAGTGTGATAGAACCACTAATGTTCTCAATACACGGTTTATCAGATAGTGCCAGCAGCATCATAAGATCGTTCGGTGACGATGCTGTTTTTTTACGTAGAACTGTCGTCCTTGGAGAATCGTAATGTACGAGGGCTGGAACTTAAATAGTGGCAAGTATTTATTCACAACCGATAGAAAAGAGTTACTTGTTTGCACCTGTTACTGTTCTTCAAAGTAGTCACCAGCGTTGTTTGGACCCGCTGCCAGCGATGTTGAAGGCATAGCATACCGTCAGTATAGCCTGTTCTGTTGACGGTGCGAATGGAGCGGTCTACTGCCTGTCAAAAGTCTGGAACAGTTCTGAAGTGAATGCCACGAAGCCAAAACTGAAACGTCAGGCCAGCGAATGGCGTCATTATGGGACGCCGCGAAGGTCGAAAATGCGTCAGAGTCCCAGTATGGTGAAAGTTACGGTGATTCTCGTGGACGAGTGTGATGGTGTTATCCTAACGCATTACGTTCCTCCACGGCAGACCGTCAATGCACAGTATTACTGTTCGTTTTTGGAGCATCACCTGCGACCAGCTTTGCGAAAGAAGCGGCGACACTTTCTGCGCAACCCCCACCCATCATTTTGCACGACAAAGCGCGGGCGCATACAGCGCAAGCTGTGGCTGCTCCGTTCAGTCGATGGGACTGGGAAGAACTGTACCATCCACCATAATCCCCAGACTTAAGTTCTTGTGACTTTGATTTGATTCCGAAGATGAAGGAACCACTTCGTGGCATTCGCTTCAAAACTGTTCCAGAGATTCGACAGGCGGCAGACCGCTCCATTCGCACCATCAACAGAACAGGCTCTGCTAACGGTATACTACGCCTTCCACATCGCTGGCAACAGGTTCTACACAACGCTGGTGATTACTTTGAAGGACAGTAACAGGTGAAAACATATAACTCTTTTGTATCGGTTGTAAATAAATAGTTCCATCCCTCGTACATACAAATCAACGCAGTGCCACCCTCAGGACTCTACACAGAGCATACACTATTTCCCACACGCATAGCCTGACACAGGAACCTCCCCACTACTGGATCTGTGTTTACAGAAACGGATACTCCAAAAGGCAGATTGGTCGAGATATCGAGTCTAGACCATCTTTGGACGTGGATCAAGTAGCACATAGACTTGTGGCCTTTGTTGCTTATGCTGGGACCATGCCCTTTAAAACTGAAAGAATTTTAAGGGGATTTGACATTAAGAGTGTGCTCCATCCAGCTACCGAGATTAGGGCATTATTCGGTTCTGTTAAGGATGGTTTGGGACTTAGGAAGTGTGACTTATACAAAATTCCCTGTCAATGTGAGAAGGCTTATATCGTCCATCCCATTCGTACAGTATAGGACGACTTCATGGAACATCGCCTTCGCAGGATGCTACAACAGTCTGAAAAATCGGCCGTAGCGGAACATTGTCTTAAGAAAGGATACGGGTTAAAATCTGATGAGAACCTGATAGTTTTCGGTAGCTCAGGTTTTTGGGACAATGTTTACAAGAAGGCAATGCAAATCAGGTTGAAAGACTACTTAATTAATAGAGACTAGTGTTTTGCTCTTAGCAGGACGTGAAACCTTGTACTATCTCACATCAATACACAACCTTCTGCGGCGCGGTCAGTCCGAGTGTCTGAGAATAGGATACATCATTGGCACCAGTGTTCTACGAGGGACGTCCAGTAAGTAATGAAACAAATTTATTTTATCTGAAAGCAGATGGGTGTTATTCAGGATTCCATCATCATCTTATTTTTCTTCATCTTCTTCTTTTCAAGGGTTAGGCTGTTCCCTAATCCAAACACAAAAACAGAATCATTCCCATCTTTCTCTAGGCTTTCAAATACCTCTTTTCCCATTCGGCTCATAGTTCAGGACTTTCTGAGGAATTCTGTGACCTTGCATTCTCATGAGATGGTATTTCCAATCTTCACGATATTTTTGAATTTTTTCATTCATGGTGAAAATATTTAATTCTGTTCTAATATCTTCGTTTCTAATCATATCTCTTCTTTTGCAGCCCTTCGTCTTTCTTAGGAACCTCATCTCTTCTATCTGAATTTTATTTTATTTTCTTTTTTTTTGTGGTAACCCAGCTTTCGCTTCCGTAGGATAACAGCGGAACCGCTATTACTTCATAGAGTTTCATGATAGTTTCTTTTTGTACATTATGGCCCAGTGGTAATGGTTCCACAGCCTGGTATTTGTGTATTTTATTTTCAATATCAGGGTCCAAATCAAAACTTATAGCGCAGCCTCAATAAGAGATTTGAGACACTTGTTCTAAAACTGAATTATCGAAAACAATTTTTGACCTGACGGGATATTTTCCTCGGAATGCCATTATTTTTGTTTCGTTACTAGAAATTTTAAAGTTGTACTTCTTGCAAATTTCGTTTAGGTGGTATACTGACCTTTGGAGGTCATCTTCATTCTTTTGAACAATAACGATGTCACCGGCAGCAAACAAAAGTATATTCAGGTATTCGTCACTCGTTGTCTTAATTCCTTTGTTTATTTTGCATTTCCATTTGTGAATAATGAAGTTAGTGTAGATGTAAAAAACGGTAGGTGATAGTCCACATCCTATACATTCAAATCACCTAATAAAGGTCCCCGCCCCGGTAGCTGAGTGGCCAGCGCAACAGAATGTCAGCCGGTTCGATTCCCGGCTGGGTCGGAGATTTTATCCGCTCAGGGACTGGGTGTTCTATTGTCCTAACCACGTTCATTTCATCCCCAACGACGCGCAAGTCACCGGAGTGGCGTCAACTCGAAAGACTTGCACCCGGCGAATGGTCTACCCGACGGGAGACCCTAGTCACACGACCTAATAAAGATAGTGAAAAGTCACTGCAAAACAACACGCGTTGTAACAAACAAAGGTATGAATCGATTAGAAGAAAATTATTCATGATTCCAATAAACATATTATTCCACACTCTTTCAACTAAAAAAAACTCTATTTTTGAACATAATCTCCGTTGAATGCGACGGTCTTACGCCACCTTAGTGAGAGGTCGTGTATGCCCGCATGGTAGCACTCTACTGGTCGACATCGGAGCCAACGTCTTGCTGCGTCAACAACCTCCCCATCATCCACGTACTGCCTAGCGCGGAGTGCGTCCTCTATTGAGCCAAACAGATGGAAGTCGGAAGGTGCGAGATTCGGGCTGTAGGGTGTATGAGGAAGAACAATCCAATGAAGTTTTGAGAGCTCCTCTAGGGTTCACAGAATTGTGTGAGGCCATGTATTGTTGTGGAGAAGTTCTTGTGCAATTTATGGCGACGAACATGCCAAATTCGTTTCTTCAGTTCCCAGAGGGTAGCACAATATCCTTCAGAAATGTTCACTTCAGTATAAGACAGAATAGCCGCTTCAGGATCCCAGAAGACTGTCGCCATGACTCCGGACGAGCATCCGGCTTTGAACTTATTCTTTGGAGGACAGGCGGTGTGGCGCCACTCCATGGATTGCCGGTTTGTTTTCGGTTCAAAGTGATGAATCGATGTTTCATCGCCTGTGGCGACGTTCGGAAGAAATTGTCACGATCTGCCTCACAACGCGCAGTCAATGCTAAACAGTTCGTCCTTCGTTGCTCTTCATGGTTTACTGTTAGGCTTGAGGAACACTGCGGGCACACACCTTTGAATACCAGATATGGTGGACAAGTGTGACAGGAATACCGACAGAGACATCCATTTGAGCAGCGAGTTGTTTGATTGTGATCCGTCGATCATCGCGAATGAGAGTGTCCACACGTTCCTACATTGCAGGAGTCACAGCTGTGTCCGGTCAGTACGCGCGAGATGCGACAGGTTTGCCCGACCTTGTTGCGATGATGACAGACACCTCGTCCAACGACTCACCGTGCTTCTTTTTTACTACCAGATATCCGTAGACATTCTGCAAGCGTCTACGAATACCTGTGATGCTTTGGTTTTCCGCAAAAAGAAACTCAGTGACAGATCTCTGCTTGGAGCAGACTTCCGTTACAGACGCCACTTTGAAGGATACGTATATCGCAGCCACCTGTTGGAACTTCGTGAAACTGTTTCTGTTGTGGTCTTCAGTCCTGAGACTGTTTTGATGGAGCTCTCCATGCTTCTCTATCCTGGGCAAGCTGCTTCATCTCCCAGTATGTACTGCAGCCTGCATCCTTCAGAATCTGCTTAGTGTACTCATCTCTTGGTCTCCCTCTACGATTTTTACCCTCCAATACTAAATTGGTGATCCCTTGATGCCTCAGAACATGTCCTACCAACCGAGCCCTTCTTCTAGTCAAGTTGCGCCATAAACTCCTCTTCTCCCCAATTCTATTCAATACCTCCTCATTAGTTATGTCATCTACCCATCTAATCTTCAGCATTCTTCTGTAGTACCACATTTCGAAAGCTTCTATTCCATCCTTGTCTAAACTATCTATCGTCCATGTTTCACTTCCATACATGCCTACACTCCATACAAATACTTTCAGAAACGACTTCCTGACACTTAAATCTGTACTTGATGTTAACAAATTTCTTTTTTTCAGAAACGCTTTCCTTGCCATTGCCAGTCTACATTTTATATCCTCTCTACTTCGATCATCATCAGTTATTTTGCTCCCCAAATAGCAAAACTCATCTACTACTTTAAGTGTCTCATTTCCTAATCTAATTCCCTCAGCATCACCCGACGTAATTCCACTACATTCCATCATTCTCGTTTTGGTTTTGTTGATGTTCACCTTATTGCCTCCTTTCAAGACTGTCCATTCCGTTCAGCTGCTCTTCCAGGTCCTTTGATGTCACTGACAGAATTACAATGTCACCGGCATACCTCAAAGTTTTTATTTCTTCTCCATAGATTTTAATAACTACTCCGAATTTTTCTTTTGTTTCCTTTACTGCTTGCTCAATATACAGATTCGTGAAACTATAGGAGCTGAATCTGGAATATTTCACGATTTCCGCATTTTCTCAACCGAAATTGGCCAAGAAAAATGTGTGTTGAATTACTTATCGAACGCGCCCCGCACTAGGGCTCCGAATCAATCCCAGTCTGGGGGGAGCATCACCTGTCATGTGTGGCGCATGCGCCGTGTGTAATATAGTGACCTATGTAGGACGATGGTTTCCAGGCATCGCATCAGATCTCAGATGGACTCGGCAGCAGTAGTGTCCCTTCTCAAGATGGCGAACAGCTGGACCCCCGAAATACCGAGTCATTGTGGTTTTAGGATCCACTAGCAAACCCGAGGCAACTAGCAAAAATCTCTACCCTGGGTAAGCTTGCGCTGTTCAATAATATACAGGGTGTTTGGGGAGGGAAGGTTAACATTTTAGACAGTGATATTATAATTAATTGTGAACAAAAAATGTTATATCAACTTAGGTCCACAAATGCTTCGAAGGGAGGTATTGGTATTGAAAGCAACTTTAATTCTGCACAATTGATGTGCACAACGTGAACGTATACGCAGTACAATTGGACCGTAACGTGATTTTCCTGAAAACAATGTTACAGAGAAGTACAGTTATGTTACACATTTTTACATAATGTCTATTTACTTTTCATTTAGTACATAATGCATTACAACATGCATGTTACATGTATTCAGTTGAAAAAGACGTACCACGTCTTTTACAAACGGCTTTAACACTTATCATACAGTTCAGGGACCACATAAACACAAATCTAAAGGTGTAAGGTCACGTGATTGAAGGCCAGTTAATAGGATCGCCACGGCCAATCCAGCCATTAGGGTAGGTGCGGTTGAGATGGTCCCTCACACGTAAGGTAACATGTGGAGGGGCACCGTAATGTTGACAGTACATTCCAGTCCGCTTGCGGCGGGGAGGGGTTCGCGGGACTCTTTTGCGATTTATTTAATGTCCACCTACCTCAGTATTGCTACAGAAGAATGCTGAAGATTAGATGGGTAGATCACATAACTAATGAGGAGGTATTGAATAGAATTGGGGAGAAGAGGAGCTTGTGGCACAACTTTACTAGAAGAAGGGATCGGTTGGTAGGACATGTTCTGAGACATCGAGGCATCACCAATTTAGTATTGGAGGGCAGTGTGGAGGGTAAAAATCGTAGAGGGAGACCAAGAGATGAATACACTAAGCATATTCAGAAGGACGTAGGTTGCTGTAAGTACTGGGAGATGAAGAAGCTAGCACAGGATAGAGTAGCATGGAGAGCTGCATCAAACCAGTCTCAGGACTGAAGACCATAACAACAACAACAACAACAACCCCAGTATAGTGTCCATTCACCACCCGTTGCTCTGCATTCGTAGGTACTATGTAGACGATAAGAAAAGCAGCGTTGAAGAAAACCACCGTCCATACTAACGATTACAATGTACGAGTAACTCCAGTAACAAGATAGACCTGTAAATCTCTATTAATAACGGGCAAAGTGGGTGCTTCCTCCCTTCACTGAAAATGTTTGTTTGTAGATACTGATGTTTTATTACGGTAGTTTTCATTTATTGTGTCACCAAGTCTACATTTACGTTGTTACAAAATGAGTTCACATTCGGTCCTTTTCAATGGATTCTTCGAAAGAAGGTGCTCGCCAAAATGTTCTGTACATGCATACGGAACACGCCACTCAGAATATTCACAAAGGCCGATAGTTTCACACGCGGTTTATTCCGCAACCAACATTCCAAAACCTCTCAAAACTTCACCGAAATGTCCGTAATTGCATCTGCTAGCACGGCGATATAACCCGAGAGCGATTTAACCATCATTTCTTCATCTCACAGATAATTTTTTCGGACACTTTGAACACGACCTTCTCGTCCGACAGCGACTCCACGACTGCCTGAATGCCGTGGCTCACAGGGCATATCACTCATTCAATTACGCGGGAAAGACTTTTCTCTCATTGGTTGATCAAAACGATCATTCCATCAGATTAACCTTTCATGATCAATTTCGCTCCCAAACCGCTTTACTCCAATCAGCATTCGCAGATGTATCTATGTCGTTTCATATTGCAAAATTTCACAAAATGTTCCACAAAACCAAACGACACGAAAATCAAAAGAAAACTGCTTGAAATATACATTAGAACTAAGTATCCTCTTACTATCTTTCTGTCTGCCTTATTACAAAAGCAAACGCTCCTAGACATACGTATAACACCAGTAAGGGGGATTCACCGTCTTCAGGACATCCTGGTTACATAACACTTGCTAGTTACAGGTGGTGTAATTCACTAATTGAAATTTGACGTATGTCCCCACATACACACTCACATTCACTCTCATCTACTCCCACCCTAACACAAGATATAAATATCAACTCTTAAACTATTATTTCCATTATGAAAGCAAAATTATTGAAATTCCTTTAACATAACTTGTGCGCAATGAGAGTGCTGTTATTGTTTTCAAATAACAAAGAAACTTAAACTGTCAGGATTCCTATCTGAATTTACTTTACTAAGTGTCGCTTAAGTACTTTTTAATAGGTTTTTTATATTTCCAAAACTAGTAAAGTTATCCGCATGATAATTTTACACACTGTTCTTCTAAATTATAAAACTTCCTATACCAAATTTGAAAACAAACAGATCATATTTATTATAGTTATTTAGTTTCTTAGGTAAGATGAATAAGTGATCTTAGTACGCTCCACACAGAGCAGTTCTCACGGCCCGCACACCGCGACAGATGGCATTATGACGCCAGCAGCTGACTACACAACAGCCGGGGCTGGAGGCTTCATTGCCAGCCTCCAATACAGCTTGACCTAATGGAATAAAACTTACTGCAAATATCTGCAGCCGTGCAGATAGCTGCGACGTTACACACTTGACTAAAGGAACGTCTTCCACTAGGTCCACAAATGAATTTTCCAAAAATGCAGGTACCTCTCTCCCGTCAATCGCTGGTTGATAACAAATGGAGCTAACAAAAGAAAGAAATTATCGCAAGTGCTGAGCCAGATGTTCAACATCTGAGCTGCACCAAACATTTATGGCAGAACGAATTTTTTTTTTTTTTGTGGTTTTAGGGCGCACAACTTCAATGGTCATTAGCGCCCAGACTACGTTAGGAATGCACCGCGAGGCACAAGTTTAAAACAGCAACTAAAAGGGAACACACGATAAAAGACAGATTGACAGAACTTGGAAATTGTTACCCACTGAAGCGTGTGTATTTTCCCGTGACCATCGATGAATGTTGCGTGTGTTGTTTATTCCATGTTGTGAAATCTGGGCTTCATCAGTGAATAGTATGTGTGGAAGCAAATGACTATTCTCAATTACCCAATGACAGAATTGAAGTCGTTGGGCATTGTCGCCAACGTGGAGATTTTGGACACGCTGTATGTGAAATGGATATAAGTTTCCGCATATAATGTTTCCCATACACGTGTCTGTGGGACACTCATACACAGGGACAGTCTTCGTATGCTCGTACTGGGACTTCGCTCAGTACTTGCGATAATTTCTTTCTGTTCTTACAAAGCTTGTTGACGTGCACACTCGGACGAAAAAAGTCTACTTGGAAGAAAGCCTGTTGCACGCAAAGTGATAAACACTTCGGTAAACACCCTGCGATCAGGTAATCGTCGAGTCGGAAAGCGCCTGCAGTATTCTTCTCTTGCAGCGGTAGCACTACCATCGCAGAAGCCATAAACATACACGATGTCTGCGTATTCCTCATTACTGTAGACGTGTGGCGTTGTTAGCGGCGCTTGTACGAACACAGTTAACACCATACACTACACAGGTAACCCATCCGTCGCCGCTACACTGCACAATGCGGAATACACGGCACAACTGCACAAACAATAGGTCATTGTACTAAGTACGTCACATGACCATAATACGTGGTAAGGTGCAAACCGTAAACATGGCATGTACCCGTGCATTGTTTGCAAGAGAATCACGTTACGGTCCAGTTGTATTGCGTATACATTCACGTTGCGCGCATCAATTTTGCAGAATTAAAGTTCCTTTCAATACCCATACCTCCCTAACGAAGCAACTGAGGACCTATGTTCATATATCATTTTTTATTCAGAATTATTTATACTATCACTGTGTAAAATATTGACCTTTCCTCCCCAAACACCGTGTATATCCGCTTGGTGTGATAAATGACAGTTCTCTTTTAATGCAGATAAATGTAAAGTAATCCATACAACAAAGACAAACAAGCCGATAGTATCCGAGTAGATACCAATGTTGAACATCTGGAGCATGTCTCATTCTTCAAATATTCGGGACGGAAACTAAGAATTTGCGTGAATCGGGATAAAGTGAAATAAAAATCACAGTGGACGAATGGAAGACACAAATTTGTTGCAAGAGTTACAGGGAAGTGTAACACATCAGCAAGAGAAATGAGACACAAATCAGTCGTCTTCAAAGCCATCCAAGGCATAGCTTACACGAATGCAGACAGAATTATATGTATTCTGAAGAGTATTGAGATACATTACGTGTGACTCACGACAGTCGAATGAAATCCTCTACAGGGTGTTCCCGTAAGAGAGTGCAAAAATTTAACAATACATGCCGGCTTGGGTGGCCGAGCGGTTCTAGACGCTACGGTCTGGAACTGCGCGACCGCTACGGTCGCAGGTTCGAATTCTGCCTCGGGCATGGATGTGTGTGAACTCCTCAGATTAGTTAGGTTTAAGTATTTCTAAGTTCTAGGGGACTGATGACCTCTGAAGTTAAGTCCCATAGTGCTCAGAGCCATTAACTAACAAGACATAGAGGATACTCCACTGAACAATTTGAGGTAGCGAACCTGGGGTTGGAGAAGCCAGCTTAAAGAGATAACGTAAATAAAATGAGATTACCCAAAATTACAAATTTCTATTGTTAATATTATACACATTTGAAATTTCGTAAAAATTGGATTTTTGTGAAACTCAAAATGGGTGACGTTGATATGGTCTTTACACCATCTAACGAAGTAATGTGACATTACAAAAGTAGGCTTCCAAGGCCATTGTTACATTCAATAATTTTCTCTGGGTTTGTGACCACATTGTCAATACACGAAACTACCGACGTTTCGATGCCTGTTACAAGTGACCTCTTCAGGGTGTTTAAACAAAAACACCCTGAAGAATGTCACTTGCAACAATGACCGAAACCTCGATAGTTTTGTATTTTGACAATGCGGTCACAAACCCAGAAAAAAATTTATTGAATAATGTGACATTATTCAAATGTTTAATTTCACTGCGCAATCCTTTGGTGTACCTTGCACGCATGAAGTGTGGCTGTCTTGACCTTCGGCTGAATGACAGATAAGTTCAGATCTCACTCGCTCGCCGCCGTTGCTGCTTAGCCACAGCGCTTGCGTCTCCAGAGCCCGGCGAACTTAAATGTGCAACTGCAGAAAGAAAGCGAAGTTTTAGAGAAAGCCTGTTGCATAATTTTTGGAGAGCCAGTATTCGCGTAAAACTGTGTGACACTCCAGCAGTCGTACGATATATCTCACGTAGGGACCACGAGGGTACGACAAATAGGGATCAGTGCGCGTACAATGTCGTATGCAGCAGTTTTCCCTTTTTCTTCAGTGCACTAATGAAATGGGGAAGAAAATCTCTAAAATCATTACAGACTACAGCATGTCGATGGATTCCGTCACAATCAGAGTGGCAAGCATTGGGCACAGCCAGATCCTGACTTACTGTCTGACTAAATCTCCCTGGGTGTACAATAAATACTGTATCACAGTATAGTAAGACACGGAACAGTTTCGTGGGCTATGATCGCTATACCCACAAAAATTGCATTTAAAGCAAATATTTAGTATATAGACAGATACAGATAAATTTCCTTTACTTTACGTCTATGGTCACAAATTTTTTTGTCGTCAGACAACCGGTTTCAGTCTGTAATGACCATCTTCAGATCTGTTATATAAAACGTATTCTAATATACTGCCCCTATGGCTCCAGTATATAATGACCATCTTCACATCTGTTATATAAAAACATGTCCTAATATACTGCCACTATGGCTCTAGTATATTAGGACATGCTTTTTAAAACAGATCTGAAGATGGTCATTATAGACCGAAACTGGTACTCTGATGACAAAAAATTTGTGGCCATAAACGTAAAGTAAAGGAAATTTATCCTATATTCGAGTTAGTGTTCAATTCGCGACCATCCCGCAGCTTGTGAAACAGATGCAGATAGTGTGAGCGGCGCGTGGACAATAAAATGCCACGTTCAATAGCAATACTTTTTCTAAAGTGTTAAAATGCGTGGGGAAAACGCCCGCCGTCACATAAAACACTGTGCGCGGGATTTAAAGGCACAGTTTACGCGGATGCTGACAGACGGTTGCGGCCTCCCAGTGATTGATGAGTCGGATATGTGAGGACGGTTCCTGTGTAGTGGATGCCGCACACTCTCCAATCGCATAATGAAATCTGCGAATCGGCGTGACAGGTGTGGGCGCTAGCGGTGAGGCGATGCCACTTGTTCCAGCTCTCCAGCTCTCTGAGGCTCCATCCAGCGTGCGTTGTAATCACAAAATACAACGGCGCGCTCTAAGCATACGGGCTGTGAATGTAAACTGGTTCGCCTGTCTTAAGGTGCGACACATAACTGATCCAAGGCTGCTATTCATTACCATGTTGACCCGTCTGTTGCGGCAGTTGAAGACAGCAAAACGGAAGCCGAAGTTTTAAATTCCATGCTCAAGAAATCATCCACAGAGGAGAAGCATAGAAATATAGCACGTCCTTCCCTCAATTGACCATCGAACACACACCCGTATGGACGACGTACTAATGAGAGTCCCTGGCGTAGAGAAACAACTGAAACATTTGAAAGCAAATAAATCACCAGGTCAGTACACAACCCAGTTCGATTTCGTAAAGAATACTCTGCGGCATTGGCCCTTACCTAGCTTGCATTTATCTCGAATCTCTCGTGTAGCCCCAAGTCCCAAGCGACTGGAAAAGAGCGTAGGTGACACCAGTATATAAGAAGAGTAAAAGAACGAACCCGCAAAATTTCAGACCGATACCTCTAACTTCGGTTTGTTGCAGAATTCTTGAACATATTCTCAGTTCGAATGTAATAATCTTTCTTGAGACTGGAAGCTTATGTCAACCAATCAGCATGGTTTTAGAAAGCATCGCTCGTGTGAAACTCAGCTTGCGCTTTTCTCATGTGATATACTATGAACTATGTATGAAGGGCAAAAAAATGGTTCAAATGGCTCTGAGCACTATGGGACTTAACATCTTAGGTCATCAGTCCCCTAGAACTTAGAACTACTTAAACCTAACT
Organism: Schistocerca piceifrons; assembly: GCF_021461385.2. Lineage (NCBI taxonomy): Eukaryota > Metazoa > Arthropoda > Insecta > Orthoptera > Acrididae > Schistocerca > Schistocerca piceifrons. Next base: position 854,070,627 of record NC_060140.1, on the reverse strand, counting down.
AACCTAAGGACATCACACACATCCATGCCCGAGGCAGGATTCGAACCTGCGACCGTAGCTGTCCCGCGGTTCCGGACTGCAGCGCCTAGAACCGCACGGCCACCGCGCCCGGCTATGAAGGGCAACAGGCAGATTCCATATTTCTAGATATCGGAAAACATTTTGACACGACAGGCTATTAACGAAGGTATGAGCACATGGAACAACTTCATAGATATGTGAGTGGCTCGAAGACTTCTTAAGTAATACAATTCAGTATGTTGTCCTCAGCGGTGAATGTTCATCAGAGACAAGGGTATCGTCAGTAGTGCTTCAGGGATGTGTGATAGGTCCGCTGTTGTTCTATATCCAAGTAAATGATTTGGCAACCACGGTAGGGTGTCGATGCTGAGTGACTGTAGGAAAATGCAAGACGACTTATACAAAATTTCTGGTTGGTGTAATGAATGGCAGCTGGTTGTAAACATGGAAAAACTCAATTAATGCGGATGAGCAGGAAGAAGAAACCTGTAACGTGCAGAATATTGCGTATGGCCGGTCCAGATGCTCCCCTTCACTCTCACAATCGGCCTTCGTGTTTGTCACACCCACAGCGCTTCACTGACAAGTCACGTGAATCGATACTATTTCGCCTCAGTTCGAAAGTTGGCGCGGCAAGGTAGAGGCGCTCAATCTCTTTGTTGCCTACAAGAATTTAAAAGTGTGAAACCAGACGACAGGGAATTCCACAAGTAACATACATACATTTACAGTCAGTGCTATGGAATACGCAAAGAATGTATAGAGAGACCGAAATCTCAAAAAGGACGTTCTCGATGCTAATGTGGTAACTGCTGTGCCGTAGTGAGCCGTAATTTTATTCCACATAGATCTTTAAGACTTCGAAACTTTTCTGAAGATTCATTATGAGTCTTTTATGGGCAGCAACTCACAATTTTTTTTCTGCCTGTAGCCTGTCCAACTGATGAGACCCCTGCTTCTCAGAGCTGGATATAGGTATCAAGATGAAATTTGTTTCACAACTAAGGTCTGCGGTCCTTTGTCATTGTGAAAAATTTCAGCTTCTGAGTCAACGGAATCAAAAGATATAGCCATTTGTGTCACACTTTTCGCTAGCGTCTAACTCACTCATCAAAACCTATAGGGCACTTCCCGTTGACCTAGAATCACTGAAATTTGAGAAGAAGCAAGGTTCACAGAAAAAGTAAAGGGAAAACTCCGAAAATGGTTAATTGGCAGTTATATCACATAAAAAATATTTGTTTTTTGTCATTTGTTGTCCGTCTGTCTGTTTGTCCGCCTGTTAACACCCCTTTTCGTCAGGAACGAGTAGAGCCACAAAGCTGAAATTTATGTCAAACTAACGAACCTAGCATGTGCCATGCGCCGTGCAGCTTAGATTGACACCTCGTGTTGCAGCGGACAGACTAGAGGAAAAAAACACAAAACAAAAAAAAAAACACCCCCTTCAGTCCTCGTATACACCGTCGAATTGACAACGAACAATGGATGGTACACCGCACTACATATGATGGAACTTGTCAGAAGATCAGTTACGATTTGTTAGACGAGCCACTTTTGCAATATCCTGTCCAAAAGTGAACTGTGGTTATTTCGTTTACAAGGAAGAACCCACCAACGATGTAACTAATGGCTGATCACCGAAGGACGAGTGTCGCTGACAAACACGATACCAGTCTAAACCTTGACACAATACTAATTTCGGGCTAGATGGCCGATGTTAGATATCGTAGTTTAAAAAAGGTTTAGGCTAACGCGTCTGACTTTAATTAACAAGAGGAATTCCAGAGTTCCTCCGATAACCAGCACCTATGACACTAGTTTGACAGGCGTTACATAAATACAACAACGTTGAAACCTGAGTGTGCTCTTCTCACCAGCTTGCAGCTTTTCGTAGTCCAAAAACTAACAATTCTCGTCGACACGTAGACACCACATATCAACGTCACTCTCCGAGTATTATGATGAAACACACGCTGATAGCAATCGACTGATATGACCTTAACCAACAGCTTTATTCACTTTAAAAAAATCTAGCACTGCTGAACTTTAGTACACTTTTATGAAATATAATGTATTTGTACGCCGTTCGCTTCAGATGAAGCAACGATATCACGTCTTATTTACAGTCCGTTGCGAACCGACGATTGTATTCTTCGTAAGCTGAGAATTCATCATTTTTATTCCAATGTTACAAGTCTATTGCGAACTTATTCTTTCGTAATGTTGCTTCTCTTTAGGTATTTGTACTATCTTTTGCTTTCCAAAGATTTCTTCTTTTGCTTTCCAAAGATTTCTTCTTTTGCCCGAGTCCGACTCAATACAGTCATTATTATATATTTTTCAAATAACGTATAACTAAATCTTTGATTTTCTACGTTTACGTGATATTATATTTTTGGCCCTTGCCAAGTCCAATAATTGGGATTAACGTTATTTTAATTAACTTTTCGTAAAGCAACTCTGAAAAAATCAACTTTTCTCTCTGTTTCTTTCTTTATCTTAGTCTCTTTATCTCGTTCTTTCTCTTTACTAAAAGAATGAAAACTTTCTTTAGTACTTTCTCTGTACTACAAATGACTTACGCAGAACACAGTTTTAAACTTTTACATACTTAAACAATTTTGTTTTTCTCCTGAAAATCTCAATGGTCACAGTTTATAGTGATTGGTTCAAGTGCTGTTTATAAGCTATTCCCCTTCTAATCAGAAGACAAACTCAAAAATAAAGCACAGAAACAAAAACCCTAAGTGTCACCGCCACTTTGTATTCTACTTTGAAATTTAGGAAAAGTCAGACCTCTTCAGGTGTTGACATTCGCGTACACACTACACCTTGAAATTACTAAACTAATTACAGCACTTGAATCGTAAAAGATAATCACCGTTCGTCCCTCCTTTAAATGGTTCTTGACTGGATCGTTTCTGCCTCAACTCTATCAAAATATACCAAGATAGTCTGATTCCAAAATAATCGCGATTATGGTTTAGTATATTAACGTACAATGACGTAAAGTTGCCCTGTCCGGACTTCAAAACTACAAGTCTCAACCTCAGTAGGTTGTCGTAGGGTTCTCAGGCATTGTTCGAATACCTTAGAACACGCAATAATAATCATCCTAATTGTCCGATACCCATTCTGTATTCCTCTACACCCACTATTGTATCAGCTGTGTCACCCTGTACGGTGCACACGATCAGTACTCCAAAGTATCCAAAATACTGGATAGTTAACGGATGAGTTCTCCAACATTCACTTACACAAATCCCTAACCAATGGAAAGATACCTCCACAACATCTAATAGCCGGTACGACCAACTATTCTTCAAAATTCATCAACAAATCTACCATATAATCGCGTACGGTGTTTCGTGCTCATCCACAGTGCGTAGCGTTACACGGACGCCCACGTAGCTATCTTCCGAATCTAAATTATCGTGTCCTCGTACAACAATCACGTTGAGCTGTCACGCAGACACCAACACTTCTCAGTATCAATCCAATCGATTAACCACCCGACCCCAATACTGGCTGCCCAATCTCGAACAAAATAATTTCAATTAACTTGTCGGAGTATATCATTATTGGACGACCGACAATTCAGAATCAAACTATGACACGGCAGTCTCCTGTTATACACCACTACGACCGACCGTTACCCGTCTGCGTCATAATTGCGACTACTCACTCTTCCTTCCTCGAGGGTCGAACTAAGAACCATTTTTTGAACTATCTTAGAACTGTGCTTATCTGTTGTACATGTTAAGTTCATTCTTAGTGGCCTTCGGTAACGTTTCTGGTGGCCAGCTGCAGTAGTTGTAGCGTCGCTGACTTGCGCTGCTACCCACTCGCTCTGGTGATGGAGCTTCTCTGATTGCGACCTGGTTTTCGTCAGCTTTTTCTCTCGGTCTTTAGATACTGTAACATGTCAAAGGAATATACGTTAAAACATATATTTTACGAAGTTTAAACATCCATTTTGGAGTCAAGGCTAAGTTGAGTCGGCTCTATTACGTAATGCGAAGCGAAAAATCGTAACAAAAATTTTTGGCGCATTACTCATGCCTCGCAGTTGCCAAATATGTACGTGAATCTCCTTTTCACCAAGGTAGGCCATGTATGTCACATATTCAAAATTCGCAGACTCATTCATACCAACCCGTGCATGAACTCTTTACATACGTGACGAGCCTGGTCGATTAGTGACAAAGCGCATGCCTGGAAGTCGAGAGCTGTTGGGATCGAATTTCAATCGGGCCATGGATTTTCCACTCTTCGTTTTAACCCAGCCGGCACCCCACAGCGACGTGAGGAGATGCCAGCAGCAACACGTGGCTCGGGTTCCACGTTAAGTCCCCCGTTTCCCCGGTTGCATAACAAGTGTCGTTAGGGACACGCAAATCACCGAAGTGCCGACCAATAGGAAGACTTGCCACCAGGCAGCTGAGCCTCACTACATCATCATTGTCATCGTCTGTACACATAATTAAGTTCTTACAAAACGCTCAGAACACAAGACCCGATCGCACTTTCCAGATCATTTTTATGATTTTTTTTACTATTTTTCACATCTCCTAATGCTGGTCGTATATCTATCGCATTTATGAAAATTATAGGAGCTTCACAGTACTAGTTAACCGCAGCAACATACTTCCATAAAGACTTGAATGGTATTTCAACCGACCTCAATGAATTCCTTGGAGCATCAGTCGACGAGTTAAATTTTTGGAAACAGTTCGCTTCCTTGAAAAGGAACTCATCTACGAACCGCGATTGCTCTTCTTCGTGTTTTTCATTCTTTCCGGAATGCAAAAGCAGAAGAGACGCAATCACTGCCACTTGCTCGCTTTCGTCCATTTTGCAGTCATAGTGTCATCCGGGTTTACACTTCTGACTGGAAAATGTATCACCGCAAACACTGTCGGGCAACACTAGCCGTCAATGTTTCCGTACATGTGGCATAGCCGCGATGTTGCCGGTCAAAACTGATCGTCGATATGCGATGATGTAGGCACATGTAAACGTGGCTTGCGGCTGGCAATTCGGCCGCGCGTTAGCCCAGTGTGGCAGCTACACGCCACGGCCGTTCGTCGGAAATAAAAACTTTCTTACCAGCAACTCCAGCGACGTTCACCACACTGCATGAGCGACACAGTGGATCAGGGTAAGAGCTGCAGCTGCTGCCACCATAATAGTCTGCTTACTTGTTCTTTAAATGTCACAACAAATTGTGTGCTAAAACGAATGGGAAACGCCGTGTGATGTGGTGGTAAGTCCCTATGGGACAAAACTGCTGGCGACATCGGTCCCTAGGCTTACACACTACTTAATCTAACTTAAACTAACTTACGCTAAGGAGAACACACACACACCCATGCCAGAGTTGCGCGAACTGTGACAAGGCACCTCAAACCGCGCAGCTTCACAGCGCGGCTAATGTCATGTGAATTTAAGCATTTTACAAGGCGCACATCAGGGTCGCACATGGGGAGTGGGAATGTGAAGACGACAGTTCTTCGTTTCTCTGCTGCGACCGCTGAAACATACAGTCAGGTCCACAAGAAAGTGTACGCCATAATTTTAAACCACATCTCTGGCAGTGACCTCGAATCTGTAGTCAAAGCTCTTTTGCACAGTGTATAGATAAACAGTGTGAGACTTGAATGTTTCGGCTTTTTGCCCTTATTTACAGCCAATTTAAAAGCTGAAAAAATGTGCAATATTTTGTAAGTAGGCTGTTTATGTTTTCTCTATGTAAGTAGGCTGTTTATGTTTTCTTATTGGCAACGTTACGTAGCGCTCAATATGAAAATCACTGGCTGTGCTGTGTGCAGTCTGTTGCTAGTTTGCATTGTTGTCTGCCATTGTAGTGTTGGGCAGCGGCAGCTGGCTGTGAACAGCGCGTAGCGTTGCGCAGTTGGAGGTGAGCCGCCAGCAGTGGTGGGTGTGAGGAGAGAGATGGCGGAGGTTTGTAATTTGTCATGAACTGATATATATATTATGACTTGTGATGATATCAAGGTAAATACATTGTTCGTTCTCTATTAATATCTTTCATTTGCTAACTATCCCTATCAGTAGTTAGTGCCTTCCATAGTTTGAATCTTTTATTTAGCTGGCAGTAGTGGCGCTCGCTGTATTGCAGTAGCTTGAGCAGCGAAGATTTTTGTGAGGTAAGTGATTTGTGAAAGGTATAGTTAAATGTTAGTCAGGGCCATTGTTTTGTAGGGAATTTTGAAAGTCAGATTGCGTTGCGCTAAAAATATTGTGTGTCAGGTTAAGCACAGTCCTGTATAAATTGTTCAAAGGGGACGTTTCAATTTATCAAAAATATCTTCTGAGGTCCGCTAAGAAGCTGTTTGGTTCGAAAGAGGCAAACTAGGTGCTTTAAGAGGATAGCAGCAGCCTCTGTACATCGTGGAAACAAGTCAATGGGGCGTCCACTACGAATTGACCTACAATGTCTCCGGATGCAAATCCGATCGTAAAAGTTTGGTCGTACATTAAGATGAAGCTTAGAAGAAAGCCACTATACACGTTTAAGCAGCTGTCATATCAAATCAATACGACGTGGTGATCGTTTCCGAGAGAATATGCAGAAAATATCGTGAAAAGCATGACAAAAAGGTGCCAAGATGTATTCTATAATGACGGCGATTGGATTCGCTATTATCTAATTGTGCTTTTGTCTCGCGTTGCCTACAGCTTTTTAAAGTTGTCACTTATTAATCCATAGAAACTGTGAGGTAACGGGTGAGTTGTGGCGCCCCGAAAATATTCTAAGTTTGGAGTTGGCGTGGCCGCGCTGGGGCCTCTCGGCGGGCCGTGGCCTGGCAGTAACCATGTGGTGCCGAACGTCAGCCGAGCAGGAGGGGTCCAGGCAGATTGCATGGCTGGGAATTCCATGTTGACGCTGTGATGAGGATGGTGCTTTGTGTCGATGAAGGAGCTTTCTATGCCGGGAGTGCCAAAGATGGCGGACTTCGTGAAACCATCATGGCTGACATTTCACTGATCGTATAGAAATTAATAGTAGCCAGATGAATTATGATACCTCAAAAAGAAACATGTACATCACCATTATTTGCACAACGATTCTGACGGTGTAAACAGATTTTCAATATCTTTATTACTTTAAAGTTTAGTATCTGATTGCAAATTATACAAGTAACATGCAGCAACGAATTTCCAAAGTCTGAACGGTTCATTCGATTTCTTCGATCAATCTGTCTTTAGAAATACACTCCTGGAAATTGAAATAAGAACACCGTGAATTCATTGTCCCAGGAAGGAGAAACTTTATTGACACATTCCTGGGGTCAGATACATCACATGATCACACTGACAGAACCACAGGCACATAGACACAGGCAACAGAGCATGCACAATGTCGGCACTAGTACAGTGTATATCCACCTTTCGCAGCAATGCAGGCTGCTATTCTCCCATGGAGACGATCGTAGAGATGCTGGATGTAGTCCTGTGGAACGGCTTGCCATGCCATTTCCACCTGGCGCCTCAGTTGGACCAGCGTTCGTGCTGGACGTGCAGACCGCGTGAGACGACGCTTCATCCAGTCCCAAACATGTTCAATGGGGGACAGATCTGGAGATCTTGCTGGCCAGGGTAGTTGACTTACACCTTCTAGAGCACGTTGGGTGGCGCGGGATACATGCGGACGTGCATTGTCCTGTTGGAACAGCAAGTTCCCTTGCCGGTCTAGGAATGGTAGAACGATGGGTTCGATGACGGTTTGGATGTACCGTGCACTATTCAGTGTCCCCTCGACGATCACCAGTGGTGTACGGCCAGTGTAGGAGATCGCTCCCCACACCATGATGCCGGGTGTTGGCCCTGTGTGCCTCGGTCGTATGCAGTCCTGATTGTGGCGCTCACCTGCACGGCGCCAAACACGCATACGACCATCATTGGCACCAAGGTAGAAGCGACTCTCATCGCTGAAGACGACACGTCTCCATTCGTCCCTCCATTCACGCCTGTCGCGACACCACTGGAGGCGGGCTGCACGATGTTGGGGCGTGAGCGGAAGACGGCCTAACGGTGTGCGGGACTGTAGCCCAGCTTCATGGAGACGGTTGCGAATGGTCCTCGCCGATACCCCAGGAGCTACAGTGTCCCTAATTTGCTGGGAAGTGGCGGTGCGGTCCCCTACGGCACTGCGTAGGATCCTACGGTCTTGGCGTGCATCCGTGCGTCGCTGCGGTCCGGTCCCAGGTCGACGGGCACGTGCACCTTCCGCCGACCACTGGCGACAACATCGATGTACTGTGGAGACCTCACGCCCCACGTGTTGAGCAATTCGGCGGTACGTCCACCCGGCCTCCCGCATGCCCACTATACGCCCTCGCTCAAAGTCCGTCAACTGCACATACGGTTCACGTCCACGCTGTCGCGGCATGCTACCAGTGTTAAACACTGCGATGGAGCTCCGTATGCCACGGCAAACTGGCTGACACTGACGGCGGCGGTGCACAAATGCTGCGCAGCTAGCGCCATTCGACGGCCAACACCGTGGTTCCTGGTGTGTCCGCTGTGCCGTGCGTGTGATCATTGCTTGTACAGCCCTCTCGCAGTGCCCGGAGCAAGTATGGTGGGTCTGACACACCGGTGTCAATGTGTTCTTTTTTCCATTTCCAGGAGTGTATATTAGTGGAAACCTAAATTGGTATGAATTACAGGCATGTAACTTGAATAGTATATAAGTTATTGGAGGTCATAGTGGCCCATTACTACTAATCACGTCAGGCCATAAGTACTCCACAGTTACGCGAAAAAACGGTAGCAGCATGCTTATAAATATATTTATTCATCTACGTCTTTGTTTATATCCGATACGTACTATTCACGAAGAAATTGGTTAAATATTTACTGTGTTTTAGAAAGCACAGAGACATTAGGCTACTGGCCTACCTTTTGTTCTATTCCTTTGATATATGTTTACTTAATTTGTTTATGTATTTAATAATGTGTGTTAGAGCGTGTTTATGGTCCAGCTGTAGGAATATTTATTTAATTTCAAGTTATTTAAATGTAAATCCAGTATTTCGTATGTGTTTCAATATGTTTGTGAGTGTACGTTGGCTTGGAGACATGGCGGGAGCGCTCTAGCCAATCACAGCGCTCATTACTAAAATAGACTTACGGAGGTTGGGGAGGAGCATCGTTTCCAGAGGAGACACGTGGTACTTCTGAACAGTGTGGCGCAAGGGGGAGTACAGCTCCGGACACAGAGTGTGCTGGGCGCGAAGGAGCGACGGAGAGTCGTGCGAGAGATTTGCAGTGTGGAGCGGTTTGCACTTGGTCGCGAGAGATGGAAACACTTCGGAGTGCGGACTTGTGAACTTGTGAGATTTCCGAGGTTTCAACAGTGAAGACGTAGTAAGCGTTTAGAAGTGAATATTTCGCGAGCTATGTTGTCGTTTATATCTAATTACGTACAGTAGGAATCTATTGTTTCCTTGTTCTTCAACTTATATTTTATTTAATAGCTGGACCATGGACACCAATAAATGTTTTGCAGAAATATACCGCATTCTCAAAAGTACTTCTACTATCGTACTCATCATTTAATGTCGTTATGATAGTGCCTGCAGATTTTATTCAATTGCAATCTTTCATTTATAAATTTCTACGTTACACCCACAATAGCCGAGTGATAGGAACCTTCGACCATTCGATTCATGTGCATGCATATTCATATTTTATACTGTAGACTCAGCAATATTTGGCCTGTAAAGCGCCAACTACGTATCCCAGCCTCTACAACGAAACCAGCCAAAACTTTTAATATGTGAACTCCGAGTCTGAGGGTACGTAGTTGAGGGCCACCACACCACCACCATTCATTTAATTTTTATTTGGAAGCCCGTTAAACTTAGCTCAGTGGCCGGCCGAAGTGGCCGTGCGGTTCTAGGCGCTTCAGTCTGGAACCGCGAGACTGCTACGGTCGCAGGCTCGAATCCTGCCTCGGGCATGGATGTGTGTGATGTCCTTAGGTTAGTTAGGTTTAACTAGTTCTAAGTTCTAGAAGACTGATGACCTCAGAAGTTGAGTCCCATAGTGCTCAGAGCCATTTGAACCTAGCTCAGTCGGCAACCTGAAAATATATGTCACTTATCAGTTAAAAGAAATTCTTAGTTCCCTTTCAGATGACGTTGCAGTTCAATTTGATCAGGGTTTCGATGTCTTATCTAAGTCACTCTGTAAACGTTTATGAGGTTCCGACAACTGCACTAAACACCAAACAGTCTAAGAGCGATTCGATTGTCAGTTTGTTGCTTCTTCACCTTAGGTCGGGTCTCTCTACTGCAGATCACCGACCCCAGGAGAACTTTGCCGATGGTTTCTACAGCAGCCAGCGAGCGAGGTGGTGCAGTGGCTAGCACACTGGTCTCGCATTGGGGAGGACGAAGGTACAATCCCTCGTCCGGCCATCCTGATATGCGTCTTCCCTGATTTCCCTAAATCGCTCCAGGTAAATTTCGGAATGGTTCCTTTCAAATGGCACGGCCGGCTTCCTTCCCCGTCCTTCCCTAATCCTATGAGACCGATGAATTCGCTGTCTGGTCTCCTCCCCTAAACAACCCAACCCATCCTAGAACAGCTACCCAAACTGCCTGTAACGTACCGTCGATGAGGTACTATGGGATGTAACAAATACTACTATGTCTCATAGACTAAATCGTCGAAACTCTGCCAAATCTTACTTAGAAGCATCAACTGGATTACATTTGGAATACATTGAACGAGAACGTTCATTAACAATCTCTAAACGGCGGTTTTTTGTAGTTAAGTTTGTTCTATAACTGTAAACCAGGCCACTGTGTTGATCTTCTTGGGGCTTACTTGACACCAGTGTAGGGAATTCTCTGCCCTGCCCCATTCATGCACTGAGCGAGGGAAACCTACGCTACCTGACAAAAAGAGTGAAGAGCGCAGAAGAGATGGTGGGATGGTATTCTAACTCCGTACTCCCACTCACCATCGGCTGGCACGTAAATGATCAGACCTGACAATTGGAATGGGCAACGCAGTGCCTTAGTGCTGTTCGGGTTTAGTGTTGTTACGAGGCCTGGTAGGATATATAGGGGGTGTGAACTGCGTGATCATAATGAAATATACCGTGAGGTTTCCTAGTCCTGTGAGACAGCGTTATGAGCACCTGACAAAGTTTGAAAGAGGCCTAATTGCGAATCTCCATTTGCCCAGATAGCCTCGTCGTGCAATATCCAGATTTGTGGACCATTTCGATGTGACAGTGGCTCGATTTTGGAGTGAATGGGAACGTGAGGGTAGGAATACCTGCCGTTAAGGTTCCGCTCGACCACCACTCTGACAATCGCAACGGGGGAATCAGTACTGTGCACCAAACACATGGTAAGCCGTTCACACCTGTGCCTGCCATCCGACAACAGGTAATGGAATCCCTGCAGACGTTCTGCATCATTCCACACTGTTCGTCGCTTACTATTGGCAGCCAAACTAGGGAATTATCGTCATAAGCGTAGGATACTATTAACACCGCAACACGAGCGGCTGCGATGGAGTGGTGGCCTGACCGGGAAGCATGGCCTACTGATGAATCGTGTAGCACTGTGTTCAGCGACTGTTCCGGATAACCATCGTCGAAGAGCATACTGACGACCTGGCGAAAGGTCCAGTTCTTCAAATGTTTGGGAAAGATGCAGCGGAGCTACTCCTGGGGCTATGGTGCGTTAACCCATGTTGTATGACTCCCTCTCATGGCTGGTAGTCATTGAGGGAAACTTAACGGTACAACAGTACGTCGACGATATCGTGTGTCCTCGTTTATTACACTACTGGCCATTAAAATTGCTACACCAAGAAGAAATGCAGATGATAAACAGGTATTCATTGGACAAATATATTATACTAGAACTGACATGTGATTACATTTTCACCCAATTTGGGTGCATAGATCCTGAGAAATCAGTACCCAGAACAACCACCTCTGGCCGTAATAACGGCCTTGATACGCCTGGGCATTGAGTCAAACAGAGCTTGGATGGTGTGTACACGTACAGCTGCCCATGCAGCTTCAACTCGATACCACAGTTTATCAAGAGTAGTGACTCGCGTACTGTGACGAGTCAGTTGCTCGGCTACCATTGACCAGACGTTTTCAGTTGCTGAGAGATCTGGAGAATGTGCTGGCCAGGGCAGCAGTCGAACGTTTTCTGTATCCAGAAAGGCCCGTACAGGACCTGCAGCATGCAGTCGTGCATTATCCTGCTGAAATGTAGGGTTTCGCAGGGATCGAATGAAGGGTAGAGCCTCGGGTCGTAACACATATGAAATGTAACGTCCACTGTTCGAAGTGCCGTCAATGCGAACAAAAGGTGACCGAGACGTATAAGAAATGGCACCCCGTACCATCACGCCGGGTGATACGCCAGTATGGCGATGACGAATACACGCTTCCAATGTGCGTTCGCCGCGATGTCGCCAAACACGGATGCGACCATCATGATGCTGTAAACAGAACCTGGATTCATCAGAAAAAGCGACGTTTTGTCATTAGTGCACCCAGTTTCGTCGTTGAGTACACCATCGCAGGCGCTCCTGTCTGTGATGCAGCGTCAACGGTAACCGCAGCCGTGGTGTCCGAGCTGATAGTCCATGCTGCTGCAAACGTCGTTGAACTGTTCGTGCAGATGGTTGTTGTCGTTCAAACGTCCCCATCTGTTGACTCAGAGATCGAGACGTGGCTGCACGATCCGTTACAGCCATGCGGATAAGATGCCTGTCATCTCGACTGCTAGTGATACGAGGCCGTTGGGATCCATCACGGCGTTCCGTATTACCCTCTTGAACCCACCGATTCCATATTCTGCTAACAGTCAGTGGATCTCGACCAACACGAGCAGCAGTGTCGCGATACGATAAACCGCAACCGCGATAGGCTACAATCCGACCCTTATCAAAGTTGGAAACGTGATGGTACGCATTTCTCCTCCTTACACGAGGCATCACAACAACATTTCACCAGGCAACCCCGGTCAACTGCTGTTTGTGTATTAGAAATCGGTTGTGTCAGCACGTTGTAGGTGTCACCACCGGCGCCAACCATGTGTGAATGCTCTGAAAAGATAATCATTTGTATACCACAGCATCTTCTTCCTGTCGGTTAAATTTCGCGCCTGTAGCACGTCATCGTAGCGCCTAGAACCGCTCGGAAACTGCGGCCGGCTGATGATTGCTCATAAGCCCTAGTACACATACAAAGGTTTTGTTAGGCTCTTGTAAGTAGGCCCTATTTTGTATGAGACATATTATTACTAAGTTACGTTAAATGAAACTTTAAGATATTCAAATTTATTAACAGGCATCAACGTATTTCTTAATCACGCTTTAGCTATGTAGCTTTTATTTCAAAATTCGTGTACAGCCACAGCCTCTGTACTGTTGTGCTCAGATTGTCGCGCTGTTAATACGCATTATGAAAATGTCAGAGGCTTATTCATGTTTGGCAGTGAAACACCCGTTTGAAACACAGTTAAAAAGTGCCGAGAAATAGGTTGTCCTTAATTTTTTTCATAAATTCGCAGAGACAATCAGCTTTGAAGTTTTCCAACGGGTATGACGCCACCACACATTGTATTTATAATGGTAGCGGTATCGGTAGCGTATTGGATTGATAAAAACACCGTAGGCCATAATTCTCTGGTTGAAGTCTTGCCTGCGTTATTTTCTTTCTCTTTCAATTTGAAATACCTGCATCTCGTAATTCTACAATTCATCATCATTTGTTATGAATAATGCACGTCTTCTTGTTCCTAATTACAAACTGCACGCGAAATGCGTGTTTTCATTTCAAATATAAATTCCTCATTATCGAAATTTTATGAAAGACTGTGTCTGTGGTTGGCGTGACGGATTGCCGTCCTACGGGCTCGGGTCCGATTCCTGGCTGGGTCGGAGATTTTCTGCGCTCAGGGACTGGGTGATGTGTTGTCTTCATCATCATTTCATCCCCATCCGGCGCGCAGGTCGCCCAATGTGGTGTCGGATGTAATAACACCTGCACCAAGGCGACCGGACCTGCGCCGCAAGGGGCCTCCCGGCCAATGACGCCAAACGCTCATTTCCATTTCCATGAAAGACTGTTAGTAAAGGTTGCTTAAATAAATTTTGAAGGCAAAGATCGAAACACTAAATACTCTTAATTTGTACTAGGTCCATTGTTTTAAACACAGATATACGTAAGTGTCGTAGAAACACAGAAAACAATCATTTTCACAGCATCGAGCACACTATAAAAATGCTACATTTTTACATTTGCCACTGTACCAGTACAATATGAACCCAATAGAACTGATCTAGAGCCAAGTTAAGGGATTTGGCCCAAGAAATAATAAGACTGTCGAGTTCCCAGACATACTGGAACTAACGCACGCACCTTTTTCGCACGTCACTGCCGAATACTGTCGGGATTAGGAACAGCACCTCATAAAAGAAGAGGAGAAAATGCGGCGCCTGGGTAGCTTCGTGGATTCTGTTGTTGATCACTCGTTTTCAACGTAGCAGACGACAGTTCCAGAACTGAGACGTATTTCTCGGATTCGGATAATGAAGGAGCTAAGAGATTACCTGACGACTGACTGTAAGTAATTCCTTCATTGGCTTTAGTATTCAACAGTACGGTGGAATCCTTGCAGTAGGCTTTTGCTCCATATTTTTTCTAGCTCATCTCTTTTTACGTCTGAACTGCAAAAGCTCACACCATTGCAGGTTAGTTGAACCACTGGCTGGCCAGTGCTTATAAAGGCACATTTGCATGCCGAGCGTGAGTTTCCTCGGAAACGCGAGATATTAATTAAATAAATAATCAGTAACAAATAAATAAAGTCTATGGCACACAACTGCAGCGCTGTGTCGCTGATAAAACAAAAGTACATTTTCGTTAGTCGTATGTTTGATTAAAAAAAAGAAAGAGCTCTCGTTGAAGTGGTGCGAGAAGCACGTATTTTAGTTTAATTGTCTGGCACACCGCCATATTTCATGATATAGAAAATTACTGCGAGTTGCAACCATACTAGGCACTCGATTCTGTAAAGAATTTATATTTATAAAAGTAAGTAGGATTGTGAACTGTAGGTTTATTCATTGAATATATGATTCAACTAACTGTGTAATTTTTTTGTTTAGTAGACAATCACCTCTGTACGACGTTTTGGCATGGCTGGCAAATTGTTGTAATATTGAGATTTAGATTATGAGTCCGCACCTACCGCAGCAGTCTTTGGAAACGATTTAATTACGAAGTCCGATTATTTCAGTTTTATTTCACGGTCAACTACGAGTAACATTGCCTTTACGAAAAAGCCATTGTCAAGCGTCTGATACCGAATAATCAAACCTGACGACTCATAGGAGAGCCAATCATACAGATAAAAAATAATTAATATTTTATTTTATTTTATTTTATTTTATTTATTTTATATTGGCGACTGCGTGTCGGACTTGTTATTTTGTCATTTGTTACATTGTTCTCTTTGTTTCATGTGAAAAATCAACCTTCTGGTCCTGGACTTGACTATATGAGAAATAAAAAAAAATCAGAAGATATTTGCCAATTATAAAATTTTGCGGGAAGACGCAAAGAAGCTTCCAGCAAAATAAGGTAAGACGCAGCATCTTTGCATTAGCAGGCTTGACCAGACGTATAATTCAGTGTATTAGCTTTTCAGTAGATTCTGTAGTGTTTCTTTTCCGCATAACAGTTTCAGTGATAAATTTCATTCTCAGTACTTTTCCCTAAACAATAACGTATGCAACAATACCAATACACGAGTGTACAATATGGCCGACTTCTGTACGATATCATGTAACATGGCCAGCAGCCATTACCAATAATCTCAAATTCAGTTTATATTTTTAAATTAACAGACAGCCATTGTTGCTACGACCGATTCATGCTCAACTGCATTTTATTTTAAAACCAGTGTCAAACATTAATTTCTTGAAATATATAGCACGTGTGGCATGGTAATAACTAGAAAACAATACGCAAAAATGGAACAGCAAAGACGTATTATTCAGACGCAATCCGACTCGGACGAGAGACAAATGTTAGAAAATGACTTTACGACAGCAACCGGTAGTGACGATACATCAAATATTGACGCAAGTGTCAACGGAAATTTTGACAATAGGCCGTCCACCACAAAAATTTCAAAGTCTCAGTCAGAGCCCATGTTAATACATGACGTCACGTCTAATGAAGCGGCGGGGGCAGAGACCTTGCAAACAGTAAACATTGCCAACATGTTACAAATGCTAATGAAACAAAACGCAGAAAATATGGCAACCTTAAGGATGCAGAACGCGGAAAACATGGCAACCTTAAAGACACAAAATGAACAGTTAAAGACACAAAATGACGAAATTAAATCTGATCTCATAGCAATCAAGGCATGTAATGACACTTTGTGTAAACGTGTAGAACTTATAGACGCCACACTGACCGAACAGATGACTGAACTCAGTACGAAATTTTCCAAGCTTAATACGAGACAAGAAAAGACTACAAATGACGTAGCACTTTTACAGAAACAATTAAAAAACCTTAATGTCACGTGTGAAGCTCTTACTGAACAAATTCAAACATATCCTTCAGTACACGACAACCTTGAAAAACGAATTACTGACGTGCAGAATAAATTTGACGATGTTGAACAACACCTGACTGACATCTTACAATCTGATGCCACAGCTCATTTTCAAAATATTAATAAAGAATTTCATGATTGGGTAGAGAACAAAGACAAACATTTTGATAGATGCATACGTGAAAATTTACCAACAATTGTGCACGACTCCGTAGCGGAATACATCACTAATAACAAACAGCTGATTAGTGACGCAGTACAATCCGTCACTGCACCCATGAGACAATTCACCGATCAACCACAGTCTGAATGTAACGAAAATATCAGTCAAAATGTACAGTTCAGAAACCAATATACATTCGAGTATGACGCACACATACCGCACACCACAAACACACAAGAACAAAACACACCACGACTACAACACATACCACGACGTGCAACCACAAACACAAGCTATTATCATGGTAAACCACAGCAACATTATCGTAATTACTCGCCAGCTGAGCATTGCAGTAATTACAGTGAAACAAATCCGTATCATAATGCAAAGGAAGAAGAAAGCTTAATGAAACACAGGCAATTTCAGATTTTTATCCCAGAAAAACGAACCATTCATCCGGTGATTTTTCTCAAATCTTTTAGTAACGCATTTCCACGCACTTGGAGTGACCGGAAAAAGATTTCATATATTGTCGGTTACATCCAAGGCGATGCAGCTGTCTGGGCATACAGTCAAGCTGACGTATGTACCACGTACAGTGAGTTTGAGCGTGCTTTTCTGAACAAATTCTGGTCGCAATCCGTCCAGGAGCGACTCAGAAGACAAATCTTAGAACCTGAAACTTTTAACAGTAAAAATGGTAACTTACGCAGATATTTTGAAAAATACTTGAACATGGGACATTTTTTAGACGAACCAGTCGCAACACGTGATATACTCCGAGCGTTGAAGGCCAAATTGCCTTTCAACATTAAGGAAAAACTTCTACATATCCCGGATGACGATTCAGATTATTTTTTAACAGCTTTAGATTCGGTTGACATGTTACTTGAAGATCAGCGCTTCGCGCGGCAAAACAGCAGCCACAATGTTTACACTAGTGGTATGCAAAACATGCAGGCTTGCCAACACAATTCTGGCGCGCCCACAGTTGGATACGCGGTACAACAAAAACAGCAAACTCACATGCCGTCTCAGTACGGAAATCAAAATCAACACGCGTATTCCAATACGAACAATAGTTACAACAGTAATAACATTTCATGCGGCAATCCATACAAAAGGCACCGCGGTAATAACTGCAACGGTAACAACGGATACAAAGGTAATAACAAAAACACAAACAGAAATAGAAATAATAATAACTACGAGCCAAGACAGCATCAAGGTTGGACTCGTAACGATCAGTACTTTCATTCAAACTCTGCTTTACCACAGCAGCCACCAGGTCAAAATTGGAGCATACCTTACGACCGACAGGTAAGTTATAATGCGCAACAGCAACAACAACCGCAAAAGTTTGGAGATCATAATAGGCAATATCCGAATGTGAATATAATAGAAATGACACCTGATGCACAACCTCAATCTGTGTCAGTACCTAGTACAAATGATAATCCAACAAACTAGAAACAGTCACTACTTTGCCCCAGGTCGTGGCTGAAGAATCCTTGGGGGGCGGCTTCAATGTTAATCAGTTATTTGACACCACACTTGAACAACAGAATAATGATATGCCGAGTAATTCTAAACAAAAACTACCTGTTTTATTTATAAGATACAACCACAATAACAATATATCAGATGAACTTTTACAAGACAGTACACAATGTCGTTTAAACACAAATGAAATTGTTTTAGCATCCACTACTGGTGTAGTAGGTGGGATTCCAACTACTATTATCCTAGATACAGGTGCAGCTGTGAGCGTTTTATCTTTTAATTTTTATAAAAAGATGTGTGAATTGGAACCTGTGCCTGAGTTTCCTGCCCAAAACTGTAAAATAACTACTGCACTAGGTAATAAGTCATGTAGGGTTACGAAGCAAGTTTTTGTAAACGTTAAAATAGGTAATGGAACCGTACAATGGCCATTCCTGGTTGTACAAAACCTTGTGACAAATTGCATATTAGGAATAGATATTATGAGCGAGAAGGACTGCATTATAGACTTCTCCAAAGGTAAATGTATTTTAAATGATAAAGGCAGTGTAATTATTATTGATTTGGACAGGAGAACTCTAAAGCATGACAAACACTGTACAGGGTACAAGGTTCAGTTAGTACTTGACAAAGACATTCAAGACATGCAAACACACTCATCTGACACAGAGCTAATGGACTTGAAAACATTGCTTGATCATAAGATAAGTGAAGCTACAGCTCTCAGTGTACATGAACGTATAAAACTACAGGAAATGTTATCCAAATATTTACAAGTTTTTACCAGACGATTAGGTGTTATCAACACGTATGTGTACAAGATTGAAGTTAAGCCTCACAAGATCTTCTGCCATAAGACATATAACGTACCGTTATCTCAACGACCTGCTGTGTGGCAAGAATTAAAACAAATGTTAGACTGGAAGGTCATTGAACCATCCACCTCACCTTATTGTAGTCCTCTACTTGTTGTCAAAAAATCAAATGGAGGCATTAGGTTAGTGTTAGACGCACGAGCTATTAATGAAATAATTTTACCGGTTCACACAAAACCTGAAAATTTAGAAGAGCAATTACAGAAATTTCTAGATGCAAAATATTTTTCCACAATAGATCTCGCTAATTCGTTTTGGCAGGTGGGTATCACTCCTGATTCTCGGAAATATACTGCATTTATGTTCGGGGGGCGAACCTATCAGTTTTGTGTTCTACCCTTCGGACTGAATGTCAGCTCTGGGGTATTCATAACAGCCCTGGATACCGTGCTTGGCGACGATTTAGTTGAGACAGTCACACACTATGTAGATGATATACTGATAGCTACACAATCCTGGAATGAACACGTTGACACACTTCAAAGAATTTTAGAAAAATTTGCACAAGCTGGAGTCACAGCCAACCTAAGAAAATCAAAATTTGGTTGCAGTGAGATAAAGTATTTAGGACATATCATTAATTCACAGGGCATACGTCCAGATCCCAGTAAATTAGATGCTATCAGAAACTTTCCTAGCCCTCGAACTAAAAAGCAGTTAAAATCATTCCTTGGGCTATGTTCATTTTTCAGACGTTTTTTGCCACAACCACTTTTGAACAGTAAACATCTGCTAAATCTACTCAGAAGGAATCAAGTTTGGATCTGGTCGGAACAGTGCCAGAATGACTTTAATACAATTAAACATGCTTTAGTGAATGCTAACATTTTGAGCCATCCAGATTTCAATTTAGATTTTTGTATGACTTGTGACGCTTCACGTACTGGCTTGGGCTGTTGCTTATTTCAAGTTGTAAAGAATAAAGAGGAGGAACAGATAAGAATTATTGGGTTTGCGAGTCGCACTCTAACTGAATGTGAGCGTACATACTCCACTACTGAGTTAGAAACACTTTCCATAGTATGGGCATTCAAGAAATTCAATTATTATTTATTTGGAAAACATACGGTAATTTACACCGATCACCAGGCCCTGACATTTTTGTTAACTTGTAAACTTATACATCCTAGACTATCACGATGGGCAGTTACACTTCAGAACTACTCTTTTGAAATTAAGTACATAAGAGGTAAGGACAACACCATTGCAGACACTTTGTCTAGACTTCCACAAGGTATGAATGATACCAACAGTGACTTAGAAAATATAAATGACTACAGGATTCTCTTAATGCAAGACAAGCAGTATCACCAATATTATATTGATATGTGCAGAAACATGGCTGAATTACAAAAATCTGATCCTCACTGGTATAAGATAATAACATTACTGGTAGAAAAACACAACCATCCTTTGACTCAGTATTACAAGTTACACAATGATGTGTTATTTTACCGCCGACATCCAAATGCTACTAACTGGTGTGTATGCATTCCCAAAGAGTCTGAACGTAATCTAATTTGGCACACACACTTAGTTTGGGGTCATTATGGGACGAAAAAGTGTTTGGCAAAGCTCAGTACATACTGTTATTTTAGCAATATGAGAAGAAAAATTTACAGGGAACTAAAAAATGTGTCATATGTCAAAAATCAAAACCTCAGAATTTATCCACAAAAACAGATTTACATTCTATTTTACCTGGTAGACCCCTGGAAATTCTGTGTACTGACATTAGTGGACCGCATCCAGCAAGCTCTGGAGGCGTCAAATATATCTTAGCTTTTTACGATATATTTTCTAAACACGTAAAACTTTATGCTTTAAAATCCGCCACTGCAAATGCTATAATACGACGATTCTCAAGTGATTACCTGACGCACGTGGGAAAACCTAAAGCAATTCTGTCAGATAATGCAGCATACTACTCTGGGTACAAATGGAGAAATTTCTTGAAGGACAATAACATTAAAAGTATATTTATTTCGAGGTTTAGTCCACAATGTAACGCGACTGAGAGACTTTTCCGAGAATTAAATCGATTCATGAGGACCTATATTTCATCAAAACATACTAATTGGGTGTCCTACCTAAGTCTTTTCGAAGACGTACACAATAACTTAAATATTTACGATACAAATTACACACCTAACGAGATCATGTTCAATTGCAAACAGAACGATCAGTGGATAGAACCATTACCTAAGTTGTCAGACAAGGAAATCACACCTGAACAGAAAATAAAAGAAGTATTGACTACGCTGACACATCACGCACAGATACGAAACAAACATCACAGAAACATAATAAAAAGAAAACAAAAATTCGAGGTAGGAATGCTTGTACTACTTCGTACTCATCATAAATCTGTTGCACTCAAACGACGCAACGCTAAGTGGCGTCTGCTATATGAAGGACCTTATATAATTGTTAACATACCGCACCCTGGTGCGTATCTGTTACAACATCGTAGAACTAACAAAATTATTGGGCTATACGCACACCAAGATCTTAGAGCATTTCATGCTGAATAATGTAAAAGTCATACCCATCAAAATATTGCTAAGCAACTCGAAAAACTCTGTTGCTACAACACAGATAATAAGTAGTATAGAAATTTTCATTTCAGCGTTCCAGAGTCGCAGTTGAAGACAGAAGAACTTTTCTTTCAACGCCGCGGTTCCACCGAGAAGACTGAATATTAAAGTAAAATTTATGATTACGTAGCAGTGAATGATATATAAATTTTTCACGGAACATTTGTGACTGTAGGTACCACTGACCTGGTATGACACCTGACGAACCGACAGACGTCATCTGTGAAGCGATCTTTTACTTCGAGAAATAGATTAGACGCACATCTCTCAACACGAAAAGCATCTATCAGTAGTCAAGGCCACACAGACACTCTACACACACGCACAAAACGCGAGGAATCGAACATTTTCTCTCTCTTACTATTTTGAATATTTATTGAGTAGTGAAAACGCCTGGTCTTGCCTACTGATGTAATGAATGTTGTGTCTAACCTATCTTAATTTCAGATGACATCACAAAAAACATCGATAATATCCCAGCAAAACCGCTAAAGAGGATGTAAATATCTGCAATTCATGTAATCAAATATGACACAATGTAATAACCTATAGCTATGTAATGATGATGTAAACATGTTTATGTGCAACTGTATTATGTTTATGCTAAGAAAATATGTGACGTGTGTATGTATTATTACTTATGTTTTTTTTAAACTGATGTATAATGTAACTGTTACTGTGTGAAAATTTGAACGATAACGAGTGCCAAAATGTGAAAAACTTTTTTTTTAAAAAAAAAAAAAAAAAAATTGCGTAGTGAACCACTATTCACGGACATTAACGTACATTACTAAGTCTGCAACTACGCAGAAACCTATGTGAAAGAAACTGTTAATGACATTCATGATGCATCGTACCTTTGTTAACGCGATGAACGATTTCTTCGATGAGTAACCACGAACATTTAGGTGAGCTATATTTAAAAAAAAAAACTGAATATGTGAAGTGAATAATTCGTGCATCGTCTAGTGGCATTACTACAGTACCCAACTTCAAGATGTTAACTGGATTAAATGGACACAAAGTGCCTGTCCAGAAAACAACACGACGGGTGGAAGAGTTTTGGTTGGAACTTCAGGGAATGATATGTTCTCGAAATGTGACGGACACTCTTACCTGGACTGTCCAAGGATCGACGCCAGCTATGTGCCGTCCGAGGTTCTGCAACCAAGCTTCCACGGAATGTAAAAAAAAAAAAACGAACTGCACGTGGACCAATTACTCGACGGGTCACGTCTGATCTGTAATAAACAATGCTTTTTGTCACAACGAACTGCATCACAACGACTATAATGGAAATAGGAAATGGACATGCTTATGTATCAATCACGTTGTTATACAACGATGTTACTGTGATCAAAAAACTTTACCACGACGATACTAACCTGTAAAAAATTATTGTGCAGCAGATGAATATGAACTGTGATAACGACACGATGTGTATAGGTCATCGCACCTGAAACAACAGAACATTTTTCTTTGAAGTATTTCAAAACAATACTATGTAACTAAGAACATTCAACAATCTAAGTTGTATTGTGTTATAACAAATATTGTAATTTTAAAACTAAGTTACCTGTCATAGAATGTAGTCTTCATATGTAATCTTGGTGGAATATTTTCTTTGTGCAACGACTAAGAAATGCGCGCGCACACGAACAATATGAACTGCAATACTGTGCCGCGTGATCTAAATTTACGAAATAACGGCAGTGCCGTAGTTACACAGACGCTTCTGCGCATGCGCGCACTCTGTTTTGCCAACATAAGAACTTTTTCGGCGCACGCGCGTCATTCAAATTTTGTGTATAATATACAGTATAATGTAAGTCATGTAAATAGTTGTAGATAACTTAGATTTTCTTGTGCCTTTAGGTGAATTGCTCGCCTGCAGGTGTGTCCTTTCGCCTCGCAATTCAGGGGGCAATATAAAGGCACATTTGCATGCCGAGCGTGAGTTTCCTCGGAAACGCGAGATATTAATTAAATAAATAATCAGTAACAAATAAATAAAGTCTATGGCACACAACTGCAGCGCTGTGTCGCTGATAAAACAAAAGTACATTTTCGTTAGTCGTATGTTTGATTAAAAAAAAGAAAGAGCTCTCGTTGAAGTGGTGCGAGAAGCACGTATTTTAGTTTAATTGTCTGGCACACCGCCATATTTCATGATATAGAAAATTACTGCGAGTTGCAACCATACTAGGCACTCGATTCTGTAAAGAATTTATATTTATAAAAGTAAGTAGGATTGTGAACTGTAGGCTTATTCATTGAATATATGATTCAACTAACTGTGTAATTTTTTTGTTTAGTAGACAATCACCTCTGTACGACGTTTTGGCATGGCTGGCAAATTGTTGTAATATTGAGATTTAGATTATGAGTCCGCACCTACCGCAGCAGTCTTTGGAAACGATTTAATTACGAAGTCCGATTATTTCAGTTTTATTTCACGGTCAACTACGAGTAACATTGCCTTTACGAAAAAGCCATTGTCAAGCGTCTGATACCGAATAATCAAACCTGACGACTCATAGGAGAGCCAATCATACAGATAAAAAATAATTAATATTTTATTTTATTTTATTTTATTTTATTTATTTTATATGCTGTCCAAGTTTAATGTGCCGGTAAAGCTGTTGTCCCGCGTTATCGTTCTCTATGTACGTGTAACACGGCATAAAACATATACCTACGATCGTACTTCACTGTACTGGTCACAGCTTGGCTTCCTCTCCACGTGAAAGGAAACCCAATGAGACTCAAGTAAACGCAGAAGAATACATGGCAGTATGTTAATGTCGGGTTTATTCTTATGATGAACAGAGTATAGATACTAAACGCCTGCAACAGGTGGCGTTTCGGCATTGCACGCACGTCATCAAAGAGTTCCTAATACGTCAGCTGCGACTCGAGTACCGTATCTAACTGCCAGCAGCTGGCTGCAATCTATACAGAAGTCGTTTGCAGTAGCAGACTGAATAATCAGGCGATCGATGGACGCCCAGCGGTTCCGACTCATTAGTATCAGACATTTACCGCTCGTGGCAGGATGAAGCAAATGCGACAGTTGATGAATGACAAAATACACTACTGGCCATTAAAATTGCTACACCACGAAGACGTGCTACAGACGCGAAATTTAACCGACAGGAAGAAGATGCTGTGATATGCAAACGATTAGCTTTTCAGAGCATTCACACAAGGTTGGCGCCGGTGGTGACACCTACAACGTGCTGACATGAGGAAAGTTTCCAACCGATTTCTCATACACAGAGAGCAGTTGACCGGCGTTGCCTGGTGAACCGTTGTTGTGATGCCTCGTGTAAGGAGGAGGAATGCGTACCATCACATTTCCAACTTTGATAAAGGTCGGATTGTAGCCTATCGCGATTGCGGTTTATCGTCTCGCGACACTGCTGCTCGCGTTGGTCGAAATCCAATGATTGTTAGCAGAATGTGGAATCAGAGGGTTCAGGAGGGTAATAAGGAACGCCGTGCTGGATCCCAACGGCCTCGTATCACTAGCAGGCGAGATGACAGGCATCTTATCCGCGTGGCTGTAACGGATCGTGCAGCCACGTCTCGATCCCTGAGTCAACAGATGGGGAGTTTGCAAGACAACAACCATCTGCACGAACAGTTCGACGACGTTTGCAGCTGCATGGACTATCAGCTCGGAGACCATGGCTGCGGTTACCGTTGACCCTGCATCACAGACAGGAGCGCCTGCGATGGGGTACTCAACGACGATCCTGGGTGCACGAATGACAAAACGTCATTTTTTTCGGATGAATCCAGGTTCTGTTTACAGCATCATGATGGTCGCATCCGTGTTTGGCGACATCGCGGTGAACGCACACTGGAAGCGTGTATTCGTCACCGCCATACTGGCGTATCACCCTGCGTGATGGTACGGGGTGCCATTTCTTACACGTCTCGGTCACCTCTTGTTCGCATTGACGGCACTTCGAACAGTGGACGTTACATTTCATATGTGTTACGATCCGTGGCTCTACCCTTCATTCTATCCTTGTGAAACCCTACATTTCAAGAGGATAATGCACGACCGCATGTTGCAGGTCGTGTACAGGCCTTTCTGGATACAGATGTCTCCAGATGTCTCACCAATTGAAAACGTCTGGTCAATGGTGGCCGAGCAACTGGCTCGTCAGAATACGCCAGTCACTACTCTTGATTAACTGTGGTATCGCGTTGAAGCTGCATGGGCAGCTGTACGCGTACACACCATCCAAGCTCTGTTTGACTCAATGCCCAGGCGTATCAAGGCCGTTATTACGGCCAGAGGTGGTTGTTCTGGGTACTGATTTCTCAGGATCTATGCACCCAAATTGCGTGAAAATGTAATCGCATATCAGTTCTAGTATAATATATTTGTCCAATGAATACCTGTTTATCATCTGTATTTTTTCTTGGTGTAGCAATTTTAATGGCCAGTAGTGTATATTTCGTTTGGCACAAGGCGACCCAACTGACCACATAGTTCTTTGTCTGTTGTTGACTGGATTTTAGTTACACGACAAGCCGCCCATTAGCGTTGCCGACAAGTAAACAGGCCGGCAAGAGCAGCTGCGCGCGAAAGGCGGACGTCCCAGGTTCGAGTCCCGTCCAGACACACATTTCTAGTTTTTCAGGAATTTTCAGATCTGCACGCTCTCCCCTACAGAGCGAAATATTCACTCTAATAAACGCTCATTCTTCAAACGGTAACGGCGTGAAAAACAGAGGAATCATAGTAAGATTAGCGACAATGTTTTCTTCCACCAACGGCTCGCGAATAGAACAGGGCAGGTGAGAAATAAAAGTATCCTCTGCCGTAAACAATTATAATGCGGCCTTTGCCTGGTCTCCATCGACCTTTACAAAGCCATTGGTTTCACGCAGACTCACAGGAAAACATGAAAGCATCAATGGAACAAGAGAGGTAAAAAAAAAAAAACCTGCGCGAATGCTGATATTGCCGGCGATGGGGGTCCTGTTTCTGATGGGATGTTCGAACAGTTATCGTGATAAACGTCGGCGAAGACAAAGCGCGTCTCCATCACTGCGTTTACGGTTTCCCCGTGATCGATCCTTAATCAGCGTGAGATCGGTACCATTCCGGGAACTTTTGTTTTCAGCGATTTTTTTTCTTTTTTTTTAACGGCAGCCAGGTTCACGAATTCCGCAGCCGTCGCTTCCTTTGGACTGACGTGCTGCTGCTGTTTTTTCTCCGCCGTCACGCGGAGTCCTTTGACGAACGGAACATTGTTCCCGGTTTCACTGCGCTACGGTTGCGCAGTTGTATGCAATATTTTCTCGTCTCTGTAGGCATTCTCCCGTCAGGAAAATGCATCCAGCGGAAAAAAAAACTGAAAATTGAGCGTAAAAGCCTTTCATGGGAAGCACCTCGTTTCGAAATATCTGGCCTGTGTTGTTGCTCTTTACATTTCTTTCTCTCTCCAGCCTCACTTAAATTTACCACATACCCCGCCAGTCGTACGCTGTAATCCAATAACGCACTGCAGCTGTTTCACATTTACTCCACCGTTTTTCAAAATCACTCACTATATTGTTGATCTACTTTTATGTTACTTCGTTATGAATTCAACTTAATAACTCTCGTGATTAGATTTATTTATATCATCTAGTATTAATAACAGAGATGAAACAGTAATCTGGAGCGCATTATCAGTAGCGCGATCCGCTATTCGTACGGATGCAATGAAAAATTTCTTGAGTCTTGTTTTGATAATGCACTCTGAGACAAAATAAAAACGACGCATCGCAAAGGAGTTATGCAGATTGGTCACAAATTAATGTTCATACCGGCATCACGAAAAAAGAAACAAAATCGTAAACTTTGGCGACCGATGGAGGAATGTGTGACGCTGCAGTTCAATTTCCCCGCGCAGCTTAGTAAACAAGTGACATATAGAGACCAGGGCATAAACTCTTTGAGAACTTTATTCCGCATACTCAGTTGGACACTAACTATCCCTTGCAGATTAGTGAGCGAACAAGACACGCATTTGACAGAGGGCGTGTAACTGAGCTAAAAGAACTTGGTTGGCGCAATCGGTGAGTCGTTCGACATTTGAATAGAAGTAATGCAACTGTTCGACGATGTTGGCAGGAAGGGACGAACCATGGCCGAACACAGCATGAAGAAGGAGTGGTCGACCTACAGAGGCGACTGAACTTAGGTACCGAGAAATGGTGACAGAGGCACTCAGAGCCCTGGATTCGTCATTATCATCGATCCGGTGTGCAACTAGTGCATCAGTGACCACAAAGACCATTATAAGAGGGCTTAGCTCACGGCATCTTTGTGCCGACTACCCGCCATACTGCCCGACAACCAGGAATTATTGCCAGGGGTTCCAATTCACTTCATAGCAGGACCCCTTTGGTTGTCATCCATGGCGCACTATCGACACAGCGGTACGTCGAAGGTACTCTGCATCTCGTTTTGTTGCCCTTCATGGAAAGCCGTCCTGGGCTTACATTTCAGCAAGATAATGCCCACCCGCACACATTGAGAGTTTCTGCTGCTTGTCTTCGTGTTTTCTACGCTCTACCTTGGCCAGCAAAGTCGCCTGATCTCTACCTCATTGAGAACTTTGGAGCGTCACGTGCATGGTCCTCCAATCACCTTGGGGTTTTGACCATCTAACACGCCATCTTGTTAGAATTTTGCACTATATCCCTCTGGAGGACATACAACAACTCTAGGAACCAATGCCAAGCCGAATGACTGCTTCCATAAGAACCAGAGATGGACCAGCGCTTTATTCACTCTTTCATTTTGCAAAGCTCTTTCCTTTGCATAAATCATCCAATTTTTCCGAAATTTTCATCATTTATTTGGCTGTACATCTACATCACATCCAATGATTTCCGATTTACTCGGATAATTCTTTCGTGGTGCTTCGTATCTTTGCTGGAACAGCAACATTTATCTGGAAGAAGTCGAGCTGTGATCTTGTGAAAGCTGGTCGTCTTTACTTGAGAACTTTTAGTGGCTGTCTCTCTTCGCACTCTGTGCGAATATCGATTAGCCAGAACTTGTTGTCCGGAATGTTATACATTTCGCTCTGTTCGGGAGTGGAATTAAGACTTTTGAGTTTAACGCCTGTTATTAATGAGATAATGATGATTTAATTAAAAGTATAGTAACAAACTTGTGGTACTGGAAGTTCTAGTTCTAATAACAGTGAAGGTAATTGTGCTACAACGATCGTGTTATGAGTGATGGAAGTATTTATAATAAATAATTATAGCAGTAGTAGTCTAGTAACTACAACCAGTAAGGTGCAAAATTAGAGTGATTAAAATTTGAATGTTATTAGCAGAAAAATTTATGATATAGAAATAGAGGAATTAGTAGTAGAATTTGTGCTTAAACTTTGCCGAATAGTTCAAAATGGTTCAAATGACTCTGAGCATTATGGGACTTAACTTCTGAGGTCATCAGTCCCCTAGAACTTAGAACTAGTTAAACCTAACTAACCTAAGGACATCACACACATCCATGCCCGAGGCAGGACTCGAACCTGCGACAGCAGCGGTCACGCGGTCCCAGACTGCAGCGCCTAGAACCGCTCGGCCACTCCAGCCGGCTGCCGAATAGTAAGCTGTAACAGTCCTACATTCCATATACGACATTTATTAATATTTATACGTATTTTTGGTGTCTAGTGAATACTTTGTATGTCATGATGGGTACGTTTTCCGCGAGATATATGAAAAACTGTTATAAATTTCATTATTAAGTACTCACACTAAGAATAAACTGTCGCTCCAAGTCAACAACAAACCTTTGTTGGTGCTCTTCCTTTTACTTTTTAGTGTAAATTTTCAAGTTTCCTTCAGCAATACAAACCACTCACAGGTGAATTTGTCACAGAGCTAATGTCTGTGAAGGACTGGTGGCTTTGCGGTAGTTGTTCATTACTGTAGTAGTAAAGTTTTTGAATCCGTTGCAATTTGCACAATGTTCTTCACGATTTTCTTCGCTCATCTTTGAGAACCGCTAATGAAGTTAATGCTGCTATTCTTTGAGTGAGATTTTTGGAGCAAAATCACTGAGTTTGGTGTTCCATATGTAGCCAATAAACGACGTTCCAAAGAAAAGTTATGATCTTTCACAGTGGCTATACATCAATTTTTTAAGATTACCAGTTTAGGTCAAGCAACAGACCATCTTCAATGATAAAAAAAAAATCACCTTAATTGCTGAAAATGCGTCCACTCTTTTATATCAACATCAGCCGCTAGTCGCATCAAAATAGTAGAATGCAAGAAAGTGCTGAGTCTGTATCTTAAACAAACTAAAGTGGCATATTCTCTCGCATCACAAAAACTGTTTTTATTTTTGTAGTTACAGATTATCTGATTAGACGCGTATCTACATCTACATCTACATCCATACTCCGCAAGCCACCTGACGGTGTGTGGCGGAGGGTACCTTGAATACCTCTATCGGTTCTCCCTTCTATTCCAGTCTCGCATTGTTCGTGGAAAGAAGGATTCTCCGTATGCCTCTGTGTGGGCTCTAATCTCTCTGATTCTATCCTCATGATCTCTTCGCGAGATATACGTAGGAGGGAGCAATATACTGCTTGACTCCTAGGTGAAGGTATGTTCTCGAAACTTCAGCAAAAGCCCGTATCGAGCTACTGAGCGTCTCTCCTGCAGAGTCTTCCACTGGAGTTTATCTATCATCTCCGTAACGCTTTCGCGATTACTAAATGATCCTGTAACGAAGCGCGCTGCTCTCCGTTGGATCTTCTCTATCTCTTCAATCAACCCTATCTGGTAAGCATCATGTAACTGATGTTGTTTTGTATCTTTAAGGATGGTCTGTTGTTTGACGATACTAAATAATGTTTCAATAAAGTAACATACAGCTGACATACAACTGTAAAACGTCGTTTGCTCAAAATTTTGTATACGTATGTATTAAACCAGTAATGAACACACGTTGAAAATTGTGAAACAGTGCTTCAGATAATCACAGCTGACTTAAACAACAACCTATCAATAGGAGCTAAACAGTAGTTTTTTATCGTACTTGAGGAAGCTTTTATCAAAGTAGCAAATTTCTTTCTAAATTACTAGATTAAATTCAGCTGAGGTAAGGATATTTAGCAACAAGCAGTACAGTTCAAGATTTTGACAATGTTGACTGGAATACTCTCTTTCAAATTGTAAAGGTGGTATGGGTAAAATACAGGTATCGAAAGACTATTCATAATTTGTACAAAACCAGGTGGCAGTTATAAGAGTCGAAGGGCACGATTGGGAACCAGTGGCTGAGAAGGAAGTGAGACAGGGTTGTAGCCAATCCCCCCTGTTATTCAATGTGTATGCAAGAGGTAAAGTAAAGGGAAAAAAAACTGGAGTAGGAATTAAAGTCGAGGAAGAATAAATAAAAGCTTTGAGGTTTGATGATGACATTTCTATTCTGTCAGAGACAGCAAAGGACTTGGAAGATAAGTTGAGCAGAGTGGACATTGTCTTGAAAGGAAGGTACAGGATAAACAACAACAAAAGTAAAAAGAAAATAATAGAATGTAGTCGAATTAAATCAGGTGATGCTGAGGGAATTAGATTATGAAACGAAACACTTAAAGCAGTAGATGGGTTTTGCTGTTTGGGAAGTATAAGAACTGTTGATGATCGAAGTAGTGAGGATATAAAACATAGACTGGCAATGGCAAGACAAGCGTTTCTGAAGAAGAGAAATTTGTTAACATCGAGTATAGATTTAAGTGTCAGGAAGTCGTTTCTGAAAGTATTTGTATGGAGTGTAGCCATTTATGGAAGTGAAATATGGACGATAAATAGTTTGGAAAAGAAGAGAATAGAAGCTTTCGAAACGTGGTGCTACAGAAGAATGCCAAGATTGGATGGGTAGATCACGTAACTACTGAAGAGGTATTGAAAAGAACTGAGGAGAAGAAATTCGTTGCACAATCTGACTAGAAGAAAGGATCGGTTAGCAGGACATAATCTGAGGCATCAAGGGATCACCAAATTAGTACTGGTGGGAAGCGTGGGGAGTAAAAATCGTAACTGGAGACGAAGAGATGAAGACAGCAAGCATATTCTGAAGGATGTAGGTTGCAATAGTTACTCGGAGATGAAGAGGCTTGCACAGGATAGTGTAGCATGGAGAGCTGCATCAAACCAGTATTTAGACTGAAGACCACAACAAAAACAGTACAGTTATTTGTATAGTTCATTGTTATTGCAGATTAAATTTCATTTCACACTTGTCAAGATTCGTCTTTTTGATGATATCTAAGAAACGTGATGTATGAACGAATTAATTAGTAAATTTATATGAAATAGAGAATGAGGAAAGAAATGGAAGAGACGGCTAGGAATTGGCGACTTCCAGCCCACAAGACACTGTGGGAATGCAATTGGGAAAGTTGAAAATTTGGTCCAGACCGTTACTCGAACCCGGACTTACCGCTTTGTCATGACCTGTCACCTTCGGTTATCAGGACCGACTCAATCTTCAAACTTACTGCACGCTGCAATGCAGCATCACCAGTCCATTAACCTCCTAATTGCAAATTACTGATTCCCGTAGCAGTTCGAACGATATTAGTGGATCCGCTCTGAAACAAACGTCAAGGAGCTATCGCGCTTTTAAGGCCCCCATAAACGATCAAACGCGTTTGACAAAATCACAATTACCTAGTCACGGGCTTGTCAAGCAAGCCGGTACACGTTCAAACAACGTTTGTCA
This sequence comes from Schistocerca piceifrons, assembly GCF_021461385.2. NCBI lineage: Eukaryota > Metazoa > Arthropoda > Insecta > Orthoptera > Acrididae > Schistocerca > Schistocerca piceifrons. The sequence goes on along the minus strand of NC_060140.1, from coordinate 854,038,048 downwards.
GTTTAACTTCACTTTGAAGCAGACGCTATTCGTGTTCGAGTTTATATTGAGCGTAGCGAGTACGGTCACAAATGCAGAAAAGCACTCCTGGCATCGACTTTGGCACTATGTTTGAAAAAGAAAGAGGAAACGAGACTCTGGTCCAGGGAATGGCTTAAAATGAGAAATATGCACCTGTAAACCTGTTAAGGGAAATGTTTCACTCAGAATCTGATATACATCAACTTTCAGCGAACGGACTGTGCAACGTTTAATAACTTATTTAGCGTTCCTTCACCTTCATAATGAAAAAGAAGACACAAGTATGCGAAAATTTTTTCTCTTCTACTTGGTCGTCTAGTGACAGGTCATTAAAATACCGCTACGTGGTAACATGTAGGCCACATCGTTCGCGGAACAACTGGAAAACTTGGATTTCTTTTATTGCATTCCACTACGCTTGTATCTCACTGTACGCGTAAAATATATGTAAACTATTAATTTTTTTCGTATCTCTTCATGCGCAATATATGCCTGGGAAACATGTGTTACCTTTACCATTTTGGTAATTGTCAAATGGTTCAAATGGCTCTAAGCACTATGGGACTTAACAGCTGAGGTCATCTGTCGCCTAGACTTAGAACTACTTAAATCTAACTAACCTAAGGACATTACATACATCCATGCCCGAGGCAGGATTCGAACCTGCGACCATAGCAGCAGCGCAGTTCCGGACTGAAGAGCCTAGAACCGCTCGGCCACAGCGGCCTTCTTGGTAATCGTCGGTGCTATTTTGTTTTTATACTTGATCGTAGTTTTCAGAGTAGTGGAAACTCACAATACAGTGAGACAAGCCGTAATTGAACAGATTTTCACTAAACATACGCGCCGAAATTCAACACAAACAACGTCCGCCATCTTGTCACACTCTCTGTCAATAAAAATTTCTCTCAGGCACGATCTATGTTTGAGAAACACGTCGAACTGCACCGTACATAGTCAAATATTAGGGAAGCATAGTTAAGTTTGACAAAATGTTTGATCGTTTACGGGAGCCTTTAGAAAACTGCGTAATGTGAGTAAGTTAGCGATTGCATCATTAAGTGAATGACTGGAGATCGTTGAGGAGCACTTCCCGTGTGGTGGATGGTTCCTGAGCGCGCACGGGCCACGCTGGTAACATCGTGCGTGTGCTCACGTTATCTTTCTCGTGCAGTGTGAGGATGGCTGTCGTCTACGAACACCCGAGACACTGCCCCGTCTTCCAGTGTGGAGAGGTCGCAGGTCGCCTTGCAAGCCATGCGATACTACCTCCGTCACCAGCAGGAGCGGGAGCAGAACGTCACCTACATCTACATGGATATTCTGCAAATCACATTTAAGTGCCTGGCAGAGGGTTATCGAACCACGTTCACAATTCTCTAATATCCCAATCCCGTATAGCACCAGAAAGAACGAAAACCCATATCCTTCCGTACGAGCTCTGATTTCCCTTATTTTATCACGGTGATCGTTTCTCCCTACATAGGTCGGCGCCAATAAAGTATTTTTGCATTCGGAGGAATAAGTTGGTGATTGGAATTTCGTGAGAATATTCCTCCACAACGAAAAACGCCTTTGTTTTAATGATGTCCATCCCAACTGCTGTGCTATTTCAATGGCACTTTCTCCCTTATTTCGCGATAATACGAAACGTGCTGCTCTTCTCTGAACTTTTTCGATGTACTCCGTCAATCCTGTCTGGTATGAATCCCACACCGCGCAGCAGTATTCTAAAAGAAGACGGACAACCGTAGTGATCTGTTACATTTTCCAAGTGTTCTGCCAATAAAACGTAGTCTTTGGTTAGCCTTCCCCACAACATTTTCTATGTAATCCTTCCAATTTATGTTGTTCGTAATTGTAATTCCTGGGTATTTAGCTGAATGTACAGTATTTAGAGTTGACTGGTTTATCATGTAGCCGGAATTTAACGGATTCCTTTTAGCACTTATGTGGATGACCTCACACTTTTCGTTATTTTGGGTCACTTGCCAATTTTCCCGTCACAGAGATGCTTTTTCTAAATCATTTTCAATTTGTTTTGATCTTCTGATGTCTTTACTAGTGGATAAATGACAGCGTCATCTGTAAACAACCTAACAGAGCTGCTCAGATTGTCTCCTAAATCGTTTATATAGATAAGGAACAGCAAAGGGCCTATAACACTACCTTGGAGAACGCCAGAAATCACTTGTGTTTTACTCAATGACTTTCCGTCAATTACTACGAAGTGTGACCCCTCTGACAGAAAATCACGAATCCAGTCACATAACTGAGACTTTATTCCAGATGCATGCAATTTCACTGCAAGCCGCTTGGGTGGTACAGTTTCAAAAGCCTTCCGGAATGCCACAAACACGGAATCAGTTTGAGATCCCTTTTACAATTACAATGACAATCGCATTAGGGGACAATGAAAAGAGCAGACAATAGCGAAATACTCTTTTGAATGAGTCGGACAGTCGCTTTCAGTCACTTGTCAATAGCACTCAATACTTCGTGCGAGTAAAGAGCTAGTTGTGTTTCACAAGAACGACGTTTTCTAAATCCGTGTTGACTGTGTGTCAATAGACCGTTCTCTTCGAGGTAATTCATAATGTTCGAATACAATACATGCTCCAAAATCAAGCTGCGTATGGAAGTTAATGATATGGCCATGTAATTTAGCGGGTTACTCCTACTACCTTTCTTGAATAATGGCGTGACCTTTGCAAATTTCCAGTCTTTGGGTACGGATCTTACGTCGAGCGATCGGCAGGACAGAAGACTCCAGCTTAAGCCACAGAATCTGGTTCCTCCCGCCCCGTGCACTGCATTAACAGCTGTCGCCTGTAAAGTAAACAAGACGCAGCGGACGGTTCAAAAATGCGCTTAAGGTACCAGCTACTCGCCGAGTCAGAAGGACTACCGAAGCAGGAAGAAACGAGACGGCACTGAGAAAGCGGTCGGCTCCCTTAAAGCGATTACGCGAGGGGGCTTCATCATCAAAGGGAAGCAGATATTCTACTCACCGGGCAAGAAAAAAAAAGGCAGCACTGCGAAACGGAGCATGCGATTAACATTCAGAAGCGACCACCCGCTGCGGAATGGCTGACTGCAAACAAGGGGAGAAGCGACCAGCACCTCTAATGCGATTACGGGAATAAAGTTGTGGATAAACAGCCTGCCCACTTGTCTATTTGGAGTCCTTTTAAAAAATGCCCCACGTGAGAAATAAACGCACCGTTTCAAAGAATACGGTGAAGGAAAATACTGTTTCGCCGTAAATTGTTTTTCTTGTAGCCGGATGCGCGAGAGTAATTAAATTTTGTTACGTCCTGACGTGGGTTCCAATCTAATTAAGAGGCTACATACTGTACGACTCGCCGCAGAGCCAGCACACAGTCTGCACCGTGAATCCCTCTTGCTGATGAGCTCTCTGAAACTTGTAATCCTGCCATCTTAAATTACGTTTTCCTGCGTCGCTCGAAACGAATTCAGAGGAGAGTAGTATCAAAATCGCAATTAGTTGTGCTCAGGTCCTATACACTACTTGATGGAAAAATAACTCAAGCCGGTTTTACGTAATTAATTTTGTTTTATTTCACTTATTAAACAAACTCAGTTAGTTACTCAGCTACATGTTCCATGTAGCATGTGAAACATTTTCCTATGAAAATGATGTGAAACGAGTCAGTTTACAAGATATGTATACGTCATTAATGATTAATTTCAGCAGATGGCTACATCTTGCCAGTTTACAACAACACGATTCTCACACTGGCCTAAATTTACGGAGGTTGCCCAGAAAGTAATACACCGCATTGTTTTTCTTCAACAATACTTTACTGAACATAGTAAAAATAACACGCACGAATGAATAGTGTTTTATCTACGCACCCTGTTTTTTCATGTAATCTCCATCCCTTTCTATGGCCTTCGTCCAGTGCGAAACAAGGTAGTGTATGCCCTGTCAGTACCAACCGTTTGGTGGCGGAGCCAGTGCTTGACTGTGCGAATCACCTCCACATCGTCCTCAAAATGTGTTCCACTAATGGCATCCTTTAATGGCCAAAACAAGTGGAAGACCGAGGGGGCTAGGTCAGGGCTGTCAGGTGTGACAGCCGTGGATGGTCTCCCCGACCGCTGCAAATCGTGGAGCTCCTCCGAACGGCCTCCTGACGATATCACCCTCCGTGCCCAGCGACTAACTGTACTTCTATCGACAGCAGATGCTGCGTAGACTTCACACAAGCGTCTGTGAATATTCCCCACAGTTTCTTTCTCTGCAGTGAGAAATTCAATGACGGCAAGTTTCTTGTAACGTACATCACCTACAGACGCCATTCTGAAACTGTCTTGCAGTTACGCTGTCCGTCAGAAGTGACGGAAACATGGCGCGCTCCCTGAGGAGACTTCAAATAATACATAAGTAGCGTTTCGCATTCGTAGCATTGTTTTCGGCTGAGAAAAAGAACGTGTTGCACTGCTTTCTGGGCAACCCTCGTAATATTAATGACTGTAAGTTTTTAGCTCTACTCAAGTAACTACACTTAACCCTGTTTCATTTTGTTATTTTTTTTACAGTCTGCAAGCTTTTAAATAAAAATTCGTCCATGAAATAGAAATCATGTTCCAATGTAAAACTTCAAATGTTACGTTAGATTTCAAACTTACGTTACTATCACATTTTATATTAATGGGCAAATGATCAAAAAATTATTGTTGAAGCATTTGAATCCTTTCTGAGCCACTGACAACTTTCATAGTTAGTAACAAAGGTCAGCTTTTTCTAGTTTTGTAGATACATACATCACTATTCTTCTCAAAATTTGGTGCATCATATACCCTGGCGTCGAAATTTGTGAGTAGTAACTTTTGTGTGATATGCCACTCCCAAGTAACATAGCGTGATGAAACTTGCGCTATGCAAAGAAAGAACTGCTAAAGCGCCCTACAGATGGTAATGTAAAGAAATACGTAACGAGGCGAACAGAAATTATAATCAAAGACTATAAGTAGACCGAAGTCACCGCAATTTGCGATGGTCCCCTGACAAGGGTAGACATTGTTCTTGACAGGCTATGTGATCACCACTGATGGCAATGGATTCTCTGTAATGTGCTCATATCCTGTCCCAAAGTTGGGAAGGAGTTCTTGTGGTGGGGCACTCGATTCCTCGACCAGCGCCATTGCCAACTGCTGGATGCTCATTGGTGCATATGGATGCGCTGCTGTACACCTTTCCAACGTATCCCACATGTACTTAATAATATTTAAATTGGGAGAGTGGGCAGGACGTTCCACTCGCCGAATATTCTGTCGTTCCAAGGGTCCCTCCGTGTGCGCTGTTCGATATGGTTGTGGACAGTAGTCCATAAAAATGAAGCTGAAGCGTAATACACCCTGAAAAAGACGCACATGGGGAAGAAGAAGAGTGTCAAAATAAGTTTGACCAGCGAGTGTACCGTGTTCGAAGATTTAGAGATGAGTACATCTATGTGACATTATGTCTCCCTACACCATAACTTCTGCGTCACCAGAACGATCATGTTCGAGAATGTTCCTTGGTGTTCTCACCTTTCACTGTATGAGGATATGTCTAGCATTATCATCACACAGGCAATTAACGACGATGTCTCACCTTTTGTAATGTTCAAGGGACCATCATGAGTCACAATGACTTCAGTGAAATTATTGTCTTTGAATAAAAGTGTCATTTCTGTTTGTGTGTGTGTGTGTGTGTGTGTGTGTGTTGTGAAGGTGCACTTTAAATAACTAAGTCATTGAAGAGGTACATACAGGATGATGTGGGTTAACACACCAAGTTCTCAATGCCTGCTCTTGTACAATCAATCCTTTCTTTCACAGTGATGACTTATATCATCAAACTATTCAGTAAAATGTTACTGAGAGGGGATATGCAAAATATTTTGTGCTCAGCAAAGAAATAGACCATTTGTGGTGTCACCGCCAGACACCACACTTGCTAGGTGGTAGCTTAAATCGGCCGCGGTCCATTTATTACAGGTCGGACCCGCGTGTCGCCACTGTGTGATCGCAGACCTAGCGCCACCACAAGGCAGGTCTCGAGATACGGACTAGCACTCGCCCCAGTTGTACGGACGACATTGCTAGCGACAATACGGGCGAAGCCTTCCTCTCATTTGCCGAGAGACAGTTAGAATAGCCTTCTGCTAAGTCCATGGCTACGACCTAGCAAGGCGCCAATTTTAACAGTGCATGTATCTTACGAGTCTCATTTGTATAGTCAAGAGAGATGTATCACAAGGAGTGATTAAAAGTTAAGTATATTCCAAAGCTACGTATTTTCTTGATAGCAGTCATAACGTATCCTGTTCCAGACTTGACGCCAGTCGGCGTGTGTGTACGCGTGCCTTTCGGCTCCCTTCTCAGTGTGGCGTAGCTAGCTTGTTACGCCACAACACCATTTGTATTAGCAACTTGTTATTTTTGCATCAGCTTTGAGTGATCTACACAGAAAACGCAACACGACATGTCGCAGTGGCAGGCAATTCCACTATACATGCTCATCACACTCCTAGTTAATAAATTAATAAATTAAAATAATGGAGGAGAGGAATAAGGTGCAGTCATATGCAGAATTGTATTAGAGTAAGTTTGGTGAAAACAGCAATGTGATCCGAGTGGCAGACCTCAAGATATTTGAATTTTAATTAAGCACTGAAAATTGAATTTGAGAAACTGCAGGATGGCAGGAAGCTATCTACTGCTGTCACCTCGATGGGGCAGCAGCGTGCCGAAGGGCTCCACGTCATCATGGCGGGCGGGAGAGCACAGTTACGGAAAGTTTCAGAGGGCCGGCATAAGGCTACTGAAGGGTGTAAATTAAAAGTAAAGTGCAGTTTGTGAGGGCTGACATCCCTTGGCAACGAGCAGATGGCCAAGTCCAAGAAAAAGACGTATGAGGAAAGAATAAGAGTACATCAGAAATATGCATTTTGTAAAACTATGAATGAATCAAGCATTATTTCCAAGGCTGTTCCTACAGAGTTTCCAGTGGAAGAACTGATGTAGCACACTAAAATATTGATAGGAAAATAATTCATGAAGTCGGTTGTCTGACATCACAGCAAACTCAAAAAGTTGTGAGTAGACTGATTGACCATGGCGTAGGAGAGAACATGATTGGGCTTAACAGAGGCCAAACCTATGCCAGATGGCAGTCATCTTGGTTACATTATAGGTTTTGCATTTGTTCATTTCATGTTAAATAAGTCTGAATATTTATAGTCGTGTAGGCAGTGCTTGTTGTTTGAGAGTACATTTCGCTGGTGATAAGACCTATAGACTTGTCAGAAGTAGACAGCTTAACTGAACAAAGCTCATGGCGCATCATAAGACATCACTCAGGCCCCTGTCTGTATGTGGATCACGGCTAATTTTTCGGTTGTGTACCGGCTCAGTGTCGCTATAAAATGTCAATTATGGCTACGTAATAGCGACTGGGTGTATTAGTGCAGTTTCTGACCCAGAAAAATCCTGTGTCTTATGGCTGGCTGATTCCAGAACTGGCCAGGGATTCGTGTTTGTGCTTCTGTAAACTGTAGCCAGTACACTGGTCAGGTAGTAGGCGCCCCTATCAGGAGAGAGGCCAAAGACATACTGGCAGTCAACATACCGCCAACGCCCTCTCGACTGCAAGTGTTTAGGCCGCCGCCCCTGACCGGAGGACTCAGTCCCAGTCAGTCTCAGGCAGCAGCGCAGTCGCTCAGTCAGTAGCTCAGTCACTGGCGCACTAACTCGCACTCCAAGCTTGTGTCTGTTAGTACACTGCGAGCAGATTAGTGTATATAGCGAGACTTGTTTCTCAGCAGCAGTGAGGCTAATGTGGACCATTACTGAAGGGCTTGTACCACAACACATGGACTCTCTTAAAGATAAATAGCTTCCTGTTTATGTAAATGAAGAACCCTGTTAGTACATATGTGCAGTTGATACGCAGAAAGAGGATACCAGCCACCAAACAACTTCCTCTTCCTTGATTCCTTTGGTAGAAGACACAACAGTGTGCAAGTCCCAAGTGGCAGAGTAGTAAAGTGATGTTAATGTTATGTGCGAGCAGCGAAATTATACAGGAACTGTTTTGTCATTCGCTATTAATTTGAGTCTCGTAAGCTCTCTGAATTGTTATGAGTACCACTGTCAATTTTGCATAAATATTGTAAATTCTGGTCACCTTAATTGGAGGACAGAGGGCTTCGACAATATAGTTGATTTCACCAGACTAGTTTGTTCTTTCTTTAATGATGTGCCGAGTCGACCTCTTTCCAAGTGCAAGGTTCAGTTAGGTGCAGAGATGGAGTGCAGCATAGCTGCAACTGCATCACAGGTAAGGACAGGTCGTTTTAATTGGTCTAAAGTGTGCGTCTGACCTTCAAGGAAGCAGTATTGGAAGGTGTGATGGGGTCAAATTTGAGGCCTGCACCACTGTTAGAGCGCCACTTACCTTAACATACAGGTTATTTGATATTATGTTGCAGATCTCAGTAGTGGGCTAGTTCCTCCTCTTGGTGTAAACTGATATACTTAAAGTGCTGGAATAAATTATGTGGAAAGGTTGGTGCAAAGCAACTTTTATTTTTTTAACCACGAATTGACAGACCAAATTAGTTAAATAACCGAGAGGCGGCAACTATGTTTCACACAGACAAGACATAAAACAAAACACAGACAGAGCAACGTTCTTTGTGTAATGCACATAACGTTCACTGTAATCATCTCTAGTCGCATGAAAAAATATATATATAACCTCTTGATCAGGCAAAGGTATGAGACTGCTTCAGAAGTTGATACAGCATAAGTTGCAAATCGTTAAAGAAACTACAGAAGGGAACTATGCGCATGAACCACCAATCCGCATGTGATCCGTAGAGTCAGAACCAGCTTTTGAATAAATTTAGAAAAAATCTGTATTAAACTTTTATTTAGCTTCAAAATAAACAAGCCATTCCATCAAAATACCAGGATTCTCAAAGTGTTTCGCTGGAGGAAAAGTTCGGGAACCCCTGTTCTAGAGAGTGGGGTGTATCTCCAATTGGAAGGAGCCAAGAGTGGGGGTGCATCTGTAATAGGAAAATAATTCATGAAGTGGGTTGTCTGACATCACAGCAGACTCAAAAAGTTGTGAGTAGACTGATTGACCATTGCGTAGGAGAGAATATGATTGAGCTTAACAGAGGCCCAACCTATGCCAGATGGTTGCATTAGTGACACGTCGTATCTTACTGCAGGACATGACAAAAGCCATCTTGAATGACATGAAGGCATGCGTCATGTTATACGATATGCTGCTATGCATCATGTTACTTTATTTGATCTGATGCATTATTTCTTTCTCTTTCTTTCTCGGGGCCTTTGTCTCGCTCCAACGCGGGGTCGGTCATGTTATTACGGATTTGGCAGTTTTAGTTGCAGAGGGTGCCTGGATGCCCTTTCTGACTTCACCCCAAACCCCCCTGGGATGAAAGTAGTGTACCCCAGCTGTCCTCGTCTAGTGCAAGTCATGAAATAGTGTGAGAGTTTTCTACTGTCTGAGTCGCGTAACTGAGGCGGAATGTGGGGATCAGCCCGGTATTCACTAAGTGGGATGTGGAAAACCGTCTAAAAACCACATCCAGGCGGGCTGGCATACCGGCCCTCGTCGTTAATCCGCCAGACAGATTCGATACAGGGCCGGCGTGCCTACCCAAGTCTGTGCACTTACGGCGTCACACTTCACAACACCACGGGTGCGAGCCGACGTCAGGTACAGCTAATTTCACTCGACCCCCAAAATTAGAAATTAAAGAAACAGAAACCCTTCAGAACTCTTGTACTGTTAAAACTTGGAGTATGTGCGATGACATCTGTCTTCTAGTCGATTATTAGTCATACCAAAGCTTTTATTTTGAGGCAAACGTACATCTACATCTACATCATCATACACCGCAAGCCACCTAATGGTTTGTGGTGGAGGGTATTTTCGGTACCACTATCTGATCCCCTCAACCCTGTTCCATTCGCGCACAGTGCGGTGGAAGAATGATTGTCGGCAAGCCCCTGTATTGGCATTAACTTCTCGAATTTTCTCCTCGTCGTCAATACGCGAAATGTATGTTGGGGGAAGTAATTGTTGTCCGACTCCTCCTGAAAAGTGCTGTCCCGAAATTTCAGTGGTAATTCTCTCCGTGATGCACAACGCCTCCCTTGTAACGTCTGCCAATGGAGTTTGTTTAACATCTCCGTAACGCTCTCTCGCCAGCTAAACGAGCCCGTGACGAAACGCTCCGCTCTTCGTTGGATCTTCTCTATATCCTCTATCAGTCCTACTTGACAGGGATCCCAGATAGATGAACAATACTCAAGATCCGGGCGAACAAGCGCCTTATAAGCCACTTCTTTCGTGGATGAGTTACATTTCCTTAAGATTCTCCCGATGAATCTGAGTCTGGTGTCTGCTTTTCCCGCTATCTGTTTTATACGGTCATTCCACGTAAGGTCGCTCTGGAGAATTATGCCGAGATATTTTACGGCACACGCTGTCTCCAGCTGTTTGTCATCCATAGTGTAGCTGTACATTAGTGGATTTGTTTTCCTATGTACGCGCAATATGTTACATTTATTTACTTTCAGGGTCAACTGCCAGAGCCTGCACTATCATCAGTTCTCCGCAGGTCCTTCTGCAAATTCCGGTGTTGCTACTTTGGTGTAGACTCAATGGCTCAATGGCTCTGAGCGCTATGGGACTTAACATCTGAGGTCATCAGTCCCCTAGAACTTAGAACTACTTAAACGTAACTAACCTAAAGACATCACACACATCTATGCTCGAGGCAGGATTCAAACCTGCGACCATAGCGGTCGCGCGGTTTCTGACTGAAGCGCCTAGAACCGCTCGGCCGCAACGGCCGGCCTTTGGTATAGACATCTGCATCATCAGCGAATAGCCTTAAAGAGCATCCGACGCTTTCTACAAGATGATTTATATATACATTGTAAACAGGAACGGTCCTATCACACTCCCGATATTGCCTTTGCAGGTGAGGATTTAGTTCCGACGTTTTGAGTCCTGTCTGCAAGGAAGTCTTGAATCCAATCGCAGGTCTGCTCCAATACTCCGTAAGCTCGCATTTTTTTCATTAAACGTACACGGCGACAAAATTGGCGTGTTATACTGTAGGTAGCATTACAATATTGCAACAGTTGCTGCATCTCTCTATAGCCATCATCTGTGCCCTTACATTTCCATTTTGGTTTTTTTTTTTTTCTTTTTTTGGTTCATTATCCCGCTCGTGATGACCACTTCTCTGTCGGAGAGCTTTTCTGGGCTCATTGCCAATGTTTACAGGCTTTGAAACGCATCTCGCGCATTCACGTTGAACACAGAACGGTTGTAGTAGTCTCTATCACAGAGGGAAGAGGAGAAACAAAGAGAGAGAGAGAGAGAGAGAGAGAGAGAGAGAGATGGATGAATGTATTGGCCATCTACCCCCTCTCACACACACTGATAAAAGGGCGGCTCGTCTGCGTGCAGCGGCGGGCGCCGCATATGGGTGTGTGTGTGTGTGTGTGTGTGTGTGTGTGTGTGTGTGTGTGCGCGCGTGTGTGTGTGGTGCGGTGACGGACGACGCCTGTGTGTTCTCTGCGCCCGCGGCGGGAAGCGACGCTTCTGTTTGATTACCGACACCACAGCACACGCCGCTGATTGTGACGGACGTAACGCCGACACGGCGACAGCTGTCGCTGCGAATGAGGCGGGGAAAAGCGCAGAAAACATCGATAGAGGTGGGTCCAGTCAGACAACCGCCGAAACCGACAGGTGAGTTCGGGAGCTGGGCCTTTTTGAAGCTTGTTCCCGTTAGTCGCTGCTCACTCGTCTCCCACACACACACACTAGCCGCAGCCAACGCCGACACTTTTTTTTTAAAATTGTTCTACATTAAATGAATTTGCAATTGCGAACTAGGGCAACCATCAGCTGTAGAATGGAATGACCACAATGAAAATTTGTGCCGGCCCGGGACTCAAACCCAGATTTCCCGCTTATCGCGAGCGGCCGCCACACCATTTGGCTACCCTTGCACAACTCACGCACGGCCAGACACAAACTTTCATGCGTCGTCAACCATGCGTCTACGACCTGTACTCGTACATTCATTATGTATATACCAGTACAGGTCAGACAGTGTATTTGAAAATAGCTTGCCCGGTATTGACAGATAATTACGATATTTCAGTGTCTGTGTTACTCTTATTACGACGCATACATACATATCCAGAGGAAATTTGCATCATGATCAGAATAACGCAGCCACTACAATACGGTATTAAATTTCTTCGTGTCATTGCTTAGAGCTGTATTTTACTTTCATCTATCAGCGAGGTCTAACATATATACCGCGTGATCAAAAAGTCAGTATAAATTTGAAAACTTAAAAAACCATGGAATAATGTAAATAGAGAGGTAAAATTTAACACAGATGCTTGGAATCACATGGGGTTTTATTAAAGCAAAAAAAAAAAAAAAAAAAAAAAAAAAAGTTCAGAAAATGTCCGACAGATAGCGCTGGACAGCAAAACGTCAGTTAATGCGCCTGACAATATGTATAAAAGGAGCTGTAATGAGAGAGATAATCAGATGCTTCAGCAGTCGCAGCATTTCACGTTACTTGAAAAGGCGCTTTAGTGAAGCTGTATTATCAGAATGGGGAACGTGCTAGCTCAGCGTTACGATCCTGTCGCCATAGAAATGGGATTCGAACGGGTAAATGGTCCGTTGACAAATGCAGCTGTGGCGAGAATGATTTCGAAGTTCGAAGCCACGGGTTGTTTAGACGATAGCCCCGTAGTGGCCGACCAGGCACAAGGCGTAATGCTGCTGAGACAGTTCAGGAAGAAATGGAGACTGTAGCGGGTTCGTCTATGCACGGGGAAGTCAGCGCTCGTGCAGTCGCACGTTGCACCGGCATTCCATACACTACTGTTTGGTTGGCACTTAGGCGTACCCTCCGATGCTATCCTTACAAAGTCCATCTGCGTCATGAACTGTTACCTGGCGATTTAGTGAAGCGGAGGACATTTGCAGTGTGGGCGTTTCAAAAGATGGCGGAAGATGACGATTGGTTGAGTAACGCGTTGTGGACCGACGAAGCTCATTTCACGCTCCGAGGGTCTGTCAACGCCCACAACTGCAGAATTTGGGCGACCGAAAATCCTAGAACTGTCGTGGAAACTCCATTGCACGACGAGAAAGTCACAGTATGGGGTGGATTTACCACATCTACCGTTATCGGGCCTTTTTTCTTCGAGGAAATGCGCGATTCTGGTTTTGTAACTGCTACAGTGACGGGTGAGAGGTACGCCGTTATGTTACAGAATCGCATCATCCCCAGCCTGGCTGATAAACACCTGCTGGAACGTATGACGTTTATGCAGGATGGCGCTCCACCCCATATTGCTAGGCACGTGAAAGATCTCTTGCGCGCGTCCTTTGGTGATGATCGTGTGCTCAGCCGCCACTTTCGTCATGCTTGGCCTCCCAGGTCCCCAGACCTCAGCCCGTGCGATTATTGGCTTTGGGGTTACCTGAAGTCGCAAGTGTATCGTGATTATCGACATCTCTAGGGATACTGAAAGACAACATCCGACGCCAACGCCTCACCATAACTCCGGACATGCTTTACAATGCTGTTTACAACATTATTTCTCGACTACAGCTACTGTTGAGGAATGATGGTGGACATATTGAGCAATTCCTGTAAAAAACATCATCTTTGCTTTGTCTCACTTTGTTATGCTAATTATTGCTATTCTGATCAGATGAAGTGCCATCTGTCGGACATTTTTTGAACTTTTGTTTTTTTTTTTTTTTGTTCTAATAAAACCCCATGTCATTCCAAGCATGTGTGTCAATTTGTACCTCCCTATCTACATTTTTCCGTGATTTATCCAGTTTTCAAATTTATACTGACTTTTTGATCACCCGGTACATTTGTAGTGGAATTGATTAATGACCTATTTTCGTGATGTTTTGCACTTGACGATACAGGCAAACAGTCGAGCTTCCGACAGGCTACGTACGGATACTCATAGTACCCGATACCCTAAACCAGCCAAATCACACAATACACGGAGCTTCTTCCAACTGAGGGAAGAGGCTGTAACCAAATGCAGATTGTGGCGCACATTGGAACAAATTATGCCTGTCGTCTGGGCTCTGAGGTCATACTTGGGTCACTCCAGCGACTGCCATAGACGTTGGGAAGACCAGCATTGAGCATGGAGTTTCAACGAAGTTGACAATTCGCAGCGTTGTCCCCGGAAATGATCGTGGCCCTTTGGTTCTACATCTGCATCTATATATACACTCCGCTAGCCAGAAAGCGGTATGTAGAGGAGAGCACAATTCGAGCCAGAGTTACATTTCCACCCCTCTGTTTCACTCGCGGATCGCGCGAGGGAAAAACGACTGTCTGAACACCTCAGTACGTACTCTAATTTCCCTTATCTTTGAATGGTGATCATTGCGCCATTTGAAAGTTGGTGGTAATAATATATGCTCTACATCCTCGGTGAAGGTCGGATTTCGGAATTTAGTGAGCAACTTCTTCCGTTTAGCGCGCCGTCTATCTGCAAGTATGTCCCACTTCAAACTTTCTATGAGATTTGTATCGCTATCGCGATGGCTAAATGTACCAGTCACAAATATTGCCGCTCTTCTTTGGACCTTCTCAATCTCTTGAATCAGGCCCAACTGGTAACGGTCCCATACAGACGAACAATACTCTAAGACTGGACGAACTAACGTATTGTAAGTTATTTCCTTTGTTGAAGGACTGCATCGCTTCAGGATTCTACCAATAAACCGCGATCTAGAGTTCGCTTTACCTGTTACTTGTGTAATCTGATCATTCCATTTAAGATCCTTTCGAATAGTCACACCCAGTTACGTGACGTATGTTACCGCTTCCAAAGATTGGGCATTTATTTTGTACTCGTACATTAATGGGGATTTTCGCCTTATACGCAGTTGCAGAGGCAACGGAAAAAGCATGCGAAGTTCAGAAGAACGCGAAATCCCGAAGATTGGCTAAAATTTACAGACGCGCGAAATTTGGCACGGACTTCAATGCGAGATGCCCTTAATAGGTTCCACAACGAAACATTGTCTCGAAATTTGGTAGAAAATCAGAAGAAATTCTGGTCGTATGTAAAGTACACAAGCGGCAAGACGCAGTCAATACCTTCGCTGCGCAGTACCGATGCTGAGCAGTTCTTTTAGGTTGTTCGCAGATGATGCTGTATTTTACCGTCTAGTAAGGTCATCCGAAGACCAGTATCAGTTGCAAAGCGATTTAGAAAAGATTGCTGTATGGTGTGGCAGGTGGCAGTTGACGCTAAATAACGAAAAGTTTGAGGTGATCCACATGAGTTCCAAAAGAAATCCGTTGGAATTCGATTACTCGATAAATAGTACAATTCTCAGGGCTGTCAATTCAACTAAGTACCTGGATGTAAAAATTACGAACAACTTCAGTTGGAAAGACCACATAGACAATATTGTGGGGAAGGCGAGCCGAAGGTTGCGTTTCATTGGTAGGACACTTAGAAACTGCAACAAGTCCACTAAAGAGACAGCTTACACTACACTCGTTCGTCCTCTGTTAGAATATTGCTGCGCGGTGTGGGATCCTTACCAGGTGGGATTGACGGAGGACATCGAAAGGGTGCACAAAAAGGGCAGCTCGTTTTGTATTATCACGTAATAGGGGAGAGAGTGTGGCAGATATGATATGCGAGTTGGGATGGAAGTCATTAAAGCAAAGACGTTTTTCGTCGCGGCGAGATCTATTTACGAAATTTCAGTCACCAACTTTCTCTTCCGAATGCGAAAATATTTTGTTGAGCCCAACCTACATAGGTAGGAATGATCATCAAATAAAATAAGAGAAATCAGAGCTCGAACAGAAAGATTTAGTTGTTCGTTATTCCGCGCGCTGTTCGGGAGTGGAATGGTAGGGAGATAGTGTGATTGTGGTTCGATGAACCCTCTGCCGAGCACTTAAATGGGAATTGCACAGTAATCATGTAGATGTAGATGTAGGTTACACTTACTAATATTGAGAGATAACTGCCAGTCATTACACCACGCATTTATTCCCTGCAAATCCTCATTGATTTATTCACAACCGCATATGTCATCGGATAGACCGTAAGCGCGCACTTTTTGGAGCAAGTGACAGTGATTATATGAGTCGAACGCCTTTCGAAAGTCGAGAAATTTGGCATCAACCTGGGAGCCGGTATCTAGAGCCTGTTGTATATCATGCACAAAGAGGGCCAGCTGCCTCTCGCATGACCGCTGTTTCCTAAAACAGTGCTGGTTTCTTCAAATGAGCTTCTCAGAGTCTAGAAAGGTCATTATGTCTGAACGCAAAATATGTTCCATGATTCTACAACAAATCGATGTCAGTGAAATTGGACGGTAATTATCTTCATCCGATTTTCTCCCCTTTTTATAGATTGCTATGACCTGGGCCTTCTTCCCGTGCCGTGGAACTTTCCGCTGTTCCATTTATCTCTGATAGATGATGGATAAGAATGGAGCTATACTTGTAGCATAGTCGACATATAATCTTACGGGAATACCGTCTGGGCCAGATGCCTTCCTGGCGTCTAAGGATCTTAACTGTTTTACAATCCCAGATACACTAAACACTACGTCAGCCATCCTTGCGTTTGTTCGATTATTGAAAGGGGAATGGTGCTGCAGTCCTCTATCGTAAACGAGTTTTTGAAAGCTAGGTTTAGAATTTCGGCCTTCCGTTTATCATCATCAGTTACATTACCCGTACCGTCGGCAAGAGAAGGTACTGAATTATTTGTAGCGGTCATAGATTTTACGTACGACCAAAATTTTTTGGGGTTATTTTTAGAATCTGCAGATAAAATATTGCTTTCAAATTCGTTAAAAGAATCTCTCATTGTCCTTCTGATAGCTGCTTTCATTTCGCATAATTTCTGTTTGACAGCGGGGCAGTGACTACGTTTAAAACGACTGTGCAAAATTCTCTGCTTTCTCAGCAACTTCCTAATATGTTTGTTGTACCAAGGAGGGTCCTTTCCCTCCCCTATATTTTTGCTAGGCACATACTTCTCTGAGTCGAGTGGAAAGAATAAACCAAAGACTTTGAAGATTCCGTGACAAGCTAGGCTGGGACTTTCTGGACTTCCGCCATAGGGCTGAGAACTGTAGGGTCCCCCTAAATGGGTCAGGTGTGCACTGCACGTTGAGGCTACAACCCAGGCAGCTGACTGCGTGTTGGTTGCACACAATCGTTTTTTGGATTAGGCGACTCTCCATGCAATCCAGATAACGAAAGCTGTAGAAAACCCAGAAGTATCAGCGTAAGACCTAAAGAAATTGGTCCCACAGGTGAGAGTATTGAAATCCTAATAATAACCCGCCTAAGCATTTGCACCAAAGTGCCAGAATCTGAAGCGCCCATAAAAAACAGTGAAACTAACATAGTACTAAGTACAAAAAGGTGGTTGAAATCTGAAATTGATAGCAGTGAGATTTATCGGGAAAATTTAAGTGTATATCGAAAGGACAGGAAAATGGGAAATGGAGGCGGTGTGGGAAATGGAGGCGGTGGATTTGCCGCAGTAGACAAGAAACTCAAATTCAAGGAGAGACAGTAGTTGAAGCTGCATGTGATACTGTTTGGGCAAGGTCCTCTGTCAGTGGTGAGCATAAATTGGTAATTGAATCCTTCCATCACCCATGGGACACCTCTCTTGACCCAACCAAAAACTTCAGAGAAAACCTCAGTTCACTAGAACGTGAGTTCCTCATTCATACTGTAATCTCTGGTAGAGGCTTTAATCATCAAATGGTTCAAATGGCTCTAAGCACTATGGGATTTAACATCTGAGGTCATCAGTCCCCTAGACTTAGAACTACTTAACCCTAACTAACCTAAGGACATCACACACATCCATGCCCGAGGCAGGATTCGAACCTGCGACCATAGCAGCAGTGCGGTTCCGGACTGAAGCGCCTAGAACCGCTCCACCACAGCGGCCGGCCTTTAATCATCCAACAAGTAATTGAGAAAGTTACAGTTTTGTTAGTGGCGGGTCTGATTAATAAATGCCTTCTTTGAAAACTACCTACAACAGATATTTAGGAAGCCCACTAATGATGGATACATATTGGATCTAATGCCAACAAATAGACCAGATCTGTTTGAGGATGTCCACATTGAAACTGGTATCAGCGACCATGGTGCGGTTGTGGCGAAAATGATTACCAAAGTACAAAGAACAACTACACCAAGCAGAAAGATATATGTGTGAAGTAAACTAGATAAAAAATCAGTAGGGTCGTATCTCAATGAGGAACGTGAAACTTTCAACACAGGGCATGAGAATGTAGAGGAACTATGGTTCAAATTGTAAAGAATAGTTGACCACGCACTGGATGGATATGTACCCAATAGAACAGTCCATAATGGGAGGGAGCCTCCATGGTATGCAGTCACTATTAAGAAACGTCTAAAGACGTGGAGATTACTGCATAATAGGTGTAAAACAAAGCCTAGGGCTATAGATAGAGAGATTGTGAATGAAACGCGTTTGGCTGTCACGAGAGCGAAGTATGTTGCCTTTAATGACTACTGTAGCACAATATTGTCAAATCACAGAATCCAAAGAAATTCTCGTCGTATGTAAAGGCCGTTAGTGGCACCGAAGTTAGTGTCCAGGCCCTAGCGAATGAGACAGGAACTGAAACTGAGGGTAGCAAAGCAAAAGCTGAAATGCTTAACTTCGTTGTCATATGTTCCTTTATAAAGGAAAATGCAGGAGAATTGTCCCAATTTAATTCTCGTACCACAGGAAAGATGAATGAAGTGTTAGTGTCAGTGGCGTTGAGAAACAGCTGAAATCGTTAAAATTGAACAAATCTCCAAGACCTGAGGTAATGACTGCCAGATTATATACTGAATTTTCGGCTGAGCTAACCCCTATTCTAACTACTATCCATCAAAGATCTCTCGAACAAAAACCCATGACCAGTTCTTGGAAAAAAGCACAGATCACCCTTGTCTGCAGAAGGGTAGTAGAAGTGATCCACAAAATTACCGTCCAATATCCTTAACATCAATTTGTTGTAGAATCTTAGAACATAATCTGAGGTAAAACGTAATGAGGTATCTTGAACAGAATGATCTCCTCAATGCCAACCACCATGGATTCCCACAACATCGATCCTGTGAAACCAAATTTGCACTTTCTTCACATCATATGCTGAAAACTTTGGATCAATGCAGTCAGGTAGATGCAGTATTTATTGATTTCCGAAAATCATTTGACTCAGTATTGCATCTACGCTTATTGTCAAATGTTATGGGGTATCAAATGAAATCTGTGACTGGATTGAGGATTTTTTGGTAGGGAGAACACAACATGTTATACTGGATGGAAAGTCATCTTCAGACGTATTAGTAACTTTTGGTGTAGCCCAGAAGTGTGTCGGGACCACTGAGGTTGATGTTGTACATTAATGGCCTTTTAGACAATATGTATAGCAAAATAAGGCGTTTTGCAGTTGACCCAGTTATCTATAACGAAGTAGTAACTGAAAGACTCTGCATAAATATTCAGTCAGATAAGATTTCAAAGTGGTTCAAAGATTAACACCATGCTTTCAATGTACAGAAATGTAAAATAGTGCACGTCACAAAACGAAAAAAAACCGTAGTATCTTGTGACAATAATATGAATGGTTCACTGTTGGAATAGACCCATTCACAGAAACACACTGCAGTGACATTAAATGGAATGATCACATAGGCTCAATGATTGGTAAAATAGGTGATAGAGTTCAATTTATTGACAGAAGACTGGGGAAGTGCAAGTAGTCAACAAAGGAGACTGATTGATTTCAAGTCACTCGTGCGACCCATCGTAGAATATTGTCCATGTGTGTGGGACTCGTATTAAATAGGACTAACAGGGGATACTGAATGTATACAAAGATGGACAGCATGCAAGGTCACAGGTTTTTTTTTTTAATCCGTTGGAGAGTGTCACAGAGATACGCAAGGAACTGAACTGGAAGACTCTTGAAGATAGATGTAAACTATCCCGTTAAAGTCCATTAACAAAGCTTCAAGAACCGACTTTAAATGATTACCCTAGGAATATACTACAATCCTCTACCTATCGTTCACATAGAGATCGAGAGGATAAAATTAGAGTAATTACTGCACGCACCGAGGCAATCACACAATCATTCTTTCCGCGCTGTATACGAGAAACGCTCATTATCTGCTACAATGAGACGTACCCTCTGCCATGGCCCTCTGCCATGACCTCACGGCGGTTTGCAGAATATAGAGTAGATGTAGATTTGTGGCACTACTTTTATAAAATTTTGGAAAGATATTTGAAATTAAGAATTATTATTGTCACTACTGCCGTTTATCAATAAAATGTATATATCTCTGGATGTAAAAATAGATGCATTGTAAGATGGTTTCACTGCAAGTTATTATATCTTTAGTCTACTGGAGCCATCGTGTTTTGGCGCGAGTTAGTTGTTGTCTGTTCTCACAGTCTGGAGTCTAGAGTCTGAAGTCTGTTTTAAGTTGAAGTCGTCATGCTGAACAGGTGTGATCTCATCAACATGGAAACGTAAAAATACTACATGTGAAATGAGGAAAATAAAGGAACAGGTTATTGAAATTCAATCGCACTGTGTTTTTCTCAAACAAAATCGTGGATGATACACTGAAGCGCCAAAGAAAGGGGATAGGCATTCGTATTCAACTACAGAGATATGTAAACACGGAGAATACAGCGCTGCAGTCGGTAACACCTATATAAGACAAGTGTCTGGCGCAGTTGTTAGATCGGTTACTGCTTCTACAATGGCAGGTTATCAAGATTCAAGTGAGTTTGAATCTAGTGTTATACTCGGCGCACGAGCGATGGGACACAGCATCTCCGAGGTAGCCATGAAGTGGGGATTTTCCCTTACGACTATTTCATGAGTGTACCGTGAATATCAGGAATCCGGTAAAACATCAAATCTCCGACATCGCTGCGGCCGGAAAAAGATTACGCAAGAATGAGTTCGACGACGACTGAAAAGAATCGTTCGACGTGACAGAAGTGCAACCCTTCCGCAAATTGCTGCGGATTTCAATGCTCAGCCATCAACAAATGTCAGCGTGCGAATTATTCAACGAAACATCTTCGATATGGACTTTCGGAGCCGAAGGCGGACTCATGTAGCCTTGATGATTGCACGACACAAAGCTGTACGCCTCACCTGAGCCCGTGAACACCAATATTGGACGGTTCAAACAGTTCAAATGGCTCTGAGCACTATGGGACTCAACATCTGAGGTCATTAGTCCTCTAGAACTTAGAACTAGCTAAACCTAACTAACCTAAGGACATCACACACATCCATGCCCGAGGCAGGATTCGAACCTGCGACCATAGCGGTCTCGCGGTTCCAGACTGGAGCGCCTAGAACTGCACAGCCACTTCGGCAGGCTTGGACGGTTGATGACTGGAAACATCTTGCCTAGTCGGACGAGTCTCGTTTCAAATTGTATCGAGGGGATAAACGTGTACGGGGATGAAGACAACCTCATGAAACCATTGACCCAGCATGCCAGCAGCTACTGTTAAAGCTGTTGGAGTCTCTGTAATGGTGCGGGGCGTCTGCAGTTGAAGTGGTATGGAACTCTGATACGTCTATATACGACTGTCATAAGTGACATGTATGTAAGCATCCTGTTTGATCACCTGCATGCATCCATGTCCATTGTGCATTTCGACGGACTTGGGCACTTGCACCAGGACAATTCGGCACCGCACACGTCCATAATTGTTACAGAGTAGCTCCAGGAACACTCTTCTGAGTTGAAAAACTTCCGCTGGCCACCAAAGTACCCAGGCATGAACATTATGGACCATATCTGGGATGCCTTAAAACGCTTTGTTCAGAAGGGATCTCCACTCCTTCGTACTCTTGCTGACTTATGAATAGCCGTGCAGGAGTCATAGTGTTGGTTCCATACAGCACAACTTCAGACATTGGTCGTGATGGCGGCACTTCTGCGAGCCCGCGCGTGCCCTGCGCGGTATTAGGCAGTTGTACCAGTTTCTTTGGTTTTTCAGTGTACTTCCTAGACGAAAAATTCTTGTTACAGCGATCCATTTTTTTCAACGAGACACGTTTTTGAAGAACATCCACAGGTAACAGTTGAATAAAAGATGATGTATCATTGAGCGATCTTTCCTCTCATACGTTAATTAGCTGGACTGTACTGACGTTAGAATAACTAAAAAGTGCACGTGATAAGACAGTTTTTGAATTCCAACATTTTTGAAATGGTTTTTCGTAATAACAGTAGGACACGGCCAGACAAAAACAGCGAAGCACCCAAAAACATGTTCGGTTGTCAATGTAACTGACTGTACGTACAAGGCATCGGCGGGATTGTGAATGAGTTTCAATTCTCTGCAACAATGGCTACCAGTGTGCTTTATTGTTATTCGCCTATAGTGATGTTACCAAGCCTGAAAGGGTCTAGGAGCGGCGTAAAATGTACATAAAGGATTTGGCGAACAGAGTGGGCAGCAATCCGTGGTTCTTTGCGTATGATGCTATGGTGTACGGTAAGGTGTCGGAGTTAATTGACTGTAGGAAGAAACAAGACGACTTAAGACAAAATCTCCAGTTGGTTTGATAAAAAATGTAAGTTAATGTGGATGTGTTGGAAGAACAGATGTCGGCCGGTGTGGCCGAGCGGTTCTAGGCGCTTCAGTCTGGAACCGCGCGACTGCTACGGTCGCAGGTTCGAATCCTGCCTCGGGCATGGATGTGTGTGATGTCCTTAGGTTAGTTAGGTTTAAGTAGTTCTAAGTTCTAGGGGACTGATGACCACAGATGTTAAGTCCCATAGTACTCAGAACCATTTTTTGAAGAACAGACCCGTAATTTTCGGTTACGGTATTACTAGTGTCCTGCCTGAAACAGTCAAGTCGTTTAAATATGTAGGCGTGATATGAGGTGGAACGAGCATGTGAGAACTGCGTTGGCAAGGCGAATGGTCGACTTCGGTTTATTGGGAGAACTTAAGGAAAGACTGGTTGATATGTAAAGGAGACCGCATATAGGATGCTGGTGTGATCTATTCTTGAGTACTGCTTGAGTGTTCGGGATCCGTACCAGGTCGGTTTGCAGGGAGACGTCTAAGTAATTCAGAGGCAGGCTGTTTGTTAGGTTTGTTACCGGTAGGTTCCAACAACACGTAGGTGTTACGGAGATGCTTCGAGATCTCAAGTGGGAATCCTTGGAGGGAAAGCGACGTTCTTTACGATGAAACACTATTGAGAAAGTTTAGAGAACCGACATTTGAAGCTGACTACCGAACGATTCTACTGCCACCAATATACATTATGCGTGAGGACCACGAAGATAGGATACGAGAAATTAGGACTCATATGGAGGCATATAAATAGTCGTTTTTTCCTCGCTCTATTTGCGAGTTGAACAGGAAAAGAAATGACTAGTTGTGGTACACTGTACCCTCTGCCACGTTCCGAGTGATCACTTGAGGAATATCTTTGTACATAGAGATGTAGATGCAGAACGACTCGTTTAGTGTTGCCCGTATTTCCTATTTTCTGCTATTTTTTTTTCATCTCTGCGCAACTACCCCATCCTACATACCGGGAGAGGTGGTGCAATAATCAACACTTTGGACTGGCATACAGGAGGACGGCTGTTCAAATCCAGATTTATGCTTGCCGTTATTTCCCTAAATTGCTTCAGGAAAATGCTGGGATGATTCCTTTGGCAATGGCACGGCCGGTATCCTTCCCCGTTCTTGAAAATTTCTGACGAGGCGTTCAACTCAAATCTTCCTTCCTTTCTGCCAACAACCTGTGCAATCTTCGGTTCGTATCTTATTTCGATATTTTTCGCAAGGAAGATACATTCATAAGACGTCTCACGTTGACGTAAATTCTAATCACTATTTGCATAGTTACGAGAACAACCAAAGCCAGCATTTAAACTCTAACTGATTAGGAACGTAAGGTCGTTACCGTTTGATCAAGTAGTTAAACTGCCCACAATTTCACAATTCCCATATAAATCCAATACAAAATACAAACACAACATAATAGCGCCCCAAGCTAAACAAATCAACACTCACAAGGGGACAGAACGATCTTCCACTCACCTATGTTTTTCATACTGACAGGGTGTATAGGGCACGACAACGTCTTTTAACATGTGTAAACGAGAAGACGGAATTTTCAAGCACGTTCGGGAAAATCGACTTAGAAAATTATAAGACCCCGTGTACTGTAAGCTTTTTTGGGGCGCTAGTGACCACGGAATCCGCAAAGTAGCGAGTTAGCGCGTAGTGTCGTATGCATGAGGCCTCTGGTTCGAATCTCACGGCCGGTAATTTATTTTTTCTTCCCATGTAATTCTAACAACAGATTTACTACCACCGTGGAAACTATCAGTATCTAATCATTGATGTATTATTTTCCAAAACGGTAACACAAAAAAAGAAAAATATTTTTCTTGCAGAGTTTAGAAACTAAAATGAATGTACAACAACTTTCAGTCATATCGATGTAGTTATTTTATTTATATTACTGTATCTACATTTATGTCAAGTAATAATGTGTAACCCATGTAGCCCTTCACGAATCAGGATCATACTAGGCAAAGAAATAAGGAAAACAACAACTATCACAACGTACAGCAGACGTAAGGTAAGTCGAATTTCCACATGTCCACGGATTTTGCAAAACGAACTTTGGTTATCTTCGTAAACGCTTCTCGATCCTCACACGATTTCGCGGCGTGCCACGCAGATCGAAGCATAGCACCGAATATTGGTGCAGATAATTCACAGGAAGTAGTAGTACCGGCAGTGAGGCTCGATACAGAGACCTCGTGCTTATGGAACTAGGCGCCTACTAGCTCGCCTGCGGAAATGTTCCGTGTCAGCGCCAAGCAAAGTGCACAAGCACACCTAAAATTATCAAACTCGACTTTCTAGAAAGCGGTTGAGAGTTGCGTCTTCCCACTCACACATGTTGAAGTCCTAGTCGTGCCCCACACACACTTGTCAATACGAACCAAATCACTGAGGGGAAGTTCGGACGGTCCCATTGTCATGGCCGGCCGGAGTGGCCGTGCGGTTCTAGGCGCTACAGTCTGGAGCCGTGCGACCGCTACGGTCGCAGGTTAGAATCCTGCCTCGGGCATGGATGTGTGTGACGTCCTTAGGTTAGTTAGGTTTAATTAGTTCTAAGTTCTAGGCGACTGATGACCTCAGAAGTTAAGTCGCATAGTGCTCAGAGCCATTTGAACCATTTGAACCCATTGTCAGCCCACGTATAATGCCACCCGCTTGCAACACTACAACCTCATGGCACAAAATCGAAGACACGCTCAGAGTCCAGAAAGTAAATTAAGAAGCTAATATTGGTAATTTCCAAGTATGATTACCTATCGAAGTCGCTGGGTCCAAACGATACATATTGAACGTGCGATAGTAAATCGATCATGCGACTCTGGCGGGCATTGTGAGTATGTTTACGTTGGTCACTACAGCAACGACAAAGGAAGAGCGTTACAAAAATACCTTTAATTGCAAAGGAGACGACTTACCTTACTCGATGTCGGTGTTGTCGTCATGTGAAAGTCCATTATGGTGATCTGGATGGATAACTTGGAAGTTCGTTTTCCGCACTGTCCGCAATGAAATTGTAACGGTATTTCAGCATCGAAACTGTTTTTACGGAGCTTTACACACTTCGCACCACCACAGTCTGCACAGTCCCTTCTTTCCTTGTCTGGTAGGACTCCATACTTGCTACAAAAAGTGGAACAATTTTCTACGCTGCATAAACACGGAATTACTTCTTCCATGTGAGAGAATCCGCCGAAGAAACGTCAATAACACCAGACATCCCACTCAGTAACGACATAAATTGTCTGGGTTTCCCTAGCAACTCACAAATAATTCGCGGAGGTATGTAATTCAGAGCAAGTAAGGGAACGATGGAAAACAGATAAAAATGACGATCACAGATAATTGATTACAACGGCCGCCACAGGGGGTCGCATGATCGATTTACGATCGCACGTTCGATATGTATCGTTTGGACCCAGCGACTTCGATAGGCAATCATTCTTGGAAATTACCCTAATATCTTCCAGAGACTCGTAGGTGGTGGCTCTGCCTGGATATCCATACCTGTATCTCTGCAGGCAAAAGACTCTGCGCCAGTGCCCGCCGTAGTCTCGAACAGGAGATTGCCGCGAAGAGCGCAGCCCGCCAAGCCGTCCCGTAGCCGGTTGACAAAGCTAAGCCCGGTTACCGTGGAAACGCATCGTGTCCGCTTTATTCCCTCCATTGTCGCTGACTGTTTATTCCCAGAATGTGACTTCTGTTCTAGTAGAAGACAGTACGTCGTCCTCAACAGAAAATATTCTTCTGACGTAAAACCAGCCTCGGACGCACTCTTGTGGAGTGTCACAGGACCATTACTGTTCGCAGTATATTTCAGACGAGAGAGAGAATAAAACCGGTAGCTTCAAGGTATGCATCTTGGATGATGTTGTTATTTAAAAGTCGCAACGGTAGGAAAGGGTAGTGAAATGGAGGAAGAACTGGCGAGGTCGAGGGAGTGACAGTTGACCCTCCTCCTATTATTTCGTTGCAAGCCAACTAAGGAACCACGCTGAAGACCTTAAGTTAGCTATCCGCTTGCTCCAATTTTCCTGCTTCTGTTTACTTTTTTTCTTTCTTCTCTTCTGCTATTTCCTTTATTTCTTTTGTGGAACTATTGCCGGCCGCGATAGCCGAGCGGTTCTAGGTGCTTCAGTCTGGACCCGCGCGACTGCTATGGTTGCAGGTTCGAATCCTGCCTCGGGCATGGATGTGTGTGATGTCCTTAGGTTAGTTAGGTTTAAGTAGTTCTAAGTTCTAGGGGACTGATGGCCTCAGATGTTAAGTCCCATAGTGCTCAGAGCCATTTTTTTTTTGGAACTATCTTTTATTGCGAAAATTCCCACCTCTTAATTGTGCTACTATATTTTGCTCTGCCTTTAGTTTTTGCTTACTTATATTAGTTCCTTCAACACCTTCGTGCAGTTTCCTAAGGCAATCTGGTTTAATTTTCAATTTTTCAAAATGCCGTACAGCTTTTTGTCAGTCTCTTAGAGCTCATTCTTTGCATGAGTCCATAGAGCATTAGTCTTATTTTCCTTACTTCGTCTGCAATTTTTCCTACAAGACTGTTTCTTCTCCATTTCTTTTTAATTTAAATGGTTGTATCGGATAATTCAGACAGAAAAAAACATATTTCAATTGTTTATTACAGAAAACTACGAAAGATAGAAAGATATTGTGCATATCACTGGATAGAGGCAGGTTCAAAGTTTTATGCGCGCACAGACGCTATACCATACACGAACGTGAACACCGTGCGCTGCTCGAAAAACATCAAAATAGTAATCCATTTCATTCCACACACAAATAAACATGTCCCTGTTTATTGAATTGACAGCTTCAACAATTCAATTATTCAGATTTGGGGAGTAGCAACCAAAGTTGGGACAAATACTTTGTCTTTTATGTACCCCCACAGAAAAAGTGACAAGGTGTAGGACATGCATGTTGGACTTAAACAGTGGATTGACTTCGTGCTAATTTCAACACACAAAATGATTTATCTTGTCGACATGTTGCTACAGAAAAACAACCACGCAGCTTTGAATCTTCCTCTGTCCAGTAACGTGCGCAATGTGTTTCTATCTTTTATAGTTTGTCTGTAATAAGCGACTGAAATCTATTCTTTCTTTCTGAATCAGACGGAATTATTGTTCCATTTCCGGATATCTCACATTTCTAAGAATGTACTTTCCCAGAAGAGTCACCCACAGCATTGCTTCCTACTGCATATATTTGGCGTAACATCAGAGACAGTTTCGATCTTACACAGGACCTTACTAATAATATTTCTTCCCACGAACAATTCACGACTGCAGCAGTCGAGGGGAGAAGCGACAGTGAAACGCAGAATAGCCTCTGCCACACACTGTACATTGGCTTGCAGCATGTAGGTGTTGACGTACATTACGATGCACATTATTCGCGATAGACTGACGAAGGAGATAGTCCTATATAGGTCGTCCCCGAACCTCATCAAGTTGATACAGAGATACAGAGGTTCAATCATCCACATTGCTTTCATACAGCCATCAAAAAACTTCCAAAACGTTGCTGTTCATTTCGATATTTGCTAATGATAACCGTTTTGGAGAACCAAAAATCTATTTCGTAAAAATCATTGAGTGTTCCGCAGACTACTTGTGCAACTGAGTTCTGTTAGTCAACTACATTCAATGCGCCCTAGACAACGGCTTCAGTGTTAGTGATATCGATTGTTGAAATCACGTGAAGCATTTAAAAATTGCTAATTCTAAGGTCCACTGAGAAAATATTTAGTCATTGTAAATTGTTAAGTTCCATAGTTATGAAGATATTGAAAGTATTATTGTTTCATTGGATATGCCTAATTTATCTGAGATTGATGAAGTATTCAGATTTACTCTATCATTTGAGTGTGATTTATTAAAGAGCTATAAATACCGATATACATGACTGTTTGACGCTCTGCCATTTCTGGTGCGTCGCCTGCCCTGCTAAGTGAGCGTCCGTAGTCCAGATTCCCTGTTGTGGGACATAAGTGTTATGCTTTGTTGTTCATTTAAACACGTTTTATCAGAAACTCGAAGTAAAACCGCTTTTCGGGCGCTACTTCCAGTTCCCTTGCATTCTGAGTTTGCTTGTTCGGTGCGATGCGCAACCAACTGTTTGCGAATGATCCAGGACGAAGAACGTCGCACTGTTGACCGTTCAGTTATGGTCGGGAAACCACCGTCAGAGATTGCTGAACAAGAATACGACTCTCGCCTATAAGAATACTGTGCACATCAGCGGCCAACGATATATTTGACGTACAGCTTAGCGAAGAGGAAACTCATAGAGCGTCGATACTTGTATGCTCCAAAGAGGTGTGAGACGATAAACAATAGGGAGCAGACTTCGGTTTATTGGAAATGTAATCAGTCTACAAAGGAGACTGACTGTAAATCACTCGTGCGAGCCATCCTAGAATATTGCTCAAGTGCGTGAAATCCGCACCAAATAGGAGTAACAGGGGACATGAATGTATACAGGGAAGGGCAGCACGAATCGTCACTGGTTTGTTGGACCCGCGGGAGGGTGTCACAGACGTGTTGAAAGAACTGAAGTGGAAGACACTTCAAGATAGACGCCAACCATCCCGAGACACTGTACCTACAAAATTTTAAGAACCAGCTGTTAATGATGACTCTGAAACATCCCCTTAGAAAAATTGTGAATGACAGTGCTGCTAAACCTCTACGTTATTGGATTTTCAAACAGCTGAGCAAAACTGAACGTACTCAGAAATTTCTCTCTTTACTTATTCTGATCAACACTAAACTGACACACTATATATATAGCGCAACGCAATCTGACTTCCAATTATCCCTACAAAAGAATGGCCCTGACTAACAATAACCTTTACCTTTCATGAATCACTTATCTCACAAAAATCTTCGTTAGTCGAACTACTGCAATACAGAGAGCGCCAATACTGCCAGCTAAATAAAAGATTCTAACTACTGAAAGCACTAACTACTGATACGCATAGTTAGCAAATGAAAGATTTCGGTAGAGAACAATGTATTTACCTTAATAGTGTTCAAAAGTCATAATATATATACCCAGTATTATAAATTTCCTTTCTCTGACGGACACACGTCCCTCAAAATTCTGCCATCTCTCTCCTCACATCCACCACTGCTGGCGGCTCACCTCCAACTGCGCAACGCTACACGCTGTTCACATCCAACTGCCCAACACTAAAATAGTGAATATTCCAACAATGCCAACCAGCCACAGTCTGCACGCAGCACAGTCAGTGATTATCATACAGAACGCTACGTGGCTTACCAACATAAAAACCTAAACAATCTGCTTACATAGCCCCCATTTTCCTCACAAAAAATTTTAAAAATTGTTTTGAACAGTGGTCAATACTTATTTGCTATAAATTTTTATATTAACGATAGCAAATATGTCAGAAGCACGCACGTATTGATACACTGTTGGTCAAAAGCAAAAACTGTTCTCACAGTCCATAAAGACAGTCCTAATCATTCATCACGGTAGTAATTACAATTTTATGCACGAAGTGTGAGCAGTAAAAGGAAATGCACATTGAAGTAGTCGATTTCCATGCTGTCTTGAAGAAGTAGTGTTGTCCTTCCAAAGGAAAGACAATGCTGACTCTTGACATGCGCCGACCGAAGTGGCCGTGAGGTTAAAGGCGCTGCAGTCTGGAACCGCAAGACCGCTACGGTCGCAGGTTCGAATCCTGCCTCGGGCATGGATGTTTGTGATGTCCTTAGGTTAGTTAGGTTTAACTAGTTCTAAGTTCTAGGGGACTAATGACCTCAGCAGTTGAGTCCCATAGTGCTCAGAGCCATTTGAACCATCTTGACATGCAGACAGGTAAAGGGCCACAACAGAGCAAACCCACAGCAGAGTCAGTCATCCCGGCAGGGTCGCCATATGAAACATCCCCTTAGAAAAATTATGAATGACAATGCTGGTAAACCTCTACGTAATTTGATTTTCAAACAGCTGAGCAAAACTGAACGTACTTAGACATTTCTCTCTTCACTTATTCTGATCAACGCTAAACGGACACACAACATTATTATTTTTTTTTTTTTTTAGCGCAGCGCAATCTGACTTTCAATAATCCCTACAAAAGAATGACCCTGACTAACAATAACCTATACCTTTCATGAATCACTTACCTCACAAAAATGTTCGTTACTCGAACTGCTGCAATACAGAGAGCAACAATACTGTTCAAAAAATGTTCAAATGTGTGTGAAATCTTATGGGACTTAACTGCTAAGGTCATCAGTCCCTACGCTTACACACTACTAACCTAAATTATCCTAAGGACAAACACACACACCCATGCCCGAGGGAGGACTCGAGCCTCCGCCGGGACCAGCCACACAGTCCATGACTGCAGCGCCAAAGACTGCTCGGCTAATCCCGCGCGGCGCCAATACTTCCAGCTAAATAAAAGATTCTAACTACTGCAGGCACTAACTACTGATAGGCACAGTTAGCAAATGAAAGATTTTGGTAGATAACAACCAATGTATTTACCTTAATAGTGTTCAAAAGTCATTATATATATATCATCCAGTCCTACAAATTTCCTTTTTCTGACGGACACACGTCCAGATCGTCTGCTCTCAAAATTCCGCCATCTCTCTCCCCACATCCACCATTGCTGGCGGCTCCCCACCAACTGTGCAACGCTACGCGCTGTTCACATCCAACTGCCCAACACGGCAATAGTGAATATTCCAACAATGCCAGCCAGCCACAGACTGCACATACCACAGACAGTGATTTTCATACAGAGCACTACGTGGCGTTACCAGCATAAAAAACCTAAACAGCCTACTTACAACTCTGGGACTATTCCACAATCCCCTACATATCGCTCCCATAGGGATCGTGAGGACCAGAGTAGATTAATTACAGCACGCACAGAGGCATCCAAACAATCATTCTTTCCACGCTTCGTACGTGACTTGAACGGGGAAAGCCCTAAGCCCTAAGGACTGGTAATATGGGACGTAGCCTTTGCGTGCACTTCGTAGTAATTTACAGAATGTGGATGCGGTAGAAATGAGTGACACGTGGGCTAGACACAGTTCACATTGACCTGAGTGATTTACAGCGTGACACGTCTCACGGTGACCTCACTACGTGGACAGCCGAGGCTACCTACA
Source organism: Schistocerca piceifrons (assembly GCF_021461385.2). Lineage (NCBI taxonomy): Eukaryota > Metazoa > Arthropoda > Insecta > Orthoptera > Acrididae > Schistocerca > Schistocerca piceifrons. Next base: position 854,006,046 of record NC_060140.1, on the reverse strand, counting down.
GGCTGTTAACTGCAAGTTCGTCACTGACATTTGGAAAAATGCGCTCTCACTCTTCGCAAATCTGATAAATAGATCTACTTTCCACTAAGAAGTAATGTAAAGCATCAAAACGGCACAATTATAGAGAAACATCCAAAATGCGGATTAAGTCATTTTCCTGCTGTTAACTACTTTTGGGCCAAAACAATCTTGTCTGTGTACGCTGCGAGGGCACGTGACCTGGAGCGGGAAAGTAGTGCCCTGCCGACAGCGTTCTCTGCTGCGATAGGAGTGCTGCCTGTCGGCGAGGTTGGTGCCAGCAAACGCTGTGGAGGTGACGTGCAACTCTGTGGTAAACAACCCAGGCCACGCAAGGCAAATGTCGCGGTGTTCATGAGAGCCGTTTACGCACGTACTCCTAGCGGGGCGGCTGCCTGCACGACATGCCTGATGTGCGGAGGAAATGACTACCAGGCGGATACAAAAGAATCTTTGTACACTCCTGGAAATGGAAAAAAGAACACATTGACACCGGTGTGTCAGACCCACCATACTTGCTCCGGACACTGCGAGAGGGCTGTACAAGCAATGATCACACGCACGGCACAGCGGACACACCAGGAACCGCGGTGTTGGCCGTCGAATGGCGCTAGCTGCGCAGCATTTGTGCACCGCCGCCGTCAGTGTCAGCCAGTTTGCCGTGGCATACGGAGCTCCATCGCAGTCTTTAACACTGGTAGCATGCCGCGACAGCGTGGACGTGAACCGTATGAGAAGTTGACGGACTTTGAGCGAGGGCGTATAGTGGGCATGCGGGAGGCCGGGTGGACGTACCGCCGCATTGCTCAACACGTGGGGCGTGAGGTCTCCACAGTACATCGATGTTGTCGCCAGTGGTCGGCGGAAGGTGCACGTGCCCGTCGACCTGGGACCGGACCGCAGCGACGCACGGATGCACGCCAAGACCGTAGGATCCTACGCAGTGCCGTAGGGGACCGCACCGCCACTTACCAGCAAATTAGGGACACAGTTGCTCCTGGGGTATCGGCGAGGACCATTCGCAACCGTCTCCATGAAGCTGGGCTACGGTCCCGCACACCGTTAGGCCGTCTTCCGCTCACGCCCCAACATCGTGCAGCCCGCGTCCAGTGGTGTCTCGACAGGCGTGAATGGAGGGACGAATGGAGACGTGTCGTCTTCAGCGATGAGAGTCGCTTCTGCCTTGGTGCCAATGATGGTCGTATGCGTGTTTGGCGCCGTGCAGGTGAGCGCCACAATCAGGACTGCATACGACCGAGGCACACAGGGCCAACACCCGGCATCATGGTGTGGGGAGCGATCTCCTACACTGGCCGTACACCACTGGTGATCGTCGAGGGGACACTGAATAGTGCACGGTACATCCAAACCGTCATCGAACCCATAGTTCTACCATTCCTAGACCGGCAAGGGAACTTGCTGTTCCAACAGGACAATGCACGTCCGCATGTATCCCGTGCCACCCAACGTGCTCTAGAAGGTGTAAGTCAACTACCCTGGCCAGCAAGATCTCCGGATCTGTCCCCCATTGAGCATGTTTGGGACTGGATGAAGCGTCGTCTCACGCGGTCCGCACGTCCAGCACGAACGCTGGTCCAACTGAGGCGCCAGGTGGAAATGGCATGGCAAGCCGTTCCACAGGACTACATCCAGCATCTCTACGATCGTCTCCATGGGAGAATAGCAGCCTGCATTGCTGCGAAAGGTGGATATACACTGTACTAGTGCCGACATTGTGCATGCTCTGTTGCCTGTGTCTATGTGCCTGTGGTTCTGTCAGTGTGATCATGTGATGTATCTGACCCCAGGAATGTGTCAATAAAGTTTCCCCTTCCTGGGACAATGAATTCACGGTGTTCTTATTTCAATTTCCAGGAGTGTATTTCTCAATGTGAGACCAGCTACACTGTAATGAACAGCTTTTGATGTTGGTGAGAGACAGTCATGCAATATTTTATAAAGGAACGCACCGGCATTTGACTGTTCCATTGCTTATTTAAGTGCAACTTGGGTTTCAGCCTCTTAGGCCATTTTCAAATATTTGTTTTTGTGTCTGAACATATATCACAGCCAGCCGGAGTGACCGAGCGGTTCTAGGCGCTACAGTGTGGAATCGCGCGACCGCTAGGGTCACAGGTTCGAATCCTGCCTCGGGCATGGATGTGTGTGATGTCCTTAGGTTAGTTAGGTTTAAGTAGTTCTAAGTTCTAGTGGACTGATTACCTCAGATGTTAAGTCCCATAGTGTTCAGAGCCATTTGCACCATATATTACAGGACACTGAACACGTTCTCAAGCTCAATGTTGGCCATGTCATATGAGTCCTGCTTTTGCCAAGGTAGGCATAGACCATAGACAAGAAATTGTTGTCAGCTACAAGGATCAATTCTGCTTCCCTTTATAGCTGCCCACCCCACGACTTCTCGACCTAAGGTGATTTAAAAGCTGTCAGTTGCCATTGTTAAAATAAAATCAGCGGAGTTTTACCTTTACAGTGAGAAATTAAAAGAAATAGGGCAGTGTCAAAGAAATACTAGATTTCAGGAGTAATAACTTTATTCACCCACAGATCATTTTGATGTGGATGTTCGACATGTCTTGGTGTTACAATTTAGGAAGAACAAAAATGAATTAATTCATGTATGCAGGCGTTTACATATTTGCAGTCTAGTATTACAATGTTGGGACAGGTAGAAGGCTGTCGCCTCATAATAATAGGAACCATCCCATCATTTGCTGAAGTAATTAAGGGAAACCATGGAATACCTAAATCAGGAGGGCCCGAAGAAGATTGGAGCCTCCACCCTCCTGAATACGAGGCCACTCTGTTTAAACCAGTGCTGCCTCATTCGATTTATCCCTCGTGTACTATACTGTTTCCCATAGAAGTCATTTCAGTTACTTCACGTGTGGATTTTGCACAGTGGATGGTTCTTTTACGGTTTTCATAAAAGCCCACCTCAGCAACCATGGCTCGAAATTTAGTATCCGATAGTGATTTGACTCCCTGCCCAGCCTGAGCAATGATACGGAAGAAATTGGCACAGAATCTTGGGCTTCATAGTGACAGAGTTGCTAGATGCTCTTGCGGAGTGCGCCACCACTGGCACTGTGTGTGTGTGTGTGTGTGTGTGTGTGTGTGTGTGTGTGTCACGTGGGCCTGTCCACTGACACCACAGTGTCTGCAAATACTGCAGTCCCGGGCTTGTCCGGCAGTACCGCCGACCTACAGTCATGGAAATAAGTATTCATACAGTAGGTGGTGACAAACTACGATGGTGTGTTGGGATAGAAAATCGCCCACAGCGCCGCTACGAATAAGCACGATGATGTAGCGTCAGATAACCATGTTATTGGCAATGAAGCTTCCCGTATGCCATGAATCTATTCTGGGAAAATAAAATATGTTACACTCTGCACGGTCTACGACAGGGCAAAATGTATTCATACAGCGGACTACTTTCAACCAACCAAACAAACGGCTGACACAGCCCCGGAGCGCAGGCCACACTTGTGTAGTCGTGTGGTGCCCGTGAAGCAACAGCACGTCGGACGTCGGTACCATGGAACAGCAGAATGGGCCGCAAGGGGAAGGAAACGACAATTGAGGAACGAAACATCGATGTTGCCCAATATCTTCAACACAAGTCGTATGCCGAAATTGCGAACATCATAAGACGAAGCCGAGCGACTGTGCAATCTGTCATTAAGCGATATTAGGACAGAGATGTAGTAATAAACAGTGAACGTCCACAGAAGCTTACAACAACAGAGACCATAATGCTACTAGGAATCATCAAGAAAAACCCGAAAACGACAGCGTCGGCACTATCCGCATATGTACATGACCACTTCCGAAAGGACATCACTCCAAGGGCAGTTCGTACCATTCTCAATCGTTCGAGCTACAGAGCCAGGGTCCCGAGACGAAAGCCCTACATCAGCAAAAAGAACAGGAAGTGGCGGACAGAATTCGCGAAACAGCATGTATCCAAGACAGCAGACTTCTGGGATACTGTATTGTTTAGTGATGAAAGCATATTTAACATCGTGCACAATGATGGTAGCGTCTTGGTCTGGAGAAGACCGAATACAGACCTCGACCGAAATAACATTCAACCCACGGTGAAGCACGGAGGTGGTGGAGTGATGGTATGGGGCTGTATGTCAGCCTCCGGTGTGAGAAAATTAGTGTTTGTGGAAGGTACCATGGAGAGATTTGTGTATATGAACATTCTCAAACAGAACTCACAACAGAGTGTTGACGCCTTGGGTCTTCCTAGAAATTATTACTTCCAACAGGACAATGATTCCAAACATAGGGCGCAAATTGTCCGGCTGTGGTTGCTCAACAACACTCCACACGCTCTTAAAACACCAGCTCAGAGTCCGGACCTGAATCCCATCGAACACTTGTGGGGTGAGCTGGAAACACGAGTGAGAAAACACGACATTCGTAATAAGGCCTCTTTGAAAGAGGCTCTCCCTCGAGAATGGGAAGGTATCACGTCGGAAATTACAAGAAGTATTAGACATGTTGTGGCTTTGTTAGAAGTGTCATTTTCTGTTGGTGTATGAATACGTAATTCCCAGCTCAGTAGAGAACTTGGCAGACGTTTTTGTATTTTGTTTTGTAAAAGCTTGTTCATTCTCGTTCTATATACCAGCATACCTGCATTGGCGACTGGCCAATGTGTATATTGCATATCCAATTAGTGTTTTTGGTTTCGTATTGTCAATAAAGGCAGTTTACCTTTCCACGCTCTAGTGTACGAATACTTATTTCCATTACTGTTCATAAAGAACATAGACTCGCCAGAGCGTCACCATATTTAAAGCCAATTGAAAATTTTGCCGCCATGTTTTGCAACATGATGTTAATCGATATTGACGTCTGCTAGCTGCAGTCATGTTGTTTTGTACGTCTAGTTATTGGCCGTACTACGCGTTTCTGGAAATAACTCCCAAATACGCAGCGCGTTTTTCGTGTTTTATGTCATCTCAAGCGTGATGCTTGCGACGTGCGAGCTGCTACGTTATTCTGTGACTTGAATGTAAACACGCGCATTTATGTAATCAAAGCTGTGTCTTACCCAACAGATACTCGCGAATTTCTATACAACTCCTACTTAAGGCTTTTTACACCTTTGACTTGAATGAAATTTGGCGTGTTTACCTCTAGAAGTTCTCTCTTACGCATCTATCAGAAATATATTTACATAGGTCGTTGGTATTTATAGAGAATGCAGACGATAGTTGTCGTAAACAAACATTTTAATACGCGATTCGAAGACTGAATTATTGTTGTTGTTGAGTACAGTTCCAAATATGTGGTCTAGAGATTTACTGTTATACGTTTTTTGTGTAGCTTTCAGCAGTTCCAATGGAAGACTGGAGTGTAATGTCTCATGTCATATCGTGCTAGGATTTTTGTTTCTCGGAAAAGAGCATTTACCAGAAATCCTAAGATGAGAACAGCGTACATAACGATACTGAGTAGGTCGCCACTTGTTCCCGCCTATATTGGTTACCCATTGTTGCGTTAGCTCCTTTTTTTCTCAAACGAATTCCGTACAAAAATGAAGACTGGCTTAGATTTATATACATACAAAGTGCATATGCCTATTCTAGTTACTGTGTGAGGCGTAATTCTCTTCACAAACAAATGTATTGTCGATACACTAAGACGCACTAAATGCAGTGGGGATGTGTACTGTAATAAAGTCAGCTACCTGACATTCCAGATGACACTGAACATCCACAAAATTTGGCAGATACGACTGTTACATGGACTTATGAAATGTTGCATGTGAAAACATACTGGTCCTTAGCTAAAGTTGGACATTAAAACTGCATCATTACTTAGATAAATACAGCTGTACATCACACATACAAGCTCCTCGTTTTATGATCAACATAATAATTTTAATTTGTATTTCGCTCACAAAAACAAATGATTTTCCAGCACATGTAGCGTCTGTCCAGCAGAAACGTTGTGTGTGCCTTAAGTTACAAAATATGGCGGCCAGTGTTGCTTGTTACTGCCACCCAGAACGCTGTAGCGCATACACAGCCTCTCTGGGCAGTAGTCAATACTCTCTGAAATCTTTGATACGTGTTGTTGACAGTAGAATGATTGACCTTGCCTGTGGCTACATTTCTCTATTCAAATCGCTCTCTGAACTGCTTGCGACGAACTTCGCAGTGCTATGGACTTTATTATTCTGGCTAGCCGCTCACTTCGTCGACCACAGGAACTGTCTGTTTGCTCCAGCGGTCTCTGTGTCACCTCCAGTGTAAGTTATCATAAACTGTGTTACACCTGTAGCAATTCGGATAGCAAGGGAATTGCCACATTCAACTTCTGGTCGTGATATTCGTGAATATCGATCAGAGTCGGTAATTGTTCCAAAAATTTCGATACGCTACTCATCGTGACTGAATCCGATCGGCAGTTCAGTTATTGTGAGGTGGAGGCATCGTTAGGCAGACTACAGATCATGTGATACGATACGAACACTGAGCTGTGAAGATGTTCCCAATGGATTCTCGACAATTTTACCAAATCGCAAAAACAGGTTCGTGTCCTTGATGTAGCGAAATGCTTCCAAATCCGGAGTAAGTACACGATATCTTTTTTTTTTTTTTTTTTTGGTCATCTGTCTTCTGACTGGTTTGATGCGGCCTACCACAAATTCCTCTCTTGTGCCAACCTCGTCGTGTCAGAGTAGCACTTGCAACATACGTCCTGTATTATTTGCTGGATGTAGTCCAATCTCTGTCTTCCTCCACAGTTTTTGTCCTCTACAGCTCCCTCTAGTACCATGGAACTCATTCCCTGATGTATCATCCTGTCCCTTCTCCTTAGCAGTGTTTTCAACACATTCCTTTCCTCTCCGATTCTACTCCGAACCTCCTCATTTCTTACCTTATCAGTCTACCTAATTTTCAACATTCGTCTGTAGCACCACATCTCAAACGCTTCGATTCTCTTCTGTTCCGCCGGCCGGAGTGGCCGAGCGGTTCTAGGCGCTACAGTCTGGATCCGCGCGACCGCTGCGGTCGCAGGTTCGAATCCTGCCTCGGGCATGGATGTGTGTGATGTCCTTAGGTTAGTTAGGATTAAGTAGTTCTAAGTTGTAGGGGACTGATGACCACAGCAGTTAAATCCCATAGTGCTCAGAGCCATTTGAATATTTTTTTTCTTCTGTTTCGGTTTCCCCTCAGCCCATGTTTCACTACCATACAATGCTGTACTCCAGACGTATATTCTCAGGAATTTCTTCCTCAAAGTAAGGCCTGTTTTGATACTAGTAGACTTCTCTTGGCCAGGAATGCCATTTTTGCCGTTGCTAGTCACGAGATCATAAGGTGGTATATTCATACGAGCCGGAAACCAAGCAGTACCGTTAGCATACATCTAAATTAACCGCAACTAACGAAAGTGGTTTGTTCGTGAAGCACTTAAAATAAAAAAGTGACTCGTTTTTTGGTACGCTAGCGATAACGTCACCAATGCTTTAGAGGATCGTACAACAGTTAACGTTGATCAATAATTTACTTGAGACAAGTCATAGCTGAAATCAAAAAAAAGTCGAAAATTTCGCTTCATCGTCCATCATGGCAATGCAGACTGCCACACAACACGCCGAACTATTCATTGTTTGACGGAAAAGAATATCGGATTAACGTCCCATTGCCCGTACTCATCTGCCTCATAGCCTAACTTCTCAATGTTCCCTTGTGTCAAACAAAACACGCTTTGACAGTGATTTTCATCATCTCACGAAGCAGTGAATTCTTGCAGAACTAAGACTTTCAGACAACAACATCTGAATGGAAAAAGAATCAGTTCGAGCGTGCACAAAAGTGTTTAAATTCTGTTGTGTCTGGAGATGATGGCGTCCACGATGGCGGTACGGGATGAGCGCAGAGTATCACGACGCGCGGCTCCTGCGAGGCAAACACTGGGTGTGAACGTGGCGAACCAGCCGAGAGCCCGAAAAGGCGCTCAGGGACAAACGGGGAAAACCTTAAGTGTGCGACAGCGAGAAGAGTTTAACTCTTACGCAAGACGAGCGTAGGTCGAGTGAACAACATCGGGGCTCGCGCTGGCGCGCGACTGACTCGGGGCTCCGCGAGGTCCAACCAAGAGAGAGCTGCGACTTCAGAGGCGCCCTGACCAGCGAGTGCAGTGCGACACTCACGCCGCTTACGGTGGAGCCGCGCACCACTCCGTCTGTCCAACACGAACAGCTCCTCGTCCGGCGTGCAAGAGACTGTCAGAGACGTCAAAAATTCTGAAGACGAACGATTTTTTTTTTTTTTTTTTTTTTTTTTGTAAAAACTTAACAGGTAGCTCTCGTACGACCTCCAGAGTCGTATTCACTCAATCGATACAGATTGCAGCACACGCTGATTGCACGAGAAGGTACGTGACACTTGCAAATCGATGTGAACAGTCTAGAGCGATTTTTTAAAACACCCACGTTCATCCACATCTACATCTATACTCTGAAAACCACTGTGATGTGATGTGATTTTTCAACTTCTTTTGGAGTAATTCGTGCCGAAGTAGTTAAAATTTGAACAGCTGGATACCATCGTCCAATGGGTACAGTATTTTGGAAAGCGACAACGTTGCGATCACCAAGTGCGCTTCGACTTCTCTCAGCGCCATCTCCAAACGAAATCAGTTCATCAGCGCACGTGGTAATGACAACGTGGGCGCTTGCCGAAAAATTATGCCCGTTGGCCGTTGACATCTGGCCGTTCTTCCGTGAACCATTTTGTCACTGTGATGAACATGACAAAATTCTAAGTCTTACGAATTGCAGGCGAGAAGGGAATCAGCGATAAACAGGGAAAATCTAAGAAGTTTGAGTGACGAATGACACTTTCTGTTGCTGATGGAGTATGACATTATTACTTGTGATCAACTCCAAGGGCCGGCCTCGGTGGCCGAACGGTTCTAGGCCCTACAGCCTGGAACCGCGTGACCGCTACGGTCGCAGGTTCGAATCCTGTCTCGGACGTGGATGTGTGTGATATCCTTAGGTTAGTTAGGTTTAAGTAGTTCTAAGTTCTAGGAGACTGATGACCTCAGAAGTTAAGTCCCATAGTGCTCAAAGCCACTTGAACCAACTCCACGAAACCGGACGAAAATTTTTGTACCAGAACATACAGAGGAGGAGACATCGAATAATTAAAAACGGCAGCAGATGTATATAAAAAAAGAGGATCATCGCCAGTCTGATGCCGCTCGTCACTGGTCTGTGGAATCTCCCTTCAGGCAGGAGTCTGCATTCGTCCTCCGACACAGATGATTAGTGGCGACTACTTGACAGTTTTATGACATGGTGACGCTACAACCAGTTGACAAACCCTCGAGTTGTTGATGGCATGAACTCATATTTCTGGGTAGATGCCACACAACTGTTAATTCACAGTATTAGTGGAATTGCATTCAGGCACCCACATGGGAGAATTCACACCCAATCGTTTTTCCATAAAGTCTCAGCACTCTCAGATGTATCGTTAAATTTAATTTGTTGCCTTCGATGGAAATAGGGGTTAATAATTCACACTTGCAGATACATTCCATTTCAGATAGACACACAGCGTATCACGTAAACAGTTATATATCTCACTAACTAGCCATGAAAATATTGTCGTCTTTCTCAGCTAGCTAAGAAACCTGGCATTGCCCAGGTATTTATTTATATCTGTGCCCGAGGTCCACACGTGCCTACTTTATTTTTGACTTATAAAACCTGTTTCATGTACAATGTTAGAAGCAGTATGATTGACGGCATACACAAACTAACATGGAAGAGAGCCACATACAGATGGTCGTAACACGCAGCTTCTGGCCTTGTGCTTCAAAAAATGGTTCAAATGGCTCCAGGCACTGTGGGACTTAACATCTGAGGTCATCAGTCCCCTAGACTTAGAACTATTTAAACCTAACTAACCTAAGGACATCACACACACCCATTCCCGAAACATGATTCGAACCTACGACCAGCCGCGTGGTTCCTTGTGCTTCATTTATGTTCATGGCATAACACGAACTCAACGGAGGCTGTACACATTTAAAGCTAAATGGTAAATTTTTAGGAATAATCGGGACTCGGTGTATAAAACCTCGCTCACCTGCACCATTTCCCATCAAAATTTCCGGTTCCATGACGTTACGTTGGAGAGTAGCAACTGTAGGCCTCAGTGAGTAAAGGGTTCCAAGTAGAGAGATAATGCATGACGCTCTGGATGAGATCTGTGTCGCACTTCGCTTTCAGGAGCTCCCAAAGACCGAGTTGCAGCCTGATGCCCTCGAGCCACACCAAGTCTCACCTCACGATCTTCATCGGATTCTTATGGCTGCATAGTCTTTTATATGTCCGGGTGTATTCAGAAATACGCGACCCATTTCTAGGCATTTTAATCGCAAACAAAAGTGTAATGTATAGACAAATAGCCGCGCGGAATGGCCGCGCAGTTAGAGGCGCCATGTCACAGATTGCGCGGCCGCTCCCGCCGGAGGTTCGAGTCCTCCCTCGGGCATGGGTGTATGTGTTGTTCTTAGCGTAAGTTACATTAAGTTAGTTTACATAGTGTGTGAGTCTAGGAACCGATGACCTAAGCAGTTTGGTCCCTTAAGAATTCACACGCATTTCAACTTTTTTTTATTATTTTTTTTATTTTTTGTATACAGATAAATCACCAAACAAAACTAATAAATTCGTTTTTCCTAGCAAAGAATATAAATACACTAAAGAGCCAAAGAAACTAGTACACCTGCCTAATATCGTGCAGGACCCCAGCGAGCACGCCCAAGTGACGCATAAGGACGTGGCATGCACTCGACTAATGTCTGAAGTAGTGCTGGAGGGGACTGACACCATGAATCGTGCAGGGCTGTCCATAAATCCGTATGAGTACGAGGGGCTGGAGACCTCTTCTGAACAGCACGTTGCAAGTCATCTCATATGTGCTCAACAATATTCATGTCTGAGGAGTCTGGTGACCAGCGGTAGAGTTTAAACTCGGGAGAGTGTTCGTGGAGCCACTCTGAAGCAATGCTGGACGTGTGAGGTGTCGCATTGTCCCGCTAGAACTGCTCAAGTCCGTCGGAATGCACAGTGGACATGAATCGATGCAGGTGATCTAACAGGATGGTTACGTACGTGTCACCAGTCAGAGTCGTATATCTAGACGTATGAGGTGGTCCCATATCAATCCAACTGCATTCTTCCCACATAATTACAGAGCCTCCACCAACATGAACAATCCCCTGCTGCAGGGTCCATGGATCCAAATAAAGAAAGTAATGATTTTGAAGTAAATGTAGATGCATTCCAGAATAAAGTCCAAGAATTTGAAAGTTTAAATAATATGCAAAAACAACAGCTAACGCAGCTGCTGTCAGAATATAAATGGTATTTTCTGAACGGCCAGAAGTAATTAGGGATTACAACTATCATTTAGAGGTACGACCCACAAAACTTATTGTCGAGCGTCTTACCCCATCCCATGGTCGAGGAGGGAAGCAGTGGCGAAAGATTGTAAGTAGTAGCTGTGAGAAAATTTCATGTTTATGTCTGCGAATATAAGTGTGTTTAGTTATAAGTATGAAGGGTACACGAGCGGGCCTTCGGTTCGGAGAGCCCATATCGATGATGTTTCGTTGAATGATTCGCTCGCTGACACCTGGTGATGGCTCAGCATTGAAATCTGCAGTAATTTGCTGAAGGGTTCCACTTCTGTCACGCTGAACGGTTCTCTTCAGTCGTCGTTGATCCCGTTCTTGTAGAATCTTTTTCCGGTCGCAGCGATGTCAGAGATTTGATGTTTTAACGGATTCCTGATATTCACGGTACACTCGTGAAATGGTCGTACGGCAAAATCCCCACTCATCGCTACCTCAGAGATGCTGTGTCTCATCGCTCGTGCGCCGACTATAACGCCACGTTCAGCCTCACTTAAATCTTCATAATCTGCCATTGTAGCAGCAGTACCATATTTAACAACTGCGCCAGAGACTTGTCTTATACAGGCGTTGCCGACAAAGCTAAATCAGTAATTCCATCTATCTCAGGCAAGAAAATTCACTGTTAGCTCGTATTCGTAAAGATAAGATTGCGGTGCTTCATCCTGTGACTAAAGTAAACTTACGAATCTGAGTACATTTCGGTCACTGAGTTAAAATTACTGACAATGCTATCTGTAGGGTGCTTGATGTACTGCAAACAGCGCCGTGTATTGGTTCTTTGGTGTTCTGTGCTGTGACGATTAAAAATATGAACTACGTGGCTGAGCGGATCAATTCAGATAAAATTTTAAATTACGATATCTATTTTTTTTGTTCCGATTTTAATTAGATAAATATTTTGCCCCAAGCCACGCTCAAGTTCACTGTGAAAACCCCAGGAAAATTTGCCTAGTTGTTTTGGAGATTAGGGTGCTGAAGTAGACATTAGTCGAGTACATGCCACGTCCTCTTGCGGCACTTGTGCGTGTTCATTGGGGCCCTACGTGATATTAGGCAGGTGTACTAGTTTCTTTGACGCTCCGGTGCATTTGTATTCTTTGCTAGGAGAAACGAAGTTCTTGTTTTATTATTAGTTTAAATGTAGATATATCTTTGATTGTGTTGCTCAGTTTGTTAGTTTAATACCTCAACTGGATATCTGGCCAGGATTTTGTGTAGCGAGCCAGACTACAGCATCACTTACAACTAGGCCTAAAATGTAACGCCTCAATTTTATTTCGCAGGTATTCAGCATTGTCGAGGAACATACCTGTTGCAAAGTACTTGTTAATAATTCCTTTTGTTAGTGAGTGTCATTGCTTATTAGTTTTGCTTATTTATTCTTCTGTCAAAGAGTTATTGTCGACACTAGTCACATTTTGCTCGTTTTCTTGGTTCTCCTCGTTTTCCGCTGCATCATGACTGACTGCACAATGAGAAAATGCAGTAAATCGTCCTTAGTGTGAAATCATATGGACAGTATAACGAACAGTAGTAAAATTAACCCATCACTTGAGCTCACTTAACAATTTAGCACTATAGTCGAACTGAACACTTTGCAGGAGATGTAACCACGTTGGACTGTTGTGACACTGGAGAGATACACATCTCACACAATTCGCGCCACAGGATTAATGAAGCACATTTGAGACTTGGGAAATGGAGGCTTACGAATGCTGCCGAGTCACACACGAAGTGCATGCGGGAAAGAAAACTCTCACAAATTGTATTCGGTACTGCATGTCACTACCGACCTGGCTCACTGAGAAGAAGCAATTGTAGGAATTGGAAAAAAAACCTGTCTTCACGAACTGCGTTCGGAAGATGGTTCAAATGGTTCAAATGGCTCTGAGCACTATGGAACTTAACATTTGAGGTCATCAGTCCCCTAGAACTTAGAACTACTTAAATCTAACTAACCTAAGGACATCACACACATCCATGCCCGAGGCAGGATTCGAACCTGCGGACGTAGCGGGCGCGCGGTTCCAAACTGAAGCGCCTAGAACCGCTCGACCACACGGCCGGCGTTCAAATGGTTCAAATGGCTCTAAGCACTATGGGACTTAACATCTGAGGTCATCAGCCCCCTAGACTTAGAACTACTTAAACCTAACTAACCTAAGGACATCACACACATTCATGCCCGAGGCAGGATTCGAACCTGCGACGTAGCAGCAGCGCTGTTCCTGACTCTTTCGGAGGAGAAGACGTGTATTTGACGAAACGTTTCCATCATTATTATTCCGCTGAGGGTAACGTGAGAGTAACGAAACGTTTCAGACAGTAACGAAACGTTAATTTGAATCTCCTGACATACTCGTTACTTATTGTCGGTGACGAATACATACGATATGCTTAACTTGACTTACTCTGTGCACTTGCATAAATTTATCGTCCTTGAAGGTGGCATAACGCCAAAGCTGACATAATATGTAATAAAGTATAGGTAGCAGTAAAAGGAAATGGCTTCTTTCGTGCAATTTCTACAATTTGTGAAGACGTTCCTCAAGAGATACTGAACTTGGGAATGGATCGCACACGCGGGTTTTCTCGGCCTCCACAAAACTTGTGAGAGTGTTTAAAACTCGCTTATACCTACACGGAGGTCGTATCCTCAGAGGGCCTCGTTAGAGGCGGAGACTTGAGCCGCCGTGTTCCTCTCCTCCTCCTCCCCCTCCCCCTCCCCCACACGTGTCACTGACGGCGCCGTCTAATATTTGCCGCGGCGTCACGCGGAGCAGCTCTGCGAATCCGACGGCAAACAAAGCCGGCCTTAAACTCCACAAAGCTGGAGCAGATTCAGAACTGCGCGTAAAATCCACTTCTTTAAATTCACTGCTCTTCACACTCTCACTTTTTTAACTAAACAGTCTTGGTTCCCAATCTTTCTTCAAATCACGCCCCCTCCCTCTTCAAAAAGAAGACACTAGCCATTCACGTTTCAGAAATAAAAACATACCGACTCCCGACCTTGTACTCCATAATATGAACAATAGTCTTCCAAATATTTTGGTCATAGCCACTTTTCCGACGGTGACTCAATAGCACCTTTCTGCAGCGATGTCTACTACGTTATACAGACCGATACAACTGCCCCTACCTATTGGTTTTATGCAACACCCAACGCCTTCAAATACCATGCGCAAATTTTCATATTCTCTCGCTCGCTGTGCGCAGACTATTAGTCCTACAGAAAAAATGAATGGGACAGTTTTTTAGGAGATTTAATGTAGTTAAATTTCGTACTGGGATACGTTTTCGCTACTGGCCGTAGTTCTCAATTATTCACAAAACAAACATACAAAAGTTACTTTCAGGCACGCTTTTCTTGAATAAGTCTGAAACCGTGGCTCCCAGCGGAATCGTATCCCAGTACAAAATTTAACTACATTAAATTTTCTACAAAGATGTTCTGTTCATTTTTTTCTGTAGGACTAGTAGCTAGCGCATAGTACGAAAGAGTATGAAAGGCTTTTGTGTGGTTTTTGAAGGTGTTACGGCTTGCATGGGACACACAAGTAGGGGCAGCTGAATCACCGCCTTTGCTGGGAAGGAATATTGATTTGTATTGTATTGTATGTGAACCGGGGACCTAGAAACCAGGGAGAGGCTCCGCCCCCGCTGCAGCCGCAGTGGTCCACAACCCCACGACGACTACCGCAGTCCACTTCACCCCTCCGCCGCCCCACACCGAACGGTTCGGCCCCCGGTGGACCCCCCCCCCCCCACACCCCCCACACCCCCGCACCGCAGGGAACGTCTCACACCAGACGAGTGTAATCCCTGTGTTTGCATGGCAGAGTAATGGTGGTGTACGCGTAGGTGGAGAACTGGTTTGCGCAGCAATCGCCGACATAGTGTAGCTGAGGTGGAATAAGGGGAACCAGCCCGCATTTGCCGAGGCAGATGAAAACCGCCTAAAAACCATCCACACACTGGCCGGCTCATCGGTCCTCGACACAAGTCCGCCGGGCGGATTCGTGGCGTGGACCAGGTACTCCTTCCCAATCCGGAAAGCCGTGCGTTAGACCGCACGGCTAATCGGGCGGGCAATATTGATTTACAGAATTAGTTCAGTAAAATAATAGCGATGTTAGTGTATTACTCACCATTGAATCCAAATGTTTGTACTTTATATTATTAGCGGAAGTACTGAGGGCTGTGTTGCTATATTTGGTGGCATATTTGTCATCAACTGTCTTAAAGCACAGCGTTTCATTGTTGGTAATTTGTTTCTTTTATTTCCTAGCAAATTACTAACTTTGGTATGTCCTCTTTCCGCCAAATAAGACGATGGAAATGCAATGAGAAACATCTTTGGTTAGTGCCATGAACCTGACGCAATATGCGCGGTTCAACTGTTCTGCAAGTGTGACCTGTGCGAAATTGTAAATGTTAGGACCGTTGATGGGGCAGGAACGTTAACGCACTCTCGCCCGTAGATGGACGGTAGTTCAAATCAGCGCCCTTCCATCAGATTTCTTCTTCTCACTGTTGCAGTGTTTACTGTTGTGTTTAATAAGCTGTCGAAGCCACATTCGAAGCCTAGCTATTTTGTTATTTCCTGTGCAATAAAATGAGCCAACATACGACCTTAAATATACCTTAATGTTAATCGTGAGACTTACTTCAGCGTAGTTACATCGTGTGGAGAGCATCAAAAGTAATAAAGCACAACCAATATGGTCTAACTGTTTTATTGTTTCCTGCGTAATAAAATCAGAGCAAAAAACGGCCTTCAGCATTCCTTAATGTTAATCATGAGATGCGTACATCAGTGTGGTCGCACTTTGTGGTGAGCATCAAACGTAATAACTCAGAGAGAATATGGTCACGGTCATCAAACGGGCTTCATTCAATGAACGAAACTAAAGGCAGCTTTTGTTGAGGCGCTAATGGGAGAGAGAAAAAAAGTGAACCACTAATGTTACACCTGGCTGCTGCCGTCGCATCTGACTGAATCTGCACTGCTTCCTTCTCCCACGCCGTGTAATGGAATTTGTAGTTGAAGCTGACCTATAGCACAAATACTTGAGAGTACACAGTTACAGCACAATAAACGTGTTATATCTGGGCAACAGGCAACGTCAGATCTTCTCACCTTACGAGATGACTACCACAAATTGATTACCTCTCTCGCTTTGTAACTGAACTGCGTATTTGCTGCGTTTGTCACTTTTTTAACTCTACGACGATTATCTAGTATAATGCACCAATAGCCACTTTTACTACGGACTGATCTTATTTAAAAGAGCACTCAAACTAGAAATATCTCATGAGAATTTAATCAAATAAATAGAAATACTAAAATAGTCTGATAAGAAAAGTGGCTACTCAGATTGAAAATTGGATCTCGTCCATGAGAAAATTATATCACATAAATATCCACATGTTGCAGATGCAACTGCAAAAGTCACTAGCAATGATATATCTAAGTAAAATGTTTATTGGAAAAATTTTCGTATAAAATGGCAAAATTACGAAGCACTGTAAAGTCAATACAAAATTCTACGCAAAGAACAGACTGGCTTTAAAATTAATCCACAAACTAAATCACGCTAAGTTCAGAGAGTATGGCGTGTATAAAACACTTGTAAGCACTGTAACGGCCTGTATGGAGTACAAACTGGGAAGAATCTCTCCACAAGAATCGAAGTACACCAACCGTCTTAAACGTGACTTAGAAATTGTTGACTATATGGCAAAAATAGCCAACAAAACTAATATGTAAATATAAATGACGTGTGACTAGGGCGTCCCGTCGGGTAGACCGTTCGCCGGGTGCAAGTCTTTCGATTTGACGCCACTTCGGTGACTTGCACGTCGATGGGGATGAAATCATGACGATTAGGACAACACAACACCCAGTCCGTGAGCGGAGAAAATCTCCGACCAAGCCGAGAATCGAACCCGGGCCGTTAGGATTGACATTCTGTCGCGCTGACCACTTTTTTTTTTTTTTAATCTCATTTTGTTCGTTTTCTCGTAGCGGACGTCGCAAGACACCAGTTTCAGTTCGTCGTTGATCCAGTAACTCAGTTTTTTTTACTAGACAGGGCAGCGAACCCTGTGACCGAACACCGTGCCGACAACACTCAGCTACCGGGGGCGGTCACCAAATCTGATATAACAGAAACAGGCTTAAATGTGCTGCATGTTTAAACTATGTAAATCCGCCATATCAATAAACGATTATGTTATACTGCATTCCTATACGATATAAGTTACTAGTATAGAAGTGATTGTTCAACAATTCACGTATGGTTTCAAATCCAATACTAATTTTCATGTTTAATTTCAACAGGAAACATGAACAGACGATATTAGTATTTTGCTGCAGAATATTTATGTAAAATTTGTTCATACGTCTGTCCACAAATGTAGTGAATGGCGTCATACTGCTCACAGTCGTAAGAGTGTACCACCGCCAAATCCGGCGCCGGACAGATCAATAGATCTCTAAGCAAGTTTCCTTACAGCGGTGCCGGAGTGTGCTTCTGGCGTGTAAACAGCACATTGTGGAGAGGAGGTGTAGTTCGTGCAGTCGAACCCCAAAATGTATCAGCAAAGGAACATGTTATTCAGTTTTAGGCTTGGAAAATCAGTGAAAGAGACTGATTAAATGCTGCAAAGTTTATGGAGATTTTGCTGTGAGAAGGACGGGACAACCGCCTGCAAGTTACGCACCCCGAACAACGTACAGAAAGTGAAGGAACGAGTGTGGCAAGATCGTGGTGAGACAAAGCGAATTGTTACAGAGAAAGCTGGAGTTGTCAGTGATATGGCCTAGCTCGTAATGACCCAGGGTTTGAGTAAAGGGGAGTTTTCTCCGGAAATACGGAAGCATCTGATCCCGCCCGTCAGCTTTGACCCATCACGTCACAATTATGGCGGAAACGACCATAAAACACGATTCCAATATGGCACATATAAAGTCGGTACGTACACATTATGAGGACGAAAATACATCGATAAACAAACACACACACTTTCCACAAAAAGCCTAATGACACTAATGGGACATGCGCTGGAAATGGGGTGTTTTTGGGTGGGGGCAAACTAAATATAAACAAATTTAGATACCCGCCCCCATACAAAACCACACAAAACGACGAAAAAAACCGACATCACTAAACTCCCCAAATACCACTAAACAATATCATCTAGAATCGGGCATTTCCCTTGACCTATATAGCTCAACAGCAGCTCCCTATCCCATAAATTAGGCTCAAACACTTCCCTTGGCCTATATAGCTCAAAAACATCTCCCGATACCAATATCAACATACACGGCCACACATTGGGATCGAACACTTCCCTTGACCTGCGCACTGTTAATCTTATCCGTCATATCCATTCCTAAACAAAAACAACAACCGATTAATTTTACTAAAATTACCACACGATGTACAGCGAACAACACTAAATTAACCTTCACACAAAATCGTTAACTCACTGAAACGAATTCCACTACAAACACGGCCGACACTCGAACAATTCTGGATAATGAGCAAAAGCAAACTGAGCCCTTTACACCACACAAACGAAAACCCTGAACATACCACCAGAGAACACAACAAACCACAACACGGCGACATCTACAAACACGCCACACTCACAAACCAAACTCCGCGCCGTCATGACGTCACACACGACAACACCCTTACGTCACGGGTCAAAGTCGACGCGTGGGATCGGACGCGCGAGTTGGTGCGCAGTGAGAGGTCCCGTATGAAGACAATACTCGTGGTGTTCCTCGCCTCTGTGGGTGTCATCCATAAAGAATTCCTCGCTGTGGGCACCACGCTAAATGCCGCTACGTACGTCTGCTGCAGCGGATCAACTGGACACGCCCCCACTACGTGGACCCTGCTCCAAGGCGATGTCCGCCCACACACCTTCCTTGAGCAGCAGCTTCCGGGCAACAGTGGCGTTGTGTCACTCGGTAACGCAACCCACTCCCCAGACTCTTCTCCCTAGGCATTTTTTAAATTCCCAAATTGAAATCAGCAAGGCCGTCCCTAAAGACTACAACGCCGGTAGTCTCTAGGACTTGTCCAGCCGTCTCCAGAAGTGCACTATCACCGGTGGGGATAGACAGTAACTACTGTTTCAGGTAAGGCAGCAATCCATTCGCAATACAGACACATTCACCGAACTTTCTGCACAGAGGTGCTTGTTTGTGTTGCGTTTGACTAACAATTAACAGTAGAAATGTGCATTTGCATTGTTCCTTGAAATTTTCAGTGTCATCTTTGAAAACTATATGCACTCTACACGTATAGGAGCCCAACCAAAACTCATATACCTTTATTTGTCTCTCAGTTCCTAATTTAATACCCTCAGCATCGCTTGATATAATCCGACCACACTCTATTGTCCTTGCTTTATTTTTGTTGATGTTCGTCTTATAATCTCATTTCAAGGCTAGAATAGATGCACCAAATAGCTGCTTATAACAATTAATCTTTCTTCACAACAGGCTGTTTCGGCCTACATCGCCATTATCAAGTACTTCTATATTGACATGACGTCCACATTACGTCGTTAGTGACCTGTCTTATAACAGTCACTGTCTTAATAAGATGGTAAATGGTGTAAATACTTTGAAAATAAAATGTTAATCAGGGTGTGACGGTAATTTGACAGTTTCACTCTTACGTCGCTACATGTTTATGTCTTTTTACGTCACTGTCCATACCGTTCAAGCTATTTTCCAAATATCTAACAAAATTACAATGTCATGAACAAAAACTTAAAGTTTTTATTTCTTCTCCCTGAACTTTATTACCTCTTCCAAGATTTTTTGTGGTTTCCCTTAACGCTTACTCAATGCATAGACCGAATAGGCTACAACCCTCTCAGTCCCTTCTCAATCACTGATTCCCTTCCATGTTCTTTTAGTTCTATAACTGCAGTCAGATTTCTGCGCAAGACGTAGATACCCTTTCGCTCCCTTTGTTTCGTGCCAGATAAGTTCAGAATTTCAAAGAGTGTATTCCAGACAACATCGTCAAAAACATAAAAATGCTATAAAAGTATTTTTTGCGCTTCTTCACCTCATCTTGCAAATTACGCTGTTCAAAAATGGTCAAATGGCTCAGAGCACTATGGGACTTAACTTCTGGGGTCATCAGTCCCCTTAGAACTTAGAACTACTTAAACCTAACTAACCTAAGGACATCACACACATCCATGCCCGAGGCAGGATTCGAACCTGCGACCGTAGCGGTCCCGCGGTTCCAGACTATAGCGCCTAGAACCGCTCAGCCACCCCGGCCGGCTAGTTACACTGTAGTGCCAGTATTGCCTGATATGTTGTTACATTTCTTCAGAACCCGAGGTGATGTTTCTTCCACCAGTCGACATAAGCTTTACGAAAACTGATAGCACCGAATAATGCACACAATCCAGTACAGTGATTAAGGACGTGCTCTGAATGCGGAAACCGTTTGTTGTCTAATGTTCATTATGTGAATATTCCGAACTCACAGAATCTAATGAACTATTGAAATTGTGTAAAGACGGTGTCTCTTACAAAAAAGCTCAATCATGTTCTTATTAACAGTAGAAAATCGTTTCAGAAGGTATTTCCTTAGCCGTACACGAGGATCACCATCATTTGTCTGGCACACACACGCAGTACATTTATAACATGTAATGAATGTCATTAAGTGAAACAAAAACAAAAAATAAAAAAGTTTAAAAAATTCGTATACCAGGAGATCAAATATGTGCCTCGTAAAGGCTAGAAAATAAAATTCATTATTCACTTTCTACGGCTTGCTATAGAAACGGAAGTACGATGACATTGTGAAAGATTGTACAGAACGAAAATTACGGTTACGTACAGAGGTACAGCAATGGATAGCATTTAGGAAAAAATTAAGACATTGTTGTTTACGGAAAATAAACATATATTCTGAGATCGCTACAAGTGATGCTTTCGAAGATGAATGATGAAAACCATGTGTGTCAATTTATCGCAGTACAAGCCATGTCGTGTTCTCTAAAATGTGAGATGTGGCGTGTGCTGATGAGATACGATCATTCGAAACAAGTGAATTCTAAATGGAAAAGTTCAATATGTAATGAGAACTGGTGGACATCAAGTAAAAAGAAAAAGACTCATTTCTTTGTCTGTATGAAGACATAGTGTGGGTAAACGAAAATAAGAATGTTGCGTTTAACGCACGTAAACAGCTCTAATGACCAACCTTTTTTAGTACAGCTATGAAAACAAAAGTTGTGTTTCATATCTCTTGCGTTGCATTTGTTCTTATTTTATAAGTCATGAACGAATCCATTTCCACGGAAATGGACTGTGTGTTTAGGCTAGCCCTACATATATTATTACCCTACTGTCTTATGGTTATTTTTTAATCAAACATTTCTCAGGTCGTTGAGCCACAGTAAATTTATTACGTTCAGATTTTTCATATGTTTAATTTGCAAGTATATTAATTGTAATATGATGACTATAACATCGATTTCTCATTGTCTATCATCTTAATTTCGAGCATTAGAATGACGCCCACCTTGGAACTAAGATTTAGAGAAGTTCAAGGTTCATTGCAGGTAATATGTCATAGGAGTTTGGTAAGAAAATGTTGTACAAATAAATAATAATAATGATTATAAACATTCATCATTCCACATAACACCTTCACACTATGATTTTTCCCTTCTTTTTTCTTTTTCTAGGAAAACTTGTCCCCAAGCTATGCATAGCACAATGCTAACACCTCTTCCTCTTTCTGAGCTCAACATCTCACTCATTATAGAAGGATGCTGACTCAGTTTTATCTGATAGCAAATGGGAAGTTGTGGTACAGAAAATGGCCCAGAGATCACCAGTGTGTGTATGTTTGTGTGTGTAGTGAGTGATGTGTTATGAAACAATGTGTGTATAGTGTGTGCAGTGACTGAGATATGAGTGAACATTGTGACATTATATTATTTAATAAGTTATTTGTAAAAGAAGTATTGTATACCAGGAGTAAATCTAATGTTTGTTTCTAACTAGAATGTATGTGTATACGAATTAGCTTATTTTTAATTGGTCTAAACTTGTAAATACTTTGACTTGTGTTGAATCCTTGTAAAAAGAGATCTACGGATAAATAAAGCAACTACTACTATTACTAATATAAGTTTAAAACAGAAAATGGCATTTGTAAAAATTTTTGAAAAAATTGTTTAAATGTTTTGTGAAACTACATGTATAAAAGCAAAAATTAAAATAGATTAAAGAAACATACAACGCGCCTTTCAATAATGCTCTAAACTGTACACAGCAAATGTGTCGATTGAGATTGCTCGTTCTCTTTCCTGGTATTAGGAGGATCCTTTATCGACAAATTTTTCAGACTGAAAATTTGTTGGATGTCTTCGCACCTTCTGACCTAGATGATAGAAATATGTCAAGGCCCCCAGCAGCAAACTGCACTACCTATATAGTCCGACAGACAAATATCCTCTAGGACTCTAAAAAATTCTAAGATTCCATGTTAAACATTGAACCGTAATCTCTCTCTCTGCATCTCATTTACTGCACGTAAATTTCGAGCATCATCCAAAGGGCATGTTAAATGTTTCTGTAGTCTAATTTATTTCTTACTTTTAGACAAATCATTTCATTTAACATTTGACGTATTTTTTTCTATTTTTTCCATCTTTCTAAAAGTATAATCATATTGACACCACATTAGCTTTCCTAATGTCTTTTCTTTTCTCAATGTCCTGAATTTAGTTCTCGATTTTTTTATTTCCCACTCTTAGTTTCGCTACGAAAATTCGGACAAAAATCTTTACTCAAGCCATTAATTCAGTTTTTCTTAATTTCCCACATTACTTTCAAGCAATTAAATGTGTTTTTGTAAAATTGTTGGACAATTTGTCACCCTGTTTGTTTATTTCTCACTCTTAGTTTGGCTATGAAAATTTTGATTATAATCCCAGGTGTAATTTATAAGGAGTCTTGTTTTCGCTCTGGTAATACATTTGACCAAAAAGCAAACTTTTTCCTATTGAAGCAGCTACATTCATGAGTTTCTCTGAATTACTGAAGGTAAATACTTTTGTTTTTAGAAAGTTTTCGAACATGATCAAAATCGTCACAAAAATTGTCGGTTTGGTTACAAACTTCAGAATGTACGTACATTTCTTTCTCAGGTAGCACATCAGTTTTGTGATTGCCCGAGCATCATTTAATCTCTGAGATATCTCTTTGTTTCTAAGGCATCATAACTTCAAATGGCTCTGAGCACTATGGGACTTAACATCTGAGGTCATCAGTCCCCTAGAACTTAGAACTACTTAAACGTAACTAACCAAAGGACATCACATACATCCATGCCCAAGGCAGGGTTCGAACCTGCGACTGTAGCAGTCACGCGGTCCTGGACTGAAGAACTTAGAACAACTCGGCCACAGCAACAGGCCTGCAATAGGACTAATGTAGCTGTTTCACACTAACAAATAAATTGTTGTTATGATTATTCATAAATGTTGGTTAACGTATTAAGCAAATATGGATTCCAGAATAAATGTTTCTTAGTATCGTCTAAAAACGTAAATAAATAAATATAGTAGTATATTCTTTCAGAAGCACTAAATGGTGCGAAATAGATATAAATTCAGCAAAGAAATTAAAACTAATACAAACCTGAGATAAGGTGGTGGAATCGTTTCATTGCTTTTCCGTTGTGTCTTACATAAATTAATCAAAACGTGTTTCAGACAAGAATCGGACAGGGGACATCAAGAAGTTATAGCGCTCCTTAAGAGCGTTCGTTACAGCCAGCCCCGCTGGCTGTAACGAACTAGTGGGCACTGAGACGTTTCTGCCATCTCTGTTTACCTGGCATACGATATCTTTCATAATTTTCAAATTTTATTTTTTAAAGTTATCTCGCACTTTACTGCTGGCTGTCTTTAATTGCGCTTCCAATATCAAATATCAGTCTGCTTATTAAAAATATGTTATCTACTGTGACCGATACTGTTCTCATTTCATAATCATTCATTAGTTTATTCTGCTGTCGCGTTCACTCCAATTTGTAACACTATTCGAATCCTGCCTTGGGCATGGATGTGTGTGATGTCCTTAGGTTAGTTAGGTTTAAGTAGTTCTAAGTTCTAGAGGACTGATGACCACAGATGTTAAGTCCCATAGTGCTCAGAGCCATTTGAACCATTTTGTAACACTATTTTTTGTATACTGTGTTTAATTTTGTTTGATCTGACAAACCTAACCACCAGACTACGCGCGCCTTCGCATCCTGTAGCGTATTGTTGTTTGCTTCTATCTTAAAAAGGAGCACCACAGAATTCCACAGCAGTTTTAATGACATAGTACTTGCTTATAACAAACCTGACGAGTTACTGCCTGTAACGAGGTATTACTGATGTGCTCTTCGTTAATTTTTTATATGTGGTACATATGGTATAACACTTTCAACAGGACCGTGATTAGTAACGCAATGTGGGGTTCAAAACAATATTTGGATCGATAACAGCGTTACTTTATATATGATATGTAATTAGAACAGTTTACCTACGAGTCATTGTGCTCATAGAGTTCCGCATAGTCTAAAATTAGAGTGCATGCAAGGGGCATTCATGTGAGTATGCCCTATTAGCTATGGTTCTATAACCACTCAGTAATACCACTTCTGCGAATCGGGCTTTTTTGCTAAGTTATCCTAGTTTTTCACTGACTATCGCTACACTTCGTCATCTTCATCTTTACATCTGGTTAACTTCACTACAGTGCTAAATTTGTCTACGTTTATGGTCTTTGATATGTAGTTTATGATACATACCACAAAGAAACAACTGTGTTGTATTTACTCGCTTTAAATTGCTTGTTACAGTGGAATCACGCGGTTTGTCACATATCCACTTGCCAAAAGCGAAATCAAAATCACATTGAAGGTATTGTAAAGCATCAACCACTCATAGCGTAAGAGTTCCGAGCAAATATTGTAAGTTGGCTGTTTAGGTTTTCTTATTGGTAACGCCACGTAGCGCTCTGTATGAAAAATGACTGGCTGTGCTATGTGCAGTCCGTGGCTAGTTTGCATTGTTGTCTGCCATTGTAGTGTTGGGCAGCGGCAGCTGGATGTTAACAGCGCGTAGCGTTGCGCAGTTGGAGGTGAGCCGCCAGCAGTGATGGATGTGGGGAGAGAGATGGCGGAGTTTTGAAATTTGTAAGACTGTCATGAACTGCTATATATAATATGACTATTAAGGTAAATACAGTGTTTGTTCTCTATTAAAATCTTTCATTTGCTAACTATGCATATCAGTAGTTAGTGCCTTCCTTAGTTTGAATCTTTTATTTAGCTGGCAGTAGTGGCGCTCCCTGTATTGCAGTAGTTCGAGTAACGAAGATTTTTGTGAGGTAAGTGATTTGTGAAAGGTATAGGTTAATGTTAGTCAGGGCCATTCTTTTGTAGGGATTATTGAAAGTCAGATAGCGTTGCGCTAAAAATATTGTGTGTAAGTTTTAAGCACGGTCTTGTATAATTGTTCAAAGGGGACGTTTCATATGTCGACCCTTAGCCGAGGATACCTCACTGGAATCTTCTGATTTTTTCCTTGTAGTTTGTGTAATTAGCGTAGATTTTGTTTATTGCTAGCGCGTAATTGTAGAGAGAATCTCCTTTGTAGTTGCAGTCTTTCATTGTTGTACAGTAAAACAGTTGTGACATGCATGTAGGTTTGCACCAAGTATTTAAGTAGACATTATTTCCATTTCTATGTTAATGTGTTATCTTATTTTGCTCTTCAAATTGTGCTTTTCTGTGTCATCGTGTGAAATATTGTGACAATAATGGCGTGTGAAAAACGTAACACTAGGCTCCAAAGTAAACTGAGAAATAATAGTGACGACGAGCGTAGCTTATCAGCGCCGCCGAGTAATAAATTTACTAATGTTCAAAGTTGTAATTTGGTAACTGTGCATAGGGAAATGGAGCGGGCGTCAAATAATGGTGTAGACAGTGAAACAGCTAGTGAACAGGGAAGCATTATCGATCGATCGGTCGGCAACAGCTCGCCTTAGGAATCGGGAATGACAGAACACAATATTGCAAATACTGTAGACTCAGGTTTTGGGTTCTCACCGTTTTCTCAAATGAGTCAAGACACATTTTCTGCTTGTCAAAATGTGAATGTTGCCGGTGCAAATTCACTGCCGAAAAGCACTGAGGAACATGTTTCAGACACCAATGCATTGTTATTACAATTAATACAACAAATGGGACAAACACAGCAAAATCTTCAAAAGTTAGACACGATGGAACAAAATCAGAGACAAACACAGCTACAGCTTCAAAAGTTAGACTCATTGGAACAAACCCTTGAACAAACACGTGAAGATTTAATTACTGAGTTACATAACATTGAATCGAAATGTCAAAAAGTCTGTAATGACGTAAAAACTCAAATTTGTGAGCATTTTCAACCTATTTTTTCGTGGCATGAAAATGCATTACAGAATCACGAAGCAGCCATAAAAGAACTGCAAACTATTGTTCATGAAAATCATGAGACCTTGCAAGCTAAATTTGACTCAGTTGCATCTGCTGATTCGGTTACGGAACTTGCAAAAACTCAGGAAAACTTAAAGGACACAGTAGATACTCTGAAACTTGGTTCAGAAAAACACACTGAGGAAATAAGTACACTATCGGAGAAAGTAGCCGAACTTTCGGATCAGTTCACTAATTTATCTACGAAGGTAGATGATAATCTGAATGACACAAAACCGGTAGTCTTTAATGACACAGAAGAGTGTGAACAAATTAGGAAATTGAATAAAAATCAAATCAATATACAGTACAAAAGAGAAATCCGGGAAGTACAAGATCAGTTGGCACAAGTAATACAAAAATTACAAATTTCAGAGGACACTCGCGCTCCAACACGGGAAGAGGGACTTAGAAATACGGAAAAGTCGCAAAACAATAACACAGGGCGTTTCGGAAGTTATGAAAGAAATTGGCAATGTGCACCGAATTTTGAGATGGAACGGCCGAAACGACCTAACAATGACCGATATGCGACTCGCCGACATGATGATTTTGACTATAAGCTGTTCATTACTACACGTAAATTCAAAACATTTAAGAATTCTGCCAACGACATTCATCCACAAGCATGGCTCCATCAATTCTCTCATTGTTTTCCTCCCAACTGGTCGTTAGAACACAGATTAGAATTTATGTGTGGCTATTTAGAGAATGAACCAGCTGTAAGAATGCGATCAGTCATTCACGATTGTCACAGTGAACGAGAATTTTACCATGCCTTCCTCTCAGCATATTGGTCTCAAGCTACACAAGACCGAGTAAAACATAGCATCATGATGATGAAACACTTTGAACAATCTGAATTTTCCAGTCTTGTCAAATATTTTGAAGACATGTTGCATAAGAATCAGTATCTTTCAAACCCATGCAGCCCCTCAGAACTCATCCGCATTTGCTTACTCAAATTGCCTGAACATTTACG
Organism: Schistocerca piceifrons; assembly: GCF_021461385.2. Taxonomy (NCBI): domain Eukaryota; kingdom Metazoa; phylum Arthropoda; class Insecta; order Orthoptera; family Acrididae; genus Schistocerca; species Schistocerca piceifrons. The sequence goes on along the minus strand of NC_060140.1, from coordinate 853,977,975 downwards.
ACATATTATTTTGGCAGGACGTTGCAAAGACGACATTGAAGCTCTTCAGGGACTCTTAGAAGAATTAGAAACTGACACTGACAATCGCAGAACGCGAAAACAGGAACACAACAATTACAGGTCACATCCGTCGCAATTCCGCGATGAAAGAAATAATAACTGGACACGACAAGGCTATTCTCACAACACAAATTGTGACCAAAACAGACACCACCCGTATGACAACCGTTGGCATCATCATCATCATCATCATCATTTAAGACTGATTATGCCTTTCAGCGTTCAGTCTGGAGCATAGCCCCCCATTATACAGTTCCTCCATGATCCCCTATTCAGTGCCAACATTGGTGCCTCTTCTGATGTTAAACCTGTTATTTCAAAATCATTCTTAACCGAATCCAGGTACCTTCTCCACGGTCTGCCCCGACTCCTCCTACCCTCTACAGCTGAATCCATGAGTCTCTTGGGTAACCTTGCTTCTCCCATGCGTGTAACATGACCCCACCATCTAAGCCTGTTCGCCCTGACTGCTACATCTATAGAGTTCATTCCCAGTTTTTCTTTGATTTCCTCATTGTGGACACCTTCCTGCCATTGTTCCCATCTACTAGTACCTGCAATCATCCTAGCTACTTTCATATCCGTAACCTCAACCTTGTTGATAAGGTAACCTGAATCCACCCAGCTCTCGCTCCCATACAACAAACTTGGTCGAAAGATTGAACGGTGCACAGATAACTTAGTCTTGGTACTGACTTCCTTCTTGCAGAAGAGAGTAGATCGTAGCTGAGCGCTCACTGCATTAGCTTTGCTACACCTCGCTTCCAGTTCTTTCACTATGTTGCCGTCCTGTGAGAATATGCATCCTAAGTACTTGAAACCGTCCACCTGTTCTAACTTCGTTCCTCCTATTTGGCACTCAATCCGTTTATATTTCTTTCCCACTGACATTACTTTCGTTTTGGAGATGCTAATCTTCATACCATAGTCCTTACATTTCTGATCTAGCTCTGAAATATTACTTTGCAAACTTTCAATCGAATCTGCCATCACAACTAAGTCATCCGCATATGCAAGACTGCTTATTTTGTGTTCACATATCTTAATCTCACCCAGCCAGTCTATTGTTTTCAACATATGATCCATAAATAATATGAACAATAGTGGAGACAGGTTGCAGCCTTGTCTTACCCCTGAAACTACTCTGAACCATGAACTCAATTAACCATCAACTCTAACTGCTGCCTGACTATCCATGTAAAGACCTTTAATTGCTTGCAAAAGTTTGCCTCCTATTCCATAATCTTGTAGAACAGACAATAACTTCCTCCTAGGAACCCGGTCATATGCCTTTTCTAGATCTATAAAGCATAGATACAATTCCCTGTTCCACTCATAACACTTCTCCATTATTTGCCATAAGCTAAAGATCTGGTCCTGACAACCTCTAAGAGGCCTAAACCCATACTGATTTTCATCCAATTGGTCCTCAACTAATACTCACACTTTCCTTTCAACAATACCTGAGAAGATTTTACCCACAATGCTGATTAAAGAGATACCTCTGTAGTTGTTACAATCTTTTCTGGTTCCAGAAAGAGTAGTAATAACTACAGGGAAAGATCACCTCTCTGTGGTAATGACTATCACAGAGACAATCAGAGAAACAGGCAATATGGGAACCAAAATAAATATTATCAAGGGAGACAGAATAACTTTTGACGCAATGGACCAGGGCGCAGTTACTATTCAGGGAGAAGTTCTCCACCACGTGACCGACAAGAAAGTAACTATGTAAACTACCGCCAAAACGACAGACCTGAATTCCATCAGAACTGGCGGGATTCTAACAAGGCTGGGCCCTCTCGGCAAGGCGAATTTGTAGAAGTTAGGTCTCCAAATCCCAATAACGACGCGCGCCAACAAAGAGACAATAGGCAATGACTCATACCGCTGGCAGCCACGAAACGTACGTATGAAACTGACGACGCAGTTGCCATAGCTAGTAATTACATAAAAATGGAAGACATTAGGGACATCTTACTCCAGGAACACGACGCTACTAATGTGTGACACAATTTACATTGTTGCTTTTGTGCTGTATCTGCTTTATATCTGCACAGTTTTTCTGAATTATTCTGGAAAGTAAAACATGTTTTAGTAGTGACTTTGTGGTATAGCTACAATAAGACAGCCTTTTTTTTTATTAGCACAACAATACGTTACATTGTAGTACTTTCTTGATCATGGTACTGTACGTAATAACTACAATATCTATATGCAAAGCATTTCACTTTTGTTTATCATGAGGTAAGTACATTGGCTTTTGCAGAACTTAGCTTTCGGAGGACAATAACTACGACACTTCCACAGAGATTATCTTACAGCAAGACGCACATTTAGCGCTACAGGACACGTATTTGAGTGATTAATTTTGTACTTAAAACATTTATTGTTAAAGATATTTGAAGTACAATGATACAACGTTTTTCCGTGATACATTTCATTCCATTGCAATAATCTGTAACACCTGGGGGTATAATTACATTAATCCTCAGGGGGGTACACGCTTACTTTGTGTACCATGTGTTTGGCAAGCACAAGGAGCCCTAGCTAATATGGTATTTGCTTATACAACTTTACACATCGGTACCATATTTCTCTAACACATAAATTACACAGCTATCTGATTATTTAACAGAGAAACAAACATTTTTTTTATTACATCAGTGACAGATGTTTACGCAGTTACACAGTTGGATAACTTCACACTTATGAAACTGTATTTTGTCTGTACTTTGTAAACTGTTCATATTTTTTCGGAACCATTGTGATACTATGAGAGCTTTGAATGATGTATTTGGTATGGGATCATGATTTTTGAAGTATGTTTGAGGCAGATGACACTTTTGACATGAGCAGAGAATATTTTTTAAGTTTTGAAATTATTGGAGGAAGCTACGACGATTTTGAGAGTTGACTGAGGTGTTATGATGTTATTATTACAATGACTATGTGTATTATGCTGTTGCAGTATGTTTATGATCAATAAGCTGATGCTATATGAGTTATTTGAGTATACTACGTATCTGTTATGATGAAATATTGAAGAAGTGTCGACGAATAAGGTAAGCAATAATGAGTAGTGGTTAGGGACTCTGGTTTGTGAAAAAGGTTGTTGGAAACCAAGAATCGTACTTTAAGAGTTATGAAATGTGTGTATATGCGTGAATGTATCACAATGCGAGCGAAAATTTTTTGGACGCTGTTATATTTACAGGATTTTGTTTCTACACATTTGTAACGCAAATTTTCGACCTGTGAAATTTTTATATGAGACTGTCACTGTAGCGAAAACTGGTGTTGTAAATATTTCGGTAAGAAAGGTAAGTGACCATGACGTAATTCGTTGTGAGCGGCCAGGTGTGCCAGCCACCTTGAGAAAAAGCCATTAGGTGGTAGAAAAAAAAGGGGGAGGCCATTATCCTCGCTATCGACATTCCTTTGTAGAAAGCATCGTAAATACGACACCCTCAAACTTGAAAAAATGATTACACAGTGGAGCTCTTAATTTATGATATTTACTAAAATGCCTAATGAAATGATGAGAAACATTCTACATCTATTGTCTTTCTAGTTGAGAGAATTTTTTGCCTTTGGAGACGCCATTTGCCTAGTGAATGACGTTTCATATGTTGCTTTATATATATCTAATTGCTCATTTTGTTTAACATCTAGTTTCTAGCTGCACTGCAGCATTGCTTAAAATAAAATTTTATAGATGTACTAATATAGATATTTTATGCCTACAGATCCAGTAAAAAATAACTTTGTGATTGATGTACTCCAAAAAAAATGAAGGAGCACAAAAAGACATTTCCACTTCACAGGAATTGCATACATAATTTTTGTCAGTGACTTGGTAACTTGTCTGCTAGACCAAGTTACAGTGATGCATCACTATAGTGTTAAGATGTGACATAGGTATTAGCCATGGCCATTTTTTAGTGTAATATTCTTTCTGCTTGAGCTTTGTCATGTTTAGGTATAAGTTATTTCATTTTCTGCTGCTGGTTGCCAGGCATAGTGCTACTAAATTTTAATTTGTGTTACTCTGCTAAGCTAGATTTATTTTTCTTGTTTGCTGTGCATTGCCTCATATTAGTTGTAATGTTGAATTGCTTGGTAATTTAGATTTACTGTAGCTTGCTTTGCAAATTTCCATTTTTTTGTCATTGCTGTTTGTGTTAATTGTTTTGTGCTGCTGCATTGCCTCGTCCCTTAGTTTAGCATCTGAGCTCAGTAGATTTAAGTTAGCTTAAGAGGGGGTAGACTATATAAGAAACTGACTATGGACAATAGGGAAAAAATGCATTGAGAAGCCATACAATAAAGATTTGGGCCAAAATGAGTATTGTACACTGAGAAATAATTATTATGAAAGAAATATGAATAGAATACAGAAGGCGGGTATAGATAGGATTTTTTGAGACTAATGATGAATGAAGGGAGATCTCCAAGAAGTAAAGAAAGTTTTGCTTGCAAAATACTGCAGTAAAACAAACCCTGTCCTCTCCTTTTGTATTATTCCGCTATATGTTTGTGTACCCTTCTGTATTTGTGTTCATCCTGTCTTTATGTGTTTATCTGATACGATTTATGTTGTAGAATTTTTCTAATACTCAGCTACATTCACTATGATGAGGAATACTGTTATCCTCAAATATAATTTGCATTAATAATATGTTATTTTCTTTGTAAAGATGTTTATAGACATTATTAATTCTGTTTTGTTTCAATGCTCATGTGTGAAATTAATGTTTCGAAAACTATTCTCATTATTTTATATACACTCCTGGAAATTGAAATAAGAACACCGTGAATTCATTGTCCCAGGAAGGGGAAACTTTATTGACACATTCCTGAGGTCAGATACATCACATGATCACACTGACAGAACCACAGGCACATAGACACAGGCAACAGAGCATGCACAATGTCGGCACTAGTACAGTGTATATCCACCTTTCGCAGCAATGCAGGCTGCTATTCTCCCATGGAGACGATCGTAGAGATGCTGGATGTAGTCCTGTGGAACGGCTTGCCATGCCATTTCCACCTGGCGCCTCAGTTGGACCAGCGTTCGTGCTGGACGTGCAGACCGCGTGAGACGACGCTTCATCCAGTCCCAAACATGCTCAATGGGGGACAGATCCGGAGATCTTGCTGGCCAGGGTAGTTGACTTACACCTTCTAGAGCACGTTGGGTGGCACGGGATACATGCGGACGTGCATTGTCCTGTTGGAACAGCAAGTTCCCTTGCCGGTCTAGCAATGGTAGAACGATGGGTTCGATGACGGTTTGGATGTACCGTGCACTATTCAGTGTCCCCTCGACGATCACCAGTGGTGTACGGCCAGTGTAGGAGATCGCTCCCCACACCATGATGCCGGGTGTTGGCCCTGTGTGCCTCGGTCGTATGCAGTCCTGATTGTGGCGCTCACCTGCACGGCGCCAAACACGCATACGACCATCATTGGCACCAAGGCAGAAGCGACTCTCATCGCTGAAGACGACACGTCTCCATTCGTCCCTCCATTCACGCCTGTCGCGACACCACTGGAGGCGGGCTGCACGATGTTGGGGCGTGAGCGGAAGACGGCCTAACGGTGAGCGGGACCGTAGCCCAGCTTCATGGAGACGGTTGCGAATGGTCCTCGCCGATACCCCAGGAGCAACAGTGTCCCTAATTTGCTGGGAAGTGGCGGTGCGGTCCCCTACGGCACTGGGTAGGATCCTACGGTCTTGGCGTGCATCCGTGCGTCGCTGCGGTCAGGTCCCAGGTCGACGGGCACGTGCACCTTCCGCCGAGCACTGGCAACAACATCGATGAACTGTGCAGACCTCACGCCCCACGTGTTGAGCAATTCGGCGGTACGTCCACCCGGCCTCCCGCATGCTCACTATACGCCCTCGCTAAAAGTGCGTCAACTGCACATACGGTTCACGTCCACGCTGTCGCGGCATGCTACCAGTGTTAAAGACTGCGATGGAGCTCCGTATGCCACGGCAAACTGGCTGACACTGACGGCGGCGGTGCACAAATGCTGCGCAGCTAGCGCCATTCGACGGCCAAAACCGCGGTTCCTGGTGTGTCCGCTGTGCCGTGCGTGTGATCATTGCTTGCACAGCCCTCTCGCAGTGTCCGGAGGGAGTATGGTGGGTCTGACACACCGGTGTCAATGTGTTCTTTTTTCCATTTCCAGGAGTGTATTTACTTATGTCATAATTCCTGTAACACTAATGTATATGTTATTTCTATTCTTTTGTAAAGCCTGTACTACTACAAACTTATCTGTATTGTTATGTTATTTAATAATGTATTTAGTACCTTTATTATTGTATTCTCATGTTATAAAATTATAATTGACACCAGTTCATCAAATTTCTGATGGTCATAGTATATGGACAATATGTGAGAAGTAGGGACTGTTAGTGTTTGCACGTGTGTTAATAATTCAGCAAGGGACTGGATAACAGCATTACTGGTTCCGAGGACAATTCCAAAAACTTTGTGAGTGCACAAGTGGTGGTTATGGACTTGCTACATTATCCGCAAGACTCTTCAATGGTGATTGTGCACCTGCACAGCCACAACAGATGGCTGCTGGCCATTTCTACAAGGACTGCAGTGGGTCTGCGCCTCTGGTGGCCCACCAATATCGTAATCTCTACCAGGACTACAGTGGGTCTGCTCTTTGATGACCTACCAAACGATATTCTTCAAAACTTCGATTGACTCTGCTGTGGGTTTGCTCTGTTGTGGCCCATTACCTGTCTGCATGTCAAGAGTCAGCACTGTTTTTCCGTTGGAAGGACAACATTACTTCTTCAAGACTGCTTGGAAATCTACTACTTCAGTGTGCATTTTCTTTTACTGCTTAGACTTTGAGAAAAACACTGCAATTTTACTGTGATGAATGATCAGGACTGTCTTTATGGACTGTGAGAAAATTTTAGCTTTTGACCAACATTGTATTAATAAGTAATTGCATTTGATATCTTTCTTACTGTAATTATGAAAATTTTTTTCAAATCTGTATTGGCCAGTGCCCAAAACAATTTGTAAAATTTTTTGTGGGGAGCATGGGGGCTATGTAAGTTGGCTGTTTAGGTTTTCTCATTGGTAACGCCACGTAGCGCTCTGTATGAAAAATGACTGGCTGTGCTATGTGCAGTCCGTGGCTAGTTTGCATTGTTGTCTGCCATTGTAGTGTTGGGCAGCGGCAGCTGGATGTTAACAGCGCGTAGCGTTGCGCAGTTGGAGGTGAGCCGCCAGCAGTGATGGATGTGGGGAGAGAGATGGCGGAGTTTTGAAATTTGTAAGACTGTCATGAACTGCTATATATAATATGACTATTAAGGTAAATACAGTGTTTGTTCTCTATTAAAATCTTTCATTTGCTAACTATGCGTATCCGTAGTTAGTGCCTTCCTTAGTTTGAATCTTTTATTTAGCTGGCAGTAGTGGCGCTCCCTGTACTGCAGTAGTTCGAGTAACGAAGATTTTTGTGAAGTAAGTGATTTGTGAAAGGTATAGGTTAATGTTAGTCAGGGCCATTCTTTTGTAGGGATTATTTAAAGTCAGATAGCGTTGCTCTAAAAATATTGTGTGTCAGTTTTAAGCACGGTCTTGTATAATTGTTCAAAGGGGACGTTCCAATGTTACGTGTAAAGGCCCTTCAAAATAAAAACACTCTCGAAAAGTGTATAAATTATTTTCAATTCGTAACGAATCTTCTTCTTGTTTTCCTGTCCAATCACAGCTACAGGTTTCCAGCAACCGTATCGTACGTATTTTAATTAACTGCTGGATAGCATCCCGTGATTCCGCGAATAGAACAGTTTTCACAAAGCGAGCGTTAAATTTATTTTCGTGTCATAATTAATGGCTTCAGACTTCATCCATTAAAAAAAGCAGGCAATGTAGTGATTTTGGACTTAATATTAGGGGAATTAAATGTTAATACTCTATATGTACGCACGTTAGATGTATGAATAAACAGCAGTCCGTTCTCTCGACTACATTAATAACGTAAATACAGATCTCAACATTTATTTTTAGTGGAACTACGCTATCTTTCGCCACCAGGATATCAAATCTCGATGAGACTAATTCAGTGGTGTAAATCTTTTGTATATCTAACAACAAATCACAGCGTAAAAATGCGTTGAATACGTAGACATTTGCGCTGTTACGTGGCTAGCCAACCGGATGGTTACACGACTTTACAAGGACACTTGCACTGCCCGGTTAAGCAGCTATATTAGTCTTCTGTGTTAGACTTTACACAGGCTGTAACATGTTCGGTACCAAAGAAAATTTAACATCGCTGGAAAATCATTTAGCCGACTTTCCGAAGTGCGGAGAATGTGTCGATCATTCACTAGGATCAGTCACAGCCGTCAGGTGTCGAGAATTATTTCCACTGATCGAGTGAAGACCATAAGACAAAGTAAATCTCGTGGTGAAGGCAGGTGTCAGAATGATGTTCGTAGAAGCGACACGAGCAATTGTGCAGCACCGCCGTAAGAGATCTTTTACTACAGTGCTGCAGATTTTCGAGCAGCTGAGGCTGTGGACGAGTTGTATTAACCTTCGCAGCATTAATGGGGTTGGGGGGATGGGGGTTGGCGTACTTTGTGCCAACCTTTCGAAAGTATTGTAATCTAGTCAGTTACTTTATGTTTTAAAATTTTGAAAAAATGTTCATTGTTTTCGATAAACTCTTCTACCAGATACCATACATGTTTTCAATTTTTCAGTGACACTTATATCAAAAACTTAAGCCTCACTCATTTCCTCAATGAATGTCATATTTAATATTGTCGTGTTTAGGACCTTACTCACGCACTAATATCGCTTCAAAAAGTATGTTGTGAGCAAAGGTCAACACAATTAATGAATAAAACTTTTTACGGTGGGCATAAAGTACCCCCCTCCCCTTCCGACCCTCGTCTATAATACACGTCACTGAAAATGCATTAATATTGCTTAGAGTGCGCTAAAAGATATTTTCAGGTTCTGGGCGATATATACACATCAGCATCCCTTTGAAAACTATGTTTTTAATATAAGTCAACAACAATTAACGAATTTTTTTTAAATTTTTTTATTGTGGGTACAAAAAGCCCCCCACCCCCTGTAGATGCGCTTTATGGAAAATACGTTGATACTGCTAGCGTTAAAAAAAATCAGACAGAGATAATTCAAAGGAAAACTGCGAGATTCAGCACAAGCGTATTGAATATAAAAATCTCACAAAAATACGCAATAGAAAACATCAGTCGCAGATGGGCGAGAAAGACTTTCTGCTTTACTCCGAGGCTTACCCGTATGATTTCTAAAGCACACGTTCCCATATCAATAAGAGAACGCAGTAACCATACGGGTCCTTATCGACAATCGTCAATCACACGTATCATTTACTGGTGGAACAGGAAGTGCGGAAAATAACACTGATTCACACCGTATCCTCTGCCACACACCCTAAGATACATTGAGAAGTACAGGTGTATTTATATGCGCTTGTAAATTTACAATACATAAATCGAACTGATATGGTATGGTGTTAGCTCCGACGTCCAAAACATTTTGATTCACAATGGGAATGTACGAATGCAGATCCACGTTCGTGTCAAACGAAATAATTTTAACAATTTTTTTGCAAATAAGCTGTTCGATTTCTATGAGCCATGGAACTTGATGGAGAATATACCCGTTTTTTTTTCATTAAAATGCACAAGGACTCAGCAATACTCAAAGCTGATGATTTTGAAAGCCAAGAGAAACTGATTATCTCATCCTGTTTTCCCAAATCTAGTCACGATATTAGAAGTTGTAGTTCCCTTCTGAGAAAATTTTCTGTGCTATCAAAGGAAAATGAGTACGCAAAATATTGCCTGCCCGGTTAGCCGATCGGTCTAACGCACGGCTTCCCGAAGCAGGAAGGAGCGCCTGGTTCCAGGCACGAATCCGCCCGGCGGACTTGTGTCGAGGTCCGGTGAGCCGAGCAGTCTGTGGATGATTTTTAGGCGGTTCTCCATCTGCCTCGACGAATGCTGGCTGGTTCTCCTTATTCCGCCTCATTTACACTATGTCGGCGATTGCTGCGCAAACAAGTTCTGCACGTACGCGTACACCACCATTAGTCTACCACGCAAACATAGGGGCTACACTCATCTGGTGTGACGTTCCCTGGGGGTCCACTGGTGGCCGAACAGCACAATAACCCTGGGTTCGGTGTGGGGCGGCGGAGGGGTGAAGTGGATTGCGGTAGTCGTCGTGGGGTTGGGTACCACTGCGGCTGCGGCTCCGTAGTTTCTAGGTCGCCAGTTAACATACAACACTAAATATTTGTATTAATGTCATTAAATTTTGAAAAAAAAACACAGTGCCTAAATCTCGTTCGATATCCTGTAAGTCAGCTTCTGGTGTGTGGCGGAGTGTACTTTGTTGCAACCTCTCCCATTTCATTCGCGAACGGTGCGGGGGAAGTTGGGCTGTCGGTAAGGCTCCACGTGAGTTCCATTGCCTTAAACTTTTCTTCACTGTCTTTTCCTAAGACATACGGAGTAAGAGGAGGGAGAAATACATTGTCCGTCTCGTCCCGGAGCGCACGCTCTCGTAATTACAACAGTAAACGTCTCCGTGACGCACTGCGCCTACTTGTAACGTCTGCCAATGGAGTTCTGTGAGTACCTCCGTGACGTTTTCACACTTCCTCACGCTCCATCCGAAACCAATAAAGCACAAAACGTAAGCGTCGATGACGGTTCAAGCATCATATTCAAACGCAACATAGCTGAAACGACAGCTGGTGGCGTAACTGGTTCACGATTGTACTACTGAGCAGCTCTCGATAAATGACCCATAACTTACGGGAAAAACACTGTTCATTCACTTATGTACAAGACATGATGTACCATTACTAATAACAGTAAAGTGCGGGGGAAGGAAATAATGTAAAACTGATTCTTCAAAATTACTGGGCATGTGACTTCGAAATCACATATTATAGATCTTTTGAAACACTAAAATTGTGCAATTGCTGATTTTTGCGAAGAAAGCGTTACAAAAATATTTAACTTTGCGTTTCTATTCGATGATGTTACACTGAATGTTAATTTCACAGACTGACACAAAATACTTTTTTCGCTGAAGGATAATACCTGGTCTTCATATTCGAACTTCATGTGGACAACTGTTTACAAAATTAGACGTGTTTAGAATAGCCTCACAATACGTTTATGGTCTTAAGAGGTTTGTTGTGGAGAATTTCAAAGCAATCTTAACATTCGTAAACATAATACTAGAAACGCAAATAGCCTGCATTATACACACCCTGACTTCACTCTTACACATATAGGTTCAAAGCATGCAGCTACAAAAATATTTCACCAGCGCACTTGTAAATTAAAGATGCTGTTCTAAAAACGAACTGAAATCATTTATACATGGCAGTTCGTTATATTCCATACATAAATATATAATAATAATTCTATATATATATATATATATATATATATATATATATATATATATATATATATATATGACAATTTGTTATATTCCACATATACATATATGGGGTGTTAATTTTAACTAAACACATTGAAATATGTCTAAAGCTTAACATTGGATGAAAAAAAGTTATAATTTCAATTTGTGTGTTTCGGAGGGGGACATCCAAAGATACCAAACTCGACCCCGCACCCCACCCTATGCGTGGGTAGCGGAGGGTGGCAACTTCGAAATCTTCAATGGAAACCCCCACTTTTTTGTTGCAGATTACGATTCTATGCCAAAATCTACATACGTTTTGTCTGAAGAATTTTCTTCGACCCGCCACAGATAGCGCTGTAATCGGAGGAATATAAATGTGTACGCAATCGTAATTTACGACATGCTACTCAAGAAGCCCTGAGTATTCAATGGCGCCTGGGAGCCCACCTCCATGTTGCGGTGATAGGACAGTCTCGTATTTCATAATTTCTAACTGGAAACCCCACTCACAACGTTGTATTTCTCCGAAATATCGAACAGGCAACTACTGGACGCACCACTTTTGCCGTGACCCGAGGCGAAAGCTACTCTACTTTCCCAATTAGAGTAAGTGTTCAAACGCCGCGGAACGTATTTGTGACAACTCTCTAGTCTACACAATTTGTCAGTAGTTTTTTGTAGCACAACTGGATACCGCTACCCAATCATTCTCTCATATATATGTATATGAGAGAATGATTACATATATATGAGAGAAAGATTATATATATATGAGAGAATGACTGGGTGCCAGTATCCAGTTGTGCTACAGGAAACTAGTGACAGATTGAGCAGAATAGATAGTTGTCGCAAATACGTTCCGTGGGATAAGCAAAACCTTAAAAAAATGCTACCCACAGTACAGAATCTGCATGAAACGCATGGTACGAGAGCCGCGATTGGCAGTGTTTATACGGCAAAAAGCATGTTCCTCAGATATTTGGCGTGGTGCGTAATAACTTTACTCGAATAACGTTGAAAAAAAGGCGTGCAGTAGATCTCAAGCCGAATGTTGGTTTGAATACCATAGTGCTTTACTGCGCGCCATCCTGTTGGTGGTGGTATGGCATTGCCTTCCTCAGACGTTTGGCGCACTTACACAGCCAGTGAAACGTGGGTTCCCAAGCACGAAACTTCTCGTCATTTTTTGCCTAAACAAAGATTGTCAGAGGTGAAAGAAATAAAACGTATCGGATCAAAATCGAAGGAGTGACCGACGACAGAACGTGAGTCCTTTTGTTCATTTGTGACACTTTACTACTGAACTACCGATTTTTGTAAGTCTTAAAATGCGACTGCACTGCCGCAACTAACGCCGAAATCACAATCTCACAGCGTCTTGTTTTTCTAGAGAGTAGCCCGCAGTGCCGACTTCACGTGTCACGGAGTAAAAAGGTATGAATAAAGACGATACTTTCTCATCACTGTTCCCCAGACATCATCGACAATCTGGATGAGTTTCAGTGACCCCGTCACTGTTCGATCGCTTGTTGCAACGGTGGGCGGGCATTACTGTGCGGTACTTTAGAAGAGATAACAATTTCCGTCTTGACTAATATCACATTTATTAATTAATGATCGCTGTTTTGCCTCTTGTGTCATTGTCAAGTAATAGGCGTAACAACATATAGCTGCTGAAATCACAATTCAATTTTACTGACACATTCCGTTCCCAATATCCTTCTATTTGCTTTTTGCCTTATAAACATTTTTTTTAAGTTTTACCTTTTCCTACGTTACTATTAAATATGTCAGTGCTTGTTCATTCCTATTTCGAAGAAATCGTCCTCGCATCAACCAAATTTAAGTGTTTCACGTCCTTTGCAGAAGCTGTACTCCACTGGAAAAATTTCGGAGGTCGTTCGGGAATATTTTGTGAACGTATTGGTACAAGGGATCCAAAGTTTTCGTTAGCTCATTAAATAGTAACTGCATTTAGTTTGATTTCTTGCCACCTTTTATCTTGTTGTGTCTATTGCATCGAAAAAACGAGCAAATGTTCACCGTATGCACTAGCGAGTCTTGTTTGGAAACAGACTTATCCATTCAATCATGATAAGTGTTGTTGACAACAGTAAAACGCGCTTTACTCTTCGAGCTAAAGTCTGCGTTCGGTACTGCTCGGTTCTGCTTGAGATTTGGTGTTTCAGCAGCGTTGGTTGTACGTTAACAGTGATATACGAGAGTATGGATAAGTTTAGTGATGAAGAGATTGCCGATATGCACCTCGTGTTTGCATTCACTGAGTGCGATGCAAGCCCGACAAAATAACGCTACTCTTCGCTATACCCGCAGCGACGGCAACCTCATCACATTTCTTTTGCACCTTTCTAATGGTTGTTGCAGTAGTCTGTGTTTCGCGTTCTGTCTTTTCGTATTTGAGTCCTTTTCACGGTTGCGAATGCATTTTCACAGCAACAAAGGCAGTTACGATTCCAAACCCAATAAATTATAACTATATTGTAGATTTACCGTGATGCTCCGGAAATGTCCCTGGACAACTTCAAAAATTTTGTCTGTGGAGTTCGGGTCCATATTATATAAAAGGACTTGGCAGTTCACAACGGCAGACATTTCGATCGTAAATAAGTAAATTTAGAAATAGGCCAGGGGTAAAATTTTGACGTTACTGAAACACTGCAGGCCTGTCTAGGTAAATAAATGGGAAATAATTCCGCCGAACATTTCCTACTGCTCGTGAGCTCCGGCGTCTGTTGCAGTAACACTACGGGTATGGATCTGAAGATGTAGATCGAAACCGGCACTCCACTAACATCAAGTTTAAACTGCGTGCAAAAAACATACACTAAGGCGACTGCAGAGGTTTTCTATTGTCATCGTTTCGGACAGGAAGTTGCTCGCGGGACTGGAGTGCGAGGAAAGCGGACCCGCGTCGAACGTTCTGTCCTCTCGCCGGTATGCTGAGCGTAACCTGCTGATGTGTGCTCGCTGGTGTTACACGAAATTTCAAGCTTCGACGACTTCGCTTATCATATTGATGATGAATTCCCCGGGTAATCCGAGTGCTTGCCCGCGCACTATATCGTCCGTCATTGCGCTAAAAGCCTCAAACGCTGTCGGAAACCTGTAAACTGTTGCCAAAACTCTGAACGCCAACATTAATAACCGTTATGCCACTGAATTCCGTGTTTCGAGAACTGTCGGATGCTGTTCCAAAAGAAGTATAAGGTGAGGTACAGCTGTGATCAAGCTTAAAGCCGAAAATCCACGGGGACTTAGCAGGTGCCGTGCTACTGGAGATGGAATGGCTTTGCCTTCCTCTAGAGATCTGAACAGACTTACCCAGCCAATTATAGGAGGAGCTGTAATTTAACGTTGACGCTGAACCGCGGAGCTACTCGGCATTTTCCACGTTAACGAACACTCGCAGAGATGAAAGAAGTGACGAGTGACAGAAAAAAACAACGACAGCACCGACTGGGGAACGAAGCCTGAACTTGGATGTGATGCCCGGCACTTACCCACCGCGCCGCTTAGCACGAAAAGAAAAAGAAGAAAACAGTTTCATGTAATGATTGTAAGATATCTTGATGGCGCTTTCAAAATCATAAACTTGCGTGATTTTGATATCTTCTGTTGATCACAAACCAATAAATGCTTCAATATAACTGCTCATGAGCCAATGCCACAACGTGTGTTGGCCCTATGAATATTTCAAAGATCGTAAGAGTCACATTGGAATGCATATTTGGCTCGGAAGCTTCTAAGTTAACATAAAATCCACTGAGAGCTTACAATATTGTCGTACTGCAGGTCTGATGACGCTTTTCGCAGACAATCAAACCCTGTCGTAATAAATAAAAAGATCGTTTGTAATCGAGACGGGGACGAAAGTGCCTATTAAAGAAATCATACATTCTTCACTATCTCGACTGAAACAACAGTTAATGGAACTGGCAATATTAATATTTTAAGTACTGTAACTTTCCGAAGATTTTCGATACTTTGAATCGTTCGCAATAGAAAAGGGGAGTTCCGCATTCGGCGACTCTATTCGTGTGATATGAGCAGAGTATTAAAGGCAGAGGAGGTGAGTTAGAAACAAGTCACAGGAAAAAAATTCTCTCTAAACGAAAGGCTCATAACGAGTTCCTCACTTGTGCATCGATGCTGCTCACAGTTCCTGGATATCTCCTTAAGGTATTTCAAACCTAATTTTCCAGCTACTAAAAATGAGAATTATTTTATTATATGCATTTCGCGCCAGATAAACACTTACGTGCAGCAGTGGTGAAGCATTTGTTATTGTTTACGTCAGGAAATGTCGAATTCTTTAAGTAAAAGTGCAAACAGGCTGAAAGGACAAAGCTAAACGTGAGTAGTACGTGACAAGTGTACATGCATAAGTCACCTCCGAATGTAAACTGAAAACAGACGACAATGTAACCACTGGCGATATTTTAAATCCGTTAAACAAAACTCGTGTGGTAATATGAATACGCATTCTTAGTAGTTGCACGAACAGCGTTCAGAAACATCGAGTGTTGTCGCCCCAACGCTGTAGATTCGAAGTGTCGCACGGACGCTTAATGCCTGCTCTTGTCACCAGCAAGTGTTTGGGACTGACGGCGGAGCAGCCGTGAGGTAGCAGCGGCTGGCGAGAGAAAGTGTACACGCACTCGGCAGCTAGGCGAGGCTGGCCGTAACTCACCGTGGTGCCGCGGCGCGGCGCGCGGGTCGCAGCCGGTGTGGGCACGCAGGCGCGGGCAGCTGTTGCCGGTGCGGCGTCGCGCGGCGGACTGCCCGCTCGGCCGCTGCTGGCGGCTGGCCCGTGTGTGTCCGCCTGCCTACCCGCCGGTTCCAGGGGCGCCGGCGCCGACACGGCCGCCACCGCCGCAGCCCGGCGCAGCGCAGCGCCGCCCCGGCCGTTGCCAGGCAACGCGCGCTCGGCGTCACACCGCCGGCGCGGCGCCCGGGCAGCTGCAGCGGGCACCCCGCCTGCAGAAGGGGCAGTAGCCGCTGCCGCACGGTGCCACGATTCATCAATCTACAAGCATCAAAAAAGTTTTGCATCACCTCGGTTCCGAGAGTTCCGGAACCTGTACAGTAAACTGGAACAGAGATCAACATAAACATCATTTCCGAATTTTTATTTCTCATGAAAACCACATATTGCATGTTGTACCACCATGCAGAGAGACCTTCAAAGGAGGTGATCCAGATTACTGTACACAGGAGTACCTCTAATAGGCAGTAGCACGTCCTCTTGCATTGATGAATGCCTGTATTCGTCGTGGCATACTACCCACAAGTTCATCAAGACACTGTTGGTCCAGATTGCCCCACTCCTCAACAGTGATTCATCGTAGATCCCTCAGAGTGGTTGGTGGGTCACATTGTCCATAAACAGCCCTTTTCAATCTGTCCCAGGCACGATCGATACGGTTCGTGTCTGGAGGAAAATGGTTCAAATAGCTCTGCACACTATGGGACTTAACACCTGAGGCCATTGGTCCCCTAGAACTTAGAACTGATTAAACCTAACTAACCTAAAGACATTGGACACATTCATGCCCCAGACAGGATTCGAACCTGCGACCGTAGCGTGTCTGGAGAACATGCTGGCCACTCTAGTCGAGCGATGTCGTTATCCTGATGGAACTCATTCACAAGATGTACACGATGGGGGCGCGAATTGTTGTTCATGAAGACGAATGCCTCGCCAATATGCTGCTGACAATGTTGCGCTATCTGTCGGAGGATGGCATTCACGTATTGTACAGCCGTTACGGCATCTTCCTTGACCACCAGCGGCGTACGTCGGCCCCACATAATGCCTCCTAAAAGAACAGGGAACCTCCACCTTGTTGCACTCTCTGGACAGTGTGTGTAAGGCGTTCAGCCTGACCGGGTTGCCTCCATACACGTCTCCGACGATTGTCTGGTTAGAGGCATATACAAGAGAGAGAACGTGATGCCAATCCTCAGCGGTCCATTCGGCATGTTGTTGGGCCCATCTGTACTGCGCTGCATGGTGTCGTGGTTGCAAAAATGAACCTCACCATGGACGTCGGGAGTGAAGTTGCGCATCATGCAGCCTATTGCGCACAGTATGAATCGTAACACGACGTTCTGTGGCTGCACTAAAAGTATTATTCAACATGGTGGCGTTGCTGTCAGAGTTCCTCCGAACCACAGTCCATAAGCAGCGGTCATCCACTGCAGTAGTAGCCCTTGGGTGGCCTGACCGAGGCATGTCATCGACAGTTCCTGTCTCTCTGTATCTCCTCCATGTCCGAACAACATCGATTTGGCTCACTCTGAGACGCCTGGACACTTCTCTTGTTGAAAGCCCTTCCTGGCACAAAATAAAAATGCGGACCCGATCGAACCGCGGTATTGGCCGTCTAGGCATGGTTGAACTACAGACAACACGAGCCGTGTACCTCCTTCCTGGTGGAATGGCTGAAATTGATCGGCTGTCGGACCCCCTCCTGTATCTGTGATACAATATCCACAGTCAACGTCTATCTTCAGGAGTTCTGGGAAACAGGGTCATGCAAAACTTTTTTTGATGTGTGTAGAAAGCGAGGTAATGTGTACACCGTGGTCGTTCGAATGAAGTTACCCAAGAGGGCACAAAACTCTAAGATTGTTGTGTTTTAGTACAGGCTAAATCTGAGGGAATAGTAAATATTTTAGGAGGTCGTCGTACAAACTATTTCGAATAAAACGTACCCTATAACGTATACCCATTTATTACAGTTTATGCAAACACACGAATTATTAACAGAAGAACACATAAACCTGTAGAAGCAGAGTGCTGGAAAAATCGCTTTCAGTTCAGGATGAATGTAGGAACATTCGAGGCAATACTGACACTATGACGTACCTTACAAAGAAGCCCTTGAGTGCGAGACCACAGGTTCTATCTTTAGTATAGTTCATTTGGAAGTGTCATGTTAAAAAAAAATTATGACTGGAAGAATATTACCTGCTTATGACGGAAAATGAGCGTCCACGAGGTGCAGAGATCAACCTTCTACTAGATGCATGTTTTACACTCCACAAGAATGACGTCGTCAATACTAAAGAAATGTTCAAAACAAACTATTAATCTAATAACCTCCACAATAGGGGAAAGGGAGGACGTGGGGTGGGAGATACAGCTTAATTATAAGAAGACAAACTGGGACTACCTGGCGGAAGAGTGCTACATCCCAATATTGCCGGATGGTGATGAAAACGTGGAGGAGTACGTTGAAGAACTGGTACAAGCAATTACCAGGGCGGTACGAGCAGCTGTACCAACCAGGAGGAGAGCTGTCTCGGACACCCCCACACCATGGTATGTCGAACTGGGACAGATGCGCCAGGATGTAAGGAGGGCGAGGAGGTACTACCAGCGGAGTGTCGTCTGGGGAGAAAAACAACGATGGCTGCAAGTCTACAGAGAAAGCAAGGAGCAATTTTAACAGGAGCTCAGGGCAGTCAGAGTGAGGAGTTGGGAAAACTATGTACAAAGCCCATTGGCTACAGACCCTTGGGGTGTCTTGTGACTTGGCAAGACAGCTAAGTCACTATGGAGGAAGCCGAAAGGCACGCGCTTAAGCTCACGCAGGCTGGCTCGAGGTCTGGAACAGTTAAGGGAATTAATAGTAGCAAATAAAGTACGTAGTTGATGTAATACTTACTTAATCCATAAGTGGTGTACATCGGTCTGACGGTACAGGCATTACAACTTAAATATCTGTTGATAATGGTGCCTTGCTAGGTCGTATCAAATGACGTAGCTGAAGGCTATGCTAACTATCGTCTCGGCAAATGAGAGCGTATTTGTCAGTGAACCATTGCTATTAACGTCGGCTGTACAACTGGGGCGAGTGCTAGTAAGTCTCTCTAGACCTGCCGTGTGGCGGCGCTCGGTCTGCAATCACTGACAATGGCGACACGCGGGTTCGACGTATACTACCGGACCGCGGCCGATTTAAAGGTTACCACCTACCAAGTGTGGTGTCTGGCGGTGACACCACATTCCTCCCCCGCAAATCGGCGAACGGTTGTGTTATAAGGCTTCCGCCCGCCGTGGGGAGGACCCCATGTTGACGTATGCGACGAGGTGGGGAGCCTAACAGCAGGCGAGGCTGTGCCACCCGCACCCGGCCATTCGGTCCGAGGGGAGCTAGAAAACGCCTGAAAACCTAGTCCAGGGTGCACGCCAACATGCGGTGGATGCGCCCGTAAAGAGACAGGAGGGGCTGAAGATTCGACCTCCATCGGGGCGGGGCAGCCGACGGGCGAAGACGACATCTGGTCCGGAGCGGGCAAGAGGTCCATGTCGGAGGACAGCTGGTCACGGGAAGCGATCGGCGGCGCGTGATCCAGGGAGGCGCTTGGCGGCTGCAGCGAAGCGTCCACTGCGGGCGTCGCCGGCGGGAGAACAGGCGGCGGCGGCGGCGGCGGCGGCGGCTGCGGCGGCGGCGCGTCACCATGGGGCAAAATGGAAGGCAGCGTCGTTAACACCTGGGGATGAGGCGAGCCAGTAGATGGGTCCCCAGGGCGCTGACCGGACGGCACCGTCGCTGAAAGCAGACGGGGAGCGGCAGAACCAGTGCGACGACAGAGGCGCAGCTGATTGAGATGCCGACGCACCTCACCAGAGGCCCCCAAAACCAGATACATAGCGCGGCCGAGGCAGCGAAGAATGCGCCCTGCGAGCCAACGCCGTGAACCGCGATAGTTGCGATAGTATACAACGTCGCCTGGAGCAAAAGCACTCGTCTGCCGCTGCACAGGAACCTGATGCGGCGGATGCAGCAAAGACATCAAGGTTCGATGAGGACGACCGTGGAGAAACGCAGCCGGCGAGCGACCATCTCGGGGCTGAGAGCGTTAGGTGGACAAAAAGAGCAACAACGCGTCCTCCCGAGAATGCGACTCCTTCAACTTCAACATCTGTGACTTGAAAGTCCGGACCAATCGTTCAGCGGCACCGTTTGACTGAGGCGAAAACGGCGTGGATGTCAGATGTTGAATACCATTAGTCTTGCAGAATGATCGAAATTCTGCGGATATGAATAGTGGGCCATTGTCGGAAACAATAGTCTGTGGAAGACCGTCAATGCAAAAGATAGCAGATAACGCTTGGATGGTGGCTGATGACGTCGTGGAAGACATCCGGACAACAAAAGAAAAATTACTGAATGAATCAACCACAACCAACCATCGAGCATTCCAGAAAGGACCAGCAAAATCGATGTGTAAGCGTTGCCAAGGGGAAGTGGCTTCCGGCCATGCAAAGAATTTCCGTGGTGGTGCGGAGTGTTGTTCGGCACACGCCATGCAAGAAGAGCACATATTCGTAATCGCAGCATCGATTCCGAACCAAGTACAGTGCTGACGAGCAAGTTGTTTCGTTCGCACTATACCCCAATGTCCTTGGTGGAGAAGCCGTAAGACAGACGACTGTAATGAACGTGGGACCACGACCCTGGACTGATCATTATCAGAACGCAACAGCAAAACAGCACGTCGAACAAAAAGTCTCTCCTTGTGAGCAAAAAATCGGCGAACCAACGGATCCTCGATCCGTGACTTTGACAAGGGCCATTGCGTAGCAACAAAACGCAAAACGGTAGCAAGGACAGGGTCAGCAGCTGTGGCTGTAGCTACACGACGAAAATCAATCGGAAACGATTCGACCACGTCATCGGTTTCCGCATCAATGAACATGCAAGCAAGTTCGGAGGAATCGAATGCTCTATCCTCAGCAACAGGCAAACGAGACAACGCATCGGCGTTTCCGTGCTTAGCAGTGGACCGATACAAGATATCGTAGCGGTACTGCGAGAGGAAAATAGACCAGCGAATGAATTTGTGCGCTGTACGTGGAGGTACAGGCTTGTTCGGATGAAAAAGCCATGTCCATGGTTTGTGGTCTGTGATGATGGTAAAGTGACGACCATACAAGAAATCATGAACTTTGTAACACCAAATATGAGAGCCAAAGCTTCTTTCTCGATCTGTGAATAATGTCGCTGCGCAGACGAAAGCAATTTGGACGCAAAGGCAATAGGGCGATCGTGCGAACCATCTTTGTGCGCAAGCACAGCACCGATCCCGAAATCCGATGCATCTACCATCAACAATAAGGGTTTCTGGGGATCGAATGGCGTAAGGCAAGTATTTGAAAGCAACGCCGATTTCAACTGGCGAAAGGCGCGTTCGCATTCCGTCGTTCAGACGAACGGAACACCTTTACGGCGTAAGCGATGATGTGGAGCTGAAATGGAAGAGGCATGTGGCACATATCTGTGGTAATAATTGATTTTTCCCTGCACACTCTGTAGCTGCTTCAAATTCTGCGGCGAAGGCAAGTCTTGTATGGCACGGAGGTGCTCGGGACTAGGATGTATGCCTTGGGCATTGATGACATGGCCCAGATAGGGTAAGTCACGAGCAAAAAACACACATTTGTCCTTCCGCAAGCGAAGATCATTTTGTCGCAAGACCTGAAATAATGTTCTGAGATTGGCTAAATGTTCTTCTTCTGTCTTTCCGGAGATCACAATATCGTCCAGATAGTTTGCTGCAGTAGGGACCGAGGCACAAACAGTTTGCAGATAGTGCTGAAACAATGCAGGGGCGGATGCACACCCGAATGGCAGTCTTTTGAATCGGTACAAACCAAGATGCGTGTTAACCACCAAGACGCGCTGGGATTCGTCGTCCACTGGTATTTGCAAGTACGCATCTGCGAGGCCCAACTTTGAAAAATATTTACCCGGGCACAGTTTGTCAGAAAGATCTTCCGGGCGGGGTAAAGGAAAAGTTGCAATCACTAGTTGTGGATTCACTGTGGCCTTGAAGTCCACACAAAGTCTCAATTTTCCGGAAGGTTTTGGCAAAATTACTAAGGGTGATGCCCAGAGAGAAGCCTGCACACGTTCAATTACACCTTGTGATTCCAAATCGTGTAATGTTCTTGCGACCTCATCACGCAAGGCGTGGGGAACATTGCGCGCTCTGAAAAATTTCGGTTGCGTGTTTACTTTCAGTTCCAAATGTGCTTTATAGGTCTTAGCGCAACCGAGGTCCAGTGCAAAAATGTTTGCAAATTCTTCACATAGACGAGAAACACTTGCTGAAGGCACAGTCTGGTTCACTGAGAGGACCTGATTTACTATAGACAAGTTAAACAACTGAAATAAATCTAAACCAAACAAGTTCACTGCAGAAGAAGAACGAAGGACGTAAAATGACACAAGTTTTGTTTGTCCCTTGTATGTTGCAAGAAGGCTGCACTGTCCTAACACAGGGATATTCTGACCGGAATAGCTAGTTAACTTAACATTTGCGGCACACAATGGAGGTGTGCCCAGTTGTTTGTACGTGTCTTTATTGATCAATGAAACTACAGCTCCGGTATCGAGCTGGAATGGGATCACGTTGCCATTAATGTCCAAGTCTACAAAAAGTTTATTGTCCTGCTGACGACAAGAGCGACTGTCTCGTGCAACGTGAACTGACACTGGTACAGAATCACTTGCGATTTGACAGGATTTCCGTCGACGTCGACGCACACTATTTGTGGGAAGAACACAGTCACTGTTAGAGAGAGTGGCACTGGGCGGAGTGACATTAACTACATGAATGTCCATGGTCGAAGGCTCACGAGCCTGAGTATTCTTGGGTCGATTCAATTCCGGCGAGAAGCAAAGGGCCTGGAATGGTTGTGAGTGTCCGATCTGAGCTTTTTCTGGCAAACACTCTGAACATGTCCTTTTTTATTACAGAAAAAGCAAATAGCTTGGCGTGACGGGCAATCGTCACGTGAATGTCTAGTAGCACACCGCGGGCATGATTTCAGCACTGCATTTGCGTGCTTGCGCGGCACACGTAGTGGAGAGCTTGGCGGCAGCTGCACGGACAGGCGCGAGGGTTGTTTACTGTTCCGTGCAGCGCGCCCGTCGGGCCGGTTAACGTGACACACGGCTGGCGAAGTTGCAAATGATTCCTGAGCAAAGTCAAGTGTGTCTTGCTGATCTAATATGTCCATCACTTGTTGGGGGGAGGGATTGACGAGTTTCAAAATCTGTTCCCTGATACGAACATCAGAAACGTTCTGTGCAATTGGATCACGCACCATAGTATCTGAATAAGGGAGTCCACATTCACACTCAAAAGCACAATACCTAGTAAGGCCTTGCAAAGTTGCAACCCACTCCCGATTAGTTTGACTGGCCGTATGTTTTGTACGAAAGAACGTATACCTTTTTGCAACGACATTGACTGATTCCTTGAAATATGCATCTAATGCAGACAAAATTTCGTCGTAGGGCAGAGTTGCTACGTCGCGTCGGGGAAATAATTTCACTATCACACGGTAGGTGGACACTCCTACACATGCCAACAAAAAAGGCTGCCGCTCGTTACCTTGAAATCTGTAGGCGGCGAGATGGAATCCAAATTGGCGTGACCACTCCGTCCAGCTTTCCAGTGCCGCATCAAAAGGACGAAAAGGCGGTGCAAATGCGTGTTGTGGCTGCGGTAGCGGTGGAGCAGCGGCTGCCGCATTGTTTCGCAGTGCACGTTGACCCTGGACGAGCTGTCCAAGGGCATCCTATAAGGCCTGCGTCTGCTGATTCTGCAAGCGATAAAATTCGGACAGTACATCTGGAGATTGTGGCGAAGCCATGACACAATGAAATTTAGGCAAGATCAATTGGTACAAACACGATTTAGCTCGTCGCCAAAATGTTGTGACTTGGCAAGACAGCCAAGTCACTATGAGAGGAAGCCAAAAGGCACGCGCTTAAGCTCACGCAGGCTGGCGCGAGGTCTGGAACAGTTAAGGGAATTAATAGTAGCAAATAAAGTACGTAGTTGATGTAATACTTAACTTTAATCCATAAGTGGTGTACATCGGTCTGACGGTACAGGCATTACAACTTAAATATCTATTGATAATGGTGCCTTGCTAGGTCGTAGCAAATGACGTAGCTGAAGGCTATGCTAACTATCGTCTCGGCAAATGAGAGCGTATTTGTCAGTGAACCATTGCTATTAACGTCGGCTGTACAACTGGGGCGAGTGCTAGTAAGTCTCTCTAGACCTGCCGTGTGGCGGCGCTCGGTCTGCAATCACTGACAGTGGCGACACGCGGGTCCGACGTATACTACCGGACCGCGGCCGATTTAAAGGCTACCACCTACCAAGTGTGGTGTCTGGCGGTGACACCACAGGGCGTCCTGTACAAACTTGTAGGGGAAAAATAAGATCACCAATGGCGTTATCCACCGTCAGGGATGGGGACCGGATAACGGGTACTTGGCAGAAAACTGCCGAGGCCCTCCTTCGGGTTCTCTTGCCTGACGATGATGAGGAAGATGACACAGAAGAACAGAAAAGAATTAAAAGAGAAGAATTAAGGGCCTATGAGAAGAACACCATGATCTATCCCTTCTCAGAAGAGGAAGTAGCTGCCCAAATCAAGGCCCTCAAAAGGGGAAAACCTCCTAGCCCAGATGGCATTACTGCGGAGGTGGTGCAATTCCTCGCCCCCCAGCTAGTGGCACCTCTCACAAAGTTGTACAACGAGTGCCTAAGACTGGGGAAATTCTCAGCAATGTGGAAAAAAGGAAATATAATAATAATCAAAAAGGGTCTGCAAAAATATCCCACACAAATTAAATCATACAGACCCATCTGTCTATTGGACCTACTGGGCAAACTTTTTGAGAGGCTGCTAGCAGACAGACTGACAGCACACCTTGTACTGTGCGGGATGAGTGACAAACAATTCGGTTTCCGGTCAGAGCGCTCAGAGTCTGACGCAATTGCCCTGGCTGCCGATGTCTGTGACTCTGCCCTGCACAAGTATGTCGTCGACATCATGGTGGACATCAGTGGCGACTTTGACAACCTGTGGTGGCCCTCACTCTTCTCCTGCTTGTGGGGGAAGGACTGTCCAGGGCCGCTATATGGCTCTCTGAGAAGCTATTGTGGAGACAGGGAGGTCTGGCTATCGGCCCCTAGCGGCAAAGTCAGTAAGAAAGTAACCAAAGGATGTCCTCAGGGCTCTGTCCTGGGACCTCTCTTTTGGGACATCAACATGGAGCCAGTTCTGGAAGAGCTGAAGAGTAGTGACGATGTGCTAGAGGTCATAGCCTACGCTGACGACTTCTTCCTTCTGGTCGGCGGCCAGAGCTGCGAGCAATTAGAGCCCAAAGTAGATAGAGACATAACTACACTCCTGGAAATTGAAATAAGAACACCGTGAATTCATTGTCCCAGGAAGGGGAAACTTTATTGACACATTCCTGGGGTCAGATACATCACATGATCACACTGACAGAACCACAGGCACATAGACACAGGCAACAGAGCATGCACAATGTCGGCACTAGTACAGTGTATATCCACCTTTCGCAGCAATGCAGGCTGCTATTCTCCCATGGAGACGATCGTAGAGATGCTGGATGTAGTCCTGTGGAACGGCTTGCCATGCCATTTCCACTTGGCGCCTCAGTTGGACCAGCGTTCGTGCTGGACGTGCAGGCCGCGTGAGACGACGCTTCATCCAGTCCCAAACATGCTCAATGGGGGACAGATCCGGAGATCTTGCTGGCCAGGGTAGTTGACTTACACCTTCTAGAGCACGTTGGGTGGCACGGGATACATGCGGACGTGCATTGTCCTGTTGGAACAGCAAGTTCCCTTGCCGGTCTAGGAATGGTAGAACGATGGGTTCAATGACGGTTTGGATGTACCGTGCACTATTCAGTGTCCCGTCGACGATCACCAGTGGTGTACGGCCAGTGTAGGAGATCGCTCCCCACACCATGATGACGGGTGTTGGCCCTGTGTGCCTCGGTCGTATGCAGTCCTGATTGTGGCGCTCACCTGCACGGCGCCAAACACGCATACCACCATCATTGGCACCAAGGCAGAAGCGACTCTCATCGCTGAAGACGACACGTCTCCATTCGTCCCTCCATTCACGCCTGTCGCGACACCACTGGAGGCGGGCTGCACGATGTTGGGGCGTGAGCGGAAGACGGCCTAACGGTGTGCGGGACCGTAGCCCAGCTTCATGGAGACGGTTGCGAATGGTCCTCGCCGATACCCCAGGAGCAACAGTGTCCCTAATTTGCTGGGAAGTGGCGGTGCGGTCCCCTACTGCACTGCGTAGGATCCTACGGTCTCAGCGTGCATCCGTGCGTCGCTGCGGTCCGGTCCCAGGTCGACGGGCACGTGCACCTTCCGCTGACCACTGACGACAACATCGATGTACTGTGGAGACCTCACGCCCCACGTGTTGAGCAATTCGGCGGTACGTCCACCCGGCCTCCCGCATGCCCACTATACGCCCTCACTCAAAGTCCGTCAACTGCACATACGGTTCACATCCACGCTGTCGCGGCATGCTACCACTGTTAAAGACTGCGATGGAACTCCGTATGCC
Source organism: Schistocerca piceifrons (assembly GCF_021461385.2). Lineage (NCBI taxonomy): Eukaryota > Metazoa > Arthropoda > Insecta > Orthoptera > Acrididae > Schistocerca > Schistocerca piceifrons. Next base: position 853,950,942 of record NC_060140.1, on the reverse strand, counting down.
ACGGCAAACTGGCTGACACTGACGGCGGCGGTGCACAAATGCTGCGCAGCTAGCGCCATTCGACGGCCAACACCGCGGTTCCTGGTGTGTCCGCTGTGCCGTGCGTGTGATCATTGCTTGTACAGCCCTCTCGCAGTGTCCGGAGCAAGTATGGTGGGTCTGACACACCGGTGTCAATGTGTTCTTTTTTCCATTTCCAGGAGTGTATTTTGACAGCATGGTGCCACAAGGCTAAAATGACTATCGCACCAAGTAAGTCAACATATCTGCTACTTAAAGGTCAACTTGTCAGGAACCCAACAGTAAGAATCAATGGTTCACCAGTTCTTTGGCGCCGTGAGGCCCAATATTTAGGTGTAGTCATCGATGAGAGGTGGAACTTTGCATCACACATTGATACCGTATCTCAAAGATCTCTAGTACTGCTAAACAACCTCATCGGAATAGGTCATAAACGTTTTCATCTTCCACCTCACGTAATAAAACTTTACCATAACAGCATTCTAACATCGATAGCAGGATACGGATCAGGGGTCAGGACACACAGACTCACAAGGGTCATGGCTGCCATGGCCATAAGAAGGGTGCAGCGTAATATGCTTTTACGTTCAGCAGGTGCATACAGAACAACTCAACAACTCCTGGAGGGGCGCTTTTCGTGTTAATGGGGATCTGTCCACTGGATATTAAAATCAGAGAGCAGGCTGCCTGGTACTGGGTGAAGAAGGAGAGGAGGGAAAAAGTAATAGAAATAATGGGGGTCAATGCTGGGGACAAGACCGCAATAAAAAAGAGAGGGTTAGAACTATGGCACAATCAGTGGAATAACGAGGAAACAGGGTGCAGAACCTTTGAGCTGTTGCCAGATATAGAGGAACGCTCAAAGTTAACATACTTCATGCCTACGAGAGGACTGCTGCACTTCCTTTCTGGACATGGGCCCTACCCGACATACCTGTGTCAGTTGGGGAGGCAGGCTACACCAGTGTGTGACTGTGGCACCGTCCAAGGCACTCCAGACCGTGTAGTGTATAAGTGCCCTCTCTTTGATGACGTAGCAAGTGAATTAAGACAACTACCGAACAACAATACGCACCACCTACTAAGGCAAGAGGACTCATTCAATGTCTTAAACAAACTTACAGATGGAGATCTCGAAAAACGTCCTAAGGGATTTTCTAAGTATTCACCCGTATCAGTCACACTGACTCCGCGCACCTTCCCTGTTCCGCTGGGCCTGGACTTGGCCAGCCGCTTCACGACTGGGATCTGCCTTGCCTTGGATTAGAGGGGAGGTTGTGCATCATCACCAGATGTGACATGCACCAACTGAGAGGCTAGATTTAAGAAATAGCTTAACATGTAGAAAGATAGCATAAGGATTCCTAGTATAGACTGCAGTGATACAAAGTTACCATCCAGCCTGGTGCCAGGGGCACGCCCACTGGGATTAGCACAGTGGGCAAGGCCAACAGCAATTAGGTTTATAGATCTCTGGCACTCTTGTAACGCTGCAGGTAGCGTAGGCTCGTAGAAAAAAGTAGATGCATCTTAATACTAACAGAATAAAGAAGGATATATAAGTAGCTAAAACTCAGACTTAGGTATAAATTAAAAACTAGAAAATTAGAGAACCTAGTAGTGATAGATTATTATTAAGGATTTACCTGTAGTGTGGAAGTAACAGCTGCAAAAACGTAAAGTATGAAATTAGGACCCAGTAATGTATTTAGGTAGTGGGTTAATATGTATAAATATAATAACCGAATAAAGAAAAAAAACTATTAACTTGTCTGGCGTGAGGTCGGTTGCTTGACAGTGCGTTTGGTGCGGCCCTGTCCATTGCCAGCGCGCCGTAAGGCACGAAGGCTCGCACTAGGGCGTATCGCTTCTAGTCGGGCGTGGGGTTGATTTGGGCGGAGGAGACCAAACTGCGAGGTCATCGGTCTCATCGGATAGGGAAGGATGGGGAAGGAAGTCGGCCGTGCCCTTTGAAAGAAACCATCTCGGCATTTGCCTGAGGCGATTTAGGGAAATCACGGAAAACCTAAAACAGGATGACCAGACGCGGGAATGAACTGTCGTCCTCCCAATGCGAGTCCAGTGAGTCGGCGTGCCGCAGCAGTCCTCACAGGGGGGGTGATGCGTCTCTCATAGCCTCTCCTTCTGAAGTGGCTCTTTCCGCCTTCCCGTGGTGCCAGACGTTAAGCTCGGTATTTCTCAGGTTCGCCCGAACGCTGCCTTGCGACAGAAGGGAGAGCTGCAACCCAGCCCAATGTGAAAGCGAAGGGTGCGTGGCACAGGGGGAGCTGTGTCTGAGGGACTGACGATCTGTCCCTCTCTCTTTTCGCAGGGCACAGGCCAGCAGATGTTCTGTATGCTGGCAACCTCTCGTTTGTCGGCGTGGGATCGCGGTGTGAGTCGGCAAGGGTGCTTAGCCACGCCCCTGGGTAACTGGGGCGTGTTCTGCCAAACCCAGGAGGTGGTGACATCGCCTGGGCCAGGTTAGCTGGGTCCAGACCGCCGAACAACTGGGTGACCGGCCCACCACCTGAGTAGGAGTGGGTCCTTCGCCGAGAGGTGGAAACTCGGGCTAGTAGGCGGTGAAGGGCGAGAGGTGCATCAGAGCCACCGATGGGGACCAGTGCGCTGGCGACGGCGCGTTGCACCCTGTAGCTCGAGTGCCCTTGGCCTTGGGGCGAGGCCGGTGGGCGGGCTGCGTTCTTCGTTTTTGCTCCTCCCCCCTCCCCCCCACCCCATGCCAGAGGAGCCGGTCCGGGGCAAGAGACGGGCTCCCACTTTCTTTTACTCGTCACAAATATGGCTCAGCCAGAGACGAGTGATTCTAGTGCGCTTTCGGGAGCGAGTATGTCTACTGTTCCTACCTCGTAAGAGGAACTGGGACAAGACGATGGAAATGTATACGAGAGACATTGTAGAATTAGCCAGATATTAGACTCCAGTGTAAAAAATGGAAAAATCACCCAGGCAGCAGTCGTGGCAATAAAAAATGAACTTGCTGCCTGGGCTATCGCAAAGCTTGAGGGGCGTCTTGAAGAACTAGAGAAGGATAATGCCAGACTCAGAAAACAACCAACTAAAACATGGGCTGGGGTGGTAGCGCAAGCAGCCACAAAGGCCCATACAACGAAAGAAACAATAGCAAAAATCTCAAAAAGATCAGATGCGGCGGTCTTTCTAAGATCCCTGCCTGGCCAGACCATTAAAAAGGTGAAGGAGATTTTGACTACAACCATTGATCCTGCCAAAGACAAAATCAAAATCAACAAAGTTAAAGCCATCAAAAACGTTGTATTAGTAGATCTCGCAACTGAGGAAGACAGGGACAAAATTATAAAAAATCCTAAACTGAACAAAGCTATCATGTGCGAACCCCCAAAGAAGCGTAATCCGCCGGTGATCCTGTATGATGTGCCAGTTGCACTAAAGGACGGGGACATTTATGAGACCATGTACAATCAAAACTTTGACGATATGGATTGGGAAACTTTTAAGAATGAATTTAAGCTTCGTTTCAAAACGGGGCCCCGGGAATGTGATGTCCATCACGTTGCCAAGGTCTCCGGAAAAATGTGGCGAAAACTTTCCACTATGGGGAAAATATATACCGGGTTCCATGCTATCAACGTAAGAGACTACTTCGTAGTCCCCCGATGCCACAACTGTGGCGATTTGGACCACATCCACAAACATTGTGATAGGAAGCTGGCCTACTCCATGTGTGGCGCGGAAGACCATGTCAGAAATAACTGCAGTAAGACAGGCACTAGCATTTCATGCACAAAAAGAGGAAGGAAACCGTTCAATACCACCGGTAGGAACTGCCCTACGTACAGGTTGTTAGAGCAGAGACTAATCGCTCGAACTGATTATGGCTGAGGACACACTTGCACACAGGAAGCCGAAAAGGAAGTCCCCGAGCAAGAGGTTGAGGGACGCACTGTGGCTACCCTACACTCGACAAATTCCAACGGTCCCTCGAGACCCACCTCAGTCAGTTTACTTCATGACGTAACCGTGGCTCATCAATATCAACACCTCAAAAACCCGGGCAATAATTACAGGACGAACTACCCGCACCTTCTGCCTCCACGACTTCTACATGAGTTCTACCTTACCATTTTTGTCCCTCCTATCCAGATAATAATACGCTAAACTATCTTGAACTAACCCCCGACCGGCAACTAACGTGGAAACTCCTCCTAATAACCATCCAGCACAAAGCCCACAATAGCCTACAACTACTAAACTACAGTAGAACGAAACACCAGTCCAAGTTGGAAATTTTTACTTTTTATTCGTCCGATGACTAGTTTCGAACCGAGACCCTGTTTAAAATCGTCATAACAAAGTCGAAAACAGCTTTTCCGAAGATGTCAAAAATGTGCAATGAACATTTACAGTGCATACAGATAAGTTATGTGACCTCATACATATAGGATATGTCTTTTTACCGAGCTCTAATATGAGTAATATAATGTAATTATGTAAAAACGTCTCTAAACGTAATACTAAAATTTCAAGGTGCTTAAAATGTCATCGAGAGAAATGTAAATAAATAATTATTAAATAATTATTAAAAAATATTATAATACACCGCAAAAATAGATAAGACAGGATGCACTTTAAAGATAAATGAATATAGAAGAAAAAATGAAATGTATAAAAATTGCAATACAACGGAAAACATGGGGAGCACTAATACAAATTGTTACACAGCGTTCATGACAAACTGGTAAAATACACCACGCTAAGATAAGAGAATCCAAATATAAATAAAATAAAGATGGAAATAAAAAGTTGTAACGCATATGACTCTCCCATGTTGTCTAATAAAATCGTCGTGAGCACCACGCGTATTATAAAATCAAGGTACGTACGCCTTTGTACAAAATATTAGGGCAGTAAACTTACATTACGTGGCAATAAGTAATGCGTCCTTATGCCATGTTACGCTCTATGCTTCACTCTTAAAATAAACTAGAAGTAATCAAAAAATCTTTTATTTCCTAAATCTGTTTGTCATTAAGCAAGTCTTCGGGGTGATTTTTGATGTAGCTGTAAATTTCTGTTTCTTCGAGAATGCTCATAATTCTACTTTTAAGCACCGTATGCAGTGTTCTTATTCACCTATATTGCTCACCATATGTTTATTCTCATTTAAATGTTTGCTAAAAGCAGAGGTACTACTCTATGTTTGTCTAATAAACCTGTCACTGAATGCCCGCCCAGTTTGTCCAGTATAATATTTTGTGTATGTGACACACTATTCTGTAGACCCAGATATTGCAAACTAGTTGATTGTACCGGCGCTGTGTCTCATTTCCTTGCTTAATGTTTGTCTGTATGGAAACTGATCCTTACAGTCATTTTCTTGAATACCTGTGAGATTTTGTCCGAGACTGCACATAAGTATGGTAATTTAGCAAACTTAATCTTTTCGTACTTGACACATTCATTTTATACTGTAATTTCATTATTTTATCTGCACCGTAAAAAAAGGCCACGTCCCGCTCATATAGTAAAGTGATCTTTACCGCTTCGGAACCATCGTCAATACTACCCTTTGTAAGACAGCTAGTTCTTCTTTTATTTCATCATCTTCTAGTGGCACATTCCTTAGTCTATTCTAAAAAAAATTAAAATAGGCTCACCCCTGGTACGCTAGATGACAAAAGTCATTACTTGTGATACAATCCGTGGTGGTTGGCTTACGAGAAATTTCAAATATGGCTCCTGAAGTTAGAAATTGGGAGGCCTAGAAACCTTATAATCTTTTTAACCTGTGTCTGTTTCGTAAATTTTATAATGGGATGCAAGCTAATTAGTTAGTCATAGTCTGTATTGTATCTACACTCCTGGAAATGGAAAAAAGAACACATTGACACCGGTGTGTCAGACCCACCATACTTGCTCCGGACACTGCGAGAGGGCTGTACAAGCAATGATCACACGCACGGCACAGCGGACACACCAGGAACCGCGGTGTTGGCCGTCGAATGGCGCTAGCTGCGCAGCATTTGTGCACCGCCGCCGTCAGTGTCAGCCAGTTTGCCGTGGCATACGGAGCTCCATCGCAGTCTTTAACACTGGTAGCATGCCGCGACAGCGTGGACGTGAACCGTATGTGCAGTTGACGGACTTTGAGCGAGGGCGTATAGTGGGCATGCGGGAGGCCGGGTGGACGTACCGCCGAATTGCTCAACACGTGGGGCGTGAGGTCTCCACAGTACATCGATGTTGTCGCCAGTGGTCGGCGGAAGGTGCATGTGCCCGTCGACCTGGGACCGGACCGCAGCGACGCACGGGTGCACGCCAAGACCGTAGGATCCTACGCAGTGCCGTAGGGGACCGCACCGCCACTTCCCAGCAAATTAGGGACACTGTTGCTCCTGGGGTATCGGCGAGGACCATTCGCAACCGTCTCCATGAAGATGGGCTACGGTCCCGCACACCGTTAGGCCGTCTTCCGCTCACGCCCCAACATCGTGCAGCCCGCCTCCAGTGGTGTCGCGACAGGCGTGAATGGAGGGACGAATGGAGACGTGTCGTCCTCAGCGATGAGAGTCGCTTCTGCCTTGGTGCCAATGATGGTCGTATGCGTGTTTGGCGCCGTGCAGGTGAGCGCCACAATCAGGACTGCATACGACCGAGGCACACAGGGCCAACACCCGGCATCATCATGTGGGGAGCGATCTCCTACACTGGCCGTACACCACTGGTGATCGTCGAGGGGACACTGAATAGTGCACGGTACATCCAAACCGTCATCGAACCCATCGTTCTACCATTCCTAGACCGGCAAGAGAACTTGCTGTTCCAACAGGACAATGCACGTCCGCATGTATCCCATGCCACCCAACGTGCTCTAGAAGGTGTAAGACAACTACCCTGGCCAGCAAGATCTCCGGATCTGTCCCCCATTGAGCATGTTTGGGACTGGATGAAGCGTCGTCTCACGCGGTCTGCACGTCCAGCACGAACGCTGGTCCAACTGAGGCGCCAGGTGGAAATGGCATGGCAAGCCGTTCCACAGGACTACATCCAGCATCTCTACGATCGTCTCCATGGGAGGATAGCAGCCTGCATTGCTGCGAAAGGTGGATATACACTGTACTAGTGCCGACATTGTGCATGCTCTGTTGTCTGTGTCTATGTGCCTGTGGTTCTGTCAGTGTGATCATGTGATGTATCTGACCCCAGTAATGTGTCAATAAAGTTTCCCCTTCCTGGGACAATGAATTCACGGTGTTCTTATTTCAATTTCCAGGAGTCTATATTGGTAACAGATCGCTCGAAAAGTACTAATGTATCATTAACATATCGTATATAGCACCGAATTTTCTTTTCTGTCTGTTGGAAAAATGAGTTTCTAATGTTTTTTATAAAAATTCCAGCTATAGTTCCTTTTTTTAAGAAAAAAAGTCTTATGGGACTTAACTGCTAAGGTCATCAGTCCCTAAGCTTACACACTACTTAACCTAAATTATCCTAAGGACAAACACACACACCCATGCCCGAGGGAGGATTCGAATCTCCGCCGGGACCAGCCGCACAGTCCATGACTGCAACGCCTTAGAACGCTCGGCTAATCCCGCGCGGCGCTCAAGGTCCTACCAAACAGCTGCCCACTGCAAGACCTTGTCGTACATAATGATGCCCTGGAATGTGAAGCAGTTCTGCGAGATGACTAATTCTAGTAAGTCAAGAAATTCTTATATCTCTACCATTGTGAGATTTCTGTGCTTAGCTGAATTCTTTCTTACTGACGTCCCTTAAAAAATTCTACATCCTCTAGGAGTCTAGTCTCCACTTAGGTCTTTCATTTCTCTGTGAAATTCTTCTGCGAGGAGAATTTCTGTGAAGTTTGGAGGGTAGGAGACGCTGTACTGGAGGAAGTAAAATTGTGAGGAAGGATCGTGAGTCGTGCTTGGGTAGCTCAGTTGACAGAGCACTTGTCCACGAAAGGCAAAGATCCCGAGTTCGAGTCTCGGTCCGGCACGCAGCTTTAATCTGCTACGAAGTTTCAAAATCAGCGCACACTCCAATGCAGAGTGAAAATTTCATTCTGGATTATAAAGATCTGTTGCTATTACCAACAGACTTACCTTGTTATATGTGATCATGTTAAGATTATCGGAATTACGACGAAAACAATAAGAGTACTCACTGATCGAAAGTCAGCAGCTCTCATTTCAAAACAGCTAAAGCATACCTCTGAGTAATTTGTATTAAATTTCTTACTCATTTTCGCCGAAGCTATAAGAAGGGTTTGCAGAATATTCCGACTGCAGCTGGTGAACGATATTTTGTTGATGTATCAGATCATATTTTCATTTGAAGAGCAGCTTTAATATTCCCTAGAATTTTCAGAAGATTTTTAATGATTACAGTTTCTGCCGATCAGAGGATGAGTTTTTGACTGCAGCATTGTACAAGAAGTCGACTGCTCACCTCATCCATGCACTGCTGCTACATTTATTCCAAAGCATCGAATCTGCAGCCACTGTTAACAACTAATTCAGAAAAGAGATTGTACCGTTACACCTCAAGTGGCTTACTCCCGTGACAGGATTCAGCATCGACGCAGCACCTCACATCATGTGACGTGCCGGTTTCCTGAGACCGTGGCAAATGCAGTCTGGCAGAGCCTCCACACACGGGTACTTGCATCGTGATCCACACACAGCCAGCACTTGCCGGAAAAAGCGGCGGTAGTGCTTCTCCTGTGTCGACTATTGCCTCCTCACGGGAAGCCGAAAGAATGTTCGCCGTGATGGAGATCATAGACTCATGTCTCTATGGTTAATTGATTTGCTGCAAACAAGCCCGTTTCATGACTCTAGGTTTGTAATGTGAACATACGATTCTACTGGGGTTCGACAAAAATATGGTAACATCAAAAACACAACATATTACTATTCTTCATATGGTCTAAGAAACCTGTTGGCATTCAAAACAACTTCCAGGCGTGTCGGAATGGATAAATACAGGTTCTTACCGTTTTCGTCGGAATCTTACACCATTCTTCCTGCAAAATATTACGATATTCAGATAAAGATGAATTGAGGTGAATAGCGATAAAGCATCCTTCTCTCCAAAGCAGACAGCAAAGGCTCAATAATATTGAGACGTGGTGCGTCTGGTGGCCAGGGTAAATGTGACAGTTCATCCTCTAGCTCGCTGAGCCAGTCTTGAACGATGCGAGTTGTTTGATTGGGACGCTATCGACTTGAGTCACAGCATCACAATTGGGGAACAAATATCATACTTCGGGATGGGCATGATCAGCCAAAACGGTTACATAACCGTTTCCAGTAATGCGAACTCGAACATTAACTATGGGACACACGGAATACCACAATATACCTACCCAAATTATCACTGAACCCCCGTTATGTTCCACTCTTGACACGTAAATTTGTTCAAAATTTGTAAAGAGTGTATACGAGACTCATCCGACCCAATGGCTATCTTGCATTGTTGCATAGTTCAGATTTTACTAAAGTGCATCACTGATGAGTGATTCTAGGATTCCTGCTCGCCCTGCATTTCGCAGCTTATGGAGGTCCCTTCGTGTTATTTTGGTGCTGACAGGGTTCGCGAGTGCGATATTCACTTCTGTATTGATTTTTGCAGCTGTAGTTCTCTTATTTTTCTTAACACTTCTCTTCAAAGACCGTCTGTCACGACCGATCAACACATACAGGGTGACAGTTATTGAATTACGTGAAATAAAATCCTCATAACTTTTGAACGGTTTGCTTTAGGACGTTCAAACTGCACAGTTTGCCGCGGGGCATGATGGAAACTAGTATGCGCATGCATGGTTTGATTTAGCGACGAAGCCCACTTTCATTTGCATGGGTTCGTCAGTAAGCAAAATTGGCGCATTTGGGAGACTGACAGTCCGCATTTCGTGATCGAGAGGTCTCTTCATCCTCAGTGGGTGACTGTGTTGTGTGCAATATCCAGTCACGGAATAACTGGTGCGATATTCCTTGATGGTACGGTGACTACTGAATGGTACGTGAAGGATTTGCAAGATGATTTCATTCACATTATCCAAAGTGACACCGATTTCGACAATTTGTGGCTCATGCAGGACGGAGCTCGACCGCATCGAAGCAAGGGAGTGTTTGATGTCCTGTGGAAGCACTTTGGGGACTGCATTCTGGATCTGGGGTACCCAGAGGCCACTGCCATGGGCCTCGATTGGCCGCCATATTATCCGGATCTGAACACACGTGACTCCTTTCTGTGGGGTTATATTAAAGACAAGGTGTACAGCAGTAGTCACTAAACCATTGCTGAGCCGAAAACAGCCATTCAGGTCATCGACAGCATCGATGTTCCGACACTTCAGCGGGTCGTGCAGAATTTCGCTACTCGTCTGCGCCACATCATCGCCAGTGGTGGCAGGCATTTCGAACATGTCATAACCTAAATACGAATATTTTTACTGATGTTTACATGTTAAATGCACTGTGTGCACGCCGTAGTTTGTAACTAATTTACGTTTTTATCATATCGTTCAGTAACTGTGCGCATTGTGACTTAGCAGATGATCTTTTTCCATTTTCCTTGTATGCGGTATAAACCTTTGACAGGTTGTCTCTTGAAACACCAAACACTTCGGCAACCTTGGTTACGGGAGCACCCACTATCCGTGCACGAGTTCACTCAGCTCCGACACAGTGCACTCACAACTACACAGAACAATATTCTGACTACGACTGACTGTTGAAACGTACAGAGGACACTGCAGAGGTGCCATCCGTGGTTCAGACACAACAGCGTAAACTGCAGCCTTGACTGACATCTGCATTTATGGTTAAGCATTCGTTTCTCATACTGTTTTTATATTTTGTCACATCCTATACATGGTTAAGTGAACAATGTGTGCGTCATCTACGGAGATAGTCGCATCTTCCAATGAATTGAGTATAGTCCTTATGAAAGCATTAATTTCAAATTCGCATGAAACCTGTGAATCCTGACCAATTCGAGCGAGGTTTGTGCACCTCACACGAGGCACAACCCTGTCTGTCATATCATAAACATTCAAATGTTATTTCTGAAAGAGGAACCCGATATGTAATCTTTCCTTGTATATAGAATGTAAATGCATTTTCTCCCACCTAATTTTTACCGTTACACTGAAATGTTACTGATTCGCATATCCAAGCATGTGATATACTTCATGCTGGGTTGACATTTGTTGCATGGAACCTTATGGCGTTGCAGTTTTAGTAGTCAGTAGAGTACTTACAAAGGTGTCTTGCATCAGTCTGCATCAAAACAATTTTGGAGTTGGAAACCTATCACCTTCATCGCACTGCGTTTAGAAACTCATAAGAACAAATGGCGCAGAAACAGTGTTATTGAGAAAGCGTTGTACGAACTCAGAAAAGATCTGAAAAATTGTAAAGTCCAGGAAACCTAAAATATTGAAGCGTTCTACACAATAAAACGGATACAAATTCAGAAAGGTTCAAAAGGAACAGGAATCAAAGAATCACAAACGAGATGAGTGTTTTGTTAGTTATTTACTTACAAGTTTCATAGATCGTTTGAACGATTCTTTTTATCAAATGGTGTGGAACGAGTTAGTTTACAGGATAAGTTCACATGATTGCTGTTAACATTTTTGTTAGTTACTTACTTACAAGTTTCATAGATCGTTTGAACGATTCTTTTTATCAGATGGTGTGGAACGAGTTAGTTTACGGATAAGTTCACATGATTGCTGTTAACATTAATGAACACATTGTCATTTTATTCCTACTCATGCAACTACACCTAAAATACGATTTTTTTGACTGGCCAACAGTTTTAAGTAGAAATTTGTCAATGGGCCCAGGAGAAATGATTTTACATTAGACTTGAAACTTGCTTCGCTACCTGTCAGACATTTTACGTTATTGGGCAAATGACAACGAAATCCTCTTTGAGTCACTGACAGCTGCCAACATTGGGTAATAAAACTCATTTTATCCTCAAGTGTAATTATGTGCATCACTGTTCTCCTCCAATAGCGATAGATTATTTATGACGAATTTCACTGTCGCAGCTATGTATTGTGATGGCACACCTAAAATGACAAGCTCCATGAAGAGGTACCTACATGATCTCCATAGTTGTACACCACATAATATTCCTACTGATCGCTTTTGTGGACCTGATGCTTCCTTTGAAAGCAATGAGTTATCCCAGAAAACTACAGCATAGACCATTATTGAGTGGAAATATGCCAAATATATGTCAGGAGTTTGATAAGTTTGTTTCCAGGATTATCAGTTACAAGAAGAACAAAAGTAGCAGAACTTAATTGTTTGAGAAGCTCAGTAATATGCTTCTTCCAGTTAAAGTTTTCATCAATATGTACACCAATAAATTTGGAGCATTCTACTCTACTTATTGACGCCTACTCATGTGCTACATCAATTGTTGGTATGACTCTATTTACTGTACAGAACTGAATTTAGTGCATATTTTTCAAAATTTAGGAATAGCCCATTTTCAGAGAAAAACTTAATTCTTTGGAAAATATCAATTGCCAAATCTTATGTTGCTTTCTCCCTAATGGGGTTTATTAAAACATTAGTATCTTCTGAAAAAAGTACCAATTTTGCTTGTTGAGTGTTAAGTGGATGTCATTCATACATACAAACAATAGGAATGGACCCAAAATTGAAGCCTGTAGGATTCCTTTAATGATCTTTATCCGGTCACCAAAATTTTATAGCCTTCTCACACTGTCTAAATTATTCAGCACTGGCTTTTGCATTGTGTTTGTCAAGTGTGATTCTAATCAGCTGTGAGTAAAGTCATCAATTCTATAAAACTTGAGTTTTTCTCAGAGGGTAAGATGATCTACAAAATCGAACACCTCAGAGAGATCACAAAAAATACCAACAGTCAATGTATTATTATTCAAGACTGGTACTGTTTGATGAGTGAATGTATAAATAGCATTATCAGTCAAGTAAACTTGAAACCAGAACTGTGAAGTGCTAAGTAAACTGTTTATACTGAATGCGCTACTCTTGGAAAAAGATGTCAGATAGGAAGTTGGACAATACTCGTTTAAGCCTGTCTCATCACCTTTCTTATGAAGTGGTTTAATAATTGCATGTTTAACCCATCTGGTAAAATTCCCTGGTGTATTGCATATATAACTTAGAACATTACTTGTTATGTTGGCACAAGTCCACAGCCTTCTATTTGACATTTCATAAACCCCACAAGAGCTTTTCTTTTTAGAATTTGTATAAACTGAATTAATTTCAGTGAAAGATGTTGGTGCTACTTCTACATGCTTTAGGTTTTGTGGAATGACACTTTTAACATATTCCTTTGCTTCTTTAATTGAACCATTTCATCTTATATTTGCTGTTACACTTAGAAAATTATTGTTAAAAGTACCTGAAACTTGTGAATTATCAACTATAATACTTTGTAATGGAGTCTTGTACGTTGACTGTTTGTCATGTCTCCCATTTGACAGTGTCCCATACAGTTTTAATCTTATTATCTGCATTATTTATTTCTCTCAGTACACACATACTTTTGGACGTTTTGATGACTTTCCTTAAATACCACTGTACTTTTAGTAATGCAAATGATCTTGACTTACCCTGGACGTGACATAATTTTTCCTTTTGCTCTTATATGAGATTTTAATTCCCTTAGTTACTTATATTTTATTAATCCTTTGGATTATTTTTTATGAAAGCAACTTTCAAATATTGACACAAATTCACCATGGAATAAATTTAATGTAACATTTTCTACATATACTTCATCCCACACTACTCCTTCTTCACCAAGTGTGCCTGCTATTAATGTCTATGAAGCGGGTTTGTAAATTAAGTTAATTAATTTCGAATCTCAATTCGATGTTTCCTGTATCACAGATATAAGTAACAGTAATAGGTTGGCTTTATCTAATGAATTTCCACGTATTACAGAAAGATATGTATGTACATATGTATGTTTGATGCTCAACGCCTCCTCGTAAACAACTGAATTGATTCCAGTCATAATTGGTACACATATCACTTGCTGTCTGCAAAGAAACACAGTGGAGGTAACAACCACCCGTCTCTGAGAGGGATGGAGGAGAGGTTGACAAAAATGTGTAACGACACGATGAACAAATACTAAGACCATATTCATCCACTATTTGTGACTGAGAGCACTGAGCGTCTTACAGGAATCTTTACACTTAATTTCAGACTTTTATGAAACTCTTTGTCACTTACACTCGCCAAAATCGAAAAAGTTTATAGCTTACTTCATTTTCACTGTTCACGCAGCAAAACTTCTTCATCAGGTATGACTTTTTAATTTATTGCTTTATTACTGCTATTTCTAGTGGCAACACATTACCTGAACATTATCCAAGTATACCACTGATGGTATCTGCAGAATTATGCCGTTGTACGACATATAGTTCAGTAGATATCATGTCATAAATATTGAGATGCTTGCAAAACTGCCACATAAGGAACGGCCTTGTAATTTATTAATTATTTACCACCAGCTCAATTTGCAACGTATTTCTCATACAGTATCCACAACATAACACTGAATGTACTTACAAAATTATATCTTTGTACGACAGATATTTCGGGAGATATGAAGTCATAAACACGGAGTTGCGTGAAAAACTGATGGACTAGGCATCACGTTATAATTTATTACTTATTTACCACTAAAACTGTTTGCATCATATTTCACAGACAGTATACAAATGTGGCACTGAATATATTTGAAAAATCATATCACATTACAAAAGCATATTTCAGAAGACATGAAATCATGAACATTGAGATGTGTAAGAAATTCCTGCATCAGATACGACGAACTAATTTATCATCTATTTAGTGCTACTTCTATCTCCAACATATTTAACAGACAGTACTCATATATAAATAACATTGAATATACCTGCTAGTTATATAATTGTATCGTTCGCAGTTCACGAGATATAACTTCATGGATATTGACCTGCGTGTAAAATTGGCTCTGCTTAAAACGCAGCACACATTAGCTCCAATATACTCGCCCAGTGTTTGATAATGAGAGTAGTCAGCAACATCCAGGAAACTTTAAACGTAACTTCAAACATTTTATAAGCTTTTTCTCGTTTTCATGCTTAATGTCAAACATTCAACACATTAACTCATTTATAAAACAATCACAATTTTCAAGCTCTTTTATACATGTAAGTTCTATACTTTAAACAATTGAGAGTTTATTTGTTTCTTACTGTCTGGAAAGAAGCACTGTGTGGGCAAGAACAACCTACATCCAAAAGGGATGGAGAGGTAAGTAGTGTGACGCTGAAGCACACCTTAAAAACACCTGAAGCAATTTCAGCCAAATTTGTTGGCTTATTATAAGTATAAAAATACTGACTGAGTAAGATTTCCCACAACCATTAGGTATGGAGATGTGACTGGATAGGGATGATGTGAAAATGACGACTTGTTCCTATTTATTTCCTGTGTTTTGTGGAATTGTATTACTTTTAAAAGTACGAAGCGCAATCTGTCTCTTATTTCTGCCGTTCATTGTGTCAACAAGGTCGCAAGGATTACCATTGCAGCGAGACAAACATTTTCTCAACGTGTTTCGCGACCTGAGATGAAACCACTGAATACCACACATGAAATTAACATCCTGTCTCAAGTCGTGGGGGGCAAAATCAGAAAATCTGACGTATCTGTGTGCGATACATATCACTAAAGGCTGTTCAACACATCCTCTTAAGTACTTGGATGAATTTCTATCAAAGTTGATACACGTTTACCTTACCATCTGGAAACAAATATTGTGCAGTTAAAATCCGACGTCCTCCCACTGAGTTGGCCTACGGGTGATAACGTGGTGATGAACAAGGGAGGGGGGGGGAGGAGGAGAGGTGGACAGAGAGAGGGGGAATGAGTAGATGGAGAGATTGAGCGGAGGATCTGAGGAGGGGGACAGAGACAAGGGGAAGCAGGAGCTGGACAGAGAGAGGAGATAAGAAGAGAAGGACTATTAGAAGATTGGAATAAATAAAGACCCAGGTGACACTAGGTTATTCAGTTTGTTGTTAGTAAATATAGAATAACACACATACCTTTCTTCCACAGTTAGAATAGAATACGTGTCTTCCATTACATTACATTAATACTTGTTCCTTAAGTAACGAATACGGCGTACGACATTTCGTAATGATGTATATTGTGTCAGTTTAACATCAGTTTTCATTACATAATAATTTTTTTAATTTTTTTTCTTTTTTTTTACAGTTACCTCATGTCTAAAAGTTCATATATTGAGTAGAAGAAGTTGTCATTCAAAATTCTTTTAATTTGTTATTAAATGTTGGTGGGCTATCTGTCAGACTTTTAAAGCTATTTGTCAAGTGACCAAAGATTTTTGTGGCATTATAATTCACCCTTTTGTGTGCCAAAGTCACATTTAACCCAGAACAGGGAAGATCTTCCCATCTTCTGGTATTGTAGCTATGCACTTCGCTATTATTTTTGAATTGGGATGGATTATTTCACAATCGTCATCATCATTTAAGACTGATTATGCCTTTCGGCGTTCAGTCTGGAGCATAGTCCCCCTTATATAATTCCTCCATGATCCCCTATTCAGTGCTAACATTGGTGCCTCTTCTGATGTTAAGCCTATTACTTCAAAATCATTCTTAACCGAATCCAGGTACCTTTTCCTTGGTCTAACCCGACTCCTCCTACCCTCTACTGCTGAACCCATGAGTCTCTTGGGTAACCTTGCTTCTCCCATGCATGTAACATGACCCCACCATCTAAGCCTGTTCACCCTGACTGCTACACCTTAATTTTATTTTATTTAATAATTTATTTAATAATTATTTTATTTTATTTAATAATTTATTTAACAATAAAATTTCATAAGAGAATGTCTGTATTGCGAAGGTACTGCGAATATCGCTAGTTCCTTAAATAAACGTCTGCTGTGTAATCCTGGATGGACTCCAGTTATTATTCTGATTACACGCTTTTGTGCAATGATTACTCTTTCTCTTAATGATGACTTACCCCAAAATATGCAGCCATATGAAAGCAGTGAATGGAAATATGTATAGTAGGCTAATTTACTGATATGTCCATCACCAAAGTTTGCAATAATCCTAACAGCATAAGTATCTCAACTTAACTGTTTCAACAAATCATTAATATATTTCTTCCAGTTTAATTTTTCGTCAGTCCACACACTCAGAATTTTTTAATATTCTTCTGTTCAGAGTCTATATTTATCAGTGGCGTTATGCCATTTACTGTACAGTACTCTATATACTGTGTTTCCTCAAAATTTAGTGAGAGTCAATTTGCAGAGAATCACTTAATAATTTTCTGAAAGACATTATTACTATTTCCTCAGTTAATTCTTGTTTGTTGGATGTGATTACTGTACTTGTCTCATCAGCAAAAAGAGCTGGCTTTCCATCTTCATGAATACAGAGTGGCATGTCATTAATATAATAAGAACAATAAGTGACTGGAGACTGAATCCTGTGGGAAACCATTCTTGATACCTTCCCAGTTGCAGTAGTCTGCTGATTTTTGCAGAATATCTGTACTGTTAATTTGAACCTTCTGCATTCTTCCAGTTAAATCTGAACTAAACTATTTGTGTACTGTCCCACTCATACCACAATTTCGTGATTCACACAATCAAAAGCCTTTGAGAACTAACAAAATATCCAATGGGTGATGTTCTGTTATTCAGAGCATTTACTATTTGATCAGTGAAAGCATATATATAGCATTTTATGTTAAAAAACCTTTCTGAAAACCAAACTGACATTTTGTTAGTGCTTCATTTATACAAATACATGATGCTACTCTTGAATACATTGCTTTTTCAAGAGTTTTGCATAAAACTGTAAGAAGTGAGATTGGACAGTAGTTGTTAACATCAGATCTATCATCTTTCTTATGCAATGATTTAACAATAGCATATTTCAGTCTATCCGGATAAATATGCCTTTTCAATCAGTTACTATATACGTGGCTGAGAATCCTATTTATCTATTGGGAACTAGATTTTACAACTCTGTTGGAAATTCTTTCAGTTGCAAAAGAAAGTTAACGGAAAATTTTGCAAGTACATATTTCTTCATATTTATTGATTCTTCCGTCATTTCTTGGTGAAACAGTTCCACAATTATACATGAAAGGCATAATATTCTATGTATTGCATAGTATTAATGTATTAAGTTAGGCGGTTTTCTTTATACAAGGCCATCTTCAGACTTCAACTGGGTACCATACTGAAACAGGGTACACTAGTCAAGGAAAACGTTGCAATAGATGTCACACATTGAGGTGAAATATGAACGCAGAGTAAATGTCATGTTCAACTGTACTGTGGCGATACGATTATAAACATTACAGAATAGATAAGAACAGGGAAAACAAATCAGAAAACCGTTAACATTATGCTCGAAGGAACAGTGCCTATAACACATTTTAAATTAAATTAACAACCCCAATAAAAAAGGTTAATTTGTGACAAGATTACTAAAGAATAGTTTGATGATGTTTCGTGTATGGAAAGTAATACAGAAACACAGTAAAACACGGAACTGGCATTTGTAACAACAGATGCTTTTTGTTACTGTATGATCGTCGTGAAAAACGTAAAATTCCTTGGACTGCAAAAGTTCGACACCACTTGTAGAAAATTTTGAACAATATATCAAATGTTTAAACATACACAACAGAGAAAAATGTGAACGTGACGAAGTGTCCAGGAGGCTATAAGAGTTCCAGCCACGGCCGAGGATCAGGGAAAGGAGGCGCGAAACCACGTCTCAGCCGTCCATCATCCGAGGCCTGCTGCTTACAGATGAGGTGCTCAGCAAGCAGCTGGCAGTCTGTCAGTACCAGCTATGGACTTCACTGCTAGAGGAAACAAAGTGCTTCTGCGCACGTTTTCCTTACTGATCATGCTTACCATAACTGTTGGATTGTCGAGTAGTTAACTTAGTGGTTCAGAATTGCACGTGGAAGTGGGTGCACTCAAGCCAAGGCTGCCATTCCGACGTTCCTGTTTTCTAATGACGTCCATTAAATTAGTAAGGTGGAAACTCAGTAATACTCTTTTCTAACCATAATGGTGAGAGCTACTTAGTTAGTTCCATGTTCCATGGATCATTTGCACCATAAATCGCAATGATGGGTAACGAGATATTTTGCACCCGCATCGCAAATTAATCTGTAAATATGTCTACATGCTGAAAATGTCTAGCCTCATTTTTAAATATAGAAATGTGTGTCAGTAATTCCCATCCACCATTTTTCACACATTACAGTAATAGAAATTATTCCACGGAACTGAAGGATTTTTCAAGAAGAAACTTTTTCAGTTTGTTTCCAAATTTTACTTTGATGCCGGTTAGACATTTCATATCACTGGGTAAGTTGTCAAAAAGCTTTTTGCAGCGTTGTGCACCTCTTTTTACGCTAAAGAAAACTTTAACGTGAAGTAATAGATCTCATTTTTCCCTTCGGATATTGCTATTACATACAATAATTTTTCTTTCTTTAAGTGTAGTGATTTATTCACAACAGACTTCACGAGGGAAATAAATATACTGTGAAGGAGTAGTCAGAATGACCAAATCCTTAAAGAGATGACTACAGGACGTCTGAGGGTGAGTAACACATACTCCTTCAGTATGATTTGGGCAATGAGGACTTTCCTATAGATGAGATACCCCAGAACATTCTTGCATATGACATTAATGAACGAAAATATGCAAAATATGTCAAACTACTGATTTGTCTCTCCTCAAGACTTGCAATGATTACAAGTGCAAATGTGGCTGAACTAAGTTGTTTTATAGTTTGAAAATGTGCTTTTCCCAGTTTAAATTCTCTTCAACACGGACACCTAAGAATTTTGAAGCTTCCACCCCATTTGTTATTTCCTCACCGCGTGCAACACTTAACATTGGTGTAGTACCACTAGATGCGCAGAACTGAATATACTGTGTCTTTTTAAAATTGTGAAAGAGAGCATTTACAGAACCTATCAATAACACTTTTAGGAACTTTGTTTACCATTTCTTCTGTTTCTGCATGTATACTTCAATTTATTACAATACTAGGGCCATCTGCAAACAGAATTAATTCTGCTTTTTGTATCATAGACGAAAGATCGTTTACATCGTATGACGAACAGTAGCGGACCTAAAACTGAGCAATGAGGAACTCCATACCTGATTTCTCCCTAGTGAGCATGCCAGAACAATTTTGGTTGAATTACTAAGAAAAACTTTTTGCATTCTTTTGGTTATACATGATATTATCAATTAGTTGATTACACAATCAATTCCAAACTTCAGTTTCTCTAGGAGAATACTGTTATTCATACACTCAGATGTCTTAGACAAGTCGCCGAAAATACGAAACGGCGCTATTTTATTATTTTATACCTGTAAAATTTGGTGAGTGATAATGTAAATGACATTTTCAGTAGAGCAACTATTCTGCAGCCGAAACTGTTATTTGCTGAGGATATTTCGTTAACTTTTTCGTTAGTAGATAATGGCCAAAAACCCACTATGTTGGTCCCCATTAGCGTACCATACTTAAAAACCGAAGCACCTTGTAATAATTTTACTTTCAGTTTAAATCTAATTGTTGTTGTTATTATTGTTGTGGTGGTGGTGGTCTTCAGTCCAGAGACTGGTTTGATGCAGCTCTCCATGCTACTCTATCCAGTGCAAGCTTGTTCATCACCCAGTACCTCCTGCAACCTACATCCTTCTGAATCTGTTTAGTGTATTCATCTCTTGGCCTCCCTCTACGATTTTTACGCTCCAGTCTCCCCTCAAATGCTAAATTGGTGATCTCTTGATGCCTCAGAATATGTCCTACCAACCGATCCCTTCTTCTAGTCACGCTGTGCCACAAATTTCTCTCCTCCTCAATTCTATTCAATACCTCCTCATTAGTTATGTGATCTACCCATCCAATCTTCAGCATTCTTCTGTAGCACCACATTTCGAAAAATTCTATTCTCTTCTTGTCTAAACTGGTTATCGTCCACGTTTCACTCAATACGTGGCTACACTCCATACAAATACTTACACAAACGACTTCCTGACACTTAAACCACGCTCACCGGCTACTGCGTCTATCGTACCGACCGACCGGACGGCTGCGGTCAAGGCGGAACAGCCATCATCACACACAAAGACATAGAATACACAAACATAGTGCTCCCTGAACTTGAAAAACTAGAGGCAACCGCCGTCAGGGTCATGTTCAACGGAGCTTACACTACACTGGTGTCAGTACACAACAGCCCTAAAAACATTAAAACACGCGACATCAGCACAATACTCAACATAACACCGCGCGTAATAGCTGCTGGAGATCTTAACGCAAAACACCCGGACTGGAACTCACGAATACGAAACTCCAACGGCAAGAAACTATACGAACACGCACTAGGACAAAACTACTTCACACTAGCGCCGACCGAACCGACACACAATCCCTACCGGAGGGGACACAGGCCAGACGTGTTAGACATGGCCCTCATCAAGGGCATAACAACGACACTCAACGTTGCCGTTGAAAACGATCTGCCCTCAAATCACCAACCCGTTATACTGTACATTGAAGAAACACTGCAGCACATGGCACAACGCAGGATGTTAGACTGCAGGCGCGCGAATTGGACCCAGTTCAAGGAAACGCTTGACAGTCGTATCCCACCCACTCACGCGATTTACGAGACAGCCCAAATTGACGAGGCAGTCGAAACCCTCTCCGGCGCCGTCCAGGACGCAATAGCCGACACTATACCAATCCGCACACCATAACTACACAGTGCTGCCCTGCCCCAGGAAATCCTGGGCCTGATCTCAATGAGGAACCGCCTCAGGAGACATTGGCAGCGTACCAGGCGCTAGCACTTCAAACAGCACATTAACAGGCTCCAGGGTATAATCCGGGAAAAAATACAAACATTTAAGACACGACAGTGGGACCAGAAACTCGAAGGTCTGGACACCACGCGACCTGGCGTGTGGCAGCTAGCTCGACACTTCACCAGGGAGAAACTGTACACCCCCACGTTACAAGGGCCCGACGGACCAGCATATTCTGCGGAAGAAAAAGCGGAACTGATGGCCCTCACACTCGCAGCGTCATTCACACCGAACCTGGATCCCTCAGACCCAGCGTTCACACTTGCTACTGACCAGGAGGTCACACGCATCTTGGCCTAATCAGCGCGCAACATTATCCGACAAGCTAGCACAGCTGAAGTCAAATGGGCCATCATGCATACCACCGCTAGGAAGGCCCCTGGCCACGATGGCATTCAAAACCGTGTCCTCCAGGAGTCCACGGACAAAGCTGTAGACTACCTAACACATATCACGAATGCCATACTCAAGCACCAACACTTCTCCGCATTTTGGAAGACGGCCAAGGTCCTGATGTTCAGGAAGCCGGGGAAAGACCACTCCCTCCCACAAAATTACCGACCCATCAGTCTGCTGAGCGCGCTCAGCAAGATCGTTGAGAAGGTAATATTAAAACGACACCCTGAGACAGGAGCAATTCGTTTTCAGGAATCACCACTCAACAACACAACAACTCCTCCGCGTCGTTGAATACATAACACACGGATACAACACAAACAAAGCAACTGGGGCGGTATTCCTGGACATCGAAAAGGCTATCGATAGTCTATGGCACAACGGCCTAATACGCAAACTTAGCGACGCAGGGTTCCCCGACGGGCTCGTACGTCTCATACACTCATATTTCACGGACAGGAGTTTCGACACCGACGTGCAGGGCAAACAATCGACACGACATGGTATACAGGCAGGAGTACCCCAAGGAAGTATCCTAGGACCCTTACTGTTTAACCTCTACATTAACGACCTCCCAGCTACACACAACACGACGGTAGCAATCTACGCGGATGACACCGCCATCCTTGCGCAAGATTGGAAGCCCTCTAACATTAACTCACGACTACAGACTGCACTCAGAACGGCTGAGCCTTGGCTGGTGAAATGGCGTGTTAGAGTAAACGTCGACAAGTGCGAGGCCGTTCTGTTCACTAGAAGACTGAAGCAACTGCGCAAACATCAGCACTGCAACCCAATAACACTACACACACGCCCAATACGTTTCCGCGAGAAGGTCAAATACCTCGGTGTCTGGCTGGACAGGAAACTACTCTGGGGGCACCACATTCAACACGTGACCTTTAAAGCTAACGCGAGGCTCAAACAACTCTACCCTATGCTTAACAGGTGTAGCACACTGAACAGGAGGGTATCTAGGTCCATGTACATGACACTCATTAGACCCCTGATGACGTACGCAGCCCCTGTCTGGGGATACGCTGCGCCAACTCGCCTGCGCCGTCTGCAGCTCATACAGAACAAAGTACTCAAAATCATAAGCAATGCTCCGCGCTACACACGCATCGCGGACCTTCACCGGGAATACCGGCTAGATACCATCTTGCAGGTATTCCAAAAACTCTCCACACGACTGTACAATAACACGAGACACTCGCGCCACCCGTTTATCCTTTCTCTGGGCAACTACGACCACAACCATAGATGGAAGCATAACAGACCAAAGACATTACTGGCTAGGAACTAAACCTCTATGGTCCATAGAACGCTAACACGACAGTATTGGCGAGCCCTGCAACACAGTTATTACTGGAAACCCAGATGTTCGACCAGCCGAAAAACAGGCAACCGCAGGGAAACCGTACTGCACACAGTACGCAAACCAGCCACACACACCCCCTACACCGTCTGTGAGCCGATCTATGACCGATCGCCCACTAATCTACAACGACCTTGAACTGTTGCAGGGACGCAGTAACTGCAGCAAGCGCCGCAACAAGCTCCAACAACGACAAAGGTAACGATGCACGATACCTCGAACTAACATAATCACACCTTGCATGCACTGTGGCAGATAGCAAGCCGCTATTGCCCTTACTACCCGTCCTACTGTCGCAGAGGTTTTTTCCCCTTGGCTCTTGCCTTGGCACTTTTTTTCCTCTGCCCTTACAACCGCTACCCTTCGATCGCTTTCGTCCACTCTCTATCTCCTGATGGACCATGTTAATGAGTA
Source organism: Schistocerca piceifrons (assembly GCF_021461385.2). NCBI lineage: Eukaryota > Metazoa > Arthropoda > Insecta > Orthoptera > Acrididae > Schistocerca > Schistocerca piceifrons. The sequence goes on along the minus strand of NC_060140.1, from coordinate 853,926,739 downwards.
ATCTTACCCAGACGCATGGATAACATCACAGCCCGCATCCTGTGACTCCTGATTCAAAAACTAACATGTTATACGGAGGTGACAGTAGAACTTTTGGTTTGGTCACCAAGTTGGTGTGGGCATGGAGGGGCCCCATCCTTTATTAAATCTCATGTGTGTGATGCAGCGTTAAGGGTAACCGCAGCCATGGTCTCCGAGCTGATAGTCCATGCTGCTGCAAACATCGCCGAACTGTTCGTGCAGACGGTTGTTATCTTGCAAACGTTCCCATCTGTTGACTCAGGGATCGAGACGTGGCTGCACGATCCGTTACAGCCATGCGGGTAAGATGCCTGTCATCTCGACTTCTAGTGATACGAGGCCGTTGGGATCCAGCACAGCGTTCCGTATTACCCTCCTGAACCCGTTGATTCCATATTCTGCTAACAGTCATTGGATCTCGAGCAACGCGAGCAGCTGTGTCGCAAAACGTTAAACCGCAATCGCGATGGGATACAATCCGACCTTTATCAAAGTCGGAAACGTGATGGTACACATTTCTCCTCCTTACACGAGGCATCACAACGACGTTTAACCAGGCAATGCCGGTCAACTGCTGCTTGCGTATGAGAAATCGGTTGGAAACTTTCCTCATGTCAGCACGTTGTAGGTGTCGCCACCGGCGCCAACCTTGTGTGAATGCTCTGAAAAGCTAATCATTTGCATATCACAGCATCTTCTTCTTGTCGGTTAAATTTCACGTCTGTAGCACGTCATCTTCGTGGTGTAGCATTTTTAATGGCCAGTAGTTCAAATGCTTCAAATGGCTCTGAGCACTATGAGACTTAACTTCTGAGGTCATCAGTCCATTAAAACTAATAACTACTTAAACTTAACTAACCTAAGGACATCACACACATCCATGCCCACGGCAGGATTCGAACCTGTGACCGTAGCGGTAGCACGGTTCCAGACTGTAGCGCCTAGAACCGCTCTGCCACTCCAGCCGGCAATGGCCAGTAGTGAATTTCGTTAGATGTTAAGTGAAGAAAGAATCAGTGACGCCCTTTCAAACTAACCTTAACAATATTTGTTCTAATCAAGTCACAGAAAGGATCGACCTACCATACAAAAGCACTCATCAAAACTAACTGAGTGAGCTACTCAAATGTTTATTTGTGGACTTAATAAGCCGACTAGAGGCTAATTGAAATCAGGGTTTCTGACCATATTGGACTGGTGCATAAGCCCGTAGCTTTCTCCACAGGTTTTATAAACACAGCAGATACACATATCAGAGACTTCAGTCATTAATAATACATTGTTCTTCACTATTTAAAAAAGTCTGCCAACGCTGACGTATTTTTTCGATTTCTTGAATGTAGAAATTATCTGGTTTCAAGGCGAAGAAATCGTCAAGCATGTTCGGGGTGCATTTTCATCTACGAAAGAAGTTCCTTGAAGGTTGCTCGTTATAGAGTGCGTAAAATGTGAAAATCTGCGGGCGAAAGATCAGGCGAATGAGGTGCACGCTTAATGACTCGCCAACACAGGTCCTCTACAGTGTTTTCGGCCAGTCCAGCAGAATGCGGGCGGGCGTAGTCGTGGAGTACCATCACTTCACGCTGTCTTCCTGGTCGTTTACCTTGGAATGCGTCTGCAAGACGTCTCAGTTGCTAACAGCAAATGTCAGTGGTGATGGTTACACCTTGGGGAAGCAATTCGTAGACCACCACACCGTCGCTGTTCCACCAGATGCATATGGTTATCTTTTGTGGATGCGCGCAAGACGTTTTACGGGAAGTTGCTGCTTTGTTTGAACTCAACAGTTCCTTTGTTTTTCTTAAGTTAATATAAAGACACCAATCCTCGTCACCAGAAACGATACAGAATAAAAATGGTCGGTCTTGTTCACAAGTCAATTGAATACGACCAAGCAGAGAAGCACTTATGGCCACCAACTGAATTTCTCGATTTTGACTTAGAGCATGCGGTATCCATACACACGATTCTTGAACCTTCCTCATCGTATGCAAATGTTGCACTGTGCTGGAATAATCACAGTTCGTCACATTTGACAGTTCCAGAGTACGCTGACGTGGAGCATTGTGGATTAATACGTTTAAACGATCTTTATTAAACCCCGGAGGTCTTCCTGAATGTGGAGAATCAGTAATGTCGTAACGATCCTCCTTAAAACTGGAAAACGATATTCTTGCTGTGCCCTGTCGAATGACATTACATTTTTAGCGTGTCTAGCGGTACTTGTAGATTTAAGGTAGCATGTAAATATGAAAAGTCTTATTTTGGAACGTGAAATTTTCTGCTGGCTGTTTGATGCAATTCATTACGAACCCTGACTGTGGTTATGGAAGGGGGCCAACATATTTTCTTTTGGTCAGTTTGTCCGGACGTGCTTTGAAAAACAGGACATATGTCTCTCTCTGAGTGGTGATTTTGCCGTTAGATTTTTCGGATTTGGGAAATTTTGCGCCTGTAAACATGTGAACTCAGTATAATTTCGCTGTTAGCCTACTGGACTTCTGTGTCCACGGCAAGAGCTTGTTTGCACACAGAGTTATGTAGCTTCGAGTCGGGAATTTAACTCAAGCAGGACGGAAATTGACTGTGAACATTTCGACTGGGAAGAATTTTGCAGTTTTTTTTTCAGATTAATTTAAATTTGTAGTTATTTTTAAACCTCTATATGGGGTCTCGAGTCACATTATGTCCAATTAGCAATAAAAATTATGTTCCCACTAATCCACTATATTATAGTAGATTAAAGGAATTGCTGAATAAACATTGAACATTCCTGAAATTTAGGCATTTTGTTGGGCTTCCTCATTTACGTGCCGCAGCTGCTTACCCAGCCTAATAGACATTTTATCTTGATTGTGTGTATCTGTGATCGTCAGTTTAAATTTTTTTGACACTGCAAGCATTGCGACCACAAAGTCTGTGGCGTAGAGACGAGCCACTGGCATAAATCAGTGGGTTAAGTTATGAATTTTACTACCACACAGTTGGCCATTCATCTCTTACGCCCGCAACCAAAGCTTACAGCGACTTCCTAGCAGATGTTGAAGTGCCTCGGTAACAAGCTGCAGAAGTCACACACTAGGAGTCTCAGTCTCTCCTGGTGTTCAACAAAATCTCCTCTTGGCATGTCCTTACATCCGAATGACCATCTTGAATTCTTCGTCTCCCCCATCGAATAATTTGTGAGCAACTTTCTAATAAAGTCATTTCTCATACTAAAAGACATACACCATCGAAAAACGTGTATCCCTTAACTCAGCCCTTGGGACCTATATCAGGTTGAATTCATAAAACAGATGGAGAAAATCCAATGAAAATGGCGCGCCTCGTCACGGGTTCGTTTAGCAAGTATGAAATTGTTACGGAGATGTTCACTAACTCCAGTGGCAGAGGCTTCGAGAGAGGAACGCTGTATCACAGAGAGGTTTGCTGTTGAAATCCCCAGAGGCTATGTTCCATGAAGAGTTGGGCAACATACGAGGGTTGTTTGATAAGTCTGGTAAAAATGGAAGAAAAAAGTTGTTTCGTAAACAACTCGGCTTCCTTCTCGACATAGTCTCCTGTGAGAAATATACACTTGAGACAGTGACCTTCCAGCTTTATTACCCCACTACAAAATACTCGTTAAATACAACTATCACTTCCTCATTTGATGAAAAGTCCTTCCTCGCAAGCTAAAGTTTCAAATTAGAGACCAGGACGAGGTCCCTTGGGGCTAAGTTTGGTGAACGGGGTATATGTGGAATCAATTCACAGCCCAGTTCATGCACTTTCACCATTGTCAACGCTGATGTGTGGGATGGTGCGTTATCCTGGTTAGAGAGCATATTCTTGCGTGGAAACCTTCGTCTTTCTTCAGCTGAGGCAAGTTTCAAACTTTACAACAATGAAGCATAATAGGGTCCAGTTACGATTCTTTCTTTTTCCAACTAATCTGTGAGATATGTTCATTGGGAGTCCCAAAAACACAGTGGCCATCGCCTCAGCAGCTGACAAAATGGTGTCTTCCGTCTTCGGTGCACTTTCAGCAGCATTTGTCCATTGTTTCGACTGCTGTTTTGACTCTGATGTGCCTTGTAATGGATCCACGTTTTGTCAACACACTCTAATCGGCACAAAAAGTCTCACGGATTGTGATTAAACGTCGTCATTGAAATGTTGTGCCGGATGCGCTTTTGTGCGAGTGTGAACAATCGCAAACACCTCGCAATCGCACGCACCTCGGTTCATAATCAGTTCTACATGCAGAATATCATGCACTCGCTCATTTTAGATGCCTACAGTCTCAGCAATGACATGAACTATTTATTATTCGACGATCTTACATTACCATATCATGGATTTTGTCCATGGTTTCCTTTGTGGTGACGTCAACTGGACGGCCGAAGCTCGTTTCTTCGAATGGTTCAAATGGCTCGGAGCACTATGGGACTTAACATCTGAGGTCATCAGTCCCCTAGAACTTAGAACTACTTAAACCTAACTAACCAAAGGACATCACACACACCCATTCCCGAGGCAGGATTCGAACCTGCGACCATAGCGGTCGCGCCGCTCCAGACTGTAGCGCCTAGAACCGCTCGGCCACCCCTGCCGACTCTCGTTTCTTCTTCTGTGCTTTTCCGAGCACCTATAAATTCATGTATCCAAAGTTAAATGGTCTTGAATGATGGGGCAGAGTCCACGTGAACTTCATCCAACTCTGTTTTGATTTTTTAAGCAACTAACTCTTCAAATGATAATGTTTAAGTGGCAGAGCGGTTCTAGGTGCTTCAGTCCGGAACCGCGCTGTTGCTAAGGTCGCAGATTCGAATCCTGCCTCTGGCATGGGTGTGTGTTATGACCTTAGGTTGGTTAGGTTTAAGAAGTTCTAAGTCTAGGGGACTGATAACCTCAGATGTTAAGTCTCATAGTGCTTAGAGCCATTTGATAATGTTTAATAACAACACGAAACTCGCTTTTCTCCATTTTCAATCGCAGTCAACTCATTGAAACATTTCAACGATGTACAGTGTCTAAAATGGTCATACTATCCTTGGAGTAATCAAGCTTAACAACCATGAAGGGACAAAAACATTCGAATGTTCCATGAAAATTTATCAGGCTTATCAAATCACCCTCCTTTTTCCTCCTCCCACATACGACTCATGAAATGACCATGTCGGAAGAACAGGAGAAATTGAGAGTTCATATTGAGATTTAGCGACAGTCGGTCTTGCCAGGGAAAAAGTGATATAATGTGAACGCCACCTGCAACATATGTCAACTTCCAGCTGCTCTTACTTTCTGTACCTGCTACCTTGTGAGTACTTTTGCTAAGATAATCTGTGCCCGCTAATTGATGTCTGCAATGAGACAAACTTCACTCAGTCCAGACGGGAAGACTAAACGACACCCTTTGGAGAGTTGTGTGTCTCCTAAAGTAGAACATGACAGCGCTTGTGTGGGGGCAGCGTCTCCGGTATTCAAATGGGACGCGAAAGAGTCTTGTCTTGTGCTTAGTCTGTGGATGGTCTGACGAATGTAGAAGGAGAGGTTGGCTGGCATGGGGCTTGGATTTTTGTGTGAAAACCTGCGATGAGATTTGCACACTGCGTTCTCTGGTTAAGAGCTATAAGTGACGAGATAATGCATTTCATAGCACAACTTGTCGTCTTATATTGCTGCAGAGAATTCATGCCTGCACCCAGTGGCGCATTTACATACAGGCCCAGTAGGCCTAGGGGCGGCACCTTAAGGAGGGATGCATTTTTTGATCTGTACTCATTTTAACCTTTCACTTTTAAAATAACTGCGCTTACGAAGACAAAAATTTTTAAAATTATTAAACAACTTGCTAGTTTAAATAAGCCTTATGAACGAAATTCGACAATATAAGCTTGGAAGTTTGAAACGTTATTATTGCGAGAATGTTGTCGGCTTATATTTAACACTGCCATATTTTCCCCGTGAAAATACCGAGACTTCTGAAAAGCTGTGATAAACTAATCAGCAGTTTCTTAAATACTGTAAGATGTGTGCGCCTCAGTATGTAAAACCCGACTGTACTTAAATTTCTTCTAGAAATTACGGGGAAGTATCAAGTCAACCCTCCATTAGTGTAATTAATGTGAAAGCTCTGTGGTCTTCAATATCTGAGTTTTGATTTAATGACACCCGTGTAACAAAGCATGTTGGTACTGGGAATGTTTTACATTTTTAAACACATTTTTATATGAAAAGAACGTAAGCAGAATATCTAATAATGTGTGAAATACACTTCACAACACTTTAAAAATTTTATTTATTTATTTACTTAGTTACTTTTTTTGGCGAAAGAAGAAGAAGAAACCAATTTTCGTTTGACTCATTTACTCTCCTGCAGCCTGCACGATATCAAAGTTCCCACTCTATGCAATCCAATAGTACGTGGCATTGCAAATTTTATATTAATCTTCTTAACTAAGATTTTTTCTTCGAGGAAAGGTTATTTTTATTTTATGTTGGAATATAAGGTGCGTTTGCGTGTAGAAATAACAGTAGTGTTTCACAAATGACAACACACCACATCAACTGCCAACAAGACTACTTAAACTTTGTAGTCTGTCTTCTCTGCCCACAGAAACCGCTAAAATGTTGTAACAATAAGTGGGATAAGAGTCGATCCAGCACACCTCAAAGCAAGAAATCTAAAAAATTATTTGCTTTTTAAATTAGAAAGACAGTGTCAAGAATAATCAGAACATATTTTCGCCCCAGCTAAAATTCCAGCGACACGGGAAACGGAAGCCAGTAAAGGGACTGTCCTGTTTTCTTTACGAGACGAATTCCAGCCGGAAGATGGGCTTCTACTGTTCACTGACAACAGAGAAACAGGCGACAATGAAATTAAATTATTCTGCATTGTCGTTCTTTCGTAGCACAGTTACTTCGAGTTACCCGAGTTTGTCAGCTCATCACTCCGTGTTAAAAGCAAAAATCTTTGTGCTCGTGTGCCGTGTTTAAAGTAAAAAGCTTTGTGCCCATGTGCGGTGTAATATGACTGGAACTGGATACAGTCTTTCTTTCTTTCCTTTTACAATTTTTTTCTCTTGTTTTAATTGTTGGTTGACAATTTTGTAAGTGCCTTTACATGAATAGTAGTGAAAAACGCAAACGTGCAAAATTAAGTTGTGCGGCATTTCGGAAATTATCGAGGGAACTTGGCAGAGCAGATACATTTTTCGCAAAAAATGTTGGTGGTTCAACTTCGAGTTCAAGTAGTATGGGTGATATTTCTGGAACTGCAGCTGTTGTAAAAGAAGTAAATAAAGACGAAACAAAAGTTAAAAATGAAGAAAAGCAAATTGTTCCTGATTTCGAGTTTCACGAAAAACTAAGTGTCGAGTCAGATATTACAAAAAGAAATAACCTCGTTAGTGATGATCCTGCAGAATGGTGTGTCAATGAATCAACAATCGCATTCTCTTACAACGTGGCATTAATCAAAATTGTAATGGTGATTTTTCTAATTCAAAATGATCAATAGTAGATAAAATTATATATTTCAACAAAAATATGTTTTACCTTAAACTTTTTAATGGTGAACCAACTTTGAGTGATTTTCTAGTATACTCCTGTACCACCGGTGCTGTTTTTTGTGCACGTGTTTGCAGTAGTGAAGAAGCTAACAAGTCGTGGACTTTCCCTACGTGGACACGTTGAAAGATTCCACTCATTACATAATGGTCAGTTTATGATCTCTCTTGAACTTATAGTCGAGTTTGACCCTTTTTTCACAGAGCACATTGAACGATATGGAAATTCAGGGCAGGGACATACAAGTTATCTTTCTTCAACAATTTGTGATGAAATAACAAAGCTTCTTTCTGAACGAATAAAAAGAATTATCAAAGTGAAATAAAACAGGCCAAAATTTGTCTATAATAGTAGGTTCTCCTGTGGACATTTCACATATTGATAAATTATCTTTCATATTAAGATATGTGAACGAGAATGGTGAACCTGTTCAATGATTCCTTCTGTTTTTACCAAACCTGGGACACAAGTCTGAAAATTTATCTGAGATTGTACTAAAAGTCTTGTCTAGAAATTCCATTGATATTACTGACTGTAGAGGCCAGTCATATGACAACGCAAGCAATATGTCAGAAGCCTACACTGGTTTTCAGACATACATTAAAGAACGAAATCCGAAAGCGCATTGTGTGCCTTTTGCAGCACATTCTTTGAATTCAGTCGGTACTAGTGCAGTAAAACAGAAAAAAGTTTATCAAAAACACGTTGGTAGCAAGCGAGGAAGCGTCTGTAAGTCGATATGAAAACTGGGAGGACGTCAACAATGTCTTCACACATATCGCCAATAATAGTTTGAAAAACCACTTGTGCGAAATGAGGCTTCAGCTTTATTGAATCAACTCAGCAAACTAGAAACAGTATTCATATGACAATTTGGAAGGACACACTCCATAGATTTATTAGTGTAAATCTTAAACTGCAAAGTGTAAATATTGAGACTAAAATAGAGCATGAATTACATGACTCACTTTGCAGTATTTATTGCATCTGTTCGTCGCATGTTCTGCTATTATGGAAATAAGTCCATGGAGATTGTGACTGATATAGACTATGAATGCACATATAAAAGATCACGGAAACGGAAATGTTATGATGACGAAGAAGCGGACTCTGAAGAAGTTTTTCTCACTGTAAGGGAAAACTTTAGACTCGAAACATTTCTCCCAGTACTTGACAACTCGTACGCCGAATTAGTGAGGAGGGAGGAAAGCTATAGAGCACTGTTGGACTCCTTCACAGTTTTCAGTAACCTTATGAACAGTTCACCTGACGATTTTGCTGAACGTGCAGCAAAACTCCAAGTGTCGTATGATCCAGATTTAGGGCCTTCCTTCCCTAGTGAACGTGTACATTTCGCGGAAATTTTGAAGTCTTCTGAGATTAGTGAATACCAGTCGAAACGAATAAATTTTTACGAAAAGAGAGGTTTCTGCGTTGTCTAAGGAGAGATTGAACGCCTTGTACATTCTTCACATCGAAACCGACCTCCTAACTGATTACCGTCTGAACTATGAAGATATGATCAACGAGTTTCCTGCCATCAAAGCCAGATGCAAACTTTGCTGATTGGTGAGTTAATTTATTTATTCATATTAGTCTTAAAAATTTAAGATTATAAGGTGATTTTTATTATAATTTAGAGCACATTCATTGGATTTACAAACTATGTATTACGCCCTACGATACTAAACAATACCCGAATGACCCAAGCCACTCGGCACTGTACAGTGTCTCCAAGTGTCGTATGATCCAGATTTAGGGCCTTCCTTCCCTAGTGAACGTGTACATTTCGCGGAAATTTTGAAGTCTTCTGAGATTAGTGAATACCAGTCGAAACGAATAAATTTTTACGAAAAGAGAGGTTTCTGCGTTGTCTAAGGAGAGATTGAACGCCTTGTACATTCTTCACATCGAAACCGACCTCCTAACTGATTACCGTCTGAACTATGAAGATATGATCAACGAGTTTCCTGCCATCAAAGCCAGATGCAAACTTTGCTGATTGGTGAGTTAATTTATTTATTCATATTAGTCTTAAAAATTTAAGATTATAAGGTGATTTTTATTATAATTTAGAGCACATTCATTGGATTTACAAACTATGTATTACGCCCTACGATACTAAACAATACCCGAATGACCCAAGCCACTCGGCACTGTACAGTGTCTCCAAGTGTCGTATGATCCAGATTTAGGGCCTTCCTTCCCTAGTGAACGTGTACATTTCGCGGAAATTTTGAAGTCTTCTGAGATTAGTGAATACCAGTCGAAACGAATAAATTTTTACGAAATGAGAGGTTTCTGCGTTGTCTAAGGAGAGATTGAACGCCTTGTACATTCTTCACATCGAAACCGACCTCCTAACTGATTACCGTCTGAACTATGAAGATATGATCAACGAGTTTCCTGCCATCAAAGCCAGATGCAAACTTTGCTGATTGGTGAGTTAATTTATTTATTCATATTAGTCTTAAAAATTTAAGATTATAAGGTGATTTTTATTATAATTTAGAGCACATTCATTGGATTTACAAACTATGTATTACGCCCTACGATACTAAACAATACCCGAATGACCCAAGCCACTCGGCACTGTACAGTCAATTCGTACTGATACTGTAGTGTATTACAACTGATCCTTATTCTTGGCGTCTGCTGAAATGTATAGTTATCGCTGAAATATGCGTCATCGGAGAGTACGCTCAGATGAAAAAGTGTTAATAAATAATGTAATTCATTTCTGTCGATAAATACGTAAAAGATTTGCAAATACCGTAAAAAAGAGTTATGGTGGGAGCAGTAGCTACAGTACAAAATACATGGATTAAAGATATTGTGTACACTTATTATCTGGTCTGTAAAATTATGTAATAGCAAATCCTGTTATGTGTTTGTTCGTCGGTATTTAGTTATTAGTTCATGCACGGAAGTTTCTATTTTATTTTCATTTCTTATGCTTTCCTGTAGATTCATGTATTAATACCGAACGTGTATTTTTTTTATCTGCTACACATTCAAGTTATTAGATCGTAAAACAACAGTTTAATTTTAATTTTGAACGCATCTCTGTAAAGGTACGTATTCATTTCTAATGTACGACACGTTCACTTCAATTTTTTGATCGGAACACAACATTTTTTATTTTATTTCAACGTTTTCGTGTAAATAACATATTAAAGGTGAATGTATAACAAAACCCTTTGTCTCCTACACGCTCTGCTGAATTTTTAGGTCATAAAAGAAAAATAATTTTCTTTGCGTTCGTTTCTGTTGTCTTTCGACAGAAGAATGTGTTAACACAATTCAGTTTTAAGTTTGTTTTATCCGCTCCATACACCCAGTACAGTTCAGGAACCATATTACATTTTGATTGAGCACAACTAAACCACTGACGCGTCATTCAGAACAAGGAATAGCAGCGTATGGAAACAGCTGTCAGTACTCCCACCCAAAATGGCAATTGTGAAGGGATCGGGTAGTTGTTATTATTTAAAACATGTTTTTTTTTGGGGGGGGGCGCATATAATATGGTGTGGCTAGGGGCGCAAAATTTTAAATCCGCCACTACCTGCACTGAACCATTTTGACGTCTTTGGTTTCTATTAATGTGGGTCAGTATTGATTTTCTCTATAATATGATTCTAAGTCATGGCCTTCTTCATTCGTGTAACGATTCTTGGTGTTTTGTTCGGTTTCTTGAATGCTTTGTGGCCAAGTTGTTAATGTAGAATTAACTATGTTCTTAGGAGCGCCTGGTCCCTGGCACGAATCCACCTGGCGGACTTGTGTCGTGGTCCGGTGAGCTGTCCAGTCTGTGGACGGTTTTCAGGTGGTTTTCCATCTGCCTCGGCGAATGCAGGCTGGTTCCCCTTACTCCGCCTCAGCTACACTATGTCGGAGATTGCTGCAAGTTCTCCACGTACTCGTACACCACCATTACTCTACCATGCAAACATCAGGGTTACACTCGTCTGGTGTGAGATGTTCCCTTGGGTGTCCACTGGGGGCCGAACCGCACAATAACCCTGAAAGAGTGGTTCGGTGTGGGGTGGCGGAGGGGTGAAGTGGACTGCGGTAGTCGTCGTGGGGTTGTGGACCACTCTGGCTGCAGTGGGAATGGAGACTCCCCGTCATTACTAGGCCCCCAGTTAACATACAATACAATACAAACTATGTTCTTCCATTTACAATGAGCATTGTTTTGAACTGAAATAATCAGTAATTTAAACATAATCTTTATGAATTTTATGTATGTCCCTTGCCATTACTAAACTAAAAGCTTTATTTAACGATTCCATTTAGCAAGCCACGCGCTCATCGGCCTTACAAACTGTACGGTAGTGGGGATTCAACCATGATCACCTGTCCTTCAGCAGACGTGTTAATTCACTGAGAGTTGCTTGCAGTCAGCATTCATTTATTCAGCACAAGACTGGTAGAATGACCGTCATGAAAGCACACATATCACATTCAGCACAAGACTGCTAGAGTGGCCGTCACGAAAGTAGACGCTTCATTCAGCACAAGACTGTCAGGGTGGCCGGCACGAAATTCGACGATATCTCAAGGTCTCACCCACTCCCTGCAGCCCGCCAACGCTAAGCGTTGTCATTTGCCCGCCTTATAGCTTTGTTGCCACGTATTCACTCTTTAACAGATAACAAAGTCGGCGCCAGGCGAATGTTCTGTGTTTCTGTGCGATATCGTATGTACACAGGTGAGGGTCAGGCTTCAGTGCAACGGTACACTAACATTTGTTTTGTAGTGAGCGAAATGCAGGAGCGACAGCCTACATGTAGTGCTTCTCTGGTCAGTGTGTGTAAAGGATGAAAAGACATTCGAAAATAATCTACAATTGTTGTATCGAAGGTACTGCAGTTTTTTATTGATCTGGCCGACTGTGAAGAAGCCAAGAATAAAATAAATTTTACAACAAAAAATCTCTTGGTATTGCCGAACCGACTGTATTCGTGCATCAACATCGCAGAATCTCTAAATGTAACCACGTGATTTGACTCTCCAAGAAAGGCACAGGAATGAAAAAGGAAATTACAGGAATTTGTAGATTTCGATAAAAAGTTGGTGCTTATAACTGTAGTTCGATACTGCGACAGAGGAGAGTATCCGAAAGCTAGAAAAATACAGCGCAATCACCGTGAAAATATTAATTATTGTGACACAGAGACCTCCATTGTTTGTATTCTCCGCTCAGTTTGGTTCTGATTCAGAAAGTGTAGTGATGGACGAAAATTTGCGGTGGAATGCAGAGACATTGCACTAGCAACAACGAAGTTTTGTGAAAAATGCACTTACTGCGTGCTGAGGACAATGGTTTTGCGATACACTTCGGTTTCACAGAACCACATACAAAAACATATTTTGCTCGTGTTCAACAGAAATGTAGGCCTGGAAGTACCCACTGTTACTTTTGTATAGCGTATACCGGTGATTTGGGCGATGGGTGCACAGACGAAAGGCCAGTAAGAAATGTAAATAAAAGACAATTCGGGAGGCAGGGAATATTCTCGACCGTATTAAGGTGAACCGTCGGTACTAAAATCCTGGCGGCGGCAAACGAGTACTGGTGCAATGTCACACGCGGGGTTTCTCGCAAATAAAATGCGTTTATACGTGACACGATACAACAATCATGCTGCATATCTTACCAAAATTAATTTCATAGTTTTCTTAAGAACTTTATCTGTGGAAGTTTCTACAACGCCCAACAGAACGCAGATTCATCAGCGATGAAATTTTTCACAACCCATGCGGAACAATTTCACTTCTTCTACGGTATTTTATTCTTCATCTGAGAATACTTTTATTTTTTTGTGACAAAATTATGTATCACATGCATGTATAAATATTAAGAATGTTAAGAATATTTTCAAGCCCAATTTGGCACTCGTTCTTTTTTTCCACAAGGTGAAGTAAAAAAAAAATTCTTCAAAATTTCTTGCAACGTTAGTATTTACTTTTGTTTCATAGCCCCTGGAAGGATTTTCTTTTGGAAAGTGCAGTATCATATTCTGGACTAAAAATAGAGATGATTAACTTTTTTTGTTTTAAGTAACCATTGAAATTACGGCTAGCTGACGGCCACTATAGTAGCGTTTTCGTATGAATGTTACAGGCTGCAGAAGGTAAGTTTACATCACGATTCTCGGGGCTATTAACGACAGGATCAACTGAGTCTTCTTCTTCAGTATTTCCAGTCTTTCTGTGGAAAGGTATTTAAGATACAACTGTGAGCCAAGCACGCTCGTAGCACATATTTCGTCTGTAACATGTAGTATTTATACATATCGTAAGTCAAGTGATGGATACATTGATAGGAAACTGGATCACTAAATTATATATTAAGCCATTTGATTAACAATGATCCCTGCTATAACTTATTCTTAAAGTAATGTCAGATACTGTTAAGATAAAATTTTCATGGCTCAGTATTCACTGTTTATAAGTGGTCATTTTAATCAGGGTAATTGTTTCCTACACATTCTTACACGTACTCAGAATTTAGCAACAAGCAGGGCAGTTACAAGTGTTACCACAAGTACCAACCACCACAGACTCTGAGATGGCTTCTGGAGTACAAATGTAGATGCAGATTAAGCAACTTCGTGTCCCACTGAGTCTCAAGCATTGTCAGGATCCTGCGACTGTTTCCTCCGTTGTACTCTCATCATCCTTAAGTACTAGCGAAACAAAACATAGATAGTCATCAGGTCTCCTGGCTTCTGCAACAGTTATCACAAGTGGTTTTGTCTGGGCAAGTACATCTTCCTACTGTTTCTCGGTAAGTCTGGAGCTTCCTTACACAAGCACAAACCACCTGCCAAGAGGACATCCCACACATGTATGCCCTTCTCTACGCATGAATTCTAACTTCAGGACGTTACTCATATATAAAACTGGAGATAAACAGATCATGTCGAATTACATATCTGTTTCACTCCGTCCAGTATTTTGAAACGAATACTGACACGTTTATCTCTCAGTTTGACTTTCGTGTATGATGCTCCTCATGCAAAGCAATATAAGACTCCACAAATGAAGTCTTGACGAAGCTAAACAAGGAAAATTATCGTGTTGGCATGTTCTGTGAGGATACCGAAACGTTTGCTTGGATTACAACACACTGTTTGGCAAACTTAAGTGTTACGGCATTAATGGCGTCCCTGCTGTGTGAATAACAGAGAACAGAGTGCATCATTGACAAACAGTGTCAAAGGAACGAGGCTGAACTCAGGATGGGGGATGTAAGGTAACTCATATTTGCAGATAAGAGAGCATTTTACTTCATTCCCAGTTGTGCTATTTCACATACATGAAGTGAATGTTTGAGAGCTGCAGCACGTACGGTGTAAGGAGAGAGCGGTAGGTTCCCACACTGGGTAGCAGAGACGGTTGGCCATGTGGCGCTTTCAGGGCCAGTGGGATGGGGTGCACATGCGGGAATCGCTCGTGACTTCAGCAGAGAGATATGTAGCGAAGATTTATTCTGGAGTGAATCAAGTAATTGTTGTTAGTAAATATTTGCTAACAAACGTTGCCTTTTGTCACTCCTACATTTGTAGGAGTCTACAGGTCATAAATACTATCTTTCAGCAATTTTACAATACCAGGAAACGTTGATATTAATAAATAAGTTAATGACTTTGTCATAACAGAAGATGTACAATCTTATACGAATTATACCCATTGTACACTCAAGTCACAGACTGTACACCCTTTATACCACCATCTATGGACGCACTGGCTAAAGTAAGACATTTATGGAGGTTTAGCACAACTGACGGCTTCTTGCAGGGATCATACCATATAGTGTCCCACAAGGATCGATACTGGCACCAATCTTGTTCTCAAGCTACATAAATGGTCTTCCAATGACGTTAAATTACTCTACGAAAATCTTAATTTTTTTTCACTACACAAATCGTACTGATAAAGGATTACAAATTAACGTTACCAGATATGATTGAGATGATAACTCAGTTGACCTATAAGTGGTTGATAGTTGCGTGTGTGTGTGTTGAAACGTCCCCTTAGAAAAATTTTCTGAATTACTGTGCTGATAAACCTCTTACGTTATTTGCTTTTCAAACAGCTGAGCAAAACTGAACGTACTCAAACATTCACTAAAGTGACACACAATACTTTTAGCGCAACGCAATCTGACTTTCAGTAATCGCTACAAAGAACGGCCCTGACTAACATTAAGCTATACCTTTCACAAATCACTTACCTCACAAAAATCTTCGTTACTCGAACTACTGCAATACAGCGAACGCCACTACTGCCAGCTAAATAAAAGATTCAAACTACTGAAGGCACTAACTACTGATGGGCATAGTTGGCAAATGAAAGATTTTGATAGAGAACAAACAATGTATTTACCTTAATAATGTTGAAAAGTCATAATATACATAGCAGTTCATGACATCCAGTCTTACAAATTTCAAAACTCCGCCATCTCTCTCCCCACATCCACCACTGCTGGCGGCTTACCTCCAACTGCGCAACGCTACGCGCTATTAACAGCCAACTGCCCAACACTGCAATAGCCAACAACAATGCAAACCAACCACAGACTGCATACAGCACAGCCAGTGATTTTCATACAGAGCGCTATGTGGTGTTATCAATAAAAAAACCTATACAGTCTACTTACAGTGTGTGTGTGTGTGTGTGTGTGTGTTTCGGCTCAACGGGTGCTCAACAGCGAGGTTATCAGGGCCCTGACACATGTCAAAAGACACGAATATGGATAACATCGCTAAATTGTTGCATACAGTGAGGATGACTACCTACAGAACGACATTCATACACTTATTCCCACCTCACTTACGTTGACCCACACAATCACCCTATCTCACATGCCTTAAGACAACGGAGAATGGTGAAAGGTGCGATACACGGGATTAAAACACAAGTAAAACTATAGAGGAGCTCAAACAACGGCATAGGCTAATGTGACCGGCTGGCCGCTTACAGTAAACGTCCATGAACCGGTTACCCTGTTAACACATAAAACCTTAGGAGAAATGTTCGAAAATTCATAAAAATTTAAAACGCTAACCACATTCGTTGGAAAGTCACTTACAATAGAGAGCAGATCTGTCGGCAAATCTGCTACTAGCCTTTGGTCTGTAAATAAGACACAGTCTAGCAGTGATCTGTACGCCACAAGCACGACACATTGGAGGACCCTCTAACCAGACCGATGACCCATGCGCCATGGAGCTGTGGCCTGTATGAAGACGAGTAAGGAGGACGTCTTCCCGTCGACATTGCTTGAAGGACGTACGCCATGGCCGGGTTGTGGGCTTTAGTCTCATCGATGCAAGACTCTGCATCTCAACAGCGAGGCGATAACCTGCAGAGGGATGGTACGCTGAAATAAATGAGGATCACGACATGCCTCCCTGGCTTCCAGATCCACCCTTTCGTTCCCCACAATACTCGTGTGCCCTGGTACCCAGCAGAAAGAAACGTCCTTCCAGAGCCGTTGTAGCTGGAGGAAGGCTTCCTGGATATTCTGGACTACCTTATCTGCTTTCTAGAGAATGATGGGCACTCAGAGAATCGGAAGAAAAAAATAATTTAGTATTTCAATCATGTCTCATCCACGTCAGTGCCCGCAAGATTGCCTACAACCACGCATCGAAGACAGTAAAGTCTTGAGGCAGTCAGATGTCGAAGACAGGATCAGGGAAACAACAGAGCAACCAACGGTTCTGTTTCGACCCATCCGTAAAGACAGCTGTAGAGTTGCGGTGCTCAGTTAGAATGTCTTTAAATTATGTCTCAGAAACAAATGCAGGAATGCAACCTCTCTCGTACTGCACTAAATCTGAAATTGCTCTACAATGTAGTAAGAGATAGATTGCTACTTACCGTAAAGAAGTTGGAAACAGGCACAATTGAAAGACACGTACATAAAGCTTTCGACCAGAGCTTTCATCAGCAAAAGAGAAACACACACCATTCAAACACACAAGCAAGGCCCCTAGAAACTGGACCTTGTGTGTATGAAATGTGTGTGTTTATATTTTGCTGTGGAAGCCTGTGGCCGAAAGCTTTACGTAAGCGTCTTTTAATTGTACCCGTCTTCAGCTTGACGTGTCGTCTTTACAGTAACCAGCAAACCATCTATTCCTACATTGTTGACATTCCTACGTGGGGTTTCCATCGTTCTAAAATGACTCTGGTCTTTCACACCAAGTGACTCCACCACACGCTAGATGCGTATCCCAAACGGCCTTGTTACCCGTCAACGATTGAAGAAAAGGCGACCCAAAGGCGGACATGCAACAGTATAGCATGCAGGTGAATTCGGAGAATTTACATGACTGACACACCATGAGGAGCTGCCGTCAGATTATAAGTGGCTGTTCACCAGCCTCAGCACAGATACTGGGTATGGGGCTGGTCCTATAAGCGCCAGTGGGCAACCTAATCCCCTCATGGTGGTCAGCGTCAGTGATCTTCAAGTAAGGAGGCCTCACCTATCCATAAACTGTGCACCCATAGCCTAGCAGCGAAAGGCCTATAAAACTGAAGGAGACGGGCCCTGTCCGCTCACCAACACCTGTGGCTAAGGCACTTCAAGGTATTCAGTGCCTTTAGGATTCTGGCTTTCAGGTCTCTCAGGTGTGGCAACTACGACAATTTGGAGTCAAAACTGAGGCCCGGAAACCTCATTGAATCTTTAAAACATAGAACCGTGTCCCTCATGTGCAAGTCAGGTAAATTAAAAATATAACGAGAACGATTAAAATGGACACACACACACACTTTCTTGCAGAAAACTGAAAACCCCTCTTTGCAACCCACTTTTCTAGTCTCTGCACTGTAAGCTGCAACTGCCTAGTCGCTGTTGCAGCACTGGAGGAGGAACAGAAAACGCAAAGTCGTCCACAAATAAGGAGCACTGTACAAGACTCCTCACCATAGACGTGATGCTGTTTATGGCTGGGCAAAGAGGGTAACACTTAAAACACTGCTCTGTGAGACACCATTCTCCTTCTCGAACGATAATGGGTTACCAAGTCGGAACCTAAAAAGCCGCTGAGACAGGAAGGATAGGGAAGTGGCCACAAAAGCCCTATTGATGAAGTTGCTCCTGAATACTATGTCTCCAAGTAGTGCTGTAAGCCGTACTGATGACAAAGAATATGCTGATACAGTGATGTTTGCATAGGAAAGCATGATGAATAGACACGTTTGGCACGGTCGGGTTGTCAACATTGAACCGAAATCTCCAGAATCCACACTGAGATCGGCTAAGTAGTTATCTGATATCTAACGACCAGACCAGATAACTGTTGACCATTCGTTCCAGGGTCTTTCCTACACAGAGTGTTAAGGCGCTGCTTCTGGAACTATTGGGAGATGTGCGGTCCTTTCCTGGTTTGGGAAAAGGGATCAAAATTGTCTCTCTCCAAGAGACGGGAAAGTTACCTGCTCTGCTATTGTCCGAGCGATGTCTCCAGACACGCCTGTTTCAGCACTGCTGCTATTGGTTAACAACTGTGATTTCCAGAAATCCTCCTGATGGCTTCCTATACTTTTGTATAGGAAGTGGAAATGTTGATAAAGTCCAGGAACGCTTGCCATGACCTTTTTCTTGTTCTTCTTAATAACGTGTCGAGCCTTGGCTCTTGTGACCCGAAAGGCTGTGAGATTGTCTGCTGTTGAGTGGTAGTTAAACCGTCAAAGGGCCTCATGCCTGTCCCGGATTGATGAGTGGCACTCAGAGTTCCACCAAGGTACTCATTACCTCCTAAGATAGCTTGAGGACTTTGGAATGGATAAATCAGAGGCATGGTGGATCACTCGTGCAAAGCGGTCCATCCATTGCTGGACGCTGTTATGGTGTTCACACACAGCCAGCTGGCTGAACAGCATCCAGTTAGCCCTGCTGACCAACTATTTTAGAGGCTAATGTTCAAATACTGCTCCA
This sequence comes from Schistocerca piceifrons, assembly GCF_021461385.2. Lineage (NCBI taxonomy): Eukaryota > Metazoa > Arthropoda > Insecta > Orthoptera > Acrididae > Schistocerca > Schistocerca piceifrons. Next base: position 853,907,193 of record NC_060140.1, on the reverse strand, counting down.
TCCAGTAGGTGAATGTGGAGTGGGAAGTGGTCACTGGAATGAACGTCGTCAATGACTTCCCACTGAACAGAGTCCATGAGGCCTACAGAACAGAAAGACAGGCCGATGGCTGATAATGACCCAATAGCAGCTCAGACATGAGTGGGACTACCTTTGTTGAGGAAGTGAAGCCTGTGAGATATCATAAGGCTCTACAAAACCTGACCCCAAGAGCAAGTAGAGGTTGAGCTCCATAAGACGCGATGGACATTGAAATCTTCCCATAGGGGAAATGATTGGGAGAGTAGCTGCATAAAGTCTGTGAGAGCCTCATAGTCTATTGCATCTTGCAGAGTGAGCAAACTGCTTGCAGGTCAGCAGCCAGAGGGAGAGCAGAGGAGTGACGTTCATTACTGACAAGCACAGCGACTCCTCCTTTGGCCCTTACTCCAGTAAAGTCATCCTTCAGGCAAAGTGTATAGCTCTATAGTACAAGGGTATCAGACGATATAAACTGCGTTTCCTGCCAATACAAACACAGGGGCGTTCCTATGCTAGGAGTTTCATTTCCTTCGCATGGATCCTGAACCCATTACCGTTCCACTGGATGATGGGAATCATTTATCACGGGGCTGCACTTTCGCCCTGTATTTCCGCGTGGGAGGGGAGACTGCCATGTGTGGAGGTTCATAATTGGGGCGAAATTATTTCCCCAGTCCAGCATCAAAGTCCATAACCTCTGAAGAAGAATCTAGAAATTCATCAGAGAGGATGTCTTCGATATCGTCCGACAGTTAACTTTCCAGATTTGTTAGTAGTTGACGCTTTGTCTTCGATTCTTTGCCCTAGGTGGCCTTTTGAGCCACAACCGTGGATGTGGTAGTAGCAGCATTGGATAGTGGACCAGATTGAAACTTTGGACAGGCAGGGAGCTCTGCAACAGCGACAACCACAGCGTTCTGGGAGGAGGTATGGGCTTCGAAATAACTGCAACAGAGGGAGTGCACTGACAAACACAGGTACTAGTGCTGACACTGGAAACTTCCGTTTGCGTAGCAGCATCGGTTTTAGGAACTGGCTGTCTAAGAATGGAGGCAAAGGAGGCAGCGAAAGTTGGTGGCTGCATGGTCTTATAGACTTTTTTGGCATCACTATACAAGATACGTGTAGAGTCTTTGATCTCCTGTATCTTCCGTTCTTCAAGGAAGAAACTGCAGTCTCTATTCCAGACAGGGTGATCCCCAGAGCAGTTTACTCACTTCGGAGAGGATGAACAACTCCTTAGTGGGAAGATTTACCACATTTGCCACAAGTGGCTTCTCTCTTACAGCTGATAGTAGTGCACCCAAGACGCTGGCGCTTAAAACAGCACTTTGGGTTTTAAAAATAAGACCACATGCTTAGACGAAGGAAACTTGCCTTGACATGCTTCAGAAGTTTTGTGCTGTTGTAAGTTAGTGTAAAGGAGTCCAATTTCTCTAGATCGCTGTCCACCCTTTTCATTACGTTTTGCACACCGACAATGCCTTCTGGGATCCACTCAGTTTTCAGTTCTTCTCTGTGAATGAAACTTCCTGGCAGATTAAAACTGTGTGCCGGACAGAGACTTCAACTTGGGACCTTTGCCTTTCGCGGGCAAGTGCTCTACCACTGTGAATGTCAGCTAGATCCCTGCAAGTCACAACACCTTTGTTGTAGTTCAAGGTGTTGTCACTTCTGTATCTGTTGCATACTCCCCAAGGAGTCTAGGTTTTTGGGGTCACCTGCTTGCTGGGAATTACAGGTTTCCACTAACAGTGCCCCATTGTGCAAGAGCTTGACTGATTTTAGAGAGACACAGATTCCCTCTGAATCCTCTTGAATACAGAAGGGCGAAACCCCCACAAAACTACGTTGTTTCCGTTTGACTATTAAAAGACATTTTGGTCAGCAGCATGCATTCTGTTACAGTAACTAGCAGCAGTCTGAAAAATATCGGAATCAGGAGGACTGGCTACTAGAGCCCTCTTGTTTGATTGGGTGTTGGTACCTACCAGCGTCCCACTCTGGGAGGAGGAAGAGAAAACTTCGAAAGATCCCACGAGCACCTAGAGAAATAGAAGTCCACCTACAAAGAGCTAGCATGCCTAGGTAAGCGTTATACAACTGAGATGCGGCAGATTCCCCAGAGGTTTCCCGCTAACGAATGTTCCACCTCAAAAACCACGCAACTCACTTTGCGATTGAGTGTCTTTTTATTATGGAGGATTTTACCATCCTCGCGATCCGGGTTGTCAAGCCAAGATTCCCGTTCCCTGTGACACACAACGTCCCACCGATCCGCTGCACGTTGGTCGCTGAAGCATGTGCAGAGCTTACGGTGACTGGCGGCGCTTACGAGTCCTCACCTCAGGAACTCTGAATTTTCCAAGGCCGTACTCAGAAGACGAATGCTGAGCGCCTGTGGACTGGTTGACAGTTAACAGCGTAAGACTTAATCTCACAAAGACTAACATTATGCTATTTCAAAGTATTAAAAAGGATGTACTAGCATCAGAAGTATACATTTATCATAATTCTCTGAACGAAGCGACGTATGTAAAGTTCCCTGGTGTCCAGTTGTATGACAAATCAGAATGGAGCCATCATCAGGAAGCTCGCACCAATGTGTTTTCCCTTACAAGGGAACATCCCCATCGCACCCCCCTCAGATTTAATTATAAGTTGGCACAGTGGATAGGCCTTGAAAAACTGAACACAGATCAATCGAGAAAACAGGAAGAAGTTGTGTGGAACTATGAAAAAATAAGCAAAATATACAAACTGGGTCGTCCAGGCGTAAGATAGGCAATATTAAGGGCAATGTGCCGCGCAGAGCGCCGCGGTCCCGTGGTTAGCGTGAACAGCTGCGGAACGAGAGGTCCTTGGTTCGAATCTGCCCTCGACTGAAAATTTTGCTTTCTTTATTTTCGCAAAGTTATGATCTGTCCGTTCGTTCATTGACGTCTCTGTTCACTGTAATAAGTTTAGTGTCTGTGTTTTGCGACCGCACCGCAAAACCGTGTGATTAGTTGACGAAAGGACGTGCCTCTCCAATGGGAACCGAAAACATTTGATCGCAAGGTCATAGGTCAACCGATTCCTCCACAGGAAAACACGTCTGATATTTTGTATACGACACTGGTGACAGCATGTGCGTCACAAGACAGGAATATGTAGTCGACCCACCTAACTAGTACACTTGGCGAATGGGTGAAAAGATTCTTCTACCTTGCCCGATTTAGGTTTTCTTGTGGATGTAATAATCACTCCAAAAAAAGTGATGAAAACATAAGAGTTTTTCACATAAACTGAAAATAAAAAGTTAAAATTTTCGGGCGAGGGAAGATTTGAACCGAAGACCTCTAGTTCTGCAGCTGTTCACGCTAACCACGGGACCACGGCGCTCTGCACCTTACATTGCCCTTAAGGTTGCATATCTTACGCATGGACGACCCAGTTTGTATATTTTGCTTATTTTTTCATAGTTCCACACAACTTCTTCCTGTTTTCTCGATCGATCTGTGTTCAGTTTTTCAATGCCTATCCACTGTGCCAACTTATAACTAAATCTGAGAGGGGTGCGATGGGGATGTTCCCTTGTTAGAAGCATCTCTCATTGTATTAATCTAAGTGCAAGAGTGTAGGCTTACTTTAACTCTTTGTTCACTTATGAAATTATTATCTGAGGAACAGCACATAAATAAAGCGCATATTCAGCAGGAAGGATATTTCATAAAGTAGATGATTACACTTCTTGCAACTTTTTGAGCATCTCGAAAATCTTATACTCACTTATGAAACCATTTACTCCTAATGGTTTCTATTGCTGATAGTAACAATAATTTTATCCTGCATTGTGATCTATATAATCACAATACAGATACATAAGTAATTTTCTGTAGACTTTCATTATGTGGAGTCACGTACCTCGGCGGGAAGATATTCAACAAATTGATACCTAACACATAGTAAGGAAGCAGGTTCCCAAGCACATGAAAAAATTAAAAATGCGTTTCATTAACCAGTGCCAAAAACTATTTCAGAATCTCAATTCAAGGATCGGAATGTTCTGTAAGCTGATGGCTAGTGGCAACGTTCACTGTGAAACTATATGACAAGTAGTAATGTAGTGTAAAGAGGAATATATGTAGAGGTGTAATTATTTTCTTTGGAAAGTAATATTACTTACAAAGAAATACTAAGCTAGCAATAGGAGATGTGCCAGCAGCTAGTGTGATGTACTTGTACCTCAGGTGCTCCAGTTTTGTGTCAATTTATTAAGTGATGTACCTGTGTGAGTGATTTTTCAGAATTATGTTTTGTTGTGTGAATGTGAGAGCGCATTGGTCCTTTGTTCAACAATGGGCTCGTCGAGCGAGAACTGTGCAGTAGTATGCGTGACAGGCGGTCGTTGTGTGGACACGTGTGTCTAGATTCCTACCTGGCAGCATTGGCCTGGCGCGTTTATTGAGTAGCGTGGTTCGTACCACGTTTAGTGCTGTTGTACGTGTTGTGATGGCGCATGGTCACTAAATAAATTAATAACTGCCACAATGGATGTTTTGTGGAACCGATAAAGTAAACGCAGTCTTTGTTCCGTATTCGTAGACCTATGTGTTCGCTGGCGGCCGCTACAGACCTCTGCTCAACGAGGCAGTGCAGGAACCGAATAACAAAGTTTGTCAGCTCACTCCCTGTGCACGTTCGGAGGTGGACCAGAACAATAGCCGCCTAGAGGATAACTAGGACAGAAGCTTACTAGCTGTTTTGCGTAACTGAGATGGCACCAGCTTTCTTAAAAACAGTAGTATTCAAATGGTTCAAATGGCTCTGAGCACTATGGGACTCAATTGCTGAGGTCATTAGTCCCTTAGAACTTAGAACTAGTTAAACCTAACTAACCTAAGGACATCACACACATCCATGCCCGAGGCAGGATTCGAACCTGCGACCGTAGCGGTCTCGCGGTTCCAGACTGCAGCGCCAGAACCGCGCGGGCACTTCGGCCGGCAACAGTAGTATTCTCTCTGATTTACTTGACAGAATTTAGCCGGTTTAAACAAGAATAGCATTAATCAGTATGACAATAGTTTACTAGTATATTATACGGTTAAAGTTCGTGTGATTTTCTTGTCTCTTTGTATTGTATACAATGAGTCGTTACACATCCCTGGATAATCTAGTTCTTGCTGGAGTCCTACGGAACACATCTAATTAATTAATTAATTAATGCATAACTGTTATAAATGTTACAAAATATGCTGCATCTATTTCCTAAAGAAATCTTTCCTGTATTTGTATTGCTGTCAGGTGTCCATCCACGAGAAATCTTTTACGAAACACGATATTTCGGCAGCGTACCTTGTCGTCTTTTTGAGGTGATGCCTATAGAACGAATACCTCTGATATATCGGGCCTCCTTTACAGTCCTGTTACCCCTCATCCCTTCCTTCACTATAATCAGGCCGTCGGCCAGTCGTATACCAACAGCCTCCTTCATAACGCAGTCAGTTCTTTGAAGAATTGAACTCCCACCTGCAAAAAAGCTTCAAACGCCTGGTTGCTTTACAAATCAGTCAATCTGTTAAATATTTCACGTTATTTATGCAGGCGAGATAAAGTTTATGATAAGTTCGAAACTATTCTTTAAGTTTTTTGGAAATTGCTGAGTGCACTCGTTATGAAACACTGGAGGGATATAGTCTGAGTAATTACATCTCCATATGACTTCATATCACATTGAATAAGAATCTTACAATGATGTAATTTTGCAGGTATAGGAGGACACTTGTCTGCAAGCTCTGTTGCGATCAGACTTGGTAACAAAGAGGGAATGAATTAAAACGTCATGTTACACGCTGAAATTCTATTGCATGAACAGTGAGAATGTTGTAAGTGATAAAGTTGTCTCCTTTCATCATTTGGTGCGCATGTGTCAGGGATAAAGGACTTCTTAAAGGTTTAAAATTATGTGTCAACTTTGTTGCACGTCGCTAAGTGATCTAATTCTCAAATACTGGGTGAATAAAGTCCCTGTGTTTGTGCGCCATCGGTTACGCTGACTAAAAACAAAGATAGTGTTTCTAACTGTAGCACTTATTGTGCTGAACTTTTTAACACGCACTTACACCTCTGAATGAAAAGAACATGACAGCATTTCAAATTTTTAAATTCTGTCAATAATTACGCGGATAATTGAAGATCAAATTTCTGTTGCCCCTGGAAGATGTAAGGTAGACAGCCTGCAACTCCTACTAGGTTCCGGAGTAGTCGGGTGGTCAGGATAGCCATAAACAGTCTGAAAACCGCGTGTGTCAGGGAAGCTGAACTGAGAAATAATTATGAAGAAAAAGATGCAATACATTTCCTATATAATTAACGTAGAATTTAGCCAGTCAGGTAGTTCTGTGCGCAAATTCAAGCAGCCTGGCAGAGACAGTGTCGTCAATTGTACTCTCCGTTTTGTTTCCTCATATCGAACAAACGTAGCTTAAATTTATCGCTTCCGAAAAAGTCACATACGAACTGGCAATGAGCATTTGAATAAGTGGTTACCTACAGATACACGGATTCCTGTGCACAACCGCGTTTTAGCACGTGTAAGTGTTTCAAAAATGGCTCAAATTGCTCTGAGCACTACGGAACTTAACATGTGAGTTCATCAGTCCCCTAGAACTTAGAACTACTGAAACCTAACTAACCTAAGGACATCACACACATCCATGCCCGAGGTAGGATTCGAACCTGCGACCGTAGCGGTCGCGCGGCTCCAGACTGAAACGCCTAGAACCGCTCGGCCACTCCGGCCGGCGTAAGTGTTTCAGTTTGCGAGCGTAAAGACATGACTGGTTAAATGCAATGCCAAATAACTCGGAAACACCGCACGTATCGATTTTTTTCTTAACAGTTATTTCTCTGCACACACTACTTTGAAAGCCCCATACATGTTTTTCAGACGGTTTCTGGCCACCCTGTATAAGGGGCAGTCAAATGGAAACGAGGAAGATGGAAGAAAGAAAGTAAACTGTTTATTATTTCAAAAGTAATCGTCATGACTGTTAATATTTTAATCTCTCTGTAAGACAAGACGGTCAATACTTTCATGAAAGAATGTTTGCGGTTGCCTGCGGAAGGCGTGCTCTTCTTCGTCCGAAGCAAACCAAAGGGCCACGAATGTCTTCCTTGAGGGATCCAAAAATATGGGCATCAGAGAGGGTAAGATCGGGACTACATGGAGGGTGTGCAAGGGTTTCCCAGCGAAACTTCTGCAGCCTACGTACTCGGAACAACCTTGGCAACACATGGGCCAGAATACACCCGAGAATAATACAAACAGATGATTCACTGGGAATGCTTAAGATCACAAATCCTCCTGCGATTGCTTGTATAAGGACGTTGTTTCGGGATGCATATTTTTAATAGTCTACTAATATAATTCTAGTAATCACTCACTGTCTACATAACACACAGTGTCTTCATAATTCATTTAAACATCCACATAGCATATTTTATTTAACTTCGGCTGGGGAATTTCTGCACTGCAGCTGTTGTCAATGTAACAGCAGTCGAATGGATATTCTGATTCACCCTGTCCTGAAATCTTGAAATGGGAGAAATTGGGCCATGGAAAATTTTCGGTGTCTACGCAGCTACATCGAACAGGGTTTCCCTGCCCACCGTATCTCTTTGGCTACAACGGTAGCCCGATGTACAGTTCTCTCATAGGACTACGAAATCTACTTGTGTACATTGACGTTACTGAATACTTCATTGCATCCTGGGTGCCGTTACGTAGCTTATGTCGTGCACGTTCGGTCTGTTTTACATCAGGCGGGCTCGGTGTGCAATCACGATCCTGTATGAACAAAATTTAACAGCGAATTCATTTCACGGCGATATTAATATCTTGTGGACGTCACTGTACTGATTTACTCCAACGCGTGGATTTAGGTGGAGTAGACAGTATTGCCTATATGTATGAATATTTATCTGTACGGCATGCGAATTGTATACGCCCCTCACAGCGCTGCTGTTTTTACAGAACATAGCGTACTTTTGGTCATTTAGGAGTCGTTTTATTGCAGCAGGACAAATGGGTACATTTCCGCTCCGTTATACTGCATGACCTGCTCGTTTGTAAAAGCTTCCATTCTACAAATGTGACGCACTCACAATTAATATTGAATGGTCAAGTCGCGTCCCATAACTTGTGATACGCACAGTGGGATGAATGTTTAACGGGGTGTCCGGACACAGCTGCCTGAGGACCATCGTTTGAAACATGGCCCTTCCGTGCTTCGATTGCTCTAGCGCAGAGAAATTTGGTCTGTTTACGTCTTGTTTTTCTTTACCATATCATAAAAAGAAAGAGAAATAATAAATAAATTTTTATGCTTGACATGAGACCAGGTACCACTAATTACATAACTGTGACCGATGCATATACGATCAATTGACGTGGACCGTAGCTTTTTGCAGTACTAAATGACTTCTTTGTAAATACCTACAGAAGATACTGTTGTACATCACGGAAAAACCGAATGGGTTCGCACTATTTTAAGCAAGCTGGCCTATTATGCTGGACTTTCTAATCTCAATTTCGTCACCCCCAAGCAGGTTTCGCTGATTTCCCTAAATTACTTCAGGTAAATTCCTGGATGGTTCTTACTGTCAGGTCACTCTAGCCAACAATCTGTTCCATCCTTATCAAACCAGACCAGTAAATATGAAAGTGCCTGTAGATATAATTTATGTTTTATGTTCCTGAACAGTAATACCACATGTTATATCTCAAATAAATTCACCCGCGAATAAAACTACTACCACTAGCATACTAATAAATAAAATATGTGATATACTGCTTCAAGTTCTAATTTATTTTTACTGAAATAGTGATATTTTTAATTTGTAGATGCTTGAAATTATTTCCTTGTGCATCAGTCCATTTTTGCGTGCTGCTCGAAGCAATAATATGGACGAGGATCAACTCTTTATCGTCGACTCGCAAAATTTCGTAAAAAAAAGTGAAAACATTCATAGTATTTGTTGACCTAAAAATACGTTAGACAGCATAAAAGGTTGCAAGACCTAGTAGTTCCTCGCAATTTGTACAAAAACGGGGAGACCAAAACAAAGGTGTTCGTGTTAAAAATACTGAAAGATAAGCAAGCACTCTTTATCCTCTACTGTTCAACATAAATTTCGACAACGCAGCGAAGGAAATAAAAGAAAAGTTGTAACGATACAAATATTATTACCACCTTGTATAAACAGTTTCATTTCAATAACATAAAATATTTTGGTAACTTGTTATTACGAGTTTTTGCCGTGCATAGGTGAATAACAATACACAGAAGGCCGTGAGGTATTAGAGCTAGCACGGTAGGCTTATACCATCTAGCGATAACTGTAACAAAATCAGCTCAGGTAGCACTGCACAGGGCTGGCGCCAGACAGATAAATGAGGGATCTTAAATCATATATATATATATATATATATATATATATATATATATATATATATAACTTTCTGTTTAAATAATGACTTGTGTATTGTTATAAGTATTTGGTAAAACTGCTTTCATCATCGTAATTGTCATAGACTTATGTGAATACAAATGTATAGGGTCATGACGTAATCACTAGGGACTTCCCCGCGGAAGGGGTTTTGGCGGCAGCATTACCGCCATTTTTCTCACTAGAACATTGTCTAAGCGGAAGTGAAGATAGACTCGAGTTATGTGTGAAATGGCGAACATATATATTACGTTGTGGTGGACAAACTTGAGCATAAGTGTTGTAAAAGCCCCAGATGGACGAGATAAAGTTGGTACTATTAATTCTGCAGAGTTTTAAGCAGCTCTTATCGAAGAAAGAAGAGATGGCCAGTTTGAAGTTGTTGTATGCTGGCTTACGGCATGCATTACGCTGCAGAAAGATCTATTGTGCTGGCCAAGTATGACGATGGGATGTACTGCGACGTCGAAGCCACAATTAAAAATCTAGAAATTCATTTTACTGTAGCAACTGCCATAAGAGGCTATAAACAGTGCTCACCGCCTGTGAAAATACTGAAGTATACTTTTCACTGGTGCATTTCAGGGTATCAGTGTATAATAATTTTCCTTCTAGGACGTAAGGTTGTAAAAGTTGTGACCTCATCTATCTGTAAATATATGTAAGCTGGTGCGAAATATAACAAGTTCTAAATTTCTATTACTGGTATTATTGACTGAAATATCCTAGTGCTGCCAAAGCACCTTTACCAGCTACAGTATTTTATAAATATTACTACAAACTGGAAGCTGTACTGCAGAAGAAGAAACCAACAGGTACTGTGTAACTTTTCCTTACCTACAACAGAAAATTACTGTGGTGGCATTTCAGTCCACACGATTTCATAAACTTATTAGCGTGAGCCGACAGTAACTTTCAGTTTGTTAAAGTGCAGGATACAGTGTTTCTTTATTCAATGGAACTGTAATCACATCGTTGTAGGCGTCTCTCGACATAAAGTGTAATATTTTAATAATAATACAAAGCATATTTCGATACAAAACGATCAAATATTGTGAAGTGATAAGAAAGTAATGATTACAAACTGCACTACTAATAAAAAGACCATCACAGTAGCTAAGCATCTTCAATGCTTAGCAGGTTATGTTCACTGACTATTTTACAGTACTTTTATTTATAAGTGAATTGTGTTTACAGTATAGGTGTTTTGTGCAGATGAAAGTATTCCTTTTCCCACTAATTAACTCAGTAAACGTATGATGTCCGTATTAATCATATGCAGTCTAACTTTGTCAACTCAAAGTGTTGTCCATTAATATTGGTATCTTCCTATTCAGTGCTTTTAATGACGTTAGTTTGTCGGTTCTTTTAATCAAAATTCTATTTGTGTGGTAAGATACAAGCTCTGCGTCCTAGAGAGAAATCAGTAAACTGAATGCCAATTACTTACTACACACGAGCGTCCGCGCGCAAACATTTACAAGTCTGATTGCCTCTCATGGTCAATCGTAGGCGAATACACATCCATATTAGGATAAATATTGGTTTGACATCGGAAGATTCAGAAGTGGGATGAAAACTGAAGGCGAAAGAAAAATGTGAATGTTAAGATTCGCTGATGACGTTACTATTCTGTGTGAAAGTCAGGAGGAATTACAGGACTTGCTGAATGAAATGAACAGTTCAGTGAGTATTAAGTATGATATGAGAGTAAATCAACGAAAGTGCTGAGAAACAAGAAGAACGAGGTTAGCGACATGCTTGATACCAAATTAGGCAACAAAGTATTCGACAACGTGACAGAATTCTGCTACACTGGAAACCAAGTAACGCACAACGAACATCATGAGAAGAAGCCAAAGACAGCGTTTACCGTCAAATGAAGTGTACCAGTGTGAACTGTAGATATGAATTTGAAGAGGAAATTTCTGAGAATGTTCTTTTGGAGCAGAGCATTAACAATGGGGAAATAGAACACCTGTGGATCAAGACAGCCAGGTAGTTGCAGTATTCCTCTATTTCTGAAAAGCATTTGACTCAGTACCATACCTACACTTATTATCTAAAGCGCGATGCAAGCGAAATTAGTGTCTGGTTGCAAGATTCCTTGGTGAGAAGGACGCAGCATATTATCTTGGAAGAGACGTAGAAATAACTTCAGCCGCGCTCCAGGAAAGTATGTTGGGGCCCTTGCTGCTCACGTCGTTCTTTGGTCAGCTTGCAGGCAATTTTAATGGCAAGCTTAGAATTTTTATTGATGGGCTTACCTATAACAAAGTACTGTCTTAAAAAGCCTCCACGAATATACAGTAAGATTTTGAGAAGATTTCGAAGTGGTACAACGCATTGCAACATCCTCTAAATGTTAAGACATATAACGAAAGAACGTAGTTCCCTATCACTACAATATCAATGAGTCACAACTAGAATCGGTCACATTACACAAATATTTGGATGTAATAATGAAGCAGTTCTCCGCAGAAACGATAAAGGAAAGGCATATCCGGAAAATTAGACTGCCATAATACACTCCTGGAAATGGAAAAAAGAACACATTGACACCGGTGTGTCAGAGCCACCATACTTGCTCCGGACACTGCGAGAGGGCTGTACAAGCAATGATCACACGCACGGCACAGCGGACACACCAGGAACCGCGGTGTTGGCCGTCGAATGGCGCTAGCTGCGCAGCATTTGTGCACCGCCGCCGTCAGTGTCAGCCAGTTTGCCGTGGCATACGGAGCTCCATCGCAGTCTTTAACACTGGTAGCATGCCGCGACAGCGTGGACGTGAACCGTATGTGCAGTTGACGGACTTTGGGCGAGGGCGTATAGTGGGCATGCGGGAGGCCGGGTGGACGTACCGCCGAATTGCTCAACACGTGGGGCGTGAGGTCTCCACAGTACATCGATGTTGTCGCCAGTGGTCGGCGGAAGGTGCACGTGCCCGTCGACCTGGGACCGGACCGCAGCGACGCACGGATGCACGGAAAGACCATAGGATCCTACGCAGTGCCATAGGGGACCGCACCGCCACTTCCCTGCAAATTAGGGACACTGTTGCTCCTGGGGTATCGGCGAGGACCATTCGCAACCGTCTCCATGAAGCTGGGCTACGGTCCCGCACACAGTTAGGCCGTCTTCCGCTCACGCCCCAACATCGTGCAGCCCGCCTCCAGTGGTGTCGCGACAGGCGTGAATGGAGGGACGAATGGAGACGTGTCGTCTTCAGCGATGAGAATCGCTTCTGACTTGGTGCCAATGATGGTCGTATACGTGTTTGGCGCCGTGCAGGTGAGCGCCACAATCAGGACTGCATACGACCGAGGCACACAGGGCCAACACCCGGCATCATGGTGTGGGAAGCGATCTCCTACACTGGCCGTACACCACTGGTGATCGTCGAGGGGACACTGAATAGTGCACGGTACATCCAAACCGTCATCGAACCCATCGTTCTACCATTCCTAGACCGGCAAGGGAACTTGCTGTTCCAACAGGACAATGCACGTCCGCATGTATCCCGTGCCACCCAACGTGCTCTAGAAGGTGTAAGTCAACTACCCTGGCCAGCAAGATCTCTGGATCTGTCCCCTATTGAGCATGTTTGGGACTGGATGAAGCGTCGTCTCACGCGGTCTGCACGTCCAGCACGAACGCTGGTCCAACTGAGGCGCCAGGTGGAAATGGCATGGCAAGCCGTTCCACAGGACTACATCCAGCATCTCTACGATCGTCTCCATGGGAGAATAGCAGCCTGCATTGCTGCGAAAGGTGGATATACACTGTACTAGTGCCGACATTGTGCATGCTCTGTTGCCTGTGGTTCTGTCAGTGTGATCATGTGATGTATCTGACCCCAGGAATGTGTCAATAAAGTTTTCCCTTCCTGGGACAATGAATTCACGGTGTTCTTATTTCAATTTCCAGGAGTGTAGATGAAGCTGACTTCTTTCTCCATTAACTGTTTTTCTGATTTTTTCAAATAATTTCATTGTTTCGTAATTAAGTAGTCTTTAAACATGTAACAGTGTATTTTACTTTTGAATCCATTTCTGTGGTATTATGTATAGAAGCCACCTCGCAAGCGTCAAGCTGGCAACAGAATTGCAAGTATCCATCAGACGCCAATAGCGGTCATGCTGGATCTGCCAGAATCAATGCAGCGCACCCACTGAGCCACACCACCAGCGGTTCTGGACTATGAGAGCCCTCTGCCGCTGCGATAGAGGGCGGAAGGCGGCAGCCACTCAACTCTCTTTGACTTCGAGCCTCTTTGCTATGAAACCATCGCTGGTGCTTAGTTCGAAGAGCCTCATCCTTGTTGACATCTTTTATCAGTACGTCGTCCTGAATGGGGTGACTTCAACAGAAACAAGCTCAACTTCAGGTGTGCCCCAGTGCACAGTAATAGGTCCGCTGCTTTTTACGATTTACATAAACGATCTGATTGATGGTATTGACAGCGGCCTGAGACTGTTTGCCTATGATGCTGTGGTTTTCAGGAAGGTAGTATCACACGAAAGTTGTGAGCAAATCAATGAGGATTTGCAGACAATAAATGTGTGGTGTAATGACTGGCAGTTATCTCTCAATATTAGTAAGTGTAACCTACTTCGTATAACAAGGCGATAATCCCCATTAATGTACGAGTACAAAATAAATGCCCAGTCTTTGGAAGCGGTAACGTCTGTCAAGTATCTGGGTGTGACTATTCGAAATGATCTTAAATGGAATGATCAGATTACACAAGTAACGGGTAAGGCGAACTCTAGATGGCGGTTTATTGGCAGAATCCTGAAGCGATGCAGTCCTTCAACAAAGGGAATAGCTTACAATACGTTAGTTCGTACAGTCTTGTAGTACAGTTGGGTCTGATGCAAGAGATTAAGAAGGTCCAAAGAAGAGCGGCAAGATTCGTGACTGGTACATTTAGCCATTGCGAGAACGTTACAAATCTCACAGAAAGTTTGAAGTGGGACACGCTTGCAGATAGACGGCGCGCTAAACAGAAGGGGCTGCTCACTATATTCCGAAATACGATCTTTACCGAGGATGTAGAGCATATATTAATACTACCAACTTTCAAATCGCGCAATGATCACCATTCAAAGATAAAGGAAATAAGAGCTCGTAAAAAATGGTTCAAATGGCTCTGAGCACTATGGGACTTAACATCTATGGTCATCAGTCCCCTAGAACTTAGAACTACTTAAACCTAACTAACCTAAGGACATCACACAACACCCAGTCATCACGAAGATCTCGTACTGAGGCGTTCAGACAGTCATTTTTCCCTCGCGCGATCCGCGACTGGAACAGAGGGGGGGGGGGGGGGGGGGGGAGGGGTGGGAATATGACTTTGTTGCGAATTGTGCCCTCCGCCACACGCCGCTTGGTGGCTAGCGGAATATATATGTGGCTGTAGATGTAGATATGTGGACTCTGTTTCTCGCTACATTATTTTTAATGAGTCTTTGTACGTCTGGAGAAATACAAATTAAGTAAATCTTCTGTTTGCTGTGTTAACTTGTTCGCTCCTGTCCAGCTTTCCTACGACGACAGTTGTCGCACCACCACCACTCTGTACCCCACCTCTCCTTACAAAGTCGTACACAACAATAACACTGCGTCCTGTTTACCAAGAGACGATGAGTTCAGTGTAAGTTACTCATACCCATCACTTCAAAAGGTCTCGAGACTGAATTATTAAAAAAAAAAAAAAAGGAAAAGTGAAGATGGTTTCAGTGCTTCAGGTGTTCTGCATAGTCTCTCCCACTTGCGTACAACGCACGGAATATTGATACGGCCATGCGAAACTGACAAAAGAGTCTTTCTACGGGATGTCGTTCAATTCACGCTCGAATGACGCGTGTGCCGTCAAAGTGTTGACGCTTCATGTAAATTTCTACACTTTGTCGTTTTATGGTAGATTCGTGTTAGCAACACTAGTTCTCGTCACCTGTGACGAATTTTTCCCGGAAAGAATTTTCTGTACTTTGAGTTTAAATCAAGTCACGACAGGCGTCCATGTGCCGTCGTTTTTGTTTGGATGTCAATGTAGGGGAGGATAAACTTTGCACACACTGTTCTTTTCTTCCAAACACAGTTGATAATACCTTGAACTCTTGATTTAGAGATATTTCTCCCCTGTGGTTTGTGGCAGAACAACGTTGATACAATACGGCTACACGCCCACCACTTACCACTGTCTGCTCACAGCTGACATATCGAATACACGCCAGTGAAACTTCCTGACAGATTAAAACTGTGTGCCGCACCGAGACTCGAAATCGAGACCTTTGCCTTTAGCGGGTAAGTGCTCTACCAACTGAGCTACCCAAGCACGACTCACGCCCCGTCCTCATAGCTTTACTTCTGGCAGTACATCGTTTCGAAGGTAGGAGACGAGGTACTGGCAGAAGAAAAGCTGTGAAGACGTTGGTGTGAGTCATGCTTGGGTAGCTCAGTTGGTAGAGCACTTGCCCATATCCATCACTGGATACTTGACATTGTTTACTTACAAACTAAGTGTACTTATCATGGGTTAGCGTTGGAGTCCTACCATTGCTTTGCTTGGCGAATTAGCGAAACATTACTGTGAAACCTCTCAAAAATATAAATTTGAAAAGTCTGAATTGTTTCAGTTTCTTATATTAAAATTTGTATAAACAATTTTTGCAATAATAAAGTAAAAACAACCTAAAAAATAATCCATAATCTAGCAAAACAAAATTAATTTCGAAAAGCACAGCACTCCATCACGTAAATACTAGTGAGGATGGCTTCTCAGATTTTTGCCATCACCCTGCTGTGTAAATTCACGAAAACTATAGTAAGGAACACAACATTATTTACTTGACTAAATACGTATTCACATTTACCTGATCACCAACAACTTCTGAAGTTCATTTGCATTTGGGAAGATTTTCAGGATCTTTATCTGAGTCGTAGTGATACACATCACCCTCAGATTCGTACAAACCGTCCCTGAAAAGCATTTTCATGACACAAACACTGCACACGTTAGTACTACTGGTGGTCATGGTTTTGGCACTTACCACTGCTTACGCATATACACCCTGACAAAATCGCCATTATCAAGAATCTGAAATTAGAAATAGATCTGCCTTTTATCGCCTTATCGTGATACTTCAAACAATTATGAATAAAGTACATCATTTATCATGTTTTTCATGTAGTAACTGCGTTCGTCACCGATTGTCCTTTACACTGTTTACAGCTGAGGTCTTCATATCTCGTTACTTACAAGCTTTAAAAGTGGTATTTTTTGAGACTGTAGAGCTTAGAGCAAATTTACATAAAAGCAACTGAAAGATAATTTTTGTGTTTTGGTGACAATTTTGAATTTTAAAATGCAGTAACGATAATTTTTGTACATGGATTAATGTATGTGAATTCCTAAGGGACCAAACTGCTGAGGTCATCGATCCCTAGACTTACACACTACTTAAACTAACTTATGCTAAGAACAACACCCACACCTATGTCCAAGGGAGGACTCGAACTTCCGGCGGGAGGAACCGCGTAATCTGTGACATGGTATATGGATCGTTAAATGGGAATAACGAAAAATAATGTGTTAACTAAATTCTGAAACATAACTCGTATGACTCTGCTAGTGTATATTATAAATCTAGCCAGTATTTTGACTGGAATTTATAAATAGATTCAAAGGTAGTCCTACATTGTTTCCAACTGCTGTTAATTTTATAAATCAACATTGTCAAGCATCAGACGTCATTATTATAATTCTGGCTTTTGTTTGTATATAATCGTCCTTTAAATGAAAAACTATCTTGTAAGCTCTGCATTTCAAACAACGTGTTGTTTAATTTTTTTATACTTAGTATTTCACTATAAATAAGTGGTTTGTGAATGATCGAACGGTGTCAAATGGATATGCGCTAGAGTGTAACAGTAACTCTAAATACGACCACTTTAGCTATTAGTTTGCTTTCTGAATGAACATTATTCTAACCAAATCGCAACTGTGTGGCCTACATCATTTATGGGTCGTTAATTTAGTTCTCGATATTATTATTACTGTTATTGTATGTTATGTTAACTTTGTATTTCGCAAACATGCCATCAGCCAGACAATTTAACCAAAGGGTCACAAGTGTCTAATTTAGGGCGTGTAATGCGACACGTACTCTACAACTCCTAGACGAGTTTGAGACAAGACTTTTTGACGAAGAGGAACAGCATGTGAGCCCTTCGGGATGTTAGCTCACAACTGGGGGCTTGTCCGGGATGTTAGCTCACATGCCTTTGTTCTTTCGTTTGCATGTTTTGCTACCTTTTGTGACAACAATAATATTACTTCACTGATGAGCTCGGACCGTATGTAAATGGTTTGTTTTATGTTCCCAACATTAGAACTATAATTTAACTTTGTAATTATCATTGTAATTAAAACTCTACAAAGTTTGCTAAATAAGCACGTCAGATCCAACCAACGCACTATTTACATCAATATTAACACCGTTCTGTTATTGAGTGCTGGAAAGCAAAAGACTCTTCTGGGTTGGTTACCTAGTGATAATGGGAGAAACGAAATGACGCAGAAAGGCAACGGCAATGGACTGGATCCCATCAGGCAGCAGACAGTGAAAAGATATAGAAAGAGATGGGTGGGGTGGATGAGATAACACAAGACCTGCAGCAGCTGGGACTGTTGGAGAACTGGAGACAGGCAGTAGGAGGCAGAAGCATATGGGGAGCCCTAATTGCGAAGTCTCGCGGTCCTGTTAGCCTGATCGCACACATTCAGTGAGTTTCTACAAGTTATGTGAAGATGAAAGCACACCGTCTGTATATGAAAGGTCCCTCTGCAGTGGTGGCTGGAAAAGCTGCAGGCACGCATATCGACAGTCAGAGTCGCACCCAGTAGTTTTGTTGGACGAGTCTTTGACCTCAGCAACGCTGTATACTACGAAACCTGTAACACTGAAAATGCTGAGAAAATATCTTCTGCAACATCCAACATTTTCGCTGTTTAATATCCCTTGCCCCCCATGAACCATGGACCTTGCCGTTGGTGGGGAGGCTTGCGTGCCTCAGCGATACAGATAGCCGCACCGTAGGTACAACCACAACGGAGGGGTATCTGTTGAGAGGCCAGACAAACATGTGGTTCCTGAAGAGGGGCAGCAGCCTTTTCAGTAGTTGCAAGGGCAACAGTCTGGATGATTGACTGATCTGGCCTTGTAACAATAACCAAAACGGCTTTGCTGTGCTGGTACTGCGAACGGCTGAAAGCAAGGGGAAACTACGGCTGTAATTTTTCCCGAGGACATGCAGCTTTACTGTATGATTAAATGCTGGCAGAGACAGCAAAGGACTTGGAAGAGCAGTTGAACGGAATGGAAGGTGTCTTGAATGGAGGATATAAGATGAACATCAACAAAAGCAAAACGAGGATAATGGAATGTAGTCGAGTTAAGTCGTGTGATGCTGAGGGTATTAGATTAGGAAATGAGACACTTAAAGTAGTAAAGGAGTTTTGCTATTTGGGGAGCAAAATAACTGATGATGGACGAAGTAGAGAGGATATAAAATGTAGACTGGCAATGGCAAGGAAAGCGTTTCTGAAGAAGAGAAATTTGTTAACATCGAGTATAGATTTAAGTGTCAGGAAGTTATTTCTGAAAGTATTTGTATGGAGTGTAGCCATGTATGGAAGTGAAACATGGACGGCAAATAGTTTGGACAAGAAGAGAATAGAAGCTTTTGAAATGTGGTGCTACAGAAGGATGCTGAAGATTAGATGGGTAGATCACATAACTAATGAGGAAGTATTGAATAGGATTGGGGAGAAGAGAAGTTTGTGGCTCAACTTGACCAGAAGAAGGGATCGGTTGGTAGGACATGTTCTGAGGCATCAAGGGATCACCAATTTAGTATTGGAGGGCAGCGTGGAGGGTAAAAATCATAGGGGGACACCAAGAGATGAATACACTAAGCAGATTCAGAAGGATGTAGGTTGCAGTAGGTACTGGGAGATGAAGAAGCTTGCACAGGATAGAGTAGCATGGAGAGCTGCATCAAACCAGTCTCAGAACTGAAGACCACAACAACAACAACAACAATATCCCTTGATAAATTGCACTGTACTTTTGATTCTAAAGCTGTAAACTGTAACGAGAAACTATATTTCATACGTCATAGATGTACTAGTGTATTTATTTCTGACTGTATATAATTGATTGTATAATTAATGAAAATATTGTAAATTTCTGGGTAATAGCCAAGGGAACTTTATTGAAATGTATCGATAGCAACGATGAAATCGTAGCAGCTGTGCCGTTGTTTATCTCTGGGTGTGAAGAGTCTCTATCGCGTTACGAGCAGAGAGGAGCAGAGCAGTTTGAGTGATGAAAGCGTGCGGAAGTGTTTTTTGGGCTCTCCCGCAGACGCGGTGTGCAGCTGTGACGGCGCCACTGTGGACGCTCCTGACTCGTTAGCTTGCGAGCATTCAGACCACGGTAGGAGTGGACAGGCGGAGGAAGCTGCAGTTCCAACTACTGCCTGTCACATAATTATCAGTGACTCTGGAGAGGACTCGGGGTTCTTCTCATCGAGCAGCAGCAGCAACAACGGCAGCTAAGCACTGTCGTCGGCTGCATTCTTCGTCGTCCACACAGCTACAACACCGCAAGACTGTTGAGGCACTGCCCAGCAACATTTCTTTCATAAACTATGAATAACTTGAATATTAGCCGGCCGCTGGTGGTCGAGCGGTTCTAGGCGCTTCAGTCTGGAACCACGCGACCGCTACGGTCACAGGTTAGAATCCTGCCTCGGGCATGGATGTGTGTGATGTCTTTAGGTTAGTTAGGTTTAAGTAGTTCTAAGTTCTAGTGGACTGATGACCTGAGATGTTAAGTCCCATAGTGCTCAGAGCCATTTGAACCATTTTGAATAATAACTTTTAGTAGTTAAAACATGTAGGGCACCTGTGTTGTAGTTGTCCTCGGAAATTATTACCAGGCAGGGTCCCTTTCATTTGCAGGCAATCACCGAGTGCCGTAAGAATATGTACAGTGGTTAACTATTTACTGCCAGTTTGTCTGTTTGTAGACTGTCCCAGTTTACATTTTCTGTCACAGTAACTGTTCATTCTTGTACTTCATGACAGGAGCTACTTAAAGTAAAGTAAAATTTCGCTGACAAAATCAATAGCTAAAGATACAGAGCAAATTAAGAGTGCGCAATTTCATTTTTTCTGTATTTAGCTTAGCGAGTGACTTCTGCTGCCATGGTATGTATTTTATTGTTGTTATTTTAAAAGTAAAATCAATAGCTCATTTCCTTAAAGTAAATTCAGTTCAGTCTGCCAATAATCAAAAGTAAATTGCTTGCCTTTTTCTAAATTTTGCTTTACGTTACACTGAGGTTACTGAAAGTATTTTTATTTCCATAATAGAGTTTCAGTTAAGCGATTCATTCATTTAACCAGTAACTGTATCTAATTTTAGTTTCAAAATTTAGTGTTTCAGAATAAGTAACTCTAGACTCTGTGCTTTCGGATTCATTTATTTGTTCGTGAACTGTTGTGCCGTGGAAAAGCTTGACAACTTTCTGTTGCCACGCTTTTTTAGCTAATCAGTGTTTTGTTTGTGTCATCAGTGATTTTTGTAGAAAATATTACGTGGTATCCTACCCCACCACTCCCCCCCTGTACCGTTCGTGAGCGACTGCACTATACTCCACCCAGTTCGAAATTATCATCAGTATTTTCCTTCAGAAGAGTCTGTTGTACACTTTCCTCCAACTAACCGGCGTTAATTTACTTCGATAACGATGGCCTTACTCACTGTAAAAATTCATTAGGCACATGCGATCATGGTCAGTTATATCGCAATCCAATAGGCCGATTAGGAATTGGGAGATTACAAACCCACCCACCTGTCTTACACTGCACGAGTTGCTCCGACGTTGCACTCCTGGGACGCATTCGTATACACAGAATTAAATAATGAAACAAAGAAGAGATTGGTTCGGCAGTAAATAAGTACTAACTCGTCTGGCAAGAACAGACTATATTCTCGTGGCTTTGTGTGCTCCAATTGAGTAGGTTCATAGAAGCATCATAATTACATTTCTGTCAAAGCGATATGTGGTAACAGTAGAAGTTAAGGAGCTAAAACGGAAACCACTGATTCAGTGAAATTGTCTTCCCAGCCTCCTCCCTACAAAACCTGTGGGAAATTAAACACACAGGTGAACGTCAATCACACGTATTTAACAAATACCGTTAAAATATACTGCCACTACGTAAGCGACTAATCAGGCCTAAGGCCGTGTCCTACGTGAGCGCCAGAAGCGACCGACAGCGAGCGACGTCTGAATACGCGACACTCCAGCAACAAGCAGCAGCATCGGGCGAAAAGTTGGGGTGTCCTGCGTGAGAACGACCATTTCGCGCTACAAGATGGCTGCTTAGACCAACCAGCTGTTTCTATAAAACGGCATCCCTAAACTGTAGAACACTGTAGCTGGAGATTAAGGGTACAAAATTAGGTTTACTTAAGAAACTAAAAAAAAAGAATGGCTCTGGGCACTATGGGACTTAATACCTGTGGTCATCAGTCCCCTAGAACTTAGAACTACTTAAACCTAACTAACCTAAGGACATCACAAACATCCATGCCCGAGGCAGGATTCGAACCTGCTGCCGTAGCAGTTGCGCGGTTCCGGACTGCGCGCCTAGAACCGCTATACCACCGCGGCCGGCTAAGAAACTAAAGCGAAAAGGAATGCTGTGTATGAAATTTACAAAGGGAGGACTCTCCATGGAGAATTTCATAAGTATCATCAACTACGAACATCACCAGACAAGTTCTTCGAATAAACGTGAATGAGGTGAGGGGCATTCGACTATCTCATCAATAAA
Source organism: Schistocerca piceifrons (assembly GCF_021461385.2). Classification (NCBI taxonomy): domain Eukaryota; kingdom Metazoa; phylum Arthropoda; class Insecta; order Orthoptera; family Acrididae; genus Schistocerca; species Schistocerca piceifrons. Next base: position 853,884,755 of record NC_060140.1, on the reverse strand, counting down.
TTAAATACGAATGTTTTTTACATGATCATGACCTTTTAATAGCCAATAAATGCGGAAGAACTACTGACTACGTCACTAACTACCCTAAATACTCACATAAATACAAAGATTTACTCTCAAAATCAACATGTACCGGTAGCGTAGCTGTAGCGTTATAGATTGTGATTACATGCATTAGGAAGGTCGTGAGTTCGATTCGGGATCGTTATTATATTTCAACTGACTCACTTAAATTCTTTATACTAATTTTTATGTGTAATGTTGACACTTCATCGCTAAGTACATTTTTAAGGTCTTGCTAAAGAACTTGATCTGTAAATGTATACACACCTATCCCAGTTTATCACACTCATTGAATTCCTAATAAATTACAATGAACCACGAAACTTTACAGATATTTGATGTTGCGAACGTAATTCATCAGCAGTCAGTGGCAAGGCCAAGTGTTTCAGTTAATCTAAATAGTCCGTAAAAGTACCTAAAGCATAAAAAAATTTTGAAACGAAAGTGAAACGTTTTGTGTAACGATTTGTCTAAAAGTATGAAATTAAACATATTAGGGAAACGTTTCGTGCACCTCATTTTCTGTTCATGATTTCGAGCATCACATTACAAAAAAGTATCGATTTTTAATCACACGATAAAATAGTCCCTTCTGTGTGTTGTCACTTCCTAAACTTGTCGTTTCGATATCTTGAACCGTTTAAGAGATACGATAATTTTTACGGCCATTTGAATTCCGAAATGCAGAGAAGGTTCGAACGCGCCGCAAGCGACCCGTTCGTGAATATAACGAACAATTTCTCTAGAATGAAAAGAGATATCATTCCGGTCTCAATTTTAAATACAATTTAGATATACTGGTTACGTTTCATACGCAATAATGTATGGCCTTAAATGAACTACACGGAAAGTACGCAATGTGATTTTACCACTGCAAATTCTTAAAAAATTCGTGCAGCCATGTATTCAATTTCGTGCGGCACGGTAACTATGACGAATAACGAAAATAAATTCAGATCTCTACTGTTTAAAGATATCAAGCTGTAAGATGCGGGAAAATCAATTTTTTTCACCGAATAGTTTTCTTAAAATCGGATGATAAGCATTTCATAGCTGCCGTAGCGTCCGCTCCACTGCGTTGCTGAGAAGGCACGTGGCTGTCGCTCTCTGTCGCGCGTGCTGCAGCGACAAGATTCAAACACGTTTGAATTCAAACGTCGCCAGTTGCAGCGGGAGACAGGCAGCGATACAGATGTCGCTCACGTAGGACACTTCCGTAACTATACCTGCGGTTGTGTTTTGTCGCCTGAAGCCGTCGCGCGCTGTCGGTCGCTTCTGTCGCTTACGTATGCCGCGGCCTAAGTCTGTAAGAATAGGCACAACAAAAATCAAAGATTTGGTCACCATTCAAAAGTAACTTCCTACGCTATTTTACAGATTTCCCTAGGCAATATTAATTAAAGTATTATTTCAGCTTATTAAAACTATGGGGTTCAGCAACATGACCTGTACTCGATCAACAGTCGTCGTGATCTCTTCAAACACCGAACAGTTACTCTTATAAGTAAACGCTTCCTCAACTATGACGTTAGTTACGTCGACTTATTTAGGTAACGAAGCTAAAATACTGTCGGTAGTACAGAATGTGACGAACGATTATTCTTACTCAGGTCAACCATCACGATAACTTTATTATGTACATTTATCTTTAAAACAGTACAATTAATGATGAGCTAGTTTTTGTGTTCCCCACTTCAGTGACATTGACGAGTCCATTCCTCCGGATCTAAGCGGTATAGTTAGACTCTAATAGTCTCTTAATTATCTTTTCGCCAGAAGTGTATCTAACTTTGCTATGTGTACTTAATGTTCGTGACAGAAGAAAGGTAATCCATTTAATCCTTACTTCACATTGCTTATCAAACACAACTTATAAAACATAATCCCCATTTAAATGCAGATGAATAAATATTTTCTTATCTTCTTTAAAAAAAATTTGAGTACACTATTGTCTGGTTATCTTCCATGCAAACGATTTCTTCCAGGAGCTCTATTACTCAACAAGGTTCAGCAATGTCTGTTGGGTTTTTGTATAAACTGGGACCAATGCACAATGTCCCCCTTTTTATTTTTGATACTTACGATAATACTACTCGTCCCTCGCACATTACGGTACCGTCGACGTAAAATTCAACAATTCCAAATGTAAGTCTAGCTACCTGAAAGACTAATTCATTACTAACTCATCAGCTTCTTACAAACTGAACTACAACAATTTTACAGTGTCTTTATGTCGCCTGCCTTTATAAAAGGAAGAGAGTGTCATTTTCCGTGTATTCTTGCCATCAGCCATACAATTTAACCAAATGGTCACAAGTGACTAATTTAGGGTATGTAATGCGATACGTGCGGTTCAACCCATTGTTAAATTCTTTTACATAAAACTAATACAATTTCCTTCTTAACTTTAAATATCACGGCCAGTAGCCTTGCACCAAGGTGCTTTCTGGTAAATATATAATGAACAAAAGTAACTTAACAACAAATATTCTATTGCCTAATGATTCAATAAGGTGTCACGCTGTCATCGTTCAATGTGTTTTGTGAGGAGGCAATGATGATCTGATGCTTAACTGAAAATATTGATAATGTAAATTTACTAAATCTTTTAAACAAATGAAGTTACAGAGTTGATATCTACAACATTTGTCATTTTAATGATGCGCTTCTATACGAAACGTCGATCGTTAAGATCGACTAAAGCGTTCAGATCTTAGCATTTAGGTCTTTGTTACAAAACTTGTGAATTTCACTTTAACAGTAAATCCTAAACTATTATAGAAATGATCAATATCCGAGTTTTATTGGGATCACCAAGATATTTTATGGAGGACAGCAGAGTAAAATTACTGTGGCTTTATTCCCTGCACAGAATTAAATAGTATTCATAAATGTTTCCCTTTATGGCTGATCTTACGTTCGCCGTATTTAACACTGCTTCGCCTCCTTGGCCACAAAAGCCTTCTACTGGGTTTCCCTATGACGTACGTTCTCGTCTGTCTCACTCGCACACTACAGCGCTTAGGCCTCAACAGAAAATAGACGCCTGTGAGTTCCCCCATCTCGTGGTGAACCTGCGCCCTTTGTGGCACGCGGTCGTGGACGACTGGGTTCGTTTCACAATTCTTGCAGGCTGACTCTTTTGGCCATATATTTAAATGAGACGACAGTGCTCGTTAACTCACAGCCATTAGCCCCAAGGGAGGCCAAGCTTTTCCCTGGACGTTTCCGTTTGGTGAACGCCTTATGAGGCGCTGTAGGCAGACCCGGCAGACAATGCTGGGACTGGATACGGGGTAGCCTTGTCCCGTTCCGTCTTGGGGCCACTTTTTACGTTGAAAAACCTTTACGTTAAGCAGACTGATCAGGACAGCAGTAGCTACACAGCAGAGAAAGTGAACAGTCGTGTCTTGTGGGTGCGTTCTGCAAAACTTTACACTTTGTACTAATATCTCCCTAAAATATCGGAGCACGACTATTATTAATACTTCTGTACTAAAAATCCATCTCTTTTGTTAAGTATTAGTCATGGATGAAGGACTTATCTGGCTCAATTTTGGGTTTGCAGCGGTTGCAAAACTTTGCTTCAAGTACGCTGAATATAAGCAGCCTTGGGGACGTAATTGTCACATCGTTTTAACCAGAGACGTGAAGAATCTGAACAAGTGATTTCGGCATCATATCTTAAACCACACCCTATACAGGGTGTTAGAAAAGGTACGGCCATCTTTGAGGAAACATTCCTCACACACAAATAAAGAAAAGATGTTATGTGGACATGTGTCCGGAAATGCTTAATTTCCATGTTAGAGCTCAATTTAGTTTCGTCAGTATGTACTGTACTTCCTCGATTCACCGCCAGTTGGCCAAATTGAAGGAAGGTAATGTTGACTTCGGTACTTGTGTTGACATGCGACTCATTGCTCTACAGTACTAGCATCAAGCACATCAGTACGTAGCATCAACAGGTTAGTGTTCATCACGAACGTGGTTTTGCAGTCAGTGCAATGTTTACTAATTCTGAGTTGTCAGATGCCCATTTGATGTATGGATTAGCACGGGGCAATAGCCGTGGCGCGGTACGTTTGTATCGAGACAGATTTCCAGAACGAAGGCGTCCCGACAGGAAGACGTTCGAAGCAATTGATCGGCGTCTTAGGGAGCACGGAACATGCCAGCCTATGACTCGCGACTGAGGAAGACCTAGAACGACGAGGACACCTGCAATGGACGAGGCAATTCTTCGCGCAGTTGACGATAACCCTAATGTCAACGTCAGAGAAGTTGCTGCTGTACTAGGTAACGTTGACCACGTCACTGTGTGGAGAGTGCTACGGGAGAACCAGTTGTTTCCGTACCATGTACAGCGTGTGCAGGCACTATCAGCAGCTGATTGGCCTCCACGGGTACACTTCTGCGAATGGTTCATCCAACAATGTGTCAATCCTCATTTCAGTGCAAATGTTCTCTTTACTGACGAGGCTTCATTCCAACGTGATCAAATTGTAAATTTTCACAGTCAACATGTGTGGGCAGACGAGAATCCGCACGCAATTGTGCAATCTCATCATCAACACAGATTTTCTGTGAAAGTTGGGGCAGGCATTTTTGGTGATGTCTTGATTGGGCCCCATGTTCTTCCACCTACGCTCAATGGAGCTCGTTATCATGATTTCATACGGGGTACTCTACCTGTGCTGCTATAACATGTGCCTTTACAAGTACGACACAACATGTGGTTCATGCACGATGGAGCTCCTGCACATTTCAGTCGAAGTGTTCGTACGCTTCTCAACAACAGATTCGGTGACCGATGGATTGGTAGAGGCGGACCAATTCCATGGCCTCCACGCTCTCCTGACCTCAACCCTCTTGATTTTCGTTTATGGGGGCATTTGAAAGCTCTTCTCTACGCAACCCCGGTACCAAATGTAGAGACTCTTCGTGCTCGTATTGTGGACGACTTTGATACAATACGCCATTCTCCAGGGCTGTATCAACGCATCAGGGATTCCATGCGACGGAGTGTGGATGCATGTATCCTCGCTAACGGAGGACATTTTGAACATTTCCTGTAACAAAGTGTTTGAAGTCACGCTGGTACGTTCTGTTGCTGCGTGTTTCCATTCCATGATTAATGTGATTTGATGAGAAGTAATAAAATGAGCTCTAACATGGAAAGTAAGCGGTTCCGGACACATGTCCACATAACATATTTTCTTTCTTTGTGTGTGAGGAATGTTTCCTGGAAGTTTGGCCGCACCTTTTTGTAACACCCTGTATAACGGGGCAAGAAACGAACTATTCACCTGTCATTATTGTAAAGGAGAGCCAAACTTAATCTAACACCTTCTGTGATCAGGTGTGTTTTATTCAATATATTGTCATGTATACCTACAGAGTGTTACTGTTTGATTTTAAGATCCATTCCATTTTTCTTAAATATTGAGTTCAAATGTAACTATAATGATTGTTACATTAGCAAGAGTGCTTGCAGTCTCTTCTTAATTTTTAAAGGGCAAAGTATTACGCATTTTAATGGGTCGCTTTACTGCATCACTTGAACAAAACTCAGCTGCATAAATCCAGTTTTGTACATTTAAGGAGTATATTATCCTTATTCAAATGAAAAGTACTAACTTTAACTGAATTTTGAAGAGACTTAATGTACTGGAGGTAAGTCAATAATATCTTGTCAATTTTGTTTTGCTTCTCAAAGGCACGTTTTAACATTATTGAAAACTAACTTGAAAAACTGTTGTTAGTTGAATGAACTGATTCAACTTTCGAAATTCGTTCCTTCAGAACGAGCCGACTGTGTGCTTTTAATTTACTCAACACGAGTTTAGTCGCACTTCCTGTTCCAGTGGTCGATGCAGTGGCTATGTTTAGAGGAAAACAGAAATAAAAGTGAGCAGTGAAATGCTTCGAATCCAATGACCCAAAAGTTTGTATACTAAACATTTTTCCTGAAGTTAAAGAGCCAAATTATATTTTAATGAGGCAAATATGCGGCCAAGATTAGACAAAGAATGCTTTATAATTTGATACAGTGTTCAAAGTGCAAATATTACTTCTAAATTCGCGAGTCCAAATTCGGACGCTAGTGAAGACAGACAAAGTCGTAGCAAGGTCACGTTGTTTCACAGACGCCTCCAGACTCTCAAAAAAGCTAATGTAAAGAGAACACTTTATTTGCAAATAGTTAATGGGTCTATAGGGTTGTTATAACTCCAACGATGTCAGGCCTCTTGTTTAGTTACTCTAGTTCTGTACTGTGGTGCCTTTACCATCCTCCAGTAGTTGGGACCCGAATTGGTCCATATATTATCGTGATGAACTTTCTCTCAAATTTAAGCAGTCGGTTAAGGTCTTGTTTCTGCGTGCTCCATGTTTGACAACAGTACAGCACTACTCTCATTATTAATGTTTTATGTAGTCTTAGTTTTAGCCCGCCAGGTTATCCGACAGCGCTAATGCGCTGCTTCCTGGAGTCGGGTAGGCGTGCCGGCCCCGGATCGAATCCACCCAGTTGCTTAACGACGAGGACCGGTGTGCCAGCCAGACTGGATGTGGTTTTTATGCGGTTTTCGACATCCCACTAGGTAAATACTGGGCTGGTCCCCATGTCCCGACTCACGTACGCGACTCGTAGACATTTGAAAACGTTCGCACTATTTCATGCTTTACACTAGATACAGACAGCTGGGGTACATTACTTCATTCCCAGGGGGTACGGGGTGGTGACAGGAAGGGCATCCAGCCACCCTCTGACACTAACATTGCCAAATCCATAGCAACAGGGCCGACCTCGCCTTAAAGTGGGACAAAGCTCCAAGAAAATGATTATGATAGTCTTAGTTTTAGTTGTTTTGATTTGTTTCTAGATTTTAATAAAGGGTGTAGCGATTAATGGCATCTGTTTCCCGCCTGCAGTCTTTCCTTATTCTCTGCTTCACTGACGTAGCTTCAGTAAAAATCAATCCAAAATATTTGAATTCTTTCACGTGTATACACCTGATACAGTTCATCGTTAGATATTGGGAGTTACGGATCTTTCTTCCTCTCCCATGTTCTCAGTCTTTCCGGGTACTCATTTGCAGTCTGAAGCCCGATGCCACCGATCACAGAGTCAAATACTCCTTTACAATTCTTCTTGTGTGCATGATATTATGCCAGTGTCACCTGATTAGGCCAGAAAAGATAATAATCATAGTTCATTTGAATATCCTGGCAGTTCTCTTTGTTGAACTCCTGCATTACCTTTTAGAGTGCCACACTGAAAAGGATGGGTGATAATCCATCTTCTTCTCTTAATCCTGTATCGACTTGGACACTTTCTGTCATTTTATTGCTTATCTTAACCTTAGCTTTTGTGTCATTTAAGCTGTCTCGACAAGTCTCACCAATTTCTTCGGTACACCAAATTGTGTCATGGTTTTAATCGGACTTGGTTTACGAATACTATCATAAGCGTTCTTAAAGCATACGAAGAAAAGATGTAATTCTCGCACTTACTCGTACATTTTCTCTCACACCTTTTTTTAAGAGAAAAAGTTGGACAATGCTTGATCGTCCTGTTTCGAAACCTCCTTGGTACTCTCCAATTATTTCTGTTTCCAGGGGTTTGATTCGTTCGAGCAGACAGTTGGAGAAGATCTTGTGGTAGATGTTGAGCAGGACAATACCCCTACAGTTGTCAGATACCGATTTATCTTTCTTTTTGTCCATGAACCATGTCACAACCACATTCCATTCGTCTGATACTGCCTGTTTTATCTACATCAACTCAGTCATCTTGTGGACTTTAGAGCACAGTACTTCGTCTCCAGTTTTGAGAAGTTCATCGGGAATTCCATCCTCTCCTGGACTATTCCGTTCTTAAGAGTTTTAATTAGTTTTCCTATGCCCTCTGTGGTGGGTGTTGGTTCTTCGCAATTCACTAGACCCTGATGTACTCCTCCCAGTTGATCTACTGTTAAGAATGTATCTTGGTGGTTTGGACCTCCTTTAAACCTTTTCTTTTTCCTTTATAGTTCTTTACATCCGTTTCCGTGAAAGTCTTGCTCAGCTTACTCCACGATGTTTCTTTCTGATCTTCTCTTTGGTTTCCTTAGTGCGGCCAGCGTTCGCCGTCGTATTTCTTCAAATTTTGATATCCAATATTGCTACATATTATTTTGTGCCCATATTTTGGCCCTGTTTCTCTCTCGGATACCTTCCTCGTATTCTTCATCCAACCACCCTTGTTTTCTTTGATTCGCTTTGGAATTACTTCTTGTCCTGGGTCTTTAATTGCATCAGATATCACCTTCCAATTCTGTTCAGTCTCGATATTTCCATCCCCTTCACTGTCCGATACATTCAAAAGATTGGTCAGTTCGATCTTGAAAGTGTCTCTTACATTTTTACAGACTTACCTGATCATATAAAGTTTTTTTTATAAACCTTTGTACTTTCTGGGTCTCCAGATTGCCTTCATCGCTACTTTGACAAATAAGTGACCCGAACCACATTCAGCACCTCCCTCCATCTTGACATCTTGTATGTACTTCCATTCTCTTGTCCCTACCAATAAATGATCAATTTGTTTCACCGTCTTCCCATCCAGAGGTACTCAAGTTCCCTTATTTATTCTTTCCCTGTAGAAATCAGTACCACTTATGCACATCCTTTTTGAAGAAGTGAAATTAATCAAGCTAATGTCATTATCATTGCCCATTTTACGCAAGCTGTGCTTTCCAATTGTTCCTTGACGACTGCTTCTTTCCGTAGCTTTACATTAATGTCTCTCAAGATGATTTCGCAGTGTTCATTTGCTACCATATTCAATAATGTCTCTAATTCCCCGTAAAATAAATATTTTAAGGATTCCGTGTCTAAAAAAAACGGAACCCTAATGGGATCTCGTTGTTGCTCGTCCATCTCTGTCTGTCTGTCTGTACGTTTGACTGTTAAGAACCGTTTTTCTCAGACACGGGTAGACGTATCAAGTGCAAATCTGTGTCCTATTTTAAGGTCTATGGTCCCTTGGCGCCGCAAAAATTGTAGCCTTATAAGTCAATTCAGGCAAAAAATACGGTCGTTAATGTCACAAGTTTTGATATTCGCAAAGTCACTCATCAAAACCTATAAGGTATTTCCCGTTGACCTATAATAATGAAATTCAGCAACAAACAAGGTTTCACAGTACGAGTAAAGTAAAATATCTGACAGTTGGTTAGTTGTAATCACATAACATAAAAATTTCTTTTGCAATTTTCACATCATTTGCAGTCATCATTACGCCAAAGAACTTGCTCCATTTCTAACAGTAATTTATCGTAGATCGCTTGAGCAATGAAAGGTGCCTAACGATTGGAAAAAAAGTGCAGGTGATTCCCGTTTTTAAGAATTATAGAGCTGTATCGGTGACGTCAATCTGTTGTAGAATTATGGAACATGTTTTATGCTCAAAAGTTATGATGTTTTTGTAAAATGAACAGCTCCTCTATAAAAATCAACATGGATTCCGCAAACAGAGATCCTGCGAAACTCTGCTCGCTCTGTTCTTCCATGAAATCCACAGTTCAGTGACAACGCGGCTCAGGCGGATGCCGTGTTATTTGATTTCAGTGAGGCATTTGACACCGTCCTGCATTGCCGTTTAATGAAAAATATTCGAGCTTTCGGAGTATCGGAGCAGACCTGCGATTGGATTCAAGACTTTCTTGCAGATAGAACTCAACACTTCGCTCTTAACGGATTTAAAGATAATATCCGGAGTACCACAAGGAAGTATGATAGGACCGTTGCTGTTCACAATATATATAAATGAACCAGTAGAAAGCGTCGGATTCTCTTTAAGACTATTCGCAGATGATACAGTTGTTTCTACCAAAGTAGCAACGCCAGAAGATAGAAATAATGTGCAGAACGACCTGCGGACTATTGATGAAAGGTGCAGATTCTGGCAGTTGGCCCTGAACGTAAATAAATGTAACATATTGCGCATACATAGGAAAAGAGATCCACTACCGTACAGTTATACTATTGATGACAAACAGCTGGAGACAGCGTCTGCCGTAAAATGTCTAGGCGTAACTATCCAGGGACACCTAAAATGGAATGACCATTTAAAACAGATAGGGGGAAAGGCAGACACTAGACTCAGATTCATCGGAAGAATTTTAAGGAAATGTAACTCATCCCCGAAAGAAGTCGGTTATAAGGAGCTTCACTTGTACGCCCGATCCTCGAGTATTGTTTATCTATCTGGGATCCCTATCAGGTGGGACTGATACAGGAGATATAGAAGATCCAACGAAGGGCGCCGCGGTTCTTCACGGGCTCGTTTACCTAGTGAGAGAGCGTTACGGAGATGCTAAACGAACTCCACTCGTAGACTCTGCAAGAGAGACGTTGTACATCAGGGAGAGACTTACTACTGAAATTTCGTGCTCACTTTTCAGGAGGAGTCAGACAATATATTACTTCTCCCCAGATACATCTCGCGTATTGACCACGAGGTGAAAATTTGAGAAATTAGATCCAGTACAGAGGCCATGAGAGCCGTGAACCATGGACCTTGTCGTTGGTGGGGATGCTTGCGTGCTTAGATACAGATAGCCGTACCGTAGGTGCAACCACAGCGGAGGGGTATCTGTTGAGAGGCCAGACAAACGTGTAGTTCCTGAAGAGGGGCAGCAGCCTTTTCAGTAGTTGCAGGGGCAACAGTCTGCATGATTGACTGATCTGGCCATGTAACACTAACCAAAATGGCCTTGCTGTTCTGGTACCGCGAACGGCTGAAAGCAAGGGGAAACTACAGCCGTAATTTTTCCCAAGGGCATGCAGCTTTACTGTATGATTAAATGATGATGGCGTCCTCTTGGGTAAAATATTCCGGAGGTAAAATAGTCCCCCATTCGGATCTCCGGGCGGGGACTACTCAAGAGGACGTCGTTATCAGGAGAAAGAAAACTGGTGTTCTACGGATCGGAGCGCAGAATGTCAGATCCCTTAATCGGGCAGGTAGGTTAGAAAATCTGAAAAGGGAAATGGATAGATTAAAGTTAGATATAGTGGGAATTAGTGAAGTTCGGTGGCAGGATGAACAAGACTTTTGGTCAGGTGAATACCGGCTTATAAATACAAAATCAAATAGGGGTAATGCAGGAGTAGGTTTCATAATGAATAAAAAAATAGGAGTACGGGTAAGCTACTACAAACAGCATAGTGAACGCATTATTGTGATAGACACGAAGCCCACGCCAACTACAGTAGTACAAGTTTATATGCCAACTAGCTCTGCAGATGATGAAGAAATTGATGAAATGTATGACGAGATAAAAGAAATTATTCAGGTAGTGAAGAGAGACGAAAATTTAATAGTCGTGGGTGACTGGAATTCGACAGTAGAAAAAGGGAGAGGAGGAAACACAGTAGGTGAATATGGATTGGGGGAGAGAAATGAAAGAGGAAGCCGCCTGGTAGAATTTTGCACAGGGGGTAACTTAATCATAGCTAATACTTGGTTCAAGAATCATGAAAGAAGGTTGTATACATGGAAGAACCCTGGAGATACTAAAGGGTATCAGATAGATTATATAATGGTAAGACAGAGATTTAGGAACCAGGTTTTAAATTGTAAGACTTTTCCAGGGGCAGATGTGGACTCTGACCACAATCTATTGGTTATGAACTGTAGATTAAAACTGAAGAAACTACAAAAAGGTGGGAACTTAAGGAGATGGGACCTGGATAAACTGAAAGAACCAGAGGTTGTACAGAGTTTCAGGCAGAGCATAAGGGAACAATTGACAGGAATGGGGGAACGAAATACAGTAGAAGAGGAATGGGTAGCTTTGAGGGATGAAATAGTGAAGGCAGCGGAGGAACAAATAGGTAAAAAGACGAGGGCTGGTAGAAACCCTTGGGTAACAGAAGAAATATTAAATTTAATTGATGGAAGGAGAAAATATAAAAATGCAGTAAATGAAGCAGGCAAAAAGGAATACAAACGTCTCGAAAATGATATCGACAGGAAGTGCAAATTGGCTAAGCAGGCATGGATAGAGGACAAATGTAAGGATGTAGAGGCTTATCTCACTAGGGGTAAGATAGATACTGCCTACAGGAAAATTAAAGAGACATTTGGAGAAAGGAGAACCACTTGCAAGAATATCAAGAGCTTTGATGGAAACCCAGTTCTAAGGAAAGAAGGGAAAGCAGAAAGGTGGAAGGAGTATATAGAGAGTCTATACAAAGGCGATGTACTTGAGGACAATATTATGAAAATGGAAGCGGATGTAGATGAAGATGAAATGGGAGATATGATACTGCGTGAGGAGTTTGACAGAATACTGAAAGAACTGAGTCGAAACAAGGCCCCCGGAGTAGACAACATTCCATTAGAACTACTGACAGCCTTGGGAGAGCCAGTCCTGACAAAACTCTACCATCTGGTGAGCAAGATGTACGAGACAGGTGAAATACCCTCAGACTTCAAGAAGAATATAGTAATTACAATCCCAAAGAAAGGAGGTGTTGACAGATGTGAAAATTACCGAACTATCAGTTTAATAAGTCACAGTTGCAAAATACTAACGCGAATTCTTTACAGACGAATGGAAAAACTGATAGAAGCCAACCTTGGGGAAGATCAATTTGGATTCCATAGAAATGTTGGAACACGTGAGGGAATACTGACCCTACGACGTATCTTAGAAGAAAGATTAAGGAAAGAAAAACCAATGTTTCTAGCATTTGTAGACTTAGAGAAAGCTTTTGACAATGTTGATTGGAATACTCTCTTTCAAATTCTGAAGATGGCAGGGGTAAAATACAGGGAGCGAAAGGCTGTTTACAATTTGTACAGAAAGCAGAGGGCAGTTATAAGAGTCGAGGGGTATGAAAGGAAAGCAGTGGTTGGGAAGGGAGTGAGACAGGGTTGTAGCCTCTTCCTGATGTTATTCAATCTGTATATTGAGCAAGCAATAAAGGAAACAAAAGAAAAGTTCGGAGTAGGTATTAAAATCCATCTTGAAGAAATAAAAATTTGATGTTCGCCGATGACATTGTAATTCTGTCAGAGGCAACAAAAGACTTGGAAGAGCAGTTGAACGGAATGGACAGTGTCTTGAAAAGAGGGTATAAGATGAACATCAACAAAAGCAAAACGAGGATAATGGAATGTAGTCGAATTAAGTCGGGTGATGCTGAGGGAATTAGATTAGGAAATGAGACACTTAAAGTAGTAAAGGAGTTTTGCTATTTGGGGAGCAAAATAACTGATGATGGTCGAAGTAGAGAGGATATAAAATGTAGACTGGCAATGGGAAGGAAAGCGTTTCTGAAGAAGAAAAATTTGTTAACATCGAGTATAGATTTCAATGTCGGGAAGTCGTTTCTGAAAGTATTTGTATGGAGTGTAGCCATGTATAGAAGTGAAACAACAGAGGCTTACCGACGATAAATAGTTTAGACAAGAAGAGACTAGAAGCTTTTGAAATGTGGTGCTACAGAAGAATGCTGAAGATTAGGTGGGTAGATCACATAACTAATGAGGAGGTTGTTGTTGTTGTGGTCTTCAGTCCTAAGACTGGTTTGATGCAGCTCTCCATGCTACTCTATCCTGTGCAAGCTTTTTCATCTCCCAGTACCTACTGCAACCTACATCCTTCTGAATCTGCTTAGTGTATTCATCTCTTGGTCTCCCTCTACGATATTTACCCTCCACTCTGCCATCCAGTACTAAATTGGTGATCCCTTGATGCCTCAGAACATGTCCTACCAACCGATACCTTCTTCTGGTCAAGTTGTGCCACAAACTTCTCTTCTCCCCAATCCTATTCAATACTTCCTCATTAGTTATGTGATCTACCCATCTAATCTTCAGCATTCTTCTGTAGCACCACATTTCGAAAGCTTCTATTCTCTTCTTGTCCAAACTATTTATCGTCCATGTTTCACTTCCATACATGGCTACACTCCATACGAATACTTTCAGAAATGACTTCCTGACACTTAAATCTATACTCAATGTTAACAAATTTCTCTTCTTCAGAAACGCTTTCCTTGCCATTGCCAGCCTACATTTTATATCCTCTCTACTTCTACCATCATCAGTTATTTTGCTCCCCAAATAGCAAAACTCCTTTACTACTTTAAGTGCCTCATTTCCTAATCTAATTCCCTCAGCATCACCCGACTTGATTAGACTACATTCCATTATCCTTGTTTTGCTTTTGTTGATGTTCATCTTATATCATCCTTTCAAGACACTGTCCATTCCAATCAACTGCTCTTCTAAGTCCTTTGCTGTCTCTGACAGAATTACAATGTCATCGACCAACCTCAAAGTTTTTATTTCTTCTCCATGAATTTTAATACCTACTCCGAATTTTTCTTTTGTTTCCTTTACTGCTTGCTCAATATACAGATTGAACAACATCGGGGAGAGGCTACAACCCTGTCTTACTCCCTTCCCAACCACTGCTTCCCTTTCACGTCCCTCGACTCTTATAACTGCCATCTGGTTTCTGTACAAATTGTAAATAGCCTTTCGCTCCCTGTATTTTACCCCTGCCACCTTTAGAATTTGAAAGAGAGTATTCCAGTCAACATTGTCAAAAGCTTTCTCTAAGTCTACAAATGCTAGAAACGTAGGTTTGCCTTTCCTTAATCTTTCTTCTAAGATAAGTCGTAAGGTCAGTATTGCCTCACGTGTTCCAGTGTTTCTACGGAATCCAAACTGATCTTCCCCGAGGTTGGCTTCTACTAGTTTTTCCATTCGTCTGTAAAGAATTCGTGTTAGTATTTTGCAGCTGTGACTTATTAAGCTGATAGTTCGGTAATTTTCACATCTGTCAACACCTGCTTTCTTTGGGATTGGAATTATTATATTCTTCTTGAAGTCTGAGGGTATTTCGCCTGTTTCATACATCTTGCTCACCAGATGGTAGAGTTTTGTCAGGACTGGCTCTCCCACGGCCGTCAGTAGTTAGAATGGAATATTGTCTACTCCGGGGGCCTTGTTTCGACTCAGGTCTTTCAGTGCTCTGTCAAACTCTTCACGCAGTATCATATCTCCCATTTCATCTTCATCTACATCCTCTTCCATTTCCATAATATTGTCCTCAAGTACATTGCCCTTGTATAGACCCTCTATATACTCCTTCCACCTTTCTGCTTTCCCTTCTTTGCTTAGAACTGGGTTTCCATCTGAGCTCTTGATATTCATACAAGTCTTTCTCTTATCTCCAAATGTCTCTTTAATTTTCCTGTAGGCGGTATCTATCTTACCCCTAGTGAGATAGGCCTCTACATCCTTACATTTGTCCTCTAGCCATCCCTGCTTAGCCATTTTGCACTTCCTGTCGATCTCATTTTTGAGACGTTTGTATTCCTTTTTGCCTGTTTCACTTACTGCATTTTTATATTTTCTCCTTTCATCAATTAAATTCAATATTTCTTCTGTTACCCAAGGATTTCTACTAGCCCTAGTCTTTTTACCTACTTGATCCTCTGCTGCCTTCACTACTTCATCCCTAAAAGCTACCCATTCTTCTTCTGCTGTATTTATTTCCCCCATTCCTGTCAATTGCTCCCTTATGCTCTCCCTGAATCTCTCTACAACCTCTGGTTCTTTTAGTTTATCCAGGTCCCATCTCCTTAAATTCCCACCTTTTTGCAGTTTCTTCAGTTTTAATCTACAGGTCATAACCAATAGATTGTGGTCAGAGTCCACATCTGCCCCTGGAAATGTCTTACAATTTAAAACCTGGTTCCTAAATCTCTGTCTTTCCATTATATAATCTATCTGATACCTTTTAGTATCTCCAGGGTTCTTCCATGTATACAACCTTCTTTCATGATTCTTAAACCAAGTGTTAGTTATGATTATGTTGTGCTCTGTGCAAAATTCGACCAGGCGGCTTCGTCTTTCATTTCTGTCCCCCAATCCATATTCACCTACTACGTTTCCTTCTCTCCCTTTTCCTACACTCGAATTCCAGTCACCCACGACTATTAAATTTTCGTCTCCCTTCACAATCTGAATAATTTCTTTTATTTCATCATACATTTCTTCAATTTCTTCGTCATCTGCAGAGCTAGTTGGCATATAAACTTGTACTACTGTAGTAGGCGTGGGCTTCGTATCTATCTTGGCCACAATAATGCGTTCACTATGCTGTTTGTAGTAGCTTACCCGCATTCCTATTTTCCTATTCATTACTAAACCTACTCCTGCATTACCCCTATTTGATTTTGTGTTTATAACCCTGTAGTCACCTGACCAGATGTCTTGTTCCTCCTGCCACCGAACTTCACTAATTCCCACTATACCTAACTTTAATCTATCCATTTCCCTTTTTAAATTTTCTAACCTACCTGCCCGATTAAGGGATCTGACATTCCACGCTCCGATCCGTAGAACGCCAGTTTTCTTTCTCCTGATAACGACATCCTCTTGAGTAGTCCCCGCCCGGAGATCCGAATGGGGGACTATTTTACCTCCGGAATATTTTACCCAAGAGGACGCCATCATCATGTAATCATACAGTAAAGCTGCATGCCCTCGGGAAAAATTACGGCTGTCGTTTCCCCTTGCTTTCAGCCGTTCGCAGTACCAGCACAGCAAGGCCGTTTTGGTTATTGTTACAAGGCCAGATCAGTCAATCATCCAGACTGTTGCCCTTGCAACTACTGAAAAGGCTGCTGCCCCTCTTCAGGAACCACACGTTTGTCTGGCCTCTCAACAGATACCCCTCCGTTGTGGTTGCACCTACGGTACGGCTATCTTCTGTATCGCTGAGGCACGCAAGCCTCCCCACCAACGGCAAGGTCCATGGTTCATCGGGGGGGGGGGGGGGGAAGGGGGGGAATGAGGAGGTATTGAATAGAATTCGGGAGAAGAGGAGCTTGTGGCACAACTTGACTAGAAGAAGGGATCGGTTGGTTGGACATGTTCTGAGACATCGAGGGATCACCAATTTAGTATTGGAGGGCAGCGTGGAGGGTAAAAATCGCAGAGGGAGACCAAGAGATGAATACACTAAGCAGATTCAGAAGGATGTAGGCTGCAGTAGGTACTGGGAGATAAAGAAGCTTGCACAGGATGGAGTAGCATGGAGAGCTGCATCAAACCAGTCTCGGGACTGAAGACCACAACAACAACAACAGAGGCTTACCGACAATCGTTCTTCCTACGCACTATTAGCGAGTGGAACTGGGTTGGAGGGATAAGATAGTGGTACCGTAAGTACCCTCCGACACACACCATTAGGTGGCTTGCGGAGTATGATGTTGATGTATACGTATATTCGTCAAAGGCATGACAGACGAACATTACTGCATGCAAACATAAAATGTTTTAATAATTAAATGAAAATGTTTTATTAAATGTTCTCTCCCTACGAATATAAACCGAAGTCCTGTGCTTGCTTATTTTTCTATGTCTGGCCTAGTCTGCGGAACTACTATAGAGATTTTCATGCGGTCTTGGAATTCCGCGGACTAATATCTTGCCAGTATCGATACTGATACTTACTTACTTTACGTACTTACTTTACGCGATCAGACCCAGAGGACCGAGAGCTACTAAAAGGTTCCTCCTCCACTGGGTTTTGTTTTATGTCTCCTGGCGCCAATCATCCTCTATTCCAATCTGCAGAAAGTCCTCATGGATTCCATCTCTCCATCTCTTCTTTGGTCTTCCTAGTGGGCGTCTTCCACAGGGAGAATAATCCATAGCTTTCAAAGACCATCGACATTTATCCATCCGACTGACATGTCCTGCCCATTCAAAGCGCTTGGTTCTCATCAGTCCTACAATGTTTGGTCTATTGTACTTTTCATCTAGTTCACAGTTATGTCTGATCCTCCGTTCTCCAGTTATCTCATCTCATACCGGACCAAAGATGTTCCTTAAGACTTTCCGCTCGAAAACAAGAAGATTTTTCAAATCTTTTTTCCGGACACTTCAAGTTTCACAACCATACAGTACTACGGGTTGAATCATTGTTTTATACAGCTGGAGGATGAAATTCCTCGAGAGACCACGCGAAGCAAGAAGTTGACTGCGACCAAAGTATGATCTGTTGGTGGCTTGGATCCTCGCTTTGATTTCTGCTTCACATGCTAACAGACAAAAATCGTTGACATTCTCAATTCCCAGGATGGATGTACTGCGTATATAAGTTTGTACCGAACTCTTAGTACGCGAGTCCTTGTCGCACTTAACCAATTTCTTGATATCATCAGTCTCTCCGTTGGATGCATGGCAATCTACGCTGGTGACTTTGTGTTTCTTGTTGTCTATTGTTACGAGTGAGATTTTGGGGATGATTGATTTAAAATCTACAAGACTGATGCGTACAGATGTCTTCGCCACAGAACCAGGACCTGGTGACTCCATCGAACGCGACATAGTTTTCCATTTCTAGAGGCCTGGGCTCCGCCCGTCTTGTCTCCTGCAGAGTCACCAACCCAGTCCACGTATTTATCCACTTCCCTCACAACAAATTTTTCTGCCGCAGGGTGGTATAAGCTTCTGAAGTTCCAGGTCGCTAGTTACACTTCATTTCGTAGTGTAGATTCTCGGTCAGGTCGCTTTGTAGAAATCAGTCCTATCCGAGACTTCTGTGTCACGTTCGTACCCACGATTATTTTTTCATGACGGTTTGGTAGCCCGTCGCCAACTCCCAACTTGGAGGACCAGAATTTGTCAATCATTGTTTTCTTCCGTAGACGTATTGGTTTCTACAGGCCTACAGGGGTCATTCTAACCTTTGGTTTTCTGTTGGGGTCTTCGTCTCGCAGTGTTTGGGCTAATCCCCGCCCTCAAGGCACACAAAATGGTTCAAATGGCTCTGAGCACTATGGGACTTAACGTAGGAGGTTAACAGTCTCCTAAAACTTACAACTACTTAAACCTAACTAACCTGAGGACATCACACACATCCATGCCCGAGGCAGGATTCGGACCTGCGACCGTAGCAGCCGCGCGGTTCCAGACTGAAGCGCCTAGAACCGCTTGGTCACACCGGCCGGCCAAGACAGACATGGTGAACAGTATTTATAGCGGCGTTTACTCGCTTTGACACGGGGTCAGTATTGAGCGTATACAGTGCTTACTGAAATATAGCCCCACCACACACTACCCACCCACGCCCACTGATTCTGTCGCCTCGTCCCGGGACCAGTTCGTCGCCGCCCCCCCTATTCACAGCTAATAGGGACGAGCTTTAGGTACAGGACGTGACGCAGGTTGCGGATAGCGGGTGGCCCACAACTTGGAGAGGAGAAAGCACCAGAAGTTTGTGAGCAGGTGGAAGGTTACCGGCTCGACGAACTCACATTTGACAACAACTGTGATGTTTTTTTTAATTATTATTAATGTTCACATTCCGAGGAGGCGGCATAAATTTGCTTTGCTTCTACCAAAAATTCAGTGGTCTGGTGAGTCTTAAGAAGGCAAAGCCTGGGGGAAGTTCGTCGCCGGAAGGCTAACAGCGTTCATTAAGTCGCTTCTCTTTCGCCTGGCTGGCTGTAATGAGCGAAGATTTAATTATCCCTACCGCCTCGCGCTGTGGGGTTTGTTGTGCTCTCGGTATAGCAGCCTTGCCGTACCGCCTTCCTTTTATGATTGGAAATATTAAACCGGATTTGTTGTCACGTAGTTGACCTTCACTGCGCTTCCAGTTGACCTCGGTTATAAAAAGCAGAGCTATACACAGCTCTTGACTCGCTAGGATCTAAAACATCAGGTTTACTTCTCTTACTGACACACTGATTTGGATTTTCAGCGAACTAAAACGATACTTTCATTTATAAATAGAGCATACACAAATGTCATGCAAAGCTGTGATTCATGGACTCCGTTTTTTTAACTGAATCCTGTGTTCTTTGGCCCAAAGGGAGTGAGCAACAGTTCTTGGCGCAAACCCGCTATCCTGTCCACCCAACCGAGTGTTGTATACTATTCTAATGTTCTGTCCAGATGGTATTTATAGACCTGCAAAAAAATTTAATTCTCTATCCACAGTTTCGGAAGCATCCCTTACAGGCTACACTAAAGATCATTTTAGCGTTAATTTCGACACGTAATCATTTATATGGATTGATTCGGGAATATCTCAAATATGCGCCAACGGAGATTTATTATTTGTTATTGTGTTAGCAGTACGATTTTATAGCATAGTACTTCTGTCTGCCCTGTGTTACATATTCGTCTTGTTTCTCGTTTCAGTGGCCTGTGGAGGTAAAATTTGTTTCATGTCGGAATCTGAGCATTGTTAAGTCTATTTAACTTCGTATGAGGTACGACTTAAAGTAATGTGTAACCTGAATTGTCGAAACAAACCCTAATATAACATTTCCAGTAACGAGTTGGTTGTATGGGCACATCCCGAAAGCCAACTTTTTTTTTTTAATTCTAAATCGACGTTTGCACAGTTTTTGAGATCAAGTACAGCATCTGACAATAACACTTCGTCTCTCCTTTGTAACTGTTGCGTTCAGGACAAATAAACTGTCCTGTTTGATAGTCTGACTGGGTACCACACGACGAGACGTTTTGCTGCCCGTTACAGCATACCAGAGGAGAAGAGCGTAGAACAGGGGACATACACTGAAGCGCAAGAGGAACTGGTAAGATATGCGTATTCAAACACAGGGATGTGGCGCTGCTGTCGGAAACGCCTATATACGACAACAAGTGTCAGGCGAAGTTAATAGATCGGTTACTGCTGCTACGATGGTAAGTTACCAAGATTTAAATGAGTTTGATCGTGGTGTTATAGGTGGCGCACGAGCGGTGGGACACAGCATCTCCGAGGTAGCTGCGAAGTAGTTATTTCCCTGTACGACTATTCACGAGTGTACCGTGAATATCAGGAATCCGGTAAAACATCAAATCTCTGATGTCGCTGCAGCCGGCAAAAGGTCCTGCGAGAAGGGTACCAACGACAACTGAAGAGAATCGTTCAGCGTGACAGATGTGCAACCCTTCCGCAAATTGCTGCAGATTTCAGTGCTTGGCCACAAACAAGTGTCAGCGTGCGAACCATTCAACGAAACATCATCGATATGGGCTTTCGGGGCCTAAGGCCCTCTGGTGTTCCCTTGATGAGTGCACGACACAAAGCTATACGCCTCTCCTGGGCCCGTCAAAACCGACATTGGACTTTCGATGAGTGGAAAGATGTTGCCTGCCGGACGACTCTCGTTTCAAATTGTATCGAGCGTATGGACGTGTACGGGTATGAAGACAACCTCATGAATCCATGGACACTACTTGTCAGCATCGGACTGTTCAAGCTGGTGGAGTCTCTTTAATGGTGTGGGGCGTGTGCATTTGGAGTGATATGGGACTCCTGATACATCTAGATACTACTCTGACGTATGACACGTTTGTAAACATCCTGTGTGATCACCTACGTTGATTCATGTCCATTATGGATTCCGACGGACTTGGGCAATTCCAGCAGGATAATGCGACACCCCACACGTTCAGAATTGCTGTAGAATGGCTCTAGGAACACTCTTCTGAGTTTAAACATTTTCGCTGGCCACCAAACTCCCCAGACATTGACATTATTGATATACCTGTGATGCATTGCAACGTGCTGTTCAGAAGAGATCTCCACCCCCTCGTACTCTTACGGATTTATGGATACTCGCGCAGGATTCATGGTGTCAGTTCCCTCCAGCACTACTTCAGATTTCAGTCGAGTCCTTGCCATGTCGTGTTGCATCAGTTCTGAGTGCTCGCAGGAGCCCTACACGATATTAGGCAGGTGAAAATGAAATGATCGTATGCCGTTGTTGGCCGGGAGGCACCATGCGGGGAAGTTCGGCCGCCGTATTGCAAGTTCTTTTTAGTTGACACCACTTCGGCGACTTCCGTGCGTCAATGATGATGAAATGATGATGAACACACAACAGCCAGTCATCTCGAAGCAGAGAAAATCCCTGACCCTGCCGGGAATCTAACCCGGGACCCCGTGCGCGGGAAGCGAGAACGCTACCGCAAGACCACAGGCAGGTGTTCCAGTTTCTTTCGCTCTTCAGTGTAATTAGGTAATACGTTTCGATGTAGACATTTAATTGGAATTAGGCAATTTTTTCCATGTTTGCATGGAGAGCAAAGTGAAATTTTCTTCTTAAAGTGTCTATCTCGTAAAATTAGTTCTAGGAATAAAGATGCAAGTATGACCTTATGGGTGCAAAATGACGTTCATTTTGACATATGACTGAGCAATGAAGCTCAATAACTTTATATTAAATTTTGAATTTTCACGATCCGTTTCCCGGAAGTGTTGAAAGGGTGACTACGTAAGGCAGAGCACGAAACTGTGGCAAAGACTACCTGTTTCGACGTTGTATAGCGCCGACCCATACGGGTCACATTTCTTTGTTATGTTGCTGATGTTTCGTCGTATTACCTCATCATCAGCCAAAAGCGGTAATTATAAATATTTTACATAAATGGTCATATATCGGAATGTAGTCGCTTGTAGACAACGACAAGTATCCATTTCACAACAGCGAACCACAAAGCTCTTTTCAATGACTCTGCGTATTGTATAATAATACTGCTTTTCACTATAAACATAGTTTTGACGCCCGACGAGTTATGAGTGCGCTCCATTCGTCTGGTCTTCCAACTTCAGGACACGGCCACCCTCTAACACAATTCAGACTTCATGGTGGTTTACAAAAAATGAATAAAAGCACAACAGGTATTGAACTAATAATATTCCACTGTTTACAACCGGTTTTTGAATAACATAATTCTCTCCTCTGGCGTACAATAAAGTGTAAGAGAACTAAGGTTCTCTTCCACCCTATGTTGGCTGTTGAACCAAAGTTCCGCGTCTCACTTTATGAAACAGGGAACATAGGATCCCCATAGTAACGACCGTGTTGCTCGTCTGGCGGTACCGAAAGATGAACTATACCCGACCAGGACGAGGTCAGGGGAAACCGCAGCGATTCTGGCATGGAAATCGATCGTCGGAGCATGGGTATTTGGGCGAAAGACTAAACGAACCATCTATTAGCTAGTTCGCTCCAAGTTTAATTGCACGGAAAACACCTACATCATTCTCTGCAAGCCACCTAATGGTGTCTGGCGGAGGGTACTTTCGGTACAACTACCTGATAACTCTAACACTGTTCCACTCGCGAGTAGTGCTTGGGAAGAATGATTGTCGGAAAGCCTCTGCATTCGCTCTAATCTCTCGAATTTTTTCCCAGTGGTCAATACGCGAGATGTACGTGGGGGGAAGTAATTTGTTGTCCGACTCCTCCTGAAAAGCGCTGTCCAGAAATTTTAATAGTCAATCTCTCCGTGAGGCACAACGCCTCTCTTATAACGTCTGCCAATGGAGTTTGTTTAGAATCTCCGTTACGCTCTCCCGACACCTAAAGGATCCCGTGACGAAACGCGCCGCTATCCGTTGGACGTTCTCTATCTCCTCTATCAGTCCTACCTGATGGGGATCCAAGATAGATGAACAATATTCAAGAATGGGGCGAACAAGCCCGTTATAAGCCACTTCTTTCGTGGATATTTCCTTAATATTCTTCCGATGAATCTCGGAAGGGGTTCATTAGGGTTTCATTACTATTCGCTAGCGCACTTGAGCAGATGCAATTTGGATGGATTGCTCACGCACTGCTTGCGACTTGGAATATCTATGGTACAATAGAATCGCAGGTCAGAGCAGTGTTGGCAACGTCGAGTTTAGTAGCTCGCAGAGAGCAGTCGTGTTTTGTAGCTCGCACAGAGCACTTGAGTTCTGGAGTTCGGACAGGGCAGGGCAGCGGTTGACTTGTGTTGGGCCGGTCGTGCAGAACGATGGCAGTGCCTGAGCGATGTAGTATAAGGTAAAAAAATAAAAAAAATATTATTGTTTTTGTTGCCGCGCGCATATGTTAATTGCCACAACTGATTTAACCACAATTGTTAAAGTCCCATGTAATTCCTTGCAGAAATGTTTCAATAATAACTTTTGTTCTGAAGAAAACTTTTGCCAGTGATTTATCTACGTTTAAGGATTTTACGACTTTTTCCTGTGCATACTCACGTTGATTAAGCAAAAGAAAATCAGTTGTTTTCCTACAAATGAAAATCTAGTAGCGAGAATTGCACTGGGCTGTGCCAAAAATTTCTTATAGGAGCAGATATATAGATAGCGTTATCCGGCGACATCATTGTGAGATAAGAATTTTTCAGTTTTGTAAGTGGGCTGTTTAGGTTTTCTTATTGGTAACGCCACGTAGCGCTCTGTATGAAAATCACTGGCTGTGCTGTGTGCAGTCTGTGGCTGGTTGGCATTGTTGGAATACTCGCCATTGTAGCGTTGGGCAATTGGCTGTGAACAGCGCGTAGCGTTGCGCAGTTGAAGGTGAGCCGCCAGCAGGGTGGATGTGGGGAGAGAAA
Source organism: Schistocerca piceifrons (assembly GCF_021461385.2). Classification (NCBI taxonomy): domain Eukaryota; kingdom Metazoa; phylum Arthropoda; class Insecta; order Orthoptera; family Acrididae; genus Schistocerca; species Schistocerca piceifrons. The sequence continues at coordinate 853,860,259 of NC_060140.1, read as the reverse complement.
TGGCGGAGTTTTGAAATTTGTAAGACTGGATGTCATGAACTGCTATATATATTATGACTATTAAGGTAAATATATTGTTTGTTCTCTATTAAAATCTTTCATTTGCTAACTATGCCTATCAGTGCCTTCCGTAGTTTGAATCTTTTATTTAGCTGGCAGTAGTGGCGCTCGCTGTATTGCAGTAGTTCGAGTAACGAAGATTTTTGTGAGGTAAGTGATTTGTGAAAGGTATAGGTTAATGTTAGTCAGGGCCATTCTTTTGTAGGGATTATTGAAAGTCAGACTGCGTTGCGTTAAAAATATTGTGTGTCAGTTTAAGCACAGTCATGTATAATTTTTCTAAGGCGACGTTTCAGTTTATTCAGGATAATTTGTCCGCAGCTCGTGGTCGTGCGGTAGCGTTCTCGCTCCCCGCGGCCGGGTTCTCGGGTTCGATTCCCGGCGGGGTCAGGGATTTTCTCTGCCTCGTGATGACTGGGTGTTGTGTGATGTCCTTAGGTTAGTTAGTTAGGTTTAAGTAGTTCTAAGTTCTAGGGGACTGATGACCATAGATATTAAGTCCCATAGTGCTCAGAGCCATTTGAACCATCAGGATGATTTCACAGGGCCATGGCGCAGCGCTGCTGACGTCAGAACTTATTAATCTCGATACGCAGTCAGTCTTTAATGGAAGATCACATTAAACCTTGAAATTTTATTATTGGAAAGAAATTTTTATTGGGAAATTAAACGAGGTTTTTCTGTTGGGAGGATACGTTAAACGTGAATATTATAAATATTTTTCTGTTGGGAGGTTACAATCTGAGTCTGGTACCTGCTTTTCCCACTATCTGTTTTATGTAGCCATTTCACTTAAGGTCACTCTGGATAGTTACGTCTAGATATTTTACGACAGACGCTGTCTCCAGATGTCTGAAAGTTCATGATCATATAACACGAATGGATGACTCTCGGTTAACATCTCGTCAGCATAATAAACGGAACGCAAAAAGCCAAAGCCGCATTCGCGAAAACTGTAAACAGAACAACTCTCATAAGTCAATTGACAGAAACAAGTCAGAAACTTAGAAACGCATGGACGCTAGAACGAGAAGAGACCCATAGTGGCAGGATGAGTACGTTTTGAGAAGATAAAAAGAACGAGGAGATTAACGCCAGCTTGTGGTTCTATTCTCTCTTTGAAGGGCCAAGTGCACACTCATATACATTCATTGAGCTAACAGCTCGACATGTGTCGGAATGGTGTTGATCTAAACATTACAGTAAATTTACAGTTCCATTCCCGACAATTGCAATATGGACATGAGCACCCGAACGTAAACAGGCTACTCTGTCATCACACTGATGTTACGCCACTTATGCTAACTACACGTCCAGGCATCAGAAGCGTATTAGATTCCCATCTGAAATATCTGCGGCCAATTGCTTTGTGCATCTCGCCTCTAGCGTTCTGCATTTCAAATGAGTGTGCATCTCATTAAGTAAAGAGCGCTCTCAGAAAGCTGGCAACGCGCCTGCAATATCGTTCGAGCATCATCTTCACCCTGACCTGGCAAAGATCCCGCGCCATGTAATTACAACGTGGGGGTTCTGGAAAATACACGGCTTCTCGGAGCCAATTGTTGACGCCAGGGACATTTCAGAGATCTTTAAGTGTGACTGTTTCTGTCATATCCATTCAATCTAGATGAAACATATCATGTTATGTTTATTTACGTGAGCTACGAGGGGAGTTCAATAAGTCTCGGCCAATTTCGGCTGAAAAAACGCGGAAGTTGTCGATGGACATTGTGGAATATTCCCACTTCACACCCCACAGATCCACGGAGTTCCTACAGGTGGTGGCGCTATACGCCGCTTTTAAAATGGTGTCTGTAAGGGAGGTGCGTTCCATGCAGAGAGCTGTCATTGATTTTCTTTTATCGGAAAACCAGATCATCGCAGCTATTCATAAGCGCTTGCAGAATGTCTAGAAAATGCTGGTGGTCAACAAAAGCTCGGTGAGTCGTTGGGTGGGGCGTCTGTCATCGTCGCAACAAGGTCACGCGTGCTAGCCGGCCCCAGATAGTTGTGACTCCTGCTGTGTTGGAACGTGTGGACACTCTCATTCAAGGTGATCGACGGATTACAATAAAAACCCAAGGCCTCACACTTCCGCACATCCGAAAGCAGCTCACAAAATTTCATTGGCATCTTCTTCCTTATCAACCCCATAGCCCGGACCTCGCAACTTGCCGACTTCCATCTGTTTGGCCCAGTGAAGTATGCACCCATCATGAAGCAGTACGTGAATGGTGGGGAGGTTATTGATGCAACAAGACATTGGCTGTGACGCCGACCAGCAGGGTGGTACCATGGGGCCATGCACGCGTTCTCAGTAACGCGGCGTAAGGCCCTTGCGTTGAACGGAGATTACTTTGAAAAATATGGTTTTGCAGCGAAAGGAATGGGAAATAATATGGTGTATTGAAACCCCGAATGAAACCAACATACTTTCAGAAGGAAATGTGTTGCATAACTTATCGAACGCCCCTTGTATTTTCTTCGCAGAACATCTCAACAGCGGAGCCACACAGAGTGGCCTAACTTCTAGCACACTACAAAAGGCAGGAGAAATAAAGTCTAAACGTCCATCGATGACTAGTCGTGAAAGACGGAACACAACAGGCTCGTGCAGCCGAACGATGTGGAAGGAAATCGGCCGGGTCCTTTGTATTGTTCTCACGACATCACTTCTATGAAGTAATTTTTTAGTTCTAAATTGGTTGAATTTTTAAAATGTTACAGCCCAGGTTGCAAGTTTTTTTCTTGTAAGTAAAATTTGCAAATGGTTCACCAAATATGTTCCGTCACAACCAAAGACAACATCCCCATCCTCACTAGTCGCCCTGTTAAGTACTGGAAAATATTTTAAGTGACCCTGTAGGCCTCTTACATACTGGTAGCACAGGGTTTTGTTAGTATTCACTTGTAGCTTAGAATTGATTGGTAAATTAGCCCTTTTTTGTCAGGTTTATTTCATTTGGCTGTGACTGATCTTAGAATTGCTGCATGGATACTGGACACCTACAAATGAAGAGTTGGGCTACGATCTTACTGTTCCAGGGCAGCAGCCTACTGGCACTGCTGTGGATTATACCAATGCATTTGGGAGGTGTTGGATCAGCCAGTGACTCTTTCTGCGAAGTAGGTGAGTGCAGTTGTTTTCCATATTGAAGTCATGTTAGAAGAAATTGTTCCTGTAGTTTCTTTCCTTAAAATGGCTCACCCTTCACATTTGCAAAATCAGCACATGAGGCTAGGTGGATCTACTACAGGTACTGTTTGGATTTGCCATGGAATTGGAGACAATGTGGAGGAGAGTAATTTGTTATTGCACTTTGAACAGGAGGCGCTGGATCTGTGTATTAGTCGCATGTTCATTGATGATGGGCCCCATGATGAATAAGAGATTGGATTTGGGCGCTGGTATCATTAAATCACTCAGATGCCTGAAATAGGCCACAGATATATTGAGCTGTTTTCTTAACTACCTCACCCCATTCCTCGTTTGTTGATACAAGTGGGCACATTTTTGGGCAATAGCTTGACTCAGAAGAATTGTTTTGTGCCCTTTGGTAAATCTACAGATAGAAGGTACGATTTGTGGACTACTGGGTGAGTAGTGTTATCCGTTTATATAACCAAGGGTTTACAGTCGCTTGAAGTCGTATGGTTATGTAGGTAAGGCTATAGCAAAAGCTTCACTGCTTTCCATGGTAGTATTTGCGCTAAAATTTTTGCCAGAACATGACTTGGAAGAACTTATTAGGATTTACTGCATGCCCGTACAAGCCGACTAGAAACTTCTGTTCGAGTATGTTAGGGAGTTCGATGTGCTGCTTAAGCATCAGGTTAATCACGTCATTGAATTTGTGGTAAGTTCCTATGGGACCAAACTGCTGAGGTCATCGGTTCCTAGGCTTACACACTACTTAATCTAACTTAAACTAACTTACGATAAGAACAACACACACACCCATGCCCGAGGGAGGACTTGGAACCTCCGAGATGAGGGCGGGGGGAGGGGGGGGGGGGGGGGGGGGGAAGGGGAAGGCGGCTCAGATCGTGCGGCAATCACGTCATGAGTTGATACTGGAGCACATTGCGATGCATGATGGGTCATGCGTACCGTTTGCCTCTACTTCCGCTTCTTCGTTTCAAGGTACCTGTTCAGCATGTTGTAAATATAAAATAAGCTAATCACGTGTTTTGCTTGAGGAAACGGATGCTTGTGGTCTTAGTTCCCAGTCGACCCGGAGATGTTCTTAGCATGGGAGTACCAGTAATTTGTTGCGAGGTTGCCCGATGTTGATTTCGTGTAAATCTGTCAACGCAGAATGGCTACTGCTGCTGTAAATTGGAAATTAGATGCGGTAGAAGAATTACTTGTCTTTATTACACTTTAACCCAGCATCTGAGAGCACTTGAAACAATTTCCTCATACTGGAAAGGTGTTCACAGACAGTATGACAGTAAACGACCATGTGATCCAAACACTCGAACAAGAAGGAACTGTAGCAGTCAACTGTGGCAAATAACGATCAAAAACTGCAGGTGAGGACTCTGTGCCAAAGGACAACTTCAAAAATTTAAATAACCCCATATGGGCGTTGCTCCAAGGAAAACTGCAAGTAAGCATCGCAAAGGTTAGTATTGGAAGAGAAGCAACCTACACCAGGTTTGTCCATGAGCTCCTCAGGACGTGGCAAAGGAAAAATAATTACAGTTTGTGGATACTGTCGCCTTCAAATCTGCAAATAACCGTATCCTGTCTGCAGGTGCTACAGGGAAAATCACGCCACTGTCCTGTCAACGGATCTCTGATAGCGCGAGGGACGGGCTGTGCTAGGCCATCTTGGAAAACGTCATTAAATACGCCACTCAGTTCAACTATCTTGTCTGTTGGAAAAATTAGTTCACAGAGAGAACATTGTCTTGAATGTAAAACCAAAGAAATCCTTGCCAAAAAAGTTTTCTGCCGCGTGAGCTCGAAACCGTGAAAGGCTCTATATTCGTAACCTTACGAAAAGTGGCAGGTGGGCTATAAATACCTAACGCAGAAATGTCATGTCCGCCATAACCAGAAAGAGTTGCCCAGGACTGATTGCCTAACAGTTCGTAAGTGCTTCTGTTCATCAGTCGCTCACTGCCTGAAGAGTGACAAAGAATTTATTTGTCTGACGGTGGATAGAAGAAGTGTGTGACTACTTCGTTGCTGTATTTGATTTGCACTGGTTATACTAGAGCCAACACTTGTCTTTCAAAAAATTGAATTTACATTCATTGCGTAGACCTTGAAGAATGAGCAAAGTGGGTGTCAGACTCGCATTTTTGCACACACACAGCCTGAATGGGCCCATGGTTGCCACAGTGATAACAGTTACAAGAACACGACAAGTGCCATAGTCCGTTTTCCCAGAAACTTCGCTCGGTGGAAGAGGAGTTAAAATAAACGAACGCGTTTCTTGGCTTATCATTAGGTGCTAGACCTTTTCTGAGAAAACGGCGGTCAAAGTTTTCGAGATCCTTTATGATCCTTTTAGCGAAGGAAAAGTTCAGCTGAAGCCGTGGCAAAGTGGCTAGTGTCACGGCTTCACGCTCTTGTGGTTCGTCTTCGAAACCCGATGATTATTTTTATTTTTCACGTGCTACCCGTCTCCGTGGAAGATTGCTCTACAAATGTTTTCCAGTGTATATTGAAATAACGTCCGTGAATCAAATTTTCACTCTGCAGCTGAGCGTGCGCCGCTATAAACTTACTGGCAGACCAAAACTGTGGACCAGACCGAGAGTCGCACTCGGGACCTTTGCCTTTTGCAGGCAAGTGCTCTTCTGGCTGAGCTACCCAGGCAAGACTAACGACCCCGCCTTATAGCTTTGCTTCCGCCAGTACCTCGTCTCCTACCTTCCAGACTTCACAGAAGCTCTCCTGCACAACTTGCAAGACTGGCACTCCTCCAAGAAAGGATACCACGAAACATGACTTAGCCATAGCCTGAGGAATGTTTACAGAATGAAATTTTCACTCTACAGCGGAGTGTGCGCTGATATGAAACTTCCCGGCAGATCAAAAGTGTGTGCCGGGCCGAGACTCTATCTAAGGACCTTTCCCATTTTGGGGCAACTGAACCATCAAAGCACGACCCACATCGCGTCCTCACAGCTTCATTTCCGCCAGTACCTCGTCCCCTGTGAAATTTCTGTGAAGTTCGGAAGGTAGGAGACGACGCAGCACATACCCGTTAAAGACGAAGGTCCCGATTTCGAGTCCCGGTCCGACACATAGTTTTAATCTGACAGGAAGTTTCAACTTTGCCCTTATGCGACTTATTAATTGTATGAAGGAATTGAAAAAGAAAAGGAAAAGTAATCAGAAAATTATTTAAAATTGTTTTCGGTGAAATTCCTGTAGCGTGTCTTAATTCATAATCAGTTCCATGTGCCAGTTTTCTGTTCTATTACTGCGAAATTATTACCAAAGAGTGAACTCTTCAACAACGACGTTTCTCTCCCGAGTGATATTCGTACGAAGAAATGCCACTGAAGCAAACTTGTCTTTGTGCGACGCTTTGGCGTTCGGAATTTCTGTGTTTCAAATGTTTGTACGATCGGTATCATACAAGGGGATGCACTATCTTCCTGTGAAACAAGAGTAGGAATAAAATATAAGAGTTAATACTAATAATCGTCATAAGAATGAAGTAGAATAATAAGAGAATTTAAAATTGATTGTAACCATAGGAAATACCATACACCCAAATATTAAATAATAAATATATGACACTTATTGTAAAACCCGGCAACGGACTTGCCGCAGTGGATACACCGGTTCCCGTGAGATCACCGAAGGTAAGCACTGTCGGGCGTGGCCGGCGCTTGGATGGGTGACCATCCAGCCGCCATGCGCTGTTGCCATTTTTGCTACTCGACCGAATAGTAGCGGCTTCGGTCAAAGAAAACCATCATAACGACCGGGAGAGCGGTGTGCTGACCACACGCCCCTCCTATCCACATCCTCACCTGAGGATGACACGGCGGTCCGATGGTCCCGATGGGCCACTTGTGGCCTGAAGACGGAGTGCATTGTAAAAGCCAGTTGTAATTTTACTATTAAGATACCGTTCTTATATCCCCTAGCACCATAGGAAACATACATGTAGTGACCCTCTAAGTAAATGCGGAAATAAATGAAAAGAATATAATGAAATAAATAAAAAGCAATGAACGGGATTCCAACACGGGACGCAGAACTAATAGGTTGCGACACTAGCCAATGTGCCACGATTTCAGCTAAAATAAGCGAGCGATAAAAGGCATGTAAGGTCCTTCTAAAACTTTGACCGTCGTTTTCTCTTAAACTGTCGAGTATCTACAGATAAGCCGAGATACGTTTTCCTTTCTTCTGAAAGAAGTTTCTGTGAAGTCGGGATGTGGCGCTTGTCGTGTTCTCCGCGTCAGCGTAACGACAGGGGCATGCCTGTCACTTGGGCGAGGGCAAGAATTAAGGCCATTAGTCTGCTGTCTAACCCACTGAATCTGCTTAGGTCGCTGCCCTGGCTGAGACTTCGCGCATTGGGGCCAATGAGCTTCTGGCAAAGACTGTTTACTTCTAACCTGTATTGCACAAATAGGAGCGGAATCGAAGTCCATTGCACCACCATGCGTGCATCGGACACGTTCTGCATAATGGCGTCCCTGACTTTAGCATCACTGAAATTTTGTCCACACTCGCACCTTAATTTGCAGTGCCGTGCAAGCCCTTGTAAGTCTGCTACCCACTGCTTATGAGACTCCGCAAATGACATAATTTGTGTTCATCAAAGTATCAGTGTAGCGCAGCAATTAAGTCTTCGTAACGAACACTTTTGGGGAGGGGGTCGGGGAAAGGTTTTCAGGCAAGCCTGTACACTGACACACAGGCTCCTGCAAGAAAAATAGTTTCCCAGTCGCTACCTCCAATGTGATGTGGCGTGATTCGCGCGTCTAGCTGTGATCCGTACTAGAACCATTCCTAGTGTTAAGATAAAAGTTTTCTGAGCACCGTTCCGCGTCATAATGTCAAAAAAAAGCTATCCTGGACAAAGCAACGGTTCGACCGAGCGTCTTTTTTTTTTGGGTCTACTGGTGTGCTTTAGCTCTGACGAGTCGCTTATATTTTGTCATTGCTGCTCACTTGCGTGATATTACGTCATAATTTTAAAAAGGTCGTTGTTATGATTGCTCACTTGAGGGGTGTAATCTCCCTCCCCCCTTCCTTCCTTCCCCCATCTATTATGCACATTTAAGAATGCCCAGTCCAAGTAATTAATAAGCAAAGTATTCTGTAAAGATTTAAGACGAGCGAAGATTACAATAAACTTTCAAGTTTTGTTTTGAACTAAATAAATTGGAAGATTGTTGTTGTATTTTTTTTTCACGTAAATATATTTTCCACTGATTTTCTCACATTTTAATATATCATACAGTATGTTGATTTTTCGGATTAAAAATTCCCAAATTACATTGTTTGCACCTATTATACAAAAATATGTCCGATCACATCAGAGACAAGTTTACGACTCTCACACTCTGCGGAAATAACAATACACCAAAGGGTTTATAAGTTTTCTTAACAAATCAATTGCTTCTAGTTTTCGTTACATTATTAATTTCGATTATTATTTCATAAATGAATCTAGAAGTAAACAGTACAGGATTCCGTAATTAATAATAGAAACTTTAAGTGTGCAAATATTCGTAATTTCAAATCTTTCTAAAAAAGTAATTTTAACTGTACCGGTACATTAATACTTATCTATTATAACATTGAAACTAAAATATTGTCTAAAGTAATTCCTTTTCATAAATTTTATCTAGAAATACACTCCTGGAAATGGAAAAAAGAACACATTGACACCGGTGTGTCAGACCCACCATACTTGCTCCGGACACTGCGAGAGGGCTGTACAAGCAATGATCACACGCATGGCACAGCGGACACACCAGGAACCGCGGTGTTGGCCGTCGAATGGCGCTAGCTGCGCAGCATTTGTGCACCGCCGCCGTCAGTGTCAGCCAGTTTGCCGTGGCATACGGAGCTCCATCGCAGTCTTTAACACTGGTAGCATGCCGCGACAGCGTGGACGTGAACCGTATGTGCAGTTGACGGACTTTGAGCGAGGGCGTATAGTGGGCATGCGGGAGGCCGGGTGGACGTACCGCCGAATTGCTCAACACGTGGGGCGTGAGGTCTCCACAGTACATCGATGTTGTCGCCAGTGGTCGGCGGAAGGTGCACGTGCCCGTCGACCTGGGACCGGACCCCAGCGACGCACGGATGCACGCCAAGACCGTAGGATCCTACTCAGTGCCGTAGGGGACCGCACCGCCACTTCCCAGCAAATTAGGGACACTGTTGCTCCTGGGGTATCGGCGAGGACCATTCGCAACCGTCTCCATGAAGCTGGGCTACGGTCCCGCACACCGTTAGGCCGTCTTCCGCTCACGCCCCAACATCGCGCAGCCCGCCTCCAGTGGTGTCGCAACAGGCGTGAATGGAGGGACGAATGGAGACGTGTCGTCTTCAGCGATGAGAGTCGCTTCTGCCTTGGTGCCAATGATGGTCGTATGTGTGTTTGGCGCCGTGCAGGTGAGCGCCACAATCAGGACTGCGTACGACCGAGGCACACAGGGCCAACACCCGGCATCATGGTGTGGGGAGCGATCTCCTACACTGGCCGTACACCACTGGTGATCGTCGAGGGGACACTGAATAGTGCACGGTACATCCAAACCGTCATCGAACCCATCGTTCTACCATTCCTAGACCGGCAAGGGAACTTGCTGTTCCAACAGGACAATGCACGTCCACATGCATCCCGTGCCACCCAACGTGCTCTAGAAGGTGTAAGTCAACTACCCTGGCCAGCAAGATCTCCGGATCTGTCCCCCATTGAGCATGTTTGGGACTGGATGAAGCGTCGTCTCACGCGGTCTGCACGTCCAGCACGAACGCTGGTCCAACTGAGGCGCCAGGTGGAAATGGCATGGCAAGCCGTTCCACAGGACTACATCTAGCATATCTACGATCGTCTCCACGGGAGAATAGCAGCCTGCATTGCTGCGAAAGGTGGATATACACTGTACTAGTGCCGACATTGTGCATGCTCTGTTGCCTGTGTCTATGTGCCTGTGGTTCTGTCAGTGTGATCATGTGATGTATCTGACCCCAGAAATGTGTCAATAAAGTTTCCCCTTCCTGGGACAATGAATTCACGGTGTTCTTATTTCAATTTCCAGGAGTGTATAACATACTGTGTATAAAATTATATGAAAGTTTTCAGAAAAGCAACTGACATAGTACTGATCTGTCCAAAATTCTAAAAATAGCACTGGTATCGACAAGTACTATTGGGAAAACGTTGTGCTAGAGGAGGATGTCCCGTTACAGGCGGAAGGAATGGAAACTTTATTGTAATAGCTTTTGATGTCATACAATATTTTACGGGAACACACCGCCATTTGACTGTTTTATTGTTTATTAAAATGGTTCAAATTGCTCTGAACACTATGAGACTTAACTTCTGAGGTCATCAGTCCTCTAGAACTTAGAACTACTTATACCTAACTAACCTAAGGACATCACACACACCCATACCGGAGGCAGGATTCGAACCTGCGATCGTAGCAGTCGCGTGGTTCCAGACTGTAGCGCCTAGAACCGCTGGGCTACCCCAGCCGGCTATTGTTTATTAAAGTACAAATCAGGTTTAGATCTTTTATTCCATTTTCAAGTATTTGATTGTATGTCTTTAGCATGTATCGCAGGACACTTAACTTACCGTCAAACTCAAATTTGTCCATAAATTAAGAAAAATATTGGCTCCCAACTGACATGTTACGAAGCTCATTATATGAGGGTTGGAACTTAAATATTGGCACTATTTATTCACAACCGATACAAAAGATGTACATGTTAGCACCTGCTTCTGTCCTTCAGAGTAGTCACCAGCGTTGTACAGAGCCCATTGCCAGCAATGTGGAAGGCGTAGTATACCGTTAGCAGAGCCAGTTCTGTTGATGGTGCGAATGTAGCCGTCTACGGCCTGTCGAATCTCTGGAACAGTTCTGAAGCGAACGCCTCGAAGTAGTTCCTCCATCTTCGGAATCAAATCAAAGTCACAAGGACTTGAGTCCGGAGAGTATGGTGGATAGTACAGTACTTCCCAGTCCCATCGACCGAACAGAGCAGCCACAGCTTGCGCATTATGCGCCCGCTCATTGTCGTACAAAATGATGGGTTAGTTGAACAGAAAGTGTCGCCACTTTTTCACAAAACTGGTAGCAGGTGATGCTCCAAAAATGAACAGTAATACCGTGCATTTACGGTCTACCGTGGAGGAACGTATTGCGTTAGGATAACATGATCACAGTCGTACACGAGAATCACCCTAACTTTAGACCGCTCCATTCCCACCATGAACAGAACAGGCTCTGTTAACTGTATACTACGCCTTCCACATGGATGGCAACGTATTCTACACAACGCTGGTGACTACTTTGAAGGACAGTAACAGGTGCAAACTTGTAACTCTTTTGTATCGGTTGTGATTAAATCGTTGCTACTATTTAAGTTCCAACACTCGTACATCTGACATTTCGTAGGGAGCCAATATTTTTCTTAATTTATGGAAAAATTTGAGCTTGGCAATATGTTAAGTGTCCTGCAATATACGTTAAAGACATAAAATCGTATATTTGAGAATGGCGTAAATGGACGAAACCTGTGATGTAACTAAATAAACAATAAAACAGTGAAATGGCGGTGTGTTCCCTTAAAAAATACTCTGAAGGGCTGCTGCGGTACAGCGAATGGGGATCTGCTACTGTCTATTGCTTCTTGCATTGTTTGCCAAAGCAGCCGCAAGATCCAGTATGTGCTAGGCTCTACGAAGGACAGGATAGATGCTTTACACACTGCAGGTGTGTACGAGGCGGAATGTCAGTACAGAGAAGTATAGATCAGGAAGACCGGCAGGCCGATAGGAACGCGCATACGAGAACACGAGCGCAGCTTTGGTCTGGGGCAGCACAGCAAGTCTGCAGTGGCCCAACACCGGCAACACTGAGGCGAAGAAATACAATTTAACGAAACCCGTGTACTCGGCAAGCAGGTGGCTTTGATAAAACGCCATATCAGGCAAGCCATAAAAATAATAAAACATCCCAGCCACATGGACGGAGAGGATGGATACAAGCTCCTCCCTTCTGCCAGCCCTCCCTCGGAGTCCACAGGCGTCACCAGTAAACAACACGCGAGTTAAACTGCCTGCGTCCAGCAGGATGGAGACAGCAACCCACACCTCATTCGCCTATCACCACCAATAACGACATACAATGCGAGAGACAACAGACTTCAGTACAGCCTCCACTCCCTGCACCGCAGCAACCTACTACAGTAAACTTCCCGCTCCTCCCGCCTCATATGACCAATCATAACGAAAACCTTTTTAAAACTGTGACGTAACGTTACGCTCAGTGAGCAGTAACGACAAAATACCAGCGACTCCACACAGCTAAAGCACTTCAGAAGACGCGGAAGAAGGCTACTGACCAAAACGTTGGTTTCTCCGGTACAGCTTTTACATTATGATGTTATACGATAGTCAGTAAACTTGCCTGTCAACTGACTTTCGTCGCGGAAGCCTATGCAGTTACACTGCAGTGCCAAAGAAACTGGTAAGGCATGCGTATACAAATACAGAGATTTGTAAAGAGGCAGAATACAGAGCTGCGGTCTGAAACGCCTATATAAGACAACAAGAGTCTGCCGCAGTTGTTAGATCGATAACCGCTGCCACAATGGCACGTTAACAAGGTTTAAGTGAGTTTCAGCGTGGTGTTATAGTCGGCGCACGATGAAGTGGCGATCTTTCCGTACGACCATTTCACGAGTATACCTTGAATATGAAGAATATGGTAAGACATCAAATCTTCGACATCGCTGCGGCCGGAAAAAGATCCTGCAAGAATGGGACCAACGACGACTCAAGAGAATCGTTCAGTGAGACAGAAGTGCAACCCTTCCGCAAATTGCTGCAAATTTCGATGGTGGGCCATCAACAAGTGTCAGCGTGCGAACTATTCAACGAAACACCATCAATATGGGCTTTCGAAGCCGAAGGCCCACTCATTTACCGTTGATGAATGCACGACGCAAAGCTTTACGCCTTGCCTGGGGCAGTCAACACCCACACTGGACTGTTGATGACTAAAACACATTGCCTGGTCGAACGGGTCTCGTTTCAAAATGTTTCGGGCGGTTGGACGTGTACGGGTATGACGACAACCTCTTGAATCTATGGACCCCGCATGTCAGCAAGGGACTGTTCAAGCTGTTGGAGCCCGCATCTCGTGGTCGTGCGGTAGCATTCTCGCTTCCCACGCCCGGGTTCCCGGGTTCGATTCCCAGCGGGGTCAGGGATTTTCTCTGCCTCGTGATGGCTGGGTGTTGTGTGCTGTCCTTAGGTTAGTTAGGTTTAAGTAGTTCTAAGTTCTAGGGGACTGATGACCATAGATGTTAAGTCCCATAGTGCTCAGAGCCAAGCTGTTGGAGGCTCTGTAATGGTGTGGGGCGTGAGCAGTTGGAGCGATATGGGACCCCTGATACGTCTAGATACGACACTGACGGGTGACGCGTAAGCACCCTGTCTGATCAAATGCATCAATTCATGTCCATTGTGCATTGCGGCGGATTTGAGCAATTCCAGCAGGAGAATGCGACACCCAACACGTCCAGAATTGCTACAGAGTGGCTGCAGGAACACTCTTGTGCGTCTAAACACTTCCGCTGGCCACCAAACTCCCCAGACTGAACATTATTGAACATATCTGGGATGCCTTGCAATGTGCTGTTCAGAAGAGATCTTCATCGCTCGTATTCTTACGGATTTATGGACAGCCCTGCAGGATTCATCGTGTCAATTCCTTCCAGCACTACTTCAGACATTAGTCGAATCCATGCTACGTCATGTTGCTGCACTTCCGCATGCTCGCGGGCGCCCTATATGATATTAGCCAGGTGTACCAGTTTCCCTGGCACTTCTGTGTATGTACCCCGTGTGCTGAGTCAGAGACACGAAATATTGGTACGGAAACAGGCTCTGCTGGCTATGTCTGCGTTGCGGAAGCAGCAGCCTGTTAACTTGTCCTCTCATCATTTCCATCAATTCCTGCATCTACTTCGCCTGGAACTGAACAATCTGTGTTACTGGTGGTTCTTGGGAGGACTACCCATGATGAAAAAAATCAAAAATTACAATGAAAATTAAGCACGGTCGCTGTTAAAAAGAATGACTTGTAAAGAAACAGGAAACCTAAGAAACACAAGCAGTGCAGACCAAAGATTGAAACACTTGTACACACCGTCTCGTCTCCAGTTATTGGGTCGGTGCAGTGGTGGGTGCCGAGGAACAGGTGGCAGCTGAGATACACAGCAAAATAATTAGAAGCACACGTAGTATACATGTAACGTCGTTTACTTAAGTTTCTTCTGAAGATCAAACACTAGTCCGTCACACAGGCGCGTTTGTCTTAAGCAGTAGCAATAACAGAGAGGCAAACGTTTAACGCTGTGAAGGTTCGAAGTGGACTCCACAACTAGACTGGCTGGCGTCAGTGAGGCACCTTCTTAAGCTGATGATGACGATGATGATGATGATATTTGGATTGTGGGGCGCTCAACTGTGCGGTCATCAGCGTCAGTACAAAGTCCAAATCTTTTCACTGTTCAGTCTGGCCACTTTCCCGAATGATGATGAAGACAACACAAACACCCAGTCCGTGGGCGCATAAAATCCCCGACACATCCGGAAATCGAACCAGGGACTTCGTGATCCAGAGGCAGCAACGCTACCCACTTTTTTAATTTTTTTGTTGGTCTCATTTTGTTACTTATTGTTCGTTGTATTTGTTCGGAACGGACGTCCAATGCTACCCGCTCAGTTCATCGCCGATCCATTCTCTCACTTCTTTTATTACAGAGGGCAGATAATCCTCTGACAGAATACGCTCAGCAACCACCCGGTACGGCGCCGGCCGGAGTGGCCGAGCGGTTCTAGGCGCTACAGTCTGGAACCGCGCGACCGCTACGGTCGCAGGTTCGAATCCTGCCTCGGGCATGGATATGTGTGATGTCCTTAGGTTAGTTAGGTTTAAGTATCTCGAAGTTCTAGGGGACTGATGACCTCAGAAGCTAAGTCCTATAGTGCTCAGAGCCATTTGAACCAACTAGACCACGAGCTGCGAACTCCTTACGCGGGTCTGTGGCGGCGCTACTCGCACGTGCAGCGGACGTTGTGTCTACAAACAAGCTGCGGACTCGTAGAGCGGTCACCTGTGCTACTGCCAACCTCTGGACGTAGAATGCCTCCCGTGGTGTCGATGCTGTACTAGAACACAAAGAGTGCTCTTAAATTATATGAGTATTAATAAGGAACCTGATTTTGCTCTCCTGGCAGTTCTATCCAATTTGTTGCCCCAAAAAGCTATACCGTTGCGGGAGTTATGGGACTCCTTCCTTGACAACCTTGCCTACAGATTGGGGCTTACCAAGCAAAAGAAGCTCCAAACTCCATCCGAACAGGCATCAGAAGGTCCAGCGGTACCGACCAACCACCGTGTCATCCTCTGCCGATAGGCGTCACTGGGATATGGAGGAGCACGTGGTCATCACATCGCTCTCTCGGCCGTTGAGAGTTTTCGTGACTGGAGCCGCTTCTCCTCAATCAAGTAGCTCCTCAATTGGCCTCACAAGGGCTGAGTGGGCCCCACTTGCCAACAGCGCCCAGGACGGTCACCCATCAAAATGACAGTCAAGCCCGACAGCGCTTAACTTTGGTGAACTGACGGGAACCGATGTCATCCCTGCGGCAAGGCCGTTGGCTTACCGAGCAAGCGGAGTACAAAATCTGCTCATGCACCATGTATCAGTTAGATATTCTCCTTATCGGCTTTCAACACCCCAGATAAATCAACTGAAGAAGTTGATTGATTAGTATAATTTTCACTAACATTTTCGTTACCGAATGGCCAGTGCACTGTAAGGCCAGTAGTCGATGTTAGTGTATTAAACAAAAACGTTATTTTGCAGTCTGTCCCATTACCTAATTCGCATTCTTGCTTTTCGTGGTTCTGTGTGGATAAGTATTTTAACACCTTATATGTTAAACAGGCTTATTATCACTTTACCAGAGGCATTTCAGCCGTTCACTGCCTTTCCTACGCTTTTTAATTTACATGAGTTCAGTAGACTACTAGTTGTCCTTTCGAGTGGAACCGCCGTTTCCTTCCGCCTTTTGGATAATTTTTTGTCTGGATTGAAATTTAGGTTTGTGTATCATTGTTTAGAACACCTGGTTATTTTTCGTGTTTGCTTTGAGTATCATCTACAAATTCTTTTGTGAATAAACCCGCCTAGAAGGCTTAATATAAGTCCTCATTTATAACGTCATGTTAGTACTACCATCATTAGATCTGTGTTTCAGATTAGAAAAACATAAAGGACCAGAGGGGGTTTCTTATAAACTATCATCCTAATGAAACTTAAAAATTTTAAAAGTTTTAAACAGTTCACTCACCAACATACGACTTGTAAAACAATATTCAGTGTCAGTTTCAATCAAATCTGTGCTTAATGGCAGCGTCGACTGCCTACTTGTCTCAAAAACTTTTACAACCACGTTCTAGCCGAGGTGTGGGACTACTGTAGGGGCTGTTGCCCTCAGTTGTTTCTTTCTTTGTCTTCCCTTGTGCTTAGAAAAGCATACGCACACTGTAGATTACGAACATTCAAAGTGAAATTGTAGAACACGATTTAAATGAGTATATTTGCACACGTATAGAGTTAGCTTTACACTTGGCGGCAGTTAGTCAATATAGAATGTATCTAAATTTCACAAGTGTTCATTTAATATGCTTTACAACGAAACTGCTGATTAGCCACATAAACTTTAGTATTAAATTCATTTTGTATTAACATAATGTTGTGAATATAAAAATTTTACTTGTCCTTATAATTAAGTGTGCCAGATGATTAAAAAAATTTCCCCAACGAACTAAAACTTATCCAAACAACACATTAAAAGTTGTTAACTTGTAAAACAGATTACAAAGAATAAAAGAATCTGATTATCAAATCAAAATACGTAATGAGTCAAAAATGACTTTACAATTTTTTAATGATACAGAAATTTACTGAGATAACTTACAGAATAGCTAGATACGTCATTTCGTACCAAATAACCTCAAGTTTCACATAAGTGTCAAGTATCATTTTGCTTAAATGTACTACCGTTTGTGATTCGATAAACATCCCACCAGTAATCAGTTTCTTGCCATCCTCATTGCAGCAAATCGGTCGTAGCTTGTGCAATGGCAGCGTAGATTCGATTCTTCAGGTAGGCTAAACCGTTTGGCAAGGGGAGGAATATACACACGGTCTTTAATGAAAACCCAGAGAAAGAAATCGAGTGGTGTAAAGTGTGGGGAGTGGTGGTGCCAACCGACTGGGCCCTTGGCGGCCAATCCATCGCCCTGGCAAGCGATTGTCGAGGAGGCCTCGAACTTCCGTGAAGCAGTGAGGTGGTGGACCGAGTTGTTGGTAGTAAACCATCCCATCTCGGTCACCTTCATCGATCTGTAGAATTAAAATGCTTTCAAACATATCGAGATACACAATACCAGTGTCAGTTTTCTCCATGAAGAAGAAAGGGAAAGCTCGTAATTTATCATGGCGTAGTGAACAACCCGCTTCAAATGGTTCAAATGGCTCTGAGCACTATGGGACTTAACTACTGTGGTCATCAGTCCCCTAGAACTTAGAACTACTTAAACCTAACTAACCTAAGGACATCACACACATCCATGCCCGAGGCAGGATTCGAACCTGCGACCGTAGCAGTCGCGCGGTTCCGGACTGCGCGCCTAGAACCGCTAGACCACCGCGGCCGGCCAACCCGCTTCAACGAAGTTCCTGCGCTAAGAGTAGATTTTAGGCCTGCTTGGAGTTTCTTTATTGCATTCGCTGCTAAATTTATGCCCAACAGTTGTTGCAGAGTTCATTTCATGAAACCAAAATACACAACACGCTCCTGGTGGCGGAGTGGAGTGCTTACGCAGTACGTGAATCAAACTTGAAGTCGTATGCTACAAAATGACACATCTACCGACTGAGTACGTTATATGAATACATTTCTATATCATTCCAAAATGGAAAATCACTTTAGGACTGCAGCTCCATCTTGCGGAAGTACCAGTAACCAATTCGCTGGCACCTCACAGTCAGCGGAAGTTTCGCCGGCACTGCAGACGCAAAGTAGGGTGAGGTGTGACCCAGCCAGTAGCGGGAGAGCAAAACGCCGCAGTCAACACGTGTGACAAGCAGCACCGCTGGTGCAGATGGGGCGTGCAACTGTATACAGGAATAGTGACACCTTCGAGAAGATATACCAGAAAATTAAATATACAAATCTTTCTTTGGTTTACTCTCCATCCATGTTCTGTACTCATTTGACTACCATCCCATTCAACACCTTTTGTAATTGTTCTTCACTTTCATTGAAGAGAGCAAAGTCATTAGCGAATTTTATCTTTGATTTCCTCTCATCCTGGATTTTAATACCACACTTCAATATTACTTTTATTTCTGTCATTGCTTCTACACTGTGTAGATTAAACAGTGGGGTGGAAGACTTCATCTCTTGTTACACTCATTTTAATCCAAGCCATTTTTCTTGGTCTTCCATTCTTATTATTGTATCCTGTTTCTTGTAAATATTGTGTATTGTCCGTATTTCACTACAATTTAGTTCTGCTTCCCTCAGAAATTAGAGGATCCTGCACGATTTTACGTTACATAACACTTTTTCCAGGTCGACAGATTCTATGAACATGTCTCGATTTTTCATAACCCTTGCCTCCATTATCAAGCGGAATACAAGAGCTGCCTCACTGGTGGCGTTACGTTTCCGAAAGTTGTAAAGGAAAGGTGGAAAAACATCATCATCGAAGTCAGAACGGGACGAAAGTATGTGTTGAGCGATCGTGATGAACGGTCGTTGAAGAGGACTGTGTACGAAAAATAAAAGGACGTCAGCTGCAAAAGTCACTTCAGAAAAGGATGTTTCAATGGGGAAAACACGAAAAACGAAAACAACACGAAGGGGTCACCATAATCAGGGGACTGTAGGCCGAATTGGAGTTCCAAAACCACTCCCTTGAGCACCTCAGTCACGGCGTCACAATATCGCTGAGCCTTTGTGGTCCACTTTGGAGAGAATTTTGCGTAATTTCTATCTGTCTCTGTCGCAGTTATCAAAACCTTACAGGACTTGTATTTATCCAATCCGACATGATTGGAAGCTGTATCGGGTGCCAATAGTTTGCCTATATCGTATTGGGCACGGTGATGTTTCGTGTTTCTAATGTTTTTGTACTTTTGCTCACCCCCTGTATGTATCATGCAAGTGATTAGAAGGACGTCAGGTTGCCATTCTTTGGCATCCATTTTCTGCCTTATGTCTTCGTAATGCGGAATTCTGTTGCTGATATTTCTGAATTGCTAGTAGAAAAGAAGGAAGGTAGGAAGACTGGCTTTAACGTGCTTGGATTGTGTCAAGAGTAGGAAAGGAAATCGGCTGTGTCCTTTCAAAGGAACCACCCGGGAATTTGCCAGGGAGTGATTTAGGAAAACCACGGAAAACCTAAATCAGGATGGGTGGACTCGGATTTGAACCACCGCCCTCCCGGATGTGAGTCAAGTGCAACCTCGTTCGGTTGCTAATAGGAAAGGAATCGTGCGAGGTGTTCCTCTTCATTCTATACTGGTGTCCAAAATTAAAGTAACGAACCACTATTTCGCCATCTACTGTATAATTCACGATATAATCGTACAAACTGTCACCAGATGTCCGTATAGTCGTGTTCAGCACGGGAGGCGACATTCGCTCAGCGGACAACCACGCCAACGATGACGTCAGGGCACCTATCAAACGGGGTAGTGTTTGAAGGGTAGTCTCATATCCACAGTCGCTGTGCACAGGGTCACAGACGGTGCAGTATGGCACAGACAAAACGCCTACCTGGCTCTCTGCGGTGGAGGGCCATAGGAGGAATGGAAGCAGGACAGTCGCAAATTGATGTGGGCCGTTGGCATAATGGAAATCGTTCTGTTGTTTTTCAGACATGGCGACAGTTTATAGAGACCGAAACTGTGTCTCGGAGATCAGGACGGGGCCAACCACGTGTAACAACTGAAAAGAGGGCCGTTATTTGGCTGCAAGTACTGCCTGAGTACTCTACTGCAACTGGCATTTGACATCGCAGCGTCCACTGGACGTGTTGTAGCTTCGGTAGAGTGACTTTTGCTGGCGGAGTCTTGCTGGATGTGTACCTCTGACACGTCTCCACAGATGGGAACGTCTAGAGTGGAGCCATCAACATGCCACCTGGACGGTCGAATAATGAGCCAATGTTCTTTTGACAGATGAGTCCCGATTTGCTCTGGAGAATGGTTCTCGACGATTCGTATCTAAAGGGAACGTGCAACGCGTTTTCGAGACCCAAACGTTGTGGAAAGAGACTGATATCGGGGAGGATCCCTAATAGGGTGGGCAATGATTATGTTGAACACTCGAATACCTCCTCATGAAACTGTACGTTGCAATCTGCAAGGTTTAACTGCTGCCACGTATCGTGACGAGATCTCGGGGCCTCATGTGCGGTTGTTGCGAGGTGCTGTGGGATCAGACTTCGTACTGCTGGATGGGGACCAGTGGTTGCTGTTTTCTTGGAAAAGGAAGATATTGCACACATTGCGTGACCTGCTCGCTCTCCCGATATGACTCCATAAAACACGTCTGGAATGCACTGGGGAGACGGATTTCATCACGTCAGCACCCACCAACCACTCTCCAAGACTTGCGAGCAGCGCTGCAGGAAGACTGGGCGTTATTGCCTCAACATGATATTGATGACGTCATTCACAGCATGCTCCGTCGTTTGTCAGGCCTGTATAGCTGCCAGAGGTGCTCACACCCACGTTGAGGCGTTGGAAAAAACGAAGAACATTTTTGTCTACCGTTATGCAAAATGGTTCAAATGGCTCTGAGCACTATGGGACTCAACTGCTGAGGTCATTAGTCCCCTAGAACTTAGAACTAGTTAAAGCTAACTAACCTAAGGACATCACAAACATCCATGCCCGAGGCAGGATTCGAACCTGCGACCGTAGCGGTCTTGCGGTTCCAGACTGCAGCGCCTTTAACCGCACGGCCACTTCGGCCGGCCTACCGTTATGCATGTTGAGGTTGTTTACCTTCTGTATTCTTTATATTATTTCTACTTTGCTGTCACGTGTTTATACCGTTTTGTAGAAAAATAAACGAAACCTTGCAAAATTTCGGTTTGTTGCTTTAATTTTGAACACGAGTGTATAGACGGTACAACAGACTGAGGAAATGTTCTCGAGGAATCGCATACTGACTGGCCAAAAAATTTACGACAATTGAGCACCGTCTGGTGGCGTTGTGGGTACCTCACGCGGTGAATAAAGTACAGAAGTGGATCAGAGAGGAATGAGGAATAATTATAGCGACGAAACGGCAGCAGATGTGGATGTCGCCAAAAATAAGCGACTTTGACAAAGGGCAGATTGGCCCTGCGAGCATCTCGGAAGGGGCATTGCTGCTCAACTGTTCTTGTGTTACAGTCAATACAAAGTGGTCGAAGGACGGCGAAACCACGAGTAGTCGACTAGACTTTGAACGTCTACGCCTCATCACAGAAAGTGAACGTCAAAGGCTTGAGCTCCCTGTAAAACAGGGCAGACGGCGAAGAACTGTCGGAGACCTGATGACAGAGTACAGTGTTGGGGGCGGTACAAGTTGTTCAGAGGACATTGTTGGACGTTGGAGTGTGCAGCAGACGGCCACTATCTGTGCACGTCGACTCACTGACATCGTCAGTTATGATTGCAACGGTCGCAGGATAGAGATTGGACCGTTGATCAATGGAAATATATCGACTGGTCGGATGAGTCACTTTAAGCGTTAAACCAGCTCGATGGTGGTGTCCGGACATGCCGTCATCCACGTTGCTCAAAACGTGCACTGCGCCACAGATGCAAATTTCTGGGGGCAGTATTACGCTACAGGGCACATTCACCTGGGCTTCCATTGGACCTATGGTAGTAAATAAAGTCACAATAACTGCTGTGAACTGCGTGAACACTATTGCTGACCATGTGAATCTCTTCACGCTCGATGTCTTCCTCAATGGTCACGGCATTTACAGCATGATGACATCCATGACACAAGGTCACAATCGTGTTGCAGTGGTTTGAGGGACTTGATACTGAACTCTCGATCATGTCTTCGCCTTCAAATTCACCTGATGTGAACTCGACGGAACACATCACAGGGTGCCAGCTCCGTTCCCAGAAAACAGCGGCCTGGAGTTAACAGCAGCTACGTGACTTGTGACTAGATGTCTGGTCCCATACACATCCAGGAACCTACCGAGGACTTTTAGAATGCATGCCATGCAGAATCGCGGCAATGCTGCGTTTCAAAGATGTACCAACACGCTATTAAGCAGATGGTCGTAGCTTACAACTGATAAAAAAAATGGTTCAAATAGCTCTGAGCACTATGGGAGTTAACTTCTGAGGTCATCAGTTCCCTAGAACTTAGAACTACTTAAACCTAACAAACCTAAGGACATCACACACATCCATTCCAGAGGCAGGATTCGAGCCTGCGACCATAGCGGTCACGCGGTTCCTAGACTGTAGCGCCTAGAACCGCTCGGTCACCCCGGTCGGCACAACTGATAAAATTAAGAAAAAGAAAAAACAACGTCAGAACAGGCCTTGAAGGTCCAACGGAACTGACCGGCCGCCGTGTCATCCTCCACCCTTAGGCGTTACCACATGCTGATATGGAGGGGCACGTGGTCAGCACACCGCTCTCCCAGCGGTTGTCAGCTTTCATTGACCGGTGTCATTATTTCTCAGCCAAGTATCTCCTCAATGGCCTTAAAAGGGCTGAGTGCACATGGTTCAAATGGCTCTGAGCACTATGGGACTTAACATCTGAGGTCATCAGTCCCCTAGAACTACTTAAACCTAACCTAAGGACATCAAACACACCCATGCCCGAGGCAGGATTCTAACCTGCGACCGTAGTGGTCGCGCGGTTCGAGACTGAAACGCCTAGAACCGCTCGGCCACAACGGCCGGCGGCTGAGTGCACCCCGCTTGAAACAGCACTCTGCAGATCCAGACGGTGAGCCATACAAGTACTAGCCCAGCCCGACAGCGCTTAACTTGGATGATATGATGCGAACCAGTATTGCCGTTGCGGCAAGGCCACTGGCTACAATTGATAAAATATTCCGGGCTATTATGTTATGCCGTGGTCAATTAGATTTCACATTGAAACCCAACGTTTCATTGCCATCTAAGAGGACCTTTCAAAGTGGGAACGCAGCTTCTTTGAGTATCCAATTCACATCTTGGCTCACTACTGACTTCAGCTAACTTCTACTTAATCGCACTGCCGCGCAGTGGCGTGACGTCACACGCGTTGAATCGGGGCCCACGAGAAATACGGGCCCCTCAACTAGTTTCTCCGCCAGACTTCGCGAACTCTCGGCTTCGTTGAGGGTCCACGGGAAATTAATATGTAACTGAAAAGGTACCCACTAAAGATCTTAACTTTGTCGTGTGCTGTAGAGAGCTTGCATACATTTAAACGAGCAGCCAAGAATTGTTAAACTTGTCTGAAGTAGTTACACCAGAAATGGCTGCTGGCATTTGTAAGATGTCCAGTGTCACGTGCTGTGGTGTACGCACCACGACCTGTCTTTCTCGTGGGCCTCGCTCTGAATACCCGAACGCAGCTGGCCGCTGTTGGTTGGCGTCGTGCGCTGTTGCTAACGCTGTGGTGGAAGACTGACGCACATCTCCTTCAGCACAGGGGTCCAGATGTCATTCAGTTTCACGTCCTTCTCCTTCCTACTGAAATTTCTGGAGTGTTTAACAAATTCAATGGCCTATTTGTTTAGCCTTACATGGTACCTACTTGTGGCTGCCAGTACTTTAGTCCTATCGAAATGAATGTGGTGGTCTCCTGGCTGCATAGCACGTGCCGCATAGCTGATCTGTCAATTTCGCGCCTTCTGCATTTGCCCTTGTGCTCTTATAGTCATTGTTTACCCTATATATATAACTTTCTTATCATCCCAGTATACCTCCCCACCACTACACTGAATCCAATAAACTCCTGCTTCTTGAAGCGGTTAAAGAGCATTCTTGACCAATTTTAGGTGATCTGGATCTTCCAGTCGGTCTGTAGATTACTGCGATGTTCCTTGTTTTCAACATTTTTCCTAGGCGTTCAGGAGCGTCCTTAATGAAACACGGGAAAATTTTCGATTTCACAGCCACTCGTACATCGCTATGATTCTTGCTCTACGGTGGTAACGCTCTTTTTACTTCAGCAGACGAAAATCCGTTCTTGAGCAGTGTATTGGTGAAGTTTTTTAATTCCTAGCTCTGGTTCGCAGATGTTTGTTCGGCATGTTTTCTCTCTAGAGCACTGACCCTCACCAAGTTTCCAGTGTAAGTCGGGCGGGCCCTCCACATAGCCCAACGTTCAGCTGTTACCACACAGTTCTCCGGCGGAATTGTAAATCGTCCTCCATGATTTCATCGTACAACGCATTACCCACAGCGCCACTCGTACAGAGCTTCGTCTATCAAGGCTTCCTCCGACTCGTTCTTGTCTCTGTTCCTGAAGGTGAGTGAAATTCATCGTATCGCAGTGCTATGCAGCCAGTCCACCTACATTCGTCGATTTCAGAAAGTTAAATACACCCGACTAAATTGAAATCTCATACCATGCTATTCACTTTGGGGAGAGTTCCCACGGCGCGTAGGCATTTCATCAGCCGGCAGTCGAAGCGGAGCAGATCCACTGGAAGCGCACAGGGAATGAGCCAGCTGGCGCTGTGTTTACCCAGCGGTCGCACGACTTTCTGTACAAGAGAAACACGGGAGCGTGTGTAGTTAGCTGAATCGGAGAGCACCCGGCACCTCTGACGTAATACTGTCTACCCCTGCATTCAACTGATTTTACGCGAGAATCGTGAGGCATTTTTACTCTGGCACACTAGACGAATTTAAGACCCATTAACAATGGACACATTTCGTAGAAGGAACATAGGCCTACTTTTATGAGTTTTTTCAGCCAGCAGAAACAGATGTATTCTGTCAGGAAATACGAGTAATATACAAGTTGTGCAAGAACCATGATGGAGCAGTAAGAATGGAAGTCAAAGAATGAAGTGCTCGGATTATGATAGTCTTAGAGCAGATGTGCAGCCTTTCCCCTCAAATGGCCAACACGTACATCCAATAAGTAACGAAGGAATAAAAGTTATTTATACCCCCCTTGGGCGTTAAAAGTCAGATATGATTCGCTGATCACATACCTATCCTCTGTGAAAGCGGAGAAAAATTACAGCATCTATTGAATAGCATGAATAGTGTACTGAGCACCGTGTTTGAACTAAGATAAAACCAAGGAAAGACAAAAGCACTCATGAGCAACTGAAAAGACATTACCGACAGTCATAACGTTGCAATCTGCTATCACTTAGTAGACGATGTGAAGGAACTGAGCAGGGTTGGGAGCAAAATTACTCGGGAGTACGAGCCACTGGCGAAACTATAAGCTTGTTACTAACTTATATAAGTCTTATAACGGGAAAGAGACGTATAATCTACCCGCACTCTTTGGTATATTAATTATTTAGTGATGCGCGATACTTAATACTCCGCATTTTACGGAAAAGGCGTCGATTTCGAGGAATAATGGCAACCAAGAAAAACTGCTAGCAAGATTATAACTTGATCGATATTGCACAGATTACGCTCGGAAACAAATTTCGTAAGCGATTAAATAATGCACTGTAGTTAGCTATAGTTTTCAGTATGTTACTGAAACTATATGAGATTTGATTACTGAATAATTAATTACGATCGCCAGCTTCAAAGTGAGTAAAATATGATAATTTTTAATAAGTAAACAGAGACTGAAATTACATAAATAATCACAAGACATGGTAATTGGATGTCACTATAGGCCCCCTGGCTCAGCAGCTGTTGTGGCTGAGCACCTGAAGGATAATTTGGAAAAAAATTTCGAGTAGATTTCCCCACCATGTTATAGTTCTGGGTGGAGATTTTAATTTGCCGGATATAGACTGGGAGACTCAAACGTTCATAACGGGTGGCAGGGGCAAAGAATCCAGTGAAATTTTTTTAACTGCTTTATCTGAAAACTACCTTGAGCAGTTAAACAGAGAACCGACTCGTGGCGATAACATATTAGACCTTCTGGTGACAAACAGACCCGAACTATTTGAAACAGTTAACGCAGAACAGGGAATCAGCGATCATAAAGCGGTTACTGCATCGATGATTTCAGCCGTAAATAGAAATATTAGAAAAGGTAGGAAGATTTTTCTGTTTAGCAAAAGTGACAAAAAGCAGATTACATAGTACCTGACGCCTCAACACAAAACTTTTGTCTCAAGTACAGATAGTGTTCAGGATCAGTGGACAAAGTTCAAAACCATCGTACAATATGCGTTAGATGAGTATGTGCCAAGTAAGACCATAAGAGATGGAAAAGAGCCACCGTGGTACAACACCGTGGAATTAGAAAACTGCTGCGGAAGCAAAGAGAACTTCACAGAAAACGTAAACATAGCCAAAGCCTTGCAGACAAACAAAAAATACGCGAAGCGAAATGTAGTGTGAGGAGGGCTATGCGAGAAGCATTCAATGAATTCGAAAGTAAAGTTATATGTACTGACTTGGCAGAAAATCCTAAGAAATTTTGGGCTTATGTCAAAGCAGTAGGTGGATCAAAACAAAATGTCCAGACACTCTGTGACCAAAATGGTACTGAAACAGAGGATGACAGACTGAAGGCCGAAATACTAAATGTCTTTTTACAAAGCTGTCTCACAGAGGAAGACTGCACTGTAGTTCCTTCTCTAGATTGTCGCACAGATGACAAAATGGTAGATATCGAAATAGACGACAGAGGGATAGAGAAACAATTAAAATCGCTCAAAAGAGGAAAGGCCGCTGGACCTGATGGGATACCAGTTCGATTCCAAACAGAGTACGCGAAGGAACTTGCCCACCTTCTTGCAGCGGTGTACCGTAGGTCTCTAGAAGAGCGCAGCGTTCCAAAGGATTGGAAAAGGGCACAGGTCATCCCAGTTTTCAAGAAGGGACGTCGAACAGATGTGCAGAACTATAGACCTATATCTCTAACGTCGATCAGTTGTAGAATTTTGGAACACGTAATATGTTCGAGTATAATGACTTTTCTGGAGACTAGAAATCTGCTCTGTAGGAATCAGCATGGGTTTCGAAAAAGACGGTCGTGTGAAACCCAGCTCGCGCTATTCGTCCACGAGACTCGGAGGGCCATAGACACGGGTTCACAGGTAGATGCTGTGTTTCTTGACTTCCGCAAGGCGTTCGACACAGATTCCCACAGTCGTTTAATGAACAAAGTAAGAGCATTTGGACTATCAGACCAATTGTGTGATTGGATTGAAGAGTTCCTAGATAACAAAATGCAGCATGTCATTCTCAATGGAGAGAAGTCTTCCGAAGTAAGAGTGATTTCAGGTGTGCAGCAAATGGTTCAAATGGCTCTGAGCACTATGGGACTTAACATCTGTGGTCATCAGTCCTCTAGAACTTAGAACTACTTAAACCTAACTAACCTAAGGACATCACACACATCCATGCCTGAAGCAGGATTCGAACCTGCGACCGTAGCGGTCGCGCGGTTCCGGACTGAGCGCCTAGAACCGCTAGACCACCGCGGCCGGCAGGTGTGCAGCAGGGGAGTGTCATAGGACCGTTGCTATTCACAATATACATAAATGACCTTGTGGATGACATCGGAAGTTCACTGAGGCTTTTTGCAGATGATGCTGTGGTGTATCGAGAGGTTGTAACAATGGAAAATTGTACTGAAATGCAGGAGGATCTGCAGCGAATTGACGCATGGTGCAGGGAATGGCAATTGTATCTCAGTGTAGGCAAGTGTAATGTGCTGCGAATACATAGAAAGATAGATCCCTTATCATTTAGCTACAAAATAGCAGGTCAGCAACTGGAAGCAGTTAATTCCATAAATTATATGGGAGTACGCATTAGAAGTGATTTAAAATGGAATGATCATATAAAGTTGATCGTCGGTAAAGCAGATGCCAGACTGAGATTCATTGGAAGAATCCTAAGGAAATGCAATCCGAAAACAAAGGAAGTAGGTTACAGTACGCTTGTTCGCCCACTGCTTGAATACTGCTCAGCAGTGTGGGATCCGTACCAGATAGGGTTGATAGAAGAGATAGAGAAGATCCAACGGAGAGCAGCGCGCTTCGTTACAGGATCATTTAGTAATCGCGAAAGCGTTACGGAGATGATAGATAAACTCCAGTGGAAGACTCTGCAGGAGAGACGCTCAGTAGCTCGGTACGGGCTTTTGTTGAAGTTTCGAGAACATACCTTCACCGAAGAGTCAAGCAGTATATTGCTCCCTCCTACGTATATCTCGCGAAGAGACCGTGAGGATAAAAACAGAGAGATTAGAGCACACACAGAAGCATACCGACAATCCTTCTTTCCACGAACAATACGAGACTGGAATAGAAGGGAGAACCGATAGAGGTACTCAAGGTACCCTCCGCCACACACCGTCAGTTGGCTTGCGGAGTGTGGATGTAGATGTAGATATAGATGTAGATGTAGAAGTGCGTAGATATTCAGCAGAGGAACAAAAATGCATACACGCAAGCTTGAATGAAAAAAAAACACGTAGGCTGGAATTCATTTAATTTAATGAGTTGCCCATTGAAATTATTTGTAATTAATAAAATCCATTAATTACTGTGGTTAATGGTGTCGGTTCCTGTAGTCATGTCCTAGTTCATGAACCACGGGCAACGTATGAGTGGCCAAGTAAGTGGTCCCGACAGTCGGGATACCAGTTACTTTGGAATAAGGCTGGGCATCTCGGACGTATTCTGAGTCGTGGTCATCTTTGTGCTCATACGGCAAAGACTACCAAATCCACCGGTTAGTCCCTCAGCCGTTAGGGGTAAAACCCATTGGGACTCGGGGCAAGTAAGGCTAGCAACCTGCTTCCCTGGTACTTTAAATATGATACTGGCAATAATCAGAGCAAAATGCCTCGGACCTTTGGAGGTGACGGAGTCCCACCTCTAACTGATAAACCAGGGACTCCTAAGATACGACTTGGCAAACAAATGGCAATGAGATGGGGAGCTATTAATATCAATGGGGGCTGATCTGGGAAGAAGGTAGAGCTGGCAGAGGCTGCAGGTAAGATGGGGCTGGACGTTTTAGCTGTTAATGACATTCGGGTAAGGGGTGAGAAAGAAGGGGAAGTGGGAGAATACAAGGTCTACCTGTCAGGAGTCAAAGCAGGAATAGCACAATGGGGTGTAGGGCTTTACATCAGAAAAGAAATGGAACCCAGCGTAGCTGCAGTAAGGTACGTAAACGAACGACTGATGTGGATAGATTTGACAGTGTCTAGCAAGAAAATTAGGATTGTGTCAGTATATTCGCATTGTGAAGGGACAGATCAAGATAAGATGGATAGTTTTAATGAGGCACTCAGTGATGTAGTTGTTAGAGTAAAGGACAAGGATAGTGTTCTGCTCATGGGTGATTTTAACGCCAGGATTGGAAATCGAACAGAAGGGTAGGAAAAGGTTATGGGTAAATTTGGTGAGGATATGGAGGCCAACAGGAACGGGAAACAACTCTTGGATTTCTGTGCCAGTATGGGCTTAGTAATCAAAAACTCCTTTTTTGAACATAAGAACATTCACCAGTATATTTGGGAAGGCAGGGGAACCAGATCTGTCATTGACTATATAATAACAGATCAGGAATTCAGGAAGGCTGGTAGGGACACACGTGTATTCAGGGGATTCTTTGATGACACTGATCATTATTTAATCTGCAGTGAAATTGCGATTGTGAGGCCGAAAGTGCAGGAGGTCAGGTCCATATGTAGGAGGATAAGAGTGGAGAAACTTCAGGATAAGGAAATCAGGCACAAGTACATAACAGCGATCTCAGGGTCCGCAGCTCGTGGTCGTGCGGTAGCGTTCTCGCTTCCCGCGCCCGGGTTCCCGGCTTCGATTCCCGGCGCGGTCAGGGATTTTCTCTGCCTCGTGATGACTGGGTGTTGTGTGACGTCCTTAGGTTAGTTAGGTTTAAGTAGTTCTAAGTTCTAGGGGACTGATGACCATAGATGTTAAGTCCCATAATACTCAGAGCCAGCGATCTCAGGAAGGTACCAGTTAGTTGAATGTAGTCAATTACAGTCATTGGAAAAGGAATGGACAAAGTACAGGGACACAGTACTAGAAGTGGCTAAAGAATGTCTTGGAACAGTAGCGTGTAAAAGTAGGATGAAGCAAACAGCTTGGTGGAATGACACAGTCAAGGCAGCCTGTAAAAGGAAAAAGAAGGCGTATCAAAAATGGCTACATACTAGAACTCAGGTAGACAGAGAAAGTTATGTTGAAGAAAGAAACAAAGCCAAACAGATAATTGCAGCATCCAAGAAGAAGTCTTGGGTAGACTTTGGAAACAGGTTGGAGGCTATGGGTCAAGCTGCTGGAAAACCATTCTGGAGAGTAATTAGCAATCTTCGAAAGGGAGGTAAGAGGGAAATGACAAGTATTTTGGACAGGTCAGGAAAACTGCTGGTGAATCCTGTGGATGCCTTGGGCAGTTGGAGGGAATATTTTGAAGAGTTGCTTAATGTAGGTGAAAATACGATCAGTAATGTTCCAGATTTCGAGGTAGAATGGGATAGGAATGATGATGGAAATAGAATCACATTTGAGGAAGTGGAGAAAATGGTCAATAGGTTGCAGTGCAATAAAGCAGCTGGGGTGGATGAAATTAAGTCGGAACTCATAAAATACAGTGGAATGTCAGGTCTTAAATGGCTACACAGGATAACTGAAATGGCCTGGGAGTCGGGACAGGTTCCATCAGACTGGACAAAAGCAGTAATCACACCAATCTTTAAACATGGAAACAGAAAAGATTGTAACAACTACAGAGGTATGTCTTTAATCAGCGTTTGGGTAAAATCTTCTCAGGTATTGTTGAAAGGAAAGTGCGAGTATTAGTTGAAGACCAATTGGTTGAAAATCAGTGTGGGTTTAGGCCTCTTAGAGGTTGTCAGGACCAGATCTTTAGCTTACGGCAAATAATGGAGAAGTGTGATGAGTGGAACAGGGAATTGTATCTATGCTTTATAGATCTAGAAATGGCATATGATCGGGTTCCTAGGAGGAAGTTATTGTCTGTTCTACGAGATTATGGAATAGGAGGAAAACTTTTGCAAGCAATTAAAGGTCTTTACATGGATAGTCAGGCATCAGTTACAGTTGACGGTAAACTGAGTTCATGGTTCAGAGTAGTTTCAGGGGTACGACAAGGCTGCAACCTGTCTCCACTGTTGTTCATATTATTTATGGAACATATGTTGAAAACAATAGACTGGCTGAGTGAGATTAAGATATGTGAACACAAAATAAGCAGTCTTGCATATGCGGATGACCTAGTTGTGATGGCAGATTCGATTGAAAGTTTGCAAAGTAATATTTCGCAGATTCGATTGAAAGTTTGCAAAGTAATATTTCAGAGCTAGATCAGAAACATAAGGTTTATGGTATGAAGATTAGCATCTCCAAAACGAAAGTAATGTCAGTGGGAAAGAAATATAAACGGATTGAGTGCCAAATAGGAGGAACAAAGTTAGAACAGGAGGACGGTTTCAAGTACTTACGATACATATTCTCACAGGATGGCAATATAGTGAAAGAACTGGAAGCGAGGTGTAGCAAAGCTAATGCAGTGAGCGCTCAGCTACGATCTATTCTCTTCTGCAAGAAGGAAGTCAGTACCAAGACTAAGTTATCTGTGCACCGTTCAATCTTTCGACCAACTTTGTTGTATGGGAGCGAAAGCTGGGTGGATTCGGGTTACCTTATCAACAAGGTTGAGGTTACGGATATGAAAGTAGCTAGGATGATTGCAGGTACTAGTAGATGGGATCAATGGCAGGAGGGTGTCCACAACGAGGAAATCAAAGAAAAACTGGGAATGAACTATATAGATGTAGCAGTCAGGGCGAAGAGGCTTAGATGGTGCGGTCATGTTACACGCATGGGAGAAGCAAGGTCACCCAAGAGACTCATGGGTTCAGCAGTAGAGGGTAGGAGGAGTCGGGGCAGGCCAAGGAGAAGGTACCTGGATTCGGTTAAGAATGATTTTGAAATAATAGGTTTAACATCAGAAGAGGCACCATTGTTAGCACTGGATAGGGGATCATGGAGGAATTTCATAAGGGGGCTATGCTCCAGAGTGAAAGCTGAAAGGCATAATCAGTCTTAAATGATGATGATGATGAATTACTGTCTACTAGTAACACATGACATCATGGGTAGTGCACTCCGTTTAATGCTATCTGTCATCAGCTTTTGCAAAGCAAACACCCACGAATAATCACTGTTTTACAACAAATATTAATTCAGAAAAATTCATAACAATTTCACTAATTAACAATAAAAACTTTGGCAACAACAATGTTGTGGAAACATATGTATATAAAGTATTGGTAAATGTACAACAAAATTATAATAGTCACTTCAGTCAAAATGAATATTTACTTTAATCAACCAGTAGTTTGAAACTTACACGAGAGACAGAGGTAACTAAAGCTACAAAGTATTCTCGACCACATCATCCATATACAGTAGCTGGTGGAGTAGCTCTGTAGACGTGAGTCTAGCCTTCTTTTTAAGTCTGACATTCCCTCGATCTCCCAATGGCCCCCGATGCACTTAAGACTTGATACTGCCAACAGTCCTTAACAATCACACAGTGAATTAGATTCCTTGTGATACAATTGGATAACAAATTAAAATGGACCCAGCACGTAGCTAAAATTGAGATGTGTTACTCACATGTTATTTCTTTTTCCATCCTCATTTTGAACTTCATATACAGGGTGTTTCACTAAATGTGTTTGCCGCGCGGGATTAGCCGAGCGGTCTAGGCGCTGCAGTCATGGACTGAGCGGCTGGTCCCGGCGGACGTTCGAGTCCTCCCTCGGGCATGGGTGTGTGTGTTTGTCCTCAGGATTGTTTAGTTTAAGTAGTGTGTAAGCTTGGGGACTGATGACCTTAGCACTTCAGCCCCATAAGATTTAACACACACACTCTGTAAGTTATGAAGTAATAGGCGACGGAAATATTTATTGCGGTAGGTTACCATAAGAAACGTTACACTGTCTGCGGTGCTATGAACATAGTTTATTGTGTTATTATCCGAATAGTTACACGAAAGATACAATTTTTTAAATGGAACAATAGTTGTTCCTATCATGCACTGGAATCAGTAACATCAGCTGTGTATACATCAATTTAAATTACATTCCTATCACTTTTAGTTTGAGAGCTACAACCCTTCAAAGTTTCAGGGCAGATACCACACGCTGTACATAATACATGGCTGTGTGGTGGGTGATGAATGTTCTAGTGGTGGGAAGTTGATTTAAATGAGATGTTCAAATGTGTGTCCCTGTTCCTCAATGCACAATGCAATGCGCCTTCTAAAGGATCTGCGGACGAGATGTAACATCGCTGGTGTCACGGAGCAACATGCGTTCTCGATGCGTTGTTTTAGATAATCTGGGGATGTGGTCTCAGTGACATTAACACTATACTTTAGATATCCTCGGAAAAAGAAATCTGATGGTGTTAAATCGGGCGACCTTGCGGGCCATGAATGAGGACCATGGCGCCCCAACCACCTTCCTGCAAACCTGTTGTTTAGTTCTTCTACAACAGCACGCGCAGAATGGGCTGGGTGACCATCGTACTGCATCCACATGTGGACTCTCGCGTGTAGACACACTTGTTCAGGGAGACCACCCAAACTGTCGACTATAAACGCGCGATATAACTCACCTGTAAGTGTACCCGGGAAGTAATGTGGACCGATGATTTCATCCCCAAGGATTCCACACCACACATTAATAGACCACCTACGTTGACGGTCGACAAGTCGTACCCACCGAGGATTATCTGCGGCTCAGTACTACACGTTATGGCGATTAACTGCACCATAGTTTGTGAACGTGGATTCATCAGAGAAAATAACTCCTTGTAAAGACTCCAGCGTGAAATTACGCGTGGCCCATTCACAGAATGTAACTCCCGCACGGAAATCGTTGCCATGCAGCTCCTGGGTCAGTGACAGGCGGTACCTGTGGTCGTGTACTGTAGGCCAAACAGATGTGAGAGTGACACCAGAGACTGCAGCAAAGGCTCGTAAGCTGACATGAGGATCGCGGTGTACTGCAGCTAAAACAAACACCTCCGTCTCCTCACCCTTGCAGTTCTTCGTCTGTTACTGCGGCAGCATTACCAAGCTGCCTGTTTCCCGAAGAAACTGTTCGGCACGTAAGAACTTAATGGCTGCCGGAGCTCTTCGCCTATGATATCTAACGGCGTGCGCCATGGCTGCTTCAATGGTATCGTGTCGGCACTCGCCGAGCATCAGCAACATGTCAACGTATTCGTTGTCATCCGATGTCAGTAACTGTGGTATATTGAGCCGCGTTTGTTTGTGTGGCTCGAACTGTCGGGTATACTGCGACAGTGGGCAGTCTAACAGCGCATCGAGGAAGTTTCTCGCTCCGTGACACCGGCGA
Organism: Schistocerca piceifrons; assembly: GCF_021461385.2. Taxonomy (NCBI): domain Eukaryota; kingdom Metazoa; phylum Arthropoda; class Insecta; order Orthoptera; family Acrididae; genus Schistocerca; species Schistocerca piceifrons. Next base: position 853,825,313 of record NC_060140.1, on the reverse strand, counting down.
TGTTACAACTCGGCCGCACCACATTTAGAAGGCGCATTGCACTATGGCCAGCGTGTGTGATATCTGCCCCTGAGACTCTGAAGGTTTGTAGCACCCAAACTAAAAATGATAGAAATGTAATTTAAATTGATCTATACACAACTGGTGTTACTGATTCCAGTCAATGATAGAAACAACTGTTGTTCCATTTAAAAAATTGTATCTTTTTGCTATAACTCTTTGGATAATAACACAATAAACTATGTTCATAGCTCCGCAGACAGTGTAACGTTTCTTATGGTGACCTCGTGCAGTAAATATTTCCGTCGCCTATTACTTCGTAAATTACAGAGGCAAACACATTTAGTGAAACACCCTATATATAATCTATTATGTTGAGGAAAACCATAAATTGTTGTAGTATATATCATAAAATGTATCGCTGGAGTTTTGAAACTTTTTGATGTAACTCGCACCCAGATCCGACGTTTGGTTCGGGTGGTATGTGATTCTTAATCGATGACCGCATGAACACAGGTTGAGGGTATGATACCCATCGGCCACAGCGGGATGGACTCGTCCTTGTCGCTGCAGGATGGGAGAAAAAAATGCTCTTTGATGAGATACAAGAATCCAAAATTATCACAAGAATGGCTCCGACTATAATCATAGGCTGCTGTTGAGACGCAAAACAGTAGTTTTATTAAGAATATCAGTAAAAGTGACGTGTCTAACGTCACAGGCTGGGGGAAGGTTACTACTGGGGATAGTGTCGACTTGTTCTCGGCAGATTACAATGGTTGTTGGCTGGGATTGGGCCAGGTTTTGAGAAGCATAACGATGTGGGAAGTGTCCTTAATTGGTGCCCAAAACTTATATTTTGTACTGCGACAACAGATATAGATTTAGATGGCGTTAGATGAGATGATCAGAGCTTATGTGGTGCTACTGCATCACGTCTCACTTTGGAATTGATGAGTAGGGCTACAGTTATCTTACTGTGTATGTGTTCAGTCTTCTAGACTCGTTGACGAGTGATGAAACTCACTTTTACAACAAGACAGTTTATTACAGTAAGTAAACAACGTACAGTTCTGAGAGAGAATATATTCACAACCTGATAACTGAGAACTATTTATCTTGGACAATATCTCAAGTAGCAGGGAAGAGAATTCGGCTCGGACCTACAAGGCGATGAACTCGTAGACAGCCACTGGTAACTAGGACAAAATGGTGCCTCGCGAATGGCTGGAAGCGCAGCGGCGGATGTGACTCAAGGCGAAAACGGCATGACAACTCGTCGGGCAGCGGGGTCCATTGCGGAGGCCTGAAGCAGTTCTTCATCCGTCGGAGTCCGGGACGTGTCTGGTCTCCTCTAGGCGGAGAACGGACCTACGGAAGGATAAGGTGCGGTGCCTGTTGAGCTCGTGAACCCCCGGACGTAAGATGGCACCCGTCGACTCACACGCCAAGTAGTGGCGAAATTGACAGCCCCAGACGTTGTGGCAGCTGCTGACGATTTGACTCTACACAGTGCCTTGCCTCGTATACTTACACGGTAACAATTATTGAACTAAAAAAATTAACTCCGCCCGAACAGGCCATGAAGGCCCAACGGTAGCGACCGGCCGCCGTATCATCCTTAGCAGGCAGGCGTCACTGGATGTGTATATGGTGGGGCACGAGATCAGCAGTCCGCTCTCCCAGCCGTATGTCAGTTTACGAGTCCGGAACCGCTCCTCTCCAATAAATTAGCTCCTCAGTTTGCCCCATAAGGACTGAGTGCACCCCGCTTGCTAACAGCGCCGGCAGACCGGATTGTCGCCCTTCCAAGTGCTAGTACAGCACGACAGCGCTTAGCTTCGGTGATCTGACGGAAATCGGTGTTACCACTGCGGCGAAGTCGTTGGAAATTATCGAACTATATGATATAAAACCGTCGTAACTGTTGAACGGTTTGCGTTAGGTCGTTCAAACTGCACTGTTGGCTGCGAGACATGATGGGATTTAGTATGTTCTGTATGGTCTGGTTGATCGACGAAGCCCACTTTCGTGTGATGGCTTCGTCAGTAATCAAAACTGGAGCATTTGGGGGACTGAGAATCCGCATTTCGCGGAGTCTCTACACCCTCAACAGGTGAATGTGTGATGTGCAATGTCCAGCCACGGGAATAATCGATGCGATATTCCTTAATGGCACGTTGTCTACCGAACGGTACGTAATGGTTTTGAAAGGTATTTTCATCCCAATTTTCCTAAGTGACCCTGATTTTGACAAGATGTGGATCATGCAAGACGGAGCTAGACACCATCGTAGCAGGAGACTGATGTCCTGGAGGAGCACTTTGGGCACTGCATTCTGGCTCTGGAATACCCATAGAACACTGGCATGGGTCTCGATTCACCGCCACGGATTTGAACTCATGCGACTGCTTTTTGTGGGACTATATTAAAGACAGGGTGTACAGCAATAACTCCAAATCCATTGCTGAGATGAAAGCAGCCATTCAGGAGGTCATCGACTGCATCGATGTTCCGACACTTCAGAGGGTCATGCAGAATCTCGTTGTTCGTCTGCGCCATATCACCGCCAATGATGGCAGGCATAACGAACATGCCATAACTTCTTAGGTAAAGGGGTGGGGGCTGTGCATGGTCGGGAATGTGGTCGTCGGACTGTCCACACACACACACACACACACACACACACACACACACACAGACCACCACACCACACACAGTATTGTAGTAGATAATAGCAGATGACCTTCTGGACGTCATTGAGTGTGGAAATTCAATATTCATGGATAATCTTATGAGGCGAGATGATAAGTGGTGTCGGAACTGTCCTATATATATCGTACCATATGGCAGCTTAATTTGTATGATATTGTACTGATGTCAGTAGTTTGTCAAAGATGTGTTTCAGAGGCCATTGTGTTGATAAAGTAGCTTCTGAGAAGAAGTGTTGAAGTCTGATGTGATGCACATTTATCTTTGCTTTAAAATTGATTCTGATGTACACCGGACTTAATTGTAGCACACAGGCACTCAACAATACAGCCTGTCTTTGTCAGACACGATGACTACTTACTCTCTGGCCAACCGAACTCTTCCTGGGTCCTGCATTTATTTTATTCAGCGATTGTGCAGGTACCACGAGCTTGGACTCAACGTCAGAACTCGTGCAGGGTAGGTAGGGCACGCGAATTTTTGTCAGGTTGCAGCGACGCTGGTGCGAAGCGAGTGGACAAACCAAACAGGTGTGTTAAGTGTAGCGGCAGGCGGCGCTCGCCTGTAACTTCTGTGTAGAGACGTTGCACGTTTTGTGCTTTTCACCTGACTTATGGAAATCGATGATTACTAACTGGTCGAGGAGCTCAACGTCTCATGTTGTTCGGTTAGTATGCGTTACTGTATGGATCGAGAGGCAAGAATGTTGGCTTCTTTTTTTACATTCTCACTCCCTGTTCGCCAGTGAAATTAACTTCTCGGGAAATCCACTGACGGTTAACAAAGTATTTAGTCTGAGGCGAATGAAAAGAAGTTAGTCTTTCAATCTTATAAGTCAAGTGCCAGTGCATTTTCTCCTCAATGGTATTTGTGGTTTGCAGCTCACAATTGATTCACCTCTTACTTTAACAACAGACAGTGCCGTGAATAACTATGACGTGGGGTCTGAGTGGGGATTCTAAGGTTCGGGGTGTCCCAGGGATCAGTGTTTGGGTCACACCTGTTCCTTTTTTATATACACTACTGGCCATTAAAATTGCTACACCAAGAAGAAATGCAGATGACAAACAGGTATTCATTGGACAACTATATTATGCTAGAACTGATATATGATTACATCTTCACGCAATTTGGGTGCGTAGATCCTGAGAAATCAGTACCCACAACAACCACTTCTGGCCGTAATAACGGCCTTGATACGCCTGGGCATTGAGTCAAACAGAACTTGGATGGCGTGTACAGGTACAGCTGCCAATGCAGCTTCAACACAATACCACAGTTCATCAAGAGTAGTGACTGGCGTATTGTGACGAGCCAGTTGCTCGGCCACCATTCACCAGACGTTTTCAATTGGTAATAGATCTGGAGAATGTGCTGGCCAGGGCAGCAGTCGCACATTTTCTGCATCCAGAAAGGCCCGTACAGGACCTGCAACATGTGGTCGTGCATTATCCTGCTGAAATGTAGGTTTTCGCAGGGATCTAATGAAGGGTAGAGCCACGAGTCGTAATGTATCTGAAATGTAACGTTCACTGTTCAAAGTGCCGTCAATGCGAACAAGAGGTGACCGAGACGTGTAACCAATGGCACCCCATACCATCATGCTGGGTGATAACGACAGCATGGCAATGACGAATACACGCTTCCAATGTGCGTTCACTGCGATGTCGCCAAACACGGATGCGATTATCATCAAGCTGTAAACAGAACCTGGATTCATCCGAAAAAATGACGTTTTCCCATTCGTGCACCCGGGTTCTTCGTTGAGTACACCATCGCAGGCGCTCCTGTCTGTGATGCAGCGTCAAGGGTAACCGCATCCATGGTATCCGAGCTGATAGTCTATGCTGCTGCTAGAGTCGTCGAACTATTCGTGCAGATGGTTGTTGTCTTGCAAACGTCCCCATCTGTTGACTCAAGGATCGAGACGTGGCTGCACGATCCGTTACAGCCATGCGGATAAGATGCGTGTCATCTCGACCGTTAGTGATATGAGGCCGTTGGGATTCCTTATTACCCTCTGAGCCGACAGATTCCATATTCTGCTAACAGTCATTGGATCTCGACCAACGCGAGCAACAATGTCGCGATACGATAAACCGCAATGGCAATAGGCTACAATCCGACCTTTATCAAAGTCGGAAACGTGATGGTAAGCATTTCTCCTCCTTACACGTGGCATCGCAACAATGTTTCACCAGGCAACGCCGGGCAACTGCTGTTTGTGTATGAGAAATCGGTTGGAAACTTTCCTCATGTCAGCTCGTTGTAGGTGTCGCCACCGGCGCCAGCCTTGTGTGAATGCTCTGAAAAGCTAATCATTTGCATATCACAGCATCTATTTCTATCGGTTAAATTTCGCGTCTGTAGCACGTCATCTTCGTGGTGTAGCAATTTTAATGGCCAGTAGTGTAAATGACATGCCCTCTAGTATTACAGGAAATTCTAAAGTATTTCTGTTTGCTGACGACACAAGCTTGGTAGTAAAGGATGTTATGTTCAACATTGGCACTTAAAACGTCCCCTTAGAAAAGTTAATGAATTACTGTGCTGATAAACCTCTTACGTTATTTGATTGACAGCTGAGCAGAGCTGAACGTACTCAGACATTTCTCTCTTTACTTATTCTGATCATCACACAATATTTTTAGCGCAACGCAATCTGACTTTTGATAATCCCTACAAAAGAATGGCCCTGACTAACATTAACCTATACCTTTCACAAATCACTTACCTCACAAAAATCTTCGTTACTCAAGCTACTGCAATACAGCGAGCGCCACTACTGCCAGCTAAATAAAAGATTCAAACTACTGAAGGCACTAACTACTGATAGGCATAGTTAGCAAATGAAAGATTTTGATGGAGAACAAACAATGTATTTAGCTTAATATTGTTCAAAAGTCATTACATATATATATATATATATATATATATATATATATATATATATATATATATATATATATATCAGTTCATGATATCCAGTCTTACAAATTTACTGTCTCTGTCCAGATCATCCACTCTCAAAACTCCGCCATCTCACTCCCCACATCCACCACTGCTGGCGGCTCACCTCCAACTGCGCAACGCTACGCCCTGTTAACAGCCAACTGCCCAACACTACAATAGCCAACAACAATGCAAACCAGCCACAGACTGCACACAGCACAGCCAGTGATTTTCATACAGGGCGCTACGTGGCGTTACCAACATAAAAACCTAAACAGCCTACTTACACACTGTTTCAAATAGTCCAGTTCACGACATTAGTTCATGGTCTGTAGAAAATAAACTAACGCCAAATCACATAAATCAAATGGCTCCAAGCACTATTGGACTTAACATCTGAGGTTATCAGTCCTCTAGACTTAGAACTACTTAAACCTAACTAACCTAAGGACATCACACACATCCATGCCCGAGGCAGGATTCGAACCTGCCACCGCAGCAGCAGCGCAGTTCCGGACTCAAGCGCCTAGAACCGCTCGGCCACCACGGCCGCCGCTAAATCACAGTAAGACATAGTTTCTACAGTTTGTAACACGCAATTCAACAAAAGTGTTCAAGTGTCTGTGAAATCTTATGGGACTTAACTGCTAAGGTCATCAGTCCCTAAGCTTACACACTACTTAAACTAAAGTATCTTAAGGACAAATACACACACCCATGCCTGAGGGAGGACTCGAATCTCCGCCGGGACCAGCCTCACAGTCCATGACTGTAGCGCCCGAGACCGCTCGGCTAATCCCGCGCGGCAATTCAACAGAACACGACGTTGTAATTTCACAGAATGGGCATATGATTAGTGAAACTGAACAGTTCATATTTCTAGGTGTTCACATAGATAGTAAACTGTCATGGATATCCCAAATGCAGAATCTTGTTCAAAGACTTAATTCTGCCTTTTTTACTATTCGAACGGTATGTGAAGTGATAGTTCGACACGAAAATTAGTCTACTTTGCTTATTTTCATCCGGTTATGACGTATGGTATTATATTTCTTCCCATCCTCAAAGGATGTATTTGGCTCAGAAACGGGCAGTTCGGGCAATAAGTTGTGTAAGTTCGCGAAGCTCTTGTCGACTTCTGTCCACTAGTCTGGGTATTCTGACATTGGCCTCTCAATATATATGTATTCTTTAATGTCTTTTCCTGTTAACAATATCAGCTTAGAATTAGCAGCTTTCACCCAGTTCATACTAGGCAGAAAATCAATCTCCATTTGGATCGCACTTCCTTGACTCTTGTGCAGAAAGGTCTGTAGTAGAGTGCTGGATCCATTTTCAGTAAGGTACCCTAAGAATTCAAAAATGTTAGCAGTAATCCACGAGCTTTCAAATCGAAGCCAAGAGTTTCCTCATGGCTCACTTCTTCTATTCTGTCGAGCAGTTCCATGAAAAATTAAGCTGATTCCTGTTTTATGTTGTTGACATATGGCGTGTCTTTTTTAGGTTCTTAAACATTTTATCTTTTATTTCTTTTATGTTTTAATTTCGTGTACTGGCACGATTAATGATCTTGTAGACTTGCTTTTCAATTTGGTCCTACGGAAATTGACGTGTAAACCAAAACAAAATTTAAAAAATCAAATTGGGGTTGAACTATAATTTGTATGATCACAAAAAATATTCAAAAATAATGTTAGGCTTTGTCGTATTGTCTAGGGCCAGAGTATGGGGATATGTACTCTGGTGAAAAGATCGTCAACAAATTCCTATCCAACATAAATCAATGAATTGTGAATATCACTCAAATCTAGAAAAAAAAATTATTTAATATTTCTCTATACAAAATATCTAACTGCATAGATTCAGAGACTGAAAGTTTCCGTTAACAACATTGCAAGTAGCAGCGTTTGTCGTGATACTTCACGATAAATGGTAGCGTATTGAAGACAGAGATGTTGTAAATATAAGTAAAAATCTTTTTAAGGGGACTTGATGCGCCCTATCCCGACAATGATAAATTGAATGACTTGGCTTCCCTGTATTTCAGGAACCACTGTAACCATTGACATTAAACTTTTACATGACGTTAAACTGTATGTTCTGAGCCTGCAGTACTACAATAATAGGATTGCAGCCACTGATTTCGGAAATACAATTTTTTAATTATACTGTTACAATTTTGTGTACTTTTTGTACGTTATCCTAAATAATTTTAATTATGCATAACATTATGTTCTTCTTTTAGTTCAGTAGACTCAGGATATATTTTTTATTACTCCCGGAAAATTTGAATCCTCTACTCTAAGTGGTTTCTGAGATGCAACAGAAAATGTAAAGACTGTAACTCTCTTAATATAATCTTAATTTTTTATTTTTAGTCTCTCAGAAGCACCCTGCACCATACTGTATGTCATCTGCTTGATCTTTTTCAAAATTTTTCTTCTTTTCTTCTTTCTGGACTCCATAGAGGCGAACTGTGCTGCACACTCTGCTTTATCAATGCGAACCTTGTCCATCCGTTCAGGTACTCTGATGCAGTTGGTTCCATGATTAATTCCCATATGCTGTAGCACTTTCACCCTATCAAGGTTGCCATCATTAAAAGCAATAACAGCATCACTGACTCCCCCGCCCCACTTTAGTTTCTTCGTTCCAACAAAAACATTTTTTGGTAAGCGAGTCCATATAAGATTATTGAACGACTCATTGGGATTTTGAGTCTGACCTTGCAGACACTTCTTCAGTAATTCAGGATTTACCAGGTCTCTGTAAATAGGCTTTATGATATCCATGACTGCTGCTGGGATGGAATGTTTATGGCTGTATGAACTGTTTGAGTACCGGGCATTGCGGTAATTGCCCCATGAATCAGGTCCAGGAGAGCAAAGGTGATGTACTGGTTTTTCATCAGTTGACAGTCTGTGGAAGAAGATAGCCCATACTGCCTGTTCATTTTCAACAAATCCTCAGTATTATTTCTAATGGCCATCCGATTATACTGCTGTAGTTCATCAATCATTTGGTCTGTCGACCTGCCTCTTATGGCTCTACCATCAGGAAGTTTCTTGTCTCTCAAACTTTGTTTCAACTTCCTCAACCTGGTGCCCATCCTCTTCTGGACATGACCAATAGAAATACGTAATTTAATCTTTGTAACACAGTAATCCATAGCATTATGTATAAAAAATTACCTATTTTATTAGATCTTGAGGTAATGCAAGTAAAAATTTTAACATTTTCAACTGGTGTAGATTACATTTAAAAAATTAAAATAAAATACTTCCCATGTGAGTTTATAAGTGATATATACATCATTTTATTCGGAAAATTGCAAATTTTATAATGAGATAAAAATCCGAAAATGTGAAAAAAATTTCCGGTCTAACTCCCCTTAACGAATACTATTGTATTTATGTAAATATTAGGCTAAGAGTATGAAGTAGCTGATTTATTGGGAAGCATTTAATTGCAGTCAGCACAAAGGGTATCAAGCAGTAGGGTTGTAGCTCATTGTTATAACGGTGTAGAAATAGGCTTCTAGAGGTTTGTTTCATTCATTATACATCATTAGAGATCCGCCCTTTTTATAAGATCTACTGAACACGATGAAAAAATTTGTGCAATAACCGACATCTTAACGACATTTTCTGGTCCTGTTATCCCCAGATCTTCTTCTATCAACAGAACTTACACATTTGGTTGGTCTTTCTAGCATGACTTGGTTGCATTTACATTTACATTTACATCTGCATGATTCATAAAACCACTTTTGGGCTATTCCTCGTCCGTTCCACTCTCCAATAGCACGTGGGGAGAAATAGACACCTAAATCTTTCCGTGCAAGCTCTGTTTTCTGTAAATTTTATCAGCATGGTAATTTCTCCCTGTATGGATGGGACGAAATAAAATACTTGGCATTCTAAAGAGAAAGTTGGTGATTCAAATTTCGTGAACCGATCTCGCCGTAATGACAAACGACTTTCTTTTAATGACTGCCACCCCAATTGGCTTATCAAAAGTCTGGTGGCCTCCGTTCATATTTGTTGTCATTTTGCTTTGTGGTGACCATTGCGTTTGTATTTATACTACCGATCGATGTAAAGTGTTGACTGGGAAATCAGAAGGAAAAATATTAGGAATTGAAGCGACTTTGATGAAAAGAGGATTCTGAAGCACGGACAAATGAAAATCTACATATGAAATTTGTCGACTGGGCTTTACGGTAAGATGTGGCTATAATCGTAAACAGCTGCTACAATAGATTCTACACCGCCAGGGGCCGTCATTGTGACGGATAACGAGCACCATAGCCGTGAGCTGCATTAAGCGGACAGGAGTTGCTCAGAGCGAATGAACCTCATACTGGCCATCCGCTACACTGGTAGCCTTTGTTGCTTTTATCCCGGTCGGTAAGCCTTAACTACTCTAGCATGATCCTGCCCAAAGCCACCGGAGCGTTCGGCGGTGGTACGTGGCCTTCAGATACTCGTGAAATGAGTAGAGGAGAAGATACATTGCTGCAGGATATCCCAGTAGTCAAATAAATTGGCGGCAGTAGTTAACGTATTATGTTATTTTCAATTTGGAGCGTGACATTAATGTTCTGAAAAATGTCCTGCAACAGTCAAATAATGTCAAAAAATGTTTTTCTTTTAACAAGACTGTTCAACAAACTTTTTCGGAACGAACACAGTTTAATAAAACTGATCGTCTTGGATATCACGAAAAAATAACGCACTGAAGTATATCATAAACATTCATCAATTCTAAAATGTCCCACCTGAATACAATTCTTATTGTAGTACAGGAAGTAACTGAACTATTTCAGCTCACGGAGTTAATTAATGTACCTGAGTGTCTTAAGTTGAGTAAAAACATCTCGGCATCTCGATGAAACATTCGAAACTGCAACTGTTGGTTGCACCCAACTTTGGTCAAGTCCCGCGACTACGTTCGTCAGATTTCTTCACTGTTGAAACGGAAGACTATTGCTGAAATTCCCAAGTTTTCTGAACCGCTCAAACTAAAATCACATTGGTCTAAAAATTTTCCTGTCCACTTTAAGTGAAGCAATATGGTGCCTTGAAATTTGTTATAGGACTCATAGTTTTTTGGTAATAATCATGTAGCTGCTTCTTCTGCTTTCTGGAGTTCGTATCACCCAGTAACAACATCCAGAAACAATCCGTAAAAATAGAGTTAACAAATAATATATTTACTGTCATTTTTCACGTAATATTGCCAGACTCGATGTGCCGTATATAACACAGTTTGCAAGGTATCAGTTTCATTAACTCATTTAAACAAAACACAAAGACGTTTGACTATAATACATGCAACTAACGATATTATTCTTTGGATTAGAAATACTAATCCTACCCTATGCACTTGAGCTCTGTAGTTTGTAGGTAATTTTCATTAGTGAAACTAGATTATTAGTTCTACATAAGAAGTGATTTTTTTTTCTTTTTTAGAGCTAGTGGGTACCTACAATAGACTAGCTGTTATCCCAGCTGTGCTAGCATATGAGCAGTTTTCTTACGATACGTGATGGCCAGTGAGTATGTTATAGCACATGCAATAACGTCAGCTACCCTCACACGTCTGCGTCTTTGGGTTAGCATAGCTCTTGATGTCTGTCCATCTCCCCACCCTCCACCCCCTCAATGCACTACTATGTTGCACGTGCAGCATCACTAACGAGCAGTGCGTGCTGAAGGGTGTGGGCAGGAGCACGCATATATGCATCATGCTGTTGAAGTAGCTATACATTATACAATGTTTACTTTAGGTAATGAATTTCAAAGTAATTTTTTAACATGGTTTATGTTCACTGATGTAAAAAACAATGTTCCATCTCCAGAGTCAATGTTTCTTTTCAATTTGATTTATTCATGTAGCCTACGTTATTTATCAGAGTCCAAACTATCCCCATACCAAATTCCATCGAAATCGGTTCAGCGGTTTAATAGCGAAAATGTAACAGTTACTCCACATTTAATTTATTCCTCTATGTACAAATTAGCGTATGTAAGGCTATCATTCAGAGTAACTTGTGTTTAATCTGAATAAACTCATAGTGAGCTTTAATCCTGTGCTCGGGCTACATCAATATTCTGTGTTACCATTACTTATTTCCTTTATTTAAATATTTCCATATTCATCTGCAGCATCATCTACATCCTATTTTACAAGTCACCTAAAAGTGTGGGATCATGGGTACTTTTGGTAACACCAACTGATCCCCCTCCTCCCTTTCCCACTCACGAATGACACATAGGAAGAATGGTTATTGGTAACTCTCTGTATTGGTTCTAATTTCTCTAATTTTCTCGCTGTGGTCATTACGCGAGATGTATGTGGGAGGAAGCAAAGTGTTGTCCGACACTTCCCGTAAAGTGCTCTCTCGAAATTTCAGTAGTAAACCTCTCCGTGATACACAGTGCCTCTCTTTTAACGTCTGACACTGAATTTTGTTGAGCATCTCTGTTGTGAAGCTCTCGCTCTGACTGAATGATCATGTGACGAAACGCGCCGCTCTTCGTTGGATCTTCTCGCTCTCTTCTACCAGTCCTGTCTAGGAAGGATCCCATATTGATGAACAGAGCCCAAAAATCTGTTGAATAAGCGCCATGCAAGCCACTTCTTTCGTGGATGGGTTATATTTCCTTAAAATTCTTCCTATGGATCTTTATCTACATGGATACTCTGCAAATCACACGTGCGTTGCAGAGGGTTCATCGAACCACCTTCACCTTCTTTGTTATTCCACTCTCTAACAGAGCATGGGAAAAACGAATATCTTTCCGCGCGAGCTCTGATTTCCGTTATTTTATTATGATGGTAGTTTCTCACTATGTGGGTCGGCGACAACAAATTATTTCCGCATTCGGAGGAGAAAGGTGGTGATTGAAATTTCGTGAGAGGATTCCGCCGCAACGAGAACCGCTTTTGTTTTGATGAAGTTCATTTCAAATCCCGTATCATGTCTATGACATTCTCTCCCCTATCTTTGAACTTTCTCGATGTATTCTGTTAATCCTATCTGGTAAGGATCCCACACCGCACAGCAATACTCCAAAGAAGGACGAACAAGCGTAATGTAGGCAGTCTCTTTAGTAGATCTGTTGCGTCCTCCAAGTATTCTGCTAATAAAACGCAGTCTTTGGTTGGCGTTCCCAACAACCTTATCTGTGTATTTTTTCCAATTTGAGTAGTACGTATTTGTAACTCCCAGGTATGTAGTTGCATTTACGGCCTTTAGATTTGATTGATTTATCGTTTAACCGAAGTTTAACGGATTCCTCTTAGCACTCATGTGGATGGCCTCATACTTTTCATTATTTAGAGTTAATTGCCAACTTTCTCAGCATACAGATCTCTTATCTAAATCGTTTTGCAATTGATTTTGATCTTCCTATGACTTTTCTAAACAATAAACGACAGCATCATCTTCAAACAATCTGACACAGTTGCTCAGATTGTCTCCTAAATCGTTTATACATACGAGAAGTAGCAGATGCCCTGTAATACTACTGGCAGCCTTTACCACTTCTAATAGCCGCTCTAAACCGGAGAGAATGGCTTCCGATCCGAAACGACACATCGACATGAGCAACGACCTACAGCTGGCTGTACCGTGTGCTCTTCATGGCATCTGGAAGCACCCGTTCCACATCTTGAATGATTCCATCTTGTATGCACATGGAGTGCCTGCAAATCTGAGGCTGGCATCTGAGTTTCCTACTATTTGTTGTTTTGGTCATTCCACTTAAGGTCACTCTGGATAGCCTCTCCTAGATATTTTACGGTAGACACTATTTCCAGCAGTTTCATCAATATTGTATTTGTACAGTAAAAGCTTTCTTTTCCTATGTATGTGTAATTTTTTACGTTTATTTACGTTCAGGGTCAACTGGCAGAGACTGTACCATTCATCATTCATCAATCTTCTGCAGGTCATTCAGCAAATCGATACTGTCTTCTGGCGTTGCTATTTTCTTATAGACAACTGCATGATATGCGAACACTCTTAAACGCCTTCCGACACTTTCCACTAGATCTACTATACATCTTAAGGGGACATGCCCCTGAACGGACTATATTTTTAGCATTTTCTTCACCCTCATAGTGCAACTGATCTATAAATGAGAGATAGCTCAAACTCTTACACGCAATTAGGGTCATTAGTCAAAGAATTTCCTAAAAATCATTGAGATATTTATTATATTTTGGTACGGACAACAATATTTAAAATGGTGTAAAAAAACGGAACACTATTTCACTGCGGTACCGTTTTCTTTGCAACCACTGACTGCACAACATGGAAAAAGAGTCAGAGTACAGAAACATTCACATAAGTGTTTTATGCCTCAATTTCCTTCCCTGATGCTGATCTGTGAAAAAGACAAGTAATTTATTTTACTGCAACAAATATGTTTAAAAATGTAGCTCAAATATCACCGACATCATCATCATGTCATAAATTTTTCAGCAAATTGTCGGCGAAGGAGGTAGAGGAAGTCATTTTAAATATCTGTAGAAATTTTTGTGAGTTTAACTTCAGTCATTTAGGAGAAAAGTATACCTGAATGATGAAAATTCAAGTTTTCGATAAATCGCTAAAGAAGGTTTACAGATTTATTAGCTTACCACTACGCTCGTTTGGAACATTCCAGCTGCATACTTCAGTTGTCCTCCTGTTTCCTTATCATCCATACTCCTTCTCTTCATTCTTTTATTTACCCTTGACTCCTTGCTAGCAGCTTGTGCAGCTGTCTCTGCTACTGTTACCCACCGCTTATCAATACCAGTTAGAGCTGAAGCCATATTCCTTCCCGTCTGAATATTCAATTTCTTCATAACATTGATCCTTGAAATTGCACCATCATTGAATTTTATTATTGCGTCTATTACGCCAGTCTTCAGCACTGTCAGCCCAAGAAATACAGTTTTGGGTATTTTCTCCCATATGCAACTGTTGAAGCTTTCATTTGCATTCTGAGAGAGACCATGCATACATTTCCTAAGTAGATTTTTGTTTGCCAGATACCTATGCATAGGACTAATTGCCTCGTTTACAGCAAGTGATAAGGAGTGCTTGTGGGTATATTGTATGCCTGTAGCATTGCTCAACAAGTACTTGCACCCCAAATGTTCCCATTTTGGACGCAAACCATGCTGTGGCGTTGATACTCTGTGAAACCATATTGCCCAAACATCTCAGGTTCTCCAAATCTCGTACATTTCTCCTTATTGCTAGTCCATAACATTGTGTCAAAGAATCAATTTCATTTTTTGAAAGACGACCTGGACCACCTATGTGTTTTCCGTCTGACAGTTTTTTCCGCTGAACTCTTTACATAATTTTCTCAGCCGAGCTCCCATTCTTTTTTCTACATGCCTAACACATTCAAACTTTCTATCACAATGTCCCCATATGGTCTGTCATTAAAAACAGTAGTGTGTCCTTTACAGTCTCCATCCCCAATGTAGCCTACATACCTCACACCACGAGTGACCTCTGATCTTCTAAAAATGTTTAGAACTCCTTTCGTTTCCATGTTTCCACTTGGGCTATCAAAGTTCTTTACACAGAGATGGGTCAACAAATTTACATGAACAACCCTGGCAGTGCTTTGTTAGACATTCATAATCTAGTATCTTACCAGTGGCAATTACAACCCCATGCAGGGAAGTATGACCTCTCTTCTGTCAAGATCCATCAAATGCTGCTACAATGTCTGTATTCTCAGACAAGGCTACTGCTTCTTCTGCTGCTCTTTTCATTGAATGTTCACTTACACCACATCACCACATAAAGCATTATGTATTAATTTATTATATATGTCAAACATCAGTGGAGGTGGAGGCAAATCCATCACTGCACCAAAAGTCTGGGCACCTTTCCTTCTTCTTCCATCACATTGCATAAGCAAGCTGAATATTTACACTGTAATGTCGACTATCAGACTGGCGATGTCACAGTATCACTGTGCATCTTACACGAGTTACAGACAATCACTAACAGACTTGAAAGACCTTCCTTGCCTTGCTGAAATTTCCTCAGAAACGTCAATATTATCTTCACAATTCCAGTACTTACATTTCACAACACTCTTCAAAAGTCTTGACAGCATATTTAGGTTCACAACAACATTTCCGTCGTTATTGCTGCTCACAGTACTACTAGCCTTGTTCTTATTACACTCAGAAAGCGAAAATTTACGTCCAGAAGCACTGTCTGTAGACACAGTTTCTGCGGGCGACTTTTGAAGCAACTGATGCCGTGGTTGCCGTGAAACTTTCGTTTAGGGCTAAATTTCTTTACTCTAGGCATTTGTAGCACAGGAAACACACACACAGAAACAAAACAACACACAATAACTACAAAACCACACGCGTATGAAATTCTGAAATCATATATTCTCAGATATTTGTTTACATTCGAACCATGGCCTTCTAGAGATGCCTGTACTTTGGTTTCGGGAGTCAGTGCCTTTTAGAAGTGTTGACGATCCGTAACTAACGACAGAAAAAACGGAAGAACAAAGTAATGCCTCACGTATTCTGACGCACTCCAAACTGACAGATGGGCGTGGCCACTGTGCAACATTACGTTCAACCTCAATTTTAGAACGAATGGAAAATTATAATGCTCATAAACTATACATTTTTGAAATCAACATGAAATGCTCCTTTCTATAGACCAAGAAAATTTTTTCAAATTTTTTTGGTCATTTTCACGAGCATGTCCCCTTAAACACTAATGGTTCTATCACACTTTCTTGTGGTACTCCGAAAATTCCCTTTATATCTGTAGATTTTGTTCCGTCAAAGGCGACGTGTAGACTTCCATCTGCAAAAGTCTTGCATCCAGTCACAAATCTGGTCAGATACTCGATAAGCTCTTATTTGTTTTACTAAACGGCTGTGTAGGACGGTCTCAAATGCCTTCCCAAAGTCAAGGAACCCGGCATCAACCTGATCGCCGTTGTCTACGGCGCTGTGGATCTCATGGAGGAACGGAGCGGGCTGAGTTTCACATAATCTGTGTTTGTGGAATCCATGACTATTTTTATAGAGGAGATTTTAGTTCTCTAAAACGTCATAAGACTTGAGCATAAATGATGTTCCATAATTGTACAACAGATTGATGTCAACGGTATAGGTCTAGAATTGCGTGCGTCTCTCCTACGGCCCTTCTTGAAGCCGGGAATAACCGGCACTGTTTTCCAGTCGCTAGGTACCCATTGTTGCCCCAGCGATCTATGATAAACTGATGCTAGAAGGGGAGCAAGTTCCTTCGCATAATCCTTGTACAATCATACAGGCATCTCATCTGGGCCTGATGACTTTTCATTACTAAGCGATTGTAGTAGCTTTCCTATTCCAAGATCAGTTATCTACCAATTCGATATTCGTAAGGAGGGACTGTGTTACGATCTTCTCTGCGAAACTGTTTCGTAAGATCGAATTCAGTATTTAGACATTCTCTCTGTTATCTTCCTCATCGGTGACAATATGATCTCTGAGTGAATGAACAGATAATTTCGAACCACTTACTGATTTCATATAAGTCCAAAACCTCTTAGTTTTTTTACTCAGAACGGTTGGCAAAATTTTACTTTCAAAGCCACTGAATGCTTGTCTCCTTAGGCTCATTTTCGCTTCGTTCAGCTTTGTTTGTCAGCTAGGATTTTACTTCTCTTGAATCTGAGATGAAGCTCTCTTTGTTTACGGGGCAGTTTTCTAAAATGGCTATTAAACCGTGGTGGGTCTTTCCCATTCCTCAAGATCTTGCTATGGCATATTAAAATAAGTGTTTGAATTTTTTGCAATTGTTCTCCACATGTTCGACCACATCACTGAATATTTGATGCTATCTTCTCAGACACCCTGCAGTGTCTGTCCTGTCACTCTTGCTAAGCAAAAACAACATTTTCTTTACCTCTCTTACCATTCCTTGTAATATCCATAGCCATATTGGTTATCACAGCCTTGTGATCACTGATATGTTCCTGTACATTAACCGATTCGATAAGTTCAGGTCTGTTTGTTGCTTCACGAGTTGGCTCCTTATCTGCACAAAGTAATTTATTTATATGCTTGTATCCATATTATTCCCTGACTGTTCTTTAGGCTGGCCATCTCATTAACTGATTAATTTCGTGCAGTATGCAAGCATGCACAACCGATCCCCTATGTTAGTAAAAGAGTAATAAACAGATTCAAAGTCGTGTACTTGCTCTCTGGTGGTTAGCTACTTAATAAACTGGCGATAGCTCTCACAATGGCTGTTACCTTAAGACGGCGGTACGTTGCAAGTTTAATGAACTGAAAGGGAGGTAGTAGCTGAAAGAGGAGTAAAAAAAGACAGTAACAGCCTAACGCCCATGTTAATAAAATTGTGCAGTGAGTAAACAGTAAAAGTAAGTGGAGAGAGAGAGAAGGTGCACTACTGGTCATTAAAATTGCTACACCAAGAAGAAATGCAGATGATAAATGGGTATTCATTGGACAAATATATTACATTAGAACTGACATGTCATTACATTTTCACGCAATTTCGGTGCATAGATCCTGATAAATCAGTACCCAGAGCAACCACCTCTGTCCGTAATAACGGCGTTGATACACCTGGGCGTTGAGTCAAACAGAGCTTGGATGGCGTGTACAGGTACAGCTGCCCATGCAGCTTCAACACGATACCACAGTTCATCAAGAGTAGTGACTGGCGTATTGTGACGAGCCAGACGTTTTCAATTGGTGAGAGATCTGGAGAATGTGCTGGCCAGGGCAGCAGTCGAACATTTTCTGTATCCAGAAACGTCCGTACAGGACCTGCAACATGCGGTCGTGCATTATCCTGCTGAAATGTAGGGTTTCGCAGGGATAGAATGAAGGGTAGAGCTACGGCTCGTAACACATCTGAAATGTAACGTCCATTGTTCAAAGTGACGTCAATGCGAACAAGAGGTGACCGAGACGTGTAACCAATGGCACCCCATACCATCATGCCGGGTGATACGCCAGTATGGCGATGACGAATACACGCTTCCAATGTGCGTTCACATCGATGTCGCCGAACACGGATGCGACCATCATGATGCTTTAAACACAATCTGGATTCATCCGAAAAATGACGTTTTGCCATTCGTGCACCCAGGTTCGTCGTAGAGTACACCGTCGCAAGCGCTCCTGTCTGTGATGCAGCGTCAAGGGTAACCGTAGCCATGGTCTCCGAGCTGGTAGTCCGTGCTGCTGCAAATGTCGTCGAATTGTTCGTGCAGATGGTTGTTGTCTTGCAGACGTCCCCATATGTTGACTCAGGGATCGAGACGTGGCTGCACGATCCGTTACAGCCATGCGGATAAGTTGCCTGTCATCTCGAATACTAGTGATACGAGGCCGTTGGGATCCAGCACGGCGTTCCGTATTACCCTCATGAACCCAACGATTCCATATTCTGCTAACAGTCATTGGATCTCGACCAACGCGAGCAGCAGTGTCGCGATACGATAAACCGCAATCGCGATAGGCTACAATCTGACCGTTATCGAAGTTGGAAACGTGATGGTACGCATTTCTCCTCCTTACACGAGGCATCACAACAACGTTTCCCCAGGCAACGCCGGTCAACTGCTGTTTGTGTATGAGGAATCGGTTGGAAACTTTCCTCGTGTCAGCACGTTGTAGGTGTCACTACCGGCGCCAACCTTGAATGAATGATCTGAAAAGCTAATCATTTGCATATCACAGCATCTTCTCCCTGTCGGTTAAATTTCGCGTCTGTAGCACGTCATCTTCGTGGTGTAGCAATTTTTATGGCCAGTAGTGTATAAACCTTTATGATATGCCAGTGAGATTGGAATTCTGCTGAAAACAGCAAACTAGTTTCAAAACCAGTTGAACGAAATAGCTAGTGTCATCACTGAGGGTTTAAAGATAAAATAGAGTAAAAGTGGAATATGAGCAATTGTAGTGTAATTATATCAGGTGATGCTGACCGAATTAGGTTAGGAAATGATGCAGGATACCTGAAAACAAGTCTTTGTACTGGAGACTAACAGCAACGGTGTACATTTGACGTCCTTATAAAGACATGATCTTACAGGCGGAGTTTGCAGACTGTTCAAATTGCTTCCCCTGAGCCCCTGTGCTGGACCCCTGACAAGGAGCGCCGTCCCGTGACGCCTCTGTTCTCTCAGAGCAAGTTCGGGTGGTATCAGGGTGGAGACCCGCGCGGCAGAAAGGAGGTAGAGAGCGAACTCTCCTTATCCTGGAGACTTCCGGCCCACTCCTGGAGACTTCCGGGCAGGGCGGGTCGGAAGGCGCAAAACGACGCGCTGCGCACCGCCAGCTAACCCCGTCACCAGCAGCCCACCTGCCGGCGCCCGGTGGAGGGGGAAACGAGTTCCGCCACCGCTGTGCGGCTGACTCCTCAGTCAAAGGCCAGGCCTGAAGTTCTGGGGCTGGCACGCGTGTCCGCTAGTCCGCGCCAGAATTACACTGCTACCGACTAAAACTGCAGCACCAGCAAATAACCAAATTTCACTTCTTGTTGTATACACCATAGCAGGAACAACAGATGATTAAATCTGTAGTCGATATGATATGATGGTCATAAACTGTCTGATCAGAGGGATCTGGACAACTATTAATGAACATTAATCTGGGAGGGTCCACTGTTCACCTTCACATCTTGGACTCCGCTGGGTACAGTTTCAATGAGGTATCTGAATGTCTGTGAAAAAATGGCAACCCATTCTTCCTCAGGATCCGAAATCTGAAAAGGCAGTGATGTTGAATGCTGAGGCCTGGAGAGAAGTCGCGTTGTGATTCATCGCAAACATGTTCCACTGGTCATCAATCGGGGAAGACCAGTCCATTTCAGAAATGTTATTTTCCACAATCGATCGTTTCACAGATACTGCGTTATGGCTGGGTGCATTGTCATGCTGATTATCGTCTCAGAAATTCTTACTCTACTCTGCACAGTACACAGTGCTATAATATGTGTTCATATCCTTCCGCTTTTAGCGTTATCTTAAGGCAATGGGGTACCACATCCTAACCACGAAAATCTCTCCTATACCAAGACGCGAACTCTGGACCTTGTAACGGGACATCCTCCTCTAGCACTACTCTTCCTCAACAGTAGTATTTTATACCAGTAATATTTTATCGAATTTTGGACAGGTCCGTATTATTTGAGCCATTTTCTGAAAAATTTCGTACAATTTTATAAATATTTTATATTTCACGCTAAAATTTATGAATAAGAATTATTATTTTCGGTGTTATAATCGATAAATAGAAGTTCTGAGTGTACAGTTAAAATTATTTTTTTAGAAATATTTGAAATTACGAATTATTTGGCACACTTAAAATTTCTATTATTAATTACGAAATCTACTACTGTTTATTATGTTTACTTCTGGATTCATTTATGAAATAATAAACGAAACTAATAGAAATTCATTTGTCACGAAAAACTGTAAACCCTTCGGAATATTGTTATTACCGCAGAGTGAACTAGCAGTAAGCATGCCTCGGATGTGATCAGACGTATGTTTGTATTTTGGGCGAACTATGTAATTTCGGCTTGTTAATGTGAAAATTCAAAAGACTGTGTGATATAGTAAAATGTAATAAATTAACGTAAAAACAAAAATTCTGCAACAACAATCTTCAGAATTATTTAGATCAATTGAACCATGATGACCTAAAATGTCAGAATTTCAGTTTCAAAAATCAGACCCCTAGACAAGAAGAACTGGAGCCAACTCTAAAAGAAAAGATAAGTAAAGTAAAAAGATTATTGCACTCTTACTACCCTCAAATCTTCAGAAAAGACTTGGCTCATTGTTCACACTAGCTGGAACTACGAACGATGGGGTGGATTACAACCTTTAATTTTCGCAGGCAAGCGCTCTACCGACTAAGTTAGCCACGATGCGTCCTGACAGCTTTACTTCCTCCAGTACCTCATCTCCTACCTTCAAACTTCGCAGAAGCTCTGCTGCGAAACTTGCAGTACTAGCACTCCTGGAAGAAAGGATATTGCGAATACAAGGCTTAGCCATAGCCTGAGGATGTTTCCAGGATATTTTCGCTCAGTAGTGGAGTACGCGTTGGTATGAAACTTCCTGGAAGACTAAAACAGTGTGCAGAGCTAGTGGAAACATAGCGATGAGGACGGTTCGTGAGTCGTGCTTGGATAGATCACTTGAAACAGCAATTTCCCGAGAAAGGCAAAGGTCGGACCTCGATTCTCGGTCCGGCACACAGTTTTAATTTGCCAGCAAGTTATACACTGAAGCACCAAAAAACTGATATGGACATGCGTATGCAAATACAGAGATATACAAACAGGCAGAACACGGCGCTGCGGTCGCCAATCCCTATACAAGACAAGTGTCTGGCGCAGTTGTTAGATCGATTACTGCTCCTAAAATGAATGGCAGGTTATCAACATGTAAGTCAGTTTGAACTTGGTGTTATCGTTCGCGCACGAACGATGGGACATAACATCTCCGAGGTAGCGAAGAAGCGGGTATTTTCCTGTATGACCATTTCACGAGTGTGCCGTGAATATCAGGAATCCGGTAAAACTCAAATTTCCGACATCGCTGCGGCCGGAAAAACATCCTGTAAGAACGGGACCAACGACGACTGAAGAGAATCGTTCAACGTGATTGAAGTGCAACCCTTCCAAAAATTGCTGCACATTTCAATGCCGGGCCATCAACAAGTGTCAGCGTGCGAACCATTCAACGAAACATCATCGATATGGGCTTTCGGAGCCGAAGACCTACTCATGTACCCTTGATGACCGCACGACGCAAAGCTTTACGCCTCGTCTGCGGCCGTCAACACCGACACTGCGCTGTTGATGACTGGAAACTAGTTGTCTTGTCGGACGAGTCTCGTTTCAAATTGCATCAAGCGGACGGACGTGTACGGATGTGGAGGAACCTCATCAATCCATGGACCCTGCATGTCAGCTGGGGACTGTTCAAGCTGGTGGGGACCCTGTAATGATGTGGGCCGTGTGCAGGTGGAGTGATATGGGACCCCTGATACGTCTAGATACGACCTGGCATGTGATATGTAGGTATGCATCCTGTCTGATCACCTGCATCCGTTCAAGTCCATTGTGGATTCCGACTGACTTGGGCAATTCCAGCAGGACAATCCGACACCCCACACGTCCAGAATTGATACATAGTGACTGCAGGAACACTCTTCTGAGTTTAAACACTTCTGCAGACCACCAAACTTCCCAGACATCAACATTATTGAGGAAATCTGGGATGACTTGCAGCATGCTGTTCAGAAGAAATCTCCACTACCTTATACTCTTACGGATTTATGAACAGCCCTACTGGATTCATGGTGTCAGTTACCTCCAGCAGTACTTCAGATGTTATTCGAGTCCATACCACGTCGTGTTGCGACACTTCTGCGAGCTCACGTGTGCCCTACACGATATTAGACAGGTGTACCAGTTTCTTTGGCTCTTCAGTGTGTATCAGTGCACATACCCCTGCAGAAGGAAAATTCATTCTGGAAACTCCCGTACCCTAACACTACCCCGTCCATACTTCACTGTTGGCTCTACACTAACGTCTGGTAACGTTTTATAAGAATTCACCAAACCAAAGCCTCCCTTCTGATTGCCTTAGGGTGCACCATGATTCGTTGCTCGAGGTGACTCTGTACTCATATTACGTCAGGTTGCATACTTGTTTATAGAACGTGAAGCATCGCTTAAAGAAACGTGGTGCTTATGGGGACCTGCTGGAGCATCGTATCCACTCACTACACACGCTCATAGTGCTTGCCTAACTGCTGGTTGCACATTAGTTCTTTCGAGTGACTCCTCGCCCTGATTTCGTGCCACATTTTACAGCAACCCACCGCAATGCTCGTTAGTACAAGAGGTGCATCTGCTTTTGGTTTAGCTATGGTTGAAGCTTCGCATTTCCACTTGACAGTCACGTCGCCAGCAAAACGCTTGGGCAGGTTTCAAAGGGTTGAAATGTCCCTGATGGATTTCTTTCTCAGATGACAGACAATGGCTGGTCCTACTTCGAAGTCACTGACCTCTTCTGACCGATCGATTCTGCTGTCACTGCTTCTCTACTGGTAACACAATACTCACTAAGTGCTTTTATACTGGAGAGTCCGCCTGTCGTCATATCCAGTGATCATCTCCGCGTTGCACCAGAGTGTCCAGATACTTTTGATCAGCTAATGCATAAGGTACAGTATTTAGTGGGCAAAAGCGGCACCTCTGCAGAAACAATCGCGCCGAATCGACTGGGTAATGATACGAACCGAGCTTACGTGAAAGATATGGGTACGTCATTCCACGCAGAGTTCATCGACTACACAAGGGCCTGGCGAGCGGTGCGCCTCTATCTCTCAGAAACCCATGTCCAGGCGTTTCCAGAGGTTCTGAGATTTCTAGAATATGGTGACCAGGACAACGACTGACCTCCAATTGTATCTGTGTCTCTTGGTGTAGGAAGACAAAGAAGTAACTGCGCTGGTTTCCTTCCTTCAATGAACTCTGGTTTTTCCTCAAGTAAGTGCGGGTCGATGTCAAATTATAGTTGTTTGCCTACGATTACTGTAAGACTTTCGAGATAGATTTTCTTTGAACCATATGTG
Source organism: Schistocerca piceifrons (assembly GCF_021461385.2). NCBI lineage: Eukaryota > Metazoa > Arthropoda > Insecta > Orthoptera > Acrididae > Schistocerca > Schistocerca piceifrons. The sequence goes on along the minus strand of NC_060140.1, from coordinate 853,800,968 downwards.
ATGCTTGTGGAGACGTTCCAGTGGTTAAGGATGAGCTTTTCTTCGGTGGCTTTACCAGTGTACATACATGTTAAATAGACAGACTGTCCCAAAAACGCACCGAAAAACATTAGCGGTAGGTTAGTTACAAAGGAATAAGTAAAAAATACCTGCGCTAAACACGTGCTCTAAAATGAGTACATTAAGAGGTATGAGCACCGGTTCATTTTCAATACATGAAACAGATCTATCAACCGCAAAGCCTTTGCTTTCAATATCTTGAGATGAGGAAGTATTGACCTAAACAAGTAACAAATATCTAGTAAATATGGGCACAAAAACGCATACTTTAAAAACTACGCTAGTGTGAATCACAGTGCTCACAGCTCCTAATGGTATGCAATTTGGAGTCGTTTTTACTGGACACATTTTCTTGTTTGCTCTAAGCTACCTTCTCCCAAAATATAAAATGCAAAGATCTTCCAGTGGAAGAGATTTTTCATAGTATCGAAGACAAACAAATGCTTACATATCATAGTGTATGCGTTTAGGGCTCTTGTTTACTAGACTTCTTTTTTTGTTTTGGTGTCAGAAACCTATCCGTAAAATTTTCCGGTTATTTTTCGGAACACCTTATATATGTCACATAGATTTAACATATTTCACATGTATTTGTACACACGTTTCACTTGTATCACTAGCGAATTTCGCCCTGCATTTTCATTTTCACACATTTCAATGTTTATCACGTCAATCTCTTGAACTATAGCATAATTTGGCAGGTACATCCAGTGTTATCTTCAGATACTGTATATGAAATGCACTGTGAATAAAGTTAATAATAAAGAGGTTATACATTAAAAAATCACACATGCTGTAGTTTTTCACGCACCTCAGTGTTTATGACATCAGACCTCCTGAACTACGTGTTCAACAACAATAAATTTTTGTAGGTATATTCAGCGACTTACAAGGGTACTGTCTGCGGAATGTGTTGCGAATAGGGTTAGTAGCAAATAAATAATAAATTTGAACGTCATGCTTGATGCAGCATGTTTTTCAAGCATCTAAGTGTTCGTGACGTCATACTTCATGAACTACGGGCCGTACAGTGACGTACGTTTGCTGGTACATTCATATGTATACGTGAATACTGTCTGGAAAATCTGTCGCAAATACGGCTAGCAGTAAAGAAGTATTAATTTAAAATGTCATGCTTTATACCAGCAGTTTTACTGCATCAACAGCGAAAATGTAGAGTAGTTGTTGTTGTGGTCTCCAGTCCTGAGATTGGTTTGATGCAGCTCTCCATGCTACTCTATCTTGTGCAAGCTTCTTCATCTCCCAGTACTTACTGCAACCTACATCCTTCTGAATCGGCTTAGTGTGTTCATCTCTTGGTCTCCCTCTACGATTTTTACCCTCCACACTGCCCTCCAGTACTAAATTTATGATCCCTTGATGCCTCAGAACATGTCCTACCAACCGGTCCCTTCTTCTTATCAAGTTGTGCCAAAAACTCCTCTTCTCCCCAACTCTATTCAATACCTCCTCATTAGTTATGTGATCTACCCATCTAATCTTCAGCATTCTTCTATAGCACCATATTTCGAAAGTTCCTATTCTTTTCTTGTCCAAACTATTCATCGTCCGTGTTTCACTTCCATACATGGCTACACTCCATAAAAATACTCTCAGAAACGACCTCCTGAAACTTAAATCCAAACTCAGTGTTAACAAATTTCTCTTCTTCAGAAACGCTATCCTTGCTTTTGCCAGTCTACATTTTATATCTTCTCTACTTCGACCATCATCAGTTATTTTGCTCCCCAAATAGCAAAACATCTTTACTACCTTAAATGTCTCATTTCTCAGTCTAATTCACGCAGCATCATCCGACTAAATTCGACTACATTCCATTATCCTCGTTTTGCTATTGTTCATGTTCATCTTATATCCTCCTTTCAAGACACTGTCCATTCCGTTCAACTGCTCTTCCAAGTCCTTTGCTGTCTCTGACAGAATTACAATGCCATCGGCGATTCTCAAAGTTTTTATTTCTTCTCCATGGATTTTAATACCTACTCCGAATTTTTCTTTTGTTTCCTTTACTGCTTTCTCAATATACAGATTGAATAGCATTGGGGAGAGGCTACAACCCTGTCTCACTCCCTTCCCAACCACAGCTTCCTTTTCATGTCCCTCGACTGCCATCTGCTTTCTGTACAAATTGTAAATAGCCTTTCGCTCCCTGTATTTTACCCCTGCCACCTTTAGAATTTGAAAGAGAGTATTCCAGTCAACATTGTCAAAAGCTTTCTCTAAGTCTACAAATGCTAGAAACGTAGGTTTGCCTTGCCTTAATCTTTCTTCTAAGATAAGTCGTAAGGTCAGTATTGCCACAAGTGTTGCTATATTTCTATAGAATCCAAACTGCTCTTCCCCGAGGTCGGCTTCTACCAATCTTTCCATTCGTCTGTAAAGAATTCGTGTTAGTATTTTGCAGCCGTGACTTATTAAACTGATAGTTCGGTAATTTTCATGTCTGCCAACACCTGCTTTCTTTGGGATTGGAATTATTATACTCTTCTTGAAGTCTGAGGGTATTTCACCTGTCTCATAAATCTTGCTTACCAGATGGTAAAGTTTTATCAGGACTGGCTCTCCCAATGCCGTCAGTAGTTCTAATGGAATGTTTTCTACTCCCGGGGCCTTGTTTTGATTCAGGTCTTTCAGTGCTGTGTCAAACTCTTCACGCAGTATCATATCTCCCATTTCATCTTCATCTGCATCCTCTTCCATATCCATAATATCGTCCTCAAGTACATCGCCCTTGTATAGACCCTCTATATACTCTGTCCATCTTTCTACTTTCCCTTCTTTGCTTAGAACTGGGCTCCCATCAAAGCTCTTGATATTCATACAAGTGGCTCTCTTCTCTCCAGAGGTCTCTTTAATTTTCCTGTAGGCAGTATCTACTTACCCCTAGTGAGATAAGCCTCTACATCCTTACATTTGTCCTCTAGCCATCCCTGCTTAGCCATTTTGCACTTCCTGTCGATCTCATTTTTAAGATGTGTGTATTTCTTTTTGCCTGCTTCATTTACTGCATTTTTATATGTTCTCCTTTCATCAATTAAAGTCAATACTTCTTCTGTTGTCCAAGGATTTCTAGTAGCCCTCGTCTTTTTACCTACTTGATCCTCTGCTGCCTTCACTACTTCATCCCTCACAGCTACCCATTCTTCTTCTACTGTATTTCTTTCCCCCATTCCTGCCATTTGTTCCCTTACGCTCTCCCTGAAACTGTGTACAACCTCTGCTTTAGTCAGTTTACCCAGGTCCCATCTCCTTAAGTTCCCACCTTTTTGCAGTTTCTTCAGTTTTAATCTACAGTTCATAACCAACAGATTGTGGTCAGAGTCCACATCTGCCCCTGGAAATGTCTTACAGTTTACAACCTGGTTATTAAATCTCTGTCTTACCATTATATAATCTATCTGATACCTTCTAGTATCTCCAGGGTTCTTCCATGTATACAACCTTTTTTATGATTCTTAAACCAAGTGTTAGATATGATTAAGTTATGCTCTGTGCAAAATTCTACGAGACGGCTTCCTCTGTCATTTCTTGCCCCCAATCCATATTCACCTACTATGTTTCCTTCTCTCCCTTTTCCTACTCTCGAATTCCAGTCACCCATGACTATTAAATTTTCGTCTCCCTTCACTACCTGAATAATTTCTTTTGTCTCATCATACATTTTATCAATTTCTTCATCATCTGCAGAGCTAGTTGGCATATAAACTTGTACTACTGTAGTAGACGTGGGCTTCGTGTCTATCTTGGCCACAATAATGCGTTCACTATGCTGTTTGTAGTAGCTTACCCGCACTCCTATTCTTTTATTCATTATTAAACCTACTCCTGCATTACCCCTATTTGATTTTGTAATTATAACCCTGTATTCACCTGACCAAAAGTCTTGTTCCTCCTGCCACCGAACTCACTAATTCCCACTATATCTAACTTTAACCTATACATTTCCCTTTTTAAATTTTCTAACCCACCTACCCGATTAAGGGATTTGACATTCCACGCTCCGTTCCGTAGAACGCCAATTTTCTTTCTCCTCATAACGACGTCCTCTTGAGTAAACCCCGCCCGGAGATCCGAATGGGGGACTATTTTACCTCCGGAATATTTTACCCAAGAGGACGCCATCATCATTTAACCATACAGTAAAGCTGCATGCCCTCGGGAAAAATTACAGCTGTAGTTTCCCCTTGCTTTCAGCCGTTCGCAGTACCAGCACAGCAAGGCCGTTTTGGCTAGTGTTACAAGGCTAGATCAATCATCCAGAATGTTGCCCCTGCAACTACTGAAAAGGCTGCTGCCCCTCTTCAGGAACCACACGTTTGTCTGGCCTCTCGACATATACCCCTCCGTTATGGTTGCATCTACGGTAGGGTCATCTGTATCGCTGAGGCATGCAAGCCTCCCCACCGACGGCAAGGTCCATGGTTCATAAATAATTATATTAATTATAATATAATTATAAAGTTATCGATAATTAGATTTTTAATTAATTAATATTTAAGTTAACTTAATAATAAGTTAATTTTATATTAATATCATATTACATTAATTTACGTACTTGTATCGAAAATGTAGTAGGTGAGCTATATCCTTTCATCATCATATTGCTAGGGTTGTCAGCGAGAAAAGTTTTGGTAAGGTTTGTAATTATGTGTAAAGTTTATTTCAAGACACTAAGTTCTTTCATTCTCAAATACTGGATGAATACGCTATGGGTATTCACTTGTCGTGGACTACACTGCTTTTTCACCGTTGCCCCCAACCCTTTCTTGGATGAGTGGTTCTTAGACACACAGCGATTCTTTCCAGACAGTAAGTGACATATGTACCAAGTCTGATCCGCAACAGACTGGAAAAAAGCGCAGGTGACTCCAGTATATAAGAAGGGTAACAGAACGCACCCACAAAATTACAGGCCAATATCCCTAACTTTGGTTTGTTTGCTGCGGAATTCTTGAACATGTTCCCTGTTCAAATGTAATGAACATTTTTGAGACTGAGGAGCTTACGTCCACGAATCAGCATGGTTTTAGAAAGCATCGGTCGTGTGAAAGTCAGCTTGCCCTTTTCTCACATGATGTACCGCGAACTATGGATGAAGGGCAGCATGTATACTCCATATTTCTAGATTTCCAGAAATCTATTGACACGGCGCGACGTTGAATGTTGTTGGCGAAGGTACGAGCATATTAAATAAGTTCGCAGATATGTGAGTGGCTCAAAGACTTCTTAAGTAATAGAACACAGTATATTGTCCTGGACGGCGAATGTTCATCAAAGATAAGGATATCGTCAGGTGTGCCCTAGGAAGTGTGATAGAACCGCTGTTGTTCTCTGTGTACATAAATGATTTTGCGCACAGAGTGGGCAGCAATCTGCGGTTGTTTGCTGACGATGCTGTGGTGTACTGTAAGGTGTTGAAGTTGAGTGACTGAAGCAAGATACAAGAGACGACTTAGACAAAATTTCTAGATGGCATGATGAACGGCAGCTAGTCCTAAATGTGGAAAATGTAAATTAATGTGGATCAATAGGAAGAAAAACCTGTAATCTTCGGATACAGTATTACTAATGCCCTGCTTGACACAGGTAAAGTGTAGTGGAAAGCCCACGTTCAGGATCTTGTTTAAAGACTTAAAGCTGCCATTTTTTACTATTCGAACGGTTCTGAGGTAAGTGATCGTTCGAGACGAAAATTAGTCTACTTTGCTTATTTTCATTCGCTTATGTCATTTGGTATTATATTTTTGGATAACTCTTCCCATTCTCAAAGGATATTTTCGGCTCAGAAACGGGCAGTTCGGGCAGTATGTGGTGTTAGTTCGGGAACCTCTTGTGGACCGCTTTCACTAGTCTGGATATTCTGACATTGGCATCTCAATATATATACACTCCTGGAAATTGAAATAAGAACACCGTGAATTCATTGTCCCAGGAAGGGGAAACTTTATTGACACATTCCTGGGGTCAGATACATCACATGATCACACTGACAGAACCACAGGCACATAGACACAGGCAACAGAGCATGCACAATGTCGGCACTAGTACAGTGTATATCCACCTTTCGCAGCAATGCAGGCTGCTATTCTCCCATGGAGACGATCGTAGAGATGCTGGATGTAGTCCTGTGGAACGGCTTGCCATGCCATTTCCACCTGGCGCCTTAGTTGGACCAGCGTTCGTGCTGGACGTGCAGACCGCGTGAGACGACGCTTCATCCAGTCCCAAACATGCTCAATGGGGGACAGATCCGGAGATCTTGCTGGCCAGGGTAGTTGACTTACACCTTCTAGAGCACGTTGGGTGGCACGGGATACATGCGGACGTGCATTGTCCTGTTGGAACAGCAAGTTCCCTTGCCGGTCTAGGAATGGTAGAACGATGGGTTCGATGACGGTTTGGATGTACCGTGCACTATTCAGTGTCCCCTCGACGATCACCAGTGGTGTACGGCCAGTGTAGGAGATCGCTCCCCACACCATGCTGCCGGGTGTTTGCCCTGTGTGCCTTGGTCGTATGCAGTCCTGATTGTGGCGCTCACCTGCACGGCGCCAAACACGCATACGACCATCATTGGCACCAAGGCAGAAGCGACTCTCATCGCTGAAGACGACACGTCTCCATTCGTCCCTCCATTCACGCCTGTCGCGACACCACTGGAGGCGGGCTGCACGAAGTTGGGGCGTGAGCGGAAGACGGCCTAACGGTGTGCGGGACCGTAGCCCAGCTTCATGGAGACGGTTGCGAATGGTCCTCGCCGATAACCCAGGAGCAACAGTGTCCCTAATTTGCTGGGAAGTGGCGGTGCAGTCCCCTACGGCACTGCGTAGGATCCTACGGTCTTGGCGTGCATCCGTGCGTCGCTGCGGTCCGGTCCCAGGTCGACGGGCACGTGCACCTTCCGCCGACCACTGGCGACAACATCGATGTACTGTGGAGACCTCACGCCCCACGTGTTGAGCAATTCGGCGGTACGTCCACCCGGCCTCCCGCATGCCCACTATACGCCCTCGCTCAAAGTCCGTCAACTGCACATACGGTTCACGTCCACGCTGTCACGGCATGCTACCAGTGTTAAAGACTGCGATGGAGCTCCGTATGCCACGGCAAACTGGCTGACACTGACGGCGGCGGTGCACAAATGCTGCGCAGCTAGCGCCATTCGACGGCCAACACAGCGATTCCTGGTGTGTCCGCTGTGCCGTGCGTGTGATCATTGCTTGTACAGCCCTCTCGCAGTGTCCGGAGCAAGTATGGTGGGTCTGACACACCGGTGTCAATGTGTTCTTTTTTCCATTTCCAGGAGTGTATATATATATATATATATATATATATATATATATATATATATATATATATATATTCTTTACTGTCGTTTCTTATTAATAATCTCAGCTTAGTCCCAAGAATTAGCGGTTTTCACTCAGGCAGAAATCCAATCTGCATCTGGATCGCACTTCCTTGTCTCTTGTGCAGCAAGATATGCATTATACTGTTGCATCCATTTTCACTAAGCTACTACAAGAATTCATTAATATTAGCAGTAATCAACACGCTTTGAAATCGAAGCTGAAGAGATTCCTCATGGGTCACTCCTTCTGTTCTGTCGAGAAGTTCCTTGGAAAAGTAAGCTGAGTCCTATGTTATAGTGTTGATATCGTTTACTTCAACTTATGGCATGTCTTTTTTGAGTTCATAAATATTTTATCTGTTATTAGTCTTAAGTTGTAATTTCATGTAGTGACACGTTCCATGATCTTGAAGATTTGCTCTTCAATTTGGTCCTACGGAACTAGATGTGTAAAATAAATAAACAATCAAGTCTTTTGAATATCTGGGCGTAAAGTAGCCAAGCGATATGAAATAGAATGAGCATGCTATAACTGTGGTAGGGAAGGTGAATGATCGACTTCGGTTTATTGGGAGAATTTTAAGAAAGAGTGGTTCACCTGAGAAGGAGACCGCATATAGGAAGCTGGTGCGACCTATTCCTGAGTACTGCTCGAGTGTTTGGGATCCGTACCAGATCGGATTGCACGAAGACATCGAAGCGATTCAGAGGCAGACTGCTAACCTTGTTACCGGTAAGTACGAACAACACGTAAATGTTACGGAGATGCTTCGGAAACTCAAATGGGAATCCCTGGAGGGAAGGTGGCGCCCTTTTCGGGAAAAGTTATTGGGAAAATTTAGAGAACCGGCATTTGAAGCTACCTGCCGCACGATTGTACTTCCGCCAACATATGTTGCGCGTAAGGACCACGAAGATAAGATTCGAGAAATTAGGGTTCATACGGAGGCATATTGACAGTCGTTTCTCATTCGCTCTATTTTCGAGTGGAAATGACTAGTAGTAATACAGGATATCCTCTGCCAAGCACCGTACGGTCGCTTACGGAGAACCTATGTAGATATTGATGTAGCTACGTTACTACTCACCACACCCTGGTTATTATGGTCATTATCAATCACTAATTTATTCACATATCACCAACTGGATGCGTTTCATTATGCGTAGCAGTTATCTGACATCTAAGTTCATGCTGACCCCTGCATCACAAAATCCAGAATGTCAGGGATTGACACTAACAAAAGTGTTACGTGGAGAGCACACAGTGTAATTGTAAATGCATGTAGTGTAGGTAGCGGACGATGTTCTACAGTATTTAACGCCTTTTGGAAGTCTAGGACGAGGGACTGCACCTGCTAAACTACAAGTCATGTTTGTAAAATTTCGTGTATGAACATAACAAGGAATGTTCCACAAACGTGATTATTCCTGAGTCCATGCTCATTTTTTGAGAAGAGCTTGTTTTCCTAGACGTCACAACGTTTGAGCTTAGGATATGTTCCAGAATCCCTCATCAAGCAGACGACAGCGATATTGGTCAATAATTCTGAGCATCTTACCTTTTACCCTTTCTGCGAACATGAATGATATGCTTTCTTTCCCAGTCACATTGGACTATTCGCTGCCAGAGCGATTCACGACAAGCACTCTGACGGGTGGAAAAAGTAACACCCTGGAGGACTATATCCAGCGGCAACACGGGATAATATCCAGTGCTAAGGGGTTGTAGTGCTAGTGATTCGTTTGTCAAGATCATCGGCGATCAGATGGTGCATATGAAATTGTAGCTATCTGAACTGAAGAGCCAAAGAAACTGGTACACTTGCCTAATCTACATCTACATCTACATGGATACTTTGCAAATCACATTTGAGTGCCTGGCAGAGGGTTCATCGAACCACCTTCACAATTTTATATTATTTCAATTTCGAATAGCGCGCGGAAAAAATGAATACCTGTATCTTTCCGTACGAGCTCTGATATCCCTTATTTTATCGTGTTGATCGTTCCTACCTATGTAGGTTGGTGTCAACAAAATATTTTCGCATTCGGAGGAGAAAGTTTCTTGATTAGAATTTCGTGATAAGGTTCCGTCGCAACGAAAAACGCCTTTCTTTTAATGATGTCCAGCCCAAACCCTGTATCATTTCTGTGGCACTCTCTCCCATATTTCACGATAATACAAAACGTGCTGCCTTTCTTTGAACATTTTCGATGTACTCCGTCAGTCCCACACCGCGCAGCAGTATTCTAAAAGAGGACAGACATGCGGCAGTCTCCTTAGTAGATCTGTTACATTTTCCAAGTGTCCTGCTAATAAAACGCAGTCTCTGGTTAGCCTTCCCCACAACATTTTCTGTGCTCCTTCCAATTTAAGTTGTTCGTAATTGCAATACCTAGGTATTTAGTTGCATTTAAGGGTTTTAGATTAGACTGCTTTATCGTGTAACCGAAGTTTAACGAGTTCCTTTTAGCATTCACGTGGATGACCTCACACTTTTCGTTATTTGAGGTCAACTGTCACTTTTCGCACCATTCAGATATCATTTCTAAATAATTTTGCAGTTTGTTTAGATCTTATGATGGCTTTCTTAGTAGATAAACGACAGCGTCATCTGCAAGCAACCGAAGACGGCTGCTCAGAGTCTCCCAAATCGTTTCTATAGATAAGGAGCAGCAAAGGGCCTATAAGACTACCTTGGGGAACACCAGAAATCACTTCTGTTTTACTCGATGACTTTACGTCAGTTACTACGAACCGTGACCTCTCTGACAGGACATCACAGATCCAGTCACATAACTGAGATAATATTCCATAAGCACGCAATTTCACCACGAGCCGCTTGTATGGTACAGTGTCAAAAGTCTTCCGGAAATGCAGAAATACGGAATCGATCTGAAATCCCTTGTCAATAGCACTCAGCACTTCGTGTGAATAAAGACCTAGTTGTGTTTCACAGGAAATAACGTGTAAGGCCCCCGCGAGCACGGAGAAGTGCCACAACACGACGTGACGTGGACTCGACTAATGTCTGAAGTAGTGCTGGAGGGAACTGACACCATGAATCCAGCAGGGCTGTCCATAAATACGTAAGAGTACGAGGCGGTAGAGATCTCTTCTGAACAGCACGTTGCAAGGACAGCAGAAGTGTTTAAACTCAGAAGAGTGTTCCTGGAGCCACTCTGTAGCAATTCTCTACATGTGGGGTGTCGCATTGACCTGCTGTAATTGGCCAAGTCCGTCGGAATGCACAATGGACACCATAGGATGCTTATGTACGTGTCAGCTGCCAGAGCTGTATGTAGACGTATCAGAGGTGCCGTATCACTGTGCACAAGCCCCACGCCATTACAGAGTCTCCACTAGTTTCAAAAGTCCCCTTCTGACATGCAGGGTCCATGAGTTCCTGAGGTTGTCTCCATAAGCGTACACGTCCATCTACTCGATACAATTCCAAACGAGAATTGTTATACTAGGTAACACTTTTCCGTTGATCAACAGTCCATTGTCGGTGTTGACAGATCCAGGCAAGGCGTAAAGCTTTTTGTCGTGCAGTCAAGAAGGGTACACGAGTGGGCCCTCGGTTCCGAAAGCCCATATGTTTCGTTGAACGGTTCGCACTCTGACACATGTTGATGGGCCAGCATTGAAATCTGCAGCAATTTGCGGATGGGTTGTACTTCTGCCACGTTGAACGGTTCGTTGGTCCCGTTTTTGCAGGGTCTTTTTCCGGCCGCAGCAGTGTCCGAGATTGAATGTTTTACCATATTCCTGATATTCACGATACACTCGTGAAATGGTCTTACGGGAAAATCCCCACTTCATCGCTACCTCTGAGATGCTGTGTCCCATCCCTTGTGCGCCGACTGTAACACCACGTTAAAACTCACTTAAATCTTGATAACCTGCATTGTAGGAGCAGTAATCGATCTAACAACTTCGCGAGACACTTGTCTTATATACTCGTTGCACACAGCAGCGCCGTATTCTGTCTGTTTGCGTATTTCTGTATTTGAATGAGCTGGCCTACATCAGTTGCTTTGGTACTTCATCGTAAATTCTATTGGTAAGCACTGGTCTTCGGATTCGATGTCTTGTCTCCACTAAAAGCGAAACAATAGGTACACGTGTCACAATAAAAGCTTACATATACTGTAGAGCGTAAGTACTTAATTGCTAATAAATGACCTTATCCTTCAGGACAGTATTTGAGGTATGAAAATACATAATTCTGCAACTTTCTCAATGTAACTTCTACCGGGAATTCCGCTTTAAGTAGTCGTAGCTGTTCTTTTTAGTCAGTCACTTATGTACCTGACCCGAGGTTAGTCACTGGAACGGTAATATCTACATACATTCCTATACACCATCCTAAAAACTACTATGATTTCAACCCCTTGTGCTGCAAAACGATCTACATCTACATCCATACTCCGCGAGCCACCTGACGGTGTGTGGCGCAGGGTACCTTCAATACCTCTACTGGTTCTCCCTTCTATTCCAGTCTCGTATTGTTCGTCGAAAGAAAGATTGTCGGTATGCCTCTGTGTGGGCTCTAATCTCTCTGATTTTATCCTCATGGTCTCTTTGCGAGATATACGTAGGAGGGAGCAACATACTGCTTGACTCCTCGGTGAAGGTATGTTCTCGAAACTTCAACAAAAGCCCGTACTGAGCTACTGAGCGTCTCTCTCTCGCAGGGTCTTCCACTGGAGTTTAACTATCATCTTCGTAACGCTTTCGCGATTACTAAATGATTCTGTAACGAAGCGCGCTGCTCTCCGTTGGATCTTCTCTATCTCCTCTATCAACCCTATCTGGTACGCATCCCACATCGGTGAGCAGTAGTCAAGCAGTGGGCGAACAAGTGTACTGCTCCCTACTTCCTTTGTTTTCGGATTGCATTTGCTTAGGATTCCCTGCACCATGCGTCAATTCGTTGCAGATCCTCCTGCACTTCAGTACAATTTTCCATTGTTACAAACTCACGATATACTACAGCATCATCCGCAGAAAGCCTCCGTGAACTTCCGATGTTATCGACATGGTCATTTACATATATTGTGAATAGCAACGGTCCTACGACACTCCCCTGCGGCACATCTGAAATCACTCTTACTTCGGAAGACTTCTCTCCATTGAGAATAACATGCTCCAATCTGTTATCTAGGAACTCTTCAATCTAATCACACAATTGGTCTGATAGTCTATATGCTCTTACTTTGTTCATTAAACGACTGTGGGGAACTGTATCGAACGCCTTGCGGAAGTCAATAAACACGGCATCTACCTGGGAACCCGTGTCTATTGCCCTCTGAGTCTCTTGGACGAATACCGCGAGCTGGGTTTCACACCATCGTCTTTTTCGAAACCCATGCTGATTCCTACAGAGTAGTTTTCTAGCCTCCAGAGAAGTCATTATACTCGAACATAATACGTGTTCCAAAATTCCACAACTGATCGACGTTAGAGATGTAGGTCAATAGTTCTGCACATCTGTTCGACGTCCCTTCTTGAAAACTGAGATGACCTGTGCCCTTTTCCTATTTTTGGAACGCTGCGCTCTTCTAGAGACTGTAATATTAGTAATTTTCGCCTCACAAACATTAATATACGCTCAATAGTAAACGCCTGATGGCCTAAAGTTATCGAACAATTGTAAAGTAAAAGAAATGAACCATCGCATAGCAGCGACAGAATCTATTATTCTTTATCTTTGCCGTTCTTGCGCGGTGCCAGTAAATCTCTATGTACATGTATCGATTACTGGCATAAAAAAATAATTCTGTTCTTTTCAAGACAAATGAGGCTTTTGGCGCCTCACCTTTTACTGTTTGTATTCCATGAGAGGCGGACGCGGACTTGCTGTGTTCCGCAACTGTATTTTATATTCTATGTGTAAATATTGAGTGAAAATGCTAAATGTCATTTCTTTTTCAATCAGAAAGCATGTAGTTTCTGGTAACTGATTACGAACAAACAGCATCAAGTGGACATTTTGACTGTTATGTATAAAGTATTTAACCACAATGGTCATCTATTGTAATTTAATATGAAAAGGTACGTAGCATTAAAAAAACGTGTGTTAAAGATAAGTGTGCTTATTTTCGTAAATTAACCTTGATGATTCCATCTCCTTATTTAACTGAATGATAATTATTGTTTGTGTTACTTCATCGTCAGAAATTACGATCACGCTGATGGGCCGAACGCAGCATGAGGCAGAAGGAACATTATCGTTTTCCTATTATTTCTGAACCAATTTTTTTGTGTAGTGTTGCATTTCTTTTAAAGTCTATAAATCTTCTGGTCCCTTAGTGTTGTTCCGGGTATGACTACATCGCGACTATAAAAAAAATGCACAGAAATGATAATGTTTCTTCCGAGCGATCTCAAATATATATATCAATATGCTGCTCTTATTCAGGTATTTAATGGTCAACGTATGTTATTATAATAGCGTAATAAATCCCTGATTCTGTTGCCAAGTGGCCCACCAAAAATATTCACCTTTTGACATTAAAAAAAAGTAACAATTCTTTTTATTTTCGTCCTCCTAGAGCAACGCTACAAGACCTACGGTACACCGCTGCAAGGAGGGCAAGTTTCTTCGCGTACTGTGTGTAAAATCGAACTGGTATCCCATCACGTCCAGCGGCCTTTCCTCTTTTGAGCGATTTTAATTGTTTTTCTATCCCTCTGTCATCTATTTTGATATCTACCATTTTGTCATCTGTGCGACACTCTAGAGAAGGAACTACAGTGCAGTATTTGTTATACGAAGCACCGACCAGCGTTATACTAAGCACCAGATTTCGTCCCTCGCGCAGGCGTAGAGAGCATTCAGAGGTCAGCGACACCGAAATTATCGCGAAATGAGGGTGACAAATTCACAGTGGCTCGGAACAAATTGCCGGTGTGTCTGCGCGCTGCGCGGTTTCCACCGTCGGCGCAGAACCCGGTAGCTGAGGCGCCGCAGCCGTCGACGCTAATCAGCGTAATGACGCTCGCTGGATTCGCACAGAGCTGCGCGCGCACCCGCTGATTACTGCGCAGTGCCCGGCTGGGTGGCGGGGCGGAGCGCCTGCCGGGCCGACAGACCCGCCAAACAAGGGGCGCCAATTTACATGAGCGTCCGCTAGCTGTAGTTGGCACTGGTAGAGGCTGCAGCCAGGCGCCTGCGAATTCCAGATATTAATGCCGGCTGTACTCTGTTCTCTCTGGATGGGGCGGTGCAAAGTTTCTGGTGCTGTTCTGGTGGCACGAGCAAAGCAACGAAGCTACTGCTGCACTCGCTGCTGTGTAATTGTACTAGTCGATTACCAGACGGACAACAGTCACTTGTTTAATAGCTGAAATGCGATGGCTTCACTTGGTTCTTTCTCCATTTGTTTTCTGAATTAAAAGGAAATATGTGCAGTTATATCGTCTCATTTCGAAATTATCTAACGTATTTAGTCAGTCTCTATATACTGGTGTAAAAGGCAACATCCCAACTGAAAGACTCACTCATTGACTCATCACCACCCAGCCCAAATCACTACCCAGTCCAAACCACTAAGGATAGAAACTTGGAATTTGCAAACGGTGTGGATCTTATACAGTAGGATCGTTTAAGAAGGGATTGTTGAAATTCCGCTCCTAAGGGGATGAAACAGAGGATGAATGACTTTTTCAAAATAAGCTGTTAAGGCAATTTTGAAGCTAGAATAAAAAATTTGGTATTCCGTTTCTCAGACAGATATAAAAAAGGTCTCTCAGCATTTTTGGAAATTCAAAGGGGTTGAAATAGTGAGTAAAACTTTCTGAAAATACATTAATTAAAAAGAACTACTAAAGCATTTTTAAAGCTACAGTTTATTGATGAAAATTGGTATTTGACTTCACGGTGAGAAATAAAAAAATACGCGTTCAAGTGTTTTTGGGAATTCGACCGCAAAGGGAAGGAATACGGAATGAAAAGCTTTATGAAATTTTTTCGTTATTAAATTATTTTCAAAGCCAAATCTCTGAAAATTTGTATTTGGCTTATCTGTTAGAAATGAAAAATATCTATTTCACTGTGTTTTTGGAAATTTAAACCTTAAGGGAGTGAAATACGGAATGAATTTTTTTAAGAAAATATCTCGTTACTGGCATCTTAAAAAAAATTTAAAGCTAAATCTATGAAATTTGGTGTTTCACTTTTTGGTTGGATAAAAGAAATATGCGTTGGGGTTGTGAAAATTTCTGTGGAAGAGCAGAAAAGGAATAATTAACAAAAACTTTGGACTGCAGCTATCAGAATCGCTTTTTGGTCAGAAGTACATTCAGAAAAGATCGTGCTTTTATGGCATCAATTAGAGCGAAAAATTTAGAAGGTATTGCAATTTTTGAACAACATAAAAAGTCGATCAAGGAAAAAGAAGAAAAATACGTGCAGGCCACACAGTCTATGCTAGCGAAGCAGTGGGCGCTAAGCTAGTATTGCTGTAAATTACATTTGATAATTTGCACTACGAATACATAAGGAATATGTTTCGTGGTCGCCCAACAAACAAACACGTCGTACGTAGTTGTCATTGCGAGAAACACGATTCTTGGGAATTCATGATCGCCCTTCTGCTTCACAGAAATTCATACTGTCCGCTAATCTTTGTGGAAACTGGATCCGTTCGAACTCGTGGTGTGGATACTGACCAGCCTTTATCATTTCCGGTTAATATTTCCGCTTCTACGACGTTTTTAGAAGCTTTTTTGAGAGTGTATACCGCACTGAGTGAATTTTGGAGTTAATTTACATTTTCGTTTTGGTAGCACACATAATTTTATCTATGGATTTCAGTATTCATCTCTTCCGCTAGTATCTTCTCTAATTCGTTTGTTACACTACGTCATTTTTTGTTGGGACAGCTGTTCACCACACAGTTATTCTTAGTTTACGTAGCTTTCCTTTCTAGGTGGACACACATTTTCAGTGAGTTGTTCTTGTGTCTTCGCTGACTTAAATACGCCTACGGCTGAAACCTGATTGGCTTGGCTTTTAGTTAAGTATATTTTTAGTATATTCCCACCTGATTAACTGAAACCACAGATTTTCAATACAAATTCTTTTTCCTTTTGCAACTTACTTATTGTGAAATATTTTCAGTTATATCTAAGTACTGTAACGTATGTAAATATTGCCAACAAGGTTTGACATATAACCATTTCACTCACGAATTCAAGAGTGATATTCTTTTCCTTTCCTCCCTTTAATATTTTATAGATTACTTTTAATCTTCCTCTGATAATCGTGTCTAGTAATACATCACACATTGGTTCAGTGGGTGACAATGTTGCTCAGCTAATGGTTAACCAGGTTCTCAACGCTTTACCATGAGTTGTGAATGACTCCATACCAGTCGACGACTAATATAGGGGGCATTAGGAATTTCTGTTATCTATAAATAATTCAATAAATCAGATAAGTCTCACCTATTAAAGTATATTCAAATCTCAATATCCAGACAATATCCCATAGAGCACGTTAATTAAGGCAGTGCAGCTACATTCAGTCATACAATAGGCACTATGGTCACATTCAGCAGTAAAAATCCGATACGTCCTTCCAGCTTAACGGACAATGCAAATATATATCATACAGTTTTCTCATGGAGGTATACATACGGTGAGACGGGGCTACAGACTTCGGCTGTACGTTGTTTTGAAGCCGGCACCGCCATGTTACATGCCCCAGAATATTAGCGGACCATTGTTTACATGCAGATTGTTTACGACTGCTTTTTGTTCGGTATTTGTGTGGTGTCAAGCGGTAGCTGTTTTAAGTAGTAAATACTACAGCACTTTGGCTAATAACATACTGTCGGGAACGCATTTTCAAACGTTCTTCTGGTCCTAAATATAGGAATAAGACGCATTTGCGTAATTTGTAACTTTTTTTTGTTCCTACATTTCAACAAGGGAAGTATGTGATGTGAAAAAGTTGCTTTTTTAATCCAGTTAAATCCTCTCTTACTGTATTTATCGTCGATAGCTGCTGAAGCTAGAACTCTGAAAACAAACGTTGTACGCGTACTGGCACTGATTCTTACTCGTTATATTTTCTACTTTCAAATCATATGCACAGCGTGTTTAGTGTTAACGCTTGCAAAAAGCATAGCTTTGTGAGCCCCTAAATGTGTGCAACAAGGAAAGAAACAAGCAAGGCATGCTATCATCACTTGTGGATCTCAACTAAGTGAAAACTTCTCAAACTGTCGAAGGAACAGAACGGTATGGTGCTACAACTCTATGAAGGAAGCAGTTCTTGTTTTACTGCGCTTTCAGTGTCATTGTAGTTTACAGTTCTTCTCGCTTTGAAATCATACCTTCATCCAAAATTCTTGAAAAAGCAATGTACTCAAGAGTAGCAGCACATATTTGTAAAGATGAAGTACTAACAAAATGTCAATTTGGTTTTCAGAATGTCAATTTGGTTTTCAGAAAGGCTTTGCAACAGAAAATGTTATATATGCTTTCCCTGATCAAATATTAAACACATTGAATAACCAAACATCTCCCATTGGTATATTTTGTTATCTCTCAAAGGCTATTGATTGTGTGTATTATGAAATTCTTCTAGATAAGCTTAATTAATGTAGTATGAGTGGGACAGTGCAAAAATGGCTTAATTCTCATTTAACTGGAAGAATACAGAAGGTTGAAAGTAACAGTACAGATAATCTTCAAAAATCAGCAGAGTCTAACTGGGGAGATATTAAGAATAGTTTCCCAAAGGGTTCAGTCTTCGGTCACTTATTGCCCTTATTATATATTAATGACTTCCCACTCTGTATTCATGAAGATGCAAAGCTAGTTATTTTTGCTGATGATACAAGTATAGTTACCACACCCAATATGAAAGAATCGGCTGAATAAATTGTAAATAATGTCTTCCATAAAACTATTAAGTGGTTCTCTGCAAATGGACTCTCACTAAATTTTGAGACAACACAGTTTATACAATTCTGTACAGTAAATGGCATAACACCATTGATAAATGTAGACTATGAACAGAAGTCTACTGCCAAGGCAGGATATTCAGAATTTTTGGTGTGTGCATTGATGAGAAATTGAACTGGAAGAAACACATCGATGATCTACTGAAACGGTTAGGTTCAGCTAATTATGTTATTAGGTTTATTGCAAATTCTGGTGATAAACATATCAGTAAATTAGCCTACTAAGACTATTTTCATTCACTGCTTTCATATTCGTCATCAAGAAAGAAAGTATTCATTGCACAAAAGGGTGTAATCAAAATAATAGCTGGAGCCCAACCAAGATCACCTTGCAGACATTTATATAAGAAACTTGGGATGTTCAAAAAATGGCTCTGAGCACTATGGGACTCAACTGCTGTGGTCATAAGTCCCCTAGAACTTAGAACTACTTAAACCTAACTAACCTAAGGACATCACACACATCCATGCCCGAGGCAGGATTCGAACCTGCGACCGTAGCGGTCGCGCGGTTCCAGACTGTAGCGCCTTTAACCGCTCGGCCACTCCGGCCGGCTGGGATGTTCACAGTACCTTCGCAATACATATATTCACTTGTGAAATTTGTCATTAATAACCCATACTAATTCAAAAATAACAGCGAAGTGCATAGGTACAACACTAGAAGAAAGGATGTTCTTCTAGATTAAATATCTCATTGACACAGAAGGGGGTGAATTATGCTGCGACAAAAATTATTAGTCATTTGCCAAATACCATTAAACGTCTGCCAGATAGCAAACCAACAAATAAAAGCAAATCAAAAGAATTTATGAATAACAACTCCTTCTACTGAATAGATGAGTTTATAGATATGAAATAGTAACTGTAAGAAAATAGATTAATTATTTTCTGTAAAGAAAACTTATGTTAAAGTGACACGTTCCACATCGTTACGACATCTCGTATTCATGATCTATGGAACAAGGATTAATGTATGTATGTATGAGGTGTCATTCAGTATGTAGCCAATTGTTCCAAAAATATTCATTTCTGAAACCATCTTCCAGCAATTTGTAATTCAATAAATGTCACCAGTAGGTAATTCTGATGGTATTAATGAGGATTTAAGCTAAAATCTATATTATTTAGTGCAAAGTACCACATTGTGAATTTAAAAAAATGGTCTCAGTATCGTAGATGCTGTAAAATGGATATTTTGCTTTAACAAATAATAACAATTTTTATTGATGGTAGCCTAATCTCTGTAGCATGCACATGCTCCTTAGATAGGTGGTTCACACATACTTATATACTTCGACAAAGATTTAATTAATAGCATGTAGTTTCACATTTGGTTTCCCCACTGAGTTATTTATCTCTTTAACAGTAGCCAACTTCAATCATTTTTCAGAATAATTCTTTCCAAGAAGTCTCTGTGTCAGTTTTTAAGCAATAACATGTGTCCTTTTCAGTTTTGTATTTCATTTTGAGATTTCCACATTACATGAGCCTACAACAAGCTTGATGACAAACTAATACTAATACAAGGTTTCGATGCGTCTAATGCTTTCGTTTTTTCATGAATCCATCATACAGGAGATCAAATTTGGTACAATGTACTTGTAGATGCAATCATGAACATAAGTGTCAATAATAATAAATAACAGTATACATGAAGGATACAAGGGAATAACACACAAAGTGCATAAAAATTTAAAAATTAATTGTTAATGCTGTCCTTGCAAAGGAATGGGAGTACTACACAGTAGCAACGTCTTTTTTATTTATTTATTTTTAAAAAAGATAAAGTTTCTCGAAAATTAGTGCTAAAGTTTTGATGTACTAGAGAAAAAGAGTGGCAGTCCATTCAGTACTGAGGAAGAACGATCAAGATCCATTTTCAATTTGGAGTTTATTTTTTCTCCTCTTACATTTCACTTTCTAATGCTACTGCTTCATGTTACTGGCTTTCCAACAATACCTTCCAGTCATGCACACATTGCAAACAAGGTTGGAACTCTTATACTGGAGGCTTTCTCAGTGAGTTGTGCAGAAATAGTCGTGTATTACTGTGACTGTCTTTGTGAATAAAGTTATTTCTTGATTGAAGTGAAGGCATTAGAAATGTCGCAGAATGAAGATCAGCATTCCAATCCTATGCTGTATCTAAGGAAAAGAAAAGTGTTGGGGCATATTTCTGATTCTTCAAAAACATTAAGGACCATGAGTGACGTTACAGTTGACGATTGTAAGTGCATACGATTGAGATGTTCCATTTATAAAAATTAATATATTAAGAAGGAATTCAAACAAATAGCTTCCAATGATACGCAAAACTCATCTGACTGGGCTGATCAGTGTAAATCCTGTGATGCGGAGAAGACCAAAGGAAAGTCCAAATGATACTGCATGCCATGATTTTTCCTATGTCTATAAGGTGATAATTAACAGAAATGGGCAAATACAGGAAGTTCAGGTATGTCAACCAACACTGCTGAGATCACCAACAAACGTCACATTACTCTTAAAAAGGTACTGATTACCACAGGGAAAGGACGTTTGAAGACCAGAGGAAAACGTAACACTAGACGAAACAAACTTAAAGTAGAAACGGTATCTATAGTGAATCAACATAGTCACTCAGAGGCCGCAAATCAGATTATAACATTCATGATAGCAAAGGGTTATATTTTCCGCGAAACTTAATATTCGAAAGTTGTACCTGTTATATTCAGAGAAAAATACTACAAACTGCACGTCATTCGAACAACAGTGACTAATTTTTGTAACTAACTACAACATAACTTTTGACTTCGCCGGATCTGACACATGGTCAGTGTGTGATAAATTTAGAAGAGACTGTTCTGAACTTGACTTGCCGACAAAATACAAGAAAGATGCAACTCAGATACAAACTTTGAATAAGCAGAAGAAACCTCTAAAGACTTACATAAGGGGAAAGCAGAAACGTTCAATGAGATTAAATGTTGAGGACGTTTGAAGTTCAGAATATCTGTGATCACGAAAGCAGTCCGATAGATTATCAGAAGAATCTTGCGCCTCCTAATATTCCAACCAGTAAAGCATATTACTGAAGGCAGCTATAATTTTATTCATTCAGTATCCATTTGCTTTTTTCTGGGAAATCTGTGTTTTATACAGGGCTATTACAAATGATTGAAGCGATTTCATAAATTCACTGTAGCTCCATTCTTTGACGTATGGTCACGACACACTACAGATACGTAGAAAAACTCATAAAGTTTTGTTCGGCTGAAGCCGCACTTTAGGTTTCTGCCGCCAGAGCGCTCGAGAGCGCAGTGAGACAAAATGGCGACAGGAGCCGAGAAAGCGTATGTCGTGCTTGAAATGCACTCACATCAGTCAGTCATAACAGTGCAACGACACTTCAGGACGAAGTTCAACAAAGATCCACCAACTGCTAACTCCATTTGGCGATGGTATGCGCAGTTTAAAGCTTCTGCATGCCTCTGTAAGCGGAAATCAACGGGTCGGCCTGCAGTGAGCGAAGAAACGGTTGAACACGTGTATCTGGACATGCTGGAAAATTGGTTCGTGCCACAACTGGAGACCGACAGCACTGACTTCATCTTGCAACAGGATGGTGCTCCACCGCACTTCCATCATGATGTTCCGCATTTCTTAAACAGGAGATTGCAAAACCGATGGATCGGTCGTGGTGGAGATCATGATCAGCAATTCATGTCATGGCCTCCACGCTCTCCTGACTTAACCCCATGCGATTTCTTCCTGTGGGGTTATGTGAAAGATTCCGTGTTTAAACCTCCTCTACCAAGAAACGTGCCAGAACTGCGACCTCGCATCAACGATGGTTCCGAACTCATTGATGGGGACATGCTGCGCCGAGTGTGGGAGGAACTTGATTATCGGCTTGATGTCTGCCGAATCACTAAAGGGGCACATATCGAACATTTGTGAATGCCTAAAAAATTTTTTTGAGTTTTTGTATGTGTGTGCAAAGCATTGTGAAAATATATCAAATAATAAAGTTATTGTACAGCTGCGAAATCGCTTCAATCATTTGTGATAACCCTGTACATATGACGAACACTTCCTGACAAAGGAGGTGATGAAGTATGTTGAATGTTGTTGCATTTCTGTTCAGAAATCTTGCCTGATTGTTTGTGAGCTCACTATGTTCTGTGGTTCCCGTCCTGGGATGAATTAAAAACACCTGGAGGTAATGTTTTGTGACAACCAAGATTAGCTCACGCTGTAATATTATTCTGACTTTTTGTTAAAACTGTTTGCCCAAACAACCATTTTTAGTTTACATAGCTGTTCTTTCTTAGCGGATACACTTTTTCTATGAGTTCTTCGTTAAGTGGCATAAGTCATCGGATCAGACGATTTTGCCGGCGTGTAGTTCTGTGCTAAAGCTTCTAAGTTGCATTCTACAACATTCGGTAACATTGTAGAACATTCAAAACATTCGTTGACGTTCTAGAATATTCGTAAATGCTCGAGAACATTATACAAGTAATGAATTCTTTCCCCTGAAAAATTCGTTGATACGAAAGAGTCAAAACTTGTCCTGGTGGCCACCACGGTGTGATGGCAACTACTTCACTCACTCGTATCTTCACAACCATAACAGTTGCCGTCGCAAAACCACTGTACTGAACAACAAGTGAACCATGTAAGCGTAAGACGCAAAAAATGGTGATTGGCGATGGGTGGATTTGGACGCAGAGTCACATATATACGCACAGAGTGTTGGTTTTAACTTGAGACAACTAAATATTTCGAAAACGAGGCGTTGTACGAAAAAATTGTTCTTTGTGAAATGTTAATGTCAGTAGAGGGGACATCAGCAAGTGCTACAACTGCCCACCTCCCAACCATCCATCCTGCGTGGGCAGGGTCAGCTTTGTACTTTCAAATCGTAACCCCCCACTTTTATTAGATATTCGAATTCTACGTTGAAAGCTACATACGGCTTACTGAAGCTACTGTTTTCCATTCGTGGTAGATGGCGCCTAAATTTACAAAAATCAAGTTTTTGTTTTTACAATTAAGAACTTTCCCATCTGATTCTACATTTCATTTACAATGTAAATGTACACCTTTATGTTTACTTTGGTCTTGCAATTAGATTTTACATTAGAATATGATTAGTCGTTTCAGTCTCTGGTTAGAAACTGAGTTTAACGTGGTTCAGGAACAACGAAGTTGTCTCTCTCACTACTGGGGTGCTTGATCCGGTTCCTCTCACTATTGGGGTGGTTGATTTCGGTGTGTATACATGACAGGTGCGCCTGTCATTATCACTTCATGGACATTTTACACCACTACAATGGTTGTGGTTTGTGTTCCGCCGATAACTGCATAGCAGCCAGATGGCAATGTTCGGGGTTGGCAACCGAAATCAAGCATTTGGATTGTTTAGGGACTCACTATAATCAGCCGCTTAGAGAACAGCAGACTAGGTTGCCATACAAGTAGCTTACTTTCCAGGAATGCCAATGTCAAGCCATATTATTTGTTCTCCGTAAATCACATTTCCAACACTGAAGTAACCTTTAAACATCAGGATCAACCGTTAGAACGCACAGGTTTAATTTTAAAATCGTAAATCAATTGTAGAATTTAATGCTTTGGTTCTTAATTGCAAAACAGGCACACTTGCATTTACTTGCTTGGTGGTATAGTTCTTTTCAATGCCTTTTTTTTTTTTTGAGCACTATAGGACTTAACATCTGAGGTCATGAGTCCCCTTAGGACATCACACACTTCCATGCCCGAGGCAGGATTCGAACCTGCGACCGTAGCAGTCGCGTGGTTCCGGACTGGAGCGCCTAGAACCGTTCGGCCACCGCGGCCGGCCCGGATAGTAATTCACAGACTGCGAAGATGGGTTGAAGTTGCTAAATGTGCTGCTAAGCTATGCTTTCATTTTACTACATTTCTAGGATCACATGTACAAATTGCACGCACGCCTTTCCCTTACTTTATTTCCCGAGCTAGTAAGACATAATTATGTGTACTGTGGTTGGCTTAAATTTCACCGAGCGTTGTAGACTTAATCTTACAGACCACACGAAGCTCAATAGTTCTGCGGTGTTCTAGCAACGCAACATTTTTTTCTAAATACAGAGTGATATGTTTACCAAGAATGATTGAAATTGCTTCGAGTGTTCCTGCTATGCGGTGCTGAAACATGTGACGGTGTATCGCTGCTTGGTGATCTGCTTATGGACTACTTTTAAGTATTATTGTTTCTAATAAAGTAGTTCAGAGACCCCACATGCTTTATCACGAACTAAAACTGAAATAAAGTTCAATAGGTCACTGTTTATGTGGCCTAAAATGCGTCGCTGGGATTTGTAGGTGACTTCGTTATTGTCTAGAGATGCCAAATAAACGCACTCTCACCATTAGCCTAGTATTAGTCACACAAACAAAATGCAGGCATGAATTATTGCGGTGAAGAAATCACAACTCAACTCCCAGTGCTTCCAGTTTTACCAATAAACGGGATTTATTCGTTTTGTAGAACACTAGCATATCAGCTGATACATACACAATCTCAAACATCACCAAAGAGCGTAATTAACCTTGTTGCAATCTCGCGTGAAATCTGCGAACTGTTATGGAACATTCCTCGGCAGTCAAGTTTTAAAACCGAAGTTACACGTGAGTAATTAACCTCAATAAGTGAAATTCTAGATTGCGGCGACGAATTGTAAAATAAATTCAATATTCACCTGACGTGAAAATACGGCAAACTCCACAGCCTAACAATGGATAAGAATATTCTCAGTATTTCGCGGTACTGGACGCAACATGTACAAGTACCAATCCATACAACTGTTCGTAAGCAATTTTAAAGTTCACCTTGCATGAAAATATTTATATATCCCAGCCTATGACGCAAATTGTAAATATTCTATTTCGCAAGTATCAAACTCAATAGTTCTATAAATTCTATAATGTAACTGAACGTATTTCGGTTCTCGCTACACACACAGGACCGAGCTGGACAACCGACCAGACGAGATTCCCCTCGAAAATCCTCATAGTCCGCCATAAAGATGGCCGCCGTCTATTTATATCCTCGTTTAGAAACTATCTTCCGCTTTTCGGTATACTTAAAATTACTGATTTCTACTTTGCACATGTTCATTATAGATCGATTTAAACTACAAATTTATCATCTTTCCATTATTGCACCGAGATTTCCAATAATGCAAATAGTTGTCTTAATATTAAGGAATTTGACCATGTTCAGGCTACTTTTCCTTGTTTCATTACCAAAAATCAGTAATAAAATAGAAACAGCACAATATATACATGTACAGCTATTCTCACTATCATCGGCAGCCACTACATTTAAAATTTAAATAATACTTTCAGCGAAATTCAGGTTTTTATGATTCATAACGCACATTCTGGCTTGTAGCTCAAGTAGCATACAATTAATGAAATTTAAATTAATGTATCCAAAAAGTGTTTGTTGTGCAGTAACCATAGACACTTTGCTTACGAAAATCAAACTATGGGTCCGTAAGATGTTAATTTTTCAAATACATTTTACATGCAATATCTATAAACATTTATACGTTAAAAACTACTGCTTCGATTAAAGGCGCGTTACCCATCAATGAATTCGGTCTAATTTTATCTCTGAAAAAAGCTGTATTGGTTTTTGTGTAGGTAGTCATAGTTCAGTTTTATTGAATATTCCCATGTTTAAACTGCACTGTTCAAACGAATTAGGAGAACACGTGTGTCAGCGTCCGGTATGGTTCAAATGGCTCTGAGCACTATGGGACTTAACATCTGAGGTCATCAGTCCCCTAGAACTTAGAACTACTTAAACCTAACTAACCTAAGGACATCACACACATCCATGCCCGAGGCAGGATTCGAACCTGCGGCCGGAGCGGCCGCGTGGTTCCGGACTGAAGCGCCTAAAACCGCTCGGCCACAGCGGCCGGCGTCCAGTATGGTAAAGCTACTTTGATGCATGGGGTACATGTGGTCTCATTGCGTGGCTTGAGATATTCGCTTTCATTGCAGGTAGCAGTTAAAAATCATTCGCCATCCGTTGGCTGTGTTACGCATCACAGTGCCAGGTTACCTCTCAGAAGGAAGTGAGTACCGGTGTCCCAGTGTTTTCTAGTGAGATACACAGACGGCAGTTGTCATTTGTGGACGTTCTGTTGCACCAAGAAGGACCACTGAGAGACTGGACTGAGCCAGGGCCAAATGTGTGATTGATCCCCATGCCCAAACATTGCAACTCAATTTTGTTGTTATTTTAGTGAAGGTTTAACATGAATTTAAACATAATACAATTCGGGGATACTGGAGATGCACAAAAAGTACTCACTGGGACGAAATAGAAAACAAATATAATTTCTTATTGAACACTAAGCATATTTCCACAAAGCAATAGATCCATGCACGACGGTTCACGTTACCAGTATGTTCAAAAACCCACCGAGTCATATCTCGGGTTCTATTGATCACATAAATAAGGGATCAACTTCTTTGGCTAGCCGTCGGCCCAGCGACAATTTGTTTACCGGTCGGAAGAATTAATATACTGTAGCCATAATACAGTACAGGGTAAAATTTTAAACGTTGCACATTTTCCCAGCCCATGCAACTTAAGGAAATCGGCTGGTTATTTTGCACTAGGTGTGGTCTAGGGTGCACCCTAGGTAGCTTATAAAATCATCATTTATTAAAGGACGATTCCTGAGAAAATCCCTAAGAACCCTGACTTTTGGGTGCGAGAAGTACCATTCGTGGGAATGGCCACTTCTATAATTTTTATTGGTGGTAGGTTGTTGAAAATTTTACCGTATTTTCTGAAGATTATATTCCCTGTAAACTTCGAATTTGTCGTGTTTGCCTAGTAAAATGTGCACTTAATATCTGGTCTTAGGCGTAAACATAGTTGTAACCGACGTTGTGGACACAAGGCTATGATAGTTCTTGGGTTTTCGCAAGAGTTCTCAGGTCACCAAATTATGTTTCTCGTCGCCATTTTTTTACCAATAAAGCTTTATGACAAACTCTCTCTGTCTAATTGGCACTTAACGCCTATACAAATATGCCCAAAGTGCTTCCTCAGTACAAAAAATGGGCTGAAACGGGTCTTAATATGCCTAAAAAAACTTAAAATTACTTTCAAAAATTATGTATAACTGTAAAGACTGCAAATTCAGTAAAATATTTCCAATAACGGTTTTACTCCTTTATGATACAAAATATAAGTCGAGCATTTTCGATGAATTGCGTTCCATGAGCGAAGAATCCAGGGGAAAAGAACGCAGAGCAAACGATTTTGTGCTAATCTTATATTATGTGAACTTATTTATTGCTTATATGTGTCGAAGCATACAAATGTATGAAAGTGTATAAATAAACGGTCAAAACTTTATTGATCTATAGAACTGATTTTATGCATGCTACGCACGCTGCTGTAGCAGGGAAGAAAGATAGATCAGGGGAAAAATGCTCCTGTCGGAGTGCAAAAGGACGGATATGTTCCCACTGTTAAGACTCTGCAGAAAATGTGAGAAAAGTGGGCCCAGATGCCTCAATACTCATTCCGCTTTCCTCACCAAAAATTTTGACACGCGTACACGTTCGCGCTTTTGTGTGCTAGAAGAAAATAATGGAGAGGTGGTGACGATGAAAGAGAGACGAGACAGTACCAGCAGGTGAAAAGAAAGAGAGGGGAGAAACAGTGATGGTGGGAGAGAGAAAGTCTCAGTGAAAGAGAGAGGTGAATGAAGACAATAGGAGTGGCTGCCATAGAAAGAGGAGACATTGATAGTCAGTGCAAGATAGTGGCACTAACAGAGAAAGAGAGATGCGTTGATATAGAAGCAGTGGGAGAAAAAGAGAGAAGAGACAGGGGAAATGAAAAAGAATCATGAGTGGTCACCATATATAGGCTTGATGACAGATGTGTCAGGATAGCTTTTCCTTATCTTCTGGTGTAGAGGAGGAATATGTATGCACTACTTATTAAATACTTCGTTTTCTGAAGAAAAGCCAGTGCGCATGACACCGAGTTTAGAAGCTTTCGCTTCAGCGTATTTCTTACCAGGGAAACAATGAACTGCTGAAGTTAATTTGTTACTATTGGTCACAGAATATCTTCTATGAAATATTTGTACTTAGTTTCGGGCATTAAAAGATGTAAAAATGTTTTTCTACGAAAATGGGCAATGACTGGATTCTTAGGTTCCCTAATTACAGAACTGACACTGACAGTTAATTTGTTCCTTCCAGTACGTAATGTATTCCTGAGCACATTCTCTGCACTCACATTTCTGATTTCCACACGTATTTTCAGTCGGAATCAAAGTAGACTGTAGCAGCAACAAACATAATAACATTTATAAATATATTCGCATTTTTCATTGTATTTAATTATATTATTTTCATAGAAAGAAAACAGTTAATGCCTCCTTGATGTGTCCTTGTTAAGATCATGCTCTAAATTTCACACTCGCTTGCAATTAAGTACTTTCAGCAATTGTTACAATATACAGTTTCTTTCATGTCAGTGCAAGTTCAAAACGGCGAGTGTTACTGAACATTTTTATTAAGAAAATTTTTTAATTACATGCCTTCTATTACTTCAGAAAACTTGTAATATAATCTCTGACACATTCCCGGCACTTTCGTAGGGATCGTGTGCTCCTTCGGTGGTCCACGGCTTCTCAACAC
Organism: Schistocerca piceifrons; assembly: GCF_021461385.2. Classification (NCBI taxonomy): domain Eukaryota; kingdom Metazoa; phylum Arthropoda; class Insecta; order Orthoptera; family Acrididae; genus Schistocerca; species Schistocerca piceifrons. Next base: position 853,771,834 of record NC_060140.1, on the reverse strand, counting down.
GATATTACGACGTCACAATTAGAAGTCTTCATCAGGTGGTCACTGAATCCTACGGAACACGTGATGAAGACGCCGAGTTACGCATCGTAATATCTTCTTGGGAAGACGCGGAGCACCCGATCTCAACGAGATGACCCACTTGTAATAGTTATAATTGTACATCTTGTACAATGTTCTATTACGCTCAAAACTATTTGTTGTTGTGGTCTTCAGTCCTGAGACTGGTTTGATACAGCTCTCCATGCTACTCTCTCCCGTGCAAGCTTCTTCATCTCCCAGTACCTACTGCAGCCCACATCCTTCTGAATCTGCTTCATCTCTAGGTCGCCCTCTTCGATTTTTACCCTCCACGTTGCAATCCAATACTAAATTGGTGATCCCTTGAAGCCTCATAACATGTCCTGCCAACCGATCCCTTCTTCTAGTCAAGTTGTGCCACAAACTCCTCCTCTTCCCAATTCTATTCAATACCTCCTCATTCGTTATGTGATCTACCCATCTAATCTTCAGCATTCTTCTGCAGCACAACATTTCGAAAGCTTCTATTCTCTTCTAGTCCAAACTATTTATCGTCCTTGTTTCACTTCCATACATGGCTACACTCCATACAAATACCTTCAGAAACGACTCCCTGACATTTAAATCTATACTCGATGTCAACAAATTTTTCTTCTTCGGAAACGATTTCCTTTCCATTGCCAGTCTACATTTTTATCCTCTCTACTTCGACCATCATCAGTTATTTTGCTCCCCAAGTAGCAAAACTCCTTTACTAATTTAAGTGTCTCATTTCCTAATCTAATTCCCTCAGTATCACCCGACTTAATTCGACTACATTCCATTCTCGTCGTTTTGTTTTTGTTGATGTTCGTCTTACATCCTCCCTTCAAAACACTGTCCATTGCGTTCAACTGCTCTTCCAAGTCCTTTGCTGTCTCTGACAGAATTACAATGTCATCGGCGAACCTTACAGTTTTTATTTCTTCTCCCTGGATTTCAATATCTACTCCGAATTTTTCTTTCGTTTCCTTTACTGCTTTCTCAATATACAGATTGAATAACATCGGGGAGAGGCTACAATCCTGTCTCATTCCCTTCCCAACCTCTGCTTCCCTTTCATGTCCCTCGACTCTTATAACTGCGATCTGGTTTCTGTACAAATCGTAAATAGATTTTCGCTCACTGTATTTTACCCCTGCCACCTTTAGAATTTGAAAGAGTATTATAGTCAACATTGTCAAAAGCTTTCTCTAAGTCTACAAATGCTAGAAACGTAGATTTGCCTATCCTTAATCTATTTTCTAAGATAAGTCGTAGGGTCAGTATTGCTTCACTTGTTCCAACATTTCTATAGAATCCAAACTGATCTTCCTCGAGGTCGGCTTCTACCTGTTTTTTCGATTCGTCTGTAAAGAATTCGAGATAGTATTTTGCAGCCGTGACTTATTAAACTGTTTAGAATGTAGTAAAACAAAAAATAGTATTAAACCACGTCTCCATTTTCCCACCACGGCTTTCAAAAAGGTATCACTTTAGTCAGGTGAATCACGACTGAATGTGCAGAACTTAAACATATCGAGCAACAATACTAGTGTCACGACACTTTCATGGAGTACGAGACTGAAAGAATAGTAATAAATTGGCTTGAAAAGTGGTGGCGAGGACAGTTATCTGGAGCCCAAGACCACCTCACCTAGGGAACTTGATGACAGCTCAATTGTGACCGCCACGGCAAGGCAGAAAACTGAGGCAGCTTACCATCTTACAAGATGGGCTTCAGATGCTTGTAACGGGACATTCTCCTCTAGCATTACTGTCCCTCGACAGTAGTTGTCGATACCATTAATTCTGAATTTTGGACGGGTCAATATTATCTCAGTTGGTTATCTGAAAACGATCCTATAATTTTGTACATAGTTGTGATATTTCAAGCTAAAATTTATGAAAAGGAATTACTTTAGAAAATGCGTTTGTCTCGATGTTATAATTGATAAGTACAAGTTCTGAATGTACAGTTAAAATTATTTTTTTTAGAAACATTTGAAATTACGAACTATTGGCACACTTAAAATTTCCATTATTAATTACTTAATACTGTACTGATTACTACATTTATTTCTGGATCCTTTCATGAAATAATAATCGGAAGCAAAATGTAACAGAAACTAATAGAAACTTATTTGTTAAGAAAATTTTCAAACCCTCTGGAATATGGTTACTTCCGCAGTGTGTGGGAGTCGTAAGATTATGTATTTTTGTATTTTTGTGCGAACAATGTAATTTCGGCTTTGTTAATGTGAAAAATCAAGTAAAAACAAAATTTCTGCAACGAAGATCTTCAAATTTATTTAGATCAATCCAGCCTTGAACACCTAAAATGTGACAATTTCAGCTTCAAGAATCAGGCCCCTAGAGAAAAAGAGCTGGAGCCAACTCTACATGACGCGATCTAAGTAAACTAGAAAGTTTATTGTAATCTTCACTCCTCTCAAATCTTCGTAAAAAACAAATATGGACAATTGATGGAATTAGGAAGGAGGGGGGAGGTTACATGCTACTTAATAATGAATCCCCCCATGAAACATAGACCTTGCCGTTGGTGGGGAGGCTTGCGTGCCTCAGCGATACAGATAGCCACATCGGAGGGGTATCTGTTGAGAGGCCAGACAAACGTGTGGTTCCTGAAGAGGGGCAGCAGCCTTTTCAGTAGTTGCAGGGGCAACAGTCTGGATGATTGACTGATCTGGCCTTGTAACACTAACCAAAACAGCCTTGCTGTGCTGGTACTGTGAATGGCTGAAAGCAAGGGGAAACTACAGCTGTAATTTTCTCCAAGGGCATGCAGCTTTACTGTATGGTTAAATGATGATGGCGTCCTCTTGGTTAAAATATTCCGGAGGTAAAATAGTCCTCCATTCGGATCTCCGGGCGGGGACTACACAGGAGGACGTCGTTATTAGGAGAAATAAAACTGGCGTTCTACGGATCGGAGCGTGGAATGTCAGATCCCTTAATCGGGCAAGTAGATTAGAAAATTTAAAAAGGGAAATGCATAGGTTAAAGTTAGATATAGTGGGAATTAGTGAAGTTCGGTGGCAGGAGGAACAAGACTTTTGGTCAGGTGAATACAGGGTTATAAATACAAAATCAAATAGGGGTAATGCAGGAGTAGGTTTAATAATGAATAAAAAAATAGGAGTGCGGGTAAGCTACTACAAACAACATAGTTAACGCATTATTGTGGCCAAGATAGACACGAAGCTCATGCCTACTACAGTAGTACAAGTTTATATGCCAACTAGCACAGCAGATGACGAAGAAGTTGGCGAAATGTATGATGAGAAAAGAAATTATAGTAAAGGGAGACGTGACTGTAATTCAATAGTAGGAAAAGGGGGAGAAGGAAACGTAGTAGGTGAATATGGATTGGGGGTAAGAAACGAAAGAGGAAGCCGCCTGGTAGAATTTTGCACAGAGCATAACTTAATCATAGCCAACACATGGTTCAAGAATCATGAAAGAAGGTTGTATACATGGAAGAACCCTGGAGATACTAAAAGGTATCAGGTAGATTATATAATGGTAAGACAGAGATTTAGGAACCAGGTTTCAATTGAAAGGCGTTTCCAGCGGCAGATTTGGACTCTGACTACAATCTACTGGTTATGAACTGTAGATTAAAACTGAAGAAACTGCAAAACGGTGGGAATTTAAGGAGATGGGACGTAGATAAACTGACTAAACCAGAGGCTGTACAGAGTTTCAGTAAGAACCAGAGGTTGTAGAGAGTTTCAGGGAGAGCACAAGGGAACAACTGACAAGAATGGGGGAAAGAACTACAGTAGAAGAAGGATGGGTAGCTTTGAGGGATGAAGTAGTGAAGGCAGCAGAGGATCAAGTAGGTAAAAAGACGAGGTCTAGTAGAAAACCTTAGGTAACAGAAGAAATAATAAATTTTACTGATGAAAGGAGAAAATATAAACATGCAGGAATTGATGCAAGCAAAAAGGAATGCAAACGTCTCAAAAATGAGATCGACAGGAACTGCAAAATGGCTAAGCAGGGATGGTTAGAGGACAAATGTAAGGATGTAGAAGCTTATCTGACTATGGGTAATATAGATACTGCCTACAGGAAAATTGAAGAGACCTATGGAGAAAAGAGAACCACTTGCATGAATATTAAGACCTCAGATGGAAACTCAATTCTAAGCAAAGAAGGGAGAGCAGAAAGGTGGAAGGAGTATATAGAGGGTCTATACAAGGGCGATGTACTTGAGGACAATATTATGGAAATGGAAGAGGATGTAGATGAAGATGAAATGGGAGATACGATACTGCGTGAAGAGTTTGATAGAGCACTGAAAAACCCAAGTCGAAACAAGGCCCCGGGAGTAGAAAATATTCCATTAGAACTACTGACAGCATTGGGAGAGCCAGTCCTGACAAAACTCTACCATCTGGTGAGCAAAATGTATTAGACAGGCGACATACCCTCGGACTTCAAGAAGAATATAATAATTCCAATCCCAAAGAAAGCAGGTGTTGACAGATGTGAAGATTACCGAACTATCAGTTTAAAAAGTCATCGCTGCAAAATACTAACGCAAATTCTTTACAGAGGAACGGAAATCTGGTAGAAGCCGACCTCGGGGAAGATCAGTTTGGATTCCGTAGATATGTTGGAACACGTGAGGCAATACTGACCCTACGGATTATCTTAGAAAATAGATTAAGGAAAGGCAAAACCTACGTTTCTAGCATTTGTAAACTTAGAGAAAGCTTTTGAAAATGTTGACTGGAATACTCTCTTTCAAATTCTAATGGTGGCAGGGGTAAAAGACAGGGAGCGAAAGGCTATTTACAATTTGTACGGAAACCAGAGGGCAGTTATAAGAGTCGAGGGACGTGAAAGGGAAGCAATGGTTGGGAAGGGAATGAGACAGGGTTGTAGCCTCTCCCCGACGTTATTCAATCTGTATACTGAGAAAGCAGTAAAGGAAACAAAAGAAAAATTTGGAGTAGGTATTAAAATACATGGAGAAGAAATAAAAACTGTAAGGTTCGCCGATGACATTGTAATTCTGTCAGAGACAGCAAAGGTCTTGGAGGAGCAGTTGAACAGAATGGATAGTGTCTTGAAAGGAGGATATAAGATGAACATCAACAAAAGCAAAACGAGGATAATGGAATGTAGTCAAATTAAGTCGGGTGATGCTGAGGGAATTAGATTAGGAAATGAGACACTTAAAGTAGTAAAGGATTTCTGCTATTTCGGGAGCAAAATAATTGATGATGGTCGAAGTAGAGAGGATATAAAATGTAGACTGGCAATGGCACGGAAAGCGTTTCTGAAGAAGAGAAATTTGTTAACATCGAGTATAGATTTAAGTGTCAGGAAGTCGTTTCTGAAAGTACTTGTATGGAGTGTAGCCATGTATGGAAGTGGAACATAGTCGATAAATAGTTTGGACAAGAAGAGAATAGAAGCTTTCGAAATGTGGTACTACAGAAGAATGCTGAAGATTAGATGGGTAGATCACATAACGAATGAGGAGGTATTGAATAGAATTGGGAGGAGGAGGAGTTTGTGGCACAACTTGACTAGAAGAAGGGATCGGTCGGCAGGACATGTTCTGAGGCATCAAGGGATCACCAATTTAGTATTGGATTGCAGCGTGGAGGGTAAAAATTGTAGAGGGAGATCAAGAGATGAATACACTAAGCAGATTCAAAAGGATGTGGGCTGCTGTACGTACTGGGAGATGAAGCAGCTTGCACGGGATAGAGTAGCATGGAGAGCTGCATCAAACCATTCTCAGGACTGGATAGCACAACAACAACAATAATGATTTATTCTTAAATGTATGTATTCTCCAATTAATTTTACTTTTTAAATCGGTTTAATTTACTTTCACTTTACTTTAAAACAAAAGGCTGAGCATTACACTGCACTGTACTTTGATTAAAGGTCTGGTGCCAGTAGCGATACGATGTGGAGTGCCCCGTCCCTACTCGACCGCTGGCGTGCCCACACATTTCAGTAAATAGACATCAGAGCAGTCGCATGTAAAGAGCCATAAGTTTTGCAATGGGGAGAATATTATAACATAATTGCCTGTAACACTGTCAATTGCGCTTTGCGAGTCTTTCGTTTAGCAGATGTTTGAATCTAGGCACCAATGTCTAGTTGCTTTGCCAAATCATAAACAGTTTCCAATGCTTCCAATGCTGTGAGATGTTGCTGATGCCAAGCTGATCTGAGACAACTATTAACACGAGTCAGATAGCTGAAAGACCCTTCTCCTTCAGTTACAGTCACTGGAAGAGTGCGAAAGATGCACATAGCTAAACACATCCGGAACCAAGCTTAAAATTTTAGGCTTTCAAGAGTTTTAATGGTTTCAAAATAACATATTCAAATTTTGAAGTATCAGCTGTTTTTCAAATATTTCATTTCTTCTTCTAAATCTATTGTGACGTCATAATGTAATTCACTGATAAATGACATGCATGCCTCAGCGAACTGATCGTCACTCATCTTCAAGTATTTCCAGAAACCCAAACGCTTTATCTAAAATGTTTATTGTCTCGACTCGGGCTTTAAAGTTAGACACTACATTGTCAATTATGACATAAAATACATTTATCTTAAACATATTTCCTGAATTAACATCTGTTGCTTCATCCCTGTCTTCAACATGAAATGATTCCGTTTTCTTAGAGTACATCTCCGTAAAACTAGGGTTCATGTTAATTGAGCTGACAACAACTTAAGATGAGGGGACTGGCTTCCCAATTTTCGCGAGGATATTTTAAGTAATTTAATAAGCTCTCAAAATGTCTTACCTCAACATCTATGGTAGTAGTTCCAGCTTATAGTAATTTGCTACTGTAGTTAATTGGTATCAACAGCTTTAGCTAAAGTGATTCCATGAGTAAAAAGTTGAGTATCACACATCCCCAAAACGCCCTGTACCACAGAACGCGTTTCGGCTGACAGAAATACAAGTCACTGAAGAATGAAACAAATGGGTAGTAGAGGGAAGTAAGGATAAATGGATGCATAAAAAATGTGGAGAAATAGAAAAAGAAATGATTGTCGGAAGGAGTGACTCAGGATGTAGAAAAGTCAAAGCAACCTTCGGTAAAATTAAAAGCAAGGGCCGTAAAATTAAGCGGGGAGTGGGAAGTCCATGCTTAAACGCAGATGAGAGAGCGAATGGGTGGTAAGAGTACATTGAAGGCCTCTGTGAGGGGGAGGACGTGGTTAACTATGTGGTAGAAGAAGAAACAGGAGTTGGCAAAGATGAACTCACAAACAAAATTCAAGAGAGCTTTGAACGGAAAACATTTCGCCAGAATTTCTAAAATCATTAGGTGGGAGTGGGAAAAAAAGACTGTTGACGTTGGTGTTTATAATGTATGAGACTGGCGATATACCATTAGAGTTTCGGAAAACATCACTCACGCTTTTCTGAAGATAGCAAGAGCCGACAATTGCGAGAATTATTGCACAATCAGGTTAACAGCTCATGCATCCAAGTTGCCGACACGAATAATGCGCAGAAGAGCGGAAAAGAAAACTGAGGATCACTTAGATGACGATCAATTTGGTATTAGGAAAATTAAAGGCACGAGAGAAGCTGTTCTGAAGTTGCGGTTGAGAATGGAAGCAGAAATTAAAAAAATCAAGACAAGTTCATAGGATTTGTCGGCCTGGAAAAAGCGCACGACAGTGTAAGTTGGTGCAAGATGTTCGAAATTCTGATAGAAAGGTGGGTAAGCTACACAAGGAGGCGTATAATATACAATATATACAGGAACCAAGAGGAAATAATAAGACTAAGAACGAAGTGATCGGATTAAAAAGGGTGTAGGACAGGGATGTAGTCTTTCGCTGCTACTGTTCATTTATTTTTTCTTAATTTTACACCTCTTGTTGCGTAGAACCAAATTCAGGAGCAAATCTCCAATAGCTTGGAACGTGTCAGTAAATGAAATTACAACTTAAATGTAATAACCGACAAAACAAAATGTTTATGAAACCAAAAAAGACAAGCTATACATTTGTGTAAACGTAGTAAACAATTTAACATAGGAAGTAGCTTAATTTTTCAAGGAAGTCCTTGACTGAGTAGGAGTGATCGATGTGGGCATTCTTCAGCTTCAATTTGAAAGGGTGTGGATTACTGGTAAGTTTCTTGATTTCTTGTGGTAGCTTATTGAAAATGGGTGCAGCAGTATACTGCACGCCTTTCTGCACAAGAGTCAAGGATGTACGATGAAAATACAAGTTGGATTTCTGCCCAGTATCAACTGAGTGAAAGCTGCAAATTCTTGGGAATAAGCTGATATTGTTCACAAGAAACGACAGTAAAGAATGTATATATTGGGAAGCCAGATTCAGAATACACAGACTGGTGAAAGTGTTCGACAAGAGGTTCGCGGGCTTACACCACTTATTGCCCGAACCACCCCTTTCTGAGCCAAAAATATCCTTTAAGAATGGGAAGAGTTACCCCAAAATATAATGCCATACCTCATAAGCGAATGAAAATAAGCAAAGCAGACTACTTTTCGTGTCGAATGATCACTAACTACAGAGACTTTTAAAATAGTAAAAATGGCAGCATTAAGTCTTTTAACAAGATCCTGAACGTGGGATTTCCAAGACAGTTTACTATACGAACGCCTAGAATTTTTAACTATTCAGTTTCACTAATCATACGCTCATTCTGTAAAATTAAAACGTCGGGTTTTGTTGAATTGTGTTTTAGAAATTGTTAAAACTGAGTCTAACTGTGATTTAGCGTTACTTTATGTTCTACAAGCCATGACCAAGCGAGGTGGCGCAGTGTTTAGACACTGGACTCGCATTCGGGAGGACGACGGTTCAATCCAGCGTCCGACCATCCTGATTTAGGTTTTCCGTGATTTCCCTAAATCGCTCCAGGCAAATGCCGGGATGGTTCCTTTCAAAGGGCACGGCCGACTTCCTTCCCCGTCCTTCCCTGATCCGATGAGACCGATGACCTCGCTGTCTGGTCTCCTTCCCCGAAACAACCAACCAACCAACCGATTTACAAGTCATGAACTTAAATCCTTTACTACCAAACAGAAATATTTTAGTGTTACCTGTAATACTAGAGAGCATATCATTTATAAAAATAAGGGACAGGAGTGACCCCTACACTGATCCCTGGGGCACCCCCCATTTGACTATACCCCACTCATATCCCACATCATATCCTTTCTGTCTGTCGTTAAAGTAAGAGGTGAATCAGTTATGAACTACTCTCAGTATTCCATAATGATCCAACTTCTGGAGCAATGTTTTGTGATCAACACAATCAAGCACCGTAGTTAAATAAAAAAAGCCTAGCGTTCGAAAACTTTTGTTTAATCCATAGAGTACCTCACAGAGAAAAGATAATACATTTTCAGTTGTTATACGACTTCTGAAGCCGAACTGTGCACTTGATAGCAAGCTATGTGATATAAAGTGATCAATTATCATTGGATACACAGCCTTTTCAATAACTTTAGCAAACATTGATGGCATAGAAATAGGTCTAAAATTGTCTACATTATCCACTCTCCCGTTTTATAAAGCGGCTTTACTACTGAGTACTTTAATCGTTCATGAAACTGACCATTCCTAAAGGAAAAATTACAAATATGGTTAAGTACAGAGCCAACATGTGCAGCACAGTACTTCAAAATTCTGCTAGGCACTCCACCACATCCATGAGATTTCTTAGACCTTAGTCGTGATTTAATTATTGACTCAGTCCCCCCCCCCCTTTGTCAGTTTGACAGAGGAGTATTTCCAAGAGAGTTAAGTGATTCCCTGTAGAAACTAAGTTTTTATTTAAGCCACCAGCCATGTTCAAAAGTGATTGTTAAATACTGTACATATATCTGACTTATCAGGAACAGAAATTTTTTTAATTCGAACTGACTTTATATCGTCGATATTGTGCTGCTGACCAGACACTCCCTTCACGACTGACCATATGGTTTTAATTTTATCCTATGTAATCGCTATTCTATTGGCGTACCACATATTTTTTGCCTTCCTAATAACATTTCTAAGTACCATACAGTACCGTTTGTGACCACTTCTAACATTTTGATATAATTCCCACTTTGTCTACGTGATATCGTTATCCCACTAGTCAGCCACCCAGGCTATCCTTTAATTGCTAATACCCTTTTTAGAACGTTCTATTGGTAATCAGCTTTCAAGGAGCTTGGGAAATGTGTTAAGGAAAGCGTTAATTCGTCATCTATGTTATCGGCACTATAAACATCCTGCCGCTCTTGTTCATTGAAAGGTTTAAAAAACTCTCTACTGACGTTGGATTAGTTTTCCTGCATGGTTTGTAACAATATATAACATTTGTTTGCCTACGAAAATCTTTTAGTGTTAAAGTTTGTGCATCGTGATTTGAAAGGCCACTCACCATTGCAGTAACAGAATGCCCAACTAGTAACGAAGAATAAATAAAAATATTCTCTATGGCTATGCTTCGGTTCCACTGCACCCTGGTTGGAAAAAAACACAGTCTGCATCAGATCATATGAATTTAGGAGATCTTCCAACACCCTTTTTCTTGCACAATTACATACAAAATTAATATAGAAGTCACGACATATATCTATTTTCTGGTACTTCCTATAAAATGAAACAAGAATCTTCTCAGAAACGCTCTGAAATCAGAATTAGTGGACCTATAAATAACAACAATTAGAAGTTTAGTGTCACTAAACTCAAGTGTCCCTGCACAACATTCAAATACCTGTTTAGTGCACACTGGACTCGCATTCGGGAGGACGACGGTTCAACCCCGTCTCCGGCCATCCTGATTTAGGTTTTCCGTGATTTCCCTAAATCGTTTCAGGCAAATGCCGGGATGGTTCCTTTGAAAGGGCACGGCCGATTTCCTTCCCAATCCTTCCCTAACCCGAGCTTGCGCTCCGTCTCTAATGACCTCGTTGTCGACGGGACGTTAAACACTAACCGCCACCACCACCTGTTTAGTGCCTTGTCGTGATACGTCTGTGGGCTCAAATGGAAATCTGTATCCTGGTAAAGGAAGCATTTGAATTGTCAAATTATTTAAGTGGTGCTCCGATATCGTAATAATTTCAGAGTCAACATCAATAAGCAGTTCACTAACTTTATCTCTAATACCTCTTATATTTTGATGAAATTTGCTAATTCCTTCTCTACTTGAATACCTGACTTCCTTTGAAGGTTATTCCTTTGTTAGAGGGACCTCCTTTAAGCAGGGTTACCTATCAGCTGACTTCAATCTAAAAAAGGTGCAGGTCTAATACCGACTACCACAGAAATTTTCCCATGACTTATTCCACCACCACCCACTACACTGTCACCCATAAGCTTTGCCAGCCTCCACTTGCCATAGCCACTGAGGTGCAGGCCATGCCTAGTGACATCCGATCTTTTGATAGACTCAGCTGGCACCACTGCTATATGAGCCTTGTCCTCCACTATCAGCGCCTTCGCCAGCCCCATGTTAACATGGCTAACAGCAGCATTAAAATGAGGCCGATCATTACGCTGAAACAGTTGCACTAAGTGCGCGTTAGAGCCACCAGTTTGAGTAGCTATCTTTACCGGGTCAATACCTACAGCATACTCCCCATCCATATCAAGACTATTCCCAGATTCACTCGCAATCACTACTTGATATATACATCTAAGAAGCAATGACGGAAATAAAAGAAATGTACAAGAGTGAGATTAAAATTATGTTTGAAAGGACGTCAAGATGTCATTGCTATCCTAGTGAAAGTGAAGAAGAATTACAGGAGCTGTTTAATGGAATGAACAGCCTAATAAGAACAGCATGTAGACTGAGAGTAAGCGAAGAAAGATGAAAGTAATGAGGAGTAGCAGAAATGAGAACAGCGAGAAATTTGTGTCAGAACTGGGGATCACGGAGCAGACCAAGTTAACAAAATCTGCTAGCTAGGCAGCAAAATAACCCGTGATGGACTGAGCAAGGGGGCATAAAAAGCAGACTGAATATAAAAAGGGCATTCCTAGTCAAAGGAAATCTATTAGTGTCAAACATAGGCCTTAATTTGAAAAAGAAATTTCTAAGAATGTTCGTTCCGAGCACAGGATTGTACGGTAGTGAAACATGGACTTTGCAGAAACTGTAACAGGAGACACACGAACCATTTGAGATGTGGTGCTGCAGAATAATCTCGAAAATTTGGTGGACTGATGAGGTAAGGAATGAGCAGGCTCTCCGCAGACGTAGATTTTAAGTGCTGCTTTGAGATGAAGAGATTGGCACAGGAGAGGAGTTTGAGGCGGGCCGCATCAGATCAGTCAGAAGATTAACTCTTTACTTCCGAACATGAGTGTTCACGATGCACATCTTTCATGTTATTTCACTTCTTCAGTTTTACGCTTCTTCCAGATCAACTGTATACAAACAGAAACATTTTGTGTCTTGTTTACTCCTGGGTGCAAAATATTTTCTGTGTACTCGTTTTTCGCGTAAAATCACCCTTGTGATGCAATCAGAAGTGCCTTACGATCAAATATTGTTGGCAAGAAGCTGTTGCTGCGTATATTTGTTGGGAAAATGTTGTGGTAGTATTTTCAACAACACTTAATGAAAGCGCTTTTTCGAATCGAATCCATCACAAGGTGGTTTTAGTGCACGATGTCTAACGAAAATATTCGGCATTCGAGATTAAACACGAAACAGAACTGTATGCAGTTGGCCTGAATGATTCATAAAAGTGAAGTGGAGAGGAAGAACCAGATTTGTTATGCTTGAGTCGGAGTAATGTTCTTTTATTTATAATATGATACAAAAATGATTTTACAAAAGCAGTCTCATTTTTGCTAACTTAGCACGCTGGGGAATCCAAAACCTTGAGAGAGTTGGCCCTCCCCCCACCCCCCTCCGCCCCTACCACCCCTATCGCCGCTCCTATAACCAAGCACACGCAGTGTGACATCGTAAAGCTGTGTAAGTCACAAGAGCGATGACTTTGAACCAAAAAGGATTTTCGGTCGTGTTGCTGCAGATGCCAGTGCTTTTCCATGTGTCAGCCTTGGGTTGTGGACACCGTACAGGAAGACAGATCAATGCACAAGGTCGCCGACAAGTTAAGCCCCACGTAAAGGCTGATGTCTGGCCATCTCTGCGTTGCGACGTCGTAGGGATATAGCCAGAGCACTGGATGACAATCTCAGAAGGCCCCACTGGAGCCTTTGGGTCCGATCGAACTGTAACGAAAAGGTTATGAGAAAGGAACTTACGACCTAGATGTCCTGTTCCAGTACCCCGCTTGATACGACAACATCTCTGAGCTCGCCTTTAGTGCTGCCGTTCCCATATCAACTGACAACTTTGTCGCTGGATGAACGTATTGCTCACGGACGACTCCAGATGCCCTCTAACGCAAGGTGATGGCCGTGTTCTTATGCGGTACCTGCTAAGTGTTGTCCAGGAAATCGACAGATTTCCATGGTTCTGTGATGTTGTGGGGACGCTTGAGTATTGACAGCCATACTGATCCAGGAGTTGTGCATGGTCACCTTACCGCCAGGCAGTACATCGAACAAATCCTGTCGGACCGTGTGGTGGCTGTTGCATACTGTTGTGGCTCTGAATTCCGTCTAATGCCAGGGTCTGTATGGTAGGAGTCAGCAGGGATGTCTTTCGAAGCCTGGACATTGCAGTAATGGAATCGCGGGCTGTGAGGCCCAGCCCAAAATCTCATCGTGCGTACGTGGGACATGTCTGTCTACTTCTTAGTCGTTCTGTTCCCCACAGCCTCTTCAAGAATGATCATGAGCTCTCATTGAAGAATGGGGTTGGATACCACAGGGTAACCTCCGTAGACATACGGAGCATCGCACGTGCGTGTCAGACAGTGATAAATGCTCACGGACGTCATACACGTTACTGAAGCTCTCAAAGCCCGATGAAAAATAGCCAGGACGGCGGGGTGAATGATTGTTTCCACTCTGTTTTCGGCACCAGTTGGACGTTTCAGTTCTTTTTATGTGAACTATAGAAGATGTAATAATGTTTTGTTGTGTACTTAATTTGTGAAAGGTAAGGTACAATTTGGTAACTTACCCAGCCCTCAATAACTGCTCAATGGAGCGTGGCAGACGCCCCCTAATTCTTTTGAGCAGTATATATTTCTTTCCGTTCGAGTCGGCTATGACTGTCGCCTCTTTTCAATGACTGGCAGTCGCAGGTTTTTCGCATCCAGCAATTGTTACGTGCGTCAGGAGCCAGGACACAGGTACTTCTCATACCGACTGTATCCGCCAGTGACTCCATTCCAGAGGTGCAGCTAACTATCGGCGCGGCCTATTGGCCCTTCGGCCTTCATCACCACTGAAGCTCAGCCCTCTCTACTTATGAGACGGTCCCACCGCGACCCACAGTCACGCCTACATTTTACCAGTCTCCAAAGTTTCGTAGAGGGCTGTACACTTTCAAAAAGATACGCACATACACACTGTAGGTAGGCTGTTTAGGTTTTTCTATTGGTAATGTCACGTTACGAATAATAATTCCAATCCCAAAGAAAGCAGGTGTTGACACATGTGAAAATTACCGAACAATCAGTTTAATAAGCCACAGCTGCAAAATACTAACACGAATTCTTTACAGACGAATGGAAAAACTAGTAGAAGCCAACCTCGAGGAAGATCAGTTTGGATTCCGTAGAAACACTGGAACACTTGTGGCAATACTGACCTTACGACTTATCTTAGAAGAAAGATTAAGGAAAGGCAAAACCTACGTTTCTAGCATTTGTAGACTTAGAGAAAGCTTTTGACAATGTTGACTGGAATACTCTCTTTCAAATTCCGAAGGTGGCAGGGGTAAAATACAGGGAGCGAAAGGCTATTTACAATTTGTACAGAAACCAGATGGCAGTTATAAGAGTCGAGGGACATGAAAGGGAAGCAGTGGTTGGGAAGGGAAAAAGACAGGGTTGTAGCCTCTCCCCGATGTTATTCAATCTGTATATTGAGAAAGCAGGTTAGGAAACAAAAGAAAAATTCGGAGTGGGTATTAAAATCCATGGAGAAGAAATAAAAACTTTGAGGTTCGCCGATGACATTGTAATTCTGTCAGAGACAGCAAAGGACTTGGAAGAGCAGTTGAATGGAATGGACAGTGTCTTGAAAGGAGGATATAAGATGAACATCAACAAAAGGAAAACGAGGATAACGGAATGTAGTCGAATTCAGTAGGGTGATGCTGAGGGAATTAGATTAGGAAATGAGGCACTTAAAGTAGTAAAGGAGTTTTGCTATTTGGGGAGCAAAATAACTAATGATGGTCGAAGTAGAGAGGATAAAAATGTAGACTGGCAATGGCACGGAAAGCGTTTCTGAAGAAGAGAAATTTGTTAACATCGAGTATAGATTTAAGTGTCAGGAAGTCATTTCTGAAAGTATTTGTATGGAGTGTAGCCATGTATGGAAGTGAAACATGGACGATAAATAGTTTGGACAAGAAGAGAATAGAAGCTTTCGAAATGTGGTGCTACAGAGGAATGCTGAAGATTAGATGGGTAGATCACATAACTAATGAGGGAGTATTGAATAGGATTGGGGAGAAGAGAAGTTAGTGGCACAACTTGATCAGAAGAAGGGATCGGTTGGTAGGACATGTTCTGAGGCATAAAGGGATCACCAATTTAGTAATGGAGGGCAGCGTGGAGGGTAAAAATCGTAGAGGGAGACCAAGAGATGAATACACTAAGCAGATTCAGAAGGATGTAGGTTGCAGTGTTGCGCAGTTGGGCAGTGTTGCAGTGTTTGGCAGTTGGATGTGAACAGCCCGTAGCGTTGCGCAGTTCGGGGTGAGCCGCCAGTAGTGGTGGATGTGGGGAGAGAGATGGCGGAGTTTTGAGAGCGGATGATCTGGACGTGTGTCCATCAGAGACAGTAAATTTGTAAGACTGGATGTCATGAACTGATATATATATATTATCACTTTTGAACACTATTAAGGTAAATACATTGTTTGTCCTCTATCAAAATCTTTCATTTGCTAAGTATGCCTATCAGTAGTTAGTGCCTTCAGTAGTTAGAATCTTTTATTTAACTGTCAGTATTGGAGCTCGCTGTATTGCAGTAGTTCGAGTAACGAAGATTTTTGTGAGGTAAGTGATTCATGAAAGGTATAGGTTATTGTTAGTCAGAGCCATTCTTTTGTAGGGATTATTGAAAGTCAGATTGCGTTGCGCTAAAAATATTGTGTGTCAGTTTAGTGTTGATCAGAATAAGCGAAGAGCGAAATGTCTGAGTACGTTCAGTTCTGCTCAGCTGTTTGAAAATCAAATAACGTAAGGGGTTTATCAGCAAAGTCATTTATAATTTTTGTAAGGGGATGTTTCAATACATACACGCACACACAGGGGACAGGCAAAATAATGTGAACAGTGGTAGTAATCGGATGGTTGTGTTCGACGGTCAACAATGCAAATAAGGCACGTGTGGTGCTGGACTGTGCGTGTTCAGTATGGACTAGGCAACAGTGCAGGTTGTTTTATGAGTAGTGCACACTTCGTATTTGCATTCAAAGGCCGAGGTCGGCGTGCAAGACGCGCGAGGTAGCCGTGCGGTCTCAGGCGTCTTGTCACGGTCCGGGCGGCTTCCCTGACGGAGGTTCGAGTCCTGCCTCTGGCATAGGTGTGTATGTTGCCCTTAGCGTAAGTTAGTTTAAGTTAGATTAAATAGTGCGTAAGCTTAGGGACCGATGACCTCAGCAGTTTGGTCCCATAAGACATCATCACAAATTTCCAAACTTTTCGGCGTGCAATGACAGACCTAACAGAGTTCCAAAGAGGGCAGCTTGTGGGAGCTCGATTAGCTGGAGCACCAGTAACCAAGACAGCCAACTTACTGAATGTTTCAAGAGCAGCTTCTTTCAGCAGTTATGACAGCATACATAAAACATGCAAAAACATAATCGTGTAAAAGTGATAGTGGACGCAAGTTAAAAGTAAGTGACAGAGACCGTCGAACGCTAACACAAATTGTGTCAAAACAACACAAAACTACGGCGGCTGAAGTGACTGAAGAGCTCAATAGCCACCTTCTAGACCCTGTAACTATCGACACTGTCATCCGAGAACTCCATAAAGCGACTATTCATGGACGAACTGCTATACCGAAACCATTAGTGATGACAACCAACGCAAAGAAGCGTAAAACATGGTGTCAGGAGCATAAATCTCGGATGGCTGGCCAGTGTAAATACGTTGTATCGTCCGACGAGTCAAACGAGTCAACGTTTCCGTTATTTCAAACATCGGAATGAGTTTATGTCTGGACAACGCCAAAAGAAGCCTACAATCCTGATTGCTTGCTTCCAGCGGTTAAGCATGGAGATGGAAGTGTGATGGTGTGGGCAGCCACATCATAGTATTCTGCTGGTCCCATCATTACTCTGGAAGACCGTGTTACAGCCAACGATTATGTCAGCATTTTAGGTGATCAGGTGCACCCCATGGTTCAAATGTTGTTCCCCAACAATGATGTGGTATTTCAGGGCCTTAATGCACCCATTCACACAGCTAGGATAGTACAATCGTGGTATGAGGAGCATGCAACTGAACTGCAGGGTCTTTCCTGCATAGTCCCCGGACGACTCTTGTGAGCGGTACTGGACCGCATACTCCGGAGCAAATTTCCGTCTCCCTCGTCGCTTCAGGTGTTAGAAGAGGTACTGATCGAATAGTGGCATAACATAATGGGTCACATTTCATTGGTGTTAGTTGCATCTATCAGTAGATCGGGTTTCACTAGGCATGGCCTGCACCTCAACAGGTATGGGAAGGGGAGGCTGGCAAAGCTTATAGATGACAGTGTAGTGGGTGCTGGTGGGATCACTCATGGAAAATTCCTGTGGTAGTTGATGTTAGAGCTGCACCTTTTCTAGATTGAAGTCAGCTTAAAGCTGCTTAAAGAAAGGCCAGCCACTGTGGCCGAGCGGTTATAGGCGCTTCAGTCCGGCACCGCGCTGCTACTACGGTCGCAGGTTCGAATCCTGCCGCGGGCATGGCTGTGTGCGACGTTCTTAGGTTAGTTAGGTTTAAGTAGTTCTAAGTCTAGGGGACCGATGACCTCAGATGACAAGTCCCATAGTGCTTAGAGCCATCTGAACCATTTTTGAGCTTAAAATGTTCAAATGTGCGTGAAATCTTATGGTATTTAACTGCTAAGGTCATCAGTCCCTACGCTTACACACAACGGCCGGCCGGAGTGGCAGTGCAGTTCTAGGCGCTACAGTCTGGAACCGAGCGACCGCTACGGTCGCAGGTTCGAATCCTGCCTCGGGCATGGATGTGTGTGATGTCCTTAGGTTAGTTAGGTTTAATTAGTTCTAAGTTCTAGGCGACTGATGACCTCAGAAGTTAAGTCGCATAGTGCTCAGAGCCATCTGAGCCACTACTTAACCTAAATTATCCTAAAGACAAACACACACACCCATGCCCGAGGGAGAACTCGAACCTCCGCCGGGGCCAGTCACACAGTCCATGACTGCAGCGCCTCAGACCGCTCGGCTAATCCCGCGCGGATTGAGCTTAAAGGATGTGCCTCTAACTAAGGCCTCACCTTCAGAGGACATCATGTTTCCAAGTAGAGATGGAATTAGCATATTTCATCAAAATATAAGAGGTATTACGGATAAAGTTAGTGAACTGCTTTTAGATGTTGACTCTGAAATTATTGGGATATCGTAGCACCATTAAATAATTTGACAATTCAGAGGCTTCCTTTACCAGGATAGATTAGCTGGCTGCTTTTCAAGGAGTTCCTTGCGGGGTGGGGAAGTGGCTATGTACAGTATTCCATTTGAGTCCATAGACGTATGGCGGCATTGCACTGAACAGATATTTCAATGTTCTGCAGGGGCAATTGATTTTAGTGAAACTAAACTTCTAATTTTTGTTGTTTATAGGTCCCCTAACACTGACTTCAGAGCATTTCTGCTCAAGCTAGCGAGTGTTCTTCATTCACTCTGTAGGAAGTACCAGAAATTTGTTATATGTGGTCACTTCAATACAAATTTTGTACATGATGGTGCAAGGCAAAGGATGTTGGTAGATCTCCTAAATTCGTATGATCTGATGCAGACAGTGTTTTTTTCAACCGCGGTTCAGGGGTGCAGCAGCACATCCATCGACAATATTTTTATTCATTCTTCATTAATACATGGGCATTCTCTTAGTAAAAAGGTGGATGGCCTTTCAGACCATGATGCACAAATTTTAAGACTAAGAGGCTTTTGTACCCAAACAAATCTCCTATATAATTACAAACTATGTAGGGAAGCTAATCCAACAGCAATAGAGAGTTTTTAAACCTTGTCAAGGAACAACAGTGGCAGGATGTCTATAATGCCAATAACAGAGATGATAAAAACTCGTATAACGCTTTCCTTAACACGTTTCTCGTGTTCTTTGGGAGTTGCTTTCCATTAGAATGTTCTAAACTGGGAACTAGCAGTAATAGGCAGCCTCGGTGGCTGACTAATGGGATAAGGATATCATGTAGAACAAAGCGGATATTGACGTAATCACAATCAAGCTACAGTAGCCCATTACAAACAGTACTGCAAGGTGCTTAAAATGTTGCTAGGAAGGCAAAGAGTGTGTGCAAATAGAATAGCCAATTCACAGGATAAAACTAAAACCATACGGTTAGTTGTGAAGGTAGTGTCTGGTCAGCAGTACAAGGTCGACGGTATAAAGTCAGTTCTTAGTAAAAGTATTTCTGTTACTGATAAAGCAGATATATGTACAGTATTTAACAATCATTTTCTGACCATTGCTGGCGAATTAAATAAAAATTTAGTTTCTACAGGTGATCATATAACCTTCTTGGCAAATACCTTTCCGAGATTGATGACTGAAATACTCATCTGTCACACAGACAAGGGGGAGACTGAGTCAATAATTAAATCACTGAAGACTAAGGACTCTCATGGTTATGATGTAGTGCGTAGCAGAATACTAAAGTAGTGTGCTGCACATGTTAGCCCTGTATTTATCGGTATTTGTAATTTTTCCTTTAAGAATGGTCAGTTCTCTGGACGATTAAAGTACTCAGTAGTAAAGCCGCTTAATAGAAAGGGAGAAAGGGATCATGTAGACAATTTTAGACCTATTTCTATGCTATCAGTGTTTGCTAAAGCTATTGAAAAGGTTGTGTATGTAAGGATAATTGATCATTTTATATCACATGGTTCGCTATCAAATGTACAGCTCGGCTTTAGAAGTCGTGTAACAACTGAAAATCCTGTATTCTCTTTTCTCTATGAGCTACTGGATGGGTTAAACAAAAGATTTCGGACGCTAGGAATTTTTTTTTTATTTAACTAAGGCGTTTAATTGTGTTGATCACAAAATATTGCTCCAGAAGTTGGACCATTACGGAATGTGAGGAGTAGCTCACAACTGGTTCACCTCTTATTTTAGGAACATACAGAAAAAGGTCATTATTCTTAAGGTTGTGAATGGCTGTGATGTGGGGTATGAGTGGGGTACGGTCAAGTAGGGGGTGCCCCATGGATTAATGTTGGGGCAACTCCTGTTCCTTATTTATATAAATGATATGCCCTCTAGTATTATGGGTAACTCTAAAATATTTCTGTTTGCTGATGACACTAGCTTGGTTGTAAAGGATGTTGTGTGCAACATTGGCTCCATTTCAAATAGTGCAGTTCATGATCTAAGTTCATGGCTTATAGAACATAAACTAACGCTATATCACAGTAACACTCAGTTTTTACAATTTTCAAAAACACAATTCAACCAAACCTGACGTTTTCATTTTACAGAATGGCCATATGATTAGTGAAACTGAACAGTTCAAATTTCTAGGTGTTCAGATAGACGTAAACTGTCGTGAAAACCCCACGTCCAGAAACTTGTTCAAAGACTTAATTCTGTCATTTTTACTGTTCAAACAGTATCTGAAATGAGTGATCGTTCGACACGAAAATTAGTCTTCTCTGCTTATTTTCATTCGCTTTTGTCATATGGTATTATTTTTTGGGGTAACTCTTATCCATGCGCTATCAAATCGAAACTCCATAATTTCCTCATGGGTCACTACTATTCTCTCGAGGAATTCCTTGAAAAATTAAGCTGATTCATGTTGTATTGTTGATTACGTTTACTTAAACTTTTTCGGGTGAATAAACATTTTACCTGTTATTACTTTTATTTGTAATTTAATGTATAGACACGTTCCATGACCTTGTAGATTTGCTCCTCAATTTGGTCTTTCGGAACTTGTCATGTAAATTAATAAATAAATAAAATTCGACTGGAGACCTTACAATCATTATATGCCAGCATTCCAAGAAGAATCGCAGCTGTATTACGGGCAAATGGGGGTCTAACCCCTTATTAATAAACCATTCCCAAGTAAGTACAGGTGTTCGCATTATTTTGCCTATACCCTGTACATCCATTTGTAAATACTCACGATCCACAACATTCTGACCACCTGCCTAAAAGCGTGTTTGTCCGCCTTTGAAACGCAATAGAAAAGAGATTCCGCGTAGCATTAACTGGAAAAATCCTTGGTAGGCTTCCATGTCATGTGGCACCTGGTATCCACGCACTTGTCACGCTGTTTTCGTGATTTACGGGCCGTTAGCTGGTGAACAAGGAACTGAAGTGCGGAAACGGACCGCATATGTTTCGTCGGGTTCAGATGAGTCATAATGTGCGGCCACGACATCAATGTAAGTTAACCCTCAAACCACGGTTCTGGCTTCGTGAACAGACTGTTATCCTACTGGAAAATGCAGCCATCATCGGGAGAATCATCGTGCGTGAAAGGAAGCAGGTGGTCCGCAATAACGTTATCGTAGTCCACAGTCAGGGTGTCTTTGGTTACTACCACAACATCCATAGAAGACTAAGTGATTGTTCCTCTTAGCTTAATACAGCTCCCATTGGCCGGTTTCCGTGGCACACTACCAGTTCCGAGAAACCATTCGCCTTGAAGACGAGGTGTCCGGAAACGATCATCGAACTGGGTGTGGCGGGTCGACGTGCACATACCATGTGTCAACCGTGTTCGTCAGTCGACTTGACAGTGTAATTCGTTAATAATAATACGTTTACAACGCTATTAGCATCCCTGATGCTGTATGTTGACCAGTTCGGTCTTTCAGTGCCCTTACCAGCTTCACACTGGCCAATAAAATTATTCTGCTAAGGCTCTAACTTTACGAGAATGATGGAAACTGTTCCTGGATCGACGTCACCGTCTCCTCTTCCGAAGGAATACTTTTATCCTAGCAGGTCCTTGTTCAATAGGACTAGAGGCCTTAAATTGAGTAACTATGATGACTAAGTTAATAGTCTAAAGCAATAAAACATTCGTTACAGCGCATTATATAGTTGTGATCGTTCGTTGATGGACAACCACGTTGTTAGCACACGCAGATAATCAGCCATGAGTGCAACTATGTATCTCGTATCTCTAAGTTATCTTGACGTCAATGTCAAAAATTACCGCACCTTTTTCACTTATGAATACTCTAAATTATTTAAAGAGCATGTAATAGCATTTCAAGATTGATCGGGAATGTTAATACTTCCTCCAAAACCCAAAGCCACTCCGCCGAAAATCATCAGTTTCGAAGATAGTGCACTTCCCTTTTTCTCAGCCTCACTCATTTAATGATAGAGCTCTGGTCAATAAAATGATCTGCATAAAATTTAACAGCGCGAGATAAAAGCACAAACGTACATGCAACAAATAACTTCTCAACACGGGTTTTAAATTTCCTTTAATAACATCTTCTGTTTACTTTTTATTCGTTTTTCATAATACATTGGTATTGTCAATAAAATAACTGAAACTCTGGTTGGTCACACGTATGAATGCTACTTAATGCTGTGAACACAATTAGGCAGCAACTGATAGATGAATTAAGTTCATACAAAGCTTTTCATCTTTTTTTCTGCAGTACATTTGGCACGGCTTTCAACGACGCCAAAACATGTTCCAGCAACTCAGCTGCCGTTGCTCCAGCTTCCTCAAGATCATGTAGCAAAAGGAAACAACAAGCCTCATTACACACTATTTCTAACATAAAACTATACATATCACAAATATACTCATTTTTTGGTATTATGACCCGATAAAGCTTAATGTACGTTTGCTTTGTTATGGATATTACACACAAAATTGTTAAAGCTTCCGTGGCCACTTGTTGACAAAGTGCCTATTGGCTTCTGTCTCGGGTTCTTCGGCCGACTTTCGTCTGATGATTGTACTGACGTTCCGCGAGCACGAGTGGCTGGCATTGTCAGAGCTTCACCCTCCACTGCTGGTGGTGAACTGGAGCCGAGGTCAGGGCCGCAGACTATGTGTACCTGGTGCGCCAACGTCCGAGGCCTTCTCCGCGGTCATTTCCGATGCAGTTCTTCTCTTGCTACCTGAAACGGTCGTTGGCTGCAGTACGGGAAACCAGGATTCGTTTACCTTAAGGCTTTCTTCTCTCTTGTGAGTAGAATCATCAGACGAACGTCGGCCGAAGAACCCGAGACAGAAGCCAATAGGCACATTGTCGGATATTACATACTTTGCGAATCAAGTATTCTTACCACAAACCATGCATCGAACCGAGTGACTGGAGGAAGGTAGCGCTGGCCAAGGCTGTGCTTTATTCTCTCATGAATATCAGCACATGACGCAACAAGAAACGTGATTCATCCGTCCTGATGATACTTTTACATTGATCCAAAGTCCATTCACGATGATCCAGTGTCCACTGCAATTTGTAAGATATGTTTTGAGATAATTCCCAATTTATACGCTAAATATGTCTAACATAAAAGAGCACACAAAACTATCAAATTTGGCACAGACAAAGAACTGCAGCGTAGAGAATCGACGAAAATTAAAGGCAGCTGCCTTCTACACTACTGGCCATTAAAATTGCTACACCAAGAAGAAATGTAGATGATAAACGGGTATTCATTGGACAAATATATTATACTAGAACCGATATGTGATTACATTTTCACGCAATTTGGGTGCATAGATCCTGAGAAATCAGTAACCAGAACAACCACCTCTGGCCGTAATAACGGCCTTGATACGCCTGGGCATTGAGTCAAACAGAGCTTGGATGGCGTGTACAGTTAGAGCTGCCCATGCAGCTTCAACACGATGCCACAGTTCATCAAGAGTAGTAACTGGCATATTGTGATGAGCCAGTTGCTCGGCCGCTATTGGGCAGACGTTTTCAATTGGTGAGAGATCTGGAGAATGTGCTGGCCAGGGCAGCAGTCAAACATTTTCTCTATCCAGAAAGGCAAGTACAGGTCCTGCAACAAGCGGGCGTGCATTATCCTGCTGAAATGTAGGGTTTCGCAGGGATCGAATGACGGGTAGAGAGACGAGTCGTAACACATCTGAAATGTAATGTCCACTGTTCAAACTGCCGTCAATGCGAACAAGAGGTGACCGAGACGTGTAACGAATGGCACCCCATACCATCACGTCGGGTGATACGCCAGTATGGCGATGACGAATACATGCTTCCAATGTGCGTTCACCGCGATGTCGCCAAACATGGATGCGACCATCATGATGCTGTAAACAGAACCTGGATTCATCTGAAAAAATGACGTTTTGCCATTCGTGCACTCAGGTTCGTCGTTGAGTACAACATCGCAGGCGCTCCTGTCTGTGATGCAGCGTCAGTGGTAACCGCAGCCATGGTCTCCGAGCTGATAGTCCATGCTGCTGCAAACGTCGTCGAACTGTTCGTGCAGATGGTTGTTGTCTTGCAAACGTCCCCATCTGTTGACTCAGGGATCGAGACGTGGCTGCACGATTCGTTACAGCCATGCGGATAAGATGCCTGTCATCTCGACTGATAGTGATACGAGGCCGTTGGGATCCAGCACGGCGTTCCGTATTACCCTCTTGGACCCAACGATTCCATATTCTGGTAACAGTCATTGGATCTCGACCAACGCGAGCAGCTATGTCGCGATACGGTAAACCGCAATCGCGATCGGCTACAATCCCACCTTTATCAAAATCGGAAACGTGATGGTACGCATTTCTCCTCCTTACAGGAGGCATCACAACAACGTTTCACCAGGCAACGGCGGTCAACTGCTGTTTGTGTATGAGAAATCGGTTGGAAACTTTCCTCATGTCAGCACGTTGTAGGTGTCGTCACCGGCGCCAACCTTGTGTGAATGCTCTGAAAAGCTAATCATTTGCATATCGCAGCATCTTCTTCCTGTCAGTTAAATTTCGCCTCTGTTGCACGTCATTGTTGTGGTGTAGCAATTTCAAAGGCCAGTAGTGTATAAACACTATTGAGGAACCTCAGTGCCAGGCTGGCACAGTAACAAATGTTGTCATCATTTATATTATTGCTTTGCATCAATCTTTCCATGATGTCATTCATCAGTTCTTCTCCAAGAACCTGGACCCCATCAGTCTTACGCAATAAAACAGATCAGAGCAAGTGATGAGTAAAACTAAATACTCTCGGTACGTGGAGCCTGCCTACCTCAGGCTTCTTACGTAAATGTTTAGCCTGTAAATGAAATCTGAAAGCTTGAGTCTTTTTGTAAGAAATGTAAAATAATTAAAACCCTTACCGTGAACCCTAGGTATCACTAGTCTTAAGTAATACATCTACATCCATACTCCGCAAGCCACTTGACGGTGTGTGGCGGAGGGTACTTCGAGTACCTCTATCGGTTCTCCCTTCTATGCCAGTCTCTTATTGTTAGTGGAAAGAAAGATTGTTGGCATGCCTCTGTGTGGGCTCTAATCTATCTGATTTTATCCTCATGGTCTCTTCGCGAGATATACATAGGAGGGAGCAATATACTGCTTGACTTCTCGGTGAAGGTATGTTCTCGAAACTTCAACAAAAGCCCGTACCGTGCTATTGAGCGTCTCTCTTGCAGAGTCTTCCACTGGAGTTTATCTGTCATCTCCGTAACACTTTCGCGATTACTAAATGATCCCGTAACGAAGCGCGCTGCTCTCCGTTGGATCTTCTCTATCTCCTCTATCAACCCTAAATGGTAAGGATCCCACACCGGTGAGCAGTATTCAAGCAGTGGGCGAGCAAGTGTACTGTAGCCTACTTCCTTTGTTTTCGAATTGCATTTGCTTAGGATTCTTGCAATGACTCAGTCTGGCGTCTGCTTTACCGACGATTAATTTTATATGGCCATTCCATTTTAAATCACACCCAACGCCTACTCCCAGATAATTTATGAAATTAACTGCTTCCAGGTGCTGACCTGCTATATTGTAGCTAAATGATAAAGGATCTTCCTTTCTATGTATTCGC
Source organism: Schistocerca piceifrons (assembly GCF_021461385.2). Lineage (NCBI taxonomy): Eukaryota > Metazoa > Arthropoda > Insecta > Orthoptera > Acrididae > Schistocerca > Schistocerca piceifrons. Next base: position 853,745,436 of record NC_060140.1, on the reverse strand, counting down.
GGAACATTATACTTGTCTACATTGAGATTCAACTGCCATTCCCTGCACCATTCGTCAATTCGTTGCAGATCCTCCTGCATTTCAGTACAATTTTCCATTGTTACAACCTCTCGATATACTACAGCATCATCCGCAAAAAGCCTCAGTGAACTTCCGATGTTATCCACAAGGTCATTTACGTATATTTTGAATAGCAACCGTCCTACGACACTCCCCTGCGGCACACCTGAAGTCACTCTTACTTCGTAAGTCTTCTGGCAACGGCCTTGCCGCAGTGGAAACACCGATTCCCGTGGGATCACCGAAGTTCAGCGCTGTCGGGCGTGGCCGGCACTTGGATGGGTGCCTATCCAGCCGCCATGCACTGTTGCCATTTTTCGGGGTGCTGTCAGCCTCGTGATGCCAATTGAGGAACTACTCGACCGAATAGTAGCGGCTCCGGTCAAAGAAAACCATCATAACGACCGGGAGAGCGGTGTGCTGACCACGCGCCCCTCCTATCCGCATCCTCAACTGAGGATGACACGGCGGTCGGTTGGTCCGGATGGGCCATTTGTGGCCTGAAGACGGAGTGCTCGGAAGTCTTCTCTCCATTGAGAATGACATGCTGCGTTCTGTTATCTAGGAACTCTTGAATCCAATGACACAATTGTTCTGATAGTCCATATGCTCTTACTTTGTTCATTAAACGACTGTGGAGAACTGTATCAAACGCCTTGCGGAAGTCAAGAAACAAGGCATCTACCCGTCGAGAAAGGTGTAACCTAAACATACCACCATTACTTCTTGGCTCCGTCTAGGAAATCCAACACAGTGGCGGAACGCCTTGAATAAGCCTTCGTGTGCCGGTGCAAAGCATATCGTTCTCCGACGTGTCCCACGCTGATTCTCGTGCTTGATGGCCTGCCAGCGCTTTAGCTGGAGAGAAGGGAAGAGAAAAGAGAACTCTGGAGAGGAAGGCAGGCATTCAGGGAAGGCGGTCCTCCGTGGCGCGGGCCTCGCTAATGAGAAGGGTCTGAGGATACGCGCAGACGCGCAGGCCGAAACTTCCGTAGAAGAGCTTGCCAACTTCCGCGCAACCGGCAACGTATTTCCTGGGCTTAACTGCTCACGCTACCTGCGAGCACACCCAAAGACCGCCGGCGACAAACTTGCACGCCGGCTGCGTCTTTAGGAACTGTGAGCTACTGGCGTGTGGTGGAGTTATATCCACTGCTCTCAAACTTCAGACACGCGAAGGGACTGCTGGATTCAAACAGTCGATTATTATAGGTGCCATAGAAGGAGGAACACAAACAGAGTTGTTGATAATTACAAGACATAAACGAGACTTCCACTGAAAAGTGTGTGTGTGTGTGTGTGTGTGCGCGCGAAGAAACAAAGGAGTAGACCACTTCCGTAGGTAGTGACAAGCCTTGATTCTTTAATGATCTGCAGAATGTATATTTCATAGAAAGGCGATCTGACTCGTAAATTAAATAGAAAATTGTCATACAGCACACTCTTCCATAAATTTGTAAGCATCATATGAGGGTACTGCTTCGTGAATGCAACAGGTAATGCTATTTTCATAGCAAGCACGGACATAAGAAGTACTGCAACACCACAAAATGGTTGATTCAAATGGCTCTAAGCACTATGGGACTTAAATTCTGAGGTCATCAGTCCCCTAGACTTAGAACTACTTAAACCTAACTAACCTAAGGACATCGCACACATCCATGCCCGAGGCAGGATTCGAACCTACGACCGTAGCAGCCGCGCGGTTCCGGACTGAAGTGCCTAGAACTGCTCGGCCACAGCGGCCGGCGCAACACCACAAGATGATTAATTTCAAACTTTTCTTAGGCTTCCGCCTGAAGCATCTGACTATGGAATCAGTCTCATTGTCTGTATAGACATAAATTCGGAATGCAGAAAATAGTGAATTGGTAGAAAGATCATGTAAAATTCTAATTCGCCTCATACATGGCGTGGCACTAGTTAAGTAGGAAGACGCAACACGTCATCTCATCGTAGTAGTCAGCAATCCAGCACACGCCGGCTTCGCTTTTCTGGGCACCCGAAACCTAATTACCATTCGGAGAGCTTCTTTTCATTGCTATTATTTCTCAGTCACGAGTCATTAGTCGAATTTTTATTTATGAGAATAACTACGACTTATATAACCAGTTTATCTAACACAAGTTGGTGGTCAAATAGTGTGGCACTTATAGGAAAGGAGTTATACGATAATCTGTAAAATGATGTCATGAGAACATACCATGTTATCAAGATACAGAAAAAATAAAATTTTACAACCACATTCGGATATTTCAACCTATAACTTCAACATTTAACTTTACAAAACCAAGCGACGAAGTCTGAAATACTTTATTCTGATTCTTTGAAAAACTATTATCTACGCTTCAGAAGAGGTTAACGTGTTTGAAACTACAATAGCACACAATAAAATAAAGCAGTATGTGTAATACGAGTGAACACTCCCAAACTATTATCGCGACGCAAAACTAATCTTCGTCACAGAAAATAAACTACGTCAGATTCACTCGATTCAAGCATTGTAAAGTCTGTCCCTCCACCAGACAGAGCCTCCTCAACATCAGAACACAGAGTGAAGTGCATCTTTGACTTTACCACATCATATCTGAGCTATATCAAGTCCAAAGAACAAGTGGTCGAGAATAATGGCGTACTGCATTCAAACGAGAGGGGCTGCTATCCCAATATTTGCGAACGAATACCACTAATTGAGATATACCGACTCGTCAAAAACTTAAGTTTCTCACAGTGATTAAGAAAAGAGATTGCTAATGTGCTTATGTCGGTAGATCAAAACTGGTTAGAGCACGTTCTCAAGCAGTATTGCAAATATAAGCATCGTGATTTACAAAAAGACAAAATATACTGTGAGTAAATGCAAGTGCCGAATAAATAGGTACCTTTCACCACGCGACTGTCTTATCTATAGAAGGTTTTATGTATTTGTTTCACCTTATTGGTGTTCGGTGCATATACCTTGCAGCCAAGACTATAATACAGTAATGGCATATATGTGGATCATAATAAATTTAAATTAAAAGGAGACCTTATGGTCATGAGGTGCATTGTGTTGACGCCTACTGCCAGGTACTCCATATCAACGACCTCAGTAGTCATTAGACATCGTGAGAGAGCAGAATGGGGCGCTCCTCGGTGTAGCCTCCACACAGTAAAAAATATGTATTTCATCACATTTAGTGTAACCTCCCAATAAATAAATTCCGTAACCTACCAATAATAAAATGTGACTAATCTCTCAATAAAATTGTGACTGACTTATAACCTTTCAATAGTTGACTGAATTTAAACTGGAAAATTTTGGACGTCAGTAGTGCTGCGTCATGGACCTCAAAGATCATACTGAATAAATTGAAATTCTTACCTCAGTCAAGTCGCCGGATAACACGTATATATCTGCTACTATATGAAACTAAACTTTTCTGTCACAGCCCTGTGCAATGCTGGCCGATAGATTTGTCATTTATAAAAAGAAACAACTGATTTTTCTTTACAGTAATCAGGATGACCATGGATTGGACAAATTAGTAAATTCTTTAAATTGAGATGAATAATTGTCAAAAGTTAATTTTTTTATGAGAAAGATTATTATTAAGAGATTTTTTAAAACATTTTACATGGGACCTGATATGACAATAGTACATATGCGCGAGGTTGCTTTTACCTTATACTACAACGCTCAGGCACCGCCATCGCTCCCACGACCGACCCAGCCAACTCGATACACCAGACGGCTAGCTAGTACTACTACAACTGCTACACAGCTCTTACTGCATACAACACTGCTCTCTGGTCTGAGATTCTCTTATAGCTTACATATTGCAGGCAGCGCGTGAGCAATCCATCGAAATTACATCTGCTCGAGTGCGCTAGCAACAAATTCTTTAATCATGGACCTCTTACACTCGGAAATCACGGACTTGAAACGGTGTCAGGTGATTGGGTGTCACTTGTGTCATACGTCTGTATGCGAGACTTCCACAATCCTAAACATCCTTAGGTCCACTGTTTCCGATGCGATAGTGAAGTGCAAACTTGAAGGGACACGTAAAACACAAAAGCGTACAGGCCAACCTCGTCTACTGACTGACAGAGACCACCAACAATTGAAGAGCGTCGTAATGTGTAATAGGCAGATATCTATCCAGACCATCACACAAGAAGTCCAAACTGCATTAGGATCCACTCCAAGTACAATGACAATTAGGCAGGAGGTGAGAAAAATTGGATTTCACGGTTGAGCCGCTGTCCATAAACCACACATCAAGCTGGTAAAAGCCAAACTACGCCTTACTTGGCGTAAGGAGTGTAAACTTTGGACGATTGAACTGTGGAAAAACGTTGTGTGGAGTGACGAATCACGGTACAAAATGTGGCGATCTGATGGCAAGATGTGAGCATGTCAAATGCCCAGTGAACGTCATCTGCCAGCGTGCGTAGTCCCAACAGTAAGATTCGGAGGCGGTGGTGTTATGGCGTGGTCGTGTTTTTCATGGTGAGGGCTTGCATCCCTTGTTGTTTTGCGTGGCACTATCGCAGCACAGGCCCACATTGATTTTTTAAGCACCTTCTTGCTTCTCACTGTTGAAGAGCGATTCGGGGATGCCGATTGCATCTTTCAACATGATCAAGCACCTGTTCATAATGCACGGCCTGTGGCGACAATAACATCTCTGTAATGGACTGACCTGCACAGAGTGCTGACCTGAATCCTATAGAAAACCTTTGGAATGTTTTGGAACGCCGACTTCGTGCCAGGCCTCACCGACCCATATCGATACCTCTCTTCAGTGCAGCACTCCGTGAAGAATGGACTGCCATTCCCCAATAAACCTTCCAGCACCGGAATGAACGTATGCCTGCGAGAGTCGAAGCTGTCATCAAGGCTAAGGGTGGGCCAACAACATACTGAATTCCAGCATTACCGAACTTGTAAGTCATTTACAGCCAGGTGTTCATAAATGGTTCAAATGGCTCTGAGCACTATGGAACCCAACTGCTGTGGTCATTAGTCCCCTAGAACTTAGAACTACTTAAACCTAACTAACCTAAGGACATCACACACATCCATGCCCGAGGCAGGATTCGAACCTGCGACCGTGGCAGTCGCGCGGTTCCGGACTGCGCGCCTAGAACCGCGAGACCACCGCGGCCGGCAGCCAGGTGTCCGGATATTTTTGATCACATAGTGCATAACGATTTCGGTTTGTGTTTGAAGTCAATTTTGTTGTACATTGCATGTTTGTTTAAAATGCATGATATTGTAACCAGACTCGATGGTCTTGTCATTAGACAATCGTCTTTCCGATAAAAATTATACTTGAGGTCTTCACAGAGCTGAGCGAGCTGTCAACATCTTCCGACGTGACGTGGCAGCTACGGTGCAATGGACACAATGTTGTTAGTGCGTCTCTCATGTAGACGACTGATCGAAATCGGTTTTAAAATTTTTTGTTCTCCTCATGGATCCCTGAGCGTATAATACGATGCGTCGTAGGAAAAGGAGCCTGATTGTTGTCCACAGTGACACCGTCTGGCAATGTGGACTTCGCCTGGCTGCTCTTTGCCGCCACACTTATGCAGACCTCATCCCTTCCACACTTTCCTATCGCTGCGCCTCTCTAGGGGTGAGCGCCTGCCTATGTGACGTGGACTATAGCCAGGCTCGGCTGCAGGCTATAAACCCAGAAACATTTCTTCTGGGTATCTATGCTACTGTGGCCCATGTTGTGAGGAACAGTCTCTCCTTGCTCATGTCGTTATCAAGTGTCAATGATTGCATTCAGTGATAGACGTTAAACTTGTGTAACTTCAAGTGTGAATTCCTTCTGTTTGGTTCATTTTCATGTGAGCTTTAATTTTTCCCTGATACAAGCAATCCATGATTTAAATTTTATTAATATTCGGTGCTCAGTCGATACTGTAACTGTAAAAATATTTATTCTTGCAGGACAGTAGTATCATGGCATTCCTGGCTTGACGCTAATTTGTAGTTTTTTATTACTTTTTATTTAAATTCTACATTTTTATCAAACTGAGATATTAATTAACAAACAATTAATTATAATTTTTAATAAAAATAAGATATATTTTGAATTAATTATCACATGAAAATATGAAAATTCACAACAAATTAAAATCTGGTATAAAATATACAAAACATCACACAGAAATAAAATACACTTTTATTTTTAGACATTGAGTAGTATTATTGATAAATACAGTTTTTTTCGTTTATCAGTAAGACATTTCACATTTTATTTGATTATGAAATCTCACATGTTCAGTAAATTATTATATTAGGTACGATTGGACCCTTCTGGATTATGCAAAGCCATTACGTTTCAGTCTTCAGAGTTTCGAAGCAGCTATTATTTTTTTGTCCATGCAGTGTTTCTCTCTTTTCTGTCCCTGCTCTGGTGCGGAGATCATTCTCTGTCAGTACTACCTATTCGCTACTTTTTCGTCTGTATAAATTTCTGTTGAAAATATCTGATGGACTTACATGAGTCTTTAATTTAATAAATCCTTTTTGATCTGTTGGATCCTGAATACGATTCTGAGTTGTTCTGCGTACGTCGCTTTTTTGCGAGTAAGTCTTGTTGGGAGTCTGCGGATCCACCCATAAATTTTCAATCGCGTTTTTCTTATATCTGTCGTGAGATTCGTTACTCTTTCTAATGTTTCTCGTATTGTGGTCTATATCCATCTTCCGTTCTTTTGTTCCCAAATATTTTTTCGTAGAGTGTTGCGTTTTCGTATTGAATACCTCCCAAATCATACTTTCTGTGGAGTGTAAGCATCTCGCAAGTATAGAAGGCTTCAGACCTGATACTCTTGTCATAGTGCTTGATTTTTGTTTGTATGGACACACATTTATTGTTGATGTTATTTTACCATAAGCTTATAACCACCCACTATACTTCCAGATAATTAGGACTTAAATGGAACATGTACCTAAATTTCCCTGTTGCACGTGAGAGGCATCTACTCCGAAGACTAAATCAAACCCGAGAAATGCAGGTATAGTTATAACCGAATCGTCAATGCTCAGTACTTGCTGCACTAACGACAAGAAATAAAACTCGACTAAGATTAAATTAATTGAAAAAACAGTAGATAGTTGAATTTAGGAAATGTTATGAGTTTATTTAATGAATTAAAGAAAATTAACTGTCTCCAGCTCACTATGTGAGCAAAATTACTGTCATTATAATAACTGTTTGTTAATCGTGAAAAACTTACGTAAGATTGCTTGGTTTTGTTGCAAGGTGAAAACAATAGAAAATTGGTAAATACTACACGGTCGTGATTTCAAACAGATATGTCACATTGAACAAACGCCTTTCAATTACGTAGCAGCTCACTGAAAACAATTAGTAACAACCAAAGAACAACGAAATCTCATCACTAGTAAACAGTCATGTAAATGCAAAAATTTGTGACGCCTCTCATTGTAATGCTTATTGTCTTCAATTTTACTCAAAACTGTATTTATGTTTATTAATTACTGAATGCTGCCATTTAGCTTAACATTTATCGTAATGATATAGCGTCATTCAATAATCACTCTCCTGTTAGTTATAGTTACGTAATTTGCGAAGTCAAACTTTCGATTGTAAAAGAATAGCAAAGTTTGTGATATGATTTTGCTGACTTCTCAGCTTCATGCGACTTAGACTTTTATTACTGATCATTAATAATTACTTCTAATCACTTTGTTGAATTATTACCATTATTTACTAAAGACGTTAACAAACATTTATGACCCACTGCAGTCGGGTATAGTTGAAAACATATTTATCGTTGAAAAGTACTCAAAAAATATCTTTTATTGAATCTCCCTCTGTGAAGTACCGACCTTCAAGTCACTGTCCACTAGATCGAAGCCCTTAATTTTATTATCGTTTCAAATTATTGAAATTTTGATGAAAAGCTCTCGGTTTGCAGCCGGGTGGCAGTATTATAAAACTGCGTCGTTTCGACGAGTGACACATTCGCCGATCGCATCTCTGTCAGACCATTCCTGCCCTGTCTCGCGAGGAGAATGGCGCGGTTGTGGACGCGCTCTCGACGAACCGCCGCTATCGCTGTATTGCGTGCAACACTCAGTTGGCATGGTTCGTCTCTGTTTACAAGATTCTCGTGAGTCCGAATTTCGATGGACTCTTTTATGATGCTGTCCCATTTCGGCAGGTCAACTTGGCGCTGTCGAAGTGAAATGTGTGGTCTAGCTTGATGTTCTGTTCTGCTATCACTGATTTCCCCGTCTGTTCCAGCCCCACAAACATTGTATGTTCCTCGCAGCATTTAGAAATACGTCGCTGCGTTTGTCCACTGTACTGCATTCGCAAGGGGATGCTCTAAATTCTTGGTACACTGAGTTTAAGTGGGTCTTTCGCAGAAGCAAGCCCCTCTTTCGTCTCGGCGGTGGTCGGAAGACGATTATTATATTTCGACTTTTCAATAAGTCTCCCAGTTCTGGCTGGCAGTGGTCTCAAATACGGGAGAAAAGCTAGTTTCTTGTCTTCTTCTCCCCATTCCCGATTTTCAGCGACTTGCCTCGTCTTGGACGCCCTCCTGATCTGCGCTTCTGTGTACCCATTTTTGCGCAATGCCTGCTTCAGGTGCTGCAGATCGTCTCAGAGGCTTTCTTCGCCACAGATGACGCGCGCCCTGTGTACCAGCACCGTTGGCCGCTGCGATGGGTGGTGGCAGGCAGGCGCTGGATAAGTTTCTGGACCATCTTAACAACATCCATGAAAACATTGCCTTCACTATCGAAATAGGGGAGAATGGCTGTCTCCCATTTCTGGATGTCTTAATAAGGAAGATGGCAGATGGCACACTAGGCCGTTCAGTATACAGGAAGAAGACTCACACAAACCTGTAACCGCATGCAAAACGACTGGTAACTCGAAATTGGTCCACCGGCGTATCTTACCTTTAATTGTTTGGATTTTGAGTACAAAAACACGTTTATTGTATCTTTTTCAGCACATAACTTACATGTTTCAGTCTTGTGCGAATCGGTTCAGATATTATAAGAAACAGAACAGATACATGTAATTAATGTTCGTCCTGTTGTTTTGTGCAAGGTCTATCTGTTAGCACGATATGGCGACCTCAAGTTGCACATAAAATGCACGTAACATCCAATTTTACGTGCATCGCAGGTCCTGTCACGGGTTAAAGTTATACAGATAATACTTAAAATGTATTCTTACGGTTATTATAAGAAGCATATGCAAAAATCTTTCATCGTACGGGGTTTATGTGAGAAAATTACACATTTGCACGTGGGTTGCATTTTAATCGCAGTATTTGAGTATAATTGAAAAACTAGACATTACAGTTGATTATCGTTTCGTTCTTTATACGTTACAGATTTTATTCACCAGTGGCTTAAAGTCATCGAAAAATCTTTGAACGTGCGACACTATACATGTAACCTGTCAACACATTAAATCCATACTGTAGATTATCCACTATTCTTTTACTTTCACTTATAAGTAGGAATAGATTTAGGAGGGCCCATGCCCTTGCTGATGGTGAACCAGAACCTGTTTACATTAATGAGCAAACTCTTAACGCAGGCGGGACATTTGAAGTCATCCAGATCGGGTACAATTGCGACCTCGCCATAAAGATGCTCCACATCCCGGCGTTTTGGTTAAACGAGAAGCCTTTTTTCTCAATAATACTGTGCAGACAAACGTATTTATAAAAGTCCCGCTGTATTATAGAACTTTTTCGTGATAATAAACGGCAATATTACTATTAATAACTGAATTTGATTACCAATACCTTAGCCGCTTTATCCGAGGAAAAATAAAGTAACAAAAAATAAGTTACTAAACTTCCCACTTCTTTAAAAAAAAAGGAGGTCACTAATAGTACAGACGAACTGACAATAGGCAGTAAATTATCGTCATGAGTAGACAAAGCAATACCAATCGACTAGAAGCCGAATATTAATAGAAGCGGTTCTACTGCGCCCTGTCTCTTCCGAATCGTTACATTTATATACTCACACGTTAACACACTATACAGCCTGATGCAACTGTAGTCATAATTACGTTAATAACAGACGTTCAATTACGCCCGCTGAGCCAGCAGTGTGAAAGATAGCTTGTTACTGATTAATAAAGCAAATTAATATGCCAATAACGAACTACACAGTGGGGTGGTTTAGTAATGTGATGTACATTGACTAAGCAAACCGCAATGCAAATTAGTAATTTATATAATGGAGCTGAGTGAATGGAAGCACTGCAGATCATAGGCATTCTAGAATTGCTACATTCCCTGTAATGAATACTCAGTATGCTAAAATAGCAAACGGAAATGGGGCCAACAATACAGCGATCTGTACGCCAGAATGTCGTGTTGGAAATCGATTATATGTATTGAAAGTTCTCGACTGACTTGACGCGTGCAGATGCTGATAAAATCCCAAGATCACTACGTCAGACTGTAGCCTTCCCCTTCCTAATCGGCAAACTGGATTGCAGTATAATCGACCGTGATCGCATTTGCCTAATGAAATTTTACAGTGTGTAAGGCTATCGTTACAGAAAGAAAATAACGCCGGTTAGTTGGAGGAAAGTGTACAACAGACTCTTCTGGAGCAAGAATCTATTCTAAACTTAAGCGAAATACTTACGATAATTTTGAAATGGGTGGAATATAGTGCACTCGCTCACGAACCGCACAGGGGGAAAAGGTACCACGTAATACTACAAAATACTACAAAAAATACTGATAATACAGAGGAAACACTGCTTAGCTAAAAAGGGGATAATTAAACAGTCGCCAGCCCTCTAGGGCAATGAATCTCAAGAATCTTGGGAAAGTAATGGCAAAGAAATTTAAGCAAATAATCACTGGCATGGCAACAGAAGGTTGTCACGCTTTTCTACAGCACAACAGTTCACTAGAAAACAAATGTATCAAAAAGCACTGAGTTTGCAGTTACTTATTCTAAAATACTAAATTTTGAAAGTAAAATTAAATGGAATAAGTGGTTAGACAAATGACCGACTTAATTTAAACATTGTTATTAAAAGAAAGATAACTTTCAGTAATCTCAATAAAAGGTAATGCAAATTTTGGAAATACGCAGGCAATTTACTTTTGATTATTGAAAGATTGTACTGAATTTACTTTACACAAATAAACAATTGGTTTTACTTTTGAAATAACAACGATAAAATACATACCAAACCAGCAGAAGTCACCCGCTAAGCTAAATACAGAATAAATGAAATTGCGCACTCTTAATTTGTGCTGTATCTTTAGTTATTAATTTCGGCAGTGACATTGTACTTTACTTTAGGCAGCCTATGTTATGCAATATAAGAATGAGCAGTTACTGCGGCAGAAAATTTACACTGAAACTGGTAGTTAGCAAACACACACAGTAAACAGTTAAACAGTTTTCATATTCTTACGACACATGGTGATTGCATGGATAGAAAAGGACCCTGCTTGGTAATTATGTCCGAGGACAATGACAAAACAGGTGCCCTACAAATTTTAACTGTTGCAAGTTATTATTCAAGTTATTCGTACTATGTTAAAGAAATGGTGCTCGGCAATGCCTTAACAGTCTTATGATGATGTAGCTGTGCGGACGACGAAGAATGTAGCCGACGGCAATGCTGAGCTGCCGTTGTTGTTGCTGCTGCTGCTGTTCGATGAGAACCCCTTGTCGTCTCCAGAGCCACGGATAATTACGGGGCAGGCAGTAATTGGGACTGCAGCTTCCTCCGCCTGTCCACTCCTACCGTGCTCTCTATACTAGCGGGTTAGCAGATCAGGAGCGTCTACATGGGCGCGAGCATAACTGCACACCGCGTCGGCGGAGCGAACAACAAACACTTTCTTCACTCTTTCATAACTCCTCTCTGCTCGCAATGTGACAGAGACTCTCCATTTGCAAAGATAAACGACGGCTCAGCTATGACCATTTTGTCGTTGCTATCGATACATTTCAATAAAGTTCCCTCGGCTATTATTCAGCAATTTACAATATTTTCATTATAATTACAATTAATTACTTACAATCAAAATTAAATACACTAGTACATTGAGTACATACTAAATATAGTTTCACTAATACTACTGACAGCTTCAGAATCTAAAGTAAAGTGCACGTTATCAACGGATATTAAACGGCGAAAATTTTGGACGGTGCATCGGGTATTTTATCTGCATTTTCGGTGTTACAATACGTAGCCCCAGACGACGCTGACGTAGGCAATCATCGAAAGCTTGGGATTTTATCCAACTTTGACGCGGCAAGTTAGTCGAGAAGTTTTCATCTGAGAACTCCGTCGCGGAAGATTTTCCTAGCCGGATAAGAGGTGTTTCAGTGGGTCCACTCCAAATGAGGATACAGCTACACAGCTCGCTAGTTACCCTGGGAAATGTTTGAGTCTCTTGTCGTACTGTGTACGAGTCGTTTGTGCAAGCTACCTGCCACACGAACAACCTCAACACACCAGTGACCAAACAAGCGATTCTACGCTAATATAGAATCCAACACTACCGTACGAACGTAAAATTGATAATTATTCACGCTATTAAGTGCTAAGGCCGCTGAAGTTTCATTATGAACAAAATAAAATTTAATGTAATTCGTATAATTAAAAAGAACCCAGTGGGTCATGGTGTGGGTTCCTGTTGTCATGTCCTAGTTCATGAACCACGGGCAACGTATGAGTGGCCAAGTAAGTGGTCCCGACAGTCGGGATACCAGTTACTTTGGAATAAGGCTGGGCATCTCGGACATATTCTGAGTCGTGGTCACCTTTGTGCTCAGACGGCAAAGACTACCAAATCCACCGGTTAGTCCCTCAGCCGTTAGGGGTAAAACCCATTGGGACTCGGGGCAAGTAAGGCTAGCAACCTGCTTCCCTGGTACTTTAAATATGATGCTGGCAACAATCAGAGCAAAATGCCTCGGACCTTTTTAGGTGACGGAGCCCCACCTCCAATTGACAAACCAGAGACTCGTAAGATACGACTCGGCAAACGAATGGTAACGAGATGGGGAGCTATTAATATCAATGGGGGATACTCTGGGAAGAAGATAGAGTTGGCACAGGCTGCAAGTAAGATGGGGTTGGACGTTTTAGCTGTTAGTGACATTCGAGTAAGGGGTGAGAAAGAAGAGGAAGTCGGAGAATACAAGGTTTACCTGTCAGGAGTCAAAGCAGGAATAGCACAATGGGGTGTAGGGCTTTACATTAGGAAGGAAATGGAATCCAGCGTAGTTGCAGTAAGGTACGTAAACGAACGACTGATGTGGATAGATTTGACAGTGTCTAACAAGAAAATTAGGATTGTGTCAGTATATTCGCATTGTGAAGGGACAGATCAAGATAAGATGGATAGTTTTTATGATATAGTTGTTAAAGGACAAGGACAGTGTTCTGCTCATGGGTGATTTTAATGCCAGGATTGGAAATCGAACAGCAGGGTATGAAAAGGTTATGGGTAAATTTGGAGAGGATATGGAGGCCAAAAGGAACGGGAAACAACTCTTTAATTTCTGTGTCAGTATGGGCTTAGTAATCACAAACTCATATTTTAAACATAAGAACATTCACCGGTATACTTGGGAAGGCAGGGGAACCAGATCTGTCATTGACTCTATAATAACAGATCGGGAATTCAGGAAGGCTGGTAGGGACACACGTGTATTCAGGGGATTCTTTGATGACACTGACCACTATTTAACCTGCAGTGAAATTCGTATCGTGAGGCCGAAAGTGCAGCAGGTCAGGTCCATATGTAGGAGGATAAGAGTGGAGAAACTTCAGGATAAGGAAATCAGGCACAAGTACATAACATTGATCTCAGAAAGGTACCAGTTAGTTGAATGTAGGCAATTACAGTCACTGGAAAATGAATGGACAAGGTACAGGGACACAGTATTAGAAGTGGCTAAAGAATGTCTTGGAACAGTAGTGTGTAAAGGTAGGATGAAGCAAACAGTTTGGTAGAATGACACAGTCAAGGCAGCCTGTAAAAGGAAAAAGATGGCGTATCAAAAATGACTACATAATAGAACTCAGACAGACAGAGAAAGGTATGTTGAAGAAAGGCACAAATCCAAACAGATAATTGCAGCATCCAAGAAGACATCTTGGGAAGACTTTGGAAACGGGTTGGAGACTTTGGGTCAAGCTGCTGGAAAACCATTCTGGAGTGTAATTAGCAGTCTTCGAAAGGGAGGTAAGAAGGAAATTACAAGTATCATGGACGGGTCAGGAAAGCTGCTGGTGAAATCCTGTTGATGCCTTGGGCAGATGGAGGGAATATTTTGAAGAGTTGCTCAATGTAGGTGAAAATACGATGAGTAATGTTTCAGATTTCGATGTACAATGGGATAGGAATGATAATGGAAATAGGATCACATTTGAGGAAGTGGAGAAAATGGTCAATATATTGCAGTGCAATAAAGCAGCTGAGGTGGATGAAATTAAGTCATCAAAAACAGTGGAATGTCAGGTCTTAAATGGCTACACAGGATAACTGAAATGGCGTGGGAGTCGGGACAGGTTCCATCAGACTGGACGAAAGCAGTAATCACACCAATCTTTAAACATGGAAACAGAAAAGATTGTAACAACTACAGAGGTATATCTTTAATCAGCGTTGTGGGTAAAATCTTCTCAGGTATTGTTGAAAGGAAAGTGCGAGTATTATTTGAGGACAAATTGGATGAAAATCATTGTGGGTTTAGGCCTCTTAGAGGTTGTTAGGACCAGATCTTTAGCTTACAGCAAATAATGGAGAAGTGTTACGAGTGGAATACGGAATTGTATCTATGCTTTATAGATCTAGAAAAGGCATATGACCGGGTTCCTAGAAGGAAGTTATTGTCCGTTCTACGAGATTATGGAATAGGAGGCAAACTTTTGCAAGCAATTAAAGGTCTTTACATAGATAGTCAGGCAGCAGTTAGAGTTGACAGTAAATTGAGTTCATGGTTCAGAGTAGTTTCAGGCGTAAGACAAGGCGGCAACCTGTCTCCACTGTTGTTCATATTATTTATGGATCATATGTTGAAAACAATAAACTCTCTGGGTGAGATTAAGATATGTGAACACAAAATAAGCAGTCTCGCATATGCAGATGACTTAGTTGTGATGGCAGATTCGATTGAAAGTTTGCAAAGTAATATTTCAGAGCTAGATCAGAAATGTAAGGATTATGGTATGAAGATTAACATCTCCAAAACGAAATTAATGGCAGTGGGAAAGAGATATAAACGGATTGAGGAACAGAGTTAGAACAGGTGGACGGTTTCAAGTACTTAGGATGCATATTCTAACAGGATGGCAACATAGTGAAAGAACTGGAAGCGAGGTGTAGCAAAGCTAATGCAGTGAGCGCTCAGCTACGATCTACTCACTTCTGCAAGAAGGAAGTCAGTACCAAGACTAAGTTTATCTGTGCACCGTTCAATCTTTCGACCAACTTTGTTGTATGGGAGCGAAAGCTGGGTGGATTCAGGTTACCTTATCAACAAGGTTGAGGTTACGGATATGAAAGTAGCTAGGATGATTGCAGGTACTAGTAGATGGGAACAATGGCAAGAGGGTGTCCACAATGAGGAAATCAAAGAAAAACTGGGAATGAACTCTATGATGTAGCAGTCAGGGCGAACAGGCTTAGATGGTGGGGTCATGTTACACGCATGGGAGAAGCAAGGTTACCCAAGAGATTCATAGGTTCAGCAATAGAGGGTAGGAGGAGTCGGGGTAGACCAAGGAGAAGATACCTGGATTCGGTTAAGAATGATTTTGAAGTAATAGGCTTAACAACAGAAGAGACATCAATGTTAGCACTGAATAGGGGATCATGGAGGAATTTTATAAGGGGGACTATGCTCCAGACTGAACGCTGAAAGGCATAATGAGTCTTAAATGATGATGATGATGATTATTAAAAAGGACCCAGCTAACTTTCCAGATTAAAAGCGAAGAGTACGTTTCTCATAATGGTGCCTGTATTACATGGGAAACACCGTGACAGTAAGCTTCCAATTCACTCATCTAAATTCCTCTGACGATATTTGAATCACGACTTCTTAAAACGCCGTAATCCATTTTTACCTTTCATTTAACAAAATACATTGTTGTGATCCTGACGCATAATTACACACGTTAGTGTTCAAAGGAATTTACTCCTACTATTCCTTGACCAAACAGCAGTGCTTCAATCTTTTCATGTAATAGTAGTAGTACTGGCAGCAGCAGTAGTAGAAGCAGCAGCTTTATTCATCTGTAGAGATCTTTTTACAAGGATATAGGACATGTTAAAGTATTTACATGTTTAGACCAATTTAAAATAAGCGAATCCGTATACACATACATTTACAGACTTCTAATTAGAGACAATCATTAGATTTACTCCTGGTATACAATACTTTTTAACAAATTACTTATTAAATAATGTACTGCCACATTGTTCACTCATGTCTCACTATCAGTCACTGCACACGTGATACACACATTGTTTCATAACACTTCACTCACTATGCACACAAACACACAAACACACTGGTGATCTCTGGGCTATTGGAGCCCCATATAAACAGGCTGTGTCCTAACAATGATAGTGGTTGCACATCGAGATAACAGACTAATCTCTGGACACAAAGATAATAGAGTAGAAGCTTCGATTCTCTAGGCTTTTTTTATTATTTGTGGTTAATTTAGTGTTTAAGATGGCTGATTTGTTGAAATTCTTAATGAAACAACAAAAAAGATAAAAAGAAGAAGGATGTGAGAAATGGCACGTTACATTCAAGGAACATAATAAAATAAGCTCTTGTAACAGGACAACCATACATAAAGTGTCGGAAGAAACAAATTCCTGCAAGGAAAACTGGAAACAATTGATGGTAAGTGTCAAAGAACAGTTATGTGAGAAAGCATTATTTGGATATCATATGAAGAACTAAATAATATTAATCAGTGGTAATGTAACGTAAGCTAATGTAGTGCTTATGATATTTCTTTCAGTTGTGGACTGCAGTGCTTTGTAAAGCTTAACCAAGACAGATATCTTAATGCGTTTCAACAATGACTTTGTAAACAAGGACACCCAGGATTTACATCTTCAACGCTTAATAGAACTGGCACCTGTCAGTCGTAGAAGAAGGAGAAAAGTCGGTAGCAATAAGGAATGGGGTTATAGTTTCACCTACCATGTACTCTGCTGTGCTGAAAAATTGAAAGTTTGTCAGAAAGCTGTCGTAAGTTTACATGGACTTCAGGAAAACGAGATAGGCGTAAAACAAAATACAGAACCTTATTCCATGGTATCCAGTGAAATAGTGTCGCTGTTCAGGAAGAACATACTAATATCTTGACGTTCGACTAACAATCAAAGGAAAAACGTACAGACAGCAGTGTTAAATATCATTATTACAGGCAGTATCTTCATAAACACTTTGAACTTCTGTTTCGTCGTCCTCAGGTCGGTACTTGTGCACCTTGTGATCAATTGAAGCTAAAACTTAAAACTCCCCCCGTTAATGAAGCAAGAAGAGTAGCTGCGGCTAAAATGTTAATACAAAGAAGACGTGCAAAGAAATTCGATGGCAGTTTAAAAGAGTCCGAGCAGAAGTGTCAGGATAATATTAACAAACACTCCATAGTGAGGAGATTACATGCAAAATCTGCTTTTGCCGCATATTCGTATGCGAGCAGCGTTCTATTTGCGTCAGCTCTGGGTGAATGTATTTTGCATGTATGATCTGAAAACCAATAATTCTCATTTTTATTTATACCATGAGGGTATTAGGCACCAAAGGGAGCAAACGAAGTTTCTTCTTTTGTGATGGATCACACCAATACAAACATTCTCTCTGATGTAAAAGAGCTACGTGTATAGCCTGACGGACGTGTGGGACGAAACAACAATCATACATTTATACATATGTTTCCACCACTCACAGATAAAGAACGTTTCAGTACATTCATTCACAGATACCCTATACGCCGTCATCTCTTTTTGCCCTTCATAGGGTATTTGGAATGGTAAAGGAGAAACTTAGAAAAGAGAATAACGTGTACACCACTACACAGTACACATCACTAACTGTACAGAATTAGAATAGTGTCCCCACTGTGAAAATGATCGAATCTTGTCACACATTAAATTTTAGTACATGGTGGTCACAATACTGTAAGCAAACAACACTATCGATGGAAACCGCGAAACGTTATGTGGCCCAACTTAGATTTAAGCCTAGTGACTCTATGGAATTTAAATGGAAGGATGTGTAGTGACTTCACTTTACATGTGCCCCCCCTATATGTCATACATTTAAGCTCAGATGGCCTAATACAACGAATGGTGTTGCTTTCCCTATCAGCTTCGCATATCCAGAAGGCAGTGTCACCGTCGAAACCAAGAAAGCAGCGAACATTGAGCAAGGACTGCGATATATTCCCCACGGAAGAGAAGAAGAGATTCTGTGCCAAGCAGTTGTTAACTGGAATAACACTGATGGGTCAGATGGCGTTAGTGAAGAAGACAGAAAGAACATTGTCAAATCACCGTTTGTAAAATCATTAATTCATACCACGTTTGAAACCCACATTCTGCGTTTTGTTAGTTATGCGTTTGGATATTCCAAAAGTATTAAATAAGACTGTTTTACATTAATTTAGCGGTCATTCAGGAAAATATATTAATCCACTGTTGATCATTAATTAAAACTTCCGGGCTGAATTGCCGTGGTCCATATATAAAACTTCTTCTCCTTCCTGACGTTCCAATATAAACCATGCCACAGCTACACGGAATTTTATACACACCTGGAGTGGCTAAGGGGTGTCGTGAGTCTTTCACCGATCTTAAACTTTCACTAATTTTCTTGGTAGGCCGAAAGATTGTCTCCACTTGAAACTTGGCCTAAACTTTCCCGATACGGTCCGTGATGTTATGAATAAATGGAAGAAAAACTTTTCCAGCCGACGGTTGTTGTTGTCGGGTATTTTCGGACACTTTTCTTCTAGGGTGGAGTGTTCGATCCATCGCGTTGTCAGTGTACCCATTTCTCTTGAAAGCCGTTCGCAAATTTAATTCATCTTGCAAATAAATTGGCTCACAGATGTTATTAGCCCTGTCCACTAAAGTTCTTATGACTCCTATCTTCTGCCTAGGATGATGATTCGAATCCTTACGCTGGTAACGATCAGTGTGTGTGTCTTTCCTATATACCTTGTGCCCTAAAGTCATATCTGCCCATTTAATAACCAATACATCCAAAAAATTTAGTTGTCCATTACTCTCTTTCTCCATGGTGAATCGTATCTATGGATTGAAACTGTTTGTGTGCATCAAAAAAATCACTTAATTCCTCTTCAGCACAAAGGTGTCATCCACGTATCGATACTACTTCAAAGGGCTTTTATTGACCGACTGCAGCACTTGTTGTTCGACAAATTCCATAAATAGATTAGCAATAGCTGGGCTCAGAGGGCTACCCATGGCCACCCAATCAGTTTGTTCATACAACTCGTTGTTATATTGAAAATAAGTCGAGGATAGACGATTTTAAAACAAAGCTATTATATCAGTGGAAAACATATCAGCTATGTAAGAAAGAGCTTCGTCAACAGGGACCACCGAACAGGTATACTACATCGAAACTGACAAGGATGTCGCTTGGACTAACTGTGATCTCCTTCAGTTTTTCGATAAAATGCATGGAATTTTTAATATGAGTGTCAGTTTTACCTATATACGCTCGCAACAAAGAAGCAAGATATCTAGCCAGCTCTTGAGTAGGAGCCCCAATGGCACTTACTATTGGTCTCAATGGGACATTGGGCTTGTGTGTCTTAGGTAACCCATACAGTCTAGGAGGGTAAGCTTCCGTTTTGCAAAGGTATTTTTTATCTTCTGTAGGAATGGAAGAGCTTTTTATTAATCGCTGGGTAGCACTTAACACTTTCGTTGTAGGGTCCTTTTTCAGTTTTTTATAGGTGGTAGGATCCAAGAGGTCACTGATCTTCCTATGATAGTCCTCACTCTTCAGCACGACAGTAGCATTACCCTTATCAGCAGTAAGAACAATAATCTTACTGTCCGCATTAACCGTAACGCCTTCTTTTCTCCTAGGGATAAATTACCGGGTCGCTTGGCTTTACGTAATATCCTGGCTGTTTCCATCCTGATTTCATCGGCAGAATGCGGTGATAACAGACGAATCCCTACTTCTATAATGGCAACAATATCTTCCGTGGGAATCTGTGATGGAGTAATAGCAAAATTTCCTCCTTTCGAGAGAACAGAGACTTCCTCCTTCGATAGTTCTTTCCTGGACAAGTTGATAACTTTAAGGGAATTGTCTATAATCAATGTTTCCTGTTTTTGTAAATGCTCAAACTTCTTCTTCTGCCTGTTAGAAGACACTTCTGTGCTAAGTTCCATAGATCTAAATCTTAATCTATTCACCTTATTCCAATCACCCAACCGCACAGTATTGCTAATACGTAAGTGAAGATTTAAAAGTTGACTACTAGTTACCGCAAATCCTCGACGTGTTTGATGGATCCGCTCCCGCAGCATCGTTAAGTCCATGCGTAAATAAAATTTAGTGAGACAATCGTGATAGCTAGGAGCTCACATTATTATACCCGCATGTATAGAGAAGCTATAGAGACCAACAAGCACAAAAATAATTTTAATAAAAAAGAAGAAGGATTAAAACTAGACAAGATATGGCGGTCGACTTTGCACCAACGAAGTGACAATCGATTATCTGTAATCGAGAGAGATGGCACTAGCCAAAGAAAGCACGTGATGAGTGGTGGCGCTATCTAAGCGCTCTATATAAGCGGGACCTCCAGCGCCTAGCAGCCAGTCGCCGACTCACCTCAGAAGATGTTGTCCGCAGTAGGCAACGAAACGTCAGGAAGGAGAAGAAGTTTTATATATGGACCACGGCAATTCAGCCCGGAAGTTTTAATTAACGAAGACGCCGGCCGTAAAAGCTTAATTGTTATGAATCCACTGTTGAGTTTAAAAAATAATGCTTTCAGATCGAAAAGTATGATTTTAATTGAGAGGAGCAATGCAAAAAAGTGAGAAATACTATTTTTTAGTATTTTGAAGACACAAATTTTAACCTGACGGCAAAAACATTTTTTTTTTCAAAAGAAGAGTCAATGCACTTACGCCCTTTAAACAATTCATGATTCATTTATTTTTCATGGAAAGGATCGCCTTATCAAAACGTTGTGAGAAGAAATGATGGAGAGAGAGAGAAAGTTATCTTAAAAATACCGATTCATTTGCTGAAGTCAAAGTAGGATTGATTTACAGTTGTTTTCATCAGAAAATATAAATAGAAATGCGCGTACGATGGCGAGATTTTTCCGAATCTCCAACGTGGTAACATCCAGATTTATAATCACAGTACCTGTGCAGAAGGCACCTGAATGCTCTCTGGAAGACCGTAAATTGAGGTGCAAATCACTTTCCAAACTTTGGATGACTTACAAAACGGACATATTCTGGATTGCATCAGCTTTTGATACCAAGATGATAGATAACCAACAATAAACAGCAATCACAAGCTGCAAAACAGACTCGCAAATTATGAGATATGCAGTACAAATACAATCAAACGCTAAACGTGACATTTAATACAGAACAGCTAAAGGAGAGCCAAACTGAAGCAGGGCACTGAACAGCGACGAGACACGAACTGCCCGCAGTGTGCTCCTCCACAAAATCCACTATGAGTGGAGGAAATCGTAAGGTCCGCCACAGTGACAACTGAAACCTCCCTCTTCTTCCTTCATGCAGGGAAATCTTGCAAAATTTTCTCCTCCAGCACTTCTTTATATGCTCCGTCAACAAACAAAGTTGTCAGTGTACTGGCATTCGCCTTGTGTTTGGCGGAACGATGACTGGGCGTTAAATGCAGCTCACTCCCCACGCTGTTTATCGCAACATAGCACATGGAGGTGGCTGTGTTCTCCGCTTCTGCTTTTAGGACAACGAAACCTCTCGGCAACTCACGTGACTCGCACTTGTAACACGCGTTTTCGACCTATGTTGTATCCGTATCGATTTTTCTCTGTCAATTTATAGTGTTGCTTATGTAGAATGTTGCTTATATCATGAAAATTCTTTGAATATCTATACATATTTCAGTTATGGGAATGTTTGAAAGATATTGTATAAATTATACTTGTGGATTTAAATAACTACTGGAATAATTGTTATATAATGTATTGTAAATGGCTTCTTCCATAGTTAGGGAACGTGGGGTTGAATGTAAAGGATGTGGGGAAGCCCCGCAGCTACGGAAGTAGCCTGGCGGAGTGGAAAAGGCGTGGATGGGGCGCAAGTGGCAACTCGTCCTTTGTGACAGGTAAAATGGTTCAAATGGCTCTGAGCACTATGGGACTTAACATCTGAGATCATCAGTCCCGTAGAACTTAGAACTACTTAAACCTAACTGACCTAACGACATCACATACATCCATGCCCGAGGCAGGATTCGAACCTGCGACAGCAGCGGTCGCGCGGTTCCAGACTGAAGCGCCTAGAACCGCTCGGCCACACCGGCCAGCGTGACAGGTAAGGAGTCTGGGCTGGGCAGTGCTGTGGTTAACACCTCGCTAGCAGTAGCGGATTAATCTACCTCATGTTGTTAGAGTTTTGAGACCAGAAGAGCTTAAGGGCAGTATTTATGGGCCTCGAATGCGGAATTTGGTGATATTATTATGAGATGGTTTTTGGCCCTGTAAAAATATAATTCCGACGCCAAGAAGATATGTAACAGGGCGGGACCAACAGTATCGCATCGCCGCCAAGTTAACAGACACTGCGAATTGCGCCACCAGTGCCACCACCCTTCCACAAGATTTTTCATATTTGGCACTCTCTAAATCGATTAGGTATTTGTGAAATTTGGTCTGATTTTAATAATAATCGTGGTGTCGCTAAAACTCTATCTTACATCAGTGATTATCCCAAATGACAAACCTGGCAGGAAGCCTATCCTTGTGAATTTAATTCCAGTGTCCTAATTTATTATGAGAAAGTGTGTTGAACATGAATTTCGTGATGTGTTTTCATTTGCACAGCATTTGCATATTTTTGAGTAGGTCGAAAGACTGCTTATCAAAGCATGTTTGTTATTTAAAGAGTTATAGTTTGTTGTGCTTTACTTAATCAATAATTAATGATAAGAATACGTACCATTTCTCATGCATACTCGTGTAGTTTTTTTAATGAGCATGTTTCTTCAAACCATGAAAGTTTAAGGGCTAGTTAGTTAATGAAGCAGCAATACAAAGGCTCCTTCAGAGCCAGTGTATTTTCATTCTGTTTAATTACTCCAAACCGAGTTTAAGAAAGACATATTTATTGTGTTACCTATTCTAATGCAAGTTGGTTGATGCATAGGCATAGAGATCCAGTACTAAACAATGACATTATAGAGTATCATCATTAACAGACCCCCCTGACTGAAATCAGAATCATTTCATGTTCTGCCCTATTCAATATTGTTACTAGTTTCATGGATGTTGGTGATTGGTTCCATAAACTGTTCATCTATTTCATGTAAGGTAGGTGTTGTTGAGAGGGATATGTTACTGTTTACTATCTCACTGGCCATTTGCTGTCTGATTTTCAAGTTTCATTTCTGTGCTGTAGTGTGAACGGGTATAAAAAAAGAGTTAAGTGTGTGTGTCAAGGAAGGATAGGTTAGCCTTAGCACTGCCTACTGCTTTATTATGTTCCGTGACACAAGAATGTCTAATTAGGCTGACGACCAATATTAATTAATTTGCTTTTGTGCTGGGACAACGTCTGTTCCCTGACCCACTCGTTTACTGTTAGTTATACTCTGCTGGAGCATTTCGGAAACGAATACCAGTTTGATTGTTCTGTTTCCATTCCGTTATCTCACGGTCAATTTTCTCAAAAATTCCTCGCAAAGGTATAACGTTAGCATCAATTGTCGTTCAAGTTAATCGGTGTTACCGTTACACACTGCTTTGAAATGCGCTTTTGAAGTGCTCTGGATTAAGAGGGACCCAAAACGGCTTACTCGCCCGACCACTGCCCGTGGGACTCCTGGATGGAAACACCACGGAATTTGGCCATTGTCTACCCAGCCCCCTAAGCCTTGCAGGTGGAACGGGCCGCCACGTTCCAACGAGTGTAGAAAACACGAGCTAAATGTCAGAATTCACAGGCCCAGTTCTTCCATTCACGAAGTTCACGAGAATACAACATAAATTGGTTATACAGGGTGTTACAAAAAGGTACGGCCAAACTTTCAGGAAACATTCCTCACACACAAAGAAAGAAAATATGTTATGTGGGCATGTGTCCGGAAACGCTTACTTTCCATGTTAGAGCTCATTTTATTATTTCTCTTCAAATCACATTAATCATGGAATGGAAACACACAGCAACAGAACGTACCAGCATGACTTCAAACACTTTGTTACAGGAAATGTTCAATATGTCCTCCGTTAGCGAGAATATATGCATCCACCCTCCGTCGCATGGAATCCCTGATGCGCTGATGCAGCCCTGGAGAATGGCGTATTGTATCACAGCCGTCCACAATACGAGCACGAAGAGCCTCTACATTTGGTACCGGGGTTGCGTAGACAAGAGCTTTCAAATGCCCCCATAAATGAAAGTCAAGAGGGTTGAGGTCAGGAGAGCGTGGAGGCCATGGAATTGGTCCGCCTCTACCAATCCATTGGTCACCTAATCTGTTGTTGAGAAGCGTACGAACACTTCGTGCATGAACCACATGTTGTGTCGTACTCGTAAAGGCACATGTTATAGCAGCACAGGTAGAGTATCCCGTATGAAATCATGATAACGTGCTCCATTGAGCGTAGGTGGAAGAACATAGGGCCCCATCAAGACATCACCAACAATGCCTGCCCAAACGTTCACAGAAAATCTGTGTTGATGACGTGATTGCACAATTGCGTGCGAATTCTCGTCTGCCCACACATGTCGATAGTGAAAATTTACGATTTGATCACGTTGCAATGAAGCCTCATCCGTAAAGAGAACATTTGCACTGAAATGAGGATTCACACATTGTTGGATGAACCATTCACAGAAGTGTACCCGTGGAGGCCAGTCAGCTGCTGATAGTGTCTGCACCCGCTGTACATGGTACGGAAACAACTGGTTATCCCGTAGCACTCTCCATACAGTGACGTGGTCAAAGTTACCTTGTACAGCAGCAACTTCTCTGACGCTGACATTAGGGTTATCGCCAACTGCACGAAGAATTGCCTCGTCCATTCCAGGTGTCCTCGTCGTTCTAGGTCTTCCCCAGTCGCGAGTCATAGGCTGGAATGTTCCGTGCTCCCTAAGACGCCGAGCAATTGCTTCGAACGTCGTCCTGTCAGGACACCTTCGTTTTGGAAATCTGTCTCGATACAAACGTACCGCACCACGGCTATTGCCCCGTGTTAATCCACACATGAAATGGGCATCTGCCAACTCCGCATTAGTAAACATTGCATAGAGCAATGAGTCGCATGTCAACACAAGCACCGAAGTCAACATTACCTTCCTTCAATTGGGCCAACTGGCGGTGAATCGAGGAAGTACAGTACATAATGACGAAACTAAAATGAGCTCTAACATAGAAATTAAGCGTTTCCGGACACATGTCCACATAACATATTTTCTTTATTTGTGTGTGAGGAATGTTTCCCCAAAGTTTGGCCGTACCTTTTTCTAACCCCTGCATATATTGTCGCTTAGTGACATATGACTCACCAGTATCGTCATACTGGATCATTCTGTCATAGCTGCTAGAGCTATAGCTTTCATCTTCAGTTGTAGTAAGTGGAATCCTTCACGCAGAGGATCAACTGAAAGGGTTGAAAACAAATAAGTCACCAGGTCCGGATGGAACTCCAGTTTAGTTTTACCGAGAGTACTCTATGGCATTTGCTTCTTAATTAGCTTGCATTTTTCGCGAATCTCTCATCCAACACAAAGTCCCAAGCGACTGGCAAAAAGCGCTGCTGTCTCCAGTATATAAGAAATGTAAATGAACAGACCCTGTAACGCCGGAAATGCATATCCTCCTATTTCCATCTATTGCACTGCAAAATTTTTTTTCCTTATTTTGTTACCTGAAGATATAACATTTCTGTGTCTTTGTATATTGTAATTGTTTTACTATTTGTATATATATGCATTTAATGTCGATGTATAATTGGTTTGTTTTGTAAATATTACACTCCTGGAAATGGAAAAAGAACACATTGACACCGGTGTGTCAGACCCACCATACTTGCTCCGGACACTGCGAGAGGGCTGTACAAGCAATGATCACACGCACGGCACAGCGGACACACCAGGAACCGCGGTGTTGGCCGTCGAATGGCGCTAGCTGCGCAGCATTTGTGCACCGCCGCCGTCAGTGTCAGCCAGTTTGCCGTGGCATACGAAGCTCCATCGCAGTCTTTAACACTGGTAGCATGCCGCGACAGCGTGGACGTGAACCGTATGTGCAGTTGACGGACTTTGAGCGAGGGCGTATAGTGGGCGTGCGGGAGGCCGGGTGGACGTACCGCCGAATTGCTCAACACTTGGGGCGTGAGGTCTCCACAGTACATCGATGTTGTCGCCAGTGGTCGGCGGAAGGTGCACGTGCCCGTCGACCTGGGACCGGACCGCAGCGACGCACGGATGCACGCCAAGACCGTAGGATCCTACGCAGTGCCGTAGGGGACCGCACCGCCACTTCCCAGCAAATTAGGGACACTGTTGCTCCTGGGGTATCGGCGAGGACCATTCGCAACCGTCTCCATGCAGCTGGGCTACGGTCCCGCACACCGTTAGGCCGTCTTCCGCTCACGCCCCAACATCGTGCAGCCCGCCTCCAGTGGTGTCGCGACAGGCGTGAATGGAGGGACGAATGGAGACGTGTCGTCTTCAGCTATGAGAGTCGCTTCTGCCTTGGTGCCAATGATGGTCGTATGCGTGTTTGGCGCCCTGCAGGTGAGCGCCACAATCAGGACTGCATACGACCGAGGCACACAGGGCCAACACCCGGCATCATGGTGTGGGGAGCGATCTCCTACACTGGCCGTACACCACTGGTGATCGTCGAGGGGACACTGAATAGTGCACGGTACATCCAAACCGTCATCGAACCCATCGTTCTACCATTCCTAGACCGGCAAGGGAACTTGCTGTTCCAACAGGACAATGCACGTCCGCATGTATCCCGTGCCACCCAACGTGCTCTAGAAGGTGTAAGTCAACTACCCTGGCCAGCAAGATCTCCGGATCTGTCCCCCATTGAGCATGTTTGGGACTGGATGAAGCGTCGTCTCACGCGGTCTGCACGTCCAGCACGAACGCTGGTCCAACTGAGGCGCCAGGTGGAAATGGCATGGCAAGCCGTTCCACAGGACTACATCCAGCATCTCTACGATCGTCTCCATGGGAGAATAGCAGCCTGCATTGCTGCGAAAGGTGGATATACACTGTACTAGTGCCGACATTGTGCATGCTCTGTTGCCTGTGTCTATGTGCCTGTGGTTCTGTCAGTGTGATCATGTGATGTATCTTACCCCAGGAATGTGTCAATAAAGTTTCCCCTTCCTGGGACAATGAATTCACGGTGTTCTTATTTCAATTTCCAGGAGTGTATTTGTATTTTTACGCTGGGTCATCCCTAGGGAAAACTATGCAATCGAAAGATTACTTCGATAGGTCGCGTGGAGAACCAAAGTGTTTAGGATCTTTGGCAGGGTTAGCTCTGTCGCGTGGAGCGCGGGCAGAGCAGAGAGAGACTGGCTGGAGTAGTGCAGTGGAGTAGGTGTGTTGTGTAACTCTCCCGCGAGTTGCCGCGCTTTCGGGGTTTGGCAGCATGTAATTGCGCTCGAATTGCTATGATAGTTTCTGACATGGTGTCGCGGACGGGAAGCATTATCTGGCGCACACCAATGCGCCCGTTTCGGTTGGAGACCGTGTCGAGAAGAAGGCGCGCCAACATCCAGCTTCTGCAACAGCGACAGCCGACAATGAGTGACTGTCGCCACCTCCTTGATCGACGAGTTCAAACCTTCAATCAACCAACAAGCAAGACTGGTAGCACGTAAAGTTTTAGAACTGTATGGCAGACCTCAGCTTTTCAAACTCCTCAAATCACAAAATTACAGCAACGTAGCATGAACCTTTGTTGCTCATTGTCCCAATTGCATTACTAGGCAGGGTCCCTTCCTTTTCCGAAATGAACTCGAGTGTCGTTGAAATTCAAACGCCAGCATTAAAGTAATATCATTCCATCTCACTGCTTTAATTTCAAAGTTCAGTTAAGGTGTTCATAGATGGCTACAATATTTAGATTACACAAGCACAAATTAAGAGTGCGAGTTTTGCTAGCATATTTTAGCTTACCTGTGACTGCAGCTCAGCTTGGTACGTACTAAATGTTACTATTGTTAATTGTCCAGAATCATTTAATTCAAGTTCGAAGTTAAATCTCTTATTTCTATATTGCATAGATTCAAGTGGCTTTTGAAATGATTGTTGAGGTAGCCCAAGACTAACCTTATTTTATTGAATTTCGTAGTGTTTCAGAAACAAAGTTCACTATTAATTTCAGTCACTAAATGAACTTTCAATTTTCCGGTTTTATTAATTCTTTTGCTAAATTAAGTCAGAGTGTAGCGAAATTTACTGCTTCTGACAAACATTTAGTTTTCACGCAACACTTGTCAACCTTCAGTTGCCACGCTTTTAGTGCTAATTATATGTGCATTAATCTTTCATTTTCAGTTATTATAGTAGTTGTCCACAGGACTGGCGACCGTAATTTTCCCCAAATCTCAAATATGTAATTAACGCCGATTAATTGTTAACATAACGACCGCACATTTACTTTCTTTATTAATTTTACCCTTTTCTCAAAATTAATTTCCACCAATTTCATTTGCATTTTTCCTTTCATTTAGATGTAACCCTTTCCTCCCTCTTTACCGACAAATTAACTTCGGTGACGATTGCTTTTCCCAAATTTCCATTAGGTACACGCGGTTTAATTTTTCACTGTCATTAAGGTCGATAAGTGAGGGGGAGGTTACAACCCGCCAAATTAGAGATCCATATACTTAACATCGGTTTGCTGTGGAAGTTTTTAACATATTCTCACTTCGAATATACTAAATTTCCTTGAGACGGTAAAGCATCGCTCGTCCGAAACTCAGCTTGCCCTTTCCGCGCACAATATCTAGCGAACGATGGATGGAGAACAACAGGCAGATTCCATAGTCCCAGATTTCCGGAAGGGGTCTGAAACGTTGCCTCACTGCAGACTGGTAACTAAGGTACGAGCATACGGAATATGCTGCCAGATATGTCAGGGGCGCAAGCTGCAACATCGTCGCGAATAAAACAGTGACCCGAAAATAATAGTGACCCAACACTGTCTGTTGACAAAACGTTTGTGACCATAGACGTAAAGTAAAGGAAATTTATATGTGAGTGGGTCGAAGACTTTTTCAGTAATGGAATACAGTACGTTCTACTCGACGGATAGTGTTCATCATAAACAAGAGGACGACTCAGACAAGATTTCTAGTTGGTGTGCTCAATAGCAGCTTGCTCTAAATGTAGAAAAAATGTAAGTTAATGCCGACGAGTAGGAAAAACAATCCCGTAATGTCAGAATACAGAATTGGTAATGTGCTGTTTTGATACAGTCACTTGGATTAAAGATGTAGGGTAACTTTGCAGAGCGATACGAAATGATACAAACACATGACGATAGTAGTAGGTAAGGCGAATGGTCGATTTCGATTGGCTGGGAAAATTTTAGGAAACTATCGTTCTTCTGAAAAAAAAAGACTGCGTAAGGAACACCAGTCCGACCCATTATTGACTTATGGTCGACTATTTAGTATCACCACCAAGTCGGACTAAAGGAAAATGTCCAAACTATTCACAGGTGTGCCTCAAGATTTGTTTCTGGTAGGTTCGATCAACACACGCGTATTACGGAGATGCTTTGAGAACTCAAAGGCGAATCTCTGGAAGGAAGACGACGTTCTTTTCACACAACGCTACTGACAGAATTTGAAAACTGACTTTTGAAGTTGACTACAGAACGATTCTACTTCTGCCAACGTCAATTTCGCTTAAGGACCACCACGTAGGTAACATACGACATTAGAGCTTGTTCGCAGGCACATATACAGCCATTTTTCACTCGCTCTGTTTGCGAGTGGAACAGGTGAGTTCAGGGAGAAGAAATAAAAACTTTGAGTTTTGCTGGGAACATTGTAATTTTGTTACTGGCGGCAAGAGTCATGGAAGAGCAGTTGAAGGGAATGAACAGAGTCTTGAAAGAATAATATGAATACCACCAAAAGAAAAACAAGGGTAGGAGGCTAGTCGAATGAAATCAGGTGGTGCTGAGAGAATTACGTTAGGAAACGAGGCACTGACAGTAGTAGAAGAATTTTGTTTATGAAATGTAGACTAGCAATGGTAAGGAAACCGAATCTGAAGAAGAAAAAATGCTAATATCGAATATTGATTTCAACTTTACGAAGCCTTTTCTGAAAGTATTTGTATAAAGTGTAACCATATATGGAAGTGAAACATGGCCGATAGACAGTTTAGGCAACAAGAGAATAGAAGCTTTTGAAATATGGTGCTACAGAATAATGCTGAAGATTAGATGTGCAGATCACAAAGGTAAGAACGCAGTATGTTGTCCTAGAAGACGAGTGTTCTACAGGGTCGAGGGTATCGTCAGAGGTGCCACACGGAAGTGTGGCAAGTCCGCTATTTATCTCTACATACATAAATGGCTTGGCGGACAGGGTTGGCAGCAGTCAGCGGTTCTTCTACTGATGATGCTGTGATTTACGGTAAGGTGTCGAAGTTGAGTGAGCGTATGGGGATACAAGACGACTTAGACAAAATGACGAATAGCAGCTAACTCTAAATGTAGCAAAATGTAAGTTAATGCAGATGAGTAGGAAAAACAAACCCATAATGTTGGGATACAGTATTACTAATGTCCTGTTTGACACAGTCACGTAGTTTAAACACCACGGCGTAACGTTGCACAGCAATATGAAATGAAACGAGTATGCGAGGTTTGTGGTAGGAATGCCGAATGATGGATTTGGGTTTATTGGGAGTATTTTAGGACAGTGTGGTCCATTTGTAAAAGAGACTGTATATAGGACTTACTTCCCCCCCCCCCTCCCCCACACTTAAGTCTCGCGTAATGACCGAAGGAAAAAATTCGAGAAATTAGAGCCTAAACAGACGCTCACCGACAATCATTCTTCCCACTCGTTATTCGCGAAAGGAGCAGGGTTGATGCGCTCAGTTAGCGGTACAAAAGTATCCTCCGCAACACACCATTAGGTGGCTTGTATGGTGTAGATGTAGGACGCTAGTGTGATCTATTCTTGAGTACTGCTCGGGAGTTTGGGATCCGTACCATGTCGGATTAAAGACTGACAATGAACCAGCTCAGCGGCAGGCTGTTAGATATGTTACCTGTAATTGGATGAGGAATTCCGCTATTTTTTTTTTTTTTTTTTTTTTTTTTTTGCAGAAAGCGGAGCTCCTCATCCAATATTCTTAGCACTCACGGAAATAAGAAGGACCGCAGCACCACAATATGATTACTGTTACTGGTAGGTTCGAACAACATGCAAATGTTATGGAGATGGTTCGGGAAGTCAAATTTGAATATCTGGGGAGACGGTGAAGATTTTTTCGAGGAACGTTATAGAGTAAATTTAAAGACAGCTACCTCCAACATACATTGCGCGTAAGGACCACGAAGATAAGATATGATAAGTCACAGCTGATACAGAGGCATACGGACTTTCGCTTTTGAGAGTGGAACAGGAAAGGGAATGATTAATAATGGTACAGGGTACCCTCTGTCACGCACCGTACACTGGCTTGCGGAGTGTCTTTGGTGATGTAGATGTAATGAAGAAGTACTGAATAGAATTGGGGAAAAATTTGTGGCATATCCTGACTAGAAGAAGGGATCGAAGGGATCGGTTGACAGGACACATTCCGAGGCGTAAAAGGATCACCAATTTATTACTGGAGGTAAGTGGGGGAGGGGGGGGGGCAGCCAAAAATCGTATAGGGAGACCAAGAGATGAATACAATAAGAAGATTCACAAGGACGTAAGTTGCGTACCTATTCGGAGATGAAGAGGTTTGCATAGGGAGGAGAGCTGCATCAAAACAGCCTTCCAACTGAAGGCCACAACAACATACAAGGTGGACCATAACGGGGAATAGCTCGGGATATAAATGAGATACAGCAAGCCATTTGAGATGAAAGTTGCAAGTGGCAAAGAGGGTCACGCATTGCTACTAATGGCCATGATTTTTAACGTAATTTTCAAGAAGATTTGGAGGTTAAAGAGATTTTTTTTAATGAGAACCCTAATATTTTATTTAAGATTTGAAAAGAGCGGCAATTTTTACGTATGAAATGATACATTATTCGGGTTCAACGAAGATCAAATAAGTAAATATATTTTAGTTGTAGTAGGGTTTAATTCGGACAGACGAGGGACAAACACTTGGTGGTCACGCTGAGAACACACTCAATGGTAAATTACCAGGTAAAAAGTGAAAGCCACGAGAACTCTTCAGATCAAGCACCCCGAGCAATGAGTGGCGAGGGGATTCACTCAATGACTTGTAAATCCATGATCTATGTTTTATTTATGTCTGTTCTGTCCTGCAAATGTCAAAATAACGTTTGTAGTTGATATAGATTTATTCTTGCCAATAAACATGTTAATTAATATTTCGCACTTTCCAAAACCGAAGTCATGAATACGGGTTTCCTTGAAACGAAACTCAACCTTCGAATGACCTTCGATAATTGCCTTTAAGATCATGATTATTGGTGATTATACATAACCTTTTATGGCC
This sequence comes from Schistocerca piceifrons, assembly GCF_021461385.2. Lineage (NCBI taxonomy): Eukaryota > Metazoa > Arthropoda > Insecta > Orthoptera > Acrididae > Schistocerca > Schistocerca piceifrons. The sequence continues at coordinate 853,712,385 of NC_060140.1, read as the reverse complement.
CTTCCAATTTGTATCTAACATTATATTTTGCTGTATTCCTCCTCTATACGGAGTTGATCCCTGCTAGAACTAAAAACATATTTGCTTATTTGACCTTCATTGAACCTTGCCATGACCTTGAATGTAGTATCATTTCATTCGTAAAATTTCGAATCCCTTTTAAGAAATTCGATTTAAGCTCCAAATCATCTTGAAAATCATGTTCAGGGACACGGCCATTAGTAGCTACTGCTTTTATCTAAAACATTTTGTTGTATCTCATCTCTGTCTCGAATTGTTCCACATCTTGGATTAAAATGGTCCAACCTGTTTATCGGTATGCATGCGACAGGGTACGTGCCTAATATGTTCCAAAACGCAGCTCATAAAAATGAGATTTTCCGTTGCTCATACCTTGGGTCTGTCGGTAATAAAAAGATAAAGTTTTCTGCATAGCCTTTGGGGCTAGGGATTATTTGTATGCCTGACAGAAGGATCGTCTTAATGTCACTGTCCAACAGTACAGGGTCAAAGGATGAATACCACACACTTCCACCTGTTCAGGCAAAAGGAGCTTATCGGTTGGGTCTTTTTGCATTTGACGTGGTGTACGGTGTCCTTGGTGGTACTTATGAAGGCAACATTAGTTCATGGCGGTTCCTTGAAAAAGCCCATAAAAAGGGTTTTTTCCTATATTTTCGCCGTCACCAACAGACCAAAACCCAGCCGAGGATTCCAAGACTGCTATGCACTGCAAATGGATGAAATTTTTGCTATATATTCCACAGATCTTGATCTCGAACAACCTTGAAAATTTTCTTTATATCTTTATTCGTTTCCAAGATACAAAGGTACCATACTTCTTCATGTGAAATCTGGTACGAGACGAAATCAAATAATAATAATTTCAAGAGTATTTTCCCTAAAAATTTGTCTAGAAGAGCCATCTCCCCTTTTTCCTTATCCGTTATCAAGAAACACCCCAAAAACCTAGCCGTGGATTCCGAGACGGCTATGCACAGCAGATCGCTGTAATTTTTACGATGTAAATCCAAGATCCCTATCTCGAACAACCTTGAAAATGTTCTCAACATCTTTATCCATTTCCGAAATACAGAGGATAAAAGCTACCCTACTTGTACAAGTAAAATACGCACATAAAAACCTGGTGTGAGGCGAAAATGTAGTTTATAAAGTAACGTAGCACGGAGAAATGTGGTGCAAAGTGTCTCGGTTATCAAACCCATGTTGCAGCAATGAGACACATACAAAATATTTTGCATGTAGAAACCGGTCTGAGGTTTGGATTAGAGTTCCGTTATTTAAATTTCACGTAAGTTAACTATCTAAATTTTACTGACCGATCCATTTCTTTTCGTATGAGTTTCATGCACTGCTGCGGCAGATAAAAGAAAGGAACGAGCCGTAAAATGCTCCTATCGGAGCACAAAGAATGCGAATATGTTCCTGTTCATGTAGAAGACTCTGACTGAAAATTGGGGTACCAGCTGCTTCATTCTACCTTCCTCAGCAACTTTAAAAATTTTTAGAACAATTTTGCCATGCCCTTTTTTATGCTGAGAGAGAAGATGACAATGGCAGTGTCAAAGAGACGGAAAAGTAATAAATGCTGGAAGACAGTAGACATTTGTTGTGTTATGGAATGAGCGAAGGAGACAGAGATAGTGTGAGAGAAAGAGAGAGATACAGTGGCAGTGTAACATAATTGACTGTGACAGAATAGTGCTAGGAAAAGAATGAATCAGACAGTAACAGGGGGGTGGTGGGGGGAGGAAGAATAAAGGGAAAGAGAAAGTGGAAGTGGGTGAGAGCTGGTGACAAGGAAAGACCGAGTACATGACAATGGCAGCAAGGAAGAGAGAGACTGTGACAGTGAGAAGAGACAGCAGCAGTAGGATGGAAAGAATGTGTTATTAGCAGTAAGAGAGAGCAAGAGAGAGAGAGAGAGACAGTGACAGTGAATGGAGACTATATTAGAGTATGAAGTAAGTTGTACATCTAAAAACAAAGTGAATATCGTTGCATGCCAGGGTTTTTGGGACAATTTTTACAGGTTCTGAGGGAGATAGACTGAGGCAGTCTTTTAAATAAACGGGAACATATTCGCGTTTTGTGTGAGCCATGGGTCATTTGAACGATTCCTTTAATTCCTTTATCGAAATTATATGAAACGAGTCGATTTACTAGTTTGTAGACGTCATTAGTGTTAACGTTAGTGAAAAAGTTATTTTTTAAAGGTATAATTACAGCGTTCCGCATCCACAATGGATATAAGTTTCCTTATTTTTTTTATTCATACTTATGCAAGAACACTTAAAAACAAGGTATTTATTTTTGTTATTTGTTTTTTATTTTATTATTTTATTTGTGTATTTTTTTACTGTCGACGTGTTTTTAAATTAAAAATTTGTCCATGAAATAGAAGGAGTTGTGCAGGAGAAACTTAAAACTAGCTTTGGCAGCTGTCAGAGGTTTTAGGTTATTCGGCAAACGATAAAAATGTTTGTTGCTGCATACTGAACACCTTTCTGAGCCACCGACAGCTTTATTTGTTGGTGATAAAGACCATTACTTTCCTCTAGTATTGTAGGTGTGCACATCACTGTTCTCCTCAAATTGTGATGAATTATTTACGACAAATTTCATCAGTGAATGTATGCAACGTGATGGTGCAGATAAAATGCGTAACTCATTGAGACGACCATTGGTGAACGCCACATGTTATTCTTACTGCTCGCTTTAGTTCAATCAATACTTTCATTGTAAGTAGTGAGTCACCATAGAAAAATTATTCCATAAGACATCATTGATTGGAAATATGAAAAATATGACACAAAGTTTATTCGTTTGTTTCCAAAAAAAATGGTTCAAATGGCTCTGAGCACTATGGGACTTAACATCTATGGTCATCAGTCCCCTAGAACTTAGAACTACTTAAACCTAACTAACCTAAGGACATCACACAACACCCAGCCATCACGAGGCAGAGAAAATCCCTGACCTCGCCGGGAATCGAACCCGGGAACCCGGGCGTGGGAAGCGAGAACGCTACCGCACGACCACGAGATGCGGGCGTTTGTTTCCAGGACTACAAGTTATACAAAGAGGAAAAGTTGTTGAACATAATTGTTTGAGCATCTCAGTAATATACTTATTCCAGCTCTAGTTTTCAGCAATATGTACACCCAAAAATTTGGAGTATTCTACCCCATTTACTGACTCCTGTTCATGTACAATATCAGTTATTGGTATGCCTCCATCGGTTTAACAGAACTGAATATAAAGCACTCTCTCAAAAGTTAGGGAGAATACATTTTCAGAGAAAAACTTAATAATTCTTTGAAAAACATCATAAACAATCTCGTCTGTTGATGTTTCTATGATGGGATTTATTACGGCGCAAGTGTCGCCTGCAAAGAGTACCAAATCTGCAAGTTTAATTTTAAGCGGAAGGTTGTATACATGTCTAAGGAATACGAGTGGTCTCTGTGAGAGTAACTTTGTTATTTCTCCCCAGTAACTAAAATTTTATACCCTTCCAACATTGAATTGTTCAACACAACTTTTGCATTTCCTTGTTATATATGATTCAAACCATCTGTGTGTAAAGGTAACAATTCCATAAAACCTGGCTCCTTCTAATAATGTAGCATGATCTCCATACTTAGACTCATTGGAAAGATCACAAAAGATTCGGACTGCCGATATTGTTCTTAGTCTGTACTTTGTCCTATTTAAAAGATCGCTGTAGGCATTATTCTAGTTGAAGCTCTTACTATTGTCTTCGAGTAATGGATGATCAGATAGCCATGCTGAGCATGAGGTTGGCTTACTTTGGTGTAAACGTATACATGCATTCACATGACGTTCGTCGTCGCTTTTCTGAATACTAATGATGCCAATAGGAAAGGTAAATGGGCTATGATCTTTGTGTGCCACATGTGTAGACCTTGGAAACAAGGGTAACGGTATGAAACGATATTAATTTTATTTTATAATATGAAGAGCAGTGCTGACATGAGGCGCTATTGAGTAAGAGGACCAGTCACATCTACATACATATTCTGCAAGCCACCATACGGTTACTAGCAGACGGTATCCTGTATCACTAGTAGTTAATTCCATTCCTGTTCCACTCGCAAACGGACCTAGAGAAGAAAGACTGTCTATAAGCCTACGCACTGGCCCTAGTTTCTCTTATCATATCTTCGCGGTCCTCACACGAAATGTACGTTGGTGGCAGTAGAATCGTTCTGCAGTCAGCTGCAGACGCCTTTTAAATCTTCTCGTGTTCTGTGAAAATGACTTCGACTCCCCTCTTTGGATTCCGATTGGATTTCCCGAAGCATCTCCGTAACGCTCGCGTGTTGATCGAACCTACTGGTAAGAAATCCAACAGCCTGCCTCTGAAATGCATAGATGTCTCCCTTTAATCCGACCTGGTACGGATGTCAAACACTCGAGCAGTACTCAAGAATGGGTCGCACCAGTGTTGTATTCACGGCCTCCTTTACAGATGATCCACTCTTTCCTAAAATTCTCTTTCCTAAAATTCTCCCCATTTGCCTTACCTACCATCATCCTCACATGCTCGTTCATTTCATATCGCTTGTGTCAAGCAGCACCCTACTAATGTTGTATTTGAAAATTACGGGTTTGATTTTCCTATTCGTCTGCATTAACTTATATTTTTTGCACATTTAGAATCAGATAAATTAGAAATTTTGCATAAGTCATCTTGTATCCCCCTACACTCACTCAACCTCGACACGTGTTCCCGTACACTAGAGCGTCATCAGAAGACACCTGCAGATTTCTGCTGATCCCGTCCGTCACACCAAAGTGGACTGAAAAAAGTTCTCGGGCTTCACAACGTGTGCAAATGCCTCACACGCAGACATCATATAAAAAGAATACTAGACAGTTTGGTGCATGGTGAAAGATAAGCGGATTATCTGCTCCAACCACTGTATATTTGTCCTCATAAAAAGTCAAGAGGACCAGATGATTTCATGATTGCCGAGGCGATACTAGCATCACGAACACTGTGAAACGACCAATACAAAAACACAGAAAAAGGAACTCACAAAGCAAAGTGTGATATAATTATAGCGCAGCGCCACAAGAGCAAAATCAGGAATGACAAATTACAAGTCGATAGTTGTTATAATGCTATTAGGTAATGCTTTCTCTGCCAGATGGTATCTCTCGTCAGCCAAGATAAAGTATTCTTGGCCAGTTATCATGTTTTACATTGTTTATAACGGTAACGAAAGAATTTACGGTAGCCATTAATCCTGAAAAGAAATTAACTTGTGAAGTTGTTTCGGAGTTTGCTCATGATTTGCCTCGAAATAGTTACTGTATTTATCTTAACAACTAGAACACTACCCCAGATTCGGCTGACAAACTAATTGCTTCATGTGTGCATTTCTTATGCAGTTGACACATTGCACATTATAACTGTTACCGTGAGATCGATCAATGGAAACATAAGTAACTAACTAACGACTAAGTACAGCGCCATTCTACGGCACAACGCAGCAGAACATAAAAACTGAAAAGTGAAGGAGGACGTGCAGAAACGAGCAGATGTTGAACAAGTACAAGGATGAGAGAGACGTCATTATAGTTAACACTGTCCATGACGATACATTTCGAGAAGTAAATGCAAAGAACTGCATTGTGCAAACGTCACAAGTTGTCACAGATTACAACAAGAATATGGGACGCGATGATAAAAGCGATTCCGAGTAGCAAGAATATCAAATGGCCAGACGAAGGTGACACAACTTTTTCAGAAGCTTTTCGACATTTTTCTGTATATTGCTTGCCTCAGTGCATATATTCTATGCAAAAAAACATGACGGCGGAAAAGCAGATTGAAACTGGTGATTAATCTCGGGGAAGATTCTGCTGTATCCTATGCACAACAAGGGTCGTCAACTTGTTCGCCTCGAACATTAAAAGCTGCTCGTCTTATAGCCAGGCATTTTCTAGAAATTGTACACTGAAGTAAAAGCCAAAAAGGACGATTGGAGTATGCATGAGAAGACACCCGCAGAATGTGAAGTTGCTGTCCATATAACACCATGTTTTCATCTCATTCACTCATAATATGACATGTATCTACATCTAAATCCATACTCCGCAAGCCACCTGACGGTGTGTGGCGGATGGTACCTTGAGTACCTCTATCGGTTCTCTCTTCTATTCCAGTCTCGTATAGTTCGTGGAAAGAAAGATTGTCCGTATGCCTCTGTGTGGGCTCTAATCTCTGATTTTATCCTCATGGTCTCTTCGCGAGATACACATAGGAGGGAGCAATATACTGCTTGACTCCTCGGTGAAGGTATGTTCTCGAAACTTCAACAAAAGCACGTACCGAGCTGCTGAGCGTCTCTACTGCAGAGTCTTCCACTGGATTTTATCTATCATCTCCGTAACGCTTTCGCGATTACTAAATGATCCTGTAACGAAGCGCTCTGCTCTCCGTTGGATCTTCTCTATCTCGTCTATCAACCCTAACTGGTACGGATTCCACACTGCTGAGCAGTATTCAAGCAGTGGGCGAACAAGTGTACTGTAACCTATTCCTTTTGTTTTCGGACTGCGTTTCCTTAGGATTCTTCTAATGAATCTGTCTGGCATCTCCATTACCGACGATCAACTTTATATGACCATTTCATTTTAAATCACTCCTAATGCCTACTCCCAGATAATTTATGAAATTAACCGCTTCCAGTTGCTGACCTGTTATATTGTAGCTAAATGATAAGGGATCTTCCTTTCTATGTATTCGCAGCACATTACACTTGTCTACACTGAGATTCAATTGCCATTCCCTGCACCATGCGTCAATTCGCTGCAGATCCTCCTGCATTTCAGTACAATTTTCCATTGTTACAATCTCTCGATAAACCACAACATCATCCGCAAAAAGCCTCAGTGAACTTCATATGTTATCCGCAAGTTCATTTATGTATAATGTGAATAGGAACGGTCCTACGACACTCCCTTGCGGCACACCTGAAATCACTCTTACTTCGGAAGACTTCTCTCCATATAGAAGGCATGCTGCGTTCTGTTATCCAATCACACAATTGGTCTGATAGTCCATATGCTCTTACTTTGTTTATTAAAAGAATGAGGGGAACTGTATCGAACGCCTTGCGGAAGTCAAGAAACACGGCAACTACCTGGGAACCCGTGTCTATGGCCCTCTGAGTCTTGTGGCCGAATAGCGCGAGCTGGGTTTCACACGATCGCCTTTTTCGAAACCCATGCTGAGTCCTACAGAGTAGATTTCTAGTCTCCAGAAAAGTCATTATACTCGAACATAATACGTGTTCCAAAATTCTATAATTGATCGACGTTAGAGAAATAGGTCTATAGTTCTGCACATCACTTCGACGTCCCTTCTTGAATACGAGGATGACCTGTGCCCTTTTCCAATACTTTGGAACGCTACGCTCTACTAGAGACCTACGGTACAAAAAGGGGGGCAAGTTCCTTCGCGTACTGTGTGTAAAATCGAACTGGTATCCCATCAGGTCCAGCGGCCTTTCCTCTTTTCAGCGATTTTAATTGTTTCTCTATCCCTCTGTCGTCTATTTCGATATCTACAATTTTGTCATCTGTGCGACAATCTAGAGAAGGAACTACAGTGCAGTCTTCCTCTGTGACATGCAGTTACGGGAAAATTAAATTATACTTCGCTCTTTAATACTTTGTGTTCGAAACAAATCCACGTTAGTTTTGGTCCACAAGGTAAAATCAGCAACGAAATGTTTATATTACTGTGCAAGGCAGGTGGCAGAGGCAGAGGAGCGTGCACGAGAAACGCCACCTGTCCGGAAAAGGCGCCGCCCTGGTGGAGGGGAAGGCCGACGTTGCGGGGTGAGCTGAGGCGCAGCCGGTGTTCCTCGTTAAGCTGCCCCTCCGTCGCGGCTGACGGCAGCCCGCGCTACACGGCTCGCTACTCGCTGGCCGGCACCTGTGGCCCAGGGGTCGATTGCCAGGGGCCGGGGCGCGCTAATGTCGTCCTGTTTACAGGCTGCAGAGGCCGGCAGGTGTAGGCCTGCAGGTGCTTTGCCGTCAACACTGCGCCACGGCGGCAAAACACCTGGGGAGAACTCCGAAAACATGCGCAGGTGCGTAAAAAAGCCGCCAGCTGGGAACTGTTTCCTACCTACTTTCCCAGTTACCTGCAAAATGGGCAGTGGGTGCTTTGTATCGCAGTATCTAGGGTAGTTCACGAACGGCAAAAGCCCTGTGGCAGACTTCAAGTACCGAGAAAGAAAGGCTTTTTACAATTTGTGCAAAAATCATCCTCCCCCCTCCTCACCTCACCCCATTAACCGCGGACCTTGTCGTTGGTGGGGAGGCTTGCGTGCCTCAGCGATACAGACAGCCGTACCGTAGGTGCAACCTCAACGCAGGGTATCTGTTGAGAGACCAGAGAAATGTGTGGTTCCTGAAGAGTGACAACAGCCTTTTCAGTAGTTGCAGGGGCAACAGTGTGTATCATTGATTGATCTGTCCTTGTAACACTAAGCAAAACGGCCTTGCTTTGTTGATACTGCGAAGGCACAAAGTAAGGGGAAACTACAGCCATAATTTTTCCCGAGGGCATCCAGCTTTACTGTATGGTTAAATGACGATGGCGTCCTCTTGGATAAAATATTCCGGAGGTAAAATAGTCCCCCATTCGGATCTCTGGGCGGGGACTACTCAGGAGGACGTCGTTATCAGGAGAAAGAAAACGCGTTCTACAGATCGGAGTGTGGAATGTCAGATCCCTTAATCGAGCAGGTAGGTTAGAAAATTTGTTGTTGTTGTTGTGGTCTTCAGTCCTGAGACTGGTTTGATGCAGCTCTCCATGCTACTCTATCCTGTGAAAGTTTCTTCATCTCCCAGTACCTACTGCAGCCTACATCCTTCTGAATCTGCTTAGTGTATTCACCTCTTGGTCTCCCTCTACGATTTTTACCCTCCACGCTGCCGTTCAGTACTAAATTGGTGATCCCTTGATGCCTCAGAAATGTCCTACCAACCGATCAGTTCTTCTACTCAAGTTGTGCCACAAACTCCTCTTCTCCCCAATTCTATTCAATACCTCCTCATTAGTTATGTGATCTACCCATCTAATCTTCAGCATTCTTCTGTAGCACCACATTTCGAAAGCTTCTATTCTCTTCTTGTCCAAACTATTTATCGTCCATGTTTCACTTCCATACATGGCTACAAGCCATACAAATACTTTCAGAAACAACTTCCTGACACTTAAATCAATACTCGATGTTAACAAATTTCCCTTCTTCAGAAACGCTTACCTTGCTATTGCCAGTCTACATTTTATATCCTCTCTACTTCGACCATCATCAGTTACTTTGCTCCCCAAATAGCAAACCTCCTTTACTACTTTAACTGTCTCATTTCCTAATCTAATTCCCTCAGCATCACCCGACTTAATTCGACTACATTCCATTATCCTCGTTTTGCTTTTGTTGATGTTAATCTTATACCCCCCTTTCAAGACACTGTCCATTCCGTTCAACTGCTCTCCCAAGTCCTTTGCTGCCTCTGACAAAATTACAATGTAATCGGCGAACCTCAAAGTTTTTATTTCTTCTCCGTGGATTTTAATACCTATTAGGAACTTTTCTTTTGTTTTCTTTACTGCTTGCTCAATATACAGATTGAATAGCATTGGGGAGAGGCTACAACCCTGTCTCACTCCCTTCCCAACCACAGCTTCCTTTTCATGTCCCTCGACTGCCATCTGCTTTCTGTACAAATTGTAAATAGCCTTACGCTCCCTGTATTTTACCCCTGCCACCTTCAGAATTTGAAAGAGAGTATTCCAGTCAACATTGTCAAGAACTTTCTCTAAGTCTACAAATGCTAAAAACGTAGGCTTGCCTTTCCTTAATCTTTCTTCTAAGATAAGTCGTAGGGTCAGTATTGTCTCACGTGTTCCAACATTTCTACGGAATCCAAACTGATCTTCCCGAGGTCAGCTTCTACCAGTTTTTCCATTCGTCTGTAAGGAATTCGCGTTAGTATTTTGCAGCTGTGACTTATTAAACTGATAGTTCGGTAATTTTTACATCTGTCAACACCTGCTTTCTCTGGAATTGGAATTATTATATTCTTCTTAAAGTCTGGGGGTATTTTGCCTGTCTCATACATCTTGTTCACCAGATGGTAGAGTTTTGTCAGGACTGGCTCCCCCAAGGCTGTTCTCCTCTATATTCGCTTCCTGCTTCTTAGTTTTAACTCTTAGTGCCCTGTTAATCAGCCGGAACAATCTTTAGCTTTTCTTCCTTTCGTTGGCAACACCTCGTTTAAAATAGCAAGAATCCTCCGAAAATTTCAGGTAAAGGTGGTTTTCCGCCCACCATCGAAGATTGCGGACCTTGTGGGATCAGTTAAGGACCATCTGTTACTACGAAAGGCCGGTATTTACAAGATACCGTGCCAATGTGGTATGGCTTACATAGGTCAAACCACACGCACCGTGAAATAACGCTGCACTGAACATTAACGTTACACCCGCCTTTTGCGGCCAAGCAAGTCCGCTATTGCTGAACATTGTATTTCTACTGGACATTCAATGGAGTATGAGAAAACAATGATTTTGTCCACAGCAACGTCTTTCTGGGACTCCATTATTAAAGAATCCGTAGAAATACGACTGGAGGGAAAATCTGTTAAACCGTGACAGCGGCTACCAGCTGGACAGTGCATGGAATCCCATCATCTCCACGATTTGCTCAAATCGTAGACGACAGAGTGCGTCGACGGCCGTGGCAAACAGCAACGCAGAGGGCGACTGAGTTCCGCTATTCCACCAGCGAGGGCGCTGCCAGCGGGCAGTGTGGTTCAACTATCAAGTTTTCGACACATGCGCAGAATAGTTACAGTACGCTATATATTGCGGAACGGAGGACGTTTTCGCCGTTCACCGTCACACTCCATTGTTCACCAGTGCCATCGACATCTTCAGTGTTTGTGCCTCGTGTCAACAGTTTGTAGTGTGCATTGTCTTCGAGTGTGAACGGCTTCATGTTTTTTTTATGTTCATGTGTCTACTGTTTTTCTCCCGCCGTTTTGTTCCAACCCATGTGTCTTCTCTGTTTTATCATTTTACTATCTTTGGCTGAAGAGCGGCGTATTGTGCTGCTGCCAGCCTACCTGTTATACTGGTATTAAAATCACAATAAAGAAAAAAAAAGACGTTTTCGCCAGTCTGCGACGGCTCAGCTGAAGATGACTGGCAGGTGCCCAGTTGAGATATCGTGCGAAGTATTGAACGACGACCGGCTGCAAGCCCGAAATTTGTTTGAACAGTCAATTCACCGGGAAAATTTTAAAATTCACAGGCTACGTACACATCTGGAATTTGCAATCTTTCGTAAAAGGAACAAATTGTCCAAACGATTGATTCTCCCCAATGACTGCAGTGTTTAACAATAATAATAAATGTAAAGATCTCTTACAGCAAGCCAGCCGCTGATTACCAGGACGAAGGACTCCACCAAAGATTCTATTTGGCTGATTTTTTTACCTCTATACACGCAATGAAATCTTATATTAAAAACTATACATAGATAAAGGAGAGAAAGAGAGAGAGCGAATGAAAGTAGAGATAATACTAATAATCCTCCATTAGTCTAATTTTTCGCTTGTCTTATCACGGATCAGCCAAGAACTGGGAGGGCCACACTTTACTGTATAGACTTATGTGTGAAGGTGAAGGGATCTTAAAGACAACAGATACACGTCTATACGGACAAGACATTACACAGAGATAGCGGCTAGCTGCATTGATGATCCATTCTTAGATAAAGAGACGGCAACTTATTATCAGAACATTTTAAAATGTTGTTCAGTTGAAGTATAAGCTTTTTTTATTAAATGTTATTTGATATTTGAACATTGATTATTTGTGTTCATGTTAGATATAGGAAGTGTTTTGATTGGCATGTCCCAGTTGCATTTATCTGTATGTGTACATTAAGAAAATAGACACGGAAGTACTCTCGTGTGAAGGAAGTTACATTTAGTGACAGTAGAACATTTATATGGTTTTAACTAGCACAATGTTTAGGATGAGTCAAGCAGAGCAAAGCAGCACGCATCAGCCTTCAGCTGTTAGCACTGATAATAACGAAGCAGTAAGAAGTGTTGTAGCACCGATGGCTACAGACAGCGCAACAGAACGACCTGTAGACACGGCTGCGGGTGTAACAGCGAGTACGCAGCAGGGATTAGATCCATTGGTAATTATCATAAGACAGATGCAGATGATAACCGAGAGCATGAATACTTTGAAAACCGACATTAATGCGAAATTAGCCTCAGTTAATGAAGGGCAGGAAAATCTGAAAAACGATATTAAAGCACAATTAGTGACAGTCACTCAAACTCAAGAAGAGATGAAATTAGTCCAGACTGAGATTAAGCAGCAGTTACAAAACAGTTTTTCCGAATTAGAGCAGCGGATAGAGGCGAAGACCAAGAAACTCAAAGATCAGGCCGAATAGACGGAACGAAAATTAACTGCACAAATAGAATTGGTGAAAGCACAATGTGAGGAATCTACTCAGCGCGCACATGTCGAAATGAAGGAGTATGTGGCTATTAAGATAGATACCGTACGGGAACAAGTGGAAATGGTTCCGAAATTAGTACAAAAGCAAGACGCCATGACATGTGCAATTGCGCAACTTCCTGAACTGGCACGTACACAGACTAACCTAAAGGAAAGCGTTGAACATCTGACAGAGCGTCAAGACGTTATAGACCACCAAATTAACGTATTAACGTGTAAATTATCCGAAATCACATTAGAAAACAAAAGGCTAATGTGTGAAAACGTTGAGCAAAATGTTAAGCCAGCATTCCAGAGTTTATCTGGCAAACAGGAAGAGAATTTGTTTGCGAAAGGATATGAGGAGGTGCGACAGCAGTTAGGTGCTGATTTTGAGCACTGGAAACAAACAATAGAAGAGTCGATGCGAGCTTCACAACAAAGCTCAGAACAAATGAATACAGGGCAGCAGCAGAAGTTGGTAACGACTATAGAGCTAGTTACTGCCCATTCGCACACAATACCGACTTGTGCAAGTAATTCAAACATTAAATTGCCACAAGCTGGTTGTTCGCGTGAATTCTTATCTAACGGAGATTACGAAAGCCTTTGCCATGCCGAAGAAAAAATGATAAAGCATCGGCAATTCCAGATTTTTAACCCTGACAAAAGGGGGTCCAACCAATTGTTTTTATTCGAAGTTTCAGAGGAGTGCTACCCTGAAATTGGTCGGAGTGGCAGAAGATCAGTTTTGTTACAGGATATATACAAGGTTTGGGGGCGATCTGGGCCTCGGACATGACTTCTGTTTGCCCGACATATGACGATTTTGAGAAGGCGTTTTTAGCAAAGTTCTGATCAGAAGGGGTACAGGAACGCCTAAGGCAGGAGGTGCTCTACCCAGCTCTTTCTCCTTTTTGAAAGGAAGCCTTAGAAGGTATTTCGACAAATATATAAATAAAACGAGATACTGGGACAGATCTATGCCCTTGCCAGACATAATAAACATACTTAAGGCAAGAACCCCCCATGAACCATGGATCTTGCCGTTGGTGGGGAGGCTTGCGTGCCTCAGCGATACAGATAGCCGTACCGTAGGTGCAACCACAACGGAGGGGTATCTGTTGAGAGGCCAGACAAACGTGTGGTTCCTGAAGAGGGGCAGCAGCCTTTTCAGTAGTTGCAAGGGCAACAGTCTGGATGATTGACTGATCTGGCCTTGTAACAATAACCAAAACGGCCTTGCTGTGCTGGTAATGCGAACGGCTGAAAGCAAGGGGAATCTACGGCCGTAATTTTTCCTGAGGGCATGCAGCTTTACTGTATGATTGAGTGATGATGGCGTCCTCTTGGGTAAAATATTCCGGAGGTAAAATAGTCCCCCATTCGGATCTCCAGGCGGGGACTACTCAAGAGGACGTCGTTATCAGGAGAAAGAAAACTGGCGTTCTATGGATCGGAGCGTGGAATGTCAGACCACATAATCGGGCAGGTAGGTTAGAAAATTTAAAAAGGGAAATGGATAGGTTAAAGTTAGATATAGTGGGAATTAGTGAAGTTCGGTGGCAGGAGGAACAAGACTTCTGGTCAGTTGACTACAGGGTTATAAACACAAAATCAAATAGGGGTAATGCAGGAGTAGGTTTAATAATGAATAGGAAAATAGGAATGCGGGTAAGCTACTACAAACAGCATAGTGAACGCATTATTGCGGCCAAGATAGATACGAAGCCCACACCTACTACTGTAGTACAAGTTTATAAGCCAACTAGCTCTGCAGATGACGAAGAAATTGAAGAAATGTATGATGAAGTAAGAGAAATTATTCAGATAGTGAAGGGTGACGAAAATTTAATAGTCATGGGTGACTGGAATTCGGTAGTAGGAAAAGGGAGAGAAGGAAACGAAGTAGGTGAATATGGATTGGGGCTAAGAAATGAAAGAGGAAGCCGTCTCGCAGAATTTTGCACAGAGCATAACTTAATCATAGCTAACACTTGGTTTAAGAATCATGAATGAAGGTTGTATACGTGGAAGAACACTGGAGACACTAAAAGGTATCAGATAGATTATACAATGGTAAGACAGAGATTTAGGAACCAGGTTCTAAATTGTAAGACATTTCCAGGGGCAGATGTGGACTCTGACCACAATCTATTGGTTATGACCTGTAGATTAAAACTGAAGGAACTGAAAAAAGGTGGGAATTTAAGGAGATGGGACCTGGATAAACTGAAAGAACCAGAGGTTGTACAGAGTTTCAGGGAGAGCATAAGGGAACAATTGACAGGAATGGGGGAAAGAAATACAGTAGAACAAGACTGGGTAGCTCTGAGGGATGAAGTAGTGAAGGCAGCAGAGGATCAAGTAGGTAAAAAGACGAGGACTAATAGATATCCTTGGGTAACAGAAGAAATATTGAATTTAATTGATGAAAGGAGAAAATATAAAAATGCAGTAAATGAAGCAGGCAAAAAGGAATACAAACGTCTCAAAAATGAGAGCGACAGGAAGTGCAAATTGGCTAAGCAGGGATGGCTAGAGGACAAATGTAAGGATGTAGAGGCTTATCTCACTAGGGGTAAGATAGATACTGCCTACAAGAAAATTAAAGGGACCTTTGGAGAGAAGAGAACCACTTGTATGAATATCAAGAGCTCAGATGGCAACCCAGTTCTAAGCAAAGAAGGGAAGGCAGAAAGGTGGAAGGAGTATATAGAGGGTTTATACAAGGGCGATGTACTTGAGGACAATATTATGGAAATGGAAGAGGATGTAGATGAAGATGAAATGGGAGATAAGATACTGCGTGAAGAGTTTGACAGAGCACTGAAAGACCTGAGTCGAAACAAGGCCCCCGGAGTAGACAACATTCCATTGGAACTACTGACGGCCTTGGGAGAGCCAGTCCTGACAAAACTCTACCATCTGGTAAGCAAGATGTATGACACAGGCGAAATACCCTCAGACGTCAAGAAGAATATAATAATTCCAATCCCAAAGAAAGCAGGTGTTGACAGATGTGAAAATTACCGAACAATCAGTTTAATAAGCCACAGCTGCAAAATACTAACATAAATTCTTTACAGACGAATGGAAAAACTAGTAGAAGCCGACCTCGGGGGGGATCAGTTTTGATTCCGTAGAAATACTGGAACACGTGAGGCAATACTGACCTTACGACTTATCTTAGAAGAAAGATTAAGGAAAGGCAAACCTACGTTACTAGCATTTGTAGACTTAGAGAAAGCTTTTGACAATGTTGACTGGAATACTCTCTTTCAAATTCTAAAGGTGGCAGGGGTAAAATACAGGGAGCGAAAGGCTATTTACAATTTGTACAGAAACCAGATGGCAGTTATAAGAGTCGAGGGACATGAAAGGGAAGCAGTTGTTGGAAAGGGAGTAAGACAGGGTTGTAGCCTCTCCCCGATGTTATTGAATCTGTATATTGAACAAGCAGTAAAGGAAACAAAAGAAAAATTTGGAGTAGGTATTAAAATCCATGGAGAAGAAATAAAAACTTTGAGGTTCGCCGATGACATTGTAATTCTGTCAGAGACAGCAAAGGACTTGGAAGAGCAGTTGAATGGAATGGATAGCGTGTTGAAAGGAGGATATAAGATTAACATCAACAAAAGCAAATGGAATGTAGTCGAATTAAGTCGAGTGATGCTGAGGGAATTAGATTAGGAAATGAGACACTTAAAGTAGTAAAGGAGTTTTGCTATTTGGGGAGCAAAATAACTGATGATGGTCGAAGTAGAGAGGATATAAAATGTAGACTGGCAATGGCAAGGAAAGCGTTTCTGAAGAAGGGAAATTTGTTAACATCGAGTATAGATTTAAGTGTCAGGAAGTCGTTTCTGAAAGTATTTGTATGGAGCGTAGCCATGTATGGAAGTGAAACATGGACGATAAATAGTTTGGACAAGAAGAGAATAGAAGCTTTCGAAACGTAGTGCTACAGAAGAATGCTGAAGATTAGATGGGTAGATCACATAACTAATGAGGAAGTATTGAATAGGATTGGGGAGAAGAGGAGTTTGTGGCACAGCTTGACCAGAAGGAGGGATCGGTTGGTAGGACATGTTCTGAGGCATCAAGGGGTCACCAATTTAGTATTGGAGGGCAGTGTGGAGGGTACAAATCGTAGAGGGAGACCAAGAGATGAATACACTAAGAAGATTCAGAAGGATGTAGGTTGCAGTAGGTACTGGGAGATCAAGAAGCTTGCACAGGATAGAGTAGCATGGAGAGCTGCATCAAACCAGTCTCAGGACTGAAGACCACAACAACAACAAGGCAAGACTACCAATTAGCATCCGGAATCAATTGATTTACGGCAACGAAAAAGACTTGGAGTCGTTCCTCACGACGTTAGACCATATAGATATTATCGAAGAGAACAACCAGAAAGCCCGTAATAACAGATTCCAATATAGGGCGATAGAACCTCCGCCAAACGGTAGGCAAGGCGGAAGTATGGGTTATACCAATGGCGATCATTCGACACTTAGAAGGAATGAACAGAGATCGTTAAATAATGGAGGAAACCCTCAAAATCTCAATAGTAATCCTGGCAATGGTCTTGCGAGGGGCTATTCAGGGAACAACAGAACGGGAAAAGATACAACCCCGTGTGGTGGAACGAAAGAAATTTCAGACCCCAAGCCTGGAATAATAACAATAATAGAAAGTGGAATCAACCGGGAGGAATGAATTCAAATAGCCAACATCAGTTGGGACGGACATCTCCGAACCAACCGGTAATTCCCGAAGTGATGGATGATGTCAATCAGCAGACAAATCAAAATTCAACAAACTCGTAAGGACCCACTCGTGCCCCGGAGGAGCGGTCAACAATTGGTTGAGGGGCAACAGGATATGTGTACCCATTCTAACGTATAATGATGGACGATTACTGGCAGATGAACTGACCAAGGACTTAGAACCACAAGATGAGGATAAGGAACAGGTGGCAGTAGCCGAAGTGCAAGTCATTATGGAGACCGTACCTATAGTGGTGGTTTTAGACACAGCTGCAACCACAAATGTTATTTCGGAGGCACTATTCAACAGGATCAGAAATATAAGACGAGTACCAATTTTTTCAGTTCAAAATTGCAGAATAATAGACGCCGTTGGGGCTCGATCGGCTAATGTAAAGGTGCAGTCACTACTTGGTGTGGAATTCGGAAATGTAGCAATATTAAGCACATTCCTTGTTGTGAAAAATTTGGTGGTAGATTGCATTATCGGAGTCGACAGCCTCCGTCAATATGGATGCAGAATAGATTTCAAAACAGGAAAAATTTGGTTGAATGTTAATAAACAAGAAATTGAGTTGGAGTTGTTGAAAAAAAAAGCCTTACGAGAAAATATAATTGTGGGATCAGTGTGCAAGTAATCAGGACGGCCCAAAATTCTAAACAGCACGTAATTAATGGGTTCCAAGTCAAAGAAGATTTCGGTCAATTAGTGTTTGAAAAGTTAAATGAATCCGACTGCATTATCGAAGATCAGAAGAAGCAGCTCAATGAATTATTATTAACGTATGAAAACGTTTTTGATGAAAGGCCAGGAGTTATTAAGGGATACATATGCCATCTCTACGTTAAGCCGCACGAAACGTATTGTAGAACTTTCTTCCTGTTCCCTGGAGGTTAAAGGCTCAAGTTCAAAAGGAAATAGATCTCATGTTGAAATGGGGTTTGATCGAACCCTCTACAAGCCCATACTGTTCCCCATTGTTAGTCGTGCAAAAAGCAAATGGGACAGTTAGACTGATACTCGACGCCAGAGAAATAAATAAAATCATAATTCCAACTGAGATGCTTTGGGAAGAAAAAATAAGACAAGCCATCATAAATATGACGCAAAAGGCTGATCAGAGAAAACAACAATATGACAAATTAATCAAGAGGGTACAGGCGTACCACGTCGGAGAGAAGGTACTAGTCAAAAGACATACGAAATCATCCTTAATAAAGAAGACTATAAAGACATGGGAGTTATTATATACTGGCCCATACATCATTCTACAAATTCCGAACCCTGGGGCTTATCTGTTAGCGTACCCGGGATCTAACAAAATTAAAGGGTCATTTTCCCATAACGCCTTGAAAAAATTTAATGAAGATTAGAAGATAGGGATTAATGGTGTTGCGAGTGACAGAGATGAACGCTCGTAAAAACATAACAATAAACTGTGTGTGTTTAGTGTTAGAAAACTTTAAACTGAAATAATTAATCAGTGACACAGATTGTAGAAATAGTGACTAACCATAACTATCGAGTGCTACAAGGAAGATAGTGGAGATAGGCTTCACCTGTGTTTGGGTAAACATAGAACTTTAGCATTGCTAATGTCATCAAGAAATATAAAGGATCTGAATGACCTTCAAGAAGAAAGAAATATTTCCCGAAAATGACGCTGCATAATCAAATGAGGTTCCAAGTGAATGTTCATATATAATTTCAGGTGCACGCTTAGATGTGTAAACGTGTGAAGTGAAGTTTTGCTGTTAAGTAGTGAATCATGAGTGACGGTTAACGCCGCAAAGATAATTTCCCGCGCAAAACGATTGACGTCGGCGCGAGAGTTAGAATCGATATAGACGACACAGATATGCTTTGTAAGAGACTAGCATCAAACGCGAGGGGAAATTGATTGATGTTGAACTTCAAAAAAGTGTCATAATTAGAGGTTAAGAGTTCTTGATTTATTGTTGAATGTCAAAAGAAGTTAATATTCATAGAATTAGTAGTTATTTAATGGGTCTTGTTCACTTTGGAATTTTGTTTGAAAATCCATTTCCATATATGTGCATGTATGAATGCCGGATGAATCAGAGAATAAATGAAAGAAGTGAATCCACATTCCTCACTACTAATAACTTTTACATTACAGCAATCAAGCGAAGAAATAATGTATTTAGGATAAAAATTTTATGAGTATAAATAAATGATATGACTTTTCAAGGAAATGATGGATTGTGTCTTTGTATAAAATGAACCACACTTTCCATTATTCGATGATTTGAATCCAAAATCTACTGCAAGTTGCATGAATCCTTTAAATTACGAAGAATAAATCATTGACAGAAAATGTGTCAGAATTTTTGGACTTATAAGCACAAGTGGTGATGCGAAGTCCAAAAGAAAATTCAAACTAGAGTAAATATTATGATGTTTTCGGCAACAGCATTAGTCAATGGATAAATGGAAACCTTAAGTCAATGGCTAAATTCCTTGCAGTACATCGTAAGAAAAAGGATGCATGAAGCCATAGGGATTTTGTTTCCAAAATGGAGAATCTTGGACGGTGCAACCTAACCAGCTCTTTTACGGGAAGAGTTTCCCTTTCGGTCATTGCTAATCCTTTTGGAATGAATGTTGCATGTAAAATCTGGTATCCCTGTCCCTTCTACTCTTCCCATTGTGGGCCGCATAGAAGACCGACTACAAATGTGGACGTCGGGGACATGCAAGACCCGGGAGAGTTTCAGCACCGCAAGATATTGTCCTGGGAACAAGATATTAAAAAACAAAAAAAAACAAAAAAAACTCGAGTTATTGATTGTAAAATTTTTTTAGCTAGAGGCACAAATCACTCTTCTCCAAATCGTTGTATAAATCTATCCCTATCTTTCCTTTAGAGATCAATTTCAAATTTTTTTTTTCTTCTGTAGGCTTTCCTATCTTCTATGTACCGTAGGCTGGGGGTCTAGGCTTAAGAGGTTTTCCAAGGTTTCCCTCCTTAAGAAAGTTTCCGAATGGGTAGACCCTGATAATAGTTTCATGAAAGATCATCTTCCTTGGTCGTGCACAGCAGACATAACACCTTGATGCACGTAAAAGCAATACAGCCGCGGTACCTGTCTCTTCATTTCTTCTGTTTTCAATGTTTCTTTTCTTCGTCTACCTTAAACATAATTATCTTTTTTTTCAGTCGGAGGACTGACACTCATCACTTCCGGGTTACCCACACTAATAGATAGCTCGCGAAGTGTGTTCGGTAAATCAAAATTAGGCTCACAAACTTCGCTCGCTGCGAGGGGCATTGTAATGTCCCCACAGCAAATACCCTCTACCACGCACCAATTAACCTTTCAATCAAACCATCCACATTCATTCACTTTGTGAAAGTTATCTAATCTGATTTTCTCGTAATATATGCGGCGACAGCTCGTCGACGCCAAAGTATTTTCTAGTGCGTTTATTCTTTGAAATAACAGAGATGCATATATGCATTCTCCATGGCTGTTAGAGGGTAACTAGGACAGCTTCTGGAGTATCTGTTGAGGGATCGACGTGTTTCTGAGAGATACGTATTCTGCTTTTCTTCTCGCAAAAGCGAGCCAATTAACATTTGTGCCGCTAGCGGTTTGTTTTTAAGAGAAAGAGATTCTAAAAGAAAAATAATTAAGGCGTGGAATCACCGGAGATCTGGACATGTAATGGAGATGGATTTAATACGCGATTTCCTCCACAAATAAGATTTGTGACTTGTTTGTTCTGGAGTGAATGAACGAATGAGTTTTTTCTTAATCATTTCTTGATCACCTTGGCCCTGTAATTAGTAGGGAAGTTTCAGCTGTGTCGAAGAGAGCCTGCAATCACTGAGTATGTGTTAAATCGTCCAAAAATGCTACGTACACATCTGGAATTTGCAATCTTTCGTAAAAGGAACAAATTGTCCAAACGATTGATTCTCCCCACTGACTGCAGTGTTTAACAATAATAATAAATGTAAAGATCTCTTACAGCAAGCCAGCCGCTGATTACCAAGACGAAGGACTCCACCAAAGATTCTATTTGGCTGATTTTTTTACCTCTATACACGCAATGAAATCTTATATTAAAAACTATACATAGATAAAGGAGAGAAAGAGAGAGAGCGAATGAAAGTAGAGATAATACTAATAATCCTCCATTAGTCTAATTTTTCGCCTGTCTTATCAGGGATCAGCCAAGAAGTGCGAGGGCCTTACTTTACTGTATAGACTTATGACTGAAGGTGAAGGGACCTTAAAGACAACAGATACACGTCTATACGGACAAGACATTACACAGAGATAGCGGCTAGCTGCATTGATCATCTATTCTTAGATAAAGAGACGGCAACCTATTATCAGAACATTTTAAAATGTTACAAATTGAAGGAAAAGTAGTAGGTGAATACGGAATGGGGGTAAGGAATGAAGGAGGAAGCCGCCTGGTAGAATTTTGCACAGAGCATAACTTAATCATACCTGACACTTGGTTTAAGAATCATGAAAGAAGGTTGTATATGTGGAAGAGGCCTGGAGACACTGGAAGGTGTGAGATAGATTGTACAATGGTAAGACAGTGATTCAGGAATGAGACATTTCCAGAGGGAGATGTGGGCTCTGACCACTATCTATTGGTTAAGAACTGTAGATTAAAACTTACGAGCCTGCAAAACGATAGGAATTTAAGGAGTTGGTAACTGAATAAGCTGAATGAACCTGAAGTTGTACAGATTTTCAGAGAGAGTACTAAGGAACGATTGATAAGAACATGGAAAAGAAATACAATAGAAGAAGAATGGGTAGCTTTGAGAGATGTATTAGTGAAGGAAGCAGAGGACCAAGTAGGTAAAAAGATTAGGACTAGTAGAAATCCATGGGTAACAGAAGAGATATCGAATTTAATTGATGAACGGAGAAAACATAAAAATGCAGTAAATGAAGCAGGCGAAAAGGAATACAAACGTCTCAAAAATTAGATCGACAGGAAATGCAAAACAGCTAAGCAGGGATGGCTAGAGGCCAGATGTAAGGATGTAGAATCATGTATCACTAGGGGTAAGGTAGATACTGCCTACAGGAAAATTAAAGAGATCTTTGGAGTAAAGAGAACCACTTGTATGAATATCAAGAGCTCAGGTGGAAAACCCGTTCTAAAAAAAGAAGGAAAGGCAGAAAGGTGGAAGGAGTATATAAAGTGTCTATGCAAGGACGATGTACTTGAGGGCAATATTATGGAAATAGAAGAGGATGTAGATGAAGATGAAATGGGAGATATGATACTGCGTGAAGAGTTTGACAGAGCACTGAAAGATCTAAGTCAAAACAAGGCACGGGAGTGGACAACATTCATTTAGAACTACTAATAGCCTTAAGAGAGTCAGCCATGACAAAACTCTCCCATCTGCTGAACAAGATGTATGAGACAGGCGAGATATCGTCAGACGTCAACAAGAATATGATAATTCCAATCCCAAGGAAAGCAGGTGTTGACAGGTATGAAAATTACCGAACTATTGGTTTAAGAAGTCACGGCTGCAAAATACTAACACAAATTATTCACAGACGAATAGAAAAACTAGAAGAAACCACATTGGGCAAGACCAGTTTGGATTCTGTAGAAATGCTGGAGCACGCGAGGCAAGATTGACCCTATGACTTCTCACAGAAGATAGGTTAAGGAAAGGCAAATCTACGTTACTAGCATTTGTAGACTTAGAGAAAGCTTTTGACAATGTTGACTGCAGTACTCTTTTTCAAATTCTGAAGGTGGCAGCGATCATATTCAGAGAGCGAAACGATATGTACAATTTGTACAGAAACCAGATGGCAGTAATAATAGTCGAGGGGCATTAAAGGGAAGCAGTGGTAGAGAAGGAAGCGAGATATGGTTGTAGCCTATCCCCGATGTTATTCAATCTATATATTAAGCAAGCAATAATGGAAACAAAAGAAAAATTCGGAGTAGGAATTAAAATCCATGGAGAAGAAACAAAAACTTTGAGGTTTGTCAATGACATAGTAATTCTGTCAGAGAGAGCAAAGGACCTGGAAGAGCAGTTGAACAGAATGGACAGTGTCTTGAAAGGAGGATGTAAGACGAACATCAACAAAAGCAAAACAAGATAATGAAATATAGTCGAATTAAATCAGATGATGCTGAAGGAATTAGATTACGAAATGAAACACTTAAAGCAGTAGATGAGCTTTGCAATTTGGGGAGCAAAATAACTGACGATGGTCGAGGTAGAGAGGATATAACATGTAGACAGACAATGGCAAGAAAAGAATTTGTGAAGAAGAGAAATTTGTTAACATCGAGTATAGATTTAAGTGTCAGGAGGTCTTTTCTGGATGTATTTGTATGGAGTGTAGGCATATATGGATGTAAAACGTGGACGATAAATAGTTAAGACAAGAAGAGAATAGAAGCTTTCGAAACGTGGTTTTTTCATAAGAATGCTGAAGATTAGATGGGTAGGTCACACAACTAATGAGGAGGTACTGAAGAGAATTGGGAAGAAGAGGAATTTGTGACACAGCTTGACTAGAAGAAGGGATCGGTTGGTAGGACACATTCTGAAGGATCAAAGGATCACAAATTTAGCACTGGAGGGCTTCGTGCAGAGTAAAAATCGTAGAGGGAGACCAAGAGATGAATACAACAAGCAGATTCAGTAGGATGTAGGTTGCAGTAGGTACTCGGAGATGAAGATGGTGGCTACGTAGTTTGCTGAAATCGGTCATCACAATAAAGGCTGTAGAATAGTGACCTTCACTGTTTGAAGTTGTATTTCTGTCTCTGCGTTTTCTGAACAGTGAAAACGCAGATTCCTACAACCAAGTTCTGCACCACATTATGCATCGTTGAGGAAAATGTGTCACACTGTAAGTTGAGTGTGTAGAAAAGACGTGAAGACCGTCATAAAGTACTGATTGTTTCAGAGGTAACAATGAAAGCTTTACTACCACCCCCAGTAATGGTGTTAACAGTAGTATTTTTGTATAGTAGGTCATTGGTGGAAATTGCAGGAATTCGAGAACTATGTTGTGACAGAGCCAACGTTATTTTTACACATGTACTTCGGGTGCGAGACAGAAACTTAATTATATTTCTACTCATATCTACGGGTACCTTGAGTACCTCTATCGGTTCTCCCTTCTATTCCAGTCTCCTATTGTTCGTGGAAAGAAGGATTATCGGTATACCTCTGTGTGGGCTCTAATCTCTCTGATTTTATCCTCATGGTCTCTTCGCGAGATATACGTAGGAGGAAGCAATATAGTGCTTTACTCCTCGGTGACGGTATGTTCTCGAAACTTCAACAAAAGCACGTACCGAGCTACTGAGCGTCTCTCCTGCAGGGTCTTCCACTGGATTTTATCAATCATCTCCGTAACGCGTTCGCGATTACTAAATGATCCTGTAACGAAGCGCGCTGCTCTCCGTTGGATCTTCTCTATGTCTTTTATCAACCCTATCTGGTACGGATTCCACACTGCTGAGCAGTATTCAAGCAGTGGGCGAACAAGCGTAATGTATCCTATTTCCTTTGCTTTCGGATTGCATTTCCTTAGGATTATTCCAATGAATCTCAGTCTGGCATCTGCTTTACCGACGATCAACATTATATGATCATTCCATTTTAAATCACTCCTAATGCGTACTCCCAGATAATTTATGGCATTAACTGCTTCCAGTTGCTGACCTGCTATATTGTAGCTAAATGATAAGGGATCTTTCTTTCTATGTATTCGCGGAACATTACACTTGTCTACATTGAGATTCAATTGCCATTCCCTGCACCATGCGTCAATTCGCTGCAGATCCTCCTGCATTTCAGTACAATTTTCCATTGTTACAACCTCTCGATATACCACAGCATCACCCGCAAAAAGCCTCAGTGAACTTCCGATGTCATCCACAAGGTCATTTATGTATATTGTGAATAGCAACGGTCCTACGACACTCCCCTGCGGCACACCTGAAATCACTCTTACTTCGGAAGACTTCTCTCCATTGAGAATGACATGCTGCGTTCTGTTATCTAAAAACTCTTCAATCCAATCACACAATTGGTCTGATAGTCCATATGCTCGTACTTTGTTCATTAAACGACTGTGGAGAACTGTATCGAACGCCTTGCGGAAGTCAAGAAACACGGTATCTACCTGCGAACCCGTGTCTATGGCTCTCTGAGTCTCGTGGACGAATAGCGCGAGCTGGGTTTCACACGACCGTCTTTTTCTAAACCCATGCTGATTCCTACAGAGTAGATTTCTAGTCTCCAGAAAAGTCATTATACTCGAACATAATACGTGTTCCAAAATTCTACAACTGATCGACGTTAGAGATATAGGTCTATAGCTCTGCACATCCGTTCGACGTCCCTTCTTGAATACGGGGATGACCCTTTTCCAATCCTTTGGAACGCTACGCTCTTCTAGAGACCTATGGTACACCGCTGCAAGAAGGGAGGCAAGTTCCTTCGCGTACTGTGTGTAAAATCGAACTGGTATCCCATCAGGTCCAGCGGCCTTTCCTCTTCTGAGCGATTTTAATTGTTTCTCTATCCCTCTGTCGTCTATTTCGATATCTACCATTTTGTCATCCGTGTGTCAATCTAGAGAAGGAACTACAGTGCAGTCTTCCTCTGTGAAGATGATGAAAGAATTACATACCTACTGTATGAAGTATATACATTCTAAATACGGCTTTTATTTTCGAGTCTTGACCCACACTTTCGGATAATTTGATGTAACTGATGTACGTGTTCCTCTTGTCTCTGCTGTCTGGGAAAAAACTTCGATTCCGAAGAACAAATTAAATCCAAAGAAAGTAGAATCAGTTGTAACCGAATCGATATTGCGCCACTACATCTATGCAACAACAATAGAATGAATTTTGAAAAATGATGAAAGCTGCAAAGTAGTTAGCGAAATTTCGGGTAATGAAGTTAAATAATCTTTAGTTTACATTGATTGCAATGGTTACAGAAAACACAATATTGTAAAGTTTTTAATTAATTTGGGAAAGTATTTAGGTAATAATTAAAGGGAGACAATCAGGGTACGGGTACAATAATACTGACTTGAGCTCAGAATCAAAACCACAGTTAGCTACATGACATAAATCTAATCGGGATATCAGGAAAGCAAATTACTCAAAATGTATACACTTGACTGCTAATATTTTGGCTCTCAGTTTGCGTAGTAAATAGTTTCGCGCAACCTATCCTACTGCTAATGTTTCAACAATTGTAATTTTTCTTAAATAAATATTTTCTGTTAAGAAAAAAATGTCTTATTAGCGCATAACTGTCATTAAATTACTTCTGGTTGCCGCGAGGGATTAGTCGAGCGGTCTAAGGCGCTGCAGGCATGGACTGTGCGGCTGGTCCCGGCGGAGGTTCGAGCCCTCCCTCGAGCATGGGTGTGTGTGTTTGTCCTTAGGATAATTTAGGTTAAGTAGTGTGTAAGCTTAGGGACTGATGACCTTAGCAGTTAAGTCCCATGAGATTTCACACACATTTGAACATTTTGAACTTCTGGTTAACTTTTGCATAACACTGTTGCGTATTTTGGAAATGAGGCAGAAATTATTAATCACACAAATAAATTAAACATTATTATCAACAGTAATCTTTAAAACCTCACTGAAATTACTTTTCATAATCAATTTCTATTAATACTGGTTTTTAAGTGAAGATTTCGCTGAGCAGCAAAGTCTATCATCTTTAATTAACAGTCCAATTATTTTTTAAGTTTTGATAACTTTGACTTTTTACACAAATTATCAGTATTAAATTAGTTAAGAATTTTCCACGCTTTTTCATCAACAGTGACACTCGGTTTTAATTAGTAATGGCAAGATAGGACCCTACTTAGTACTTGTTCAGGTTTAAACACTTGTAACACGGCGTTAACGTTAACTTGGTAATTATTCACGAACTGAAGCTCCTACGCTAACTAGCCCTCATACACTTTTAAATGTTAAAGTTGGTCTGGTCTTATTCCAGTAAATGGCTGCTGGTGCTGCGTAAGGTAACAGTAGCCGACAATGTATGGCAACAGGCTCTTCTTGACATCGCTTTGCAGTAAACAATTTTGGGCCGACACTGCACTTCTTTCATAGTAATTCCTGTTGATTCTTTCTGCACTGCGCCCAGCTAACACCGTAATTATGCCTGATCATAACGTAGAATTCTTCCAGATTGGTATCTTACGATGTACCACACTACATGCCGCTAGCAAAAACTACGCCTGACAACTTCTGTCAGACTCTGCTGCACAAGAGCTGGCGCCAGACTCAAATGTACAGCGAGCGTCCGCACCCAGCGACAATGTTCCCTGCTTGAAATATACTCTAACCGTTCACAACAGCAAATCACTCTGACCAGACCAGCGTGTTTAGTACATGTCATTACACAATTATTTTAAGGTACTGAATTTAAATTACATAATCGTATTCATCCATGAGGAAACATATACAAAATAGTGACAAAATGTATTACATAAAAAATTATTTCATTACTCAGAATGACATCATTAATACTGTGAAAACTTCTTATGTGAGGCACTTGTTGTTGTGTTACAGTACTACTTACAAGGGGAGGCCGCCAATTGTGAAATTCAGATTCGATTCATACTACGCATAATAAAAGCTCATGGCCAGAGGTGTAATGTGGCAAAGCACCAAGATGCACTTCTCAGCCGTTGTCGAGAAAATCGACAGTTAAAAGAAACCGTTGCGGTGAAATACTCTCTACGATTTACACTTTTCTACAGCGTCGTGGCGCAGCGGTAAGCGCTCGGGTTCGTAATCCGAAGGTCGCCGGATCGAATCTCGCGCTATGCAACCCTTTTTTTTAGTATTTGTCTTTTGTAATTCATATATATATGGATCCTATCCTCATCGACACTGGAGAATACTCAGTATTGTAGAACACTCAGTATAATGTCGTTTATTGAACTGAACTACACTTCTCGAACAATCACTATATACACACAAAAACAAATAACTTGTAGACGACAGTTCATCAAGAGTGTCGGTGAGGTCCATTGGAGCTCGTCCCAGCTCGGTGAGGAACTGGCTGTACTGCTGCTGCGCTTGCTTTGTAAAGCTGGCGGAGTACTTCAGCTTTCCCCGTATCTGTGAGGTGACCTCTGCAGAAAAAGGTTCGCATTAGTCTCTAGCAAGTTCTGTTTGTTTTGAAGAATTGTTTTCTTCTTGGTTGCGCCTTCAAGTGCTTGTGTATGTTATATGGTACACAGGGGTGTCTTGAGTGTAGTCTGCCTGGCAGGGGCCGTCTGTGGGAGATGTAACAGAACTATAACTATGGGGGCCAAGTTTTTTTGTCAACCTATGAGACTGTCGTTGGAGATTTTTGAGCTGACACTGTGCCTTTTTGTAATTAAAGTGCGCAGACGTTTTGACAAAGAATGAGAGTTGTGAGTCGTGTTGAGGGAGTAAGAAATGTGGTTCGGTAAGAGTTAGGGGAGTGGCATCGCGTGGAGCAGTAATCGTTATGAAACCAGTGATTAAAGTTGACGATTAGAACCGTAGCCGAGAAGTGGTGAGAGGAAGAACAGTAAACAATAGGTAATAGTATAGATGGAGGGTATATAACACAGAGTTCTTAAAAAGTTGGTGTAACCAGTAACAGTAGTTCGAGTCATTAAAAGTAACAATCACGTGTGAATAATGATAAACTGTATTTGTCAAATACGGTGTTAAAAAATAAATTTTCAGAGTTTTCGTAACAGACGATTGGAAATGACACTAACCACAATTAAAGTGGTATCGTAAAAATAGTGCTCAGTTTGAGTGCGAATATGAATTGGAAGAGTGAAAATGCTTCTCAGATAAACAGTGACTTTGCTTGTTCTGAAATATCAACGTCAACCATTCTCATACTATTGACTATTTGAATTACAAAGTGACAATAAACAAACTGTATTAAGAGATCGAAACAGGTCCGCCAGATGGGTACTAGGCCCAGAGACAAAAGTTTTTATTTTCTTCCGTTTACCTGTAGGTGAGCTCCACCCTTCGACTGCGTTAGCTCCGACTGCCTTTAATTAAACTTGCACCGACAATATCCCCGAAATATAGGTCGGCATGGTATTGGACGCTTACGTACTGTCTCTTTGCTGATGTTTCAGGCTAGCGATGTGTACCAACTATCAGAGCGTTGAGGTCAGCAGACGGGCTGTGGGCTGTATTAACAGCATGTGTTTGCAAAACGCTGGAAGCTCCTCTTCTTTGAACACAAAATGCTAAAATCAGCCTCGCTGGAGCGCTGTAATCCGTGAACAGCTCTTTCGTTTGTGATTCAGATCAAAAGGCATTACGCATGCAATTTTATTTTGCAAGCGCTAACCCGCGGTCCGTGCACACATCGAGGTACCGGCAGCCTCCCACGCTTTGCGACGGGGCAGTGTAAACAGCTGTTTACATGGAAAACACCGAGCGCTTTTGATGGCGGCAGACACAATATCTGCCGAAGGATAGTGGAGGCACCCACTTCATTTCCCTAGGCCCGTTAAACTGATGAAACCGGCAAAGCACGCTACGGCGCACTGAAGAGGCTACACACGCTTATACAGTACTAGCTTAGCGGCTGCTGCTTCGCTCACGTAGACCGTATGGCCTGCACAGTTTTTTCCTTTAATCGGATTTTTATGCTGTTTACAAACTGCAACACTTTCTAAACTTTGCACGCTAATTAAGGCAACAGATCATGGTCTTTTCCGAATGTACATTGATCAGCCAGAACATAATGACTACCTACGTAATAGCCGGTATGTCGACCTTTGCGGGCCGAAGTGGCCGAGCGGTTCTAGGCGCTACAGTCTGGAACCGCACGACCGCTGCGGTCGCAGGTTCGAATCCTGCTTCGGGCATGGGTGTTTGTGATGTCCTTAGGGTAGTTAGGTTTAAGTAGTTCCAAGTTCTAGGGGACTGATGACCACAGCAGTTAAGTCCCATAGTACTCAGAGCCATTTGAACCATTTTTGTCGATCTTTGGCACGGATAAGAGCGGCGACGCCTCATGGAATGGAAGCGATGAGGCCTTGCTAGGTCGCTGCAGAGAGTTGGCACCACATCTGCACACAAAAGTCACCTATCTCCTCCAAATTTCTGGGACGGGGGCGATGAGTGCTGACGCCACGTTCAGTCACATCCCAGATGTGTTCGATCGAGTTCAAATCTGGCGAGTTGGGAAGACGGGGTAGGGGGGTGAGGCGGGCAGCACGTCAATTGGAACTTGCCGCGGTGTCCCCCGCACCACTCCATCACACTCCTGGCTTTTTGACATGGCGCGTAATCTTGTTGAAAAATGCCACTGCCATCGAGAAAGATGATCGTCATGTAGAGGTGCACGTGGTCTGTAACCAGTGTGCGATACTCCTTGGACGTCATGGTGCGTTGAACGAGCTCCACTGGACTCGTGGATGCCCACGTGAATGTTGCCCAGAGCGTAATGGAATCGCTGCTAACTTGTCTCTGTCCCGCAGTACAGCTATCAAGGAGCTGTTCTCTGGAAGACGACGGGTTCGCGCCCTCCATTCGCCACGATGAAGAAGGTATCGGAATTCATCAGACCGTGGAACGCTCTGCCACTGTGGCTACGTCCATGGCCGCGCTGTGTGATCAGACACACTTGCACTCTCCCCAGCATTAAAGTCTGATGTTAGTTCCGCCACAGTTCGCCGCCTGTCCTCTTTTACCAGTCTGCACAGCCTACAACGTCGAGCAGCTGTAATGAGAGGTGGCCTCCGATCCCGAAGAGGTCTGGACCTGGTTTCACTTTCGGCACTTGTTGAAGACACTCACCATAGCACTTCTTGAACACCCGACATGTCGTCCAGTTTCCGACTTGCTCGTGCTCAGTCCCCTGGCCGTCACAATCTGCCCTCGGTCAAACTCAGATAAATCGCGTGCGCCGCACGGGATCAGCCGAGCGGTCTTGGGCGGACTGTGCGGCTGGTCCCGGCGGAGGTTCGAGTCCTCCCTCGGGCATGGGTGCGTGTGTTTGTCCTTAGGATAATTTAGGTTAATTAGTGTGTAAGCTTAGGGACTGATGACCTTAGCAGTTAAGTCCCATAAGATTTCACACACATTTGAACATTTGAACAGATCGCGTGCCTTCCCCATTCTACACTGATACTACATACATGCACCGTGCGTATGTCTGACTAGCAGTCATTCCTCGCCATATGACGCTGCTGTCGCCGGGACTGGTTCATATTGATTGTAGGTCGGTGGTCATAATGTTTTGGCTGATCGGTGTACGTCTGACCAAAAAGCAGTTGTGCTAGCTGGTGTCCAAGAGTTTCTGTTAATCATGCCTTTTGCGTTCTCGTGGTGATATTTCTACAGAAACATTCATCTCTTATCACATATTTCTTTATACCTAACGGAGAAATGAAATACCATTTTCCATAGATTTAGCTTTAAAAAGTTTATAATGTAGCGAAATGTTTTCCTACAAATTTTCATCTCCTGTTTCTCCCTCTTAGGGGTTAAATTTCCAAAAACACTGAACCACGTTTTTTTTTTTTTCTGACTGAAGAACCAGATATCAATTTACATCGTTCTAGCTACAAAATTGCATTGTGACATCTTTTCAAAAAGCCTTTCATTCTCTGTTTTACCACGTTAGGAGTGGAATTTCGAACAATCCTTCCGTAACAATGTCTATAGTGTACGATCCTCACCCTCTCAAAATTTCGAGTTTCCATCGTTAGTGGTTTGAGCTGAGCGATAATGAATCATTCATATATATATATATGAGGGGAGCGGGAAATTCTGGTTCCTCAAAGCGAATTCCCTCGCCCGCTATCTGTGCATCAGCTTAAATTCTTTGTAAGTACCATTGCGCTTGACAATCGCGACGTGAAAAAGTATACCAGGTGATGCTGAGTTACTAAAAGTATTCACGAGTTTTCTTACTTGGACAGAAAATAAACTGTCGATGTCTGAAGTAGACATGCACAATGAAGTCCTTCTGTTCCTTCTTCTCTTCAGCTACCGGGCAAAAATTGTGTGTTATGGTACCCAACTTAACCATGGTCTTCCTCTGCCACTTCTTCCTTGAAACATTTCTAGCGTTTAAGGCGAGTGTCTTCCTTCCCATTCCTTCCAGGAGTTCAAACAGTTTCCTTCTACAATGTACAATTTTATCATTTAGACTAAAAATTTTTAGTTCTACTCGAATAATTCGATTCCTTAGTCTGTCATCTATTTTGCAACCTTCAACTCTTCCCAGAAATTTCCTTTGTTGTACCTGGATACGGCTTCCTCGCTTTTTGCTAATCTCCCATGTCTTGCTTCTATATAGCTGTGTAGGGGTCGCAACTGTTCTGTAGAATTTAATTTGAGTACTTTTCTTAGTTTTGTTTCTAAGGTAACTTTTCGACATATCAGGCCGAATTTACTAAGCATAATCTCAGTACCTTTGCTGTAGTCACATGTAACCTCAAATCCTGGGTATCTGAAATCGTTTAAGACACAGAGGAATTCCAGACATTGGCTGCGGGCGGTAGTGATTGAAATCAACGAGGAAAGTTGAAAATTTTGTGCCGGAGTGGGAATCGAACCCGGGCCTCCTGCCTACTAGGCAGATGCACTGACCACTGCGTCAGCCGCACACTGTGGTCATCGCGGTTGCACTGAATACGCCAGCACGCCTCCGTTAGACCCAAATTCTCAGATTATCCACGCACTACTAATGTAGCGCCCATTGCCCACTGGCCTCGTTGTTCGCGGCATTTCACCGATTCCCGTAAGAGTTCGAGTTCAGTGTGCTTTCGCACTGAACATGTCATTGATTGTCCTGGCTTCAGTTCTTTCAGACATGTCCGCAAGAACGGACTCCACATACACGAAATGGTTTACTTGTTCTAAGATCTTATTATCTATTATTGTTTTAATTCTGATGTGCTCTTTCCCCATGAAGTCCATCGCGTTGGTATTTTATGCTGAGATCTCGGCGACAAAGTGCACAGTCAATTGTTTCAGTAAATAAATTCCTTTTTTAGCTGCCGGGGTCACTGCATCGCGTGCACACGTAAGTTATTTAAAATGATTCATCTGCCTAGGTAAATGACAGTTTTCCATATATGCATTGTTTAATTCATGTATGTGAATGTTGAACAAAGCTGGAGAGATTCAATAGCCTTGTCGTATTCCTTTGCTAATTCGTATCACATTAGGCACTGTGCGATTGAGATTTAGAGTTTTAGTCGTGTCCTGATATAAACCTTTTAT
Source organism: Schistocerca piceifrons (assembly GCF_021461385.2). Lineage (NCBI taxonomy): Eukaryota > Metazoa > Arthropoda > Insecta > Orthoptera > Acrididae > Schistocerca > Schistocerca piceifrons. The sequence goes on along the minus strand of NC_060140.1, from coordinate 853,678,736 downwards.
CGCATTTATTACATGTTTCTAGTATCCGCGATTCAAAATTATTTTCCAAAGTTCCTGTCTACTCATATTGTCAAAAGTATGTTTAAAATCAATAAAAGTAATGTCTGTTTCTTAAACTGGCGATATCAAGAAACATATTCCTGGAAAATAAAAATTTGTTAGCACCGAATATAAATTTAAATTAAAAACTGAAATGTACAGTATAGATGTTAGACAGTAACATTTATTTTATATTTCGTTGAAAACCGGGTTTCGGCTGTCTGGGCCATCCTCATGCAACTTCAGACTAAACAGATAGTCTATACGACATCAAAAAGTGTGTAGCAGTAAAAAATGGTTTCTCAAAGATATACTACCATTTTATGACTATGTATGTATTCCAAAGACACAAGCATACTGGGCCGGTGTGGCCTTGCGGTTCTAGGCGCTTCAGTCTGGAACCGCGTGACCGCTACGGTCACAGGTTCCAATCCTGCCTTGGGCATGGATGTGTGTGATGTCCTTAGGTTAGTTAGGTTTTAGTAGTTCTAAGTTCTAGGGGACTGATGACCATACATGTTAAGTCCCATAGTCCTCAGAGCCATTTGAACCACAAGCATATTGAAATACACAAAAAAGTTATGAACAAATGCACCTTTCTAAATATTAAATAGCCTTTACTGAAGACATATGTCTTGAGCGAAACCTCGAACGGAAGTGGAACGTGGACGATAAAAAGTTCGGAAAAGAACACAACAGCAGCCTCTGAAACGCGGTGCTACGGAAGAATGCTGATGAGTGCATAACTAGTGACGAGGTACTGAATCACATCAGGAAGAAAAGAAATTCATGGCACAGCTTGACTGATAGAAAGAAGGTGCTAACAGGGACATCATGAGGCATCAAGAAATAGCTTAGTAAAGGAGAGAATAATTGTAGAGGAAGATCAAAGCTTTAAGAGTAAACGAAGAAGCTATTGCAAATTTCTACATATTCAGAATATGTTTCAGCTTAACAGGTCAGTCACTTAGTTTTGTTTTTATGTGAAATGACTTTAATTCTTCATAAATAACAAAGATAAAGAACCCAATGGCATCTTATTATAGGGTTACTGGTGCATACAGTGAACATGTAACACCATATAAGAATTTAGGGACAATACCAACAAGCGGGGCGATCACCTACAATCAGTATTAGGGAGGTACTTGGACTTCTTGGAAGCGTTCTGACAAAATGCACTCCATCTGTAGCGGAGATCGCCAACTAGACGCTAGCGCAGCCAGTTCCATTGTTCCATTGCTTGTGGTTCTTACCAAGAAAGCGTGCCAAAATACAAGGAACGAGTGCAATGACTCGCTGGCAGGATGTTGACGGGTCGATATAGCCCACAAGAAGACGTAACAGAAATGCTCGGGAAACTGAAGTGGCAGTCTCTGGAAGAAAGACGACGCATTTCTCACCAAGCCCTGTTATGTAAATTAAGAGAACCTGTATTCGAAGGAAACTGAGCGACCATTGCGATGGCACCATCGCCTATGTTGCGTAGTGGTGAAGATAATAAGATACGAGAGATTAGGGCACGTTCGCGTATGGATTACGACAGCGAGTCGCTAATACTGGTACGATTTACTCTCCGCCATGCACCGTACAGTGGCCGGTGGGGTATACAGCGTGTAAGCGTTAACTTCCTACCATAGAGAGAGTCGAGACGAACGATTTGAGGCTGGACGCTTGTGGTCTGTCAAATCGCCTACACAACCCACTGAAGGTGCAGCGCATGCATGGTGCGGGAGATTTTCAATGTTCTCTCACTCTTTGCTCTTCAACCCCGGTGCGGAAAGAGAACCTCTCCGTATTCCTTTAATGCGTCGATACTCGCCAATACCAGCATCACTATTGCTGTTGTTTTGATAAAACAACTTTGCGAGTAAAGCCCCGATCACCTTGTACAGACCCATGTCGACTGTCTGGAGTTATAATGCAAGCTTATGCTTGTGTTGCAATCCGGCGTCGCCGTATCAGTACCGGCGTATAATGACAAGTCATGGCACTAAGACTGCTAGCAACGCACAGTCTGCACATCATTCCTGTAAAGTTACATACCCATACGGTAAATAGCTTTCCGGAGCAGGAGGAGATTAGCGTTTAACGTCCCGTCGACAACGAGGTCATTAGAGACAGAGCACCAGCTCAGGTTATGGAAGGATGGGGAAGGAAATCGGCCGTGCCCTTTCAGAGGAACCATCCCGGCATTTACCTGAAGCGATTTTGGGAAATCACGGAAAATCTAAATCTGGATGACCGGACACGGGTTTGAACCGTCGTCCTCCCGAATGCGAGTCCAATGTGCTAACCACTGCGCCACCTCGCTCGGTAATAGCGTTCCGTCTACACTGGCTCAAGTGGCGAAAGTTGAATTATAACCACAATGTACACTACTGGCCATTAAAATTGCTACACCACCAAGATGACGTGATACAGACGCGAAATTTAACCGACAGGAGGTAGATGCTGTGATAAGCAAATGATTAGCTTTTCAGAGAATTCACACAAGGTTGGCGCCGGTGGCGACACCTACAACGTGCTGGCATGAGGAAATTTTCCAACCGATTTCTCATACACAAACAGCTGTTGACCGGCATTGCCTTGTGAAACGTTGTTGTGATGCATCGTGTAAGGAGAAGAAACGCGTACCATCACGTTTCCGACTTTGATAAAGGTCGGATTGTAGCCTATGGCGATTGCGGTTTATCGTATCGACATTGCTGCTCGCGCTGCTCGAGATACAATGACTGTTAGCAGAATATGGAATCGGTGGTTTCAGGAGGGTAATAAGGAACGCCGTGCTGGATCCCAACGGCCTCGCATCACTAGCAGTCGAGATGACAAGCATCTTATCCGCATGGCTGTCACGTCTCGATCCCTGAGTCAACAGATGGGGACGTTTGCAAGACAACAACCATCTGCACGCACAGTTCGACGACGTTTGCAGCAGCATGCACTATCAGCTCGGAGACCATGGCTGCGGTTACCCTAGACGCTGCATCACAGACTGGAGCACCTGCGATGGTGTACTCAACGACGAACCTGGATGCACGAATGGCAAAACGTCATTTTTTCGGATGAATCCAGGTTCTGTTTACAGCATCATGATGGTCGCATCCATGTTTGGCGACATCGCGCTGAACGCACGTTGGAAGCGTGTATTCGTCATCTCCATACTGGCGTATCACCTGGCGTGATGGTATGGGGTGCCATTAGTTACACGTCTCGGTCACCTCTTATTCGCATTGACGGCACTTTGAACAGTGGACGTTACATTTTACATGTGTTACGACCCGTGGCTCTACCCTTCATACGATCCCTGCGAAACCCTACATTTCAGCAGGATAATGCACGACCGCATGTTGCAGGTCCTGTACGGGCCTTTCTTCATACAGGAAATGTTCGACTGCTGCCCTTGCCAGCACATTCTCCAGATCTCTCACCAATTGAAAACGTCTGTCAATGGTGGCCGAGCAACTGGCTCGTCACAATACGCGTCACTACTCTTGATGAACTGTGTTATCGTGTTGAAGTTGCATGGGCAGCTGTACCTGTACACGCCATCCAAGTTCCGTTTGACTCAATGCCCAGGCGTATCAAGGCCGTTATTACGGCCAGAGGTGGTTGTCCTGGGTACTGATTTCTCAGGATGTATGCACCCAAACTGCGGGAAAATATAATCACATGTCAGTCCTAGTATAATATATTTGTCCAATGAATACTCGTTTATCACCTGCATTTCTTCTTGGTGTAGCAATTTCAATGGTCAGTAGTGTGTATAGTTACATAACACATTTCTTTTGATTCTTGCAAACACATCATCTAAATTTACATGCACACTTCACAAGACATTCTTCAGAGCATAGCGGAGAGTACTTTGTAGCATTTATTTCTGTTCACTGACTTTGCTACTCCACTGGCAGATCGTGAGGGGGAAGAACGATTACCTACTTGCGCCTGTTCTACCCACCCTCATTCACTTACATAATTAATTAATTTAAGAGGGTCCTCCTGTTTACAAATACACAATTATTGTTTTACTTTTAATGCCGAAACATGTACAGCATATTGTTGGCGCCCTCAGTGAGCTTTTGTCTTTTCTTTTTCCTAAAATATATACAGATTTTATTTACAGTAGGAAATATGTTAGATCACATTAAATTGTTCTCTAAATCGCATATGTACTTCACATTTTGTTTACATTGTATGTGTGTGCTGTGGCTGTGGTCTGTAATTCGTTACTGTTTTTCTGTCAGCATAGGAACAGAAAAAAATGTCTCTGAGCACTATGGGACTTAACATCTGAGGTCATCAGTCCCCTAGAAGTTAGAACTACTTAAACCTAACTGACCTAAGGACATCACACATATTCATGCCCGAGGCAGGATTCGAACCTGCGACCGTAGCGGTCGCGCGGTTCCTGACTTAAGCGCCTAGAACCGTTCGGCCACACCGGCCGGCAGCATAAGAACTGAGCTTACAATTTCAATATGATACATTAAATAATGTTTCAATCACTGCTTGATCTGATGATTGATTTCTGCAGTACCAAAACGAAAGCTTGACGTATATTAAAAGGGGAGAATTTCAACACCACTTTGCCTCCTTTTCTTCCCTTTATCACGGTTCGACTATCGCAGTCATCTGCCACATTTCCTTAGTGTCACATTTAGTACCTGTTTTACTATGAACTTCACTGCTTGTCTTTTACAACGATACAGATAAGAGTAGTTCACTCTTGAATCCACTATAAAAAAATAACACGTCACAAATATTTTTAGTTCCTTTTGAATGGCACGTTGCCAGCAACGGAAGTTTTTGCTACCCATTAAACTTCACCTATCAGTCTGAAATATTTACCGCGCATAAAGCTCAGTGAAATTACAGCATCCGGCTAAAACAGTTAACGCTCTGACGCACTAATTTTCCCCTGCCCTGCTTGGGCTTCCGTTGATTGACAGCTCCGACCCGTTAAACATGAATTTCCCTGACGTTATTCCAGATAGATGCGCAATAATCATAGCCGTTTAGCAGACACGTCAAGCTACTTCTGCACTTGCATGTTACATTTCCACTAATCACGCTTTTGAAGGGATTCACCTGCGCGATAAACCCCCTGGCTATATCACTTTGTCATGTAAATTTTTCAAATGTTATACACAGCGTAACCAATACACGTCGCTTTACGGTTACATATACAGCGTGAACTCTAATTCCACCAACAAAATTTCTAAGGTTGTTCAGAGATATTTTTGTGTAATTTGGCACGAGGGAACCTCGGTCTCTGATGCCTTCTTTCACAGTAATAACGTAATTATGATTTATTCACTCTGTTACCTCAGTGTTCTTCCTTTCGGTGAAAAAGCATCACAGCAGAGAAGAAGGCACCACACAAAACACAGAGCAATGCAACAACCCTCAGATGCAGAGGTGTTTGCCTTCCTTGTGGGAACAGTTGAATCTAGAATCGTGGGCACGTACACGACGTGTACATCGGAAAACTCATCAGTAGACCTACCTATCCATGGTGCTCTGTTTCATTGGTAACGTGCAACCAACACTGCCGAAAAAAGCAAACACGTGAGACAACCGAGTACTACTGTTAGGTTCTCTCTTGGGTTTGCTTTTTTCTTCAGTGTTAGGCATACTGACTGCAAGCTTGGCGTCAAAGATTGAAGTTGGTACTACTTCACTCAACAAAAGGTACCATGAATGAGTGTCGCAAAATCGTTTCGACCAACACCCATAGAGCATTCCGTCAATATCTACGTTGTTGTGCAGATAATTTTAGAGCAATATAGATACAAATATAAACAGGGATAGTAACAAAAATCTTATAACTGCCCTTTCATCCAACAAATGATAAAGAAGGAATTATAATATGCTGTAGAATTGGACTGAACAGTCACTTTGCGATATAATTTATGACTATTTAAGATACTTTCCGGTATCAGTGACTTTTGGTGGCTTTTAGTAACTGACGGTTATCTATACTGTACATTGTGATTGCATAATTAACAACATACCGAGCAGTCATAGTACTTCGTTTGGTCTTCAAGAAATTCATGAACCCTAAATTCTGTATTCGGCCTATAATTTGCATGCAACCAACAATTATTTTCCAACCCTGTAGCGCATTAATGAGTTATCAAAAGTACGCCATTTCTCGAAAGATTTCTTGAAAAAAAATTGTGGAAAATGGTATGTCGGTTTTTAAAGAAGGTTACCAGGATCCTGGCCTTCTACCGAATGCATTGCGAATAAAGTTTAATATCTCACTATTCAGTATCCTTTAGAGTTTAGAGCTTACCACCTCCTTCTCTGGCACACCTGTCTTGCAATAGGTAGGACTAACTCTCTTCCAGTTTTCCACCGTCCTTAATTTACCACTAACTTTGACTTTTCTCAGTGTCATCCAGCATCCTTCACAGTATATGTCCCAGTCCAGATGTTTCCTCCGTTCTTAAAATTTCTGTTATTTCTTATTTCTCTCCTACTCTTAGAAGTATTTTTTTAATTGTCATTCTGTGACAGTTTTACAGCGATTTTAAAAACATTTCAAAAGTATCGGACAGTTATTACTGTCTAGAAAAGTTTGTCGAAACTCATTTGTATTTATATCGTAATTCTTTTTACTTTCAACCGACTGTCACTTTCCTAAAGCTTATGTTCTGTTTCTCATTTCCTCCAGCGGTATATCAGTATAATTTTTACTCCAGTCGGAATGTGTGTGTCCGCTGGTTTGGTGTCCGAGCTGTGTTTTCAGTAAATCTTGTCGTGTAACGCACATAAGCCTTGCAATAGACAGCGTGCAAACGATGAGTGTTTACAACGTACCACAGTGCTGCAGACGAAGTTGAGAGCAACAAATTGATACAGGACACTTGTGATATGTCGAATCGGAGAAAAATAGCCTCAAGTTGGCCTACAAGACTCATCTAATCCACAGCACGTGCGCGGCGAGCGGTATTTTGGCTAAAATCGACCCTTTGTAACAAAACACCTTGTTCTTGCACTTACAAAATGTAAACTGAGGTTTGTGTAAATTTTACCAGAAAATATGGCGAATTTTAACAGTATTAAAATGAACAATTAAATATCTAGCTCGTTTGACCTTCCTACTACGAAAGTACTATGCTTTCATTGGGTAAGTCTAACTCGATTGCAGACGCGGCTGCGTATTCCGTTACGTTTACAAAACTTTTTTTCTTTCGATGCCCTCACGGTAATGTTTAAATTAATAATATCAACGAAACAGTGAACTAATCCGGTGTCTTAAGAGACATGGAAAAGAAATAAAAACTTTGAGGTTCGCCGATGACATTGTAATTCTGTCAGAAACAGCAAAGGACTTGGAAGAGCAGTTGAATGGAATGGACAGTGTCTTGAAAGGAGGATATAAGATGAACATCAACAAAAGCAAAACAAGGATAATGAAATGTAGTCTAATTAAGTCGGGTGATGCTGAGGGAATTAGATTAGGAAATGAGGCACTTAAAGTAGTAAAGGAGTTTTGCTATTTGGGGAGCAAAATAACTGATGATGGTCGAAGTAGAGAGGATATAAAATGTAGGCTGGCAATGGCAAGGAAAGCATTTCTGAAGAAGAGAAATTTGTTAACATCCAGTATTGATTTAAGTGTCAGGAAGTCGTTTCTGAAAGTATTTGTATGGAGTGTAGCCATGTATGGAAGTGAAACATGGACGATAAATAGTTTGGACAAGAAGAGAATAGAAGCTTTTGAAATGTGGTGCTACAGAAGAATGCTGAAGATTAGATGGGTAGATCACATAACTAATGAGGAAGTATTGAATAGGATTGGGGAGAAGAGAAGTTTGTGGCACAATTTGACCAGAAGAAGGGATCGGTTGGTAGGACATGTTCTGAGGCATCAAGGGATCACCAATTTAGTATTGGAGTGCAGCGTGGAGGGTAAAAATCGTAGAGGGAGACCAAGAGATGAATACACTAAGCAGATTCAGAAGGATGTAGGTTGCAGTAGGTACTGGGAGATGAAAAAGCTTGCACAGAATAGAGTAGCATGGAGGGCTGCATCAAACCAGTCTCAGGACTGAAGACCACAACAACAACAAAGAGAGCGAGAGAGTATGGACAATCTCCTGCAGTGCACATGCCCTCAGCTTGAGGGCTTTCGTAGGTCAATCTGAGGTTATTTTTTCCTGCTTGGTGGACCGCAGGTATTCTGTATCAAATTGCTCCTGTCGACTCCAACTATACCACTGCGGTACTCTATAAACATTGTCATTTACACTCTGAATATAGACTGAACCAGGAATGCAGACAACCGGTTGGCTGTGTTGTTTTTGCATTGAAACTTATAGACGTTTGCTGAAACATAGCCATGTTAAAACTTTGAGACGTGGTAACAGGGACCAAAACGAGGAAAACGTGTCCAATTGACGTGGGCTCTATAGTGCACACCTTAAGAGCAACGATCACTAAGTAGAAGGGACGTGTTTCAGAGTAGTGAAGGTGTACAAGTGCTCATAACACTTAAGGTATCATCTTCGTAAGGTTGGAATACGTTCACTTTTTTCCGCGTTTGCGCTTTAGAGTGCATGTTTACGAGACTTTTTCTCTTGTTTTTGTCGGTACCACCACCTTACAAAATAAGGAAAGCAAAGAGCTTCCAGTAGAAGAGATGTGCCTCACAGTAGCGAAGATAAATAAATGTTCATTGCTCTTAAGGTGCACATTTTAGAGAACATGTTCACTGCGTTCTTTTTTTGCGGCTTTGATGCATACTAGCAATCTGTGGAGTTCTGCCTTCCCCTGTAGAAAGAAGGTAAAGAGCGAAATACACTACTGACCATTAAAACTGCTACACCAAGAAGAAATGCAGAAGATAAACGGGTATTCATTGGACAAATATATTATACTAGAACTGACATGTGATTACATTTTCACGCAATTTGGGTGCATACATCCTGAGAAATCAGTACCCAGGACAACAACCCCTGGCCGTAATGACGGCCATGATACGCCTGGACATTGAGTCAAACAGAGCTTGCATGGCGTGTACAGGTACAGCTGCCCATGCAGCTTCAACACGATACCACAGTTCATCAAGAGTAGTGACTGGGGTATTGTGACGAGTTAGTTGCTCGCCACCATTGACCAGACGTTTTCAATTGGTGAGATATCTGGAGAATATGCCTGCTAGGGCAGCAGTCGAACATTTTCTGTATCCATAAAGGCCCGTACAGGATCTGCAACATTCGGTCCTGCATTATCCTGCTGAACTGTAGGGTTACGCAGGGATCGAATGAAGGGTAGAGCCACGGATCGTAACACATCTGAAATGTAACGTCCAGTGATGAACGTGCCGTCAATGCGAACAGGAGGTGACCGAGACGTGTAACCAATGGCACCCCATACCATCACGTCGGGTTATACGCCTGTATAGCGATGACGGATACACGCTTCCAATGTGCGTTCACCGCGATGTCGCCAAACACGGATGCGACCATCATGATGCTGTAAACAGAACCTGGATTCATCCGAAAAAATGACGTTTTGCCATTCATGCACTCAGGTGCGTCGTTGAGTACACCATCGCATGCGCTCCTATCTGTGATGCAGCGTCTAGGGTAACCGCAGCCATGGTCTCCGAGCTGATAGTCCATGCTGCTGCAAACGTCGTCGAACTGTTCGTGCAGATGGTTGTTGTCTTGCAAACGTCCGGATCTGTGACTCAGGGATCGAGACGTGGCTGCTGCACGATCCGTTACAGCCATGTGAATAAGATGCCTGTCATCTCGACTGCTAATGATACGAGGCCGTTGGGATCCAGCACTGCGATCGATATTACCCTCCTGAACCCACCGATTCCATATTCTGCTAACAGCCATTGGATATCGACCAACGCGAGCAGCAATGTCGCGATACGATAAACCGCAATCGCAATAGGCTACAATCCGACCCTTATCAAAGTCGGAAACGTGATAGTACGCATTTCTTCTCCTCACACGAGGCATCACAACAACGTTTCACCAGGCAACGCCAGTTAACTGCTGTTTGTGTATGAGAAATCGGTTGGAAACTTCCCTCATGTCAGCACGTTGTAGGCGTCGCCACCGGCGCCAGCCTTGTGTGAATGCTATGAAAAGCTAATCATTTGCATATCACAGCATATTCTTCCTGTCGGTTAAATTTCTCGTCTGTAGCTCGTCATCTTCGCGGTGTAGCAATTTTAATGGCCAATAGTGTAATTGACCGATATTCTTTCTTCATATTTTTTCCCGATGACCTAAACAATTGTACTTTTAGCCCTCTACCATGATCTGATACCAGCTACTACACAGCTTGAGAAAAAAAAGTGAAGTACCCGGAAGGGGAGGAGAAAACGAAATGAGAGTTCACGGGTTGAGCAGCGTTACTTTAGTGACTACAGTGTGGATCCTTTCAAAGTATGTCAGTTGCTGATAAAGCTTTCTCACGCAAGAACGTGGCATCACCGTGCCTTTCACAGTAATCGCTCAAAATCTGACGCCGTTCATGGCCCTTGTACACGGTCCAGTCACATTAACGTGACCACCGCCTATGTTCGACGTCAACGTGCAGCAAACGCTCACAGGCGGCAGGTGCCAGCGATAGCAGGGGGGGGGGGGGGCGTTGGGGGGGGGGGGGGGGGGGAGGGGCGCTTATTCCGATCGTTCGCGAAATGGAAACCACAATAAAAATAGTAAAAATCAAAAGTAATTATTTGCAGTAGTTAGCCACACCTTCCAGCAACGTCTCTACATAGTCACCGCTCCATCTGAGACATTTGTCGTCGCGTTGTACCAACTTTCCAGTATCGTCGTCATAGAAGGCAGCCGCCTGTAATTTTCGTCGATTCTCTACGCTGATCTGCATTTCTTTGTCTGTGCCAAAACGTTGACTTCACAGCCAGCAGTTCATGTCAGCAGAGATGAAAATCAGAGGGAGCAAAATCCGGGCTGTATGGAGGCGATCAAGCACTTCCCATAGAAAACGCTGCAGGGGCGTCATTGCCCCTGCAGATTGCGGCCGAGAACTGGCATGAAGAAGGAAATGCATCACAGTTATGTTGTGTGGGCTGCATCTAACCAGGCTAAATCCATCACGGGCACTCATACTTCGCGGGAGACACTGTTTTCTAGGCATCTTTACGTGCTCACTGTGCACTCAGAACCGAAAAGACAGACGTGACACTATCAACGGGCACACTAGAGACACTGTCCAACAATGCAAAGCTTTATCGGATTTTCACTGCGGTTTCCATTTCGTAACCGATCGGACCTGACTTTCGGAATACACCTCGTATATATGTTTACCGGTAGGTTCGAACAACACACGAGTGCTACGGAGACGTTTCTTAAACTCAAATCGGAATCCGTGGAGGGGAGGCCACGTTGCTTTCGAGAAACAATCTTGAGAAAATTTAGAGAACCAGCATTGGAAGTTGACAGACAAAAGATTCTACTGCCGCCAACATACATTGGGAGTAAGGCGCACGAAGATAAGATATGAGAAATTAGGGCTCATTCGGAGGCATATAGAGAGTCATTTTTCCCTCGCTCTATTTGCTAGTAGAGCACGAAAGGAAATGACTATGGTGGGACAGCGTGCCCTTCACCACATACCGTACGGTGGCTTGCGGAATATCGATGCAGATGCAGTAGTAATTACAACGTTCCGCGACAGCAAACCTGTAGCTACTTTGGTTGCTTTTGTAACGTGGTTGCACTGCTGTACTGCGAGCATCCGATACCACCATGACGTCAATGCTGACGCGGTAAGCACCATCCCACTTTCCCTGCTTTTGAACCATAGCCATAACACCTCATAGATAACTGTTGTGACTGACAATTCGCAAGTTTTCGCAAACACAACTTTTATTGATGTAAGTCCACAAGGTTGAAGACGGAACAACAAACAAACGGTAACAATAACGATGCCAGTAAGAGTCTCATAATTGAGGCAAACAAAAGTTCACTTCTAAATTTCCACAAAGGTTTGTGGTAACACACACACGCACACTAGTAAGAGTCCAATTCAGAGACGAACACGTAATCTTCAGCGGTCGAAGTACACGAGGTCGGCATCCAGAGTAAACTGAACTTTGAGGCTGGTTCTAGCCCCTAAATAGCTGTATCCAGCCAATCCGGTTTTGGGGTAGCGATCGAGCTCTCTTTACCATGATGCTTGTGGTATACCTTGAACATAGACAGCCTCATCCTCTGTGGTGTAATATGGGTTGCCAGCCCTCAGGGGCTACCTTGGCTCCGGTATAACAATAACCATCTTCATTCTTGTAATTTACCTCCAAGATTTCAACTCATTTCTCTAAATACCACTCCCTGGACACCGGATGATTTGTCATTTGTGTCAGATAGTTTTTCCGAGTATTTTTATTTTCCTGCACTAAAACGACTGTGTGCCAAGTAATCTAAAATTGTGGGTCTATTTCGTTCCAACTATGTAACAAGATTACCTAGAATTTATTCTGTTTTAGATGAAGATTATATTTTGATATTTTAAAATTTCTGTCTGTTACTTGTCTTTAGCTTTCATTTCTTAATAATGGTAATCGAAGTACTAGCAGTAAGTTAGTGGGCAGAGTAATGACAAATGAGAATTCTTTCATTTACTAACAGGGAAACGGTAAGAGTCAGAACAGCTGATTCTTTCTACCATTTTCCAAAAACAACATGAACAGAATGCGATTGGACGAAGGAATGCTTGACGTGCTACTTGAAGAGGCAGAATCGAGGGCTGTAGATGTATTTATTACGTGAATAAACCCGCAAACTGGCGGAGAAATAAAATTTCACTTACCCTATTCTTTACAAGTGGCCGTGCACCTGGCAATGTTGAGAAAAGTAGATAATCTTGTTGACTCATCTTCTTCTCGAGGTAATGGCTTCAGCCGCGTATTCACAACGCATATAAACTGTATGGGGTTGCACTCTCCCGGGACGTACTGTAAGTAAAGAGTCGTGGCCCTGGCTGTTCTCACAGCAGTTTCATCGGGCACATAAGTGCCAACCACATCCGCTCACGAGATAGGCAACGCCGAGGTCGCCGAAGATTCCGAGGTTCCGGAACTTCGAAAGTTAAGGATCTGGAATGGCAGAGAGGCCAGTGTTTCAGTCAGATCTGACAGCTGTTTTCCAGATTCCCGTATTTTCAAGGAAACTTAGTTGTTGTTGTGGTCTTCAGTCCTTAGACTGCTCTTGAGTCAGCTCTCAACGTCTGTCTATCCTCTGCAAGCCTCTTCGACTCTGCATAATTAGTGCAAACCAAGTCCATGTTAACCACCTCAGTGTAGTCAAGTCCTGATTTCTCCTAAAATTTTTACCACCCACCCCTTCCACCACTCTCCCTCAGGCACTTTCTACCATTACTAAACTGACGGTACCTTCATAACTCAGGCTGTATTCTTTCATTTCAACCCCTCTTTGAGTCAGACTGTCATAAATTCCTTTTCCTCGCAAAGCAAATCACTGCCTCTTTATTAGTTATCCGATCAACTCATTTAATCCTCAAAAGTCTTCTGTAGCAACACTTTGCAAGTGTTTCCTTTCTCTCCTTGTCTCTTATAGCATACGATGTTGTGTTACGAGTTTTCTGTTCACCAAAGTCGCTATTATCTGTGCAATAGTGACCTTTTTGCCGAATACGTATTGTTCTTTCTGCAGCCAGTCTTTTGTGCGTTATCCATTATCTTATGGAGGAATGAAATATTAGGAGTTTGTATCGATTCGTGACAGAAGCTAGATGTGTGTAAACTTGGGCACGGAGATTGTCATCTCGATTATTCAATCATTGTATCGATAATTATTGAATGTACAAATAAATGCCTACAATGGCTTATGGTAAGACTTATCCCCGTATTACTGTGTCGGCATAGTCATTCTTAGACTGGAATATTACTTAGTTTTGCCTTTTATGATTAAAACTTCGTGGCATGGTTCGTATCGGCAGTTAATTGTGTGGCGATGCCTGCAGTCGGTATTAGCTTAATGGCATTACTGCTACAAACTGTCTCGAAATTTTATCCACGCCAACCATTACCCGCAGAATCAAGCAAGCATTGCACTACGCTCCGCCATATACCTGCCTCTCAAAGAATAGTTCGTCTCACGTAAATAACAAAGTAATATTCTTTAGCGTGCGATCCATGTTTCACATCCACAAAATACTAAGCTGTGCTCATTAATTTTCAGAAAAGGTCTTCGTACACAGATTTCCGTTGCTCAAAAAGGTTTTGCTTACTACTGAGAGTCTGCTACATTTTATATCCTCTTACTTCGGCCATCGTCAGATATTTTGCTACCCAAAGAGCAAAACTCATTTACCACTTTTAGGTTCTCATTTCCTAACGTAACTCATTCACCATTGCCTGAATTAATTCAACTGCATTCCATTACCCCTGTTTTAGCTTTCGCGATGCTTATCCTATAAACTCTTTTCAGGACACTGTCTATTGCATTTAACTGCCCTTCCAAATCCTTTTCTGTTTCTGACAGAGTTAAAATGTCATCAGGATTGCTCAAAGTTTTTATTTCTTCTCCCTGACTTTAATTCCTTCTACAAATTTCCCCTTGAGTTCCTTTAGTGCTTGCTCAATGTACAGTTTGAGCAATATCGGAAATAGGCTACAACGCTGTATTCCGCCCTTCTGAGCCACTGCTTCCCTTTCACGTTCTTCGATTCCTGTAAGTGCGGTCTGGTTGCTGTATAGGTTACAGAATATCTTTCGCAACATTTTACCCCCGCACCTTCATAATTGAAAGACAGTGCTGTCAATGCAGAGTTACTAAACACAGCCTTCCGAAATGCTTTCACAAAAGAAGACGAAGTAAATATTCCAGAACTCGAATCGAGAACAGCTGCCAACATGAGTAGAAGTAAATATGCTCGCAGTAGTGAAGCATCTTAAATCACTTGATCAAAGCAAGTCTTCTGGTCCAGACTGTATACCAATTAGGTTCCTTTCGGAGTATGCTGATGCATTAGCTCCATACTTAACAATCATATACAACTTTTGATCGACGGAAGATCCGTACCCAAAGACTGGAAAGTTGCACAGGTCACACCAATATTCAAGAAAGGTAGTAGGAGTAATGCCCTAAATTACAGCCCAATATCGTTAACGTCGACATGCAGCAGGATTCTGGAACATATATTTTGTTCGAACATTATGAATTACCTCAAAGAAAACGGTCTATTGACACACAGTCAACATCGGTTTAGAAAGCATCGTTCCTGTGAAACACAACTAGCTCTTTATTCACATGAGGTGTGGAGTACTACTGACAAGGGATTTCAGATCGAGTCCGTATTTCTGGATTTCCGGAAGGCTTTTGACACGGTACCACACAAGCGGCTCGTAGTGAAATTGGGTGCTTATGGAATATCGTCTCAGTTATGTGACTGGATTTGTGATTTCACAGTTCGTAGTAATTGACGGAAAGTCATCGAGTAAAACAGAAGTGATTTCTGGCGTTCCGAAAGGTAGTATAACAAGCCCTTTGCTGTTCCTTATCCATATAAACGATTTGGGAGTCAATCTGAGCAGCCGTCTTCGGTTGTTTGCAGATGAGTCGTTTATCGACTAATAAATTCATCATAAGAGCAAAACAAACCGCAAAACGATTTAGAAAAGATATCTGAATGGTGCGAAAAGTGGCAGTTGACGCTAAATAACGAAAAGTGTGAGGTCATCCACATGAGTGCTGAAAGGAACTCGTTAAACTTCAGTTACACGATAAATAAGTCTATTCTAAAAGCCGTAAATTCAATTAAATACCTAGGTATTACAATCACGAACAACTTAAATTGGAAAGAACACATAGCAAATGTTGTGGGGAAGACCAATCAAAGACTGCTTTCTATTGCCAGGACACTTAGAAAACGTAACAACCTACTAAGGAGACTGCCTACAGTACGCTTGTCCGTCCTCTTTTAGAATACTGCTGCGCGGTGTGCGATCCTTACCAGATAGTAATGACGGAGTACATCGAAAAAGTTCAAAGAAAGGCAGCACGTTCTGTATTATCGCGAAAAATGGGAGAGAGTGTCACTGAAATGATACAGGATTTGGGATGGACATCATTAAAAGAAAGGCGTTTATAGTTGCGACGGAATCTTCTCAAGAAATCCCAATCACCAACTTCCTCTTCTGAACGCGAAAATATTTTGTTGGCACCGACCTACATACGGAGGAACTATCACCACGATAAAATAAGGGAAATCAGAGCTCGTACGGAAAGATACAGGTGTTCATTCTTTCCGCACGCTATACGCGATTGGAAGAATAGAGAATTGTGAAGGTGGTTCGATGAACCCTCTATCAGGCACTAGAATTTCATTTGCAGAGTATCCATGTAGATGTAGATGTAGAAAGATTGTATTCCGTTGGTAACAGTTTTCTTTAAATTTACGAATGCTGGAAGTGCGATGCGGTCTTTCTTTAGCCTATCTTATGATTCGCATGGTCAGTATTTCCACACGTATTCCCTCGCCTTTCTCCGGAACCAAAACCGATCTCCCTTTAGGCCATCTTCTAGTAGTTTTTCCATTACCTTGTAAATAATTTATGTCAATAATTTGCAACCATAATTTTTTAAACTTCGCTTATCGTCAGACATTTTGCTACGCAAAGAGCAAAACTCATTTACCACTTTTAGATCCTCATTTCCTAATCTAATTCCTTCAGCATTACCTGATTTACTTCAACTACATTCAATTACCACTGTTTTAGTTTTTCACACTGTTTTAGTTTTCACACCAGTCAGGTCCTGTCTTCTTTTGTATAGTAATGTGGACTGTGCAGCTGGTCCCAGCGGTGGTTAGAGTCCTCCCTCGGGCATGGGAGTGTGTGTTTGTCCTTAGGATAATTTGGGTTAAGTAGTGTGTAAGTTTAGGGACTGATGACCTTAGCAGTTAAGTACCATAAGATTTCACAAACATTCGAACATGTTTGTGTAGTAATCATTACACCCTTCTTCACACTTTTCGTACACGCAAAGAACATGTCTTATTCTGAAATGCGTACGTTATCTATGTCATGGTGCAGCGGACGCCTCACTGTGGTAAGCGAACTTTGGAGTGTTTGTCTGTCGGGAAGGGAGCTCTCAGCTCCCACGCTTGCACAGCACAGCTACGGGAACCTTCCACGTTGTACTCGCCCTGACTGCCACTGCAGCTCGCCGAAAAGCCTCCTGCACTGTTCCTTTTTCCCCTTACTTCGCCCCGACAGTGTCAATATAAAGACGAATGGATGTCGGGGGTTCTCATTTCTTCGCTAGAAAAAACACCAGCTGACAACCTGCGCGACAGAGATGTATGAACATCGCTTACCTCCAAGGCTTGAGGCGTGTACCGAGGATAGCAAACACCGCGACCAACGCCTCTCTAGCTAGGCTGTAACACCGAAAATGCAGGATGCATGGCAACTGCTACCGATCTATCACTTTTTTTTAATTGTATGTAAATATTTGTAATTTAAATGCTTTCTTTTAATAAGTAAGGACATTGCTTCACTTTATGTGTACATTTAGGTAGAAGTCTGTTGACGTTTCATTGTACACTACTGGCCATTAAAATTGCTACACCACCAAGATGACGTCCTACAGACGCGAAATTTAAGCGACAGGAATGAGATGCTGTGATATGCAAATGATTAGCTTTTCAGAGCATTCACACAAGGTTGGTGCCAGTGGCGACGCCTACAACGTGCTGACATGAGGAAAGTTTCCAACCGATTTCTCATACACAAACAGCAGTTGACCGGCGTTGCCTGCTGAAACGTTCTTGTGATGCCTCGTCTAAGGTGGAGAAATGCGTACCATTACGTTTCCGACTTTGATAAAGGTCGGATTGTAGCCTATCGCGATTGCGGTTTATCGTATTGTGACATTGCTGCTCGCGTTGGTCGAGATCCAATGACTGTTAGCAGAATATGGAATCGGTGGATTCAGGGGGGTAATGCGGAACGCCGTGCTGGATTGCAACGGCCTCGTATCACTAGCAGTCGAGATGACAGGCATCTTATCCGCTTGGCTGTAAAGGATCGTTCAGCCACGTCTCGATCCCTGAGTCAACAGATGGGGACGTTTGCGAACAGTTCGACGACTATTGCAGCAGCATGCACTATCAGCTCGGAGACCATGGCTGCGGTTACCCTTGACGCTGCATCACAAACAGGAGCGCCTGCGATGATGTACTCAATGACAAACCTGGGTGCACGAATGGCAAAACGTCATTTTTTTCGGATGAATCCAGATTCTGTTTACAGCATCATGTTGGTCGCATCCGTGTTTGGCGACATCGCGGTGAACGCACATTGGAAGCGTGTATTCGTCATCACCATACAGGCGTATCACCCGGCGTGATGGTATGGGGTGCCATTGGTTACACGTCTCGGTCACCTCTTGTCCGCATTGACGGCACTTTGAATAGTGGACGTTCCATTTCAGATGTGTTACGATCCGTGGCTCTACCCTTCATTCGATCCCTGCGTAACCCTACATTTCAGCAGGATAATCCACGTCCGCATGTTGCAGGCCCTGTATGGGCCTTTCTGGATACAAGAATTGTTCGACTGCTGCCCTGGCCCGCACATTCTTCAGATCTCTCACCAATTGGAAACGTCTGGTCAATGGTGGCCAAGCAACTGGCTCGTCACAACACGCCAGTCACTACTCTTGATGAACTGTGGTATCGTGTTGAAGTTGCATGGGCAGCTGTACCTGTACACGCCATCCAAGCTCTGTTTGACTCAAATCCCAGGCGTATCAAGGCCGTTATTACCGCCAGAGGTGGTTGTTCTGGGTACTGATTTCTCAGGATGTATGCACCCAAATTGCGTGAAAATGTAATCACATGTCAGTTATAGTGTAATATATTTGTCCAATGCATACCCATTTATCATCTGCATTTCTTCTTGGTGTAGCAATTTTAATGGCCAGTAGTGTATTTATCTGTGTATTAAGGTGAAACTTATAAGCTCTGGGAAAAAGCCAAAAGAATTGTTATTTGCACCAACTACCAACGATAATAGCAGTGCTTCTGCGTTGTAAAATCTTTGTGTAGGGGTTGTTGCGCAGAGCGCGTGGCGAGAGGGAGAAACGGGTTCCAGCGCTTGTAGTGGGCGGAAGTGTGGTGTTAACGCTCTCGCAGTAGAGAGTATCATTTTCGGCAGCATCATGTACGCGCGTCGGCCAGATGTCTAGACCAGGAGTACGGACAGTGGATGGGCCGAAGAAGCTGTATTAATTACGATTGCCCGTTCCTATAATTAGCTGTGGCTCCACAATATGCTACCGTCTTCAACAACAGCAGCAGTTCCAGCAACACAGTTCCGTCGTCGGCTCCGAGTTTTGTCGTATGCACAGCACTGAAGTAAGACTGTTCATTGGTAGAAAGTATTAACGGCTAACCCAGCAGCACAACTGAATGTGATTTGATTGATAAGATTTATTTAAATAATAATCAGTTAAACTCAGGGCGATTGTGTTCTCATAGCCCCCAGACATTGTTACCAAGCAGGATCCTTGTTCCTTTTTTTTTTTCCTAATGTGCTATCTGACTGTCATAAGATACAAATTGAATAGTTACAGCCAGTTTATTAACGAATAATTTCTCTTTTAAGAATTTTAGACTCAGTCTACTTTCAATTAACTGTTGTACAACAGAGGCTTCAGTATGTGACTAAAGTCAAGTAATTTCATTTTTTGAGTTTGAGACTCAATCACTGGAAAAAATCCAAATCTAAAGAAATGCACAAATTAAGAGTGTGGAAGTTTTATTTTTTTTACTCATATCTTGGAGCACATGGCTGTTTGGTTTGGTACGTATTCTAGTATTTAATTCTGTTCAAGTCAGTAAAAAAGGCTCAGTTGTTCAGAAAATAATATGAAATCCAATTTGCAAAATAAGTAATGGCAAAGTAAAAAGTGATTCCTTTTTTTCTAAATTTCTTTGATGACGTTATGCTGAGGTCACTGAAAGTCATTGTTCACGTAACGAAGTTCAGTACTAACATACAGTTTAATTGCATATTTGCGAATCATTACTCGATTGCCCTTTTCAAAATTTAATGCCAAACATAACGTAAGAGTGACTTCTCCGTTTTCTTTATCATTACATACTCAATTAAAATTATGGTAAAAAAATAAATAAATAAGTAACGTGGCATCCTTTAGTTGCCACGTCAGTGTTTAATAATACATGTTTTTCTTTCCCATCATCTTGTACAGAACTTTGGATGTAAATTTCCCTAGTGGGCTGGCGACCGTTATTTATTTCCTTTTCGTTGATTAGAGTAACCTTTCGATTCATGATCAGTGGTACCCCTTTCTGTTCAGTGTTGTTCGTGAGTGAATGCACAAAATAACTTTCATTTTCAAAATTATAGTCCTGTTTGGTTTAATTACTTTTATTTTTAGTAGACTTTCCATCAGAAGGGTCGGTTGTACACTTCCCTCCAACTTACCGGTACCACTTCTTCGGGAAAGATAGCCTTATGCAATTAGAGAAAATCCATTAGGCATACACGCGATCCATGTCCATATTTTATATCGCAAGCCGGATAGGCCGATTAGTAAGAGGCGGGTTACAAGGTACACACATTTTCCCCTAGCTATCAGAAGACGCACCGCTGGATAAGCAAAAACTAAGCATGTTGAGCGAGGTGGATGCCCTGCTCTCGTGCTGTGATAGAGGCTAACACATTTCTCAGTCGATGCAGAGCGCATAGTTCAGCAAAGGGTCAGGAAACAGGAAGGAGAACGAGTCGTCGACGGAGAGTTCGTTACAGGCGGGCAGCCAGTCTACATCTACACCTATGCTCTGAAGGCCAGCTTACCGTGTGTTGCGGAGAGTGCTTTGAGTACTTTCGCCTTCCACTTACGAGTGGTGTACGAGAACAACGACTGAATTCGAATCTCTCTGATTTCATCTTCATCATCGTTTTGCGACATATATGTTTGACTTCTCTTTTAAAGTCCTCATTCGAAATACCAACACCAAACACTTCCGTGATACAAAACGCTTCTCTTGCAGCGTCTACCATTGCAATTGGACGATCATCTGCGTGACACTCTCGCCTTTGGCAAACGAAGCTGTCAGAGAAAATGTCGCTCATCTTTAGATCTTCTACTTCATCTATCTGTCCTACCCAGTTACCGTCCCATATCGAGGAGATCGCTTTAGGAAAGAATGGACATGTTGTTGTGGTCTTCAGTCCAGAGACTGGTTTGATGCAGCTCACCATGCTACTCTATCCTGTGCAAGCTTCTTCACCTCCCAGTACCTACTGAAACCTACATCCTTCTGAATCTGTTTAGTGTATTCATCTCTTGGTCTTCCTCTACGATTTTTACCCTCCACGCTGCCCTCAAATACTAAATTTGTGATCCCTTGATGCCTCAGAATATGCCCTACCAACCAATCCCTTATTCTAGTCAAGTTGTGCCACAAATTTCTCT
Source organism: Schistocerca piceifrons (assembly GCF_021461385.2). Classification (NCBI taxonomy): domain Eukaryota; kingdom Metazoa; phylum Arthropoda; class Insecta; order Orthoptera; family Acrididae; genus Schistocerca; species Schistocerca piceifrons. Next base: position 853,657,230 of record NC_060140.1, on the reverse strand, counting down.
TCTTCCTAATTCTGTTCAGTACCTCCTCATTAGTTATGTGATCTACCCATCTAATCTTCAGCAGTCTTCTGTAGCACCACATTTCGAAAGCTTCTGTTCCCTTCTTGTCCAAACTATTTATCGTCCATGTTTCACTTCCATACGTGGCTACACTCCATAGAAACACTTTCAGAAACGACTTCCTGACACTGAAATCTATACTCTATGTCAACAAATTTCTCTTCTTCAGAAACGCTTTCTTTGCCATTGCCAGTCCACATTTTATATCCTCTCTACTTCGACCATCTTCAGTTATTTTGCTCGACAAATAGCAAAACTCATCTACTACTTTAAGTGTCTCATTTCCTAATCTAATTCACTTAGCATCCCACGACTTAATTCAACTACATTCCTTCATCCTAGTTTTGCTTTTGTTGATGTTCATCTTATATCCTCCTTTCAAGACACTGCCCATTCCGTTCAACTGCTCTTCCATGTCCCTTGCTGTCTCTGACAGAATCGACGAACCTCAAAGTTTTTATTTCTTCTCCATGGTATTTAATTCCTACACCGAATTTTTCTTTTGTTTCCTTTACTGCTTGCTCAACATACAGATTGAATAACATCGGGGATAGGCTACAACCCTGTCTCAGTCCATTCCCATCCACTGCTTCCCTTTCATCTCCCTCGACTCTTATAACTGCCATCTGGTTTCTGTACAAATTGTAAATAGGCTTTCGCTCCCTGTATTTTACCCCTGCCACCTTCAGAATTTGAAAGAGAGTATTCCAATCAACATTGTCAAAAGCTTTCTCTATGTCTACGAATGCTAGAAACGTAGGTATGCCTTTCCTTAATCTATTTTCTAAGATAAGTCGTAGAGTCAGATTTGCCTCACGTTTTCTAACATTTCTACGGAATCCAAACTGATCTTCCCCGAGGTCGGCTTCTACCAGTTTTTCCATTCGTCTGTGAAGAATTCTTGTCAGTATTTTGCAGCTGTGGCTTATTAAACTGAAAGTTCGGTAATTTTCACATCTTTCAAAGAATGGACATAGAATCCATAATTCCTCTTTCACTTCAAATGAAAGATTAAAGATTAATTATTTGATCAATAACAAGAAGAGAAAAAGCTGAATAACCTTAATGAAGTGAGCTATGGAAAAAATCTGCGAAATCGGTAATCACTGATTCGCTGCTAACAAGGTGATCCGTGACCGCGAATCGCTATTGCATTGCCTGTATGGGATTTACAATGCATTGATTTCTATAAAACATCGGACTTCATATAGTAAATTTAGAATAAATGCAGGCTTTGTTACTGACCATGCGATATGGATTTAATGCTGCTGCAACGGTGGCCGGTCAATGACATCACTGTTTTAGCACTGTTCAGCTTAAATCATTTCTCACCGTCACAAAAGCTGAAAAAAGTTTTTAAAATATATTTTAGGTCCAGTAATCATGATAATATCAACAAAAATCTCTCTCAAGATTGTATTATTACTTTAATAAAGTAAAAGTAGAACATCTTATTGACCGTCGCGACGGGAGGAGTTAGAAGAAGAGAGAGATACGGGAAGCTGAATCTGATTCCTCAGTCAATTGTTTTTAAACAAAATCCAAACGACTGTCCAGAGTTAACATACTTTACAAGCGTTTATAATATTATGTGTGCGTTCATGAGGCTGCTTAGGTTATCATACAGGGTGTTTCAGGAGGAATGGTAAATATTTGAGGAGGTGGTAGCATAGACGAATTGCAGTAATAAATGCCATATTATACGTGTCCGATTTTTATTGAGTACAGACCTACACCCGAGTTCAATATATTTTCGTTTCGTGTGTTGGTACACCGGTTGCTATGGGTTGCTATGGGCGTATTTATCGAATGTCAACAGTACCGTGCTGACGTTCACATTGTGAATCTGTGCTTTAGTTTACATTCAAGTTTTCATTGTGATTTGTTCAAAAAATGGTTCATATGGCTCTAAGCACTATGGGACTTAACGTCTGAAGACATCAGTCCCCTAGACTTAGAACTACTTAAACCTAACTAACCTAAGGACATCACACACATCCATACCCGAAGCAGGATTCGAACCTGCGACCGTAGCAGCAGAGCGTTTTCGGACTGAAGCGCCTAGAACCGCTCGGCCACAGCGTTCGGCTGTAATTTGTTGGCCAAGTCTACTATACTGTAGCGTGTAAACATGCAGCACATATTTACACGCCGCGCGGAGTGGCCGCGCGGTTTGAGGCGCCACGTCACGGATTTCGCCACCCCTCCCGCCGGAGGTTCGATTCCTCCTCCGGACATGGGTGTGTGTGTTGTTCTTAGCATAAGTTTGTTTAAGTAGTGTGTAAGTCTGGGGACCGATGATCTCAGTAGTTTGGTACCTTAGAAATTCACACAGATTTGAACATTTCTATTTACACGTGCTGAGTATGCCGCTATATTATTTGTGTATGGCTTTTATAATGGAAACACTGCTACTGCTTGTAGAGAATACGGCATACGATTTCCTAACCGCAGACTACCAGATTCAAGACTGTCTTTCGTGTGTTCAATATACTGCGTGGCACTGGTACAGTGCCCGGAAGTCATATTGCAAATGAAAGTGTAAATGAACAAACTGTGGATGAAGTGGAAGACATTCTTCAGTCGGTGGAACGTAGTCCAACAAGTACACACAGAATTTCTGCACGTGTCATTGTTCAACATACAAGAGTATGGCGGACATTACGCAAACACGGGTTCCACCAGTATCATTTACAGCTCATTCAACACGTTCGAGTATGAGATGAAGATAGACGTTTGGAATTTGTCATTGGATATTTGAAGATCGCCAGGATAACCAATTTTTATTCTTCACTGATGAAGCCACTTTCACATATAACGGAATAAATAACACTCGTAATTCACATCAGTTGTTGTTGTGGTCTTCAGTCCAGAGACTGGTTTGATGCAGCTCTCCATGCTACTCTATCCTGTGCAAGCTTCTTCACCTCCCAGTACCTACTGCAACCTACATCCTTCTGAATCTGTTTATTGAATTCATCTTTTGGTCTCCCTCTACGATTTTTACCCTCCACGCTGCCCTCCAATACTAAATTAGTGATCCCTTGATGTCTCAGAATATCCCCTACCAACCGATCGCTTCTTCTAGTCAAGTTGTGCCACAAACTCCACTTCTCTCCAATTCTATTCAATACCTCCTCATTAGTTATGCGATCTACCCATCTAATCTTCAGCATTCTTCTTTAACACCACATTTCGATTCACATCTGTAGTCTGAAGAAAACTCATATGCCACTCACATGCCACACTCTCAACAACGCTTCTCTGTAAATGCGTGGTGTGATTTGATAGACATCAGTTGACTGGGCCTGTTGTCTTACCACATCGTCTTACAGAACCCCCTTATCTAAACTTTCTTGAAAATGAGCTTCCAGCATTATTGGAAGAGATTTCTTTGTCTAGGCGAATTCATACATTCATCCTACGTTACGAGGTTCCTGATCAATGCTGTCGTCGGATGATAATGATACATCATCTAAACCTAACATTCCCCGGAAGATGGCTCGGTAGATAAGGGCACGTTTCTTGGCCAGCAAGGTCCCTGGACATTGCCCCTTTGGATTTTTGCCTGTGGGGATGGTTCAAAGGCGAAGTCTACACAGAAAAAGATACCACAAGAGCCGATTTGATGGTTCGGATTATGAGTAGTACAGCCCTCATAAAAGAACGAAATGACGACCTCAGAAGAGCTACACTTGTTGTTATCGAGAGCAGTCTGAAGTGCATGGAAGTTGTCGATGGAATTTTTGAAAATCAACTGTGAATGCCCTCATTTTGCTGCCTTTGCTTTAAATTTCTTTCGTTTACATACTAACAGCTCTATCTCTGTTCTCCATAAAAATTGGACTCATGATGTATGGTACTTTTATTGCAATTCCTCTATACTACCACCTCCTGAAACGTTTACTATTCCTTTTGAAACACGCTGTATATCTATATTGTTCATAATAAATTCCGCCGCGTCCTTTTCTCAAAGGAAACACTCCGGTATTCGTCTTAATCGATGTATGGAATGCAGAAAATGAGAGGGCTGGTAGAGTCGTTCAGAAAGAACAAATTTCACATAGCAACCCATGTCCGCATTCCCTAGCGTAGGACGCTAGGCGTCGTTGAACAGGATCGCGCGCCGCCAAGGGGATAGGCACATAGCATGACATCCGAGCCGTCAAGGTAGCAGATCGGCAGGGCAACGATTTCAATGTACACTACTGGCCATTAAAATTGCTACACCAAGAAGACATGTAGATGATAAACGGGTATTCATTGGACAAATATATTATACTATAACTGACATATGATTACATTTTCACGCAATTTGGGTGCATAAATCCTGAGAAATCAGTACCCAGAATAACCACCTCTGGCCGTAATAACGGCCTTGATACGCGTGGACATTGAGTCAAACAGACCTTGGACAGCGTGTTCAGATTCAGCTGCCCATGCAGCTTCAACATGATACCACAGCTCATCAAGAGTAGTGACTGGCGTAATGTGACGAGCCAGTTGCTCGGCCACCATTGACCAGACGTTTTCAATTGGTGAGAGATCTGGAGAGTGTGCCTGCCAGGGCAGCAGTCGAACATTTTCTGTATCCAGAAAGGCCCGTACAGGACCTGCAACATGCGGTCGTGCATTATCCTGCTGAAATGCAGGGATTCGCAGGGATCGAATGAAGGGTAGAGTCACGGGTCGTAACACATGTAAAATGTAACGTCCACTGTTCAAAGTGCCGTCAATGCGAACAAGAGGTGACCGAGACGTGTAACCAATGGCACCCCATACCATCACGCCGGGTGATACGCCAGTATGGCGATGACGAATACACGCTTCCAATGTGCGTTCACCGCGATGTCGCCAAACACGGATGCGACCATCATGATGCTGTAAACAGAACCTGAATTCATCCGAAAAAAACCACGTTTTGCCATTCGTGCACCCATGTTCGTCGTTGAGTACCCCATCGCAGGTGCTCCAGTCTGTGATGCAGCGTCTGGGGTAACCGCAGCCATGGTCTCCGAGGTGATAGTCCATGCTGCTGCAAACGTCGTCGAACTGTTCGTGCAGATGGTTGTTGTCTTGTAAACGTCCGGATCTGTTGACTCAGGAATCGAGACGTGGCTGCACGATCCGTTACAGCCATGCGGATAAGATGCCTGTCATCTCTACTGTTAGTGATACGAGGCCGTTGGGAAAGAGCACGGCGTTCCGTATTACCCTCCTGAACCCACCGATTCCATATTCTGCTAACAGTCATTGGATATCGACCAACGCGAGCAGCACTGTCGTGATACGATAAACCGCAATCGCGATAGGCTACAATTCGACCTTTATCAAAGTCGGAAACGTGATGGTACGCATTTCTCCTTCGGCGTATGGAAATGCCCACGCTGCCCAACGTTTGCACGTTCGGCGGTTTTACGAATCGTCAAGTACGACAACGACGCACATTTACTGCCATCCACAGACCCCTACGAGAGACTGGTTCATTTGAGGTACGTTTTACACTGGCACGTTCCCGTAATGGCACAGGTGCATTTAAGGCCAAACTTCCAAATCCGCTGCATTCATTTTGTGTAACAAGTGCGGAGGCCTGACGGACGCGATCGTCGACGCGCAGAGCGTACACCAGGGCTTGAAGAGGAGGTGTTAGCACTACTGGAACAAATGTTCTCAACAAGACAGCGGCGTGTTGCACGGGAAACGGGTGTAAGCCATTCCACAATTTGACGTGTGTAGCATTAAGATCATTGGAACCTCACCTCCTTCGGAAAGTTCAAGACGTTAAAACAGACGATTTTCCACGGCGAACTGAGTTCTGTCAATGGTTTTTGTAAAGGACTTTCCGATCGTATACTTTTTATAGATGAGGCATTCTTTACACGAGACGGTATGTTCAACAGCCACAATCAAAACGTGTGGGCGCGGCAGAATCTGCACGTCGCCTTCGTTCGTGGTCGCCAATATCGCTTCGCTGTCAGCATTTGGGCCGCCTTGGTTGGCGATAATCTAGTCGTTCGATACGTGTTTCCCCGGCGACTGAACTCACACAGGTACTTAATCTTTTTACGAGAAACTCTGCCCGAGTTGTCTGAACTTGTTTCGCGCAACGTGCGACACCGAATATACAACCAGCACGATGGTGCACCTGCGCACTTCACACATGCAGTGCGAATGGGTTTGGATGAAATCTTTGGTGAGAACTGGATACGGTGCGGTGGGCCGGTGGCATGGCCTGCACGTTCCCCCGACTTGACGTCCATTGATTATTTATCTTCTGAGGCCACCTGAAATATGTTGTCTACGAAACGCCCTTTAAAACTGATGAATAACTGACAGCGCGCTTTATGGCAGCCTCCGATGCAATTTCCACTTTGCCAGGAGTGTTTGAAGAAGTGCGTCTGTCACTCCAGCGTCTTTGCACGGCGTGCATTCAAGTAGGAGGGCGTAATTTTGAGCACGTTTTGTAACTGTTTTCATATAAAGATTATAATACTTCACACTGACTTCTCATTTAGTGTTTCAAAATTACACTACTGGCCATTAAAATTGCTACACCACGAAGATGACGTGCTACAGACGCGAAATTTATCCGACGGGATGAAGATGCTGTGATATGCAATTGATGAGCTTTTCAGAGCACTCACACAAGATTGGCGCCGCTGGCGACACCTACAACGTGCTGATATGAAGAAAGTTTCCAACCGATTTCTCATACACAAACAGTAGTTGACCGGCGTTGCCTGGTGAAACGTTGTTGTGATGCCTCGTGTAAGGGGGAGAAATGCGTACCATCACATTTCCGTCTTAGATAAATGTCGCATTGTAGCCTATCGCAATTGCGGCTTATCGTATCTCGACATTGATGCTCGAGTTGGTCGAGATCCAAAGACTGTTAGCAGAATATGGAATCGGTGGGTTCAGGAGGGTAATACGGAACGCCGTGCTGGATCCCAACGGCCTCGGATCACTAGGAGTCGAGATGACAGGCATCTTATCCGCATGGCTGTAACGGATCGTGCAGCCACGTCTCGATCCCTGAGTCAACAAATGGGGACGTTTGCGAGACAACAACCATCTGCACGAACAGTTCGACGACGTTTGCAGCAGCATGGAGTATCAGCTCGGAGAACATGGCTGCGGTTACCCTTGGCACTGCAATGGTGTACTCAGCGACGAACCTGGGTACACGAATGGCAAAACGCCATTTTTTCGGATGAATCCAGGTTCTGTTTACAGTATCATGATGGTCGCATCCGTGTTTGGCGACATCGCGGTGAACGCACATTGGAAGCGTGTGTTCGTCATCGCCATACTGGTGTATCACCTGGCGTGATGGTATGGGGTGCCATTGGTTACACGTCTCGGTCACCTCTTGTTCGCATTGACGGCACTTTGAACAGTGGACGTTAAATTTCACATGTGTTACGACCCGTGGCTCTACCCTTCATTCGATCCCTGCGAAACCCTACATTTCAGCAGGATAATGCACGACCGCATGTTGCAGGTCCTGTACGGGCCTTTCTGGATACAGAAAATGTTCGACTGGTGCCCTGGCCAGCAAATGCTCCAGATCTCTCACCAATTGAAAACGTCTGGTCAATGGTGGCCGAGCAACTGGCTCGTCACAATACGCTAGTCACTACTTTTGATGAACTGTGGTACCGTGTTGAAGCTGCATGGGCAGCTGTACCTGTACACGCTATCCAAGCTCTGTTTGACTCTATACCCAGGCGTATCAAGGCCGTTATTACGGCCAGAGGTGGTTGTTCTGGGTACTGTTTTCTCAGGATCCATGCACCCAAATTGCGTGAAAATGTAATCACATGTCAGTTCTAGTATAATATATTAGACTAATGAATCCCCGTTTATCATCTGCATTTCTTCTTGGTGCAGCAATTTTAATGGCCAGTAGTGTACATCGTTAAACTTTGAGGGGATGGAGAAGGTGTATTGAGATACATAAGGAGGATAGGAACCAGCGTCCGGAAAGTCAATCAGCGGCGCTATGCAGCGCCGAAGTTATAGGAGTCTGCGCCTGTATATTTATGTGTATACAGGGTGATTCCGTGATGATGTTGTAAACTTTCAGGAATGATTGAAAAAATTAATGTATCAATTTGAGGTAAGGGTTGGATTGGGTTGTTTGGTGGAGGAGACCAGACATCGAAGTCATCGGTCTCATCGGATTAGAGGAGGACGGGGAAGGAAGTCGACCGTGCCCTTTTAAAGGAACCATCCCGGCATTTGCCTGGGACGATTTAGGGAAATCACGGAAAACCTAAATCAGGATGGCCAGACGCGGGACTGAACCGTCGTCCTCCCGAATGCGGGTCCAGTGTGCTACCCACTGCGCCATGTCGCTCGGTTTTGAGGTAAGGGACACAGGCCCAGACACGAATGAGTCAAAAGTTATAAGCAAAAATCGTTCTGATACCTCTGACAGTGGAATACATGTACCGGTATTATTGTTACTGAGACTGTAGGTAGGCAACTTTCAGAGGAGGTAGGTTGGACCAAAACAAGAAAAAATTTCCAGAACACCTGGGCGCTAAAATGTATACCTTAAGAGCTGTCAGCACTTATTCAGAAGAGGAGATGTATTTCACGCTAGCGAAGATGAACAAGTGCTCTCAGTTCCGCAGGTATGCGTTTTAGAGCCCGTGTTACTCGACATTTTATTTCTTTTTTTGGCCCGTGTTGCCACCTCTGAAAGTTGCCTAGGCTGCAATCTCAAATACAGCGGTACCAGTAAGTGTATCCCGTTGTCTGATGTATCAAAACGATTTTCGGTTAAAACTTTCGACTCATTTGTTTTTGGACAATCGTGCCTTGCCTCATATTAACGCATATATCCTTATCCATCATCTCTGAAGGTTTGTAAGATCATCACAGAATTACTCTGTGTATACATAAATACATAGGCATCGGGGCCTGTAACTTTGATGCTCTGACGCGCCGTTGGATGACGTTTCTGGCCACGGGTTCCTATCCTCATTTTCTTTTTCGAGACATTTTCTTCATTCCCTCGAAGTTCGTCATTGTAGAAATTTTGCAAGCCGTTTTTCAGTGTGCGACGTAGGGCACTTCGTACTAATGTTAGTGAAATTACCTCCTGTCCCATTTATAAACCAAGCGAGGAAATATAACTTACGACATGTATTTTGTCATCAGACGGGGGGAAAGTAAAACAAAACTTGCTTTCTCTGGGTCTGAGCATAGCATGATAGATCTCTTAATCGCGTAGGTAGATTAGCGAATAAAAAAAAACAGGGGATGGATTGATTGAAATTAGAAATAAACGGAATTAGTGAAGTACAGTGACAATTCTAGTTTGTTTAATACACCAAATTAAATACGGCTAATTCGTAAGCAAAACCAATAATGAATAATAAAACATGAATACATAGTAACTTCTATGAACCGTATAGCGAACGCTTTACCGTAGCAAAGATAGACACAAAGCCACGATCAGTCACGGTAGTGCAAATATATATGAAATCGTGCTCCGCGGATGAAGCGATTGAATGAATGTTGTTGTTGTGGTCTTCAGTCCTGAGACTGGTTTGATGCAGCTCTCCATGCTACTCTATCCTGTGCAAGCTTCTTCATCTCCCAGTTCCTACTGCAACCTACATCCTTCTGTATCTGTTTAGTGTATTCATCTCCTGGTCTCCCTCTACGATTTTTACCCTCCACGCTGCCCTCCAATACTAAATTGGTGATCCCTTGATGCCTCAGAACATGTCCTACCAACCGATCCCTTCTTCTGGTCAAGTTGTGCCACAACCTTCTCTTCTCCCCAATCCTATTCAGTACTTCCTCATTAGTTATTTGATCTACCCATCTAATCTTCAGCATTCTTCTATAGCACCACATTTCGAAAGCTTCTATTCACTTCTTGTCCAAACTATTTATCGTCCATGTTTCACTTCCATACATGGCTACACTCCATACAAATACTCTCAGAAACGACTTCCTGACAAATCAACACTCGATGTTAACAAATTTCTCTTCTTCAGAAACGCTTTCCTTGCCATTGCCAGTCTACATTGTATATCCTCTCTACTTCGACCATCATCAGTTATTTTTCTCGCCAAGTAGCAAAACTCCTTGACTACTTTAAGCGTCTCATTTCCTAATCTAATACCCTCAGCATCACCCGACTTAATTCGACTACATTCCATTATCCTTGTTTTGCTTTTGTTGATGTTCATCTTATATCCTCCTTTCAAGACACTATCCATTCCATTCAACTGCTGTTCCAAATCCTTTGCTGTCTCTGAGAGAATTACAATGTCATCGGCGAACCTCAAAGTTTTTATTTCTTCTCCATGGATTTTAATACCTATTCCAAATTTTTCTTTTGTTTCCTTTACTGCTTGCTCAATATACAGATTGAACAACATCGGGGAGAGGCTACAACCCTGTCTCACTCCCTTCCCAACCACTGCTTCCCTTTGATGTCCCTCGACTCTTATAATTACCATCTGGTTCCTGTACAAATTGTAAATGAATGAATGTATGATGAGATAAATAATGTAATTCAGTTTATTCAGGAAGACGAAAATTTAATTGTGCTGACGCTGGGCAGTAGGAAATGAACACAAAGAAGAGTCATAGGAGGAAATGGAGTGGGGAAAAAGGGATGGAAGAGGTAGCCATCGTCTAGGGTTTTGCATAGAGCGCAGTTTAGTCATCGCAGATACTTGATTTAAGAATCATGAGAGAAGACTGTGTAGGTGGAAAAGACCTGAAGACACGAGAAAGTTGCAGATGGATTATGTAATCGGAATACAAAGATTTCTTTTGTGGCGGCGTTCGTAGCGACAAACAATTCGCTGTAGAAACGGCTTACGAAGTCACCGCCACACTTTTAATAGCGGGCCGATCGGTCCGCTGGAACAGTGAACAGAAAGATGAAAACCCAAACACTCTGATTAAATAAAAGTCGGTACTTATCTTTATTAACGAAGATACAGAAACACAGTAGTGAACACCGTGTCTACAGAAATCTGTCTAGTTCGAGTCGGAGCGGCTAGGTCAGCGTCGGTTGACGACAAACAACAACTCTGCTGCGATGAACACACAACTGACTAGCAAGTACACAATTCGGTGGCGAGTATACAACTGAGCGGCGAATACAGAACTGTCCTAGCGCTCGCGACTCCAGCGCTTAAGAAACCAGAAGCCAGCGGTGGCGCGCGCAGACTTGCGGCGATTTGCTGTCTCGCTGGCGCTGCTTATGCGGACGGCGTCCGGACTTTGATGCTGCCAACCTTTTGGCAGCGGGCGCGGGTGGCATTACTGGCTAGGATATAACACTCCTCCCCCCCAAATCGCCGCACCGTCGTTGAATAATGACGTGGCGAGCGTCGACGGCGGGGGAGGGGTCTGGCCGCAGGCGTAGCAGAAGAGACCGGGGCGGAGACTTTTGTCGGTGGCAGTCCCCGGTCCGCACCCCAGCATTGGCTGCGCGGGGCCTCGGGAAACACCGACTGAAAACCGAGGTCAGGGTGCACGCCTGTGACCACGGGCGCAGCTTCTGGTACTGGACGCGACGGGGCGTCGGGGCCCACGAAGAGAGGCAGCGTCTCCTGACGCTGCGTCGACGGCTGCTGAGTGGGCGCCAGACAAGGCGCTGCGGTGTCAGTCTCCTTGGGGGTGCCCAAGGAAAGCGGCTGCAGGACAGGCTGCACAGCCACCGCTTGGGAAGGCGGCCCGGCTGAGGGGTCGACGTCCATCAGTTCCGAAGGCGGTGGCGACTGAAGAGGGACCGCAGGCGCCGGAGCGACCACCTGGGGCGCTCCCGGATGAAGCTGCGCGGGAGGCATCAACGGGACGGGCTGTCGGCGTGGTAGCGGCGACGGCTGCTGCTGCTGCCCTGGGGGCGGCAGCGAAGTCGGAAGGCGCGGCTGGAACCCGCCGCGGACCAAATCTGTGGACAAAGAACGAGCGGCAGAATCCGGGCGGCCAGCTCGGCGCAACTGGTTCTGATGCCTCCTGTGCACCCCAGTAGCACCTTGAACAGTATAAAAACCGCGACCCTGGACACTTATCACGGTACCACGTTCCCAACGACGGCGACCGTGATAAACTCTGAAAAAAACGGCGTCGTTGCGCTGAAAACGCGTGCGATGCTCAGAAGCGGCGGGTCGATCCGGGGGGTGCAACAACCGTAGTAGGGTGCGATGACGACGGCCGTGGAGAAGCTCCGCAGGCGAAGGGCCGTCGCGTGGCGTGGTCCGGTACGACGACAGGAACGTGATGAGGGCCTGCTGACGAGAGTGCGTAGCACGAAGGCGGTCCATATGATCCTTGAATGTGCGTACAAAACGTTCCGCTGCACCATTCGATTGAGGGTGGAACGGCGGAGTAAGAACATGGCGAATGCCATTGGCAGAGCAAAAACTTTCAAATTCAGCAGAGGTAAATTGTGGACCATTGTCAGACACTAAAACTTCTGGAAGACCCTCAATACAAAAAATTGAAGTCAACGCCTGTATAGTTTGTGCAGACGTTGTAGACTGCATGGGCACAACAAACGGAAAATTACTAAATGCATCTATCACGATGAGCCAACGAGAATTCCAATATGGACCAGCGAAATCAATATGTACTCGCTGCCAGGGACCGGCAGGGCGTGCCCACTCAAAATAGCGTTGAGGCGGAGCAGCTTGGTGTTCGGCACACGTCGAACAATCTGTAGACATCTGCGTAATCTGCTTATCAATGCCGATCCATGTACAATGACGGCGGGCAAGCTGCTTGGTGCGGACCACTCCCCAATGACCTTGATGCAACAAGTCGAGGACCTTGGATTGGAGCACTTGGGGAACCACTACACGAAGCTGGTCATTCTCGGTGCGTAACAGCAAAACTCCGTGCGAAACAGACAACAGATGACGTTGCGGATAATAGCGACGAACCACAGGATCCGATATGTCCTTTGCCTTGGACGGCCAACCACGTTGAACAAAACGTAATAGTAAACTCAGATGAGGATCCGTAGCTGTCTCACGTGCCACCTGACGATAATCAATCGAAAAATCCCGGAGGGATTGATGCTCATCGGCGTCAATCTGATGGCAAGAGTCGTCAGAGGAATCGAAGACATCAGCCGCAGCAATCGGCAATCTAGAAAGCGCGTCAGCGTTTGCATGCTGAGCTGTAGGGCGTTACAGTATCTCATACTGGTATTGTGATAACAAAAGAGCCCAACGTTGTAGTCTCTGAGCTGTCCGCTGAGGAACTGGTTTAGACGGATGAAACAGTGACGTCAGGGGCTTGTGATCTGTTACTAAATAGAATGGTCTACCATAGAGGTAGTGATGGAATTTTGTGACACCGAACACAATAGCCAACGCTTCCTTGTCCAATTGGCTATAATTACACTGAGCTTTGTTTAGCAATTTAGATGCGAACGCAATAGGACGTTCGGTGTTACCGACTCGGTGAGACAACACAGCACCGAGGCCGAAAGAAGAGGCATCACAAGCTAACACCAGAGGCTTGTTAGGGTCGTAATGGACCAGACAACGATCATTCAATAAAGCCTCTTTAAGCTGCTGAAAGGCTGATTGGCAATCAGCTGACCACACAAACGGAACATTCTTACGGCGGAGACGATGCAACGGTGCAGCAATCTGTGATGCATTAGGTATAAACCTAATATAATATGTCAATTTGCCAAGAACTGCTTGCAATTCATGCAGATTGCGAGGGGCGGGCAAATCACGAATAGCTGCTAAATGTGACTGGGAGGGATGAATGCCTTGAGCATTAATAACATGTCCCAGATACTCCATCTCCATAAGGAAAAATGAACATTTATCGATGTTGCAACGGAGGCCTGCCTGAGACAACACTTTAAAAAAACACTCCAAATTACGGAAATGTTCAGCAGGCATCCGACCGGACACAACAATATCGTCTAAATAGTTGCAACACGATGGCCCATTAGCCAGAAGTTGTGACAAAAAACGCTGAAAAACAGCTGGAGCTGACGCACAACCAAAAGGCAAACGCAGAAAACGGAACAACCCCAACGATGTGTTTATGACAAAATACTGTTGTGATTGCTCGTCGAGGGGCAATTGCAAATATGCTTCACGGAGATCAATTTTGGAAAAGAAACGAGCTTCCCCTAACTTGTCCATCAGCTCGTCCGGTCTAGGCAAAGGAAAAGAATCAATGACAGTCTGAGGATTAACTGTCGACTTAAAATCAGCACACAAACGTAACTTGCCAGACGGTTTCTTTATAATAACTAAGGGAGAAGCCCACTGGCTCGCTGAAACGGGTTGAATAACACCGTTGTTTTGCCAACGACGAAGTTCATCTGCTACAGGTGCCCGGAGGGCGTGAGGCACTGGACGAGCACGACAAAATCGAGGCTGAGCATTATCTTTTAACGTAATATGAGCGGCAAAGTTCGCAGCACAACCCAGTTTGTCTTTAAATATGTCACTGTATCGTTTACATAAATCGGTTATGCTGTCTTGAGGAACAACAACAGAATTAATTTGCAACACATTGTCTTGGATAGACAGGCCAAACAAGTCAAAACAGTCTAATCCGAAAATGTTTACACTGTCTGTAGCGCGGAGCACTGTGAATGAAACTGTTTTTGTATTGCCACGGAATGTGGCTGGCACGCTACATACACCTAACACAGGAATTTGTTCTCCACTATAAGTAGCCAAAGAATGTTTTGCCGCTGAAAGTTTAGGGCGGCCGATAGCCGCATACGTAGCACTATTTATGAGAGCCACAGACGCACCAGTGTCTAATTGAAAATTGAAGGTCTTATCCTGGATGCGTAGCTTCACAAATAGTTTATTACACTGTCTCTGGGTCGGTGCAGTGGAGGCGGAAGACACAAATCAGCGCGTGTAGCGCGTGTTCGCTGCTGACGACAACTCGTGGGTTGGGCGGGTGGAACAACAACTCCCGCTTCGCTTGCAGTCTGTACATTACCTTTTACAGCGTTTGAATTACGCTTGGGTCGCATAGCAGAGGGCTGGGTGGGTGGCGTATTGCGAACAAGGTTATTACCCACACGAACCGTGGAAGAGTCTGTAAACGCGACCTTCTGGGCGGGCTGGCTTTGAAGAACATGAATATCCATGGGCTGGGCAGCACTAGAATTGTTCTTGCGTTTACGCAAACAAACAGTCTGGATGTGTCCGTTCCTTTGACAAAAGTGACAAACCGCGTTTCTTAACGGGCAACGTTCACGAGGATGAGCAAGAACACACTTAGGGCAAGACTTAACTCTATCATTTTGCACACGCGGCTGACGAATGTGTTTAACATGACGCAGCCGGCTAGTGTGTACAGTCTGACTCTGCCGGTGGGGCCGCGGGCGTGACATAACTTGCTTAGCACAGGCAATTTGAGAAATACATGGCTGATCTAACTCACACTCAGCATAGTCAAAAGTATCTTGGGCTTCAATGATGTTCATCACAGTCTCTAATGACGGGTCAGGCAACTTTAAGATAGCAGCATGAATACGAGAATCTGCAATGTTTTGAGTAATAGCGTCTCGTAGCATGACATCACTGTAGGAAGCTCCACACACACAATTAAATCGGCACTGACGGGTGAGGCCCGGTAAATCTGTTAACCACTGTTTATGAGATTGATGTGGCAGTTTCTTTAATCTGAAGAACTTGAATCTGGCTGCTGCCACATGAACTCGCGAATCTAAATACTCAGCAAGCTTGTTAACAACAACGTCATAGTCTAAAGCTTCTGGCTGGGATTCCGGGAACAACTTACAAAGTAGTCGATAGACTTCCACGCCTGCAGTGGAGATTAAATAAAGCTGCCGCTCAGTACCTGTGATTTTGTAGACTGTCATGTGCGCCTGCAACTGCGCGAAATATTCTCGCCATTCTTCTCTTGATTCATCAAAAGCACGGAAAGGTGGTGCTGCTGCCTGTGCTTGTTCCTTTTGTGTTGGTGGATTAGCCGCTTGTTTGGCGATTGCTTCCACCAGACTTTGTATTTGCTGACTCTGTAACAAGATCAACTGTTGTAATTCGGCAGACATAGTGAACACAAAGTAAACCAGCCCCAAAAATTTTATCTCTATAACTAGTATAACCAGAAACAAGTTGAACCAGCCCTGCACACGAGTTCGGAAGTCCTCGTCGCCAGTTTTGTGGCGGCGTTCGTAGCGACAAGCAATTCGCTGTAGAAACGGCTTACGAAGTCACCGCCACACTTTTAATAGCGGGCCGACCGGTCCGCTTGAACAGTGAACAGGAAGATGAAAACCCAAACACTCTGATTAAATAAAAGTCGGTACTTATCTTTATTAACGAAGATACAGAAACACAGTAGTGAACTCCGTGTCTACAGAAATCTGTCTAGTTCGAGTCGGAGCGGCTAGGTCAGCGTCGGTTGACGACAAACAACAACTCTGCTGCGATGAACACACAACTGACTAGCAAGTACACAATTCGGTGGCGAGTATACAACTGAGCGGCGAATACAGAACTGTCCTAGCGCTCGCGACTCCAGCGCTTAAGAAACCAGAAGCCAGCGGTGGCGCGCGCAGACTTGCGGCGATTTGCTGTCTCGCTGGCGCTGCTTATGCGGACGGCGTCCGGACTTTGATGCTGCCAACCTTTTGGCAGCGGGCGCGGGTGGCATTACTGGCTAGGATATAACAATTTCGAAATCAGATTTTAAACTGCAAAACATTTCTAGGACATATCTGGTCTCTGGAAATAATTTATTGGTTACGAACAGCATATTGAAGCAGAAGAATTTGCAGAAAGTTAGGAAAGTAAGGAGTCTTGAGCTGGAGAATCTGAAACAATCACACTTTGTTTACAATTTCAAAAGGAGCATTAAGCAACGACTGACTGAAATAGGGGAAAGTAATACGTTACATGAATGGTTAGCACAGAGAGATGAAATAGCGGAAGTAGCATAGGATCACATGCATAAAAAGGTAAGGCCTAGTAGGACCCCGTGGATAACAGACGTGATATTGAAGTTAACTGAGGAAAGGAGTAAATTTTAAAACCGGAAAGAAAATAACATGCACCAATTGAAGCAAGAGAGAATACAGACATTTAAAAACGAGACTGATTGAAAGACAAGAATGGTAAAGCAAGGATGATTGTATAACAAATGCAAAGCTATAGAAACCTTTATCACTCCTCCTAGTATCTTTAATGTTCCTCGTCTAAGTATTTGTAAATACGTTTGAAGTTAAGCCGTTGTTCATTGGAGAGAGGATAAAGCCTTAAATGTTTACTTTTTGCTCGTGCGCACACGAATCTCAGGGAAGTCTCTGGTTGTCAGCGATAATATGCCTATTGACTGCTGGAATCGGCGAAATTACGAAGTTTTCCAGAACTGTCTTTTGCTAATTTTCACTTTAAAAATTACATTGTTATCTGTGTATGGTTTACTGTTTATTTAAGCCAGATGGGTAATAGGAAAATGCAGCTTAAGTGCCTTATTGGCGATCTGAGTATTTTTGAAATGCGTAACAGCAAATGGAGGTCCTCTTTTTAGTAAATGATCACACTTAAGCGTGCAGTACTTTCGCGTGTGGAGGAATTTTGAAGTGCACAAAACCAAGTACTGTTATCAGATACACTCCTGGAAATGGAAAAAAGAACACATTGACACCGGTGTGTCAGACCCACCATACTTGCTCCAGACACTGCGAGAGGGCTGTACAAGCAATGATCACACGCACGGCACAGCGGACACACCAGGAACCGCGGTGTTGGCCGTCGAATGGCGCTAGCTGCGCAGCATTTGTGCACCGCCGCCGTCAGTGTCAGCCAGTTTGCCGTGGCATACGGAGCTCCATCGCAGTCTTTAACACTGGTAGCATGCCGCGACAGCGTGGACGTGAACCGTATGTGCAGTTGACGGACTTTGAGCGAGGGCGTATAGTGGGCATGCGGGAGGCCGGGTGGACGTACCGCCGAATTGCTCAACACGTGGGGCGTGAGGTCTCCACAGTACATCGATGTTGTCGCCAGTGGTCGGCGGAAGGTGCACGTGCCCGTCGACCTGGGACCGGACCGCAGCGCCGCACGGATGCACGCCAAGACCGTAGGATCCTACGCAGTGCCGTAGGGGACCGCACCGCCACTTCCCAGCAAATTAGGGACACTGTTGCTCCTGGGGTATCGGCGAGGACCATTCGCAACCGTCTCCATGAAGCTGGGCTACGGTCCCGCACACCGTTAGGCCGTCTTCCGCTCACGCCCCAACATCGCGCAGCCCGCCTCCAGTGGTGTCGCGACAGGCGTGAATGGAGGGACGAATGGAGACGTGTCGTCTTCAGCGATGAGAGTCGCTTCTGCCTTGGTGCCAATGATGGTCGTATGTGTGTTTGGCGCCGTGCAGGTGAGCGCCACAATCAGGACTGCATACGACCGAGGCACACAGGGCCAACACCCGGCATCATGGTGTGGGGAGCGATCTCCTACACTGGCCGTACACCACTGGTGATCGTCGAGGGGACACTGAATAGTGCACGGTACATCCAAACCGTCATCGAACCCATCGTTCTACCATTCCTAGACCGGCAAGGGAACTTGCTGTTCCAACAGGACAATGCACGTCCGCATGTATCCCGTGCCACCCAACGTGCTCTAGAAGGTGTAAGTCAACTACCCTGGCCAGCAAGATCTCCGGATCTGTCCCCCATTGAGCATGTTTGGGACTGGATGAAGCGTCGTCTCACGCGGTCTGCACGTCCAGCACGAACGCTGGTCCAACTGAGGCGCCAGGTGGAAATGGCATGGCAAGCCGTTCCACAGGACTACATCCAGCATCTCTACGATCGTCTCCATGGGAGAATAGCAGCCTGCATTGCTGCGAAAGGTGGATATACACTGTACTAGTGCCGACATTGTGCATGCTCTGTTGCCTGTGTCCATGTGCCTGTGGTTCTGTCAGTGTGATCATGTGATGTATCTGACCCCAGGAATGTGTCAATAAAGTTTCCCCTTCCTGGGACAATGAATTCACGGTGTTCTTATTTCAATTTCCAGGAGTGTATATGGCCTACCAAAATAAATTTTACGGAGCCCGAATCACTTTAAAATGTGAACTTGGAGTCAGAGTTTCCACAAACTACCAAAAGGGAACTTTCTCTTCAATTTTCACTAAGAACTGAATATTTTTCTTATCACTCAATTCATATTGCGTCAGGAAGTCCACAGAAGTTTCATTTGCATCTTATCATCTTAAACTAAAAAAAGAGAAGTACATTTCATGCTTTACAAAACAATCTCTCAATATTTAAGATACTTCTCTTTAGATACATTGTCAAAGTACATGTGATCTCTTTTCCACACATTTCATTACACGTCTTATTTAACATTATTTTACATACAACAATAAATAAAATTTCGAATTTTCTTAAAACTCATAAAATAATTTTCTGGCTGTAGTAGTATTGTTATGTCACTTATAACGAAAGTAAAGTAACATTAGGAGAAAGAGAATCAGCTGTATGAATATCAAGAGTTCAGATGGCAAACCAATACTAAACAAAGTTAGAGGAGGCTGAAGTTCGGACGGAATATATAGATCTATACAAAGGAAACAAACTTTAAGACAATATTCTAAAAAGTGAGGAGAAAGCCGATGAATAGGAGAACATACGATACAGTACTGCGAAAACAATTTACGGAGCACTGAAAATCGTAAGCCGACACAAGGCACGTGGAGTGGACGACATTCCCTCGGAATTATTGAGATCCTTGTGAGGACCAACAACGACAAAATTATGCCATCTGGTATGGAAGAGGTATGTGACAGGCTAAATATTCTCATTCTTCAAGAATAAAAGAAATGTCCCACTTCTAATGAAGGGAGGTGCTGATGAGTGTGAATATTACCGTATCATCATTTTGTAATTAATGCTTGCCCAAAACTGACGCCAAATATCCGCAGAAGTATGGAAAGAGTGTTTGAAGTCTACTTGGAATAAGATCAATTAGGGGACAAGAGAAATGTAAGATCACGTGAGCAATACGGCGAATTTTAAAAGAATGATATAAAAGTGTAAACCTAAATTTATAGCACTTATAGAAAAAGATTTTGACAATGTTGACTGGAACACACTCTTTGAAATTGCGAAGGTAGCAGGGATAAAATACAGGGAGCGAAAACGTGTCTTTATGCTGTATGGAAACCAAATAACAGTTACAAGAGTCGGAGAACGTGGAAGGAAAGAGGTAGATTGGAAGTGACTGAGACAGGATTGTAGTCTATATCTGATGTTATGCAATATTCACTTTTAATCTCTACATTGAGCAAGCAGTGAAGGCAAACATGGAGAAATTTTGAAAGGGAAGGGAAGTTCGGGGACAAGAAATAAAAACCTCTAGGTGTGCTGATGGCATTTCAATCCTGACTGAGACTACATGTTTCGTAACGAAAAACGCAACATAATATTTCACCTGTAATGCTTACTCGTCCATACGTTCTCCAGGGTATACGAATGTTACGTCAGGAGAACGTAAATAAATATTAGTAGTCTAATAATTCCGTGAGCACTGACTTCTATCGTGACGATAATTCCTCTGTAGAAAAATGGAAGCCAAGAAAATATTTCTGTATTTGCAAGAGAAAGTTGTTGATTGATAATTCGTGAAAAGATTTCACCACTCTGAACGAAGCCTTTGTTTCAATTATTGCCGTCTCAACTCGCTTATGATATCAGTGACATCATCTCCCTATTTCGAGATAAAACAAAACGAACCGTTCTTCTTTGAACTTCTTCGATGCCTTCTACCAGTTCTCTCTGGTAAGGATCACAAACTACTCACTGTATTGTAAATAGTTTCTTTAGTGAGGTTGTTGCACCTTCTGAGTGTTCCGCCAATTAAATGCAGTCTTTGGTTCGCCTTCCATGCCACATTTTCTGTCTTAAAATTTTTGTGTTCTGCCTTACGGCAGGTATTGTCATGCGGGAAGCCTCGTCAGAGAGGTCCACCGCGTGAGCGTATACGGAAGTGATTCCACTGATGATGATCAAAAGATAATGAGGACAACACAATACCCATTCCCTGAGCGGATAAAATCTCCGACCCAGCCGAGAATCGAACCCGGGCCCCTGGGCGTGACGTTCCGCCGCGCTGACCACTCAGTTATCGGGGCGGACATTTTCTGTATAAACCTCCCAATTTTAGTTGCCCCTGTCCCTAGATATTTAGTAGAATCGACAACCCCTAAATTTGTGTTATTTACGATTTAACAGAAATTCAGCGAACTCTCTTTTCGTTTAGATCTTCTGTTGACTTCAACATTCGATAAACGACGCCATCGTTTGCAAACAATCTAGAGAGATTCTCAGATTGATTTATAAATCATTCACATACATGGAAAACAGCAAGGCGTCTATTACAGTTCCTTAAGGCCAAATATAACTTGGTTTTCGATAAATGATTTCCTATCACTTACTGCATACTGTGAACTTTCTGGCTGGTAATCACAAAAGCAGTCGCTTAGCTGAGGTAACATTCCATTGTGATCGAATTTGATTGGAGGCCGACTGTGAGCAATGGTGTCAAACACCATGTGGAAATCTAGGATGAGGAACATGGGCTCAGTTTTATATTTTCCGTCGGCAACATTTGTTAGTTCGTGAGAATAGAAAGGCAATTGTGTTCCACAAGGAAGATATTTTTTTAATCCGTGCTGATTTTGTCAAGAGACCGTTTTGTTTGAGGTACCCATAACTGTTTAATGTACGTTCGGTTGTTATTAGAATCTTTTTAGTACACGAGGATTGTCCAGAAAGTAAGTCCCGATAGGTCGCTAAATGGAAACCACAGTGAAAATCAAAACTGTTTTATTTGCAACAGTTAGCTACAACTTCCAGCTACTTATCTCCATAGTTGCCTTTCCGACTTGGACGTTTGTCGTAGCGTTGTACCAACTATCCAATACCCTCGTTATAGAAGGTAGCCGCCAGTGCTTTCCGCCAATTCTCTACGCAGGCCTACAGCTCGTTGTCTGTGCCAAAATTTTGACTTCATAGCCAGCGGTTCATGTGGTCAGAGATGAAACTCAGAGGGAGACAATTACGGGCTGTATTGTGGGTAATCAAACATTTCCAATTGAAAACGATGCAGAAATATTTACATTGCCCCTGCAGAATGCGACTGAGAAATTGTCTTGAAGAATAAAACGCGCGACAGTTATGTAACGCGAAATTTCAGGCGAAATTTCTCACCAGGCCCTCGTACTTGGAGGGAGACACTATTGTTCTAGGTATCTTTATGTGCTCCCTGTAGGCTCAGAAGTAAAAAGACCGACGTAACGCGATCGACGGGCATACTAGAGACACTGCCCAACACAGCTGTGCAAAACTTCATCGGATTTTCACTGTGGTTTCCATTTAGCGACCTATCGGAACTTACTTTCTGGACAACCCTCGTATAAGGATCATCTCCGCGGTATGTAAAAGCCTGCTTATTTGTCTGCCACGGGTACTTTGCTTCTTTCTGCTAGGGCGTGCTGAAAAGTAATGCCTCTGAATTTTTTACTCGAAAATGCTTATAGCTTCTTAACTTAAAGAAACGTTATTAATAGTGTACGTCTTTATTTTTTACGTCTACGTGATTGCAGCTCTCTGCCGCTAGAGGACTTCAGACTGTAGCGTGTAACATGTCACTGTGTAACGTAACTATGATGGTGCGTGAGAAACAGCGTGCTGTAATCGCCTTTAGAAACCGAAGACTTCGTCCACAGACGGAAATCCCGCTCCTTCAGCATCACAATGCCGGACCACATACGAACGCTGCGATGTCTGCAGCAGTTCAGTGCCTTCAGTTGACTGCCATCGATCAGGCACCCTGCAGTCGCAACTAGACCCCATCCGATTTTCATCTGTCTCCAAAACTTAGAGAACACCTTCGAGGACTTCGCTTTGATAGTGATGGAGCGGTACGAGCAGAGATGAAGTTGTGGTTTTATCAACAAAGTCAAACATTTTCGTGTAATTTTATCCATATTTCGCAGCTTCAAACGTGAGTGTATTCAGTACATTGGAGGTATGAATTAACACATTTTGTGTTTTATTAAGTGTACGATGCATTTCTGTCCCCGGGGGTTGTTCATCAGCAGATGTAATTTATCTTAATACATGCTTTATTTTTTTCTCTTGAATGAGGTGGCAGGAATGTGCATTTCACCTCATTCAAGAGAAAAAAAATAAAACACGAAAAGTTGTGACCGAAGGCTTTTTTTTTTTTTTTAGTGCATACCTTCAAACATTTTAGAGTTACAATCTGGCCTCTCGTTGGGAGAAATGTGTTCTTCGTCAGGGTGACCTTGCTGGGAAATAACTATGTAGACGCGAAGCACAAAAATGTAATATGTTAATAAAGTTTGTTTTAATTAGTAGTAGTAGTAATAATAATAGTAGTAGTAGTAGTAGTAGCTTTACTCACCTGTAGATCTCTTTTTACAAGGATATAGGACATGTCAAAGTATATAAAAGTTTAGACCAATTTAAAATAAGCTAATTCGTATCACATATATTTGCAGACTTCTAGTTAGACATAATCATTAGATTTACTCCTAGTATACAATACTTTTTTACAAAACACTTATTAAATAATGTAATGCCACACCGTTCTCTCATATCTCACTATCAGTCACTGCACACACTATACACACATTGTTTCATAACGCTTCACTCACTACACACCCACAAACACACACTCACACTGGTCATCTCTGGGCCGTTTTCTGTACCGCAACTTCCCATTTGCTATCCTGAAAAACTGAGTCAGCAACCCTCCATAATAAGTGAGATGTTGAGCTCAGAAAGAAGAAGAGGTGTTAGTATTGTGCTATGCATAGGTTGGGGGTAAGTATATCTAGAAAGGAAAAAAGAAGGAAAAACATAAAGTGAAGGTGTTATGTGGAATGTTGGATGTTTCATAATTATTATTATTATTATCATTATTATTATTATTATTATTATTATTTTGTACAACATTTTTGTATCGAACCTCTACACTGTTTTCTCTAAGTAATCCTTCAATGTATAAGATGTATTGTATAACAGGTACTTTTTAGCTGCCTTTTTAAGTAAACGTATTTTTGCAATTTCCTTAATGTCTTTTGGTAATTTATTGTACAGTTTTATTGCTTGGTATAAAATGCTGTTTTGAGAATTATGTTTATTTTTTCTTGGTATATGTTAGTTGAATCTATCTCTTGTTGCATGGTCATGAAGAGAGCTGTTTCTGCAGTTATTACCAATGTTATTTTTGATGTTTATAACTGACTGGTAAATGTATTCACATGGAGCAGTTAAAAACCCCAGTGTTTTAATAGATCTTTACAATGAACTCGACTAGTATTTTTGATTATTATTCTTATGGCTCTTTTCAGGAGTTTGAAAATTGTGTTCATATTTTGTGCGTTTGTTCTTCAAAATAATGCCACAGATAAGAATTGAGTGTACATATGAATAATATGTAACTAAAAGATACTGCATGTTACACACTGATGATAGGTTTCCAAGTGCATGACATTCTGTTTGCAAGTACCTTTCTGTGTTCACACCACTTCAACTAAAAATCAATATTCATCCCTAGAAATTCTGCATTTGTTACACATTCTGCAGAGGTGCATCTACATTTAATTTAAAATTGTCGTTTTTCCTGTTCAAACTGAAATTCACGGCATTAGGTTTTTTTTATGTTCAATGTTACTTTATTGCTTATTGACCAATCATAAACTTCCTTGAGAGTTTCATTTGCTTTCTTCTCAACGAGTTCTTGTTTTTTGCACCATGAGTCACAATACTTTGAAAGTCATTGATGCATATCAGGAATAGTATTGGTCCTAATATGCTACCTTGCGGAACCCCTATATTAATGTATTTTGGTCTGATAAGTTTTTTACTTAATGTTTGGATCTATCTGAAGTATGTGCTATCTCTACTCTTTGTACCCTATTTAAAAAGCCTTAAGAGTTTTCTCATAAAAAATTAGGAGGCATTACTTTCAGTATCCCCTCTTATTTTCTAAGCTTCCTCAGTGGCTTGTAGCACATGTTTTGCTTCTTACTATACCAAGATAATATGTCTTTACACCTTTTTATTGAACTGTGGTGTCGGACATAAATAGTAGAAATATAGAAATATTTTTATTTGAACGCAGCCGTTGTTTCGAAAAGCTACTAGGAACCAGTGTTGGCGAGATGACTCTAAGAACGTTCCGTCCACTTCCACCTGCACACACGTCGTGAGCAACTGCCTACTGTGTACTACCACTTGGCAGTGCGACAATGTCAGCGTCTCGAAGGCCAAGGACACGGAGGTTCCCCGTACATGTCCTGCACAGGCGACGGCCGATGGCACGAAGTCATGCACCGTAAGTATGCCATCGGATCGCGGCTCACGTATGAAGTACAACGCTCAACCTGCAAAGGAAGACAATTATCGTTAAATCGCGCGCTCATCAAAGCTGAGCAGTTCTTCGTGAGGGTACGTCACCCTCTAGTTTTCCTTCCGGCTGACCCCTGAGGCACGCGGAGGAAATGAGATGGCTACTTGACAGTGACTGACGCTCCGAGCATCGCGAGGTCACGTCGCCGCCTTTCACTGTGGCGTATTTCCTGTGCGCCACCAGTACTTTAACATCTGCCCGTTGTGTGAAAAGTTTTAAAACTTGCGAAGACAATGTAGAAGAAATAAAATAGTCACATTAGCTAGAAAGTAGTATTACCACCGAAGCAAGAGTGACATCAGAGGCCGGCCGTGGTGGCCGAGCGGTTCTAGGAGCTACGGTCTGGAATCGCGCGACCGCTACGGTCGCAGATTCGAATCTTGCCTCGGGCATGGATGTTTGTGATATCCTTAGTTAGTTAGGTTTAAGTAGTTCTAAGTTCTAGGGGACTGATGACCTTAGAAGTTAAGTCCCATAGTGCTCAGAGCCATTTGAACCATTTGACATTAGAGAAGCATGTGATGAGGCTAGCTATTTGTTTACTCATGCTCAGTTCGTTTTACAATTGTATTAAACGTGTCAGCTTATTACGCTGCTTGACCGTTTCTAAGGAAAAATAGACACTCGTTAAGGAGCAACTGCCAGTTGCTACGGAAGAACTGACAGTTATTACGGAACACCCGACCAATGATAGCAAAAGGAAGCGTAGAAGGCGAAATATGTCTGCTGCAGCGAAACCCGTCCACGAGCGCTCTGTATGCATTCGACAGTTTACGTAGTACGGTGTTTGACGACGGTTGTTCTGCAACTACATCTACTACTTCTGCATCTGCAGGGATACTCTGGAAATCACATTTAGGTGCCTTGCAGACGGTTCATCGAACCATCTTCACAATTCTCTATCATTCCATTCCCGTATAGCGCGCGGAAACAACGAACACCTGTATCTTTCCGTGCGAGGTTTGATTTCCCTTATTTAATCATGATGACCATGCCTCCCTATGTAGGTCTGCGTCAAGAAAACATTTTCACATTCGGAGGAGAAAGTTGTTGGTTGGAATTTCGTAAGAAGTTTCCTCTGCAATGAAAAACGCCTTTGCTTTAATGATGTCCACGCCAAATCCTGTATCATTTCAGTGACACTCTCTCCCCTATTCCGTGAAAATACAAAACGTACTGACCTTCTTTGAACTTCTTCGATGTATTCCGTCAGCCCTATCTGGTAATGATCCCACACCGCGCAGCAGCATTCTAAAACAGAACGGACAGACGTAGTGCAGATTATCTCTTTAGTAGATCTGTTACATTTTCTAAGTGTTCTGCCAATAATGCACAGTCTTTGCTTAACCTTCACCACAGCATTTTTCTTTTGTCTCTTCCCATTTAAGTTGTTCGTAATTGTAATTCCTAGGTATTTAGTTGAATTTACGGACTTAGATATGACTGATTTATCATGTAACCGAAGTTTAACGGATTCTTTTTGACGTTCACGTGGATGACCTCACACTTTTCGTATCTAGGGTCAACTGCCAATTTTCATGCCGTACAGATATCTTTTCTAAATCGTTTTGCAATTTGTTTTGACGTTCTGACGGTTTCATTGGTCGAAAAACGACAGTGTCATCTGCAAACAACGTAAGACGGCTGCTCAGATTATCTCCCGAATCGTTTATTTAGATAAGGAACAGCAAAAGCCCTGTAACACTACCTTGAGGAACGCCAGAAATCGCTTCTGTTTTACTCGATGACTTTTCGTCAATTACTACGAACTGTGAGTTCTCTGACAGGAAATCACGAATGCAGTTACGTAACAGAGACGATATTCCATAAACACTCAATTTCACTATGGAAATGTTGTGTGACTAGGGCCTCTCTTCGGGTAGACCGTTCGCTGGGTGCAAGTCTTTCGATTTGACGTCACTTCGGCGAGTTGTGCGTCGATGGGGATGAAATGATGATGATTAGGACAACACAACTCCCAGTCCCTGAGCGGAGAAAATCTCCGACCCATCCGGGAATCGAATCCGGGCCCTTAGGATTAACATTCTGTCGCGCTGATCACTCAGCTACCGGGGACGGACAATTTCACTATAAAGCGCTTGTGTGGTACAGTATCAAAAGCCTTCCGGAAATCCAGAAATACATCTATTTCAAAACAGTTGTCAGTAGCACTCAACTGATTAGTGCGACATCATTTGAGTGCTTACAGTCGTGGACAAGCAGTTGGGCGGCCCAGAGCCGGTTAAAGTATGACTGCTGTGGACACAGTAATGGGTGTGTTCAAAAGTGTTATGTCGCGATAAAGCATGTTTGAAGATGGACCACCATACCGTAAGCTAATCGATAGGTAGCTCAAGTGGGGAAAAGGGAACAGGCATCCCACTCCTAGGCAGATCGCTACTGGTACACGTGTCATTTTGCCAGAACCATTTCTCGGCGATTATATTTCTTTGCTCGGACGCCTGTTAAATGCATCCCATTTCAACCAAGCGATCGTTGATTAAGAGTTCGTTGGAATAGGAAGCCTGTTGTTTGGCGTCAGTAACCATGGTCCAGAGTTATGTTCTCCGACGAATTCCACTTCAGTGTGGCAAGTGATACTGGCCACCAGCAAGTGTGGAAAGATTGAGGAACACGTTCAGACCCACATAATGTTCATCAATGTCGGCGACACGGCCTTGGCGATATGGTGTGGGCAGGAATTTTTCACAACTGCACAACCCCGCTGCATGTCTTGTGTGCGAGATACGGTTACAACAAAGTGGTATTGCAAGGAGATTATTCTGGATTATGTCCATCTGTTTACGAGTGCGTAGGTCCCGAGTTTCTATTTGTGGACGACAATTTTCGACCACAAAAAGTCTCTGAGCAGTCGGACACATTGGAAAGTGAAGGCATTGAACGTGCGGAATGCAATGTGTGCTCCCCTGACCTAAACCCTGTATTTAACGCTTGGGGTGCTCTTAACAGACGTGTTCCTCAACGATAACACCCCCCCCCCCCGGACCGTGCGAGAACTGAAAATCGCCTTAAAAGAGGCAAAATGTCCATTAGCGCCCGAGGATGACATATCCTTTTATCCTTTACTGAGAGTATGATATCGACCTTTACATTGGGAATCCGATCTGTGTCAAACGTGAACGTTATTTATGTATTATCCTGCTTGCCTATATGGTGAAATCTGCACCTTTTTTCGTTATATGTATACCTACTACTCCTCCCGCACTGGCCATGAAGGCCCAAAGGTTCCAACTGGCCACCATATCATCGTCAGACCAGAGGCGTCACTGGATGCGGATATGAAGCGGCATGTGGTCAGCACACAGCTCTCCCGGCCGTATGTCAGTTTCCGAGACCAGAGCCGCTACTTCTCAATCAAGTAGCTCCTCAGTTTACCTCACAAGGGCTGAGTGCATCCCCCTTGGCAACAGCGCTTGGCAGACCTCATCGTCACCCGTCCAAGTGCTAACCCAGCCCGACAGCCCTTAACTGCGGTGATCCGACGGGAACCGGTGTTACCACTGCGGCAAGGCCGTTGGCTCATATGTATACCACCTGACCTTTACTGTGTTTCAAGTCGTCAACCACTGCCTGTCATTATTCCTGTACAGCAATGTGTGTGTTCCTTAGCCGTTATCAAGGAGTGTATAACAATAAAGCATAATTAAAAAATGTTATTGTGCCAGTAGCTGTGGGTCCGGTAGGTCAGACAGATCGGATGAGGTTTTCCGGCAGTTGCACGCTCCAAATAGGAGAACAATGGGCAGGTACCCACGTCCTTCACACTTGTGGTCTACGCTAGACACAGATATTTGGGATACACGGGCTCTGTCCTGAGGGGGAGGGGGGCGGAGGAAGGGAGGACGGTAGTGGTGGCAATAAGAAGACCATCCAGCCATCCACTGCAGCTAACACTATTTCAGTCCGTATGACAATGCCGACTCTGAAAAAAAAAACAAAAAAAAACATCCGGAAAAAGGGAAAGGATAAAGAGGATAAAGAAGAAGAAGAATTACCCCTTTCTACATAAAGTTTACAATCAAGAAACGATGTACAACGCAATCTGATCGCATTCCAAAGACATATTGAAGAGTAACTCATGCTCACTTTGGGCAACGGGAAGAATTGTGGGCTTAATGAATATTGGAGTGAATTTTATGATAACACTTACTTCTAGCAATTTCATAGTCTGATTCACAGAACGTACAGTACATGAGATCCATATTAGGTGAAGCATGTGCAATGAGGATGCTTGGTTCTGTCTGATAACACCTTTCCGTGCAAAACCTGAAATAAGAAGACCCAAAGTAATGACGTGGAACATAATACGATCATCAGCAAGCTATCTCGCAGTCTGCAAACCATTACTTACCTCCTAATATGTTCTCGATCCTGTAATGCTTATTCCATAGTTCACGAATACGTCATTTCGTAATGATATAGAACGTGTCGCTTGAACAGAAGTCATTATACGCAAAAATAATTAATTTTTTTACAGTTATTAATTCATATCTAAATACTCATCTATTGAATAGAAGGAGTTGTCATTCAGAAATCTTTTAATTTGCTTTAAATGTTAGCTGGCTATCTGTCGGACCCTTAATCCTATTTGTCAAAGGACCAAAGATTTTTGTGGCAGCATAATTCGCCCCTTTCCGTGCCAAAGTGAGAGTTAACCCAGAAAAGTGAAGATCATCCTTTCTTCTAGTGTTATACCTATGTACTTTACTATCATTTTTGAATCTAATCTAACATATTTATTGCTAAGGTACTGTGAATATCCCGAATTTCTCAAATAAATATCTGCAATGTGATCTTGGTTGGTCACAGCTATTATTTTGATTACACGCTTATGTTCAATGAATTACCCAAAAATATGATGCCATATGAAAGCAGTGAATGAAAATAGGCATAGTAGGCTAATTTACTGATATGTTTATCACCAAAATTTGTATTAACCCTAATAGTACAAGTAGCTGAACCTAACCGTTTCAGAAGATCATCGATGTGTTTCTTCCAGTTCAATTTCTCATCAATGCACACACCCAGAAATTTTGAATACTTTACCTTAGCAATAGACTTCTGTTCAAAGTCTGTATTTATCAATGGAGTTATGCCATTTACTGTACACAATTGGATGTAGTGTGTTTCCTTACAATTTAGTGAGTGTCCAATTCCAGAGAACCACATAATTTTCTGAAAGACATTATTTACAATCCGCTAGTTGATTCTTGTTTGTTGGGTGTGATTACTAGTATCATCAGCAAAAAGAACTAGCTTTGCATCTTCATGAATGTAGAGTGGCATACAAACAATGGGAAAGTGCTTCTGGTGATTGCAGTTCTCAAAACTTTATAGTCATTGCAATTCTACTTTGTTTTGACTAATATTCCTAGCAAAGCTATAATCTAGATAAGAGTTTATATTTCAGGTTAAGTGCAGAGCCCAAAATGCGTACTACACTACTGGCCATTAAACTTCCTACACCACGAAGATGACGTGCTACAGACGCGAAATTTAACCGACAGGAAGGAGATGCTGTGACATGCAAATGATTAGCTTTTCAAAGCATTCACACATGGTTGGCGCCGGTGGCGACACCTACAACGTGCTGACATGAGGAAAGTTTCCAACCGATTTCTCATACACAAACAGCAGTTGACCGGCGTTGCCTGCTGAAACGTTGTTGTGATGCCTCGTGTAAGGAGGAGAAATGCGTACCATCACGTTTCCGACTTTGATAAAGGTCGGATTGTAGCCTATCGCGATTGCGGTTTATCGTATCGCAACATATCTGCTCGCGTTGGTCGAGATCCAATGACTGTTAGCAGAATATGGAATCGGTGGGTTCAGGACGGTAATACGGAACGCCGTGCTGGATCCCAACGGCCTCGTATCACTAGCAGTCGAGATGACAGGCATCTTATCCGCATGGCTGTAAAGGATCGTGCAGCCACGTCTCGATCCCTGAGTCAACAGGTGGGGACGTTTGCAAGACAACAACCATCTGCACGAACAGTTCGACGACGTTTGCAGCAGCATCGACTATCAGCTCGGAGACCATGGCTGCGGTTACCCTTGACGCTGCATCACAGACAGGAGCGCCTGCGATGGTGTACTCGACGACGTACCTGGGTGCACGAATGGCAAAATGTCGTTTTTTCGGATGAATCCAGGTTCTGTTTACAGCATCATGTTGATCGCATCCGTGTTTGGCGACATCGCGGTGAATGCACATTGGAAGCGTGTATTCGTCATCTCCATACTGCCGTATCACCTGGCGTGATGGTATGGGGTGCCATTGATTACACGTCTCGATCACCTCTTGTTCGCATTGATGACACTTTGAACAGTGGGCGTTAAATTTCACATGTGTTACGACCCGTGGCTCTACCCTTCATTCGATCCCTCCGAAACCCTACATTTCAGCAGGATAATGCACAATCTCATGTTGCAGATCCTGTACGGGCCTTACTGGATACAGAAAATGTTCGACTGCTGCCCTGGCCAGCACATGCTCCAGATCTCTCACCAATTGAAAACGTCTGGTCAATGGTGGCAGAGCAACTGGCTCGTCACAATACGCCAGTCACTATTCTTGATGAACTGTAGTATCGTGTTGAAGCTGCATGGGCAGCTGTACCTTTACACGCCATCTTAGCTCTGTTTGACTCAATGCCCATGCGTATCAAGGCCGTTATTACGGCCAGAGGTGGTTGTTCTGGGTACTGATTTCTCAGGATGTATGCACCCAAATTGCTTGAAAATGTAATCACATGTCAGTTCTAGTATAATATATTTGTCCAATGAATACCCGTTTATCTTCTGCATTTCTTCTTGGCGTAGCAATTTTAATGGCCAGTAGTGTATATCACACTAGTAATGGTATTTCTAAAAATGAGTTCATCAGTGACACAGGAATGTGAATAACACATAAAAACTTCACTTCGATTTGTAATTATTTCGACTCTAAACATACTCTATCATACAAGAAATTGTACTGCAGTAGTCATCGTGTGCTCCACGTGGTATACAGGGCAACCACATAGGAAGGAAGTAAACAAAAAAGACTTGTAGATACATTACAAAATCCTGGAATCATTCAAATAAAGGAAAGTGTGCCGTGTTCAACATCCTTACTATTCCGATGGAATAATGAAAATCGTATTGTATAAAGCGTACATCGAAAACTAGCTACCCCACTGAATAACGAATGCTAATAGAATGAGATTTTCACTCTACAGCGGAGTGTGCGATGATATGAAACTTCCTGGCAGATTAAAACTCTGTGCCCGACCGAGACTCGAACTCGGGACCTTTGCCTCTTGCGGGCAAGTGCTCTACCAACTGAGCTACCGAAGCACGACTCACGCCCGGTACTCACAGCTTTACTTCTGCCAGTACCTCGTCTCCTACCTTCCCAACTTTACAGAAGCTCTCCTGCGAACCTTGCAGAACTAGCACTCCTGAAAGAAAGGATATTGCGGAGACATGGCTTAGCCACAGCCGGGGGGATGTTTCCAGAATGAGATTTTCACTCTGCAAGTTCTGTAAAGCTTCTGTAAATCTTCTGTAAAGTTTGGAAGGTAGGAGACGAGGTACTGGCAGAAGTAAAGCTGTGAGTACCGGGCGTGAGTCGTGCTTCGGTAGCTCAGTTGGTAGAGCACTTGCCCGCGAAAGGCAAAGGTCCCGAGTTCGAGTCTCGGTCGGGCACACAGTTTTAACCTGCCAGGAAGTTTCAAGTCAGTATAAATTTGAAAACTGAATAAATCACGGAATAATGTAGATAGAGAGGTACAAATTGACACACATGCTTGGAATGACATGGGGTTTCATTAGAATCAAAAAAATACTAAAGTTCAAAATTGTGCGACACATGGCGCTTCATCTGATCAGAATAGCAATAATTAGCATAACAAAGTAAGTCAAAGCAAAGGTGATGTTCTTTACAGGAATTGCTCAATATGTCCACCATCATTCCTCAACAATAGCTGTAGTCGAGGAATAATGTTGCGAACAGCACTGTAAAGCATGTCCGGAGTTATGGTGAGGCATTGGTGTCGGATGATGTCTTTCAGGATCCCTAGAAATGTCGGCCGATCACGATACACTTGCGACTTCAGGTAACCCCAAAGCCAATAATCGCACGGGCTGAGCTCTGGGGACCTGGGAGGCCAAGCATAACGAAAGCGGCGGCTGAGCACACGATCATCACCAAACGACGCGCGCAAGAGATCTTTCACGCGTCTCGCAATATGGGATGGAGCGCCATCCTGCATAAACATCGTACGTTCCAGCAGGTGTTTATCAGCCAGGCTGGGGATGATGCGATTCTGTAACATATCGGCGTACCTCTCACCCGTCACGGTAGCAGTTACAAAACCAGAATCACGAATTTCCTCGATGAAAAAAGGCCCGATAACGGTAGATGTGGTAAATCCAACCCATACCGTCACTTTCTCGTCGTGCAATGGAGTTTCCACGGCAGTTCTAGGATTTTCGGTAGCCCAAATTCTGCAGTTGTGGGCGTTGACAGACCCTCGGAGCGTGAAA
Source organism: Schistocerca piceifrons (assembly GCF_021461385.2). Classification (NCBI taxonomy): domain Eukaryota; kingdom Metazoa; phylum Arthropoda; class Insecta; order Orthoptera; family Acrididae; genus Schistocerca; species Schistocerca piceifrons. Next base: position 853,623,154 of record NC_060140.1, on the reverse strand, counting down.
TGAGCTTCCTCGGTCCACAACACGTTACTCAACCAGTCGTCATCTTCCGCGATCTTTTGAAATGCCCACACCGCAAATGCCCTCCGCTTCACTAAATCGTCAGGTAACAGTTCATGATGCCGATGAAATTTGTACGGATAGCATCGGAGGGTACGCCTAAGTGCCAAGAAAACAGTAGTGTATGGAATGCCGGTGCGACTGCACGAGCGCTGACTTCCCCGTGCATAGACGAATCCGCTACAGTCTCCATTTCGTCCTGAACTGTCTCAGCAGCATCACGTCTTGTGCTCGGTCTGCCACTACGGGGTCTATCGTCTAAACAACCCGTGGCTTCGAACTTCGAAATCATTCTCGCCACCGCTGCATTTATCAACGCACCTTTACCCGTTCGAATCTCCTTCCTATGGCGATAGGATCGTAACGTAAATAGATGCTTTCATATTCATAACTGTGACTATACCTTCTCTAATACGTATTAAAATCTCCAAGAGGTGAATATCGAAAACTGAAGTACTACCAACCTCTGTCCTGCATACCGATCAGGTGCTGTAGACGAAATGACACACGAATGCAGAAATTGCATTCCAGAGAAGTTCATGTTTGCATGATTCATTTGCAGTATCGCACGTATATCGTGCAGCTAAATGCGGCCACTGCTTGGTCGATAATATTGCCAGCTGTGGAAACCAAAATATTTTAGTAGCGATGTTTGTAAATAACGTTGTATATTAGCGTCCTTGTTACACTTACTCTTCTGTAAGTAGCTTTGTGGTCATTTGCCGCCATTACCAAAAAATTTGAAGTAAGTTCCTAATTATTAATTTCTTTATTTTGAATAACTACGACTTACTATTTCTCTAATTGTATGGATACTGCGTGGGATTGACCAGGAAGTAACGCATCGCATTTTTTCTCTTCAACAGTTCTTTATTGCACATAATGAGACTTACACACACGAAAGAATGGTGTTTTATCTACACACCCTATTTTACCAGGTACTCTCCATCCTCTTCTATGGCCTTCCTCCAGCGCGAAACAAGGGCGAGTATGACCTGTCGGTACCAATCCCTGTCCTGGTGGGGGAACCATTTCTTCACTGTGTGAATCACCTCCTCATCGCCCTCAAAATGTCATCCATGAATGGCATGCTTTAATGTACTCGCGAATGACAACATCAACTCGCTGTCAGGTGTAACAGAAGTGGACTGTCTCCCCTACCGCTGCAAATCGTGGAGCTCCAAAAATGTTCAGATGTGTGTGAAATCTTATGGGACTTAACTGCTATGGTCATCAGTCCCTAAGCTTACACACTACTTAACCTACATTATCCTAAGGACAAACACACACAACCGTGCCCGAGGGAGGATTCGAACTTCCGGCGGCACCAGCCGCACAGTCCATGACAGCAGCGCCCTAGACCGCTCCGCTAATCCCGCACGGCTGTGGAGCTCCACTGAACCGCCTTCTGATGACTTCGCCCTCGGTGGAGTGCATAACTGTACTTCTGTCGACAGCAGATGCTCCATAGACCTTACACAAGCGTTCGTTAATATTCCCCGCAGTTTCTTTCTCCACATTGAGAAATTCAATGACGGCACGTTGCTTGTAACGTGCATCACCTACAGACGCCATTTTGAAACTGTCCTGCAGCACGCTCTCTGTCTGAAGTGACGAAAACTTGGAGCGCTCACTTCAAATAAAACATACGTAACGTTTCGCATTCTTAGCATTGTTTTCTGCTGAAAAAGAAAGTACGGTTCACTACTTTCTGGGCTACGCCTAGCAGAGAAAACTAAAGGGTCGGAGTCAAAGATGCGGAGCCAGAAAGACAAAATTTTTTAGAGGAGAAATTAATAGACAGGAATGTGGACATCCCTAACGATAATGCAACTGTTTTAATTAAAGTTACATTTAAAAGTGCACTGAAGGTAATTCCACAAAATTTTAACAACTGAAATTGCGATTTGATGGATTTACATTGCAGATTTTGTAATGCAAACATTTCGCGTCAGAGGTTCCTGTACGTACACAATGGCATTCACATTTTTATGCCACAAGGGAAAAGTTTGTTTGCCCGGGTTAATAGGAAATTTATTATTCCTAAGCACTTTATAAAGGATGCACTTCAAAAGATCCAAGACTTCAAGATAAATCAAAGAATTATTTCAGTTCTGATTGTTGCTGTAATCAGCATTTGCCATGGTCAGTTATGATGCCAAAGTTTCAGACATACTCGTAGTTTTATGTGAAGTGTATCACAGCGTGATATTTTTCGTCGTAATTCAGGTCCAGTGACTTCTATGTATGGTGGTTTACCATTTTAATGCGGTATTATATTTTTATTACGTCGACTCTGCTGTTCGTTATAGACTGAATGAACAATGAAATCAGTCCTGAAGTAATAACAACAACAATGTAATGCACAAAACTGCTATTGAATTAGAATCCGCAAGACGTTTTATACGTTCTTTCACTGCGATGAAAGATTACTCTGCAATAGTCGAAAATTAAAATAGAGAAATTTGTGTGGTTGTACGGTTAATAAAAATTTATACTTCTGGCGTTACAACGACACAGTTCAAACTGATGCGGCCTCTATTTTACCACAGTCGATGGCGAGCCACCGTCCCAAAGAAATACGTGTTTTTTTTAATATAAGAAACTCTGGTACAGTCGAAAACATTTCGGTTTTAGATTCGTCACTGGATCCATCAGCAAATCCATTATTGTATCCTAATCGAGATACAGGGTGGCATGTTAATTTGTTCCATAACGCACCAAATACGTCCACTGCGAGACATCCTAGAAATGAGGTTGCTATGTCGCAATATGCATGCTGTCGCCTTGCAATTAGAGCATACTGTTCAGTTAAGAACTAAGAACTTGCATATCATTAAATTCCAAGCAATTATTTAAAAAGACCGACTTGCGTTACTTCATAAGCACTAGTCGAATTTCGACTACAGGCTATACTAGTACAGATAAATCCGAGAAAAACTGTTAAGATTATATTTCGATTTCCCGAAGTATTTAAAGTTGCATAGGCAGTATTTTTTAAGTGTCCCCTATGCAGTTCACTTATTTACTTCGGTTGTGACGTCATGCGTATGTAGGCGAGCTAACTGGTTGCCCGAAACTGGTGCGTGCTGAGGTGGATTTGTTGTATGGTTGGTGAGGTGCATTTTTTGTATGTCTGGTAGGCCCAGGACACAGACAAAATGTGTGGTCGGCTCGGTTCATGGCCGAGTATTTTGACGACGGTTGGTTGCTTAACAGGACAGACAATGCTCCACGAAATGGCGGAGTGCCGCGCGGGATTAGCCGAGCGGTCTGGGGCGCTGCAGTCATGGACTGTGCGGCTGATCCCGGCGGAGGTTCGCGTCCACCCTTGGGCATGGGTGTGTGTGTGTGTGTGTGTGTGTGTGTGTGTGTGTGTGTGTGTGTGTGTGTGTGTGTTTGTCCTTAGGATAATTTAGGTTAAGTTGTGTGCCTTGGGCATGGGTGTGTGTGTGTGTGTGTGTGTGTGTGTGTGTGTGTTTGTCCTTAGGATAATTTAGGTTAAGTAGTGTGTAAGCTTAGGGACTGATGACCTTAGCAGTTAAGTCCCATAAGATAAAAAAAAGTGGCGGAGTGTCGGACAATCTGAAATGCGGTGTATTTCATCTCTGTGAAATTCGACAATAAATCGAAGTTACATATTAAAGCAAATCTGAATTCATCAGCGATCTCAGATAAATGAGGCTCATCCAATAGCACAACAGAATTCCAATATCTTTAAGTACAGAAGTTAGTATTTTACTGAGATTAAACATCTGCACAATGAGCTTTTGAATGCTTCATACGATTTTAGCAAACGAGATCTCACCTGATATCATGCACGATAGCTGTCATTCCTGAAAGCCAATGATCAATATCTCTCCTGTTTCTTGATTTATTATGCTTCTTATAACTTCTTACTATGCAAATGTTTGACAGGACATAGCATCCACCGTAATAACACAGCAAATGAATGCAGCATGAGTATCTGATATCTGGTCGTACTGATGTAGTGTTACTATTTTGCCAGATATTCATTTAACTATTGATTACAATTGCTAATACAAAATCATGGCAATTTAAGAAGTGGTCAGTCATATGTGTTAGCTGGCGCCACAACTGAAAAGAGAACGAAAAGACGCTCCTGTCAAGCTGGCCTAAATAACTGCTTAAACAATGTTTAACGACAGTCTGTTGTCATTTACCGTGAGCACACTTGCTCAAAATGCTGACTTATTTATTAATGAAGAAACCTTTATCTGTAAATATTACGAATGATCTGAGTGTAATCGAATATTAATAACATTTTATTATTTAAATATTGTTGCAATTGTTAGTTTAGCCTGGGAAGTAGTCAAGTCATGTCTGCACAACTTAAGAACGATATAATTTTGGTGGGAATGGCCTTTAGTCAATGAGAGTTCGACTGTGGCGGAACACTTCTGACGTGAAGTGGAGACGCACACTTTCCGAGTGACGAGCACAGGGGAGCGATTTCTGGACACTTAACGTTGAGTCCTGATGGCAACATGCCATATTCTCTTGTCGGTGATAGGCTCTGGGAGGTGAACGGTCACAATGCCCTGACTTTTGAAGGGATCTAATATTGCAAGATGTCTGGATGTGCTCCAGTCTTGAACTCTAACTTTTTCCACATGCATTACGGAATTAAGAACAGACAGAGAATGACTTACTACGTTTTGCACTTTACGTGTTTTGTAAATCGTAATGCTAAACTCTAAATTATTTGAGATGGTGAATATTTAGTGTCCTGCGATCACGAAATGAACTTAGTTTTCAAGTATCTTTAACGACTACATACCTTGGTCGTTTTGCTACCATTCTCGTAACGCTCTCAAGGTCAATTTACTGCATTTGATACGGGTATTTTACGAGTGTATTTTTTAATTGGATATGCTTAGACCACTTTACTTTCATTTGAGATGTCCTTTGTTAAATAAACATTACTCAACATAATTATTTGTCTTCTACATCAATTACAGACGTTAGAATAGAACCCTTTTTATTAAATTATTCATCTGTCTTTTATTTTATATTTCTGAGGGTTTTTTTTAGTTCGCAATTTCAGGCAGTTCATAGAGTATTTGACTGCAGGATCACAACTTCAGATTCTTATTTGCACCTGGTTAGCAGCTGGACATAAAAACAGACGTGCGTGGCACGACCGTACGACTAGAATGAGCTATTCTTCTTAAACAGAGACGTGCACAATTCAGCTACGTAAGTGCGAGCAGCGTGAGATAAGGTCGCGACTGGTTTGCTACTATGGACTGCTAGTGAGAGAGCAACTACAAAGCAGAAAACCAATACCTAGAGTCGCAAGTGGGAAAATAGGAACTGCGGTAGCGGCGTCATAATGAACTGTGTGTGTGTGTGGAGCGAGAGGGTCCTACTTCAGTTTTATTTTATTTTATTTATTTATTTATTTTGCTCTTGTATTTACCAATCGCCCTGCTACAGAGTTCCGTGGCTGTAGGGAAGTAGCCTACTTGTTCGGTTACATAACAATGTGTATAAGAAACGGAATAACTGCCGCTGAGCAACAACAACGATCATTTATTACAATAGCGTACGTCAGAAAATACTCCGCTTTTTGGTTTGTAAGGAGGCGTAGCACTGATGTAAGAGTTCTTAATCTGATCTAAGCTGACACGGCAGATGAGGATAAACCAATTTAATTGAAGTTCAGTTTGGACAGCCGTTTGGAGAGTTTGTACGTTTTGTCTCTCAATAGATACACAGTTTGAATATTACATCGATTAATTTTCGGCTCTCGGCGTTAACTGTCCACTAACTGAAGCTGGTCAGCAACCGATGACAGCGGCAGATACTGTAGGCGACTGGAACTGGCTCTGAAAGCAACTGGCCGACTGTGGCCGTTCCGTCCCTTAAGCCACGTGCTCGGCTTACGAATGCGCGACCGCGGTCTACCCTCATGCTCATAAATTCAGGATAACTGCAGAATGTGGTGCCACGCAACGTAGCACTACACAAAACTGGCGCTAATAGCATATGCACATAGAGAACACACACGACACAGATCTGTAAGTCCACGGTATTGGTGATAAGTTGAGAAAACCGTCCCGAAACACATGTGCTACAAAACGCCACTGTTTCCTGCGCATGTACCCCGACATCAGTATGGGATATGATCACCATGCACACGTACACATGCCTCACAACGGGTTGGCATACTCTGGATCAGGTGGTCGAGCAGCTGCTGGGGTATAGCCTCCCATTCTTGCACCAGTGCCTGTCGGAGCTTCTGAAGAGCTTCTGAAGAGTCGTAGGGGTTTGAAAACGTGCAGTGATACGTCGACCGAGAGCATACCAGACGTGCTAGATGGGGTTTAGGTCTGGAGAACAGGCAGGCCACTCCATTCGCCTGATATCATCTGTTTCAAGGTACTCCTCCACGATGGCAGCTCGGTGGGGCCGTGCGTTATCATTCATCAGGAGGAAGGTGGGACCCACTGCCCCCATCCGCCCCCCCCCCCCCCCGAAAATGCGGACATACTGGTGTAAAATAACGTCCCAATACACCTGTCCTGTTACAGTTCCTCTGTCAAAGACATGCAGGGGTGTAAGTGCACGAATCATAATCCCACCCTACACCACGACCTCCATACAGGTCCCTTTCAAGGACATTAAGGGGTTGGTGTCTGGTTCCTGGTTCACGCCATATGAAAACCCGGCGAGAATCACTATTCAGATTATGCATGGACACGTCCGTGAACGTAACCTGGGACCACTGTTCCAATGACCATGTACTATGTTTTGACACCAGGCTTTACGGACTCTCCTGTGAAGGTGTCAGTGGAATGCACCTTGCAGGTCTCCGGGCGAATAAACCATGTCTGTTCAGTCGTCTGTAGACTGTGTGTCTGGAGACAACTGTTCCAGTGGCTGCAGTAAGGTCTCGAGCAAGGCTACCTGCAGTACTCCGTGGCCGTCTGCGGGCACTGATCGCGAGATATCGGTCTTCTTGTGGTGTTGTACATTGTGGACGTCCAGTACTGTAGCTCCTGGACACGTTTCCTGTCTGCTGGAATCGTTGCCATAATCTTGAGATCGCACTTTGCGGCACACGGAGAGCCCGTGTTACGACCTGCTGAGTTTGATCAGCCTCCAGGTGCCCTAGTATTCTACCCCTCATAACGTCATCAATATGTGATCTTTGAGCCATTTTCAACACACAGCCACCATTAGCACGTCTGAAAACGTCTGCACACTCGCTCGCTGCACCGTACTCTAACATGCACCAACACACCTCTGCGTATGTGGACTGCTGCCAGCGCCACCGTGCGACGACCGCAGGTCATATGCACCGCATGGTCGTACCCTGAGGTGATTTTAAACCTGCAAACCGCCGACCAGAGCATTTTTTCACCATGTAGCAGCATTAGCCTTAATTTATGAGCATGAATGTATTTGGCGGATGCATCAGATCGTTCCGGGTTTCAGCACTCTCTGTGCTGCCAGACGCGACTAGTGGCTGATGAATGTCCTGCAGCGGAGGCATTACACAGATCCTGGTAGGTGCACCGTCTAGCAGGCGACTGACCGTACTGTTTTTGCAGTCACGCTGAGACTGTAGTGTGTCGCCCCTGATGCTATAGCTGTGCGTACTGCAGCTGGTCGAAACACAACGTCTATTATTTTTAACCTCTGCAGCTCGTGTTCATAGAGTATATGGAACTGAGTAATGGACTAAGCAAATTGGTTGTGGGAATGCACTAGCAAAATCGTTAACAAAATAGGAGCGATAAAAGTTAAGGCGACGCTCCACAAGCAGCGACAAGGGCCACGATGTGTGCAGTCCTTGTGAGTGTATGTGTATGTGTGTGTGTGTGTGTGTGTGTGTGTGTGTGTGTGTGTGTGTGTTCCGCGAACACTGGCGGCGCTGTGTGCTGATCGCTCCCGCATCCGCCAGTAACGGGAGACACGGCCCGCCGTGTTTGCTCGCGTGTCCACGTGGCTCGGGCGCCGGGCTGCACTGGGGTAGACGGTGTCGGGCTGTAATAGACACGCGCGACACCACCGTCTCTACAGCGATCTATACGGGTCTCTATGAAATACACAGCTCGCTCTCGAAAGATTTGACGATCACTAGCAATGGGCGATATTTAAAGAACACTGTGACAGAGTGGTACCGATCAAGGAAATAAAACGTTCCGAACTAAATTTTTAATACGGTAGGAGACACTAACACAGAACAGAATTCTCAGTACTCACCTCGTTTCTGAATAGCAATGAAAAAGCTATTTGGTCATCACGGATTTAGAAAACATCTTGTGAAACACAACTAGCTCTGTACACACACGAAGTGCTGAGTGCCATTGATAAAGGATTTACAAATGATTCCGTATTTCTAGATTCCCAAAATGCTTTTCACACTGCACCGCACAAGCGGCTTGTAGGGAAATTACATACTTATGGAATATCGTCTTTCTTGTGCGACTGGATTTGCGATTTCCTATCAGATAGATCACAACGTAATTGACGGAAAGTCATCGAGCAAAGTAGAAGTGATTCCTGGCGTTCCCCAAGGTAGTGTTGTAGGTCCTCTGCTGTTCCTTAACTGTATAAACGATTTAGGAGACAATCTGAACAACCGTCTTAGATTGTTTCCAGATGACACTGTCGTTTATCGACTAGTAAAGTCATCAGAAGATCAAAACAAATTGCGAAACGATTTAGAAAAGATAGCTGAATGGTGCGAAAACTGGCAATTGACAGTAAATAATGAAAAGTTTGACGCCATCCACATCAGTGCTAAAAGGAATCCGTCAAACGTCAGTTACATTATAGACCAGTAAAATCTAAAGGCCGTATATTCAACTAAATAACTAGGAAATGATGTGTCGACAGAAGTGCCGACACAGCGTGGTTTGAGGAGACCGAAATACACGCTATAAGCTCACGCATGATGGCGTGAGGTCTGAAACAGGATACGTAATGAATGCTATAAAGAAAAGTACGTAGCTTCTGGAATACTTAACTTTAATCCATCCTTGGTACATCGCTATTGACGATACAAGTGAGACTCTATAGTTTCAGACAATATACTGCTAATGGCGCCTTGCTAGGTCGTAGCCATTGACTTAGCTGAAGGCTATTCTAACTATCTGCTCTGCAAATGAGCGAGGCTTCGTCAGTGTGCATGATGCTAGCTGCGTCGTCCGTACAACTGGGGCGAGTGCTAGTACGTCTCTCTAGACCTGCCGTGTGGTGGCGCTCGGTCTGCTATCACTGAAAGTGGCGACACGCGGGTCCGACATGTTCTAATGGACCGCGGCCGATTTAAAGCTACCACCTAGCAAGTGTGGTGTCTGGCGGTGACACCACAGGAAATACAATTACGAACAACTTAAACTGGAAAATGTTGTGAGGAAGGTGAGCCAAAGACTGCGTTTTATTCACAGAACACTGAGAACATGCAACATATCTACTAAAGAGATAGCCTGCACTACGCTTGTCCATCCTGCACTGAAGAGCCAAAGAAATTGGTACACATGCCTAATATCGTGTAAGATCCCCACCATCATGCAGATGTGCCGCAACAGGACGTCACATTGACTCGACTAATGTCTGAAGTAGTACTGGAGGAAACTAATTCGATGAATCTTCCAGGACTATCCTTAAATCCGTAAGAGTACTAGGGGATGGAGATCTCTTCTGAGTTGCAAGGCATCTCAGTTGTGCTCAATAATGGTCACGTCTGGGGAGTTTGGTGGCCAGCGGAAGTGTTTTCAGTCGGAAGACTGTTCCTGGAGCCACTCTGTAGCAATTCTGGACATGTGGGGTGTCGCATTGTCCTGCGGGACCTACCCAAGACCGTAGGAACGCTCAATGTACATGAATGGATGCAGGTGATCGGACAAGATGCTTACGCACGTGTCACCTGTCACAGTCATATCTAGACGTATCAGGACTCCCGTATCACTCCAACTGCACACGTCTCACACCTTTAAAGAGCCTCCACCAGCTTAAACAGTCCCCTGCTGACATGTAGCATCCATTGATTCATGGAGTTGTCTCCATATTCGTATACGTCCATCCGCTAGATACAATTTGAAACGAGACTCGTCCGACCAGGCAACATGTTTCTAGTCATCAATAGACGAATTTCGGTGTTGACGGGCCCAGGCGAGGCGTAAAACTTTGTGTCGTGCAGTTATCAACGGTACACGAGTGGAACTTCGGCTCCGAAAGCCGATATCGACGGTGTTTCGTTGAATGGTTCGCACGCTCACACTTTTTGATGGCCCAGCATTGAAATCTACGGAAATTTGCGGAAGCGTTTCACTTCTGTCAAGTTGAGCGATTCTCTTCAGTCGTCGTTGGTCTAGTTCTTGCAGGATCTTTTCCGGGCTGCAGCGATGTCGGAGATTTGATATTTTATCAGATCCCTGATATTCACAGTACACTCGTGAAGTGGTCGTACGGGAATATCCCCACTTCATCGCTACATCGGAGGTACTGTGTCCCATCGCTCGAGCGCTGACTTTAACACCATGTTCAAACTCATTTAAGTCTTGAGAACCTGCCATTTTAGCAGCGGTAACCGATCTAACAACTGTACCAGACACTTCTTGTCTTACTTAGGCGTTGCCGACTGCGGCGCCGTATTCTGCCTGTTTACATATCTCTGTATTTGAAAACGCATGTCCATGCCAGTTTCTTTGTCAATTCAGTGTATTTTAGAGTACTGCTGCGGGGTTTGAGATCCTTACCAGATAGTATTATCGAAGTACAATGAGAAGGACAGCGCGTTTTCTATTAACGAGAAATAGGGGAGAGTGTGTGACGGACATGAGACAGGATATGGGGTGGACATGATTAAAACAAAGGCGTTTCTCGTTGCAGAGGAGCCGAAATTTTGTCCTCTGAATGCGAAAATATTTTTTTGGCGGACAGAGACATCATCATAATAAGGGAAATCAGAACTTATACGGAAAGATATAGGTGTTCGTTTCTTCCGTGCGCTGTTGGAGAGTGGAATAAGACAGAGTTATTGTGAAGGTGGTTCGATGAACCCTCTGCAGGCACTTAAGTGTGATTTGCAGAGTAGCCATGTAGATGTAGTTGCTGTTGTACATCTATATCTGGATCCTACGATTGCCTTTAAGCCTCCGTGTGGGTTCGAAACTCTAATTTCCTCCTCATGGTCTTTTCGCGAGATGTACGTAGGAAGAAGCAATATATTTGTTGACTCTTCTAGGAACGTTAGGTCTACGAACTTTAACAATAATGCACTCCATAATGCTGACGCCTCTCTTGCAGCGGCTGCCACTGCAATTGGATCGTCTCTCTGACGCCTCCGTACTTGCTAAACGAACCTGTTGGGAAAAGCGCTGCTCTTCTTTGGATCTTCTCTAATTCCCCTGCAGTACTTTTCGTATTGGTGTTAAAACGTCAGTAATTTCACACAAATCAGGACCATTAGTGCCTCTTCACTGCAGTAGTGAGCCTCATAGATCCGTCTCACAACCTGTTACTGACGCAGGTGACTGCCAGGAATCAGGATGTTATCCGCGTTACCGCAGCTGCCTTCGTTCCTTCCACTCCATAGCAGCCGCTTCTGCGTTGCAGACGTGACTCATTAACTCCGTCCACGCAGGTAGTTAGTCTCGGCTGGAACGTATCCGTTCCTTCGGTAACAGTTATCAGGGAGGCGGATTTCCGATTGCAGTGAAGTTTCCACTGCGCAAGCAAAAGCAGGACCACCGTTACAACGTGGGATACGAGACATGTAAACATTTCCGGGTGTGATGTGCAGTCTTGACTTCAGTCATGTACTTCTGCACAGTGCAGATGTAATACAGTATACAAAAGGGAAATACAGAAATTTTTATGTGGTTGTCGACAATGATGAAAAATCTAGTTATTTGTGAGGAGTTTGAGCACAAAACGTCTATTCGCTCATCGGTCGAACTTTTTTGTCTGGCAAAATATCATCAGATTTTAATCACTAATAACTTACTTGTTTTTTTGGCCTCCACAATTTGTATTCTAGTTAGCCATTAAAACAACACGTTTCCATAGTATACATAATTGCACAGAGAAAATGCATATATAGACAACTGAAGGCTCAAGACATCACAATTTATTTCACTAAAGGATTTTAACAAATAGCATGATGTCACTGTAGCAACTGTGATTACGAAACTTAATAAAACAGTCAAAAATGCTAGGAGAGTGTTTCTGCCCGATAGGGCAGATAATCATTTGTTAGTACCTCACTTAGATGGTGAACTTGTAAGGTGGCAGATTAAATGAAGGTCAATTTCGCACCTTACATGAGAGTTTTATACATCGTATCTGGAAGGTGAATATGACAACTTACTTCGGTTGCAGATTTGCCTACAAGTATGAAAAGCAAAGAGATGACACTCAATTCACGGTATTAGCTCACCGATCCCATATATTGCATGCTAATGAGCAAAAGGTGAACAAGCAACGAGAGGAAACGTTTTGTTTGGAAGCAGGCATGTGCAGGCACGAAGGACGCACCACGGGTGGTACAACTGAAAGCTGCTAGGAGGCGGGAGTCAACGAATGCGCGGCAGGTGTCTCATACTGGAGAGCAAGTAGTGCGCCACCAGAGTAGGACAGAAATAAGCTTTAAAAAACTGCGTTTTGGAATTTCCAAATGGATACGAACAAACTGGTGACGCAGTTTATCACGAGAACAGCACATGGTGTGGTCATGATGTAGGTATGTAACTTTTAGGTGTCTGGAGCGGGCTCAAAATGTCCGATTGGTGGAAACGAACTAGCAAGGAGTAAAGCGCCGAGATTTCGGCGCAGTTTAATGGTAGAACCCTTGCGATTGGCAGAGAGAGTTTCCACAAAATAAGACGAATGATCCTATTGGTCGGAAGAAGCTGTGACGTGGAGCATGAAAGAAGCCAGGTGGGGAGACAGTTTTGCTACGAGAAAGACAAGGCCGAAAATTTCGGGGACTCTCCTCTGAACTGGCGTCAAGTGTAGAATGAGGTGCATCGCATTCTGTATGATGCAGAGGAAAAATTTGTGTGAAAAGTGCGTTCACTACGGCTGACATTCAGCTAGATATTAGCTGTAGCATTGTTGAGCTCCAACTGCGGAGAAACGAACCAGCCACTTACTTAATTGTTCTTGTGAGAACTGAGAGGGCATTGTAATATGCACGCTGCTCCAACCATGCACGTGCATATCGCCATATTCCAAGACTAGGGATGACTACATGTTTTCTCGTCTAATGAGAAACATAGGATAGTTTCTGCTGAAAAAAATCAGCAAAGGTTTTTATTAGCTGTTATAGGAATTTCTGAGGACGAGAGCAGCTATGCAGACGTCAGCTCATCGCAACTAAGGTAAATACCGCGAGCAGAGGCGTATCTTGTTGGCTTGCCAGCTTGCGACCACTGTAAACTCGAGCGACCTTGGGTAATCTTTTGCTCAACTCGTCACAAAAGTAGTGGGCCACCAGAGTAGGACAGAAATAAGCTTTAAAAAACTGCGTTTTGGAATTTCCAAATGGATACGAACAAACTGGTGACGCAGTTTATCACGAGAACAGCACATGGTGTGGTCATGATGTAGGCATGTAACTTTTAGGTGTCTGGAGCGGGCAGAGAGAGTTTCCACAAAATAAGACGAATGATCCTATTGGTCGGAAGAAGCTGTGACGTGGAGCATGAAAGAAGCCAGGTGGGGAGACAGTAGACTTGATTGTCATCCTAAATAGTACCAAACTTAGAACCGGAATCGGACGATTTATCGTAGCATTGCCCAACTTCATGACGTAGTACTAAGAATAATGTTGTTAAGAAATTTCTAGTTAAAATTTGGTACTGTTGTACTTAGAGTTATTTCACTTTCTGAGGAAGAGATGCGTTATTTTGACACTTGCCATAACACTGTCACGTTGCAAACTGTGTAAATTCGTGTATTTTTGTGAAAAAAATTAGAATTAAAAACCTATTTGTTTACAGAGCTGTCAGAGAATAAGGATCCACACCCTATACCGTAGTGGTAGAAACTGACATCACTAAATTCCAGTAAGATGGATGTAGAGAAATTATGGGCAAAGTTTAAGCAGATTGTAAAGTGTGGTCTGTAGAGTTGCGTACCTAATAAGTGGATAATGGATGGAAAAAACCCATCATAGTTTAATAACGAAAATCGAAGGATGCTGAGGAAGCAGAGATTGTTGTGCTCTCGGTTGAAAAGGGAGCGCACAAATGACGACAAGCGAAGGTTAATAGAGATTCGTGCGTCTGTGAAATCAACTACACGAAGCATACAACGACTACCCTCATATGTTAACAAAAATGTGGCAGAGAACCCGAGAAAATTCTGGTCGTATGTAAAGTCGCGAAGCTGGTCTAAGGCTTCCATTCAGTCACTGTGGACCACTCTGGTGTGGCAGTTGAAGATAGCAAAACGAAAGTCAGAGTTTTAAATTTCACATTCAAGAAATCGTTCATACAGAAGAATGGTACAAACATACCGTCATTTGACCATCAGACGGAGTACCGTATGGATAATGTAGTACTAAGCATACCTGGCGTAGGGAAGCAACTGAAATGTAAATTGCCAGGACCGGATGGAATCCCAAATAGATTTCACAAAGAATACTCTACAGCATTGGCCCCTTACTTAGCTGGCATTTATCGTGAATCTCTCGCCCAGCATAAAGTCCCAAGCGACTGGATAAAAGCGCAAGTGACTCCGATATGTAAGAAGGGTAAGAGTACAGACCGGCAAAATTACAGACCAATATTCCTAATTTCTGTTTGCTGGAGAATCCTTAAATATATTTTCAATTCGGATATACGAGGCTTGGAACTTTAATAGTGGCAACTACTTATTTATAGCTCATACAAAATAGATACGTGTTTCTAAGTTTTACTGACCTTCAAAGTAGTCACCAGCATTGTGTAAAACCCGTTGCCAGCGATGTGGAAGTCGTAGGATACTCTTAGCAGTGCCAGTTGTGTTGACAGTTCGAGCGGCGCGGTCTATTACCCCACGAATTTGTAGCAGTTCTGAAGCGAATGCCGTGAAGTGTTTTCTTCAGTTTAGAAATTGAGTTGAGCTTACGAGGGCTTAAGTCAGGGGAATGCAGTAGGTGGTATAGCACTTAGTAGCCCCATCAGTCAAACAAATCAGTAACAGCTTGTACTGTACGTGCTTGAGCACTGTCCTGCAAAATGATGGTCAGGTCGTGCAGAAAGTGTCATCACTTATGTCTCTATGCTGTTCATTTTGGAACACAACCTACGACCAGCTTGTTTTGTTCCATCTACGGTGCTGAACATTTTGAATAACACTCTGAATTCGGGCACGATCCATTGCAACACCAATAATGCATACACAATGGTTGAGTCCACAGTGGATAGACCATGCATGCACGCGTTTGTCGAGCGGTAACTGTTTTGCCTGCAACGTCACCGTACCAGCGTAGGCGCACGCCGATGACTATTACGAATTAGCTGAGTGTAAAGCTATAAACTGCACTAGCGCGGAAACGCTTTTATGTAGGATATTGATTCGGGTGTCATTGTGAAGAACTTGCGGACCATTACTTGGATCGAAAGTGAGACAAAAGTATTCTCCGGAATATGGATGAAACTCGGCAATAAACTGAAGTGAAAAGTGTCATCACGTAAGACTCGTAAATATGTTCAAAGTTGTATAACGCAAGCCAGAGTGAACGTCGCGTCGAAAGCAAATCAAGAAGCCTAAAAAGTCCAACGCCAATCTCGAGTTACGGCAACGTTGGAAAGGAAATCAACGATATGACGCAATCACTCATCGGCCTTATAGATACCTGCGACAGCACAAACTTGTGATTTCTCTAGTCTGTAATCGTCACACTACTACGTGTAACGATTATCTAAGAGGCTGACATTTAAATTACACACTGACACAAAATACTTGTCCCGATTTTATTCTGACATTTTCACGAAAAATCTACGGTGTGAAATCGAATTGCACACACCGATTTTTTTCTGTAAGAGACGAAAGCAGGAAAACTGAACGATAATTTTTGGTCAGATGTTATGTTTCAAAACGCCCGTGAGTAACCTGAGAAAAGGTCAGGAACGAAGACACCCACAGTTCTATTTTCGTCGTATCTGTTAAGCTCCAAAGTGTAGAAAAAGTTCTGTTTTTGAAATGTGGTTGTTATTTGTTGAAAAAAGTTATACAGAATCTTCCATCTTAAAAAAAACTTAGAAAAAATTGCTACTTAAATAATGCAAACTGAATAGTTGGTGTCAATGTACTTCACCAGCTACACGAAACCTATTAAATAATAAATATGTTTTTGAGAGTTGTTACATGGATGCAATTTGAACTCATAGTTCAGCATATCCTTAGCGACGACATCTTCCTATGCACAAGGCGAATCGCTCTAGCAGTAAAATCTCGTTGTTTCTTGAATAGTTCGATATATCGAAACGAGATTGTTGGAAATTGACAATAGAGCAAGCCGGTCGCGGTGGTCTAGCGGTTCAGGCGCTCAGTCCGGAACCGCGCGACTGCTACGGTCGCAGGTTCGAATCCTGCCTCGGGCATGGATGTGCGTGATGTCCTTAGGTTAGTTAGGTTTAAGTAGTTCTAAGTTCTAGGGGACTTATGACCACAGTAGCTGAGTCCCATAGTACTCAGAGCCATTTGACAATAGAGCAAAACGTAATTTTTATAAATAGTTAATTCTCTTAACTGATGTGCCATGCGAGAAATTCAGAGAAGTGCTTTTAGTGGAACGGTTCATTTTTTAGCGTCAATCGCAATGTCCTGAAAAACGAATGCAGCAGGATTAAATAAAACAAAAGTGAATCCTCATTACTTAAATTAGGACATAACGTATAACATAATTGAACTGACAGTGTTTGTACCCATAACTGAATTATTTGAATATAAATTATATACGCAATTATACCTGTTGTCAATAAGATATTACACAGTCGACTGTAAGATGAGCGACAATCAGTTTCCACCTCTTCTTGTGAAGGTACTCACGTACCGGAGACTGTATATTTGACTTCTGTTTACAAGTCGATGTGGCAACATCTTTACATCGACCGACGCTATAGTGAAACTTTTTGGAGCACTCACAAACGTTTAGAAAAATACCGTATACCGCGAGAGAGACAACTTTGGAAGTTTTAGTGAAAGTTAATCGGAAATCGACTCGAACAGTAAAACATTAGAATCTAATATTTTGATACTGACCTATGTGACATACGTGATCTCGCACAAAGGAACAGCTAGGTATTCGACTTACGTACATAAATAAAAGCGTAAAAGAAACGGATTCTGTGCTTAGCTGAGTAAGTGACTTATGCAACAGCACGTCAAAGAGTAACAGGGAGAGTTTCTGCGACTCAAAACGGTGAAAATTACGAGGGACGTCTTGCCTTGCAACGGACACGTAAAGCGGGCTGTGAATTCAGCTGCAGTCTATGAGGTTTCTCAATCGTAAGAAAAGCATCAAAACTGTTGAAGTACGTACCTTCAACACTGCATAAGGAAGAACTAGAATAGGGTGTAGTTTTTGGTGTGTTAAAATGAAGGAACAACGAATAAGTCAACTAGACTGTGGAGAAACTAAAATACTGCACGAGTAACTCACAAAAATTTGCTGTTTGCTTCGTTACCTTCATTTGTAACCACTGACGTGGCATAAACCCAATTATGGCTACAGGTGTCGCGCAGTGCGTCAGTGTTGCCAAATCTTCCTCAGTTATGACAGAACAACGGATGAAATTTACTTACGTATATTTTCGTCCCAATATGTTGCGAGAAAACACTTGGTGAGTTTTACTTCAGTGAATTTTCCGTGAATCCCTGTTAAAGCTTTTGCTTGTGACGTAAGAGTGCAACGGAGTTAGCCATGAACTTCAACTCCAGGACTGCACGTGCTTAAATTATTCGTGCGCGGAATGAAGTTGCCCCAGCGCTCTCCAAAGTCAACATAAACTGCCTTTCCCGGCGGAGGCAAAATGAGTAATTGGATTATAAGCTTCGAAGAGAACTCCTTAACCAAAGACGGAGAATCAGAACCGGGAACCGTCCTCATTCTCTAGTATGCCGGCCGGTGTGGTCGAGCGGTTCTAGGTGCTTCAGTCTGGAACCGACGACGGCTACGGTCGCAAGTTCGAATCCTGCCTCGGGCATGGATGTGTGTGATGTCCTTAGGTTAGTTTGCTTTAAGTAGTTCTAAGTTCTAGGGGACTGATGACGTCAGATGTTACTTCCCATAGCGCTCAGAGCCATTTGAACCATCTCTAGAGTGCGCGGATACTCCCCCCCCCCCCTCCCCCCTTTAAGCGCGGCCAGATTTCTGCGTTTGCGCAGCAGCCAAGACGATAAACGTCGTTCCTGACCACTGTGCAACGCGTCTGAAGAGCTCTTAGCATCTGGCAACGTAGTACCAGTTGTTGATCTGGTTTTGAGTGCACTCAGTCGCGAGGTGATAATACAATAACGTACATCTTCTTCTTCATACACACTATTCGATAAAAAACTATTAGTCGACATTAATATGGGGTAAGTCCACCCTTCACCTACATGACGGCTTTATCACTGCTGGGGACAGTTTCAGTGAGGTGTCTGAAAGTCTGTTGGGGGGAATGACTGCATACTCTTCCTGAGGAGCCGAATGAAGTGGAACGCTGGACCCTGGAGCAAAGCTGACCACCCAACTCATCCCAAAGGTGTTCCATTGGATACAGTTCGGCTCTCAGGTCTGTCCATTCCATTTTAGCAATGCCTCGTAGGTGTGAATTTATTACACGGTGCATTGTCATGCAAATACTAATAATGATCGTCTCCAAACTGTTCCTCCACTGTACACACCACACATTGTTGCAAAATTTGTTGATATCCTTCGGGCCGGCAGGAGTGGCCGTGCGGTTCTAGGCGTTACAGTCTGGAACCGAGCGACCGCTGCGGTCGCAGGTTCGAATCCTGCCTCGGGCATGGATGTGTATGATGTCCTTGGGTTAGTTAGGTTTAATTAGTTCTAAGTTCTAGGCGATTGATGACCTCAGAAGTTAAGTCGCTTAGTGCTCAGAGCCATTTGAACCATTTGACATCCTTCGGCATTTAGCTTTTTCTTAAGCGCAATAAGGGGACGTCGTCCCAGCTATGAATGACACTCCCGTACCTTAACAGCACCTCGTTCGTTCCTCACTTCAGGCACTACGCACGATAGCTGGTAATGGTATCCAGGCATTCGCGATACTCATACAATTCCATCGGATTGCCACAGTGTATAGCGCGATTCATCACTCCACTACTTTCGTTTCCAGTCGTACACTGTCAAGTGGCATCTCTCTTTATGCCACCTCAAGCGTCGCTTACCACTAACTACAGGAATATTTAGCTTGTGGGGAGCTGCTTGGGATGGTTTCTTCTAAAGGGCATGATCGATTTCCATCCCCATCCTTTCGCAATTCGAGCTTGTCCTGTTGGCGGACGTTGAACTCTCGACTTCCTTTCCACCTTGGACTGCTGGAAGCTCTATGAAACTCAGGAATGAGCTCTTCCGCCGATTTCATGCAATGTTTTAGCAACCTCCACTCTCCTCGATGCTCGACGGCCCCTCCACATCTCCGCATGAGGTCTGGCTGATCTTTGATCAGCTTTCGATGATCCTTCGACTTTCCGCTGCTCAGTCACACCACCAACAGTTGACTTGGGCAGCCTTAGAGGGACTGAACAGTGGCTGATGGATTTGTTACTCAAGTAACATGCAATGACTAGCCCACATTCGAAGTCGTTGAGTTCCCCTGGCCGACGCATTCTGTCACTGCTGCTCCTCTGCTGGCAAACCAGCATTGTTCGCCTCGTCTTACACTGGCCCAATACATAGGGGAGTTCGGATACTTTTCATCATATAGTGTACAGAATGCCAAATCAAACACCTTTCAGTCGTCTAATGTCCAAACTGGTATTTTATTGGGCTTCCAGTTTCGGCGATTTTTTACGTCATCTACACGTCCCCTGACTGACACGTAGGAAGATTCCAACATCGATTCTGGTCAAAATAGAGGCTTCCATTCAAAGATTCGTACCTGTAGCTTTCTGCTTGATACACTGTTCTCAGTCGGCAGATGATGTTCGAAGTCATCGCTGTATCAAGCAGAAATGTGCTGTTACCAGTCTTTGAATGCTGGCCCATATTTTGAACGGAAGCGAGGTCCGAATCTTCCCACACGTCGGTCAGGGAGCCTGAAGATGACGTAATAAATCGCCGAAACTGGAAGCCCAATAAAATAACAGTTGGGAAATTAGGCGGCTGAACGGGGTTTGATTTGACGTTCTGTACTCAACACCTGAGTCCGGCAACCATTTCTGAAAAGACAGACATACCGAGATAGTGTGTACTTCGAAAGAAGTGAATGATGTATGGTGTGTGGCACACCGTACCAACATTAGATTGTGACTTAGTTCTGTTCAATTCCACACTCATTTTGTCCGTGTAGGCCGTCTACAATCTCTCGGTCTAAACCTAATTCGTCACAACCTAAATTTTCAGGTGTCACGAGTTGGTTCTATGTTTGAGAAAAAGTCTAGTCAAGCGCGAGTAGTGCAGTTGCGTGCTCCCTGCAGCAATGTTGGCAGCGGCCGGCCGGTGTGGCCGTGCGGTTCTAGGCGCTTCAGTCTGGAACCGCGCGACCGCTACGGTCGCAGGTTCGGGCATGGATGTGTGTGATCTCCTTGAGTTAGTTAAGTTTAAGTAGTTCTAAGTTCTAGGGGACGATGACCACAGATGTTAAGTCCCATAGTGCTCAGAGCCATTTTTTTTTGTTGGCAGCGCTCACCGTGAAGGATGGTGGGAAGCAAAGAGCGCGTGCCAGCTGCCGCGACGAGAGAGAGCATCGAGCAGACGACGTGTTTCGAAGGAGTAACGTTACTTTCTCACATCAGTATACCACAACCTCCTAAACTGTATTACATCCGCAAAAGACAGGCAAGTTTTTTGATTATTAATGTAATCTAAGGTGTGTTACTAGCTCAGAGCGTACCCACAACCGCGTACTTCGTGACATATTCGGAAGAAACGAATATATGTGACAAGAAAGATTATTACTTTATTTTTTATGAGTGAAGCTGTCGTATTCCAACGCAGCCTAAAACTTGGGCAAAACTAGAGACTAATCTGTCACCACAACCAGGCTTTCTAGACTCCAGATTTGTTGGCTTCGCCAACTCGCAACCAAACTGTTACATTCCAATCCAATCGCGGCCACGTAATTCGTGACGTATTCGTAAAAACAAAAAGTACAGTGAAACATTTGTGACAACGCAGATTATAGGTTTCAACTGTCCTCTTGGGTCCCAGCTTAAATGCACCTTGGAAATGGAAACACATTTCGGAGAAAAATAACCGAATATTTTGTGCTCTTGGGTTCCAACACAACTACAACCTCGTAACTCATGACATATTTTGAGAAAGAAATCAAATATTTGTGACAACAGCAAAAAAAACAATGGTTTCTGTTTCGGTGCTGCAAATTCATTGTCTCTTCTCGCACCTGCCGTCGGTCACGTGAAAATATCATCCCTCTGGCTACGCGTTGCTAACTTCTGAGCAGTGGAGAAACACCGCCGTGCCAGGCGCTAACCCTGGTCCAGATTTTAAGCTGCAGCCTACAGTTGCTGCAAATCATTCGTTTCCTTCAATAATACGTTCTTTTACCTTTATTTAATTTACCAGCTTACATCGTCTTGTGATTAAACTTCCTACTATTAAAATGTAGATGTCGTGTGACTATGGCCTGCCGTCGGGTAGACCGTTCGCCAGGTGCAAAATCTTTCGATTTGACGCCACTTCGGCGACTTGAGCATCGATGGGGATGAAATGATGATGATGATGAGGACAACACAAAATCCAGTCCCTGAAAATCTCCGACCCAGCCGGGAATCGAACCCGGGCTCTTACGATTGACATTCTGTCGCGCTGACCACTCAGCTACCGGGGGCGGACTTCCAGCTCTTGCTTTCCCTTTTTAGAAATTATGCCCGATATCATTAACATAGTTGAGGCAACGAAGGAGACCTGGTGAGGACAGCCAAGATTGTAGGCATCCGAAGGCAGTTTTGGTAGTGAAAGCGTTGTTTACTGAAGTTCAGTGTATTCACTGTACAGGATATATACGGGCACGCCCTGGTCGGCCCGTGAGAGCACCAGCCGGACGTGGTGCTGATGAGAAGATTTTGATTTCGGTGGAAAGTAGGAGAGGAATCATGTCATTGTTATGCCGAGTGGAGATTAGGAGAGGAATCATGTCACTGTTATGCCGAAAGTCGGTTGCAGAGAGAGCTTGTGCCAGAAGCCGACATGGCTTCTCGGGAGATGATTAAAGCTGGAGGCCAAGTAACTAAAAAGGAACTCAACTTCTTCTAAGCAGAAGTGCTGCAGCTGTTGCACTTCGCAAGAAATGAAGCGAGGTATAGGAAGGAGGGGGGGGGGGGAGGGAGGCAGGTCGATTAAAACGACATGTCGATCAAACTCCGTAATGCACAGCATGCTGAAACCATCGTCGGCAACATGGAAAATAAATTATTCAATTTCATCCAGGTGGCTTCACAAGTGGATATAGAACAACGGACCATTTGCAAACCATGAATGAAGTTTCAGAACGGACCAGTGAGCACTAGTTACCACGTCGATTGGAATTATTAGACACTAACAAAGCTGCAGCTACACCAGTTCCGTACTTTTCGGACACTTCTGCTTTCGAGGTCATAGTCCTATTATCGAGCGCTCATAACGGCGAATTTGGTGACAAAGACATTCAAATGGTTCAAATGGCTCTGAGCACTGTCGGACTTAACATCTGAGGTCATCAGTCCCCTAGAACTTAGAACTACTTAAACTTAACTAACTCAAGGAGATCACACACATCCATGCCAGAGGAAGGATTCGAACCTGCGACCGTAGCAGTTGCTCGCTTCCAGACTGAAGCGCCTAGAACCGCTCGGCCACACTGGCCGCTACAAAAACGTTCAGGCGAGTTCACTGTTATGCGCCTGAAATGACAGAAGCTGAGTTCTGCTCTTGAGAAATGGACAGTTAAACTGCTGCAAATCGCTGTCGCCGTCGTAGACGGCATCAAGCATGAAGGGAGTCAGACAATCCATATTAAAGTTCACGTAGCCCACAGATGTCATGGTGCCTTTGCGCAATACAATAGTTCCCATGGAAGCCCAGGTCAATGCCTGTCATAGCGTAATACTGCCCCACCAATCTGCGGCCGTAGCACCATGACCCAATCCAGCTAGGAAGAAGAGTCATCCGACCAGGTGATAAGTTTCCATCGATCCACGGCCCGATGTCGACGATCCCGCGCCCACCACAGCCATAATTGACGACGTAGTTGGATCAACATTGAAGAGAGTATCTATTCTCTCTGCTCTGCACAAAAACCAGCGCAAAAGATACCTCACCAATGGGAAGGCTCCGCTAAACGTTGACCAGTGATATTTTTAAAAAATACAGGGGTCCAGCGCTCCATCTTGCAAACGTTTTGTAAGTTATCCCATGAGCTGCCTTCCCGCATGTACAGTTCTGAGAAAAGAGACTTCCAAGTCCACAGTTTTAGTATATTTTTTCGTATCATACAACGGACTGCTGTCCCATGTCTGAAATTTCTTGGAAACGTCACTCCAAACCACTACTTTCAGATGTTTCTTAGATCACCCAATGATCTGCCTTCCCACCTTGTGACATGGCGTTCTGCCCAGCTGTCGTAGTTCTCTCCCCAAGAGAGGGAAAGAAAGAAACTTTGGACGATAAACATCCACCGAACTTCCCACAAGAAAACACAGATGAATATCTTTTGACCAGCTTGACAGCCTCAAATTCTAGGAAAGCGTTACTGGCAGAAACAACTTTCCAGCAAGCTACTCTCTGAGTAGCGAGGTCAACCTGTAAAAATTATTTGGGACATGCTAGATGTACGGCACGATTCATTGTACTGGGCGTTTTAGCCAGAGTCCGAGACGACACAGCACATGGGCTACAGTTCTTGGAATCTTGACCGCACTTGCGTTGCCAGCACCGTGGCGGACAATACGGGATCCGTGCACTACTACTGTTGGTCGATGTGCAGGTCGCCGTTCCCTGCTGCAAACAGACTAATTTTTAAAAGCCGGCTATTCTCACCGGTGCAAGGGCGCCCATGCGGTAGTTCGTAGGGGGCGGGGGAGGGAGGGAAGAGGGGGAGACGGCTTGGACCTGGGGGTTTGGAGTGTTTTTAATATTTTGGAAGACGAATGGCGACTTCTGAGAAGCCACAAAGAAGTTCCATTTCCGACTCTGCTAAGAACATGCGTAACACCGACTTTTAAATTATTTAATTATATTCTTGAACACAAAACAATTGACTACACTATATTTATTTTACATTCATTGAGAGCTACGGGTGCACCCTTCCCTCTGGGCATTGGAGCCCTTGCCGCAGGGAGCCGTGGGGCCTGGTCGCCAGTGGCTCTTGGTTCTCCGACCATGTAACCCATCCGAGACTCTGTCAGATTTGTACAACACTACATATACAGAACTTGCACTTAACTACACACGCAGGGGGAAATTAAGACACGTGTTTACAGCTAGATTCTCTGAAATCATCGACGTCACCCGTATTATCGGCATCAGATACTCATCAATCGGTAGAAACATGATTGAACCGTGATTTATTTTCAAAGAATATTTTTAATAATTTATAAGAATTTATTTTATTTACTAGCGATTCATCAAGAACATTAGCACATTTAATAACACTATGTAAGCATGGAAGTAGTTGCCAGGGGGTAAGTGATGAAATCATAACCAAATTCCTTTTAACAAATGGGAATTTTATTCACTTTAATAGTGCCAGAAACAGATTTAAAATTATAATCAGAAAGCACCCTCTAAATATCAATGTTACAATTTATTCAGAGGCAGAAAGAAATAAGTTTTGACTGTATGAGGTTTCGGGCAGAGAACCTTGCCACTCCCTTTTGACACGGCCGTAGTTACGACCGCTCACAACAGCCTCTGAAAGACTACACTCGTGCAAATCTGCAACACACCAGATAACTTTAAACTAAGAGTTTTAACAATTTACACAAGCACACAAACTATGTACTCCCCGTAGGAGGGATGGAAATGATACAAAACATTAACAATTAAGATATTAACCTCGCCACCGAAGGTGCAACTTGATTTTAACTTCTAAGAAAAGTCTTACGGTGAAAGGGTTGCAACTTTATAGACTAAAATGATCATTTAAATAAAAGCCCATGAAATACATTCTTACATAACTCTACAAGGTTGTCCAAACAATAGTTAAGATGCTCTACAGTACATAGATACCGTCTCTTAAGATCATAGGCAATAATATCAAAGTTTCCAAAGATCAAAACATATTTCAGGTATTAGGCCGTTACACTCCAAGCAATATATTCGTTAACACACCAAATCCGACAAACATGACAGTGGCAGCTAATAACGTACGGTAGATTGATAGGGAGAATACCGAACAACCCGAACCGCAGGTTGCTCTAACCCGCCCCTACTCCACAAGGGAAAACGGACCGCCCAATTTATAAACAACCACCTTCCCGCAAGTGGGAAAACGGAGAAGAATGGTGGGACGACCCCAAAGCAAAACGGCTGGTGACCTCACTAAGAAAACAAGTAAAATTTAACAAGAGTAAATCAAACAACATATCACGAATCACTTAACTTCTAATAAACTGCGATTTCTAGAGAAGACCTGGCGCAGCACCACCAAATCGCTCTCCCGAATCGTCCGCTGCTAGCCGCTTCAACGGACGCAGGAAGGCGCGCCGATCTCCCGTCTCACGGCGTCGCAGCTCGCACCGGTCAGACCGATGTAATGGGTTGACTCCCGTTGCTCTCGCGTCGGCCGCGAAGCCACTACCCCTCGCTATACGCCGCGGCCCACTGGACTCACGTGGCGACCTCACATGCGCCGACGCTCAAGACGGACAAGTGACCGTGTGTCTCGGTGCGCGACCGACCAGCCGATCGATCCAACCGCCAGTGACCATTGCCTGAGCAAACTCGAGCAGACTGGCGGCCTAACGCGCAGACTCAGATGCAGGAACTAAGCCCCGACCGGGCGACCACTCGCTGAGTTCTCTTACTGGCGGAGTGGAAAGACTCTGATTTTGCCGGCTGTAAAGGTTAATCCGAACGACAGACACGCTGGGGACGAGAGACTGACCCAGACTGCCCGAGTGGCTGCTGCTGCTGCCTGACAGGGACAGATGCGCCCCTGTGGGTCGGTGGAGTCTAAGCCGGAAGGCTATTCCTCCAAACTGTCGGAGCGTGCGATGTGGCCTGACTTCATGTTTGATGTCCTGTCAGTCTGCTGGGACGGTGTTGCCTGAGTGGCGAGCTCATGGCGCCCCTTAAATGCACGTGAACAGGCGACCTTTCCGCTTTCCCACCAGAGGGAGACACCAAAGCAGCGATTTCCACAGCGGCGCCACCGCCAGAAACGGAGGGCGACTGCTTCACATTACGCGCTGCGGCGCGCTCTTCGAAACAGCAATTTTTACCACGACTCAGTGACAAGATTACGATGAACTGAACCAGTAAAAATGATACACGCGATGTGTCAGTCCATAATTTGACTGACGCCCTCCACCCTCACAAAATAGCTTCCAAAAATATCGTAGAAGCGAAAACATTAATGTAGTAGTAGTAGCATTATTCATCTGTAGATTTCTTTTTACAAGGGTATAGGACATGTCAAAGTATTTACAAATTTAGATCAATTTAAAATAAGCTAATTCGTATACACATATATTTACAGACTTCTATTTAGAGACTATCATTAGATTTACTCTTGATATACAATTATTTTTTTACAAATAACTTATTAGATAATGTAATGCCACATTGTTCATATGTATCTCACTATCAGTCACTGCACACACTGTACACCCATTGTTTCATAATACTTCACTCATTGCACACCCACACACACAGACACACACACACACACACACACACACACATACCAACAGCTTCATTAGGCTCCAATTTTCGATAAGATTAGCGTACAGAAGGACTATCCGTAGATTAGCAGGGTACACATTCCAATGTTACGGAGTGAATTTAAAAGAATCGTGATTCTCACGTGTTAGACAACCACAAAACTTATTTATACTTGCACCCAAAAGCAGAACACAAAAGTAATTCGTGACAATACACTTTGTATAAGTTAGATGCTGTACAAATTAGATAATTAACTGCTCTTTTTTTCAAATGGGAAAACAAATGGGAAAAAGGAGCAAGAGAAGTAGCTGCTTTCCTACTAGTACCAATAAAATAGGAAAAAATTCTCGAATCTGTACTGAAGTACACATTGTGTAGAGAGTGGCGGCGAAACTACAGTACAAACCCACCAACGCATCCCTTTACGATACGAACAGTTGCTGTCACCGATGTGAAGGAAGTGAGTGAAAGACTAGCAGTCTAGTAAGAAGCTGAACAGAATTCAGTGGTAACAATCAAAACACAGTGTTTAAAAAATGATACAAGGTATTACAGTAAACATGTGGAGGAAAATCTTGAGTATAAAAACCCAGATATATCTCGCGAAGTGACCACTGTGAGAAATTAGAACTAATACAGAGGCTTACCGACAACCTCTGTTCCCAAACGCCTTTCGTTAGTGGAACAGTAAAAAAAAAAAAAAAATGGCTCTGAGCACTATGGGACTTAACATCTGAGGTCATCAGTCCCCTAGACTTAGAACTACTTAAACGTAACTAACCTAAGGACAGCACACACATCCATGCCCGAGGCAGGATTCGAACCTGCGACCGTAGCAGCAGCGCGGTTCCGGACTTAAGCGCCTAGAACCGCTCGGCCGCAATGGCCAGCTGGAACGGTAAAGGGGGAATCAGTTAGGGTACCAGAGGTAATCTCCGCCACACACCTAGGACGGCTTGCGGATTACTGATGTAGATGTATATACTGGGAAACCTTAGCCTACCACAATACTCCATCTCATCTGCTAATCTTACAGTAGTATTGAAACTTCCTGGCAGATTAAAGCTGTGTGCCCGACCGAGACTCGAACTCGGGACCTTTGCCTTTCGCGGGTAAGTGCTCTACCATCTGAGCTACCGACGCACGACTCACGCCCGGTCCTCACAGCTTTACTTCTGCCAGTATCTCGTCTCCTACCTTCCAATCTTTACAGAAGCTCTCCTGCGAACGTTGCAGAACTAGCACTCCTGAAAGAAAGGATACTGCGGAGACATGGCTTAGCCACAGCCTGGGGGATGTTTCCAGAATGAGATTTTCACTCTGCAGCGGAGTGTGCGCTGATATGAAACTTCCTGGCAGATTAAAACTGTGTGCCCGACCGAGACTCGAACTCGGGACCTTTGTCTTTCGCGGGCAAGTGCTCTACCATCTGAGCTACCGAAGCACGACTCACGCCCGGTCCTCGAGTCTCGGTCGGGCACACAGTTTTAATCTGCCAGGAAGTTTCATATCAGCGCACACTCCGCTGCAGAGCGAAAATCTCATTCTGGTTACAGTAGTATTTCTTGCTCTTGCTCTGGTCAGTCATCTACTTTTCCACGCTTAATTTCTTCTGTACTCTTCCCATATATTACCAGCTTTCGTCAGGAACGTATTGGTCACTACCATTGGTGGAAGCATAAGCGGCCAAAGACACTGCTAGCTGGGGCATAACCACCTATGACGAGCTAATGCACACTCACAAGCGACAACATCGGCAAGCCCCCCTGCACATCACCAGCTGGATATACCAGCTGCTATCACAGCCTACCAACAGGCTACAGCAGGGAAGCCTACAAGCTCGCACACTAACGTACAAACAAACCGCCAACATCACCCTACACTGGGAATCCGAAATATGACCTATCGGACACTAACCGATGATGAACCCAACTGTTACCAGGTATACTGACGCTGACCGAGAAGTCAACTCTGGAACCCAGCGGCAGCCTCCGAGTAACAGCACCGCACTACGTCAAATGTATCCACCTGCATGATATTCACTACTAACAAGTCTACCCTTGCATGACCTGTCGCAGGCAGCAAGAAAACCGCCACTGCCCTCACAACCCGACACAGCTATCGCAGACATTTTTTTCCCCTTGGCTCTTGCCTTGGCACTTTTTTCCTCTGCCCTTCAAACAGCTACCCTTCGTTCAACTTTCGACCCAATCTGTCTCCAGATGGTTAGTCATAACCAGACGTACACAAACATTGCAGTACCCACACCCTGCGAGACCTCACTTAGTGAAAACTAACGAATACGCAGAGATGGCAGTAGACCTTTTGTGCTGGCCATCATGCCAGTTTGTGCGTGAAGGGACTCCATCCTAAAAAAAGGAACATATCAGAGAAATTACTTGAACCAAAGTTAATAACACTGATGTTTTTATTAATAACCATATACTCATTACCATATTTATTATTATTATTATTATTATTATTATGTACTGCCTCATGTATTAAACATATTCTAACGTTAGCCGGCCGGAGTGGCCGAGCGGTTCTAGACGCTAGTCTGGAACCGCGCGACCGCTACGGTCGTAGGTTCGAATCCTGCCTCGGGCATGGAAGTGTGTGATGTCCTTAGGTTAGTTAGGTTTAAGTAGTTATAAGTTCTAGGGGACTGATGACCACAGCAGTTAAGTCCCATAGTGCTCAGAGCCATTTGAACCATTTTTATTGTAACGTTATCTTTCTAAGGACGTCTGGTTAGATGTAGGAGAAGGCTTGAAGCTCTTAATCGAAATAAATAAATAATACTAACTACTTTTCAGGCCACGAACTGCACAATAATATTGAATGTTGTGTCTCTATTCTTATTTTTTTGGATGAAAAATGTTAACAAACATTCTAAAGTGTAAAAATTACAAAGCTTCAAAAATTTAAAAAAATACAAAATTTAGCATTTTATTAAATAAGAAATCTTTTTATACACTTTGCTTCTAAAATAAATTCACATTCGTCAGTTTTCAGCAATCTAGTTTCATGCACGTTACACTGTCCTTTTTTTAGTAGCCAATTTTGGTATATGGAAAGTGCATTTGCATTTTTTGGCATGTGGAAGAAGTAGTTCAATTGATATTCAGTTCTTTTTAGTCTTCTCTTCTACTTGGTACCTAACGTGCCGCATATTACCATTTCAAAAAAAAAAAAGAGTACACTAGCTTGAGGAATTGAAGTTATAACGTTTTTGGGAGAATTTGAATCACATAAGTTTTAACGTAATTTTATCACCATTTCAGAAGAATTAAATGGAAAAAATTGGTACGATTCCTTCCTTCATGCAGCCATGATCGACTGCTCGAGAAACACCTGCTTCTGGTTGCAGCGGAGACTGTCTGCACACTTCCAATACGCCAGTCGGTCGGACCGTCCGCTGGTGCGTGTGTAGGGCCCCTAAAGAGGCCTTCTGTGTACAGTGCTGTGAGGTCACCCTTCCGGTGGCTGACGGTAGTCGGGAAGCCGCGCCGGCCGCATTGTACTCTTCCGAGTACGTGTCGGCTCCGAATGTCTGTCGCCGGCGTGCGACGTACCTGCACCAAGTCCTTGATTCAATCTCCGGAAAGTCTGCATATGGATGGGGCAAATAGAATCCGAAAGAGGTAGGGAGCATGAAACAGAGTAAGGGCCGCTGCAGTTTTTTAATTGGCTTTTTGCCAGAACAATACAGCTATCTACAACTGCAAATTCACATTGCATTACAACCTTAAATACTCACTCAAAATTAAAAATAAACATCAAACAACTTAAAGGAATGTATACAGGGGGTGCAGAGACAAGTGGATAATTATTCTACTGAAAATGGCGGCCGGCCAGTGTGGCCGAGTGGTTCTAGGCGCTTCAGTCTGGAACCATGCGACCGCTACGGTCGTAGGTTCGAATCCTGCCTCGGGAATGAATGTGTGTAATGTCCTTAGGTTAGTTAGGTAAAAGCAGTTCTAAGTTCTAGAGGACTGATGACCTCAGATGTTAAGTCCCAT
This sequence comes from Schistocerca piceifrons, assembly GCF_021461385.2. Lineage (NCBI taxonomy): Eukaryota > Metazoa > Arthropoda > Insecta > Orthoptera > Acrididae > Schistocerca > Schistocerca piceifrons. Next base: position 853,592,053 of record NC_060140.1, on the reverse strand, counting down.
AGTGCTCAGAGCCATTTGAACCATTTTTGAAAATGGTGAATGTCGTAGACATAGCCGAGTTGACAAAGGACATATTGTTAGAGCATGGCGCCTGGGGACAAACATACCGTAAGTAGCCAAGCTGGTCCACTGTTGGTGTGCTGATGTTGTGACCAACTACGGAAAGTTGTTGAAGGATGGGGAAACCACGAAAAGGTGGAAAGCTGTTGCATGTCCTCTTCTCTTCACAGACTGTGGAGGCTGGAGGCTCGCCTGATCTGTAAGGTGAGATACCTGCCGATCTTTGGCAGATATGACAACACAGCACGAGCACTGTGCTGGTACAGGAACAAGTGTTTCGGAGTACAGCGTTCAGTGCACTCTGTTGAACATGGGACTCCGCAGCAGACCACCACTGTGTATTCCCATGTTAACCTTATGACATCGGTAATTACAATGGCGTCATCGAAGCTGGACCGTGGATCAGTGGGAACGACTTCCTGTCCAGACTTCGTGTCCTGGACTTCACCTGGCTTTAGCACCAACCCAGTATAGAAAATCACGACTAATGCTTTAAATGTGCATTGCGGGCAAGGAATGGATGGCTCGAAGTACATTCCGAGCCCTCCAACACCTGCTGGCTAGGCAGGGACAGTCAGACCCTTCCTCCAACACCTACAAAATTCCACCACCCTCTCAACCCACAAACCATTTCCACATCCCCAAGTCTCCAATAGGTTAAGTATAGTTGATAAGCTTAGATTTTAGAGTTCCATGCATTTCTCTCTTTTTTCATTTTCTTTTAATTTCTTTATAGCATTACTCGCAAAAAAATTGTAATTGAATTCCATATGTGTATTTAAATTTGTGAAAGCATGTACATGAAAATCTGATAATACCCAATTGCAAATATGTGGTTCATGCACGAAACTGATCTGCCTCCGCGTGGCAGGGACGGGCAACATCAAGGGTGGCCGGAAGCTAACAAACTTGCGGCCACTCACGATGGCTAAGTGACCAGGAAACCTCGCTGGGTATATCACAAAAGTATTTTTTGTGGTAAAATAAGGAACAGTTATATACCCATAGGAGGCCGGCGGAGTGGCCGAGCGGTTCTAGTCGCTACAGTCTGGAACCGCGCGACCGCTACGGTCGCAGGTTCGAATCCTGCTTCGGGCATGGATGTGTGTCATGTCCTTAGGTTAGTTAGGTTTAAGTAGTTCTAAGTTCTAGGGTACTGATGACCTCAGAAGTTAAGTCCCATAGTGCTCACAGCCGTTTGAACCATTTTTTTATACCCATAGGCGGCTGGTCACCCACCTGGTTTAATGAAAAAAAAAGTCCAGATGCACCAGCATCCAAGCGAACGTCAGCTCGAATCATGCCCTACGTTAAGGACGCAGACTGCTGGGGGCAGTACTATGGGGCACGTTTGCTTTGGCTTCCGTGAGAACTGCGGCAGTCATAGAAGTCACCACGACTGCAGTAGGCCATGTCAACATTTTTGTGGACCACTTGCATTCCATATTGCTTGATGTCTTCCCTCATGGAGGTTGCATCTCCCAACAGAATAACTGTCCATGTCACAAGGACAGAACCGTGATATAGTAGTGTTACGAGCATGGTAGTAAACTCACTCTGACGTCTTGCAAAATTCACCTGGTCTCAACTCGAAGCAACACAGCTCCGGCGCCACCTTAGCGCCCACAGAGCATCTGCCCGTAATTTAAATGAAATACGTGACATGTGGGTAGGCATCTAGTGTCAGGTACTTCCGGAAACCTACCAAGGACTTGGCGAATCCATGGTACGGAAAGCGTTGCTGTACTGCGCTCCAAATGTGGGCCACCACTCTGCCAGAATGAAAACCGCTACCACAGTCCAAAAAAGGCGAATATCTCCTGAGCAGAGTCACGGATCTAAAAGAGGAGAACTAACTTTCGACCTATCTGTCAGATTCAGAGACATTTAAATCAAAACGTCTTGACATATTCCTGCTTTTCTACTTGTTAGTATTAGTACTCATGTCGTGTGATATAATGATTCGTGTCGAGTAAAGAAACATGATGCATGGTCACGTATCGTATAACACGACACAGGCCAGCATGTTATCCAACATGGTGTTTGTCATATCGTGCAGTATGACACAACGTGTCATTAAAGTTTAGGCTGCATGCATCCTCCTTCGGGATACTTTCTATTTTAGATGCACCCCGACTCTCAGATAGTCATGGACTGTGCGGCTGGTCCCAGCAGACGTTCGAGTCCTCCTTCGGGCATGGGTGTGTGTGTTTGTCCTTAGGATAATTTAGGTTAAGTAGTGTGTAAGCTTAGAGACTGATGACCTTAGCAGTTAAGTCCCATAAGATTTCCCACACATTTGATTTTGAACACTCTCAGATACTTACTATTGTAGAGGCATCCCACTCGCTAGAAGCACATATAACAGGGGTTGGGTTTGGGGAGGAATGGTCTCCTCAGAGAAAAAATGAACCACTCCCACCAGAAATTATAAAATGATTTTAGAGGTCCCCCCCCCCCCCCCAGGAACAAATCCACACCACCATAAAATTTATCAAAAAATGTTCAAATGTGTGTGAAATCTTATGGGACTTAACTGCTAAGGGCATCAGTCCCTAAGCTTACACACTACTTAACCTAAATTATCCTAAGGACAAACACATACAACCATGCCCGAGGGAGAACTCGAACCTCCGCCGGGACCAACCGCACAGTCCATGACTGCAGCGCCCCAGACTGCTCTGCTAATCCCGCGCGGCAAAACTTTATCCCTATAGATAAACTTTTTTTAGCTATCACATGTATGCTCTTCAGCCATGTATTTTATATGCTCTTCAGTCATATATTATATTATATTGTTTATTATGGCTGACGAATCTTCTGGATTTTGGACACAGGATCAGGGACTTAAGCCTATAAATTTCAAGATCCAGGTGTGCCAACACGTTGTAGCTAATAGAGCTCACTGCGCTGGGGAAGTTGAGTTGACGCGTAAGAAAGCGCAAGTATGTCAAGTCGTTTTGATTTAACGTTGTAAGACGTATGCTTTGCCGGCGATGGGCGAGGCATGACAGAATCTCTGACCAGAGAGTAGTTTATCGTTAGTTGTTGCTTGTCTCTAGTCTGCGCTTGTCTGCGCGAGTGGATAGTAGCGAGCCGACAGTAGTAGCGAGGCGGCGGTAGTCTGGAGTAGTCTGCGTGAGTCGGCGGGAGTGGGCATGCGTCGGCTGTGTGCTCTGCTGGCGACTCTGGTCAGGACTCTGGAGGATGAGTATTGCTGTAGAAGGTAAAGAAGCAGCCTTGTGCATATTTAATAATGTATGTTAATTGTAATCTAATTTGTTCAAAGAAATGCCCCAATAATAATTTTTATAATATAAAGCAACTCTTTTAAAGAAAAGCATTCATTTCAATTTAAAGAATTTTTCCAATTCATTATCATTGCTTCCAAGAATCAAAAAACATATACGCCAGCATTGCACGAAGCTGTGTCGAAAAATGACTAATTAAGAGCAGATATAAATTGCAGTTTCATTGAGGTAAGAACTTTTGCTTTTTTATTCAGAATACAGGGCCGAAGGTCAGCTCTGCTGTCCTCATAAAATTCATCAGGTTACAAAACTTTTTTATTATTTTGGTGTTTAGGAATTTTTCTGTTTCGAACTTGACATTAAATGAGAAAAGAATTTTGTGGGAATATTAAGTGTGAATGCATTTCTGCACACAGACTATAAATCGGAGCCAATTTTGTTCAGAGGTTACAATATTAGAAAAATTCATTTAATTATTATTTTTGTGGCAAGGCTACGCTTGGCACATTTCCATTTAACAATATTTTGTGGGGAGTTTACACTTGGCATGTTTTCATTAATTATTATTTCTGCTGGGAGGTTACTCTTGGCTCCATTTTCATTATTATTTAACATTCTTTCGTGCGGGGAGATTACACTTGGCGACATCCGGCCAGGATCGTATTTCTTTGTGAATCTTCTGAGAAGTAGTCATATATCTGCTCTTATTTACTTAAACGTAGTTTGCACCTGGCGCAACGCATTTATTAATTTGTCACTCTTTCTTTCACAGATCATCGGAAATTTGTTGCTCTTTGTTGTATTTGTGTTTGTTGCATTTTGCATTGTGCTTGTTTCATTTGTGAATAATTTTGATTTGTGAAAAATGACGCGAAAAACTGTTAACAGTACATCGCGATGTGTAATGAGTGAAATATCCGTTTCTAATGATTTGACTGATAGTATTTGCGACACTCATTGTAATGATGACAATCCTCCATTTAGAGACAATCAGTGCGTACCGACCACTAATAATGATTTTTAACCTAGTGATGAGCAAACAAATTCAATTGTGTCCTCTGTTAATTTAACGACAATTGACGACGCGGGACGTTCTGTTACAATGAACGCTGCCCAGTTTGACACACCCGGTTTGCAAAATTTAAGTAATGAACAGACAATTATTTCTAACGAAAATGAACATTGTACTCAGAGTACGACAGATTTATTTGATTCCGGTTTTGTGACCAACAGTGCACATTCGATTGGCAAATCTTTTCAAGAATCACAGGATATCCAAATGGATACACAAAACGTGACAATTGCAGGTACGCCATTAAACAGCACAAAGAATACAGTAGCTAATTTTGACATGGATCAAGTTATGGCATTATTGGTACAATTTAGTGAAAATTTTAAACAAATTAATGAACACAACAAACAAGTTAGTGAAATTTCCAAACAACAGAATGAAAGACAAGACAGCAATTTCAAACAACTTAGTGAACAGAACAAACAACTTAGTGAAAATTTCAAACAACTTAGTGAACAGAACAGACAATTTAATGAAAAACAATACAACCTTAATGAAAAATTAGACAACAATTGCAGACAGCTTAGTGAACGGATTACAGCCGTTGCCGCGCAATGTCATGATACTAAAGAACAATTACATGAGGAAATTGAGGCTTGTGCTAGTAGTGAAGAAATCAGATCTGTTGCTCAAGAATTAAGGTATATGCAAACAGCTACAACAGAATCACTTAGAGGAGAAATTAGTGCAGTCGCTAAACAATGCTCTGAAAAAGCAACACAGTTACGCGACTAGTTTAAATTAATGACAGCAGAGCTTTCGCGCACACTGGATGCAAAAGTAGACGCGAAATTCGACCAACAGAACAGTCAAATTGACGAACGTTTTAATCACCACCTGCAAAACAGTGAAACGCGTTTCCGTAAATTTATACAAGAACAGAATAAAGTAAAGCGACAAGTCATGGAAACAATTACCGCACAGAGACAAGAAGATAAACGTAAATTGTTTACGAAAGCAAAAACATACGTAGACAACAATATTGCTACAGTATCAGACGAAATTAATACAATCAAACAGTTGAACACCGAATTGCGTGATGAAATTTCCGATCTTAAAACAAAAACAGATACACAGACAATAGACTTTCAGACAGTGACCGACAGACTCGAACAATTAGAACTAACATAGGAACCCGATGTCATCAAAGCTGACGTTAAAAAATTGAACGAAACCACATGTAAAATACAAAAACAAATTAATGCTTCTGACAATAAAAACGATGATCAGGTAAAAATACTGACTGAAAAATATGATGAATTGGCCAGTCGTATTGACGTTATTGAAAGTAATAATGACAGCAAATCAGACGATACTTCACCGATTTCGTTTAATCAAACACCTTAATTCCAAAATTTACAGCAGACAATCAGTGAGATAGATTCGTCTAATAATACATTACGTAGAAAATTGTCAACTTTACAGCAAGAGGTAACAGAGATGAAAAATGTTTCAGCGTTTAATACATCACAGCAGACGCCACTTTGCGAACATTTGTCACACTCACACAGCCAGTATAATTTGGATAATTTACAGAGAGTACGTGACTTAGATTCCGCACAGTCACAGACAAATAGATTCTCATACAATCCTGAACCTGATCAGACGTACAGAGACGATGATTTTGATTATAAACATTTTCTATCAGTGAGAAAATTTAAAGTATTTAAAAATGACAGAACACAGATTTACCCCTTGGATTGGATACAACAATTTAGCTTTGCTTTTCCACCAACTTGGCCTGTAACGCACAAACTTGAATTTATTTGCAGTTTTTTGGAAGGCGAACCGGCAACTCGTATGAGACCGATCGCGAGACAATGCTACTCGGTAGAAGAATTTCAGAATGCTTTTCTGTCAGCGTATTGGTCGAAGACGACACAGTGCGGAATTAAGGATCAACTAATTAGTTTACCGAATTATGAGAACTCAAATTTTCCCAGTGTCACGCAATTTTTTGAACACATGGTCCAACAAAATCAGTACTTAAGTGAACCATACAGTGAATCTGTGCATTTCTAAATTACCACGATCATTAAGAGTGTCACTTTTAATGGGTCAGCAGAAAGAAAATATTTCGGCATTCAGAGATTTGTTACAGCTTTTGGAAGTGCAGCAATCGGATTATTCCTTTATAAACAAAAATTTTTCATATAATAATCAAGGTCAACAAACATATGGTAATTACGATCAGCCACGCAATTTCAATGGCAAAGCTAATAGACACTTCAGGAACGAAAACTATCAGAACTTTAATAACAGACAAAATTTTAATTCTCAATATCGTCAAAATTATCAGCAACAGGAACCACATTTTGGTAACAATAGACGTTTTTCCCAACAACAGCAACAAAACCAACCTGTTAACATACCTACCCAACAATGTAATGTACAAGGTCAACCATGCTTTAATGTTTCGCCACATACGCGTATAGCATCAGCCCCAACAAATAGCAATGCACAGCAACAAACGTACAGAAAACACACTATTTCAATTCCTATCGCACTGCACCGTATAGAAATGACTATCATGAGCGACGTAAAAATAATGAGCACAATTTTCAGCGTACATTTAATAACAGTCGATCTTATCAGCAGCAAGATCATCAGCAACAACATTTTATCATGAATGAACCAGATAGTAGGTATCATCCCGAACGAAAAACGTCAGGAAGAAATAACAGAACAGTTCAAATAGTGGAAATGCCACAGCATCCTCCTGAAAATAATAGTACGTCAGATAGTACAGGTTGCATCTTCCAGCAACGTAAGCAATACTTCAGATACACAGAATCTTGTTCACGAAAATGTTATTACTTTTGATGACATCCGAGACACTCTTTTGCAGGAAAGACCAGTTGTTCAAAAAACCATTACACACCCTGTCATCGAAATTAAAATTGGATCATCGAAATTTTCAGCAGCAATCGATTATGGATCACAAACCATTACACACCCTGTCATCGAAATTAAAATTGGATCATCGAAATTTTCAGCAGTAATCGATCTGGATCACCTATGTCAGTTATAAATGAAGAAACTTTCAACGAGTGTAACAAAGAGAATACCTATCCTACGTTACCATTAGGCAAAACGAAAGTAAAACGAGCAGTATCGAGTAAAGGAGTACATGTAAAATTACAGACACATTTATCATTTTGTATTGCAGGTCATACATTTCATTCAAATTTTTGGATTATTCCGTTATTGACGACAGACATTATTTTAGGTACGAATTTTCTGGTACATCACGATGCCATTATTGACTTTCAAAATTCCTATTTAATGTTGAAGGAAGAAAATGTACAACTGGCTTTAGAATTTCAGCACTCTTTATCTGCGGAAGAACAAACAATTAATCGTACAGAGCTCATTTCCGCATCACGTAACAGAGACTGTAATTTCACATTGTTCACAGATACGTACGTACACAACTATAATACTCCAGAAGAAGCCGACTATGACGTTATAGAGACGATTTCTGATAAAGTTAAACAGAGCAGTGCAAATACAGACGACGAACGCTCGCAACTACACAAAATTCTTTTACAGCAAGCTCCAGTTTTTGACAACGTTCCTGGTACTATGTCCGGTTTTATGTATGAATTTCAAGTTAAACAGCACGACACATTTAAAGCCAAACATTATCCCATTCCGTATATTCATAGAGAACAAGTTAAGAAGGAATTGCAAGCTATGCTTGACCAAGGAATTATTGAACCGGCAGTTAGTCCGTACATAAACCCGCTCCATATTGTTAAGAAAAAGGATGGCTCACTTCGCCTCGTACTTGATTCGCCTCACATCAATGACATTATTATTAATGAAACAGATCGCCCACAGACACTAGAAGAATTTCTACGGAAATTTCATGGTACTGCTATTTATTCCACATTAGATTTGAAATCGGGATGATTTTGACAAATTCAGCTCCATCCGAACTGCAGAAAGTACACAGAATTTCTCTGTTTTGGTGACTTTTATCAATTTTGTAAATTACCGTTCGGTTTAACTATTTCTTCAGCAGTTTTTATTCGCGGTTTGAATACAATACTTTTGACAGAACTTAAAGACAGAATCACAACGTACGTAGACGACATTCTTATTGCAGAAGCTAACTGGTCTGAACACAACCTGATTCTTGAACAACTGCTGCAAACTTTTCGTGCACAAGGACTCACAGTTAATCTCAGTAAATCGCACTTTGGCAAAACTTCTATAAAATTTCTTAGACATGTAATTTCAGGAGAAGGCATTGCGCCTGATCCGGAAAAACTTCAAGCTTTCCGTGACATTACTGTTCCTACGACGAAGAAACAACTACGCAGTTTTTTGGGTTTAATTAACTTTTTTCGTAAATTTATTCATTACTGTGCTTTAGACACCTCTAGATTATGACAATTGACAGGTAAAAACACTATTTGGTACTGGGATAGGCAAGCACATTCTGAATTTGTGAACCTGAAAGAAGCCTTGTTGAATGCACCACTTTTATCGCACCCAGATCTTACTAGAAATTTTTCCATTGCCACCGACAGTTCTAACACCGCTTTAGGCGTACATATTTTTCAGGAAATTGAAGAAGATGGTTGTACAGTAATTAAAAACATCGCTTTTGCAAGTCGCATTCTGTCACCTGCTGAACGAAATTATTCTGTTACAGAACTTGAAACATTATGTGTTGTATGGGCGTTTACCAGATTTAGGCATTTTCTTTATGGAAGACACACTACCGTTTATGCAGACCATAGAGCGATTCAGTTTTTACTTTCCGCTAAATTTACACACGACAGATTAAGTAGATGGAAACTTTATCCGCAGGAATTTAATTTTACAATTGTTCACATTCCCGGCACACAAAATATTGTAGCAGACGCACTATCCCGTTCTCTTAACAACAATCAGCAAGACATCGCAACCAACTTCTGCAAAACAAATTTCAGCGTCATGTACATTCAACAAGTTGCATTTGAAAATTCCATTTCGTCGTCATTACAAGACATAGCACAAGAGCAGAGTAAAGACAACGTATGGAAAGAAATTAAACACCTTTGGCAAGATAGGAATAATGTTACCATTAGATACCATTACACTGTACACAATGACATTCTGTTTCGCCGCTCTCATCCTGACAGCAACAATTGGTTATTATGCATTCCTGACGAACTTGTTAACAAATTAATCTGGTATACTCATTTAAGTTACGCACATTACGGAGCCAGAAAATATTTTCATATACTGAGACAGAACTGTTATTTTACCAACATGGAGAAACGTATTCGACGAGTTTTAGCGTCATGTAAAATCTGCCAGAAAGCTAAATCAGACACGACTTCACGTATTCCTCCTGTTAAATTGAGACATATGGCCGCTGTAGACATTTTTGGTCCGATTCCCAGAACTAATAGAGGTTTTTGCTACATCTTTGTCGCTGTTGAACTCACTTCAAAATTTGTTACCTTCACTCCATTACGCAAAGCTACTGCTAAAACTGTTTCGAAAGCATTTGTATAACATTTTCTATTTCATGTAGGTCATGTGTTGAAAGTAATTTCCGACAATGGACCACAGTTTCGATCTGCTAAATGGACACGTATATTACGAACTTGAAACATTTCTCCGATCTATATATCCAGGTACCATGCTTCTTCGAACCCTTGTGAACGATTAATGAAAGAAATTGGTAAACTGTGTAGAATATACTGGCATAAAAAACACATTGATTGGGACACACACATACTCTCATTCCAGGATGTAATTAATTCCATACCAAATGAATCTACTATGCTATCTCCGTCTGTTATACTGAAAAATGTTGAAGCACCTAACAAAATTAAAGAATTAGTAACCTTTCCTACATCTCGTCGACTACGACACCATGAAATAATTGACATAGCGCTGAACAACATCAAACGTGCCGCAGAGCGCCGGAGAAGACAGCAAAAACAGGTTTGTGCACGCCTAGACTTTCACATTGGACAGAAGATATTAGTACGTACACACTATTTATCCAATAGAGGAAAAGGTAGGTGCAGTAAATTTGAGCTTCTATACGCAGGTCCATATCGAATTCGTAGCATTCCTCACCCCAATGTAGTACACGTCGAAACTTTGAGAACCAGAAAAACCAAAGGGAGCCACCACACGTCGAACATCAAACCTTTTATTGAATGAACATACTTTATGATTTATCACACTGTAATGCCATTTCCTAATTTTTTTATGAGCACTTATGCAATTATATCCACATGAACACTTACTGATGATTATCGTATTTTTTCTTGGCAAGTGCCCGTTAAGGTAAGGTTAGCAGGTCGCTCTTATTGTCGTTACACATCAGACCGTGCATATTTTCCATTTTTTATGTATGTGTGATTGTTTTCCTGTTTTGTTTGTATGAATTATGAAATAGTTAAGATATAACAAGCACCAGTTGACTTTAACATTTTTGCCATATGATATCTCAACATTGTGACTACTTTACTTTTTTTTGCTGCTACATTGTGATACACTGTGTGCATTTTTGCTTCTGAACACTGTCTATGTTTTTGACATATTACGTTTTCTGTCATGCTATGCTGTATGCTCAATTATGTTACTATAAACCAGTTTTTATTTAATGGGTATATGAATTAAATGCAAGACATTATTCTTTGTTCATCATTTTCAGAAAGAAATAACGTGTAAACGAAATAAATTAAACATTAACAAGAATATACTATACACATCGTATGATAGCAGTCTTAACTAATTTTTTCTTTCAGAAAACGAGGCGATTGATGCAGGCTGTCAGACAGAATTACACATCTTAGTTTTAGTGATGAAATACGCTAGGAATAAGGAATAGTTGTATAATGAATAATGAAGTGACTTTTTTGCAGATGATAATGAACCATGAACCATGGACCTTGCCGTTGGTGGGGAGGCTTGCGTGCCTCAGCGATACAGATAGCCGTACCGTAGGTGCAACCACAACGGAGGGGTATCTGTTGAGAGGCCAGACAAACGTGTGGTTCCTGAAGAGGGGCAGCAGCCTTTTCAGTAGTTGCAAGGGCAACAGTCTGGATGATTGACTGATCTGGCCTTGTAACAATAACCAAAACGGCCTTGCTGTGCTGGTACTGCGAACGGCTGAAAGCAAGGGGAAACTACAGCCGTAATTTTTCCCGAGGGCATGCAGCTTTACTGTATGATTACATGATGATGGCGTCCTCTTGGGTAAAATATTCCGGAGGTAAAATAGTCCCCCATTCGGATCTCCGGGCGGGGACTACTCAACAGGATGTCGTTATCAGGAGAAAGAAAACTGGCGTTCTACGGACCGGAGCGTGGAATGTCAGATCCCTTAATCGGGCAGGTAGGTTAGAAAATTTAAAAAGGGAAATGGATAGGTTGAAGTTAGATATAGTGGGAATTAGTGAAGTTCGGTGGCAGGAGGAACAAGACTTCTGGTCAGGTGACTACAGGGTTATAAACACAAAATCAAATAGGGGTAATGCAGGAGTAGGTTTAATAATGAATAGGAAAATAGGAATGCGGGTAAGCTACTACAAACAGCATAGTGAACGCATTATTGTGGCCAAGACAGATACGAAGCCCACGCCTACTGCAGTAGTACAAGTTTATATGCCAACTAGCTCTGCAGATGCCGAGGAAATTGAAGAAATGTATGATGAAATAAAAGAAATTATTCAGATTGTGAAGGGAGACGAAAATTTAATAGCCATGGGTGACTGGAATTCGAGTGTAGGAAAAGGGAGAGAAGGAAACATAGTAGGTGAATATGGATTGGGGGACAGAAATGAAAGAGGAAGCCGCCTGGTCGAATTTTGCACAGAGCACAACATAATCTTAACTAACACTTGGTTTAAGAATCATGAAAGAAGGTTGTATACATGGAAGAACCCTGGAGATACTAAAAGGTATCAGATAGATTATATAATGGTAAGACAGAGATTTAGGAACCAGGTTTTAAATTGTAAGACATTTCCAGGGGCAGATGTGGACTCTGACCACAATCTATTGGTTATGACCTGTAGATTAAAACTGAAGAAACTGCAAAAAGGTGGGAATTTAAGGAGATGGGACCTGGATAAACTAAAACAACCAGAGGTTGTACAGAGATTCAGGGAGAGCATAAGGGAGCAATTGACAGGAATGGGGGAAATAAATACAGTAGAAGAAGAATGGGTAGCTTTGAGGGATGAAGTAGTGAAGTCAGCAGAGGATCAAGTAGGTAAAAAGACGAGGGCTAGTAGAAATCCTTGGGTAACAGAAGAAATATTGAATTTAATTGATGAAAGGAGAAAATATAAAAATGCAGTAAGTGAAACAGGCAAAAAGGAATACAAACGTCTCAAAAATGAGATCGACAGGAAGTGCAAAATGGCTAAGCAGGGATGGCTAGAGGACAAATGTAAGGATGTAGAGGCCTATCTCACTAGGGGTAAGATAGATACCGCCTACAGGAAAATTAAAGAGACCTTTGGAGATAAGAGAACGACTTGTATGAATATCAAGAGCTCATATGGAAACCCAGTTCTAAGCAAAGAAGGGAAAGCAGAAAGGTGGAAGGAGTATATAGAGGGTCTATACAAGGGCGGTGTACTTGAGGACAATATTATGGAAATGGAAGAGGATGTAGATGAAGATGAAATGGGAGATATGATAGTGCGTGAAGAGTTTGACAGAGCACTGAAAGACCTGAGTCGAAACAAGGCCCCCGGAGTAGACAATATTCCATTGGAACTACTGACGGCCGTGGGAGAGCCAGTCCTGACAAAACTCTACCATCTGGTGAGCAAGATGTATGAAACTGGCGAAATACCCTCAGACTTCAAGAAGAATATAATAATTCCAATCCCAAAGAAAGCAGGTGTTGACAGATGTGAAAATTACCGAACTATCAGCTTAATAAGTCACATCTGCAAAATACTAACACGAATTCTTTACAGACGAATGGAAAAACTAGTTGAAGCCAACCTCAGGGAAGATCAGTTTGGATTCCGTAGAAACATTGGAACACGTGAGGCAATACTGACCTTACGACTTATCTTAGAAGAAAGATTAAGGAAAGGCAAACCTACGTTTCTAGCATTTGTAGACTTAGAGAAAGCTTTTGACAATGTTGACTGGAATACTCTCTTTCAAATTCTAAAGGTGGCAGGGGTAAAATACAGGGAGCGAAAGGCAATTTACAATTTGTACAGAAACCAGATGGCAGTTATAAGAGTCGAGGGACATGAAAGGGAAGCAGTGGTTGGGAAGGGAGTAAGACAGGGTTGTAGCCTCTCCCCGATGTTGTTCAATCTGTATATTGAGCAAGCAGTAAAGGAAACAAAAGAAAAATTCGGAGTAGGTATTAAAATTCATGGAGAAGAAATAAAAACTTTGAGGTTCGCCGACGACATTGTAATTTTGTCAGAGACAGCAAAGGACTTGGAAGAGCAGTTGAATGGAATGGACAGTGTCTTGAAAGGAGGATATAAGATGAACATCAACAAAAGCAAAACAAGGATAATGGAATGTAGTCTAATTAAGTCGGGTGATGCTGAGGGAATTAGATTAGGAAATGAGGCACTTAAAGTAGTAAAGGAGTTTTGCTATTTGGGGAGCAAAATAACTGATGATGGTCGAAGTAGAGAGGATATAAAATGCAGGCTGGCAATGGCAAGGAAAGCGTTTCTGAAGAAGAGAAATTTGTTAACATCCAGTATTGATTTAAGTGTCAGGAAGTCATTTCTGAAAGTATTTTTATGGAGTGTAGCCATGTATGGAAGTGAAACATGGACAATAAATAGTTTGGACAAGAAGAGAATAGAAGCTTTCGAAATGTGGTGCTACAGAAGAATGCTGAAGATTAGATGGGTAGATCACATAACTAATGAGGAAGTATTGAATAGGATTGGGGAGAAGAGAAGTTTGTGGCACAACTTGACCAGAAGAAGGGATCGGTTGGTAGGACATGTTCTGAGGCATCAAGGGATCACCAATTTAGTATTGGAGGGCAGCGTGGAGGGTAAAAATCGTAGAGGGAGACCAATAGATGAATACACTAAGCAGATTCAGAAGGATGTAGGTTGCAGTAGGTACTGGGAGATGAAAAAGCTTGCACAGGATAGAGTAGCATGGAGAGCTGCATCAAACCAGTCTCAGGACTGAAGACCACAACAACAACAACAATGAATGGTGATGAATAATGATGAAGAATATGCTACTATGGATAATGAAGTTTTTCTTTACAGGTGAGGATAATAATGAAGTTTATATATTTACTGTTAGTTAAGAGATGCTATGTAGTTACTTAAGTATTTGTTGCAGTTCGTTTTGACAGTGTGTCTTATATCACATGGTATGATGACTGAAGGTTTTGGAAGGGACAGCTAGAGAACATATATATTTTTTATACACATTTCACTACCTGTTAATTCTAAGTTCACTACTTTTCAGCATAATATGCGTTTCTTGTTTCAGTTTAATAATCCATTTTGTATATTTTGCAGGAGAAATTATTCATGAAATTAATGTGCTATAAGCAGTTGTTCATTAAACCTATGTCATTTATGAATGTGATCACATATACTCTACTTGTTTCATAACCTTGCTACAGCTGACTCATGATGAATGACGTTACACATCTTCATTTACAGCAATAACTCAAAAGCAAATATTGTTATCCCCCAGTAATTAATTATCGATCCCGACGCAATGCATTGCTAGCAAAAAAAAAAATGTATTACCAGTCCCAAATAATGCTACCAGTTTAAGAGAATTCTGACTATACTGAATGATGCTTTGTAATAATGCATAAATACTATGCACATAATTTCTGTAAACAATATTTTTGTTATACTGTATAAATGCTATGCCAATAATTAACGCTTGTTTTAAATGATCACTTCTGTATAATGCATAAAAAAATGCTTTGTAACTGGCCAATGAATGCCACTGATTACTGTAATAAGATGACCTATTATGCCAATGATTACTATAATTAGATGAATTATGTATAAATGCTAAGCCAATAATTAACTCATTTTGAATGATGACTTCTGAATAATGCATAAAAAAATGCTTTGTAACTGGCCAATGAGTGCCAATGATTACTATAATTAAATGAATTATGTTAATACTATGCCATTCATTAGCTCCTGTTTTGAATGATGACTTCTGATGGTTTGTAACTGGCCAATGAGTGCCAATGTTCTCTGTAAACAGATAATTTATGAACATTATTCTCTAATACTACATACATGGTACAGAAATGTTCAGTAACTGGGCGATGAGTGCCACCAATTACTCAAATCAGTTGTTAGACTAGTGTAATTCTCAATGAAGACTACTATGTGACTTAATGTCCTTCACCTTCTGACCTAATTACCAGAAATTACTGCAATATCCGTTTATCCTGTCTATTCTCATGATCATGGAGCACTATATTTGGTTTTTGCACTAATTCTACGTTGGTGTACTTTACAAGAACATGGTGTTGACACGACATGCTGTCCACCACCTTGAGCGGTGGAGATGTTATTATGGTCCCACTGTTTGGTGTACCTAGTTTACTACCAAAATGATAACATGGAATATTACTACTACATTTCAGTGTTTTGGCTACACTGATTAATACTTCAAGGAAAAGAACTACAGATTGTCTCATTTGGTGTTCTGCTTGTATAGAAAGATATGGACTTTCAGTGCAACTGCGTGCAACGTAAAGTGCTTCAACCATGACGCAATCCTTCCCATTCCTTTCCTAATTCTTGTAAAATGATAAAGACATATACATTGCGTGTGCACTTTATGCCATTTGTACTCATTACGTATACATTTTGTGATTCCCAGATATGTTCTGAACTACAGTGCGTGTGCACTTTTGTCATTTTTGTCATTTGTTAATATGATTTGTACTCATTGCCTATACATTTGTGATTTCCTGATATGTTCAGTACTACAGTGCGTGTGCACTTTATGCCATTTGTTAATATGCCATTTGTACTCATTACGTATACATTTTGTGATTCCCAGATATGTTCTGTACTACAGTGCGTGTGCACTTTCGTCATTTTGTTAACATGATTTGTATTCATTGCATATACATTTTTGTGATTTGGTGATATGTTCTGAACTACAGTGCGTGTGCACTTTTGTCGTTTGTCAATATGATTTGTACTCATTATGTTTATTTGTTGTAAAAATGCTAAAGCGTTTTACAGTGCATGTGCACTTTTGCCATTTCTTAGTATGTTTTGTACTCATTGTGTATATATTTTGTCATTGCCTGATATGTTCTGTACTCAATGCATGTGCACTACATTTTATTTCACGTTCTGCATCTATATATATGTAAATATTCTGTGATTGTAAACTTGCTCATGGCAAGTCCAATTGACTCACCATCGCTGCCAAATTTTTGCCCCCCCCCCCCCCCCCCCCAGTTATGTAAGACGTATGCTTTGCCGGCGATGGGCGAGGCATGACAGAATCTCTGACCAGAGAGTAGTTTATCGTTAGTTGTTGCTTGTCTCTAGTCTGCGCTTGTCTGCGCGAGTGGATAGTAGTGAGTCGACAGTAGTAGCGAGACGGCAGTAGTCTGGAGTAGTCTGCGTGAGTCGGCGGGAGTGGGCATGCGTCGGCTGTGTACTCTGCTCGCGACTCTGGTCAGGACTCTGGAGGATGATTATTGCTGTAGAGGGTAAAGAAGCAACCTTGCGCATATTTAATAACGTATGTTAATTGTGATTTAATTTGTTCAAAGAAATGTCCCAGTAATAATTTTTATAATATAAAGCAACTCTTTTAAAGAAAAGCATTCATTTCAATTTAAAGAATTTTTCCAATTCATTATCATTGCTTCCAAGAATCAAAAAACATATACGCCAGCATTGCACGAGGCTGTGTCGAAAAATGACTAATTAAGAGCAGATATAAATTGCAGTTTTGAGGTAAGAACTTTTGCTTTTTTATTCAGAATACAGGGCCGAAGGCCAGCGCTGCTGTCCTCATAAAATTCATCAGGTTACAAAACTTTTTTATTATTTTGGTGTTTAGGAATTTTTCTGTTTCGAACTTGACATTAAATGAGAAAAGAATTTTGTGGGAATATTAAGTGTGAATGCATTTCTGCACACAGACTATAAATCGGAGCCAATTTTGTTCAGAGGTTACAATATTAGAAAAATTCATTTAATTATTATTTTCGTGGCGAGGCTACGCTTGGCACATTTCCATTTAACAATATTTTGTGGGGAGTTTACACTTGGCATATTTTCATTAATTATTATTTCTGCTGGGAGGTTACACTTGGCTCCATTTTCATTATTATTTAACATTCTTTCGTGCGGGGAGGTTACAACGTCTTTGAAGCTGCCAGATAAGTCAAGAAGCTAGTTCCCTTCTTTCAAATCCCCTAACTCTGCCCATGTTAAGGGATAAGTTGCCCTTTTTTTTTTTTTTAGTTAAGACAGAAGCATTTCTCATTTTGGTTCCCAACTTTTACTCTACAGTGAAATGCTGCAACAACCAATGTGAATCAAGTATGAGAATAGTTGTCTAAAATAAGCAGAAGAACTGCGAAACAACGTACGCACTACAAAATACTAAGAAAATTGACGAACTTAATCTTGCTTCCTCGAAAATAAATATTCTACAAAATAGAATGGTAATTTTTAGAAATTTTAAGCGCGTTTTATGTGCAACTGTAGACCGCTACATAGTGACAACAGAAATAGGTTTCACAAAACGATAGAACGACTCTTAATTACATATATTAGTCCACCTCTTTACAAAATATGAATCGATACGCTCAAGTTTGAAACGCAAAATTGGCACGTGGAAGAAACGTCAAAAAAAGAAAAGTCTTTTCTGCACATAAAATCTGAATAACGCTAGATTTTTTGAAAGCAGGTTTTCGCTTTTAATGGAAGAAAGCATTTTTTTATTTATTTCATTTAGTTTTTAGTTTTCGCGTATTCCGTCAACGTACGGACGAATATTACGTGCTACATTTAGCTCAACTTTAAACCATCATATCTCGACAACGGCCGGCCGGAGTGGCCCTGCGGTTCTAGGCGCTACAATCTGGAACCGAGCGACCGCTACGGTCGGAGGTTCGAATCCTGCCTCGGGCATGGATGTGTGTGATGTCCTTAGGTTAGTTAGGTTTAATTAGTTCTAAGTTCTAGGCGACTGATGACCTCAAAGGTTAAGTCGCATAGTGCTCAGAGCCATTTGAACAATCTCGACAACGGATAGAGATCACTGGATAACAAAAGTTTGATTTTGACTTTATCGACTTATCTACCTTCATGCAAAGTTTGAACCGATTCGTTCATATAGAAGAGGCGCGTATTTTTGCAGCGGTGCTCATACACATGGAGCCATTAGCTGAGCATTAATTTCACCCTAATTCAAATCTTTTGTGAAAGTAGTTAATCGAGTCCACAATTTGCCTGGGCGACAGCTGAGGTTCATCGTTCAAACCTTGCTTAATGTGCTGTAACACAGCTACAGAAAGACAGACGCTCGGATGGCTATACAAACGGCCGTTGGTACGGGCTAAACCAAAATCTTTTCACCCTATATTCCGAAGCCGAATAAGAAAATAGGAACCGAGCACCAAGATCCCTCCCAATCCGTAGCACTACATACGGCCTCTTCAGATATTTTTGTCACAGCACTTTCGCACTCTTTGTTTTTGTGCACTGCGATGTCTCAGGGCATGTGTGTCAGACTAATAGTACTAAGGTCCAGGGTTCGATTCCTTATAGGCGTCCTCATTTATTTCTGTCACTTATCGCTTCTCTCATCTAAGACAAAGGCTTCGTAAAGTGAAATACACAAACTAGCGCTGGTCACGTCAAACTGCACGTTCTCGCATAACTGGCTGCGTATGTCAGTTCAAAGATGGGAAGAAGGAAGAGACGTACCACCCCGAATAGGTGCAGTGTTCAAACAACCATCGCCCTGAGGACAGCTTTAACTAGCAAGCGCTTTTGAAAGCTACTTCACGCATTTAAGTCCAAGATACAGAATTTTTTTTTTACAAATGAATAAATTTATGAACCACAATATTTGATGCAATATGTCCCTTTCTGGTAGGTAATGTACCATTTAATTGCGATATCGTTTGACCTTTTTGGGTTTTAATGTTAGTTGCAAGGCGAATCCGCATTGTCGCGAGGACATCACAGGGTTTATTTGATGCGGAGCATGCTTAATGCATTCCAACACTGCGCTGTTCAAATTTCTGTCGTCTGCATGTGTGCACGCTACCTCCAGCCAATATCACTGAAGTATTCAAATGGTACATTAAGAATGGTGCCGAATTAAATTATTTCTGGGAGTTATTTTAAGTCCACATCAAGCTAACCCCATATCCCCTTCCCTCCTCGCTATCTCCAGCCCGCCAATAGACCAATTGTGCTCTACAACCCGCCCGACACCTTTCTCCAACCAGTCAGACGGCAGCATTAAAAAGATGTGTTAAAACTGTATCAGATATTCAGTAAAATATTAATATCCTCAGCTTGAAAGTGAAAGGCATTATTCTCGCGAAAGTCATAGACATTCGTTGTTTCTGGCATAAAAATGGTGTCAACTTACATTATTTATCATCAGGTACATACCTCTGATGTAATGTAAAAGCGATGCCAAGGCCAAAGCAATGAATTGATTATGTACACATGCTAACCTCTGGCGGAGTATTTAAAATGACTTTAAGCTCAAAGATATGCATTCTATACGTAACACGGCGCACACAGACACACGGACACACACGCCACTGCAAACAGTGAAGAGTGAACGTTAAACGATGATGCAAATTCAAAACACTAAATGGTAAAGGCTTAATGTTAAATAATAAATGCTAAACGTGAAGGGCAAATTTATGCATTATTTACGCACACATACACACCTGTAGAGTAACATGAAAATGATTCCAGGATAAAAGGTATGTATTATGTAAGTAAAACTGTGCACACACATACACACACACACACACCATGCACATTTCCATGTATTTCATACATCAAATGCTGTGATCTCTCATGCAAAGTAATCATTCCCTCCTGCGATTCTGGGTGTTCGAGTAGACCCGAAGTATTCCTACCTGTCGTAAGAGGCGACTAAAAGGAGTCTCACACGTTTCAGCCTTTACTTCATGGTCCTCTGTAGGGTTTGACCTCCATTCTTTTAACTTTTCCTGAATAGCGAGCCAACTGGGGAAGGGCGCATTCCACGGTGCATCGTGTCCATCATGCGCTGAGACCTCTTGCATCCTTCGTCGACGTGGATCTGCACTTCCGCTATTTCTCCGGCTGTGGGGCGAGGTCACCCTCCTGGGTGCGTTTTCCACCATCCTTTCTGCAGTATCGCTTTCTTCGCTGTCGACGATAATGGACTTCTTAGCTGGTTTCTGATATGCAGCACGGTAACCAGTCTGTTGTGGTGGGGCCGCCATGTACCTTGTTGGTTCTAGCCCCCTGACCATACTGGGATCGCTCTGCTGATGCCCGCGCCGTTAACTCCTCACGTACGCCTTGTACCCGTGGTCTAGGGGTAGCGTCTTTGATTCATAATCAAAACGTCTTCGCTCCCGGTTTCGAACCCCGCCACTGTCTAAATTTTGATAAATAATCAGCATTGGCGGCCGAAGACTTCCAGCATAAGAAGTCAGCCCCATTCTGCCAACGGCCTTGTCAAAGAGGGCGGAGGAGCGGATAGAGGTTCAGAGCACTCTCTAGTCCTAGGGGTGGGAAATTGCCCCTAAAGGCGGAAGAATCAGCAATGATCAACGACATGAGGATGCAGAAGGCAATGGAAACCACTGCATTAAAGACACGTAACGTGTATCCACAGGACATGTGGCCTGTATTTGAAGGAGTGTCATGATGATCTCTCCATTGGCAAAAGATTCCGGAATAGTCCACCATTCGGATCTCCGGGAGGGGACTTACAAGGGGGAGGTTACCATGAGAAAATGATTGAATAATCAACGAAAGGATAACGTTCTACGAGTCGGGGCGTGGAATGTCAGAAGCTTGAACGTGGTAGGGAAACTAGAAAATCTGAAAAGGGAAATGCAAAGGCTCAATCTAGATATAGTAGGAGTCAGTGAAGTGAAGTGGAAGAAAGACAAGGATTTCTGGTCAGATGAGTATCGGGTAATATCAACAGCAGCAGAAAATGGTATAACAGGTGTAGGATTCGTTATGAATAGGAAGGTAGGGCAGAGGGTGTGTTACTGTGAACATTTCAGTGACCGGGTTGTTCTAATCAGAATCGACAGCAGACCAACACCGACAACGATAGTTCAGGTATACATGCCGACGTCGCAAGCTGAAGATGAACAGATAGAGAAAGTGTATGAGGATATTGAAAGGGTAATGCAGTATGTAAAGGGGGACGAAAATCTAATAGTCATGGGCGACTGGAATGCAGTTGTAGGGGAAGGAGTAGAAGAAAAGGTTACAGGAGAATATGGGCTTGGGACAAGGAATGAAAGAGGAGAAAGACTAATTGAGTTCTGTAACAAGTTTCAGCTAGTAATAGCGAATACCCTGTTCAAGAATCACAAGAGGAGGAGGTATACTTGGAAAAGGCCTGGAGATACGGGAAGATTTCAATTAGATTACATCATGGTCAGACTGAGATTCCGAAACCAGATACTGGATTGTAAGGCGTACCAAGGAGCAGATATAGACTCAGATCACAATATAGTAGTGATGAAGAGTAGGCTGAAGTTCAAGACATTAGTCAGTAAGAATCAATCCGCAAAGAAGTGGGATACGGAAGTACTAAGGAATGACGAGATACGTTTGAAGTTCTCTAACGCTATAGAAACAGCAATAAGGAATAGCGCAGTAGGCAGTACAGTTGAAGTTGAATGGACATCTCTAAAAAGGGCCATCACAGAAGTTGGGAAGGGAAACATAGGTACAAAGAAGATAGCTGCGAAGAAACCATGGGTAACAGAAGAAATACTTCAGTTGATTAATCAAAAGAGGAAGTACAAACATGTTCCGGGAAAATCAGAAATACAGAAATACAAGTCGCTGAGGAATGAAATAAATAGGAAGTGCAGGAAAGCTTAGACGAAATGGCTGCAGAAAAAATGTGAAGGCATCGAAAAAGATATGATTGTCGGAAGGACAGACTCAGCATACAGGAAAGTCAAAACAACCTTTGGTGACATTAAAAGCAACGGTGGTAACATTAAGAGTGCAACGGGAATTCCACTGTTAAATGCAGAGGAGAGAGTAGATAGGTGGAAAGAATACATTGAAAGCCTCTATGAGGGTGAAGATTTGTCTGATGTGATAGAAGAAGAAACAGGAGTCGATTTAGAAGAGATTGGGGATCCAGTATTAGAATCGGAATTTAAAAGAGCATTGGAGGACTTACGGCCAAATAAGGCAGAAGGGATAGATAACATTCCATCAGAATTTCTAAAATCATTGGGGGAAGTGGCAACAAAACGATTATTCACGTTGGTGTGTAGAATATATGAGTCTGGCGATATACCATCTGACTTTCGGAAAAGCATCATCCACACAATTCCGAAGACGGCAAGAGCTGACAAGTGCGATAATTCTCGCACAATCAGCTTAACAGCTTGTAACGCCGGAAATGCATATCCTCCTATTTCCATCTATTACACTGCAAATTTTTTTCCTTATTTTCTTACCTGAAGATATAACATTTCTGTGTCTTTATATATTGTAATTGTTTTACTATTTGTATATATTTATGCATTTATGTCGATGTATAATTGGTTTGTTTTGTAAATATTATTTGTATTTTTAATCTGGGTCTTGCCTAGGGAAAACTATGCTATCGAACGAATACGTCGATAGGTCGTGTGGAGAACCAGAGTGTTTAGGATCTTCGGTAGTGTTAACTCTGTCGCGTGGAGCGCGGGCAGAGAGGGAATCTGGCTGGGGTGGTGCAGTGGAGCAAGTGTGTTGTGTGACGCTCCCGCGAGTTGCCGCGCTTTCGGGGTTGGGCAGCATGTAATTGCGCTCGACTTGCTATGATAGTTTCTGACACGGTGTCGCGGACGGGAAGCATTAGCTGGCGCACATCAAGAACCCGTTGCGCCTGGTGACCGTGTCGAGAAGAAGGCGCGCCAACATCCAGCTTCTGCATCAGCGACGGCCGACAATGAGTGACTGTCGCCACCTCCTCGATCGACGGCTTCAAACCTTCAATCAACTAACAAGGAAGACTGGAAGCACGTGAAGTTTTAGAACTGTATGGCAGACCTCAGCTTTTCAAACTGATCCATTTTCGCAACTAAATGACAGCAACGTAGCATGAACCTTTGTTGCTCATTGTCCCAATTGCATTACCAAGCAGGGTCCCTTCCTTTTCCGGAAACATCCCGAGTGTCGTTGAAATTCAAACGCCAGCGTCATTCGATTTCACTGCTTTAATTTCAAAATTCATTTAAGGTATTCATAGCTGGCTACAATATTTAGATTACACAAGCACACATTAAGAGTGCGAGTTTTTTACCGTATTTTAGCTTACCTGTGACTGCAGCTCAGCTTGGTACGTACTAAATTTTACTATTGTTAATTGTTCAGAATCATTTAATTCAAGTTCAAAGTTAAATCTCTTATTTCTAAATTGCGTAGATTCAAGTAGCTTTTGAAATGATTGTTGAGGTAGTCCAAGACTAACCCTATTTTGCTGAATTTCGTAGTGCTTCAGAAACAAATCTCACTATTAATTTCAGTCACTAAATTAACTTTCAATTTTCCGGTTTTATTAATTCTTCTGCTAAATTAAGTCAGAGTGTAGCGAAATTTATTACTTCTGACAAACTTTCAGTTTTTACACTACACGTGTCAACCTTCAGTTGCTACGCTTCTAGTGCTAATTATATGTGCAATAACCTTTCTTTTTCAGTTACTGTAGTAATTGTCCATAGGACTGGCGACCATAATTTCCCCCAAATCTCAAATATCTAATTACCGCTAGTTAATTGTTAACGTAACGGCCGCACATATACTTTCTTTATTAACTTAACCCCTTTTCAAAATTAATTTCCACCAGTTTCATTGGCATTTTTCCTTTCATTTAGATGTAACCCTTTCCTCCCTCTTTACCGACAGATCAACTTCGGTGACGATTGCTTTTCCCAAATTTCCATTGGGTACACACGGTTTAAATTTTTCACTGTCATTAAGGTCGATAAGTGAGGGGGAGGTTACACGTGGCGACCTGGTGACAGGACAATCTTCAGATTTGAGGTTGTTCTGGACACGAATTTTGTATGGTGCAAATCTCGTAACAAAGTATTGGTTACGAACAGGTCGTTACGTCAGCGAGACTAAGTAGTGGGAGGAATCCTAATTAGATTTGAGATTTGTCATTTATATTGAAAATTATTAAAATGAGTGAAGGCAACAATTACCAAAATTTGGTAGACTTGGATACGGAACAATCGGTCGAACAGTGGGAAACGTGCACCGCGGTACCCATTGTTCAGCGGCAGGCGGCTAGCATGAAAAACGCGACCGCCGAAACGCAACAAAGAGCAGAAATGGAATTCTAAACTTTAGAAAATGTTTCGGAATCAGAAGTGAAAATCAAATGTGAATCCCTTGATGACGAGTACGGGGGGACAATTAAAGAGGAAGCCGCTACGGAAGTAAAACCGGTAGTTTCCGGGAATTTAACTGATTTATTGAATGTTTTGATTAACGAAATCACGAGTCAGTCTGAAAAAATTGAACGGAAGCTAGACAATCAGAACAAAGCTATTAATGTTGTTAACAACCGTGTTGGAGTTGTTAACACAAAAGTTGATAAAATCAAAGAAGATGTTGTTGTGATTAATACCGAAATCGATAATCTTAAACAGGGAGTGATAGGCGTTCAGGCGGAAGTTGCGAGCATAAATACTCGTTTTTATTCCGAAATTAGCAGAATCGAGAAAAGTGTAGGAGAAGCAGTTGCTCCGATCATTGAGAATAAGGTGACGGAACAATTTCAATTAGTGAAAAAAGAGGATCAACAGAAGGTGGAAACTTTAAAGGCTTTAGTATCCGAAGTAGATACCAAAGTGACGAAGCAGGCTAATACCTGCGAAGAAAAAAAAGGGAAGTAGAAACGCCTGCAACAACCACTTGCCAAGTAATTACGAGAGTGTCGGAATTAGAAAAGAAACTTGACGAAAAACAGAGCTATGTGCCAATCTGTGCACATAGATCGGAATTGTTGATGAAAGAGGAGCGGTTCGACCCCTTGAAAAAAGGCGGTATACACCCGACGGATTTCATTAAAAACTGTGAAAGAGTTTTACCCAGATCATGGACTAAAGAGAGAAAAATTAATGCGGTTATTGATGTGTTGGCTGGTGATACCAAGCGTTGGGGCTTAAACCTCAACATTACGAACCTGACTTTTGACGAGTTTAAAAATTTGTTTCTGGCTGAATACTGGTCAGAGCAAAAACAGCATAGCGTCTGGCGCGAATTTGTCGTATCGAGGCCTTTCGATGCGAATTCGCGTGGCTCGATGAAGGAGTTTTGTGTGGGCTGGATCCACAAGTTGGAATATTTGCGTGATCGCCGCACGGAATCCGAAATAGTCTGGGAACTCTACAAGAAGCTTCCAGATGATACAAAACGCTACGTAGGAAGCAATTACAGGACAGTCAATGATTTCCTGGAAAGAGTTGAGGACGAGGATAATTGGCGCAATAATCGCGATACTGGTAGAGGCCGTGGTAACAACAACGGGTACCACAGCAACCACAACAATGATAACTATGGGAATAATGCATACCGCAATCTTGGCAGCAATAACAATAGTGGTTCGGGCCGTAATGACAATCGGTACAATGCAAATAATAACAGGAATGACGGAAACCAGTATCATACTAGCGTGATACGGGCTTCACAGAATAGTAATAACGCCAGAGGGTGTGATCAGCCGCCTCAGCAGCATCCGGGGAGCGTATCTGCTGGGACGAGACAGGGAAACCATTAGCCGCGCCGGTGAGGGGCCGACCGGGCGTGGAGAAATTTTGGCGGCCCAATAACAGTAGAAAACCGAGGTGTCGTCGTTATTAAAATTCCATATGCAATAATCAACAGCGGGAGAGTGTGCCAGTGTTAGGAGAAAGGAGTGCGCCCACAAGTAGTAGATCAGCTGTAGACACGGCAGCAGAAAATACATTCCCTGTGAGTGAGAACAATTTAAGTAGTGTTCCGGAAATCGATTATAAAGTGGCAGCTGTAACACCCACAGTGGAACTGGAGATTGAGTTTAAGAATGATTCGCAATTATTGAGAGAGATCAGATGTCGGATAACACGTCCGTCATCGAGCGAGGGGATGCAGAGAGGGATGGGGTCTGGTTAAGGCAGTTCGGTCGCTTATACGACGAACTAAGAGATTATAGGGGCCTGTACGGGAGAAGTGTTTATGGGGAGCGCGGGCAGGATTTGCCGCATCTCGCCCCGCGGGAAGATAGTGTTTGTGAAGTGATAGAAAGTTCTGGCCCTAACCGGCAGACTTTACTAGAAATAGTTGATGTTAATGGGGAGCACGAGCAAGATTCGTCGTGTTTCGTCCCGCAGGAGTTGGATGTTGAAGTAGTAACGGAAAGTTCTGGCCCTAACCGGCAGACTTTACCGAAAGTTATAGTGGTAGAAGTAGCCGACCCATCCGACGCAAACCTCCAGTTTAAACATTGCGAGAGTATTAAGGAGAAAGATTTCGAAAATTTTAGTGGCAGCCGGACACGATTGGTAGAAAAGCACGTAGATTACAGCGTGTATGAGGTTAGATCTGACTTTATATGGTCAGACGGTAGCAGTGTTGGTTGCGCAGATCCAGAGGAATAATTGCAGATACTACTGGGCACATTCCTCCAGGTAGATTGACAGATGAGATCAATCTGACCAAAGAGGAATCAACGAAGGTGACAATTAGAGAATTGATAGCAAAGTAACACTCACTAGTTGACGAGTTACAGGAAAAGGTTTCGGTATTGGAGGCGAAGCTACAGACTAAGCCTCAGGACAAACGTGTTGAAATTAAAACTGTATGTGAACAGAGGCTGAAAAAGCCGCCAGATAAGCCGGATTTAGGATCAAAGCCAGATGGTTTTTTTCTGGAATGACCTGGATATAGACGAGGATTTACTGTGGGAAAATAAAGAAACAGTCGAGGCCAAGTGTAGACAGATAGTAGTGTCTGTTAATATGCACGGCCTACAACTAAACGTGTTGATTGACACCGGTGCAGAATTGAGTGCTGTATCTGGGAAAATATTTGAGTTACTGAAAGACAGACCTGGCATCGTAGTTATGCCAGTAACAGGAGTGAAAATTATCAGTGCTACTGGGAAGGCCAGTAAACCGGTCACAAAGCAGATTTTTGTCAACTTCGAGATATGTGGGGCACGATTTGAACAAGAGTTTGTCGTCGTGCCAGACTTAACTACGGAAGTAATTATCGGGTTAGATTGGCTATTAAAGTACCGTGCAGTGATTAATTGCGAAAGCAAAACTTTGACATGTACGTCACAAGATAAAGCAATAGTAGTTTTGACGAGGTAGGAGACGGTGTGCATAGGCAATACCAGCCTATACACATTGTTAACTGGCCGGATGACATTGACGTAGGAATGAATTTGAACCGCCGTAACGTGAGGAATCTCGGCATTGACAAAAGTATAGAAAGTGAATTGGAAGAGATAAATTCCCTCCACGGATTGACATTAGTACTGGTGTGAAAAAAAGATCGTTTGCGAGAAGTAATGAAGCTAAAAGCCGATGCTCGCATACGTCGTCGTGACGCTAAAGCGCGTTTTGCTAAGTTTGTAATCGGAGACTTAGTACTTGTAAAAGCTCATGAGAAATCGAGCGAGATAGACAATGAAATCTCTAAATATAATTTTGTTTATAATGGACCGTATAAAGTCATTGGTATACCTCACACAAATGCTTATTGCTTAGTGTATCCAAGCTCTGGAAAACTATTAGGTGTACGGAACATTGTAGACTTAAAATTGTACCAACCTAGGATCGATTAAAACCACAGAATGGGTAATTTATAAAGTCTGTAAATATAGAGTGTAAGATTTAACGATTTGCTAGATTGTCATGCTCTTGCCTGACAAAGAGGACATTAAAGAAGTTGTAATTAATAAGTAATTAAGTTTGACTAAATGATTTAAGAGTAATTAACCAATTGCAAAATCCAAGCTGCTAGTTTAAGTTTTCAGCTGAGTCACGGTAGATTAAGGAATGTAAATATGATTTTGTAACTAGCTGTAAGATTTCATAAATATGTGGTTTACTAGTCATTGTCGATGTACTTAGACGATGTTTTAAGTTTCAGGCTAGTACATGCGTGTGATGATGGACAGTGTTGAGTTATCCACTGTGATAATATTAATGGACTCCTTGAGATTACTCGGGAGTGAGTTTTTCCGAAAGAATTCAGTGAAACGGACGTTCTGGAAATGCCGTTACAAGGGCGAGTGAGATCAAGCGTGCCGCACAGGCGGGCGCAACAATACTGGCGTGGCGGAGCCGCTGTCGGCTCTTGTGCCACTGTCGTCATTCTTTGTACTTGCGGCTACGGAAGGCGGAGTTGTTTTTCTTCCCGGACAGCCTATGTGAAAGAATTCTGTTGTCAATATTTATGTTTTTTGTCGATCTGCTGTATATTATTTTCTTGTTTAGCGCTAAGTGGACTCTCATGACGAGAATATTAATTATGAAAAGGTTATATAAAATGTGTATTCTATGTAATTAATTATTAATTTGCGTATTTTGATATACCTGTTTTTATGACCATGTACTCTGGTTAATTTTGTAAATAGAACTCCATTTCTTGATACTGTTAGGAATTTTGATGATCTTAGAAGAGCTAAACCATTTTCTATGTTTTCTATGAATTTTAATATGTTGTCAACCTGTTTTCTTTTGTGTAAGATGACAGAGTGGATTAAGATTAGGAGTGTCTCCACTTATTTATTATGGTCTAAAAATTGATTTATGGTTAACTAAATAAATGCTAAATTTACTTGATGTTTTGAGCATATGCATTTCCGCTGTTTCTTTTTTGGAACATTTTCTGAGTCTGTTTAGGTTACACGAACATCCTCAGACAATGTGGGGCACGTGTAACGCCGGAAATGCATATCCTCCTATTTCCATCTATTACACTGCAAATTTTTTTCCTTATTTTCTTACCTGAAGATATAACATTTCTGTGTCTTTGTATATTGTAATTGTTTTACTATTTGTATATATTTATGCATTTATGTCGATGTATAATTGGTTTGTTTTGTAAATATTATTTGTATTTTTAATCTGGGTCTTGCCTAGGGAAAACTATGCTATCGAACGAATACGTCGATAGGTCGTGTGGAGAACCAGAGTGTTTAGGATCTTTGGTAGTGTTAACTCTGTCGCGTGGAGCGCGGGCAGAGAGGGAATCTGGCTGGGGTGGTGCAGTGGAGCAGGTGTGTTGTGTGACGCTCCCGCGAGTTGCCGCGCTTTCGGGGTTGGGCAGCATGTAATTGCGCTCGACTTGCTATGATAGTTTCTGACACGGTGTCGCGGACGGGAAGCATTAGCTGGCGCACATCAAGAGCCCGTTGCGCCTGGTGACCGTGTCGAGAAGAAGGCGCGCCAACATCCAGCTTCTGCATCAGCGACGGCCGACAATGAGTGACTGTCGCCACCTCCTCGATCGACGGCTTCAAACCTTCAATCAACCAACAAGGAAGACTGAAAGCACGTAAAGTTTTAGAACTGTATGGCAGACCTCAGCTTTTCAAACTGATCCATTTTCGTAACTAAATGACAGCAACGTAGCATGAACCCTTGTTGCTCATTGTCCCAATTGCATTACCAAGCAGGGTCCCTTCCTTTTCCGGAATCATCCCGAGTGTCGTTGAAATTCAAACGCCAGCGTCATTCGATTTCACTGCTTTAATTTCAAAATTCATTTAAGGTATTCACAGCTGGCTACAATATTTAGATTACACAAGCACACATTAAGAGTGCGAGTTTTGTTACCGTATTTTAGCTTACCTGTGACTGCAGCTCAGCTTGGTATGTACTAAATTTTACTATTGTTAATTGTTCAGAATCATTTAATTCAAGTTCAAAGTTAAATCTCTTATTTCTAAATTGCGTAGATTCAAGTAGCTTTTGAAATGATTGTTGAGGTAGTCCAAGACTAACCCTATTTTGCTGAATTTCGTAGTGCTTCAGAAACAAATCTCACTATTAATTTCAGTCACTAAATTAATTTTCAATTTTCCAGTTTTATTAATTCTTCTGCTAAATTAAGTCAGAGTGTAGCGAAATTTATTACTTCTGACAAACTTTCAGTTTTCACACTACACGTGTCAACCTTCAGTTGCCACGCTTCTAGTGCTAATTATATGTGCAATAACCTTTCTTTTTCAGTTACTACAGTAACTGTCATAGGACTGGCGACCGTAATTTCCCCCAAATCTCAAATATCTAATTACCGCTAGTTAATTGTTAACGTAACGGCCGCACATATACTTTCTTTATTAACTTTACCCCTTTCCAAAATTAATTTCCACCAGTTTCATTGGCATTTTTCCTTTCATTTAGATGTAGCCCTTTCCTCCCTCTTTACCGACAGATTAACTTCGGTGACGATTGCTTTTCCCAAATTTCCGTTAGGTACTTGCAGTTTAAATTTTCACTGTCATTAAGGTCGATAAGTGAGGGGGAGGTTACAAGCTCATGCATCGAAGCTGCTTACAAGAATAATATACAGAAGAATGGGAAAGAAAATTGAGAATGCGCTAGGTGACGATCAGTTTGGCTTTATGAAAAGTAAAGGGACGAGAGAGGCAATTCTGACGTTACGGCTAATAATGGAAGCAAGGCTAAAGAAAAATCAAGACACTTTCATAGGATTTGTCGACCTGGAAAAAGCGTTCGACAGTATAAAATGGTGCAAGCTGTTCGAGATTCTCAAAAAAGTAGGGGTAAGCTATAGGGAGAGACGGGTCATATACAATATGTACAACAACCAAGAGGGAATAATAAGAGTGGACGATCAAGAACGAAGTGCTCGTATTAAGAAGGGTGTAAGACAAGGCTGTAGCCTTTCGCCCATACTCTCCAATCTGTACATCGAGGAAGCAATGATGGAAATAAAAGAAAGGTTCAGGAGTGGAATTAAAATACAAGCTGAAAGGATATCAATGATACGATTCGCTGACGACGTTGCTATCCTGAGTGAAAGTGAAGAAGAATTAAATGATCTGCTGAATGGAATGAACAGTCTAATGAGTACACAGTATGGTTTGAGAGTAAATCGGAGAAAGACGAAGGTAATGAGAAGTAGTAGAAATGAGAACAGCGAGAAACTTAACATCAGGATTGATGGTCATGAAGTTAATGAAGTTACGGAATTCTGCTACCTAGACAGTAAAATAACCAATGACGGACGGAGCAAGGAGGACATCAAAAGCAGACTTGCTATGGCAAAAAAGGCATTTCTGGCCAAGAGAAGTCTACTAATATCAAACACCGGCCTTAATTTGAGGAAGAAATTTCTGAGGATGTACGTCTGGAGTACAGCATTGTATGGTAGTGAAACATGGACTGTGGGAAAACCGGAACAGAAGAGAATCGAAGCATTTGAGATGTGGTGCTATAGACTAATGTTGAAAATTAGGTGGACTGATAAGGTAAGGAATAAGGAGGTTCTACGCAGAATCGGAGAGGAAAGGAATATGTGGAAAACACTGATAAAGAGAGGGACAGGATGATAGGACATCTGCTAAGACATGAGGGAATGACTTCCATGGTACTAGAGGGAGCTGTAGACGGCAAAAACTGTAGAGGAAGGCAGAGATTGGAATACGTCAAGCAAATAATTGAGGACATAGGTTGCAAGTGCTACTCTGAGATGAAGAGGTTAGCACAGGAAAGGAATTCGTGGCGGGCCGCATCAAACCATTCAGTAGACTGATGATGACCAAAAAAAAAAAAAAAAAAATCGCCAACGAGCAGATGCCCGTCATCCTGGGGCATCAGTACTCAAGGCAATGGCCATCCTGCCAGGTGGCCTCTGTTGTGGCTGTGTGGCGCCTGTGGGGAATGGGTGGCATCAGGGCAGATTACACGCCATGAAGTGTAGTACGTCACTCTGGTGGTCAAACACCAGCAGTCTCTAAGCGATCAAGGTCTAACTTCAATGCTAAGAAATACGACCCCAGATCGACCCCCCCCCCCTGGTCACACCATGGGAGGAACCCCAGGCTAACGACGGCAGCGAAGCTTATTCACCCCAGTACCTCGTGTATACGAGAGTTAATGAGGAGTCTTTCTTGTCAATGAAACCTCATTTTTTTGTGTAGCATTTAGAAGACAAGTTTGGGGAGGTGGAGGGCTTGTCCAAAATGCGGTCAGGGTCGGTCTTGACGAAACCAGCATCCTCTACCCAGTCATGGGCACTACTCGCCTGTGACAAGCTGGGTGATGTTTTGATCTCACCCAATAAGAGCTTAACTATGGTCCAGGGTATCATATTTCACAGGGACCTTCTTTTGCAGTCTGACGATGAGCTGCACGCCGATTTAGAGCGGCGAAATGTCCAATTCGTCCGGCGTGTCCACCAGGGTCCGAGGGATAATCAGGTTGCCACCAGTGCCTTCATCTTGGCTTTCGAGGGTGACACATTACCCGAGAAGGTCAAGGTGATGGTCTACCACTGTGACGGAAAGCCATATGTCCCTCTCCCGATGTGGTGCTTTAAGTGCTGGAAGTTCGGCCATACGTCTTCCTGCTGTACTTCCAGCGTCACCTGTCAGGATAGTGGACGTCCTTCACATCCCAATACTCCCTTTTCCCCGCCTCCCAATCGTGTCAAATGCCGAGAGCACCATTCACCTAGGTCGCCAGACTGCAGGATTCTCCAGAAAGAAAGAAAAATAATGGAATACAACACCATGGACCACGTGACCTACACTGAGGCTAAGAGAAAATATGAGAGAGGCTACATTCTGTGCATATGACGTCAACCTACGTCGCCAGTACAACA
The DNA here is from genome assembly GCF_021461385.2 of Schistocerca piceifrons. Classification (NCBI taxonomy): domain Eukaryota; kingdom Metazoa; phylum Arthropoda; class Insecta; order Orthoptera; family Acrididae; genus Schistocerca; species Schistocerca piceifrons. The sequence goes on along the minus strand of NC_060140.1, from coordinate 853,558,604 downwards.
GCGGTTCTACCATCTTCTATTCTGCTGTGTACAGTTGGCTCTCAGAGCCATCAGACTCGAGCTGCCCCCTTGATGGTGGGGGCACTTCCCTCTCTGTTGCTCCTGCACAACCTACTTCAGGATCAACGCCCCCCCCCCCCCACCCCAACCATTGGGGACATCAGTCACCACTTCCCAGCCAGATAAAAAATCTTCTTCGGCTCCTCCCACCAGGAAGGGATCCCTTGGGTCATTCGCTTCCCAGGTTCCTACTAGCGGTAAATCTGACACCCACCAGTGGCTGATGCAACCACAGGTAGCTGTCATAGGGCTTCATGGTCCTCCTCAGTCCCTGAGACTGAATCAGTGAAGCCCTCCCAGCTGGACAAACCTAAGGAGCAGTGAGAGAAACCCAAAAAGAAAAAGACCCTCAAGAACCAAGGCACTGTGGTGGCACCCAAACTACCACTACCTACAAGCTCTGTGTCTGAGGATGAAGTGGAGATTCTGGTGTCTGCTGAGGTCCTAAATCTCGCTGGGCCCTCAGATACAATGGATGTCGATCGCACTGGTACTCATCTGGTGGCAGCAGGTGATCCTGAGGCGTAGACTCCCTCATTCAGTGTTTCATGCCTTCCCACTCTCACGATCACATAATCCACAAGTGGAATTGCGGCTGTTTTTTCCACCACCTGGCTGAGCTACAGCAACTGTTAAGCTTTACACCTGCTTTCTGCATTCCCTCCAGGAAACCTGGTTCCCAGCAGTGTGGACCCCTGCCCAATGTGGCTATAAGGGATATTACAGGAACCATAGCGACTATAATAGCGTCTCATGTGGAGTTTGCGTCTATGTCCTGAACTCAGTATGTAGTGAACCTGTGCCCCTTCAAACCCCTCTGGAAGCTGTGGCTGTCAGGATAAGGATGATGCAGGAAATAACTGTCTGCAATGTATATCTTCCTTCAGATGGTGTAGAAACCCTGAACGTTTTGGCTGGACTGATTGATCAACTTCCCAAACCTTTCCTACTTTTGGGAGATTTTAACGCGCAAATAACCCCTTGTGGGTTGGCGCCATGTTTACTGGCCAAGGTAGGGAGGTCGAAAATTTACTGTCATAACTCGACCTCTGCCTCTTAAATACAAGTGCCCCCACACATTTCAGTGTGGCGTGGCACATATTTGGCCATTGATCTCTCAGTTTGCAGTCCTGGCCTTCTCCCATCTGGAAAGCGCATGATGAACTGTGTGGTAGTGACCAATTCCCCGTCCGCAGCTCCTGATCGTGCGGTAGCGTTCTCGCTTCCCACGCCTGGGTTCCTGGGTTCGATTCCCGGCTGGGTCAGGGATTTTCTCTGCCTCGTGATGACTGGGTGTTGTGTGATGTCCTTAGGTTAGTTAGGTTTAAGTAGTTCTAAGTTCTAGGGGACTGATGACCATAGATGTTAAGTACCATGGTGCTCAGAGCCATTTGAACCATTTTGAACCAATTCCCCATCTTCCTGTCACTCCCCCGGCGTTATGCACACGGACGCCTACCCAGATGGGCTTTAATCTAGGCAGACTGGGAAGCCTTCACCTCTGCTGTCACCTCTGAATCTTCCCCACATGGTGCTATTGATGTTGTCGTTGAGCAGGTCACTACAACGATTGTAATCAAAGGTAATGAAGCAGCATTGCGCTCAGCTAATAACATATGTTAAATGTAATTAATTTGTTCAAGAATTGCCCCAATAATAATTTTTCTTTTTTAAAATAACTGTTTTAAACAAAAGGATTCATTTCAAGTTAAACAATATTTCCCATGCATTCCCTCCAAGAATCAAAAATTAAATATGGGCCAGCATTGCACAGAGCTGTGTCAAAAAATAAGAGCAGATATAGATGCAGTTTACTGAGGTAAGAATTTTGGTTTTTTGTGTTCAGGTTTAATTATTGCACAGGGCCGAAGGTCAGCGTAGCTGCCCTTATAAAATTTATCAGGTTCATCTTAACGTTAATTTTGTGGGGACTTAACATTTTTGCACATTTTTATTATTCAGTTTTGTGGGAAGACAACATTTCACTTAGTACTGACTTTCATATTCTTGCTGGGAGGTTACACTGAGTGAATGGTCGATTTAAACAACTTGACCGATAGTACTTGCGACGTGCAGTGTAATGATGACAATCCTCCGTTTACTGACAATCAATACGTACCGACCACTAATAATGATTTTGATCTTAGTGATGAACAGACGAATTCAATTGTGTCCTCTGTTAATTGGACGACAATTGATGACGCGGGCGTTCTGTTGCAATAAGCGCTGCCCAGCTTAACACAACCGGTTTGCATAAACTTAAGTAATGAACAGACAAATTTGTCTAATGAAAACGAACAGTGTAATCGGAATGCGTCGGATTTATTTAATCCCGACTTAGTGACCAACAGTACACATCCGATAAGTAAACCTTTTTGTGGATTACAGAATGACCAAATGGTCACACAACACGTGACAATTGCAGGTACACCACTAAACAGCACAGAGAATAGAAATGCTAATTTTGACTTGGAAGAAATTATGGCAAGATTGCTACAACAACAATTTAGTGAAAATTCCAAACAACAGAATGAAAGGCAAGACAACAATCTCAAACAACTTAAAGAAGATCTCAAACAACACCTTAATGAAAATAACGAAAATTTCAAACAACTTAATGAAAAATTAGACAACAATTCCAAACAACTTAGTGAACAGATCAAACAACTAAATGAAAAACATGACAACCTTAATGAAAAATTAAACAACAATTCCAGACAGCTTAGTGAACAGATTACAGCCGTTGCCGTGCAGTGTCATGACACTAAAGAACAATTACGTGAGGAAATAGAGGCTTGTGCTAGGAGAAGTAGCGATGAAATTAGATCTGTTGCGCAAGAATTAAGGGATGTGCAAACAGCTGCAACAGAAACACTTAGAGGAGAAATTAGCGGAGTCGCTAAACAATGCTCCGAAAAAGCAACACAGTTACGCGACGAGTTTAAATTAATGACAGCAGAGCTTTCGCGCACAATGGATGCAAAGATAGACGCGAAATTCGAACAACAGAACACTCAGATTGACGAACGTTTTAATCACCACATACAAAACAGTGATACGCGTTTCCGCAAATTTATACAGGATCAAAATAAAGAAAAACGTCAGGTCATGGAAACAATCACTGCACAGAGACACGAAGACAAACGTAAATTGTTCGCGAAAGCAAAAACATACATAGACAACAATATTGCTACAGTGTCCGACGAAATTAATACCATCAAACAGTCGAACACAGAATTACGTGACGAAATTTCCGATCTTAAATCGAAAACAGACACATACACAACAGACTTTCAGACAGTGACCGACAGACTCGAACAATTAGAACAAACATGGGATTCCGATGACATCAAAGCTGACGTTAAAAAACTGAACGAAACTACACGTAAAATGCAAAAACAGATTAATGCCTCTGACACTAAAACCGATGATCAGGTAAAAATACTGACTGAAAAATATGATGATTTGGCCAGTCGTATTGACGTTATAGAAAGTAATAATGACAGCAAATCAGATGATACTGCACCGATTTTGTTTAACCAAACACCTGAATTCCAAAATTTACAGCAGACAATCAATGAGATCGATTCGTCTAATAACACATGGCGTAGAAAATTATCAAGTTTACAGCAAGAGGTAACAGAGATAAAAAATATTTCAGTTAATAACACATCACAGCAGACGCCACTTTGCGAACATTTGTCAGACTCACACAGCGCGTATAATTTAGGTAATCTACAGAGAGTACGTGAGTTAGATTCCGAACAGTCACAGTCAAACAGATTCCCATACAATCCTGAACCTGTTCCGTCATACAGAGACGATAATTTTTATTACAAACATTTTCTATCAGTGAGAAAATTTAAAGTATTTAAAAATGACAGAACACAGATTCACCCTCTGGATTGGATACAACAATTCAGCTTTGCTTTTCCACCAACTTGGCCCGTAACACACAAACTTGAATTCACTTGTAGTTTTTTGGAAGGCGAACCAGCAACTCGTATGAGACTGATCGCGAGGCAATGCTATTCGGTAGAAGAGTTTCAGAATGCTGTTCTGTCAGCGAATTGGTCGAAGACGACACAGCGCGGAATTAAAGATCAGTTAATTAGTTTACCAAATTATGTGAACTCAAATTTTCCCAGTGTCACGCAATTTTTTGAGCATATGGTCCAACAAAACCAGTACCTAAGTGAACCATATAGTGAATGTGCACTCATTCAATTATGTATCTCTAAATTACCACGATCATTAAGAGTGTCACTTTTAACGTGTCAGCAAAAAGAAAATATTTCGGCATTCAGGGATCTGCTGCAGCTTTTAGAAGTGCAGCAATCAGATTATTCCTTCGTAAACAAAACTTTTTCATATAACAACCAAGGCCAACAAACTTACAGTAATTATGATCAGCCGCATAATTTCAATAGCAAAGGTAATAGACGCTTCAGGAACGACAGCCAACAGAACTTTAATAACAGGCAAAATTTTAATTATCAGTATCGTCAAAATTATCAGCGACAGCAAACACATTTTGGTAACAATACAGGTTTTTCACCGCAACAGCATGAAAGTCAGCTGGTTAGCATACCTAACCAACAATGCAGTACACAAGGTCAACCAAGCTTTAATGTTTCGCCGCGTGCCCGTATAGTCCCATCTACAACAAATAGTAACGCACGCCTGCAAGGAAATAACTACTTGCAGAAAACACAGTAATTCAATTCCTATCGCAGTGCACCGTATAAAAATGACTATTACGAAAGACGTAAAAATTATGAGCACAATTTTCAGCGTACATCTAATAACAGTCGGTCTTACCAACAGCAAAATTATCCACAAGAACATATTCTCATGAATGAACCAGACAGTAGATATCATCCAGAACGTAATACGTCTGGTAGAAATAACAGAACTGTTCAAATAGTTGAAATGCCACAACATCCTCCAGAAAATAATAACACGTCAGATAGAATCTAACTAGATACTGTACAAGTTGCATCTTCCAGTAACACAAGCATTACTTTAGACACGCAGAATGTTGTTCACGAAAATGTTATTACTTTTGACGACATCCGAGACACTCTTTTACAGGAAAGACCAGTTGTTCAAAAAACTATTTCACATCCTGTCATCGAAATTAAAATTGGAGCATCGAAATTTTCAGCAGTAATCCATTCTGGATCACCTATGTCAGTAATAAATGAAGAAACTTTCAACAAGTGTAACAAAGAGAACACCTATCCTACATTACCATTAGGCAAAACGAAAGTAAAAGGAGCAGTATCGAGTAAAGGAGTAGATGTTAAATTACAGACACATTTATCATTTTGTATTGCATGTCACACATTTCACTCAAATTTTTGGATTGTTCCTTTATTGACAACAGACGTTATTTTAGGTACTAATTTTCTCGTACAACATGACGCAGTTATTGATTTTCAAAATTCCTATTTAATGTTAAAGGATGAAAATGTACAATTGGCTTTAGAATTTCAGCACTCTTTATCTGCGAAAGAACAAACAATTAATTGTACAGAGGTCATTTCCGTATCACGTAGCATAGACTCTGATTCCACATTGTTCACAGATACGTACATACACAACTATAATACCCCAGATGAAGCCAAGTATGACGTTATACAGACGATTTCTAATAAAGTTAAACAGAGCAGTGCAAATACAGACGACGAACGGACGCAACTACACAAAATTCTTTTACAGCAATATCCAGATTTTGACAACATTCCTGGTACTATGTCCGGTTTTATGTATGAATTTCAAGTCAAACAGCACGACACATTTAAAGCAAAGCATTATCCCATTCCATATATCCACAGAGAACAAGTTAAAAAAGAATTGCAAGATATGCTCGACCAAGGAATTATTGAACCGGCAGTTAGTCCGTACATAAGCCCGCTACATATTGTTAAGAAAAAGGATGGCTCACTTCGCCTCGTACTTGATTCACGTCACATCAATGACATAATTATTAGTGAAACAGATCGACCACAGACATCAGAGGAACTACTAAAGAAATTTCACGGTACTGCTATTTATGCTACATTAGATCTGAAATCGGGATTTTGGCAAATTCAGCTCCATCCGAACTGCAGAAAGTACACAGCATTTCTCTGTTTTGGCGACTGTTATCGATTTTGCAAATTACCATTCGGTTTAACTATTTCTTCTGCAGCTTTTATTCGCGGTTTGAACACAATGCTTCCGACAGAGCCTAATGACAGAATTACAACGTACGTAGACGACATTCTTATCGCAGAAGCTAACTGGACTGAACACAATTTGGTTCTTGAACAACTGTTGCAAACTTTTCGTGCACAACGACTCACAGTGAATCTCAGTAAATCGCATTTTGGTAAAACTTCTATAAAATTTCTGGGACACATAATGTCAGCAGAAGGCATTGTGCCTGATCCGGAAAAACTTCAAGCTGTACGTGACATTACTGTTCCTACGACAAAAAAACAATTTCTTCATCACTCTGCTTTAGACACACCTAGATTATGCCAATTGACAGGTAAAAACACTATTTGGTCCTGGGATAAGCAAGCTCATTCTGAGTTTGGGAACCTGGAAGAAGCCTTGTTGAATGCTCCACTTTTATCGCTCCCAGATCTTACCAAAATTTTTTCCATTGCCACCGACAGTTCTAACACCGCTTTAGGCGTACATATTTTTCAGGAAATTGAAGAAGATGGCCAACTGTAATTAAAAACATCGCATTTGCAAGTCGCATTCTGTCACCTGCTGAACGAAATTATTCCGTTACAGAACTTGAAACATTATGTGTTGTATGGGCTTTTACGAGATTTAGGCACTTTCTTTATGGAAGACATACCACCGTTTACACAGACCACAGAGCGATACAATTTTTAGTTTCAGCTAAATTTACTCACGACAGGTTAAGTAGATGGAAGCTTTATTTACAGGAATTTAATTTCACAATTGTTCACATTCCCGGCACACAAAATGCAGACGCACTCTCACGTTCTCTCAGCAACAATCAGCTAGACATCGCATCCAACTACTGCAGAGCAAATTTCAGCGTCATGTGCATTCAGCAAGTTGCATTTGAAAATTTCATTTCGTCGTCATTACAGGACATAGCACAAGAGCAGAATAAAGACAACGTGTGGAAAGAGATTAAACACCTCTGGCAAGATAGGAATAATGTTACGATTAGAAACCATTACACTGTACGCAATGACATTCTATTTCGCCGCTCTCATCCTGACAGCAACTATTGGTTATTATGCATTCCTGACGAGCTGGTTAACAAACTAATCTGGTATACTCATTTAAGTTACGCACATTACGGAGCTAGAAAATGTTTTCTTATACTGAGACAGAACTGTTATTTTGCCAACATGGAGAAATGTATACGACGAGTTTTAGCGTCATGTAAAATCTGCCAGAAAGCTAAGTCAGACACGACTTCACACATTCCTCCATTATATCCCATTGTACCTATTAAATTGAGACATATGGCCGCTGTAGACATTTTTGCTACATCTTTGTTGCTGTTGAACTCACTTCAAAATTTGTTACCTTCACTCCGTTACGCAAAGCTACTGCTAAAACTGTTTCGAAAGCATTTGTAAAACATTTTCTATTTCATGTAGGGCATGTGATGAAAGTAATTTCCGACAATGGACCACAATTTCGATCTGCTATATGGACACATATGTTACGAGCTAGAAACACTTCTCCCCTTCGAACCCTTGTGAACGATTAATGAAAGAAATTGGTAAATTGTGTCGAATATACTGCCATAAAAGACATATTGATTGGGACACACACATACTCTCATTCCAGGATGTAATTAATTCCATACCAAATGAATCTACTATGATATCTCCGTTTGTTATACTGAAAAATGTTAAACCACCTAACAAAATTAAAGAATTAGTAACATTTCCTACATCTCGTCGACTACGACACCATAAAATAATTGACATTGCACTGAACAACATCAAACGTGCCGCAAAGCGCCGGAGAAGACAGCAAAAACAGGTTTGTATACGCCGTGACTTTCACATTGGGCAGAAGATATTAGTACGTACACACCATTTATCCAATAAAGGAAAAGGTAGGTGCAGTAAATTTGAACTTCTATACGCAGGACCATATAGGATTCGCAGCATTCCTCACCCCAATGTTGTACACGTCGAAACTTTGAGAACCAGAAAATCGAAAGGAAACCACCACTGGTCAAACATCAAACCTTTTATTGAATGAACATACTTTATGATTTATCACACTGTAATGCCATTTCCTAATTTTTTTTATGAGCACTTATGCAATTATATCCACATGAACACTTACTGATGATCATCGTATTTTTTCTTGGCAAGTGCCCGGCAAGGTAAGGTTAGCAGGTCGCTTTTCTTGTCGTTACACACCAGACCGTGCATATTTTTTCTAGTGGCATATTGATTTTATTAAATTCTCTCTCCATTAAAGTCTTTAATTCTCGCCTCTATTAACTACACAGCATACAAGCTGAACTCAAAGAAGGTCACATTTCTTGTCTTTTTTTTATGTATGTACGATTGTTTCATGGTTTGTTTGTATGCACTATGAAATAGTTAAGATATAGCAAACACCAGTTGACTTTGACATTTTGCCTTATGATTTCTCAACATCGTGACTGTTTAACATTTTTTGCTGCTGCATTGTGATATTCTGTGTACATTTTTGCATTTGAACACTGTCTATTTTTTTCTCATATTACGTTTTCTGTCATGTTATGCTGTATGCTCAATAGTGTTACCATAAACCAATCATTATTTAGTGAGTATATGATGTAAATGCAAGACATTAATCTTTGTTCATCAATTTCAGAAAGAGATGATGCGTAAAAGAAATAAATTAAACAGAAATGGGAATTTCACCTTCGGAATGGTCGAAAGAGAATGCAATACTTCGTGATGAAGAGTAAATGGATCAGGATCAACAAGCATAAACAAGAATATACTATACACATCGTAGAATACCAGTCTTAACTAATTTTTTCTTTCAGAATACGAGGCGATTGATGCAGGCTGTCTGACAGAACTACACATCTTAGTTTTAGTGATGAAATATGGTAGAAATAAGGAATAGTTGTATAATGAATAATGAAGTTATTTTTTGCAGATGATAATGAATACTGATGAATAATGATGAAGAATATGCTACTATGGATAATGAAGTTTTTCTTTATAGGTGATGATAATAATGGAGTTATGATAATATGGATAATGAAGTGATGGATAATGAAGTTTTTTCTTTACAGATGAGGATGATGTTGAAGTTTATGTATTTACGCTATGTAGTTATTTAAGTATTTGTTGCAGTTCGTTTTGCAAGTATGTGTCATATTGTATAGTAGGATGAATGAAGGTTTTGGAAGGGACAGCTATGGAACACACTTTTATACACATTTCACTGCCTGTTAATTCGAGGTCACTACTTTTCAGGATAAAATGCATTTCTTCCTTCAGATTAATAATCCTTTTTTGTATATTTTTTGCAGGAGAAATTATTTATGAAATTAATGTGCTATAAGCAGTTGTTCATTAAGTCTATGTCATTTATGAATGTGATCATATATACTCTACTTGTTTCATAACCTTGCTACAGCTGACTCATGACGAATGACGTTATACATCTTCATTTGCAGCAATAAGTCAAATGCAAATATTATTATCCCTCAGCAATTAGTTATCGATCTCAACGCAATGCATTGCTAGCAAATAATAAGAAATATAATAATAGTTTGTAATTAGGAAATGAGTGCCTATGTTCTCTGTAAATCATTGTATGAATATTATTATGTAATGACTTCTGATGATTTGTAATTAGGAAATGAGTACCAATGTTGTCTGTAAAGCACCACATGAATATTATGACTTCTGATGATTTGTAATTAAGAAATGAGTACCAATGTTCTCTGTAAAACACCACATGAATATTATGACTTCTGATGACTTGTAATTAGTAAATGAGTGCCAATGTTCTCTGTAAAACACCATATGAATATTTTGACTTCTGATGATTTATATTTAGGCAACGAGTGCCAATGTTCTGTGTCAAACGCCAATTTATGAACATTATTCTGTAATACTACATACATGGTACAGAAATGTTCAATAACTGGGCAATGAATACCGCAAACTACTAATGTAATTCTCAGTGAAGACTAGTATGTGACTTAACGTCCTTCACCTTCTGATCTAACTACCTTGAATTACTGCAATATCCGTTTGTCCTGTATATCCTCTTGATCATGGAGCACTATATTTGGTTTTTGCACTAATTCTACGTTGGTGTACCTTACAAAAACGTGGTGTTGACACGACATGCTGTCCACCACTGTAAGCGAGGGAGATGTTATTATGGTCCCACTGTTTGGTGTACCTAATGTACTGCTAAAATGATAACATGGAATATTACTACGACATTTCAGTGTCTTGGGTACGCTGATAAATACTTCTGGGAAAAGAACTTCAGATTGTTTCACTTGGTGTTGTGCTACAGTAGAAAGATATGGACTTTCAGTGCAGCTGCGTGCAACCTAAAGTGCTACAACCATGATGCAGTCCTTCCCTTTCCTATCCTAATTCTTGTAACATAGTGAAAATCATTTTTTTTTTTTTTTGCTAATATGATTTGTATGTACATTTTTTTTCATTTGCTGATATGTTCTAAACTACAGTACATGTGCACTTATGTCATTTGTCAATGAGATTTGTGCTCATTATGTCTATTTGTTGTGCAAACTTTGAAGAATTTTTCAGTGCATGTGCACTTATGTCATTTGTTAATATGTTTTGTACTCACATTTTGTTATTGCCTAATATGTTGTGTACTCGGTGCATGTGCGCCATATTTACTTCATGTTCTATATCTGCATATTCTCTGTTTGTAAAGTTAATTAGTTAAGAAAAAATTTGTTGCTCATGGCAAGTCCAAATGACTCACCATCGCTGCCAAATTTTTGCCCCCCAGTGGAGTGTTATGAAACGCATACGTCTCATATGTACCAGCGATGGCGAGGCATGACAGAATCTCTGACCAAAGAGTTATTTATCGTTGCTAGTCTGTGCTTGACTGCGCCAGAGTTCAGTTGCGAGTTGTGAGTTGGACTCAGTTCAGTTGCGTGTAGTGAGTCGGCAGGAACAGTTGTGAATTGGACTGAGTTCAGTTGCGTGTAGCGAGTCGGCAGGAACAGTTGTGAGTTGGACTCAGTTGGTAGTTGTGTGAGACGAGTCGGCAGTAGCGATAGCGAATGGACGGTTGTACTGAGCGGGCATCGACATGGGTCTCTGGTCACAGTTCTGCACGAGTACACGACTTAGATTCCAAACAGACACAGACAAATAGATTCTCTTGCTATCCTGAACCTGTTCCGTTATACAGAGACGATAATTTTGATTACAAACATTTTCTATCTGTGAGAAAATTTAAAGTATTTAAAAATGACAGAACACAGATTCACCCACTGGATTGGATACAACAATTTAGCTTTGCTTTTCCACCGACTTGGCTCGTAGCACATATACTTGAATTTATTTGCAGTTTTTTGGAAGGCGAACCGGCAACTCGTATGAGACCGATCACGAGACAATGTTATTCAGTAGAAGAATTTCAGAATGCTTTTCTGTCAGCGTATTGGTCGAAGACGACACAGCGCGGAATTAAAGATCAATTAATTAGTTTACCAAATTATGAGAACTCAAATTTTTCTACTGTCACGCAATTTTTTGAGCACATGGTCCAACAAAACCAGTACCTAAGTGAACCTTACAGTGAATCTGCACTTATTCAATTATGTATTTCTAAATTACCATGGTCATTAAGAGTGTCACTTTTAATGGGCCAGCAGAAGGAAAACATTTTGGCATTCAGAGATCTGTTACAGCTTTTGGAAGTACAGCAATCGGATTATTCTTTTATTAACAAAAATTTTTCTTATATTAACCAAGGTCAACAAACGTACAGCAATTACGATCAACCACGTAATTTCAATAGCAAAGGTAACAGACGCTTTAGGAACGACAACCACCAGAACTTTAATAACAGACAAAATTTTAATTATCAAGGTCATCAAAATTATCAGCAACAGGAACCACATTTAGGTAATAATAGACGTTTTTCACCACAACAGCATGAAAGCCAGCCGGTTAGTATACTTGACCAGCAATGCAGTGTGCAAGGTCAGCCAGGCTTTAATGTTTCGCCGCGTGCCCGTATAGTCCCAGCTACAACAAATAGTAACGCACGCTAGCAGGGAAATAACTATGTACACAAAACTCAATATTTTAATTCCTATCGCAATGCGCCATATAGGAATGACTATCACGACAGACGTAAAAACAATGAGCACAATTATCAGCGTACGTATAATAACAGTCGGTCTTACGAGTAGCAAAATGATCAGCAACAACATATTCTCATGAATGAACCCGACAGTAGGTATCATCCAGAACATAATGCGTCTGAAAGAAATAACAGAACAGTTCAAATAGTCGAAATGCCACAACATCCTCCAGAAAATAATAACACGTCAGATAGAATCTGACTGGATACTGAACAGGTCGCATCTTCCAGTAACGCAAGCACTACTTTTGACACGCAGAATGTCGTTCACGAAAATGTTATTACTTTTGACGACATCCGAGACACTCTTTTACAGGAAAGACCAGTTATTCAAAAAACTATTTCACATCCTGTCATCGAAATTAAAATTGGAGCATCGAAATTTTCAGCAGTAATCGATTCTGGATCACTTATGTCAGTAATAAATGAAGAAACTTTCAACGAGTGTAATAAAGAGAATACCTATCCTACATTACCATTAGGCAAAACGAAAGTGAAAGGAGCAGTATCGAGTAAAGGAGTAAAAGTTAAATTACAGACACATTTATCATTTTGTATTGCAGGTCACACATTTCACTCAAATTTTTGGATTGTTCCTTTATTGACAACAAACGTTATTTTAGGTACTAATTTTCTGGTACAACACGACGCAGTTATTGATTTTCAAAATTCCTATTTAATGTTAAAGGATGAAAATGTACAATTGGCTTTAGAATTTCAGCACTCATTATCTGCGGAAGAACAAACAATTAATTGTACAGAGGTCATTTCCGTATCACGTGACATAGACTGTAATTCCACTTTGTTCACGAATACGTACGTACATAACTATAATACTCCAGACGAAGCTGACTACGACGTAATGCAGATGATTTCTGATAAGGTTAAACAGAGCAGTGCAAACACAGACGACGAACGGACGCAACTACACAAATTCTTTTAGAGCAAGCTCCAGTTTTTGACAACATTCCTGGTACTATGTCCGGTTTTATGTATGAATTTCAAGTCAAACAGCACGACACATTTAAAGCAAAGCATTATCCCATTCCATATATCCACAGAGAACAAGTTAAAAAAGAATTGCAAGATATGCTCGACCAAGGAATTATTGAACCGGCAGTTAGTCCGTGCATAAACCCGCTACATATTGTTAAGAAAAGAGATGGCTCACTACGCCTCGTACTTGATTCACGTCACATCAATGACACAATTATTAATGAAACAGATCGACCACAGACATCAGAGGAACTTCTACAGAAATTTCACGGTACTGCTATTTATTCTACATTAGATCTGAAATCGGGATTTTGGCAAATTCAGCTCCATCCGAACTGCAGAAAGTACACAGCATTTCTCTGTTTTGGCGACTGTTATCAATTTTGCAAATTACCATCCGGTTTAACTATTTCTTCTGCAGCTTTTATTCGCGGTTTGAATACAATACTTAAGACAGAACTTAAAGACAGAATCACGACGTACGTAGATGACATTCTTATTGCAGAAGCTAACTGGACTGAACACAATCTGATTCTTGAACAACTGTTGCAAACTTTTCGTGCACAAGGACTCACAGTTAATCTCAGTAAATCGCATTTTGGTAAAACTTCTATAAAATTTCTTGGACATGTAATTTCAGCAGGAGACATTGTGCCTGATCCGAAAAAACTTCAAGCTCTACGTGACATTACTGTTCCTACGACAAAAAAACAATTACGCAGCTTTTTGGGATTAATTAACTATTTTCGTAAATTTATTCATCACTCTACTTTAGACACACCTAGATTATGTCAATTGACAGGTAAAAACACTATTTGGTCCTGGGATAAGCAAGCACATTCTGAATTTATGAACCTGAAACATGCTTTGTTGAATGCTCCACTTTTATCGCACCCAGATCTTACCAAAAATTTTTCCATTGCCACCGACAGTTCCAACACCGCTTTAGGAGTACATATTTTTCAGGAAATTGAAGGAGATGGCTCTACAGTAATTAAAAACATCGCATTTGCAAGTCGCATTCTGTCACCTGCAGAACGAAATTATTCCGTTACCGAACTGGAAACATTATGTGTTGTATGGGCATTTACGAGATTTAGGCAGTTTCTTTATGGCAGACATACCACCGTATATACAGATCACAGAGCGATACAATTTTTACTTTCAGCTAAATTTACTCACGACAGGTTAAGCAGATGGAAACTTTATTTACAAGAATTTAATTCTACAATAGTTCACATTCCAGGCACACAAAATATTGTAGCAGACGCACTATCTCGTTCTCTTAGCAACAATCAGCAAGACATCGCAACCAACTTCTGCAAAGCAAATTTCAGCGTCATGTACATTCAGCAAGTTGCATTTGAAAATTTTATTTCATCGTCATTACAGGACATAGCACAAGAGCAAAATAAAGACAACGTGTGGAAAGAGATTAAACACCTCTGGCAAGATAGGAATAATGTTACGATTAGAAACCATTACACTGTACGCAATGACATTCTATTTCGCCACTCTCATCCTGACAGCAACTATTGGTTATTATGCATTCCTGACGAGCTTGTTAACAAATTAATCTGGTATACTCATTTAAGTTACGCACATTACGGAGCTAGAAAATGTTTTCTTATACTGAGACAGAACTGTTATTTTTCCAACATGGAGAAACGTATATGACGAGTTTTAGCGTCATTTAAAATCTGCCAGAAAGCTAAGTCTGATACAACTTCACATATTCCTCCATTATATCCCATTGTACCTGTTAAATCAAGACATATGGCCGCTGTAGACATTTTTGGTCCAATTCCCAGAACTAACAGAGGTTTTTGCTACATTTTTGTCGCTGTTGAACTCACTTCAAAATTTGTTATCTTCACTCCGTTACGTAAAGCTACAGCTAAAACTGTTTCGAAAGCATTTGTAAAACGTTTTCTATTTCATGTAAGGCATGTGATGAAAGTAATTTCCGACAATGGACCACAATTTCGATCTGCTATATGGACACGTATGTTACGAGCTAGAAACATTTCTCCGATGTATATATCCAGGTACCATGCTTCTTCGAACCCTTGTGAACGATTAATGAAAGAAATTGCTAAACTGTGTAGAATATACTGCCATAAAAGACATATGATTGGGACGCACACATACTCTCATTCCAGGATGTAATTAATTCCATACCAAATGAATCCACTATGATATCTCCGTCTGTTATACTGAAAAATGTTGAACCACCTAACAAAATTACAGAATTAGTAAACTTTCCTACATCTCGTCGACTACGACACCATGATATAATTGACATTGCACTGAACAGCATCTAACGTGCCGCAGAGCGCCGGAGAAGACAGCACAAACAGGTTTGTACACGCCGTGACTTTCACATTGGGCAGAAGATATTAGTACGTACACACCATTTATCTAATAAAGGAAAAGGTAGGTGCAGTAAATTTGAACTTCTATACGCATGACCATATCGGATTCGCAGCATTCCTCACCCCAATGTTGTACACGTCGAAACTTTGAGAACCAGAAAATCGAAAGGAAACCACCACTGGTCAAACATCAAACCTTTTATTGAATAAAGATACTTTATGATTTAACATGCTATAATGCCATTTGCTAATTTTATGATCACTTATGCAATTATATTCACATGACTACTTACTGATGATTATCGTATTTTTTCTTGGCAAGTGCCCGGCAACGTAAGGTTAGCAGGTCGCTTTTCTTGTTGTTACACATCAGACCGTGCATATTTTTTCTAGTGGCATATTGATTTTATTAAATTCTCTCTCCATTAAAGTCTTTAATTCTCGCCTCTATTAACTACACAACATACAAGCTGAACTCAAAGAAGGTCACATTTCTTGTCATCATTTTTTATGTATGTACGATTGTTTTCATATTTTGTTTATATGCACTGTGAAATAGTTAAGATATAACACACACCAGTTGACTTGGACATTTTTTGCCCTATGATATCTCAACATCGTGACTGTTTTACATTTTTTGCTGCTGCATTGTGATATTCTGTGTACATTTTTGCATTTGAACACTGCCAATTTTTTTTGACATGTTACGTTTTCTGTCATGTTATGCTGTATGCTCAATTATGTTACCATAAACCAGTTTTTATCTAATGAGTATATGATATAAATGCAAGACATTAATCTTTGTTCATCAATTTCAGAAAGAAATGATGCGTGAAAGACATAAATTAAACAAAAATGGGAATTTCACCTTCGGAATGGCCGAAAGAAGATGCAAACCTTGTGAGGAAGAGTAAATGGATCAGAATTGACAAGCATTAACAAGAATATACTATACACATCGTAGAATAGCAGTCTTAACTATTTTTTTCTTTCAGAATACAAGGCGATTGATGCAGGCTGTCAAACAGAACTTCACCTCTTAGTTTTAATGATGAAATATGATAGAAATAAGGAATAGTTGTATAATGAGTAATGAAGCGATCTTTTTGCAGATGATAATGAATGCTGATGAATAATGATGAAGAATATGCTACTACGGATAATGAAGTTTTTCTTTACAGATGATGATAATAATGGAGTTATGATAATATGGATAATGAAGTGATGGATAATGAAGTTTTCTCTTTACAGATGAGGATAATGTTGAAGTTATGTATTTATGCTATGTAGTTATTTAAGTATTTGTTGCAGTTCGTTTTGACAGTATGTGTCATATTGCATAGTAAGATGAATGAAGGTTTTGGAAGTGACAGCTATGGAACACATTTTTATACACATTTCACTGTCTGTTAATTCGAGGTTCCTTCAGATTAATAATCCACTTTTTGTATATTATTTGCAGGAGAAATTATTTATGAAATTACTGTACTATAAGCAGTTGTTCATTAAGTCTATGTCATTTATGAATGTGATCACATATACTCTACTTGTTTCATAACCTTGCTACAGCTGACTCATGACGAATGACGTTATACATCTTCATTTGCAGCAATAAGTCAAATGCAAATATTATTATCCCTCAGCAATTAGTTATCGATCTGAACGCAATGCATTGCTAGCAAATAATAAATAAATATAATAATACTTTGTAATTAGGAAATGAGTACCAATGTTCTCTGTAAAACACCACATGAATATTATGATTTCTGATGACTTGTAATTAGGAAATGAGTGCCTATGTTCTCTGTAAATCATTATATGAGTATTATTATGTAATGACTTCTGATGATTTGTAATTAGGAAATGAGTACCAATGTTGTCTGTAAAACACCACATGAATATTATGACTTCTGATGACTTATAATTAGGAAATCAGTGCCAGTGTTCTCTGTAAAGCACCACATGAATATAATGACTTCTGATGATTTGTAATTAGGAAATGAGTGCCAGTGTTCTCTGTAAAACACCACATGAATATAATGACTTCTGATGATTTGTAATTAGGATATGAGTGCCAGTGTTCTCTGTAAAGCACCACATGAATATAATGACTTCTGATGATTTGTAATTAAGAAATGAGTACCAATGTTCTCTGTAAAACACCACATGAATATTATGACTTCTGATGACTTGTAATTAGGAAATGAGTGCCAATGTTCTCTGTAAAACACCATATGAATATTTTGACTTCTGATGATTTATAATTAGGCAATGAGTGCCAATGTTCTGTGTAAAACGCCAATTTATGAACATTATTCTGTAATACTACGTACATGGTACAGAAATGTTCAATAACTGGGCAATGAATGCCGCAAACTTCTAATGTAATTCTCAGTGAAGACTAGTATGTGACTTAACGTCCTTCACCTTCTGATCTAACTACCTTGAATTACTGCAATATCCGTTTGTCCTGTATATCCTCTTGATCATGGAGCACTATATTTGGTTTTTGCACTAATTCTACGTTGGTGTACCTTACAAAAACGTGGTGTTGACACGACATGCTGTCCACCACTGTAAGCGAGGGAGATGGTATTATGGTCCCACTGTTTGGTGTACCTAATGTACTGCTAAAATGATAACATGGAATATTACTACGACATTTCAGTGTCTTGGGTACGCTGATAAATACTTCTGGGAAAAGAACTTCAGATTGTTTCACTTGGTGTTGTGCTACAGTAGAAAAATATGGACTTTCAGTGCAGCTGCGTGCAACCTAAAGTGCTACAACCATGATGCAGTCGTTCCCTTTCCTATCCTAATTCTTGTAACATAGTGAAAATCATTTTTTTGCTAATGTGATTTGTAATCATGACCAATACATTTTTTTTGATTTGCTGATATATTCTGAATTATAGTAAGTGTGCACTTTTGTCATTTTTCTAACATGATTTCTACTCATTGTATGTACATTTCTTTCATTTGCTGATATGTTCTAAACTACAGTACATGTGCACTTATGTCATTTGTCAATGAGATTTGCACTCATTATGTCTATTTGTTGTGAAGACTTTGAAGAATTTTTCAGTGCATGTGCACTTATGTCATTTGTTTTGTGCTGAACGTCAGTAAGTGTGCACTTTTGTCACTTATCAATATGATTTGTATATACATTTTTCTGATTTGCTAATATATTCTGTACTCATTGTATATATAATTTTTTGTCATTGTCTGATATGTTGTGTACTCGGTGCATGTGCACTATATTTACTTCATGTTCTACACCTATATACCTATATTTTTATGATTGTAAAGTTAATTAGTTAAGAAAGAATTTGTTGCTCATGGCAAGTCCAAATGACTCTCCACCGCTGCCAAATTTTTGCCCCCCCCAGTGGAGGGTTATGGAACAGTACCAGCGATGGCGAGGCATGACGGAATCTCTGACCAGAGAGTTATTTATCGTTGCTAGTCTGCGCTTGACCGCGCGAGAGTTCAGTTGTGACTTGGACTCAGTCGGAAGATGTGTGTGAGGACTCGGCGGGCGTCGACATGGGTCTCTGGTCAAGGTTCTGGACGAGGTATATTGTTATCAAAGGTAATGAAGCAGCATTGCGCTCAGCTAATAACATATTTTAATTGTAATTAATTTGTTCAAGAATTGCCCCAATATTAATTTTTCTTTTTTAAAATAACTGTTTTAAACAAAAGGATTCATTTCAAGTTAAACAATATTTCCCATGCATTCCCTCCAAGAATCAAAAATTAAATATGGGCCAGCATTGCACAGAGCTGTGTCGAAAAATAAGAGCAGATATAGATGCAGTTTACTGAGGTAAGAATTTTGGTTTTTTGTGTTCAGGTTTAATTATTGCACAGGGCCGAAGGTCAGCGCAGCTGCCCTTATAAAATTTATCAGGTTCATCTTAACGTTCATTTTGTGGGGACTTAACATTTTTGCACACTTTTATTATTCAGTTTTGTGGGAAGACAACATTTCACTTAGTACTGACTTTCATATTCTTGCTGGGAGGTTACAACAGAAAATATTTTATGCCTTCAGCTCACTCTTTAGTTCGACGATAACTATTTTTTTTTTCATACGAATTGCACATCCCAGCAAGGCTTTCTATTACTTTAGTAGTCTCTGTTCAGATTCCACAGGTGAAGTTTGCCGCGTGAATTCCACACCAAAAGTTGTTTGCTCTACTGATACAACGTTTGGTAGGAACGGTGTATTACCACTTACAGACAGTCAAGTGTTACAGAGTACGTAGCCAGATGGCGTAATACGAATAATGTTATCTTTTGAGCTTTATTCACTAAGTAAAGAGGGCATCCCTAACCAGGGCAATCTTATGTGGAATTTAGTGAGCACGACTGCAAGCACGTATTTTACAGACACCACACATCCACCACATCAGTTCAGAAATCTGGAATGAAATTTCAAACTCTTGTAAAAGAACTGAATTGCTATGACGTCGAAATGTTAACGCTAGTGAACTGACTCGTCGATTTTCATGAGTGAGGTGAAATGTTGCAGCGTACACTTCATTTGCCAACACAATTTCGCAAAATTTTGAAGTTTAAGACGCAAAGGTACTACCTGTATCACGTCTTAAAATTAATACACTAGAAGATTCTTAAGGCGAGAACAGCAGCACAATGTTTCGAGACCAGTTGTTCGAATTATGGTTTAAAAATGGTTTCAAGCCGAACACCAACAAAATCCCTGATTTCTTTTGCATAGAAACTATGGAACACTACACTGGTCTTGCAATTTGATTTGAATGGCTACAGGCGACTGTACGCTTATACCATGGCAGCAGTCACTTTATCTTGTACGCTTTCCACTTGCCTACCTGGCCACGTGTCTGCTAAATTTATTCTGTCCTCTGACTGTGGTTGTCGTTGCTATCCACCATTGGAGTTAATCACATTTATCAGAATCTTAAATAAAGCTTGAATGCTGAAACAGTTTAATGAAATGGTGGCAATTTCATTATTGTAGTCAATTATTGGTGGGTGACAAATCTTTTACAAAAAAAAATGGCAAACTTTTATCGATCATAAAATAGGATGAACAACGCAAGGTAAGCGACATGACAAATGAGTCATGAACTGCTGGTAACACAAATAGAAACGACGAATAATTAGTACTCTACTGGGAGGCGTTTGAGTGGCAAAGACTGAGGTTTATCTGTTTAATCTATTTACCCTGCCTCAAAATATGAAAAACGCAGTCTGGAATTATCTAACGCTGAATAGATTTTGGTGAATTTATTCTACACAGGAATTATAGTGGGATGGTGCAACTGAGAATAAGTGGTGGGACTGTGATGCTGTGTGCCCTAAAAAGATGGAGCAGCGAATTATACCGCTTTCTCGGTGCGTGGCGCTGTCTCAGGTGACGGTCGTGGTGTAAGCGTCTGCAGAGTAGCAATGTTCAGCTCCAATAATTGTTTATTACGAGCACAAAATATGCAAAGTCACAGGCTGGTCATATGTTAGATGGATTGCAATTACTGTCTGATGGAGCCTTGAAATCTCAGAAGAGTCCAGTGTGTGACACTCCCGTTCGCCTGTGACTCACAACCTAGGTTCTAGGCGCTTCAGTCTGGAACCGCGTGACCGCTACGGTCGCAGTTTCGAATCCTGCTCGGGCATGTATGTGTGTGATGTCCTTAGGTTAGTTAGGTTTAAGTAGTTCTTAGTTCTAGGGGACTGATGACCTCAGATGTTGAGTCCCATAGTTCTCAGAGCCATTTGAACCATTTGAACCACACTTGTTTCCAGTTTTAGAGATTTTCTGTCCTATCTTCTTGGTTTCGTGAGCATCGTTGTTCACATCTTCTGTACGTGCCCTGATCTGCATTATCATATTCTCACGGAGCCTACGTCAGGTATACGATGGAGGCAGCAGAACTGCTGTGCATGGTATCCCTCGTCTACAGATTATCTAAATTTTGGGCAACAATACTACCTGAGAAAAATATGCCCTTCCTTCCAAAGGAACACATTTGAGGGGTAGTCCACTCTGAAAATTTCAATAAATCGAATATTTTTTTGGCTTAAAATGTTCTCTACGATGTCTACTTTATTGTAGGGTTCATGCCAAGTTTGTCAGAAGCTACGTTAACGAATTACAGAGCGACTTGTGAAAAACTGTCTTCTAAAACCATTCACAAAGGGAAAATAATAGTGGACTGTAATTTCAGCGATGGCCTAGCAGGTACTACGGAAATTATGGAAGTGCTCGAGCTTGCCATCTAGGCAGCCTGTTACAACTCCTGCACAAAAGTGGATGACAAGTGTAACGAGCGAGAAGAGCAGCGGATATACAGAAGCTACCAGAGGTGGCCACAGGACCACCACGGCTACAGAGAAGCGGAGGAGGGCCTCCTTTTGCATCTGCAAGGGGTGCTGCGTGGTCCACTGCAAAAAAATGTAACCCAGAACCTTAAACGCGATTTTTTCTCTAAACTGTATTTTTCAAATTGGCAGCAAACATAACCTGAGAACGGTATATACGACTTTGATGAGAATTTGATGCCAGTATTCTTAACTGAATTCCTTATCATCGTACATAGATATAGTTTTGCGTTGCAACGTGTCTACATCCACATCTACATCCATACTCCGCAAGCCACCTGACGGTGTGTGGCGGAGGGTACCCTGAGTACCTCTATCGATTCTCCCTTCTATTCCAGTCTCGTATTGTTCGTGGAAAGAAGTATTGTCGATATGCTTCTCTGTGGGCTCTAATCTCTCTGATTTTATCTTCATGGTCTCTTCGCGAGATATACGTAGGAGGGAGCAATATACTGCTTGACTCTTCGGTGAAGGTATGTTCTCGAAACTTTAACAAAATCCCGTACCGAGCTACTGAGCGTCTCTCCTGCAGAGTCTTCCACTGGAGTTTATCTATCATCTCCGTAACGCTTTCGCGATTACTAAATGATCCTGTAACGAAGCGCGCTGCTCTCCGTTGAATCTTCTCTATCTCTTCTATCAATCCTATCTGGTACGAATCCCACACTGATGAGCAGTATTCAAGCAGTGGGCGAACAAGCGTACTGTAACCTACTTCCTTTGTTTTCGGATTCCATTTCCTTAGGATTCTTCCAATGAATCTCAGTCTGGCATCTGATTTACCGACGATCAACTTTATGTGATCATTCCATTTTAAATCACTCCTAATGCGTACTCCCAGATAATTTATGGAATTAACTGCTTCCAGTTGCTGACCTGCTATTTTGTAGCTAAATGATAAGGGATCTATCTTTCTATGTATTCGCAGCACATTACACTTGTCTACATCGAGATTGAATTGCCATTCCCTGCACCATGCGTCAATTTGCTGCAGATCCTCTTGCATTTCAGTACAATTTTACATTGTTACAACCTCTCGAAACACCACAGCATCATTTCCAAAAAGCCTCAGTGAACTTCTGATGTCATCCACAAGGTCATTTATGTATATTGTGAATAGCAACGGTCCTATGACACTCCCCCGCGACACACCTGAAATCACTCTTACTTCGGAAGATTTCTCTCCATTGAGAATGACATGCTGCGTTCTGTTATCTAGGAACTCTTCAATCCAATCACACAATTGGTCTGATAGTCCATATACTGTTACTTTGTTCATTAAACGACTGTGGGGAACTGTATCGAACACCTTGCGGAAGTCAAGAAACACGGCATCTAGCTGTGAACCCGTGTCTATGGCCCTCTGAGCTGGGTTTCACACGACCGTCTTTTTCGAAACCCACGCTGATTCCTACAGAGTAGATTTCTGGTCTCCAGAAAAGTCATTATACCCCGAACATAATACGTGTTCCAAAGTTCTGCAACTGATCGACGTTAGAGATATAGGTCTATAGTTCTGCACATCTGTTCGACGCCCCTTCTTGAAAACGGGGATGACCTGTGCCCTTTTCCAATCCTTTGGAACGCTACACTCTTCTAGAGACCTACGGTACACCGCTGCAAGAAGGCGGGCAAGTTCCTTCGCGTACTCTGTGTAAAATCGAACTGGTATCTCATCAGGTCCAGCGGCCTTTCCTCTTTTGAGCGATTTTAATTGTTTCTCTATCCCCCTGTCGTCTATTTCGATATCTACCACTTCGTCATCTGTGCGACAATCTAGAGAAGGAACTACAGTGCAGTCTTCCTCTGTGAAACAGCTTTCGAAAAAGACATTTAGTATTTCGGCCTTTAGTCTGTCATCCTCGGTTTCAGTACCATTTTAGTCACAGAGTGTCTGGACATTTTGTTTTGACCCACCTACCGCTTTGACATAAGACCAAAATTTCTTAGGAGTTTCTGCCAAGTCAGTACATAGAACTTTACTTTCGAATTCATTGAACGCCTCTCGGATAGCCCTGCTCACACTACATTTCGCTTCGCGTAATTTTTGTTTGTCTGCAAGTCTTTGGCTATGTTTGCTGTGAAGTTCCCTTTGCTTCCGCAGCAGTTTCCTAACTCGGTTGTTGTACCATGGTGGCTCTTTTCCATCTCTTACGATCTTGCTTGGCACACACTCATCTAACGCATATTGTACGATGGTTTTGAACTTTGTCCACTGATCATCTACACTATCTGTACTTTTGTGTTGAGCCGTCGGGTACTCTATAATCTGCTTTTTGTCACTTTTGCTAAACAGAAAAATCTTCCTACCTTTTTTAATATTTCTATTTACGGTTGAAATCATCGATGCAGTAATCGCTTTATGATCGCTGATTCCCTGTTCTCCGTTAACTGTTTCAAATAGTTCGGATCTGTTTGTCACCAGAAGGTCTAATATGTTATCACCACGAGTCGGTTCTCTGTTTAACTGCTCAAGGTAGTTTTCAGATAAAGCATTTAAAAAAATGTCATAGGATTCTTTGTCCCTGCCACCCGTTATGAACGTTTGAGTCTCCCAGTCTATATACGGCAAATTAAAATCTCCACCCAGAACTATAATATGGTGGGAAAATCTATTCGAAATATTTTCGAAATTATCCATCAGGTGCTCAGCCACAACAGCTGCTGAGCCAGGGGGCCTATAGAGACATCCAATTACCATGTCTGAGCCTGCTTTAACCGTGACCTTCACCCAAATTATTTCACATTTTGGATCTCCGTCAATTTCCATCGATACTATTGCACTTCTTATCGCTATAAACACGCCTCCCCCTTCACTGTCCAGCCTGTCTCTGCGGTATACATTCCAATCTGAGTTTAGGATTTCATTACTGTTTACGCCTGGTTTCAGCCAACTTTCTGTCCCTAGTACTATGTGGGCATTGTGACCGTTTATTAATGAGAGCAGTTCTGGTACCTTTCTATAGACGCTCCTGCAGTTTACTAATAGCACATTAATATTGTTATTCCCTGTTGCATTTTGCCTACTCCTACCTTGCCGCGTCTCAGGAGTCGTCTTGTCGGGCCTAGGGAGGGAATTCTCTAACCTAAAAAACCCACATGAGCACTCCACCCGTACTCCGCTACCCTTGTAGCCGCTTCCGGCGTGTAGTGCACGCCTGACCTATTCAGGGGGACCCTACATTTCTCCACCCGATAGCGGAGGTCGAGAAATTTGCACCCCAGATCTCCGCAGAATCGTCTGAGCCTCTGGTTTAAGCCTTCCACTCGGCTCCAAACCAGAGGACCGCGATCGGTTCAGGGAACGATACTACAAATAGTTAGCTCTGATTCCACCTCGCGAGCGAGGCTTTCCGCCTTCACCAATTCCGCCAACCGCCTGTACGAACTGAGGTTGACCTCTGAACCCAGACGGCAGGAGTCATTGGGCCGACATGAGCAACAATTTGCAGTCGGATGCACCCAGTGCTCTCTATCGCCGCCGGCAGGGCCTCCACATCTCGGATGAGACTCCCCAGCAAGCAGACAGAGTGAACACTGGCCTTCTTCCCCGACCTTTGCGCTATTTCCCTAAGAGGTTCCATCACCCGCCTAACGTTGGAGCTCCCAATAACTAATAAACCCCTCCACCCGTGTGCCTGCTCGGACCTTACTGAAGGAGCGGCCACATGTCCACTCACAGAGCGGGCGATGCCACACGGCCAGCCTCCACATTGACCCTCCGCCTCGTGCGCCGCGAACGCCGCTGAACCGGCCACTCCTCATGGGGAGATGGTGGCCCAACCGCGCCCGGTACCCGCGAAGATGTCTTGACAGCAGGGACAGTGGGTGAAGCATGTAACACCTGGGGTGTACCATGCGACGCACCAGACTCCCCACTGCCACTACACTCCGAGGCAGCAGCCTGAAGACGGCTGACCGCGGCCATCAACACGTTCAGCTGTTCGCGAACAGTGACCAGCTCCTCCTGCGTCCGTACACAGCAGTCACACATCCTATCCATCCAACGGGGTGTTTATTGTAAAATTATCGATATATTGAAAACTATATATTGTTAGATGACCATGAGTTGCTATCTGACTTAAGTTGGCTCTGTTTAAACGCGCGGTTATGCCCCCAGTATCATTTGCATCGAAATTATCATTACACTCTAATCATTAAACAAAAATTTGGTGATTGCTAGCTACGAAATCAATAATGCGGTGATTAGCATATGATACCAAATTAAGATTTATTCAGAAAACAGGATGAGCAATATTTCTAGCCTAACATGACAATCCAATAGACTCGCTAACCTAACTAGCCTATCATTGGCACAATGCATCCTCTTTTCCTAACTATTTAAGTCAATACTGAACCCTCGAGTGACTCTATAGACGTTCTGCCTGAACGGACACAGACTCAGATAGCGCCAGTCAAAGAGCTAGCCGAATATGAATTCATTTAGAGTTACGGTGCCCTACTTTGGCTGATGATTGCTAATATCACCGTAATTCTCCGTTATGATTACGACGGTCGGCCCAGCCAACGTCGTGATGTCGTCTTTCCCGTGAGCGAGCTTGGCTTTAATCTCCAGCGTGGACGTGGTTTGCGTCCGCAAACTTCTGTACGTAAGTGTTCAATTGCGGAGTCCGTCACTAGCCAATACACAAGCTACTTGCACATATGCCAAGAGTAGTTGGTCGACTCAAGTGCGCGGCAGCAAAGGTGCACTTCAGATTGCATATGAACACCACAAGTTAGTACAAATCTATTTCTCTCCTCAGAGGAACAGATAATGCTACGTGTGTGGAGTCGTATGCTCTACACTATTCAGACTTGGAGAGTAATCACTGGACTCAATGTCGGTAATTTCTCCAACCTACTTCTCTCCACGCTCTCCAAGCAGGGCAGCCAGACACCGCGACTGCTCTAGTCCCCTACCGACCTCAGAGTCCTCCTTCAGAGTTTTTGCAAACCTGGCCGTTCTTCGCCGCATGGATCCGTGCGCGTTGGTAGCCAATCACGACACAGACTACCATGTATCCGTGCGCGTTTGTACCCTACCACGACACAGAATTCTCCCGTGGTTACTGTTGCCACCAAACTTTTAAGATGTCTCTCTACGCGCTCTGAGCCAATCCCGTCACAGTCTTCCGCAAATTTTCCACTGTGGCGCGAAATCGTCTTTCTCTCTTCCGCATATAGCTCCTTCTCACTTCTTGTTGTGATTGACCAGCCTCTCCCAACGTCTTTGGTGGTCTGAAGTGCCAGCCGACAAAGGGGCCGGCCACAGCCATCCCGTTAGTTTGACATGACACACACAACTTCCGTTTCTGTGTCCATTCTCTCCTACCGGTGGGCCAATTATCAATTATTATTCGGTGTATTAGATGCAAAATCTGCTGCCTTACATCGTAATCTTCAAAAGTCAATTTTCGGTGCAAACTCTTGTCTCGATTTTGTGGGCGAGGAAAATGACATTTGTTTCAACACATTGTCATTTTATTGGCACTTAATATTTTCATCGTATGCATGATGAAAAATATATTAAAAATGACTATTTTGTGACGTGTCCAATAGGAAGGTTTTGGGAATTCTCACCAATGCCCAGTGTTTTGTGTGCAAGGGGTCCTTCGACCTGGCGCAACGCTTACAGTGAGCGTCTTATGTGGACACAAAGTAATTTCTTAATGATAGAAGTGTAAGGAATAAAACTATACCATGAGATTTAGCATTTCTTTTTATTTTTCTTGAAAAAACATCAGTAAGGTCATCTATTTGTCACGCATCCAAAGAGGGCTACTCCCATAACGTTCCCCAGTATCTCTGTCACATTTTGCTGTGAGCTATACCGATCTGAATTCCTTCGACGTGTCTTCTCATGCCTAGTTGACAAAGACTCCAAACACTATAACGGTGATCTAAAATATGTCGCACTAGATCCTTTATACGATTTCCTGTCCCACAATGCTTCTAACAAATCTACTTATTTCACGATTGCGTTCTACTTCACTCCGCTTTCTGGTATAGCGATGGATATTTTAAAAGTGTGGCATACTCAAGAAACTTAGAGCTGACCTTGTTAACGGATGCTATCTTAGAAAATAGATTAAGGAAAGGCAAACCTATGGTTTTAGCATTTGTAGACTTAGAGAAAGCTTTTGACAATGTTAACTGGAATACTTTCTTTCAAATTCTGAAGGTGGCAGGGGTAAAATACAGGGAGCGAAAGGCCATTTACAATTTGTGCAGAAAGCAGATGGCAGTTATAAGAGTCGAGGGGCATGAAAGGGAAGCAGTGGTTGGGAAGGGAGTGAAACAGGGTTGTAGCCTATCCCCGATGTTATTCAATCTGTGTACTGAGCAAGCAGTAATGGAAACAAAAGAAAAATTTAGAACAGGAATTAAAATCCATGGAGATGAAATAAAAAATCTGAGGTTCGCCGATGACATTGTAATTCTGTCAGAGACAGCAAAGGACCTGGAAGAGTAGTTGAACGGAATGGACAGTGTCTTGAAAGGAAGATATAAGATGATCATCAACACAAGCAAAACGAGGATAATGGAATGTAGCCGAATAGAATCGGGTGATGCTGAGGGTATTAGATTAGGAAATGAGACGCTTAAAGTAGTAAATCAGTTTTGCTATTTGGGGAGCAAATTAACTAATGATGGTCGAAGTAGAGAGGATATGAAATGTAGACTCATAATGGCAAGGAAAGCGTTTCTGAAGAAGAGAAATTTGTTAACATCGAGTATAGATTTGTCAGGAAATCTTTTCTGAAAGTATTTGTATGGATTGTAGCCATGTGTGGGAGTGAAACGTGGACGATAAATAGTTTAGACAAGAAGAGAATAGAAGCTTTCGAAATGTGGTGCTACAGAAGAATGCTGAAGATTAGATGGGTAGATTACGTAACTAGTGAGGAGGTACTGAATAGTATTGGAGCGAAGAGAAATTTGTGGCACAACTTGACTAGAAGAAGGGATCGGTTGGTAGGGCATATTCTGAAGCATCGAGGGATCACCAATTTAGTATTGGAGGGCAGCGTGGAGGGTAAAAATCGTAGAGGGAGACCAAGAGATGAATACACTAAGCAGATTCAGAAGGATGTAGGTTGCAGTAAGTACTGGGAGATGAGGAAGCTTGCACAGGATAGAGTAGCATGGAGAGCTGCATCAAACCAGTCTCTGGACTGAAGACTAAAACAACAACAACAGATCCTTTATACGATTTCCTTTCCCACCATGCTTCTAACAAATCTACTTATTTCACGATTGCGTCCTACTTCACTCCGCTTTCTGGTATAGCGATGGATATTTTAAAAGTGCGGCATGCTCAAGAAACTTAGAGCTGTCCTTTTTATCAGATGCTACCAATTTCTTTTGCATATGCGTTATCTTGAATTCATAGAGACCAGCCACTCATTATATCAATTTAAAATTGTGTGCACGTATCTTCCTGCGTCAATACTTTCCTGCAGATGACACTACCGTGCACGAGCAATCTCATGTTGCTGCTGACACTATCTGATAAATCGCTTTGGTATACTGAGAACACGACGTCCTCTGACGCTTCCTTGAATGACACCCGATGTTACTTTCTGCTCTGTTCAACATTCTCTGTCCAGTATAATGCAGTAGGTCAGTGGTCTCCAAACTACGACCTGCAGGCCGGATGCCGCCCTTGACGTCAGTTCATCTGCCCCGCCGGCGGTACTTAAAGCTCCTCCATAAAACGTATGGAACACGAGACGTGTCTGCCTTACTGCTGGTGTTACTAGAACTACGTGCAGCTGTTAAGCCTGACATTGTAGCTTCTACAGTAGAATTCGTGTATGGTGAACCACTCAGACTCCCTTCAGAAATTTTCCAGCAACAGAGTGGCCCCCCTTGCACGAGAACCTTCGTTCCACTTCGGCAAGTCAAGAGTTCTATCTCTGAATGTCGCCCGTCGCAGACGTCCGGCATATGGACCGGGAAATCTTTGTACACAAGGATCTGCGGACGTGTTCTCGGGTCACGTTGCTTGCAGACTCTGTCAAATCCTGCTTCATCCCGTACGAAATTCATTTGACGGCATGCGCTCACTCACCGTCAGCTACAGACTTTTCTTGACGAATAATTCTTTGACTGAGCTTATCATACAGTAATGACGCATCTCAGCTGCAGTAAAGTCCTGTTTCGTTTTTACAAGCCCCGAAACGAAATACATGTTTTTCACACCGAAAAAGAGAGGTGATCCACGTCTGTCAGATCCTGGCTGCCTCTCAAAGTCATTTTCTGTACACATCACATCCCGCGTAAATGAACTGTACTTGACACTTCAGTTAAAGGATAAACTCGTATTCTCTACAGAATCATAAAAGATTTCGGAGAAAGCTGTCACTGTTTGAAACACAGCTGCAAGGAGGAAACTTTTATCGTTTTCATTTCACAGGGTTTTGTGCTACAATCCCCGAATATGTCAACTTGATTGTCCGAAAAAAATTATTTGTGACTTAAAGAAGCATTTCTTTCGAGAGAGATTTTCAGATATTGAAAACACTGAGAGTGGCATTCTTCTATTCCACAATCCATTTGACTGTAACCTTGATGATGTGACACTTGACCTCACTGATTTGTAAACAAATATCTTGTTTAAATTGGAGCACAGGGAGAGAAAACTTATTGAATTTTAACGCAATTTTCGAAACTGAAGAAATTTGCCGCTGGTATTACATCAGTTTTTTCAACAACTTACGTCGGTGAGCAACCACTTACAGAAACGAAGTTCAAAATGGTTCAAATGGCTCTAAACATTATGGAACCTAACATCTGAGGTCATCAGTCCCCTAAAATTAGAACTACTTAAACCTAACTAATCTAAGGACATCACACGCATCCATGCCCGAGGCAGGATTCGAACCTGCAACCGTAGCAGCAGCACGGTTTCGAACTAAAGCGCCTAGAACCGCTCGGCCACAGCAGCGAGCAGAAGGGACGCGAAGGGGATTCTGCTTGTAGATTGTCTCCCCACTGGGCAAACAATTATTGGCGAATACTATGCTAACCTCCTAGTCAAACTGCGAAAAAAGGCCAGATTTGGCAAGGAAGATAGTCATCTTTCATCAAGACAATGCGTGGCCGCACACATGTGCCGTCGCCATGACAAAATTACACGAAATAAAGTATGAATAGTTGCCACACCCGCCTTATTCACCTGATATGGCTCTGTCATACTTCCATCTCTCCCCAAAGCTGAAATTGTTTTCGGTGGGTGAAGATTCACTTCAAACGAAGAATTGATAGCCGGAGTTGACAATTTTTTGCAGGCTCGGGGGAAACTTATTTTCGAGATGGTATGAAGCCACTGAAACATCGTTGGATCAAGTGCGTTAATCTACAAGGAGACTGCACTGTAAATTAAAAAAAGTTTCTGTGATGTAAGTACTTTTTTTGTATTCCGTTCCCAGAACTTTTCAAACCACTCCCGTGCGATGGTATTGTCGTTGTCAGTGGTCGAATTCGTCAAAGTTCGAGTGCCTTCTCGGAAATCTAGGAAGAGGGAGAAGGAATCTAAGTGTTTGCCTGTAACTGTTCTTTATAACGCATCATCGCTGACACACAGATTCTTATGCAGTGAAGTTAATTAGTGTACCTAATCAAGTGTTTCACAGACAAAAATCTGAAATAACCAATGGGGCACTGCCACTGGCCACAAAGTACACTAGTGGCCATTAAAATTGCTACACCACGAAGATGACGTGCTACAGTCGCTAAATTTAACGGACAAGAAGAAGATGCTGTGATAAGCAAATGATTAGCTTTTCAAAGCATTCACACAAGGTTGGCGCCGGTGGCGACACCTACAACGTGCTGACATGAGGAATGTTTCCAACCGATTTCTCATACACAAACAGCACTTGAACGGCGTTGCCTGGCGAAACGTTGTTGTGATGCCTCACAAAAGGAGGAGACATGCGTACCATCACGTTTCCGACTTTAATAAAGGTCAGATTGTAGCCTATCGCGATTGCGGTTTATCGTATCACGACATTGCTGGTCGCATTAGTCGAGATCCAATGACTGTTAGCAGAATATGGAATCGGTGGGTTCAGGAGGGTAATACGGAACGCCGTGCTGGATCCCAACGGCCTCGTATCACTAGCAGTCGAGATGACAGGTATCTTATCCGCATGGCTGTAACGGATCGTCCAGCCACGTCTCAATCCCTGAGTCAACAGATGGGGATGTTTGAAAGACAACAACCATCTGCACGAACAATTCGACGGCGTTTGCAGCAGCATGGACTATCAGCTCGGAGACCATGGCTGCAGTTACCCTTGACGCTGCATCACAGACAGGAGCGCTTGCGATGGTGTAGTCAACGACGAACCTGGGTGCACGAATGGCAAAACGTCATTTTTTCGGATGAATCCAGGTTCTGTTTACAGCACCATGATGGTCGCAACCGTGTTTGGCGACATCGCGGTGAACGCACATTGGAAGCGTGTATTCCTCAGCGCCATACTGACGTATCACATGGCGTGATGGTATGGGGTGCCATTGGTTATACATCTCAGTCACCTCTTGTTCGCATTGACGGCACTTTGAACAGTGGACGTTACATTTCAGATGTGTTATGACCCGTGGCTCTACCCTTCATTCGTTCCCTGCGAAACCCTACATTTCAGCAGGATAATGCACGACCGCATGTTGCACGTCCTGTACGGGCCTTTCTGGATACAGAAAATGTTCGACTGCTGCCCTGGCCAGGACATTCTTCAGATCTCTCACCAATTGAAAACGTCTGCTCAATGGTGGCCGAGCAACTGGCTCGTCACAATACGCCAGTCACTACTCTTGATGAACTATCATATCGTGTTGAACCTGTGTGGGCAGCTGTACCTGTACACGCCATCCAAGCTCTGTTTGACTCCATGCCCAGGCGTATCAAGGCCGTTATTACGGCCAGAAGTGGTTGTTCTGGGTACTGATTTCTCAGAATCTATGCACCCAAATGTCAGTTCTAGTATAAATTATTTGTCCAATGAATACTCGTTTATCATCTGCATTTCTTGGTGTAGGAATTTTAATGGCCAGTAGTGTATTTCTGAGGTAGCACTGTCCCCCCGCGCCCCCAGATCACGTGCTCGACGCCTACCCTGTTATTGCAGCTGCTAGACTCGTGCAGATAGCGCGCCTGCCGCTGTGAGCACCGACACTTGCCGCTGCAACCGCCGTGGCCGGCTGCACCACACAGTGCCCAGGGGTCGCCCGCCCGGCTGCGTGGGCGTCCAGTGCAGCGCAGCGCAGAGAGGCGGGCATCCCTCCTGCATGGAGGCCCACAGGGGTCGATAATACAGGGCCCGGCCGGCGTTCTGCCTGCAGGCCGCCGCCGTCAGCAACAGGTGCCCCTGGTCCGGTCCGCCTCGCTGTCCCCACCTCTGCCTCTGTTCAGGACATCGCACCGTCGCCCCGACAGCTGGACCGGGCAGCACCAGGCCAGCGGTGGCGATTGGCTCAGGTCTCTTCAGGCGTAGTCGGCAGTCTGTTTCCACAGTACGGCCACTGACAGAGGGTACACGAAGTTCCGGAGTGACTCCCTCCCTCCCCGGATCACGTGGTGCCAGGTTCGACTCCTGGAAGGGTTGGAGAAATTCTCTACCCCGAGGACTTGGTGTTTGTGTTGTCCTCATCATCATCCTCATCTTCATTCGTGACAGTGGCTCGATTGGGCTGTGTAAAAATTGGACAGTGTAAAAATTGGACAGTGTAAAAACTGGACAGTGTAAAAATTGGACTGTATTAAAATTGGACTGTGTTAAAATTGGACTGTGTTAAAATTGGACTGTGTTAAAACTGGACTGCGTTAAAATTGGACTGCATTAAAATTGGACTGTGTGAAAATTGGACTGTGTCAAAATTGGACTGTGTCAAAATTGGACTGTGTCAAAATTGGGACTCTGTATAGGCGCTGATTATCACACAGTTGAGCGCCCCACAAACCAAACATCATCACCATCATCATCTCTCCCCTCCTCCCCCTTTCTTATTCCACTAGCTCAGAAAAAATAATTTCTTACATTTTTTTAACTTCCTTGTAACAGAACTTTTTACAATTCATGGTCGTATGGTACAGCAACCAGTGATAAATGTTTTGAGGAGATAAACAGTCTTAGATGCGAAACGGCCTCCATTATTACATATTTTGCCAAACTGCGTTTCGCCTTGTTTAAGGTATCTTCAGATAGCAAATCTTTAACATAATGCAGCGCTTCGCCGGCCGGTGTGGCCGAGCGGTTCTACGCGCTACAGTCTGGAACCGCGCGACCGCTACGGTCTCAGGTTCGAATCCTGCCTATGGCATGTATGTGTGTGATGTCCTTAGGTTAGTTAGGTTTAAGTAGTTCTAAGTTCTAGGGGACTGATGACCGCAGATGTTAAGTCCCATAGTGCTCAGAGCCATTTGTACCATTTTTTGCAGCGCTGCAGCAATTGTGAAATGTTCAGACAATAAGAAATTCAACCTTCAGTGACCATTGATGCTTACATGTGACCCTCATTCCTGACCCAGCGTAGCTCCGTCTACGTTTTCCTGATTGTTTTTAGTATTGCCAGACATAATCTTACGATTATGCGTCTTTATTCTGTATTCTGTGACATGGCCAACGTTCGGCCAACAAAATAATTCAATTTTTGTTCTTAAGAAGATACCATCGTTGGCATCTAAACCCCGATAAACTAAAAAAAAAATAGCTTACAACTGAAGACTGAGTTTCTTATTGCCTGATCTTCAGATTGCCCTAAGAGGAAAATAAAAACTTTTCTTAGACAATGGGATGACCCCGATTTAGTAAAACTTTGTACTACCAAGGAAAATGTTAAAACTAACTTACTGGCATAACAGGTGTTGAACACATTTGGTGCCGTCCATATAAGTGTCTCAGCAGACAAACACTGTTGTCAATAATTTAAGAACTTTGCAAGGTGCCCCTTAAAACGAAAATAAATTGAATATAATAGCCTAAAGTATTCATAAGCCAGTAACTGATCAAAGGCATAAATACACATAACTGAAAAATTTATTAAACCAATTTATGGATATAAAATGGTTTTGAATACACAGGATGTCATATTTAAAATACATAAGAACCTCACCAGCTAGTTGCCCTTGTAGAGTTTATAGAGACCAGGCACTCGCACTGGTTTTTAAATTACTGACGACAGTGTTTGCCTGCTAAGACATTTGCATGGACGGCAGCATATGTCTTCAACCCTTGTCATGCCAGTAAGTTGGTTTTAATATTTCCCTTGGTAGTATGAAATTTTACTAAATCGGAGTCATGCCATTGTCTAAGAAATGTTTGTATTTATCTTTGTAGACCAGTCTGAAGATGCCTTAAACAAGGCGAAACGCATTTTAGCAAAATATATAATAACAAAACCTGTTTCGCAGCCAAGATTGTTTATCTGCTTAAAACGTTTATCACTGTGAAAAGTCACCTTAGAAAAATTAAAGAATGACAGTGCTGGAAAACCTCTTACGTTATTTGATTTTCAAACAGCTGAGCAAAACTGAACGTACTCAGACGTTTCTCTCTTTACTTATTCTGATCATCACTAAACTGACACACAGTATTTCCTTAGCGCAACGCAATCTGACTTTCAATAATCCCTACAAAAGAATGGACCTGACTGACAATAACCTATACCTTTCATGAATCACTTACCTCACAAACATCTTCGCTACTCTAATTACTGCAATACAGCAAGCGCCAATACTGCCAGCTAAATAAAAGATTCTAACTACTGAAGGCACTAACTACTGATAGGCATAGTTAGCAAATGAAAGATTTTGATAGAGAACAAACAATGTATTTACGTTAATAGTGTTCAAAAGTCATCATAGATATATCTATCAATTCATGATATCCATCTTTACAAATTACCTTTTTCTGGCGGACTCACGTCCAGGTCGTCCGCTTATAGTAACCTCTCAAAACTCTGGCATCTCTCTCTCCACATCCACTACTGCTGGTGGCTCACCTCCAACCGCACAACGCTATGCGCTGTTCACATCCAACTGCCCAACACTACACAAGCGAATATTCCAACAATGAGTCCAACCAGCCACAGACTGCACACAGCAAAGTCAGTGATTTTCATACAGAGCGCTACGTGGCGTTACCAACATAGAAACCTAAACAGCCAACTTACAACTGGTTGCTGTAAAATATATATATAAGATAGCCAAAACGGCAATCAGTGCCATTAATCTCCTTATGTCTCTATGTTTGATACTGCAAAAGTAAGAGGGCAGTAGGTTACCTTGTAGAGTGTATGGCTCAGTCCAAAATCAAAAACAACATCAGGCCTACGAAAATGCACCACAAAAAGTAAACATTTAACACGTGTAGCCATTGACGCTGTAACAGCCTTATGATCACTGACGCCCTCCTCCACATTAACTGATTCGAAAAGTTCGGGCCTATAGTTATTCGCAGGTCTAATATTTTACCCTCAGTGATCGATTCTCTAACTCCTCCAAATACTTTTGACACAAAAGATTCATAATAACCCCTTTCTCTGCGACCAGTTTTAATCCCACAAACCTCCCATTCAGTAGCTAACAAGTCGAGGTCTCCCTCTATCAGAATGGGGCGATCGGGAAACTTACGCGCTGTATTCTGCAAGTTCTCTTTCAAACGCTCTGCCACTGCAGCTCCTGACGAAACTGGTTTAGAAATTTATCCGATTATACTGTGTTTGGTCCATCTTTCATCCCTCCTTTTATCCATATTATTTCATGTTCGGCTTCTGATATAACGTTACTAAATATTATCGAGATAAATATGTCACCCCATTGTTTCCAGCACATTCCTGTGATATATTGGGTTAGTGCATAACTCACCACTAATACATTCTCCTTCAATATTTACAACAGTCTGCCAACGCTGAGGTAACTTCTCGATTCCGCGACTGCAGAAGTCACGTGGTTTCAAGGCGGAGATCTCGTCCAGACTTGTTCGGTGGGCATTTTCATGTGGAAAGGAAGTTTGTTGAAGGTTGTCCGACAGAGAGCGGAAAAGGTGTAAATCTGAGGGCCAACATCAAGTGAATGAGGTTGGTGCGGAATGACTTCCCAATCCAATTCCTGTGTAGTTTTTTTGTCACAGACTCCAGGACATAATACGGGATAAAATACAAACATTTCAGAACGAACAATGGGGACGTGCAACATTACCAGCAAATCAAATAGTTATGGGGGAGACAAGAAACATTATCACATTAATACTATGCCACACACGTGGCCAAGATTCCTTCCCTATCTTACACTCACCCACTACCGTATGGTTATTCACTCGTCTACCATACATTTTCAGACCGAAACTGCACTTTACTAATGTGGTGGTTGCTCCAACCGACCACGTGGCGGGAAAGTAACTACACAAAGGAAACATCAACAATTAAAAAAAAAAAAAATCCCCAAACTATTACTATAAAAGAAAGACCATGTTAAAATATATTAAATGGGTGAACTTCCGTTAAGCACAAAGCAATAATACTACCGTGAGCTTAAGGCCAATTGTGCGTGGCCTGACCAAGGCACAAACTCAAAGTTCTACTGAAATTTGACTAAATTATGAAAATAAACTCCCTTATGGGGGTTTCGTGGCAATATCACACCTGATTTCAACATCTGGACCATATAAACGAGCAATTCGAGACATTCTAATACCTTTGTTAACATTACCAAAATCGAGAGCTGCGTCTCCACGTCTGTGTCTGTCCATCACCGCTACGCAGGAACAAGTGGACCTGCCGGCATATCGCCTAACCGTTGCTCGTTCAAAAGGTGGAGGTGGGGATGTTTCGCCAACCTGACAGAGCCAATACTCGTGCCTTTGTGACCTCTCTGACCTGACATGCTCATCTTCTTTGCCAAATTTGTTTGCGTTTAGTGGTTGGTACTATCCTACCACAGAACCACTCTACTCACGCAATGCTACAACCTCTGACCAAAGCTTTCTGCTACTTCACCTAATATCTCATTCATACAGCCCAGATCGCACATGGGAAAGGATGCCGGGAAACGTGGCACACATGAAATAAAATAAATAAACACCGCTTGGTCCATTCTCTCCTGCTTGTTACCCACTAATTTATTTCTGCCGATTAAAAACACTCTCACTATAATTCTCCTGTACCGAGATTTATTGGGAAAAATATGCAACGGTACAAATTCCGTTTCATCATCCTCCGGTATTTTCGTAGAAAATGGACTCAAAGCAGTCTTTCCGATGGAACGGCAGTCCAGGACATTTTTCAATTGATGCCACAAAGAGGAGACCCTTATCTCCACACTACACCAACCCGTTTATTATCATTATTATCTATTTTGGTTATGCTTGGCAAGGTTCAAAGTACATCATTTGAAATAGTTAACTTGAAAAAACCACATAAAAGAATACCATTGACACAGTGACCATTTGCACAAATATTCACAACATTACAAAAATTCTATAAATGAAAACATCTTAAGCAGTTAATCACATTTATATCCAATACTGGTTGGTACTCATTATGTATACACATTAAATTATCCTAAGAAATAAGAATAAAATACTGATAACAAGGATGACTGTTAGTGTATCTCAACAAAAACACAATATGTTCTATGCAAAGTATTGAAAAAGGAGTAAGCATTTAACGCAATCAATATCAATAATACAAAACACTCAACTTACAATGGCTTCAAAACATTCTGTTATGTCTATTCCCTACTGAATAATTATGCAAACAACATCTAAAAAATTAGTAAACCTTCAATGCAATTAATAATACAAAACATCCAGCCTTCAATGGCTCCATAAACATTTACTGTTATGCATATTACCTAGTCACTAATCAGAAATTCTAATAAAGAAAATACATATTTGAAACTGATCACTACTGTAATGTAACTCTAAATAAAATATTTGAGACCTCAAATCGCAAATTATACTAGTACAAAGCTATACAGTGATACATTATGAAGGTCACAAATTTCATTGGAAAAGCAACTTTCTGCTCTAACACATTATTAAATTTTACGTAATTTATTCATTACTGACTAGGAATGAAGTTATGTATGTCATGAAAGCAATGTAACGATCTATCTTTATAGTTACTCACAGAGTGAGAGTCCTTTTAAATATTATGATCAGAAAACACTTCACTACGTTATATCGACTATTCTTAGGCTTAGGGCCTCCTTGTCAATAAACAAATTTAGTTCTGGTTAGACAGGAATGAGGGAAACACCGTAGACCTACTTTCTGTTGAGTTACTAGACAACATTTTGCCTTGTGCCAGCAAATTTTTTTGTTCATCTCACTGCTCCATTTTCAGGCTGATAAATGACAGAAAACAACATACCATCGATCACGCTTCTAAGATTAGAGATAATTCTTTCTATCAAAACAGAAACGTTCCCTCTTTCCCCTTTGCTCAAAATTATTACTAAGTAAACAAGGTACTGTTGTGTTGCACGTGTCAGCAAAGAAAGGAAACACTAATGACAAGACAAACAACATTTCATATTCTACTCAACATATTCAACTAAGTCATAAACAAAAACACAGCATGTTATTATAAGGATATCTTGATGAAGATCCACATTATGCACATCATCAAAGGACCAGCTCTCACGCTGGTTCGTTTATTCTTTGGCACATCCTACGTTTGAGTAGTCACACGGCACTAAGAAGTCACATTCACACGATCTAGGATGATCGTCGGGGAGGGCTTCCTTCCAAAGGACTCTCCTTCATCCCATGCTGTCTCCTTAAATTTATTGTACTTTAGACAATTCCCATCTGCAAAATAATGGCGCCAAAGTAGTTTTCATTTGCAGTTAACACAATGTCAGTAACCAGTTAGCCTTTTTTTTCTATTATTAGCTCTAGGGGAATGGATTGGACTAACAGTACATCAGTTCCAGCAATCCAAATAAAGCCGATTGTCAGACAACTACGCTGCACGTACGTGTCTCTAAGTTGTTGACCTATTTACTGTCCTCAGTCTACTTCAAAATTCCATAACAGGAATTTGCCATGCCTTACGGGCCTAAGTTCTGTGATGGACAGTTATAGTCTGACACTGCTATCTGTGCCTACCCCTCACCGTCATGGATCACCAAAACATAAGTGAAATTCTTCCTGACTACACACACACATACACACTTTACTCAATTAAATAAGGGCTTATTTATCATCTAAGTTCGAAGTCTGCTGTCTTTGCACTGAAAGTTCTACTGCGTGTTCTCCCTATTCTCAGTGTACGTGCATCCAACAAGGGTTACTAATGAGGCCAGCAGTCCTTAGTATTTTGTCCTTTATCCCTTGACCTTTGCAAAAGCGACAGTGTTCTCCGTCACCAACTAACAGGTTCAGTAGTGCTAACAGCCTCTGCCAAAGTCGCAGCCTCCTGTGTCCTGGCAGAGCGACATTGTGATCTCCGTCTAACAAGATGCCTTGTAGCGATAACAACAGGGGTCTCCTTTGTAGTGGGAAGAGTTTAGCCGCTCTGACCGGCCATGACCTTTCCACAGGTAGCTGACCAGAGTCGTCGCACGGTGTAGCTCGGGGCCGTGCGTCAGCGTGTGCTGTTGTGGCTGCTGTCGCCCTTTCAGCCGCCACCACTGCCGCTTGGGGGGGGGGGGGGGGGGGGGGCACCAGACTCCATTCGTAAGTCCCGGGCTACTGCTCACGTTCACAGGATCAGCTCTTTGACAGGAACAGGTTTGCCCGAGTCCTTCCCCTCTGTAGCCGTCAGGCTGCCCTTTTCTCTGCGCTGTCGCCTTCCAACATGTAAATAGAACAGTTGTCATTCCCTTGAACTTTAGGAGTCCTCAGTTCCTCTGTTGTTTGTATCAGGTACACTTTTCACTTAACCTACTGTACGTGGGAACTTAATTATCCACAGATTTTGCCAGAGCTTTGCAATTAATGGCGAATAGTTGTTAACAAAAATAAAACAATCTAGGGTGAAAAGTATTTAAACCGACAAATATTTTTCCCTAATGCCATATTTTCCTATGAGGATTACTTAAAACGTTGGAGGCCGTATTACGATCTTCAGTTGTTAGAGGGCGTATTACCCTCTTCAGCTGTAGGCAACTGGTGTCCACCAGTGTAGTAGTGCATTGTCTCTGTTTACTAATGGAACGATACATCTGGAGTAAGTGCACTGATATGGTTGGTGCGTACTACGTACCACACCACAACGGACGAGCTGCACAGCGGGTTTATCAACAACAATATCCTAATCGCCGTATTCCGTATCATACGATCTTTGCTGCTGTGTACCAACGTCTGCGTGAGACCGGGTCATTTAGCAGATTACCTGGACAGGGACGCCGTCGCACGGTAATAACGCTGCAATTTGAAGAAACTGTCTTGTAGCATGTGGAGCGGGATCCTTCAATCAACACTCGTGCAATTTCAAGTGACATAGGGACGAATCAGACGAATGTAAGAACAGTCCTTCGAGAGCAGTTGTTACGTCCATTTCACTTACAGCGTGTCCACAACCTGGAACCAGTTGATTATCCACCCAGAGCATAGTTTTCGCAGTGGTACCTATAACAGTGTGAAATCCATCTTACATATCCATCCTCTGTGTTGTTTACCGATGAAGCAACGTTCGCGCGTGATGGAGGCTTCAACCTGCACAATTCGCATGTTTTGAGTAAGGGTAACCCACATGCCACAGTTACTAGCGCTCATCAAGTGCGGTTCTTCGTTAATGTGTGGGTTGGTGTTGTTGGAGACTG
The DNA here is from genome assembly GCF_021461385.2 of Schistocerca piceifrons. Taxonomy (NCBI): domain Eukaryota; kingdom Metazoa; phylum Arthropoda; class Insecta; order Orthoptera; family Acrididae; genus Schistocerca; species Schistocerca piceifrons. Next base: position 853,516,634 of record NC_060140.1, on the reverse strand, counting down.
TTTAACTGGGCTGTATCTGCTACCTAGGCCATTAAATGGCAGGCACTATTACAATTTTCTCGCCAGAGCATTGCCATCATTGCTTGAAGACAATGCATGTGGTTCCAACATGACATGGCACTGGCACATTTCAGTCGTCGTGTGCGTCGATTCCTGCACCGACGGTTCCCAGAAACGTGGACTCGCAGAGCTGTACCATGGCCTGCTCGATCCCCAGATATGTCCCCTCTGGACTTGTTTACGCAACTCCTGTTGCATCAGAAGAGGATCTGGTTGCCCGGATAGTGGCAGCAACAGGAACAATTCAGGATACTCCTGGGGTTTTTGCCCGTATCAGACAGAACAAAATCCGACGGTGTAACCTTTGTTTACGTGTCAATGGAGACATTTTTGAAAATCTACTGTAATTGAAATTGGATTGTGTTAATGTGTTGTCTCTTGGTCATAAAAAAAATGGAAAATTGTTTGTTGGTTTAACTAATTTGCCGCCAGAGAAATCTTCCTCTACCGGTTTAAATACTCCTCATAGGAAAAAAATGACATTAGGAAAAATAATTGTTTTGAAGTCCCCTACAACCTCCAAGAGTTTGTCGGTTTCAATACACGTTTACTTACAAACACAGGCCTCTAAAATGTCCATTCTCATCTTTGAGGCACTTTACATGTACCAAATGAATTAACATTACAGGTCTTTTGATCCCTGAGTAATAATTAAATAGAGAAAATATGTCTCTAGAAGTCTTTACAATGTTGAAGACGTCCTAAAATAATTAACCTATTTCTTATTTAAGTGTAGTTGATTGCCCATAAAGGAGCAAATTGCGGAGTCTATCAGAACAGGTATCATGGGTTGTGAGGATTGGTATGAAATTCAGTACACCGTCGCCACTGTCTACATCTCCATGTCCTACGAATCTGCATGCCCACATCTCCTAGATTATCTGGGTCTAAGTTACATCCTCATTACCCAGAACATTCACAAATCACAATATGGTCTTACATATTCTTTTCTACAATCACCCTTTCCTCTAATCTACCTCCTAAACAGTTTAGATGCCTTAATACAGTTCATTTACCAAACACAAACAGCCAAAACAGGTGACGTCTTTGCTCATCCATGAGGGTACGACCAGGATAACACACCATCAAATGCTAAGTAGACAAATACATAGAACTAGAGAATAATACACAAAATCAAAACTCATTGGAACGATACCACCTGGAGTTATTACCTCTCAGACCACACTCATACATTACCCAACTCGAATATTTTGCTCTGCATTCTATCAAGTTTATTTCACTACGGCATTGCTCACTTGAAAAATCTCATAAAAACATTATACCTTGTAATGGTACTTGAATTACGTAACCATTATGGAACCTCACCTGAACCTCTCGATACCAGTAATATTCTACTGTATTTATGTTAACTACTTAACATATTCTGAGACAACATTCAGATTTGTTTTCACTTTTGATACATCGATATGTTTATATTGCAATGATATTATTCTTATGTATATTCTTTCTTTGACGTACTTGTAACTCTGATTTTTGGGCGCGTAAGCGATTATTAGTTAGTTAGTTGTTGAGTTGTCAGAGAGTCGGACCTTGAAAAGGTCAAGTCTTGGACGTCATGTTGGAAAGATGCATTTTATAGTTGGCTTATAAAATGTGAGGAAGATGTTTTCAAGTATGTTTTGTATTGTGAAGTGATGTTTGTGTGTCACGTGATATTGCAATTAAAAGGAAGTGTAACTTAAATTCGGAGTGCTGATTATTTTTTTTACATCTCTATTGTCCAGTAAAAGTGTAATCTTCAAGAATGGTTTGTGCAGCGCATCTACAAAAGTTTTGAATATATCACGATAAAACCTAGGCCTCTTTGCATCCGAGCTTGGAATCATAACCACCTAGATTTTCAACAATTGAGCCATGATTTTACGACGAGACCAGCGTGGGAAACACAAAAAGATGAGTGCCTAGTTTTTTCATTATTACATGAAATGACTATTAACTGTGCTCTAATGACACCTGCCACATAATATGACTGTTATTGCCGGAAAATGCAGTATTTAGCAGCGTGAGCAACACCACAATCGTTATTAAAGTTTGACCTTTGTTGTAGTAGGGTTGTTAGAACCTCCACTTTAGTCATTGCACCAATTCCTGTTACTCGCAATCTATCTCAATCTTTCATCATCAGCATCTCGTCCTATTTAGTGCCTTTTATTCCCTGTAAACAAAATCAAGCACAGATACCGCATACCACATACAGCTTATTTAAAGCTAAGGGTACATCTTACATATACTTCTTATTCTACCAGCATCATCATCTTTCGCCAAATGGGTGTCATTCATGACTACAATCAGTACTCCCTTCTGTTACCTCCATGGACCTCCTCTTTACTTAGTCCTGCCTTCATTCCTCTGGATGGTTTACCTCCAGGATCCTTAACTTGCCTCCGTCTGATATTCCTCGGTATGTTCTGTCATGCACTCTTTATAGCTCTGCTCTCTCCCTCGGGATCTCTCAAAGTCATCACTGCCTAAGTAAGTAACACTTTATAGTGCTGCGTCTCTGCACACTACTATAACAAAAATACAACAACACACAAGAGTCGGTGTCTTTTGCAACTGACAATTGGTCCCGTCGCTACTTCGGCGCCAGCCATTACTCCACATAAGCGCATCTACGGCGCGTTTCCCCCTCAATTGTACGTTGCAAAAGGTTTACCTTTCCTAGCCTAATTACTTCTTGTTTTCCTTCAATTGGTCATCGCTCCTCTAGAGCAAGTCACGACCAAAACGTACGAAAATCTTACTTCAGCACTCGTTATTACAATTCATACCTACACTACTGGCCATTAAAATTGCTATACCACGAAGATGACGTGCTACAGACGTGAAATTTAACCGACAGGAAGAAGATGCTGTGATATGCAAATGATTAGCTTTCCAGAGCATTCACACAAGGTTGGCGCCGATGGCGACACCTACAACGTGCTGACATGAGGAAAGTTTCCAACCGATTTCTCATACACAAACAGCAGTCGACCGGCGCTGCCGGCGAAACGTTGTTGTGATGCCTCGTGTAAGGAGGAGATATGCGTACCATCACGTTTCCGACTTTGATAAATGTCGGATTGTAGCCCATCGCGATTGCGGTTTATCTTATCGCGACATTGCTGCTCGTGTTGGTCGAGATCCAATGTCTGTTAGCAGAATATGGAATCGGTGGGTTCAGGAGGGTAATACGGAACGCCGTGCTGGATCCCAACGGCCTCGTATCACTAGCAGTCGAGATGACAGGCATGTTATCCGCATGGCTGTAACGGATCGTTCAGCCACGTCTCGATCCCTGAGTCAACAGATGGGGACGTTTGAAAGACAACAACCATCTGCACGAACAGTTCGGCGACGTTTGCAGCAGCATGGACTATCAGCTCGGAGACCATGACTGCGGTTACCCTCGACGTATCACAGACAGGAGCGCCTGCGATGGTGTAACCAACGATGAACCTGGGTGCACGAATGGCAAAACATCATTTTTTCGGATGAATTCAGGTTCTGTTTACAGCATCATGATGGTTGCATCCGTGTTTGGCGACATCGCAGTGAACGCACATTGCAAGCGTGTATTCGTTATCGCCATACTGGCGTATCACCCGGCGTGATGGTATGGGGTGCCATGGTTACACGTCTCGGTCACCTCTTGTTCGCATTGAGAGCACTTTGAACAGTGGACGTTACATTTCAGATGTGTTACGACCCGTGGCTCTACCCTTCATTTGATCCCTGCGAATCCCTACATCTCAGCAGGATAATGCACGACCGCATGTTGCAGGTCCTGTACGGCCCTTTCTGGATACAGAAAATGATCGACTGCTGCCCTGGTCAGCACATTCTCCAGATCTCTCATAAATTGAAAACGATTGGTCAATGGTGGCCGAGCAACTGGCTCGTCACAATACGCCAGTCACTACTCTTGATGAACTGTGGTATCGTGTTGAAGCTGCATGGGCAGCTGTACTTTTGCACGCCATCCAAGCTCCGTTTGACTCAATGCCCAGGCGTATCAAGCTCGTTATTACTGCCAGAGGTGGTTGTTCTGGGTACTGATTTCTCAGGATCTATGCACCCAAACTGCGTGAAAATGTAATCACATGTCAGTTCTAGTATAATATATTTGTCCAATGAATACCTGTTAATCATCTGCATTTCTTCTTGGTGTAGCAAATTTAATGGCCAGTAGTGTAATAGATGACCAGGCAAAGACAGCAAAGAGTACCAAATCCTTTACGCAAGATGTTATAGAGAACTGTTTTTATACAAAACTAATTTGTTGTTTACGAGAGATGACACTTCTGCCCCTACTTCTTACTCGATCCATTTCTTGACATTAGATGTGTGATGCAAGCCTCTGGGCCTACGAGATCTGACCGTTTCTATTTCAGTCGCGTAGTGATGAACAACACACCTCACCCAAAAAGGTCCAGAATAGACATTGAAAAATTTGCTTCTAATATACTGGTGTCTTTTGGACAATCTATGAGTTTCAACGAGAACTTTATTTTCTATTTCAAGGGTTAATTGTCTTATATGTCCCTTTTGTCACCTTTTCCCACTTTGCCCTTCCTCTGTAATATTCTCTATTGCCAACTTTAGTGCTTTTCTGTGTCGTTGTCTCCTTTCTGGTGGCCAATCTACCAGTTCCCGTGCTCTGTTGGGAAGTGACTGATATCTCAGGACTAGTGTGGGGCTGATCTTCGTGGTCCCATGTGGAATTTCGTTCAGTATCCTCTGAAAGTCGGCCAGATATTAATCCCGCTGACGGTGCTTATTGTGGCAGTGTATTCTGTATAGTTTTGCTAACTTCTTTATAACCCTCGATGCAGGATTTCCGGCGGGAAAATAGCGGGAAATGAACACCGGCTTTTTCCCCCTTTGCCTTATGTTGTTTATCGAAGACCTTGACCGAAATTGTGGACCATTGTCCGAGATTAATTTGTTTACGCTTCCTACCTCTCTGAGGAAATTCCTCTTAAGTGCAGACGCCACCGTTTTCCCGGTCGCAGCGCGTAGTGGGGTAAACGTCACGTACTTGGAGACTAACTCCTTCACGATAAGAACATACCGATATTCCTGTATGGTTTGTGGGAGGGGTCCAAACAGGTCCGTCGCTCCTAATTCCTTTAATCTACTCGGTATAATAGTGTGTAAGGGTGCTCGACAACACTGGACCGAATGCTTTGCCTTCCGGCAAACCTTACACATTCGAAGCACTCTTTTGACCCTACGTTCCATGCTGTTAAAATACACTATTTGCTCCAATTGCATACATCACTTACGCTCCCCGAAGTGGCCGTAACTGAGGTGTGTGTACCATATTAATTTATTAATTACTTCTTCCGGCACTCAGTCCAACCACTCGTTACTGTTGATGCCACGTCTGGAAAACAACACACCCTTCCTTAACGAGTAGAACCGACGCCATTCTCCGATGCTACCATCCTGCAGCTTAGTTTTCACTGAGCTCCACACCTCAACTTTGTCTTGCTCTCTTGCTATACTGCTGAGGGCCGCACTTAAGTAATTTTCAAAAGTAACCGGGCTCATATACATTCCTTTGAACTACTCATCCTTCCCCTGCGTCAGTCCAATCGGACCCCGCGATAGGGCATCTGCTACCACGTTTTGCAGACCAGGAATACGGAAAGTTTTGAAGGAAAATTCTTGAAGATACAACGCCCAGCGCAGAAGGCGATTGTGCGTAAACTTCGCCGTCATGAGGAACTGCGACGTCTTGTGGTCCGAATACACCTTCGTAGTGCGACCACACAGGTAATACCGAAACTTGATGAACCACCATACAATGGCTAATGCCTCTAGTTCGGTCACCATGTAGTTTCTCTCAGTTTGGTTTAAAACACAACTTGTGAAAGCCACAGTTTGCGGGACAATGTTGCCGTCTTGTTTACTCTCTTGAGAAATGGTAACCGCTATGGCATCCTGGGAACTATCGAATGACATACAAAATTCCTTCCCCAAGACTGAGTGAATCAGGATGGGCGCATTCTACAATGGCCTTTTGAATGCGTCAAACTCCTCTTGTGCTTTAGTGTCCCAACTCTAGGTTGTTCTTTTACCCGTTAGTTGGCACAGTCGCGGGGTGGTAACACTTCCTATCATAATGAACCGTTTGTAAAAGTTTATTACGCCGAGGAGCGCACGTAATCGGTGCTTTGTTCTGAGCGTTGCATACTCTTTAATCGCCTGCAGCTTATCGGGGTCAGGTCGGATACCCTCTGCCGAGACTGTATGTCCCAGGAAGTGAATTTCCTTTCTCCCAAATTCAGATCTGGCTAGGTTGACACTGACTTTTCTATTTCTCAACGCCTCTAATAATGACGTGAGCACTCTGTGGTGATATTTCCATGATTCTTCCGCGATTAACACGTCATCAGTATAACACGTAATTTTTTTTCCGGAGGGTTTCCGGTAAAACTGTGACCAAAGCACGGATGAAGGCGTCAGAAGAGACACTTAATCCGAACGGGAGCCGTCCGAACTGATAAGAGCTGCCAAAACAGAGAACTGCAGTCCTTTGCCAATGGGACATGCCAGAAGCTGGATTGCAAATCGATCGACGTGAGCACACGAACGCCATGAAATTTCTGGGGCAAGATGTCCAGCGTCTCTGGCCGATCGGTTTCTGTATCAATAATAGTGTTGATCTGCCTCGAGTCCAGAACTAAACGGATCGATTCGTTCTTCTTCACAGCCGGGTGTATCAGACTGTTGTATGAGCTTACCGCCGGTTCTATTATACCTTGCTCCAGCGTAGTCTTAATTTCCTGTTCTAAAGCCACACGGTGCACAACAGGTATGGCATAAGTTTTCGCAGCAAACGGCGTATGGGACTTCATTTCAGATTCGTACTGGAAATTTTCTATGGACCCAGGCGAATCTGAAAAAACGGTTTGATACCTCCTGGGAATCCCACATAGGTGTTCCCCTGTCTCTGTCGATCCTAAATGCTGCGTTTTCCCGCGGATTACCTACTCTACTGTTTTCTCGTTATCCTGGTCTCCCTCATGTGCATAGGCGCACTTGGGCGTCATCATCCCCGCCAATCACGCACATGCCAAGGGACACACATCCCACTCCTTCTTCTACGCGTTCCTCATCGAAAGCAACAATCATCTTTGTTTTATGATCGCTGAAATGGATGCACATATTATCAAAATCAAGAACGGCCTTATAATGTCCCAGAGAATCCAGGCCAAGCACTGCCTCAGCTGATAGTGATGGTACTATCAGCAACACAGCCATAAGGTCGTACGACTGACAAGTAAAATCGATATACCCCCGCTCTTTCGTCTCTACACTCTTATTCCATACGGCACCATGCACTCTTTTTTTCTGCAAAGGAAGCGTCGGCCACACAGACTCTTCTCGCTGCACCGCGCGAACACATCTTCTCTCATCACCGATGCCTCGCTTCCCGAGTCAAGTAGACAGGGAATCGTAATTCCGTTAATAGTTATACAGATTGTAGGGCATTTGACCGAGTTTACTACTGTCGTTTCCTCTAGTAACACGTCCCGGATGTCTTCGAATTCTAAGCACATTGCGTTGACGTCCTAAGTTTCATTATTCTGCTAGTCACGCGTCACTACTTTCGTTTTATTGTTGCCTCAGGAATTATCGTGTGGCTCCACTGACCTACAGTCCGTTGTGTGTAACACATTACCATTATCGGTCCAGGGCCGATCTTCCCTAAAGCGTCTCCAACCTCTATCAGTGCGCCGTGGGCTCCAAGGGCGACGCCCACGCCTGTCGTTACCACGATCATGATCATTATTGCTAGCAAACTGAGGCCTCCAACTCTGGTTGTGGCACTTCCCGTGGTTCCCGTCATGATTACCTTCGAAGCTAACCACGTATTGCTGCTCATTCGTTTCTTTCAGTATTTCCACGTATTGCTGCTCATTCGTTTCTTTCAGTATTTCATGTTACAGGGTGCGGGGGTTTATTTCACGGTTATGGTGTGGTGCCTTACTGCGCTTAAGAAAATCCTAAGTGCGGAAGGATACGAATACATTTTACAGCAGTGTGAACTGTGTTTAGTAGAGCAACGGTTCAAAGTCGATGATTGTACCAGCATACAAATGCATCCCATCGTAAAGCAGTGTGCATGAGGCAATTGTTTGTGGATGAGGCGGGTGTTACGATTAACCAAGGAAAACCCCCAGTTGGGAAACGGGGCCAAAATTAGTTGGTTACTGTCGAGTTGCAATTTACAATTCCTTTATTGATTACTTCAACCATTAAGAGTCATCTCTTTACCACTTGACCAGGAACAGATCCAAAAAAGGCTAGCAGGCATGAGTGCCTTTTTAAAACAATTTACTTTACAATTAACGGCCAAGCCATTTTACTTAAAACCGGCTTTGATAAAACATCTGATAACAAATCAAAATTTTCCAAGTAATGAAATTAAAAACTTTACCGTTAATAGCCAAGCCATTTTACTTAAAACAGACTTTGATAAAGCATTTAATATCAAAATTAAAACTCTCCAAGTAATCAAAGAAAAACACCAATTTGCATACAATTTCGCTACCGAACATGTAGGGAGCCACTTCTTTTAAATTTTGGCACAACAAGATATTAAATTACAAGCGCTCGCCAAAAGGAAGGCAGAACTAGCGTTTTCAAAGGATGCCAAGTAGATTAAAACAATCAAAGTAAAGATACAGTGATTGACCTTTTACTATAACTAACAAATTCAAAGCCACTTAATTTTTAAAAACCCACAAATGAAAGGCAAACTTAACCTTTTTAAACAGTGGCCAAAACAATCAGAGTAAAATACAACCATTTAACATTTTACAATAACTAACAACTTTAATACCATGTCCTGCCACCAAACTGTCCTGGGATAGAAATAATTAACCGACCGGGTGTAAGGGCGGCCACAATTGTCTCCCGAAGGATGCTCAGGCTAGAAGCGGACTAACAGACCCACAACGCCTCACATTCAGCAATCACATCGACCTCACGCGAAGCCAGGGGAGGAGGAGGAATCAAATCAGGAACCATAACCCTGCCCAAAAATACACTTCCTCCCAGGCAGTATTAAAAAGAAGTCAAAAGATCACTGTCTATAATTACACCGGCAAAAGGGACAGGAAATCCGAACGCAGGAGGCCACAAGGCAGAAAAGACGCTGGTTGCACAAACCAAAATTCTTCAGTTAATATCTAAACCTTTAACCAACTTAACTTGCAGTTTATCAGAGAAACAGCAGGTGAACGCCGATGCAAAGGTTCCTCACACCCGACCGTGTCCACGTCGCCAGCGTACCCAACTGGGCACAGTCACGAAGCCATGCGTTCTGTCACTGGAGCCCTCGTCTTCTCTGCACCCACGGCGGCGAAATACCACTTCTCAGGGTAGGCGAGTTACTAGTCCATCATTCCCGCCTCCAGACGGAAAATTTAAAATCCGTTGCCGCTTCCACCAAGTAGTGACTCGGAACCACAGCCGTGGCCCCCGGGTGTTCACAGCAAGACCTTACAGCCTTGTCCCGTCAACTCGTTCCACACGTCTCGCACCGCCAGGATAGACTACGCGGCTTCTCGGAACAACAGCCAACTTTCCACCGCCACGCCACGCCGCGGTCTAATCGTACGACAGTCTCTCCTTCCAGATTTTAAAAAGCGACCGACCGACTCGTCACCGCTAGGCAACCAACCGGCCATCCCCCAAAGATCATATTTCCGTACACAAGGCTAACAGGAAGCAACGACTCAAAGATCGATAAGACCAGACACGCCGCCAGAGGGGAATCTCGACAGAATCGTACGCAGCATAACGATAAATATGAAAGAATCAATTAACGATGGAATGGAAGGACTCAGAAAATCTTAACAGCGCGATATATGTTGAGAGCCGACACACGGCTCAGTGGACAATAGCATTCCACGTATCCCCAGCGTCCCGATCTGGATCCAGTGGTACACCTGTGGGATGAGACAGGTCGTCTTATTCACTCCAAACCGAATCATCCAACATCACAACGTTCTCGGATTTCGGTTGTTGAGGAAGAGCGGACTGTCATCCCTCCACAGACCTTCATATTCTTCACTGAAGATGTCCCCAGCAGAGCTGAAACCGTTGTAAAGGTGAAGGGTGGATACATCCCATATTAATGCCCATCAATTGGTGTCTGTATACTTTTGCTGTCATAGGAATGTTTTCAACAACGAGACAGACTGTACGAAATTTATTAAGGATGGTATAATGGAAATTTATTCCATTGGGAAACTTCTTGTACCCCACTGAAAACTATCTTCACATGAAGTCTTAAAAGTAGCGTTTTAGATTATTTTGTAATTAGTATTACCAGTGTAATAAAGCGTTTTAGATTATTTTGTAATTAGTATTACCAGTGTAATAAAATTTTATTTCATAATGTTACGTCATTTCATCGTATTGCACTGAAATAAAACGTTATTCAGCTTTGACTTCTTTCTACATCCTAGAGACACCACTGCAAGTAACAGATAGAATATGGCTGTCGTAATGTAATGTAATATAATGTAACACGTTCTCATCACCTATCCTACCTACCAACCTAATCCTAAGCATTGTTTTGTATCACCGCATCTCAGAAGCTTCTATTCTCTGTCTGTGTTTCAATTCCACATAAGGCCACACAGTTAATAAATACCTTCTCTGAAAACTGCCTAGTATTTAAATTTACATTCGATTTTCACTTACAATAAAACTTTTCTTACCATTGCCAACGTACACCTTATATCGTCTTCATTTCTTCCGTCGCGTCGTCGGTTTTGCTACTTAAATAAAAAAGTCCTACTACTAGTTCCAGTATTTCATTTCCTAATCTGAGTTCCTCAGCATCGTACGACTTCATTCGACCACAGTCCATTATTTTTTCTTCTATTTACTCGTACACAGTCTACTGATGTTAATGTGACCACCACCTATGTTCGACGTCGACACGCACGAACCACACACAGGCGGCAGGTGCCAGCCCAGCAGTGGACGGTATACACTACACAGAGTGAATTTTTCCACGGTGTACATACTCTAGGGATTGATCGGTGAGAGGATACGGAACAAAAAAGGTCTAATGAACGTATGCCCGGGTAGAGACCATTGATTCTGTCATACATTGTTACAGAGACTGCGGTCTACCACGCGCTGTACCATGCAGCTACAGCTACAGTATGTGCTGAAAATGGTTTCCATGTGCCTCAACGCACGCCTGTACGCCCCGTAGCATGTTCTGTCTGACACGTTCACATCGGCTAGATTGTATCCAAATTGTGGCAAAGGCAGCGTGAATACGCTGCTCCAGTGTCTCCGCATCTGGAATGGACTCTGCATACACGATATTTTTGAGATGGGCGAATAACCAGAAAACTCAAGAGTCGAGATCCGGTGAACGAGCAGGCCATGCTACTGGACCCTCACGTCCCATCCATTGACCAGGGAAGCCACGATTGAGATGCGTTCGGACGTTAAGAGCAAAGTGAGATGGAGCACCATCACGTAGCAGCCACACTACCATTCCAACCATTAGTGGTACTTCTTCCAGCAGAGGAGACAGTCACCCGCATGAAACGCCGATAGTTCCTGCCTGTTAGGCGACGTGTAAGGAATACTGATCCCACAATACGATCGCCAGTTATCCCGGCCCACACATTCCTGCTGCACTGACGCTGATGGTTCGCTGTCACCATACGATGGGAATTTTGCGTACTATTCCACAGATGGCTGTTATGAAAGTTGAAGATACCACTGCGCATAAAGGTAGCCTTATCTGAAAATAGGATGGATGACACAGATCCCAGAATCTTGGGATAAGGAACCAGTGACAAAATTGTTCCCGATGTGGAAAGTATGTCACTAGTAAGCCCTGCATACGCTGTATGATAAGGGTAGTAACAACTGTCATGGAGAATGTTCCACATGGTGGTCTGGCTTACTCTCTACTGGTGGGCCAACTGCCTGGTGCTGACACGGCGGTCGTCTTCCACAGTGTTAATCACATTTTCCTCCAAGTCTCGTGTCCGAACATTTCGAGTACGTCCTTCCTGAAACGATCCTCTCTCAGACAAACGGCGAAACACTGTTGCAAACACTGTTGTTGTCGGCGGGGATAGGTTTCCTGATACAATCTTGCTGCCCGTCACCCATTGCCATTTGCCTTTCCGTAAGCGAACACAATGTCGGCAAGCTCTCGATTCGAATACAGAACCATTGTGTACAACGCTGTATCACATCCACTACAAGGTGAGTCAGCAAGAGAAGTGACTCGGACACAACATTACCAATAAGCCCGGCAGGAGAGAGCGCTAGGGCATGACGTATGAGGAACAGTACCATCCTCTAGGAGAAAGCTATGCATACGGTAACTGTGGCTGCATGGTACAGTGAGTGTTAGACCGCAATCTCTGTACCAAACTATAATTGAATAAATGGCCTTTAGCATGGAAACCATGCATTTCCGGACATAAGTTCATTAGATTTTTCTTCCGTACCCTCTCACCGATCAATCCCTAGAGTTTGTACAGGATGGAAAAAGTCACCCGGCATAAAACAGTCTTTGTAGACTAATTGTGGACGTAGGACGGCTGCTGGTCAAATATTTAACAAGGAAATTCGCCAAACTGCCGTGCAATTTGAGCAGTTACTTTATTTTATTTTCGCTGGCAGTTTCGGTAATTCAGTATGCGTTCTTCAGGCCCCAGATGCATATTTGAGAGCTGTATATGGGGCATGAAAATGGCATATTGAATTACCGAAACTGCCAGCGAAAATAAAATAACTTCTCAAATTACACGACTGTTTGGCGAATTTCCTTGTTGAAAAAGTATATAAAGTATGTGGGATGGACGTGGGAAACAGTGTAGTCGTTGTCGTATTGCAGGAACGGAACGATTTATCTGGCTTGCCGAAGGGCTTTATCATTGGCTTTCGGGCCAAGGATGGAAGCATTTCCGAAATGGCTAAGTTTGTAAACTGTTTGCGTGCCGCCGTGGTTAAAGCATTCCATGCATGGCGGAATGGTGCTATCTGCAACCAGCGCCGAGGCAACTGTGGCACCACGAACCATAGGTGACAGGGGTGAACAGCGGCTGCTGAGATGTTTACGGGCGAGTAGACGTGCAACTGTTGAGCAGCTGACCGGCCAGATGAACCAAGCGGCTCCCGGCCGCTGAACGACTGTCCAGTGTGCGTTGCTGCATACGAGCCTACACAGCAGGCACCTGTTTCATGCACCTATCCTGAGTGCTGTACGTCGGCGACGAAGGCTGGAAGTTGCCCTGGACGTCCACTGAATGGCGACAGGTTTCCTTTTCAGATGAATCACATTTTATGCGCCACCGGGCTGAAGGCATACACCCTGAAACAATCGTTGTAAGCGCCCAGGTCGGAGGAGAGAGCATTAGGGGCTGGGGAATGTTTTAGTGGCTTTCCCTGCCTGATCTCGTCATTCTCGATGCCACAACGGGTCACCACAAGCCTGTGTCTATCCCTGAGGACCATGTCCACACAACATGCAGTGTTTTCTCCCTCGGCATGATGGCATCTACCAGCAGGACAATGCAGCGTGTCACACAGCTCACAGTGTACATGCGTTGTTTGAAGGGCGCCAGAATGAGTTTACCTTGGTCCCCTGACCGCCAGACTCCCCGGATTTAAGCACAGTAGAGAATCTGTGACACCATCTGTGTCGGGCTGTTCGCGCCATGGATCCTAGCGCAGCTGGCCACGGGACTGGAGTCGGCATGGCTCCATACCGCTGTCCGTATCTTCCAGAACTTCTTAGACTCTCTTACTGCACGTCTAGCAACGGTCCGCATTGCAAAAGTTGACTATTCAGGACTTTAACAGTTGGTTAAACTTATATGACTCGTCAGTATAAATTCTTTTCAAGACACTATCCATTCCATTAAACTGACCTACCAAATGTTTATCGCATCTGACAGAATACCGATGTCACCGGTAAACCGTGAAGTCTTTATTGCTTCACCATGGAATTTAATGCGTTTTCCAAATTTTCTCCTTGGTTGCGGTCACTATGTATACACTGAAGAGCCAAAGAAACTGGCACACCTGCCACATATCGTGTAGGGTCCCGTGAACACGCAGAAGTGCCGCAACACGACGCGGCATGGACTTGACTAATGTCCCAAGTAGTGAAGGAATTGACACCATGAATCCTGCAGGGCTGTTCACTAATCCGTAATAGTACGAGGGGGTAGACATCTCTTCTGAACAGCACGCTTCAAGGCATCCCAGATATGCCCAATAATGTGCATGTGTGATGGTGAGTTTGCTGGCCAGCGAAAATGTTTAAACTCAGAAGAGTGTTCCTGGAGCCACACTGTAGCAATTCTGGATGTGTCCTGCTGAAATTGCTCAAGTCCGTCGCAATGTACAATGGACATGAATGGATGCAGGTGATCAGACAGGATGGTTTCGTACATGTCACCCACCAGAGTCGTATCTAGACATATCAGAGTTCCCATACCACTCCAACAGTCACCTCTGACATGCAGGGTGCACTGGTTTATGAGATTGTCTCCATCCCTGTACACGTCCATCCGCTGGATACTATTTGAAACGCCGGTCGCGGTGGCCGTGCGGTTCTAGGCGCTGCAGTTCGGAACCGCGGGACTGCTACGGTCGCAGGTTCGAATCCTGCCTCGGGCATGGATGTGTGTGATGTCCTCAGGTTAGTTAGGTTTAAGTAGTTCTTGGGGACTGATGACCTAAGATGTTAAGTCCCATAGTGCTCAGGGACATTTGAACCATTTGAACTATTTGAAACGAGACTCGTCCGACCAGGCAACACGTTTCCAGTCATCAACAGTCCACTGTCGGTGTTGGCGGGCCCAGGCGAGGCGTAAAGTACCATGTCGTACAGTCATCAAGGGTACACTAGTGGGCCTTTGGCTCCAAAAGTCCATACCGATGATGTTTCGTTGAATTCTTCGCACGCTGACACTTGTTGATGGCCCAACAGTGAAATCTGCAGCAATTTGAGAAAGGGTTCCACTTCTGCCACGTTGAACGATTCTCTTCAGTCGTTGTTGGTCCCGTTCTTGCAGGATCTTTTTCCGGTCGCATCGATGCCGGAGACTGACGTTTAACGCGTTCCTGATATTCACGGTACACTCGTGAAATGAAAGTATGGGAATATACCCACTTCATAACTACCTCGGAGATGTTGTGTACCACCGCTCGTGCAGCGACCATAACACCACGTCCTAACTCACTTAAATCTTGATAACATGCCATTGCAGCAGCAGTAACCCATCTAACAACTGTGCCAAACACTTATTGTCTTATATAGGCGTTGCCGACCGCAGTGCCATATTCTGCCTATTTACATATCTCTGTACTTGAACACGCACTTCTATATCAGTTTCTTTAGCGCTTCAGTGTGTATTGAATAAGATTAGGACTAGGCTGTAGCACTGTCTGACTCCGTCCTCAACTGCTGCTTGTTTTTCATGTTCTTCGAGTCTTATAGCCACATTCTAGTGGCTGCACAAATTGTAGTAGTTTGGTCCCTGTATTTAGTGTATCTAGAAGACTAAAAGAAGGAATCGTTTGTAGTTGTGTCGTATACTAGCTCGAGGCGTAGCGCCTCTACATCGTACCTATTCATATTGGACATTACAGCAGTGATTAGACGTGCAGTTTGAGTCACGTGCAGGACAGATGGCGTGAGATGCCGGTTTGTATGTAGTTTGTATGCGACCTGGTAGAGGTCATAGCTGACGGATAGTGTTTACGCTGCAGTCAAAATACTGTCAATTTTATGACTGAGTGGAGGTTGAATGTTATATACTGTTTTATGTAAAGTTTTTATACTATACAGTGAAGTAATTTGCCACATGACGAATGTTCGAGAATGTCGTGTATGTTAGTCATTCGTACCAGGGAATTTGTTATAAACTGTTTTGTCAATTTATGGTACTGGGGAAATGAGATTATGCTTTCGCTAAAGTAGTTTTGTTAAGAGGAAATTAATTTTATATTTGTGGGTTTTCAAAATTTATTTATTTTAATTTACTGTTCTGATTCATTGACATATTTTGATTGGTTCTGTATATATGCGCGTAATTCAGAGAGTTTGATGCTTCTTTCCGCTTGGTTATGATGTTTCTCTGCCAATCATAAATTAGCATACTCGCGTGCTTTTTGTGGAACTAGGAACTTCTTTTGTGGAGAGAGATGAGTAGAGTCGGGGATTTGATGTCATAGTGATCAGACCTACTGATATATGCTCAGTCGAAAATTATTAATAATGTGATATTTCGCTACTAAAATATTTGAAAAGTGTCACAAAGTGTGGAACGGAGTTTGATTTAAAGCACAGTGCGAAATTCGGAACATTTGGTGGCATTTAAATAACTAAATTCCATGTGGCGTGTTGCTTAGTCGCTAACGTGAACATTTTGTGACGTGAGACTGATAATAGCAACATTTCAGCGAACTGTTCTAAAATAAACAATCAGTTTGTAAACTTTCGGTGAAGAATAGTTCATAGTTATCAAAAACTGGCTACGGTTATGAATTGGGTGTGAGTGTGAATGCCCCAGACATTGTAGAGCTTCGGGTAAGGACTGGTAGTGACAAGGACAAAACAATTTTTAGTGCTACTTCTGGTTACGAGATGTACAACCGTTTCTTCTGTAGCTTTTTCCGGTTGAGAACGACATTTCAGTAACTTCACGGAGGCGTGCGTGTTGGAAGAGATTGATCAAAGGGTGACTGGAATTTTGCAACGCACCGCACCGCCGCCAGCTGATCCCCCCATTTAGTGATACAGATTGTTTGCACTGTTTGAAGTACCCAGGACTTGGCACCTCTACTCTACTGGTGACGTGATCTACTACTAGAGATCAGAGGACTAGTAGTCACACACTGTTTCATCAGCTGCAGCAAACAGTGTCTGCTCCCTCCACTGGCGGCCAGGCGGAAGGATAGCCAGAGGAGAGAAGTCGGCACACAGAAGCCGAGACAGAAGGTCGACCGGTTAGAAATCTGAAACGTTTCGGCCTTGCTGGCGACCGCAGAATCGTCTCGTGACGATTCTCAGGCTCCACCGAGCAGACACGTGTTCCGCCGCCCACGGCTGCTTAGTCAACAGCTTGTTCCTGACTGCCGTGCACTCCCAGGCACGGAGCAAGCATTCAATTCTGACGTTGTCACGGTATGTTTGTTCCTCTCTCCGTCCCGAAAGATAACATTTGTGGTGCCACAGATGCCTACGATCTTAATAATAACAATAAAATGTTTAAAATGTTTTAATGTCATAGAAATAATAAATTGTTTAATTAGAATATGATGTGTAAAATTTTATAATGTGATAATAATATTAACGTGTTTACCTCATTGCTTAGTACGTGACTTTATCATTGTTGTTGTTGTGGTCTTCGGTCCAGAGACTGTCCGGCGGCGCGGTTCCTTCCGTCCCTTTACGACGAACCTGCACCTACCTGTGAAAATTGTCTCAGCAGATCATCAGCAGGGAAGCCGAGTGAAATCTACTGTACTTCGACGTGAACCAGGCTGCAATTAAAGTCACTAATCTACGTTTCGGGAGAAAGTTTTCACACGAAATGAAAGGTTGGAAATTTTGTCCTTAATTAATATATTCTGAAACTTAGGTAAGCAAGTATCACTGCAAAGCCCGTGCTAGTCTTAACACAGTCACTCATAATCCCTTTCACTCACGTTAGTAAGTTTATGGTGTTGCATTTCTCGAAAACGTAATAGCTACAAAAATGCGGATTGTTGATTGAGAATGCTCGACAAATATTAAGTCTGTCGATACCTAATGCAGTCACAGTTTTTAGCCACCGACCTGCTCAATACACCATGCGGAATTTATGTCTTTTCTCGTCACAAAATTCACTTAAAAATTCCGAAATTTCTACACACTCATCGGAATAATTATACCGTCACTTTACACCACTTTTGATGTAAGAAACACTGCTAGATACGGCAACTTATCATTTCCATCGGAACTACTACAACACACGTCCGAACTGTTTCATGGCTAGGCTCCATCTCCTCTCTAGAATAGTCTAAGTCTTCTCTACCAGCAGAGAATGGCGCGCGAAGAATATCGCTTCAACATTGGTCAGTTTACTCAACAGCCAATAGCAAAACAACATTCTCCCGCGTCAGTCCGCGCTTTTCATCAATAACCAATCGCAAAATAGTAAACCTAACGACTGCACTTTTTACCGACGTAATTATCCACTATGCTGAAGTTTTGTTTATGCATAAAGTTAGTTATTATTGTTATTTATACCTGAATTAACTTTCCCTTTAACATAAACTTACTGTGGTGTCACCGCCAGACACCACACTTGCTAGGTGGTAGCCTTTAAATCGGCCGCGGTCCGTTAGTATACGTCGGACCCGCGTGTCGCCACTATTAGTGATTGCAGACCGAGCGCCGCCACACGGCAGGACTACAGAGACTTCCTAGCACTCGCCCCAGTGGTACAACCGACTTTGCTAGCGATGGTTCACTGACAAATTACGCTCTCATTTGCCGAGACGATAGTTAGCCTAGCCTTCAGCTACGTCATTTGCTACGACCTAGCAAGGCGCCATTACCCGTTACTATTGATGCTGTAAAACATGTACCGTCAAGAGCGATGTTCACCATTTATGGATTAAAGTTAAGTATTCCATAGCTACGTCCTTTTTTGCTAGTCTAATTTCCTTGACCTCTTCCAGACCTCACGCCAGCCTGCGTGAGCTAAAACGCGTGCCTTTCGGCTTCCTCTCAAAACCGGGTTGGCTCTCTTGCCAATCCACAACACGTACTTTACAAATCTATTCTACAAAAATCCCATTTGTCAACATCCATGCTTCTTCGAAATGTTCCCACACTAAATTCCACTACATAACTCGTAAAACAACTATCTTCATATCAACCTTAAACCACACTCACACATCATTCATACTGCTAAAACATATTTATAACATTTTGCATTCACAAAAAGACATTATAACACTTTACGGAAATACTAGAACAGTTTATGAAAAACATTCTATTACTTTAGTGCACTCTAGTGGGCACAATCGAAACTAAATCACAGTCCCCTATCCAATACTGTCCTCTATCGGCTGATACATAAACTATGTGTACGTCCAGTCTCGCGTTACCATCTGTCACTATCCAGCTCTGAGACACATTTCCCACTTAACCGCCTCCAAGGCAGGATCGGTATACGGCGCTACGCCTCAACTGGTTTGATGCAGCTCTCCATGCTACTCCTTCATCTCTGAGTAACTACTGCAATCTACATCCTTCTGAATCTGCGTAGTGCATTCATCTCTTGGTCTGCCTCTACGATTTTTACCCTCCACGCTTCCCTCCAATAATGAATTGGTGATCCCTTGATGCCTCAGAATGTCTCCTACCAACCGATCCCTTCTTTTAGTCAGGTTGCGCCACAAATTCCTGTTCTCCCCAGTTCTATTCAGTACTTCCTCATTACTTACGTGACCTACCCATCTAATCTTCAGCATTCTTCTCTAGCACCCATTTCGAAAGCTTCCACTATCTTCTTGTCTTAACTATTTATCGTCCATGTTTCACTTCCGTACATGGCTAAACTCCATTCAAATACATTCAGAAAATCCGTCCTGGCACTTAAATTTATACTCGATGTTAACACATTTGTCTTCTTCAGAAACGCTTTTCTTGCCATTTTCAGTGTACATTTTATATCCTCTCTACTTCAACTATCATCAGTTCCTTTGCTCCCCAAATAGCAAAACTCATCTACTACTTTAAGGGTCTCATTTCCTAATCTAATTCTCTCAGCATCACCTGATTTTATTATCCTTGCACTACCCTCGTTTTGCTTTTGTTATTGTTCGTCTTATATCCTCCTTTCAAGACACTGTCCATTCCGGTCAACTGCTCTTCCATGTCCTTTGCTGCCTCTGATAGAATTACAGTGTCTTTGGCAAACCTCAAAGTTTTTGTTTCTTCTGCATGGATATCATTCCCTACTCCAAATTTTTCTTTTGTACCCTTTACTGCTTGCTCAATATACAGACTGAATAGCATCGGGTATTGGCTACAACCCTGTCTCACTCCCTTCTCAACCACTGCTTCCCTTTCGTGCCCTCGGCTCTTAAAACTGCCATCTGGTTTCTGTACAAATTGTAAATAACCTTTCGCTCCCTGTATTTTAGCCTTGCTACGTTCAGAATTTGAAAGAAATTATTCCCGTCAACATTGTCAACAGTTTTCTCTAAGTCTCTAATGCTAGAAACGTAGTTTTGCCTTTCCTTAAACTATCTTCTAAGATAAGTCGTAGGATCAGTATTGCCTCTCGTGTTCATTTCTACGGAATCCAAACTGGTGTGCCCCGAGGTTGGCTTCTACCAGTTTATCCATTCGTCTGTAAAGAATTCGTGTTAGTATTTTGTAGTCGTGACTTATTAAACTGATAGCTCCGTAATTTTCACTCCTGTCGATACCTGCTTTCTTTGGTCTTTAGCATAGCTTCCAAGAAATTGAAATTCAGAGAAATACATCGTATCGTTCAAAAGTTTCAGAAATGCTTGTGTCATGCAGTTAATTTAATAATTACAACAAGAACAAACTCTCACAACCCTTACGTCCTAATTTATATAAAATCGAAGTGTGTGGATATTAGCAGTACGCTTGTGAGAGCCTGTGAATGAGGAGAATGGTGTTTCCGTCGGTCATTTCGTCTAAGAATGAGAATCCAGATTTCCTGCGTCCCCTCACCCCCCCCCCCCCATCTTAGTGTACGGCTTTACTGCTTTTCCCTTCCCCCCCCCCCCCCCCCCGCCCCATCTTAGTGTACGGCTTTACTGCTTTTCCCTTTCTTTCTTGTGTTACACTTCTTCATATGTGTCGCAGGTTCTACCTGTGTTGGATTCGTTGTTGACACCAGTTACGGTCAGCCAGTGACTGTGCGCCGTTTCCTTCCTGGTATCTTAGCTGGAAGCAGTCACTTCGGAACAGAAACTCGTAGGCTGGCCGGACAAAACAATAGTTATCCCAGAGCGCACGAACAGTTCTGAATCAAAATCGCTTCCAAATCCGACAGGAATCGCTGCAGGCAGTGAACGGAGGTCCGTCCCAGCCTGTTGGCGACAGAAAAAATTGCGACGGCAACTGCATGCCGTGAACATTTGGAGTCGGCCACCTCGCAAGAGTCGGGGTGGCCGAGCGGTTCTAGGCGCTACAGTCTGCAAGCGCGCGACCGCTACTGTCGCAGGTTCGAATCCTGCCTCGGGCATGGATGTGTGTGATGTCCTTAGGTTAGTTATGTTTAAGTAGTTCTAAGTTCTAGGGTACTGATGACCTCCCAAGTTAAGTCCCATAGTGCTCAGAGCCATTTGAACCACTTCTGAACCTCGAAAGAGGCCATTGCTCACACAGGCATATAATGAAGGCAACAGCAAAGTTCTCGGGGCTGGAAGAATAAGTGACTGGTTTTCTGAAGATTCCCCCACTCTACTACATCTGGATTAGCCAGAAAAATCAACTGGCTTGACGCCCAGTAAATATTTGTGTGACCCACTGGAGCAGGGGGTGAAACGGTGACATAAGCATCCCCGCGATTTGGTGGAACTGGGCCGCCGAAACCTCAGCGAGTGGCTTAGCCTGGAAGCGATATACCTGCACAACGTTGCGGACTCCCTTCCTGACCGAATCCAGGGGGTTATTAGGTCCAGCGGCCGAATTGCAAGGTATTAAATATAAATATAGTTTTTAATAGATTTGGAAAATTCTAGAGTCTCATACACCTGTAAGTATGATTTGTGTGCTGTGCAAAATTCGTAGAAGGATCTCTCTTACTTATGAATAAAAGTGTACCTACAGCAACAAATGCAGCCAAAAGTGAGTGAAAAAATGATGAAATTTCACATGTAAAAAAATTCATTTTGTTACGTTTTCAAAGTTCCACTGCTATGAGTGTAAATCCTGAATCCTTCCTGGTTTTATTAATTTATTTATAAAAGTATAAACAGCGGAGATTAAAATGTCCTTTGGTGCCTCTCCTGCTCGAAGTTGGCACATTTGACGTCCTATCCTCCTTACAATAGCCCAGGTGTGGTGGTACAAGCTCTTCCGTAATGCCCACGTTAGCCTCACTGCTGGAGAAGTACCAGTCCCGCTATGTGCACCACTCTGGTCACTAGGTACTGACTGACTCTGAGCTAGAAGCTGAGCTAACTGCGACCGAAGACTCGCACTCAGTGACTCGCTGGATGACTGACTGCGGCCTCCGGTCCGCGGTGGCGATCTAAATACTGGCGGCCGAGAGGGCGTTGGCGGCATGTTGCCTGCGAGTCTATCTTTGGTCTCTCTCCTGACAGGCACGCTACTTTCCCTACCATCGATCTTTTCACAGCCTCTTTGCCAGCCGAAGTGCTGACGCCAGCTTACACCAGCACCATTTGCACAAAAATATCTGGATACATGTTGGTGGGCATTAATAGGGGCTATTTCCACCCTTCACCTTTATGACAGCTTCAGATCTGCTACAAACACTTACAACAATATGCCTGAAGGTCTGTGGAGCAATAGCATCCCATTCTTTCTCAAGAGATGAATCAGAAGAAGGCAGTGATGTCAGATGCCGTGGTATGAAGTGGACACTCTACATCATCCCAAATGTGTTCCATTGAGTTCAGGTCATGACTCTGGACAGGTCAATGCATTTCAGGAAGGTTTATTGTCCACAGACCATTGTCTAACAGATGCTGATGTATGACAGGGTGCATTGTCAGGCTGATATGTGAAAGAATGATCGTCTCCGAACTGTTCCTGCAGTGTAAGTGGTACAGAATACTATAGAATGTGTTCATATCTTTCTGAATTTAAGTGTTTTCTTAAGTGCAATAACAAGAACCCACCCTATCCACGGAAAAAACCCATAATGCAACACCACCTCCTATGTACTTCACTATTGGCGCTACACATGAGTGGAAATGAGGTTCAACATGAACTCATCAAACCCAACCCCTTCCGCCTGACTGCTCCGCGAATAGCGTAATTCATCACTTCAGATTAATCAATTTCGGTCACCCAGTGTCCATTGGTGCCACTCTTCACAGCACCTCAAGTGTCTATGCAGGAATGTGTGGCTTTTGAAGAGCTACCCGCCCGTTGTACCCCATTATTTTTAACTCACTACGCACAGTCATGGCGCCACCTGGACTGTTGGTTGCACTTTGGAATTCACTAGCCATTCTTTTCGCTGATTTCATGCGATGTTTTGTAACCACCATACGCAAAGCTCGGCAATCCCTGTTCGTCAGTATACAGTGCTTTCCTGGTCTTGGTTTAGCAGTGATTGCACCATCACATATCTACTTAACAATGACATACCAATAGTCAGCTTGGGCAGCTGTACAAGAGTTGAAACGTCAATCACGATTGCGACACCCAGTAACTAGATCACGGTCCTGACACTTTCTTGACCTACCTATTCTGCTGTCACTACTTCCCTACTGACAGAACAATACTCCTTATTCCTTTTAACCTAACAGACTATCTCCTGGTACATTTAGTGCTCAATTTCTTATTTCGTAGGGGTTTACAATACTTCTGACCAGATAGTGTAGCTTGTAATTTCTAGGCTATTTGCTCATTTTAGAGCCTCTCTGCTTTCATGCTTCTTGATGAAAGGAATCTGAGAAATTCAAAAATGAATACGTGTATAAAAAGCATCTCTTCTGCCGAAGGGGTTTTTGGGGAACTCACAGCCATTACATCCCACACCCATCCTGCTCCTGCGTGTACGCTATTACTCTGTAGTTCACGCTCAAGTGCTTAGCAGAGGGTTTATAGTATCGCTTTCAGACCATTTCTGTACGGCCTCAGTCTGGAATAGTTGTGTAAAAAATGAAGGTTTAAGTTTTTTTGTGCTAGTTTGAACTATCATATTTCATTGTGATGACGCCCCGTTTAATTGGCTTGACGGTTTGCACGTCCACTCTTCTGTTTATGGCCTGCGGGTCATTGGTCTTTCTCTTACGTAATAAATATTATTATATTTCAACCAACTCAGTACACCATCATCGGGCCTTAACTGACACCTGAATCCCAATCGTATACACGACCCCATCAGTGGCCAACACCTAGTTGATATTTGGACAACATGGTTGTGGATTAACAGCGATTGATATAAAATTAAGTAAAATTAAGTTAGTATTAAGAGAACAGTCTTAATCGCGATTGAGACTGTTTTCATACTACTAACCTAATTGATAGTTGAAGACACAATATCTGTTTTACAGTGTTCTATGGAAGCCAGTTCACAGATGTTGGCCACTGATGGGATCGTGTATACGATTGGAATCTCCCCCCCCCCCCTCCTCCCCCCCCCCCCTCAGTGTCAGTTAAGGCCTGCTGGTGGTGTATTAATCACCGAAACAAGTTGCATTGTTATTTTATTACATTAAAACGATGGCTCTAGGTGTTTCATTTTTTTACGTAAATGTCTTGACAATCCTAGCAGGAATTTTTAGTCGAAATTACGTGAAAAGTATTCGCTGCAGTACAGACGCCTTTCACTGGATGATTTCCATGCCCCTCTTTACTGAAAACAGAACACGGGATGCCCTTCTCTGAACTTTTTCGATGCCTTCTGTCAATCCTACCTGTTAAGGATTCCGCACTGCAGAGAAATAATCTAAAAGAACACGAACAATGGTAGTGCAAGCACCTTCTTCAGTGAATTTGTTGAACTTCCAAAGTGTCCTGAAAATAAAATTCAGTCCTTGGTTCGTCTTATGTGCAGAACATTTCAGTTGTCCATAACGGTAGTCCCTAGATACGTACTTGACTCAACAACCTCTAACTCTGTGTCATTTGAAGAGTGGAAGCAGAAAACTATGTAAGTGCCAAATCTCAAATTTGTCAGGAGAATCAAAAAACAATGTATCCCAACTTGCTTGCATCAAAAATTGAGAAAGTTTGTAATATCACAGACTGCTTTGCCCGCCTCATCACTGCAAAACCTAAAGAGACAAATTAGAAAATAAATCATTTATTAAGAACTTTTTAAGTGCCACAACAGGGAACTCTCTGGCTGTAAGTGACAATAAGAAAATTTTGTTCCAAGTGCCACTAACACAGAGGAACTACAGCTCATTTGTGATAATAGAAGTACAGAAACACGGCAGCTATATCTTACCTAGTACAAATTTAGCCAACAAAAACCTGCAAGGCGTTCACCATCCTCTGGAGCAACTGTAATTTCGATGTATTGCTCACGCGCTGCTTGCGACAGAAAATATCTTTGCTGCAATAGAGTCGCAGGTCAGAGCAGTCTCGGCAGTTGTTGCAGTCGCTCGCTGCTGCAGTGCAGTTGTAGTCTGTCGCTTGTACAGCGCAATTCATAGCCATGTACTGTAAGGAAAATTTTATTACTTTTATTGGCATGCGTGTAGTTAAGTCACTTGTCTGAGATGTTAATATGAATTTGTTTCAATCTTTTTGTGAGTCGTCAGCACCAGTTGACCCAAATTAGTAATATTCAATTTTTCATATTATGGATTACAAAAAAGTGGCTCTGAGCACTATGGGACTTAACTTCTGAGGTCATCAGTCCCCTAGAACTTAGAACTACTTAAACCTAACTAACCTAAGGACATCACACACATCCATGCCCGAGGCAGGATTCGAACCTGCGACTGTAGCGGTCTCGCGGATCCAGACTGTAGCGCCTAGAACCGCTCGGCCACTCCGGCCGGATAATGGATTACAGATCTTTATTGGTAATGTAAAGGATTTTCAGAATATAATTTTTACCAGTCTACAAAAAGGAAGGAATAATTTTGCCTTAAGTCATTGTCAGTCCCGACCCAGTCATTTATTTAAATTTAAATATTTCAGAAATTTTCTCAGATCATAGTTATGTGTTCTTTAATAATCAAACGACCAGCTGTGAAGCTATTTCGGTAAGCAAAGTCAGTTTTTCTAATAATTCGGATCTCCGACAAATGTTGTCCAGTATTAGTAGATAGGCCAGCATTGCACTAAGCTGTGCCATTCACCAGCAGATATATAGACAGCGTTATCCGGCGACACCATCATGAGGTAAGAATTTTTCAGTTTATTCAGATTGATTTCACAGGGTCATGGCGTAGGGCTGCTTACGTCAAAATTTATCAGTTTTCATGAGTTAAGATATAAAAATGTATCATTTTTATTTTTCATGCGGGAAGGTTACAAACCATTATTGACTTCTTTTGCATTTTTTCAAGAGAATAACAAAACTGAATTCTTGAAAACCTCTCTTAGTATTGACACCTCTTTCTTCACATCTTCATTGTTGGGATCAGAGTTGCAATTTTTACTGTAAAACGCCCTGTGCTGTTGAGGAAGTGGTGGCAACAGTGTCATCAGGTCTTTCCGTTTTGCAACTTACAAATATGGCTTATCTTTCAAAGTTCAGCATGGCGTGCAGCTGTCATTGTCTTTCCTCTTTTGAACACACTAACATTTTTACCATTCTTCTGTTTCAGAGTAAGAGACCTAGACGTCGAGTTACCATGATCTTTGGGAATTTTTTTGTATATCTGTATTTGATGTAATCACACTTACTCTGATATTGCACATATTTTACTATGTGGCAAATTAGTTGTATACACTTATTCATTACCTAACTTCTGGTATAATATTAGGTATGTATTTATTTATTTTATTTATTTATTGTTCCGTGGGACCAAATTAAGGAGAAGTCTCCATGGTCATGGAATGAGTCAATACATGAAATTGTAGCACGATAGTAGAAACAGATCAAATTAAATATAAGAAACATATTCAGGCGACAAGTTGTAAGTTTAAATAAAGAAAATCAACAACGTAACACTGGAATTTGCTTAATTTTTCAGCTCTTCCAGGAACTCATCGACAGAATAGAAGGAGTGAGCCATGAGGAAACTCTTCAGTTTAGACTTAAACGTGTTTGGGCTACTGCTAAGATTTTTGAGTTCTTGTAGTAGCTCATTGAAAATGGATGCAGCAGAATACTGCACTCCTTCCTGCACAAGAGTCAAGGAAGTGCATTCCACATGCAGATTTGATTTCTGCCTAGTATTAACCGAGTGAAAGCTGCTAACTCTTGGGAATAAGCTAATATTGCTAACAACAAACGACATTAGAGAAAATATATACTGTAACGGCGTAATTGTAATACTTCGAGCTTTCGTTGCAGGCTGGCATATTGCACTGCGGCTATGAGTAGCTTGAAAGCTATCCAACGATACTTTCACTGTAGAGATATGATAAATACTTTTTCGTCCTTAATTTCACAACTGTCAGTGCACTTTCCTATTTTTTATTGTGACTATCATCTAATATAAATGTCGCATCGAAGAGTCATTACCACCAGTAACTTTCTTTCTACATTATTTGAAATTCGGATATATGCTTATTTTGCAGCATATCGGTAACCTGTGTTTGCCACGTTCTTCAGTGTTATTCGTCGTATTCCGCAATGACACCCGTTTTCAGAACCAAACCATTATCAACTCCTGGTTCCCGATGGACTTTCCGCTACAGCACTGCCACAGTCTCGGTAGGTAGCTGCTTACCACCGTTTCCACCGTCTTCAGTCCATATCAATTTTTAGCGCACCTGTACAGTTTGTGAACATTTACGAGATTAGCGCTTACTCGGCCGAAGCGATGACATTCCCAAGTCACACCTACGATCCGTTAGTTGCAGGTTTCATTCATGCAACTTGTTCCTGACGTTAAAATATAAATTTTACTGTTAAATACATAACAGAGGAATCTGAAATTCGGAAATTTGTGTAAGTTCCTATGGGACCAAACTAATGAGGTCATCGGTCCCTAGGCTTACACACTACTTAATGTAATTTAAACTAGCTTACGCTATGACAATACATACACCCTTGCCCGAGGGAGAACTCGAACCTCCGACAGAGGAAACTGAAACCATTAAACTAGGTGTAATGGAATCTGTGCATTTTTTTACCAAGAATTTGTGTACACGTCGTGATAACATAAGAGAAAATTCACTTGGTTTGCATTTCGGGTCAGCCCAGAAGATTTTTCGTGATGACGTCGGCACAGAATAATAACAAGTACTTCATTTTAATGTCTAATTTAATTCCCAAACTATTGAATAAAGGTCGACATGAGGTTCTCAAATTTACACCACATATAGTTCGAATAGCCCGTTTTTGAGCCAAAAATACCCTTTTTGAATCAGAAGAATTAACCCCTAAAAATAATAGCATACGACATAAGCGTGTGAAAATATGCGAAGTAGACTACTTTTCGTGTTGAAATGTCACTCATTTCAGATACTGTTCTAATGGTAAATAAAGCAGCATTTAGTTTCTGAACAAGATCCTGAATATGGGCTTTCCGCAACAGCTTACTATCTATCCGAACGCCTAGGAACTTGAACTGTTCCGTTTCGCTTATAATATGCCCATTCTGTCTGATCAAAATATCGGTTCTTGTTGAATTGCGAGTTAGAAACTGTAAAAACTGAGTCTTACTGTGATTTATCATCAAATTATTTTCCACAAGCCACGAACTTATTTCATGAACTACATTATTTGATACTGTTTCAATATTACACACAAGATCCTTCACTACCAAGCTGGTGTCATCAGCAAACAGAAATATTTTTGAATACTAGAAGGCATATCATTTATATAAATAAGAAACAGCAGTGGCCCCAGCACCGACACTTGGGGAACGCCCCACCAGTGCCCCATTGTGACTAAACATCACTACCACTCTCAATATTGCGGTGAATTACCTCCTGCTTTCTGTTCTTAAAGTAAGAGGCGAACCAATTGTAAGCTACTCCGCTTACTCCATAATGGTCCAACTTCTGCAGTAACATTTTGTGGTCAACACAGTCAAAAGCCTTCGTTAAATAAAAGAAAACACCTAGTGTTCGCAACCTTTTATTTAATCCGCCCAAAATCTCACAGAGAAAAGAGAATTTATTACACTGAACTTATTTTTTTGTTACAGGATTATGTGTTCCCCTTTCCTGACGTTATGTCAATTGAACACTGTAGTGCGGTACATGTTATCGGCATACTTCATATAACTGATGTCCTTCCTTGTCCTACATATGACACCTGGACCTCGAACTACTATGATATTTTATGGCTGTTTTCTAATATCTATACTATGCAATCACAGTCACTTTGACATTTTACTTACATCACTATATTGCACATTATTTGTATGCACTTATTCATTACTTAAATTCTGGTCTTATACCAGATGTTTATTACACCAAGACTTCGAGCACTGTGGTACGTTAGCACCCAGTCTTCGAGCACCATGCTGCGTCAGCACGTGTACCTTGTATTCTACTGAAATGTGTCTATAATACTATAATTTGTGTACGGCATTTTAAGGACGCCGTTTTTAGATGTTCCTCTTTGTCGCCATATTGTCATATGTACTTCGTCCAGTGCTTCTATGTTCTTGTCAGCTAGGCCTCGAACGATCGTATGTAAGCTTATTCAATGGTGATATAGTTTCCACACTGCAGTTGCCTTATAAGTGTTTTGTCTCTATAACATTTTAGTTGAATTTTTTTTAATTAATAAGAAATTTTGTTATTCCAATAGATTCTCGTATGGATTTCTTGTATTATATAACTACATACCACAGTGAAGAGCCAAAGAAACTGGTAGACCAGCCTAACATCGTGTGGGGCCCCCGCGAGCACGCAGAAGTGCCGCAACACGACATGGCACGGACTCGACTTATGTCTGAAGTAGTGCTGGAATGAACTGACACCATCAGTCCTGCAGGGCTGTCCATGTATCCGTAAGAGTACGAGAGGATGGAGATCTCTTCCGAACAGAACGTTGAAAGTCATCCCAGATATGGTCAATAATGTTCATGTCTGGGAAGTTTGGTGGCAGGCGGAAATGTTTAAATTCAGAAGGGTGTTCCTGTAGCCACTCTGTTGCAATTCTGGACGTGTGGAGTGTCGCATCGTCCAGCTGGAATTGCCCAAGTCTGTCGGAATGCACAACGGACATGAATCGATGCAGGTGATCAGACAGAATGTTTACGTACGTGTCACCTGTCAGAGCCGTTTCTAGACGTATCAGGGGTCCCATATCACTCCAACTACACACTGCCCACACTATTACAGAGCCTCCACCAGCTTGAACAATCCCCTGCTGACATGCAGGGTTCATGGATTCGTGAGGTTGTCTCCAAACAAGTACACGTCCAGCCGCTCGATACAATATGAAAGGAGACTCATCCGACCAGGCAACATATTTCCAGTCATCAACAGTCCAGTGTCTGTGTTGACGTGCCCAGGCTACGCGTTAAGTTTTGCGTCGTGCAGTCATCAAGGGTACACGAGTGGGTATTCGGCTCCGAAAGCCCATATCAATGATGTTTCGTTGAATGGTTCGCAATCTGACACTTGTTGATGGCCCAGCATTGATTTCTGCAGCAATTTGCGGAAGGGATACATTTCTATCACGTTGAACGATTCTCTTCAATCATCGTTGGTCCCGTTCTTGCAAGATCTTTTTCCGGCCGCAGCGATGTCGGAGGTTCGATGTTTCACCGGATCCCTGGTATTCACGGTACACTCGTGAAATGGTCGTGCGGGAAAATCCCCACTTCATCGTTACCTCGGAGATGATGTGTCCCATCGCTCGTGCGCCGACTATAACGCCACGTTCAGCCTCGTGTGTCGTGAAGTCGTAGTGGAGAGTGCTTATTGAGAAGTAGCAGTAGGCAGTGCTTGTTGAGATGTAGCAGTGGTGAGTCGCTGTTGAGAAGTTCCCATGGAGAGTGCTTGTTCAGAAGTTGTGGTGGTTAGTGCTTTGCTGAGAGGATGTTGATAGCTGTACTTTTTGAGGCCATGTCGTGTGCAGTTGTTTTGATGGGCTAGACAGCAGATGTTGTTCGAATGGAGATGTTGTAATAACCAGAGTGTATTTTTCGTCAATATATATGAAGGTAAAAAACATTTTTTTTATTTTTTTAAATTTCCTAATTAACAATGTCTCTTGGTCACAGGTTCAGTCAACAAAGCATCTGGCTTGTGTTCATGTATTAGAGTGTAATTCTGGTTTCTATGTGCAATTATAGTATTTCTGGTTTTTTTTAATTACTTCAGTATAAATGGTGTTTAAAATATCTGGTCTTATTGAGGAAAAACCGTGCCAGATGTGTGCGTTGAATCACAATTCCACACACAGAACAGTTACACTTGTGCTTTGTTGTTTCGTAGCTTTTATAGTTGCTGGGGACTTAATTAATTAATTGTGGTAACAGAAATTTCCTTTCATTCTTTGTCGTTATTCTATGCAGTCAGATTGCGTACTAATACCAGTCAGGGCCAACCGTTTACGAGACTACGTAACCGGACAGACAGCGACTAAAAAATTAAAAATATTTGCGTTGTAAATATATAATTAAGCCCCCATGCAGTTTATACCAGTTTGTTTGGCGCTTCACTGTAGAATGTATACAGGGTGTTACTAAAAGGTACGGCCAAACTTTCAGGAAACATTCCTCACACATAAATAAAGAAAAGATGTTATGTGGACATGTGTCCGGAAACGCTTAATTTCCATGTTAAGAGCTCATTTTAGTTTCGTCTACCTACGCCCAATTGAGCACGTTATCATGATTTCATACGGGATACTCTACCTGTGCTGCTAGAGCATGTGCCTTTACAAGTACGGCACAACATGTGGTTCGTGCACCATGGAGCTCCTGCACATTTCAGTCGAAGTGTTCGTACGCTTCTCGACAGCAGATTCGGTGACCGACGGATTGGTAGAGGCGGACCAATTCCATGGCCTCCACGCTCTCCTGACCTCAACCCTCTTGACTTTCATTAATGGGGGCATTTGAAAGCTCTCGTCTGCACAACCCCGGTACCAAATGTAGAGACTCTTCGTGCTCGTATTGTGGACGGCTGTGATACAATACGCCATTCTCCAGGGCTGCATCAGCGCATCAGGGATTCCGTGCGACGGAGGGTGGATGCACGTATCCTTGCTAACGGAGGACATTTTGAACATTTCCTATAACAAAGTGTTTGAAGTCACGCTGGAACGTTCTGCTGCTGTGAGTTTCCATTCCATGATTAATGTGATTTGAAGAGAAGTAATAAAATGAGCTCTAACATGGAAAGTAAGCGTTTCCGGGCACATGTCCACATAACATATTTTCTTTCTTTGTGTGTGAGGAATGTTTCCTGAAGGTTTGGCCGCACCTTTTAGTAACACCCTGTATATTGCATTGTTTGTCGTCTCTTTGGATGTAACTACTTCTTTATTCGTCATACACTCTGGTGGCAAAATAGCGATGCGCACATACAAAGATGGCAGCAGTGCATTGGCGGAGCTGCCTTTTGTACTCAGGTGATTCATTTGGGAAGATTTCAGACGTGGCTGGGGCGGCACAACGGGAATTAACAGACTTTGTACTTTAGATGGTCGGTGGAGCATTCCATTTCGGAAATCGTTAGGGAATTCAATATTCCGGCCTCCACGGTGTCAAGAGTGTGCCGAGAATACCAAATTTCAGGCTTTACCTGTCACTAAGGACATCGTAATGGCCGACGGCCTTCACTTAACGACCGAGAAATGAGGTGAAACTTGCTGGCAGATTAGAACTGTGTGCTGGACCTAGACTAGAACTCGGGACCTTTCCTTTCGCGGGCAAGTGCTCTACCAACTGAGCTACCCAAGCACGACTCACGCCCCGTCCTCACAGCTTTTACTTCTGCCAGCACCTCGTCTCCTACCTTCCAAACTTTACAGAAGCTCTCCTGCGAACCTTGCAGAACTAGCACTCCTGAAAGAAAGGGTATGAGGTGTTTGCATAGAGTTGTCAGTCTAGCAGACAAGCAACACTGCGTGAAATAACTGCAGAAATCAATGTGGGAGGTACGACGAATGT
Organism: Schistocerca piceifrons; assembly: GCF_021461385.2. Classification (NCBI taxonomy): domain Eukaryota; kingdom Metazoa; phylum Arthropoda; class Insecta; order Orthoptera; family Acrididae; genus Schistocerca; species Schistocerca piceifrons. The sequence continues at coordinate 853,483,604 of NC_060140.1, read as the reverse complement.
ATCCGTTAGGGCAGTGCGGCGAAATTTGGCGTTACTGGGCTATGGCAGCAAACGACAGACGCGAAAAATATGTGTGAGTTCTTAAGGGACCAAACTGCTGAGGTCATCGGTCCCTAGACTTACACACTACTTAAACTAACTTATTCTAAGGACAACACACACACCCATGCCCGAGGGAGGACCCGAACCTCCGGCGGTAGGGGCCGCGCAGCCCGTGACATGACGCCTTTAGACAGCGCGGCCACTCCGCGCGGCGACAGACGCGAGTGAGTGCATTCGCTAACAGCACAGCATCACCTGCAGTGCCTCTCCTGGGTTCGTGACCATATCGGTTGGGACTCTGACGACTGGAAAAACCGTCATCTGGTCAGATGAGTCCCGATTTCAGTTGCTAAGGGCTGATGGTAGGGTTAGAATGCGACACATTCTCCATGAAGCCACGGATCTAAGCTATCAACAGGGCACTGTGCAAACTTGTGGTAGCTCCGCAATTGTATTGGCTGTATTTACATGGAATTGACTGGCTCCTGTGGTCCAACTGAACCAAGTTGAATGGCTTGGAGAAAGTCTCCTGTTCTTGAGTCTTTTGTCCACCTGTTACTGATTTCTGCAGACCAGGAACAGTATATCACTAACAGCAAATGGATCTCTTTCTGTACCATCAGTGAGAGGTTAGAACAGGCCTGCAAAACCGGTATCTCTACCTATGGAGAAGGGGAGGGGGAGAGAGAACGAGGAGAGGAGGTAGGAGGGAAAGTAAGACTGGTTCTAAGCTGTTGGTCTGTATCCACACATTGAGGTGAACACGTGCAGTTGATGCACTATCTTTTGGCGGTTTTGCGGTAGTTGCGTTATTAAAATGATTCTTCTCAATTCCCAGCGTGGTTGTTGCATTATGATCGATTGTTTACCAGTGGAGGTTTTTTCATGACAATTTCGATGTGTAATTAGAGCAGTGGAGCATTTTCCATTAGTTGTGGTAGTGTGTATTGGCCTTCCTAAACTTTAGTGATGGTTTGCTGTCCTATCCCTCCTTAACATCTATAGGTGTAGAAGTTCATCAGCAGCTACGCAGTTGCAGCTTAGTAGGATAAAGTTCTTCAGGCAGCAGCTGTAGGGCAGTTCCCTGCCAATGTCAAACGGTATTTTGGACTAGAGCACACAGCAATGTGAACATATACACACACGCGATCGGAAAGGGGAACGAAACCTGTTTCAAGCACCTTCAGCTCCATACACCGAGGCAAGCACCTCTGGTTCATTCAGTTTGGGGTTGTGGAATAGGACAAAGTTGTACCCTGCACTGTGACTTGACTGGCCATTTCAAAACTAATACACAGCTCCAGCACAGGCAGTAGTCTCTATGAGCTGTAAAATGCATCCTCAGTCCATCCTGCTGCATCACCATCATTTGCTGAAAAGTATTCCCCCTAATTTCATCCATTATCACCTCTTTGCATTCCTCACATAGGAGGCTATGGACTAATTCATCTGTAGTTTGCTTATACTTAATGCACTTATTAAGCTCGTCTCTGTCCAACATCAACATCTCGTCAGTTGAACACAGTTCCCACCAAAACCAAATAAATAAATAAACACCTTACTCCATCCTCTCCAGCAGCTCAGCACAGACTGAATCTTTTTCCAATCAGTTGTAAACAGTAGTGTTTATACGAATTTCAAGCAGCAGTGCTCTAGAGTAATTGTCAGTTTGGTTTCCCCACAAAAATTTAGGGAATTCCTCCAGCAGGATAATACACATATAAATAAATCAATATGATTCCCAAGACAGTACCTTACGTCCTTCTCCTCCAGCAGCTCAGCATACACTCAGTCTTTTCCCGTCAATTCACAGGTAGGCGAGGGGAGGGGAAGTGGGGGAGAAGGAGGAGTAGTGGTGGTGATGTTAACAATGTGATATTGCCACATCTACTCTCCATGGAGAGAAGGTGGTGTGACCAACCAGGGAGAGCCACCATCTTGAATAAATGTGGCAACACTGCAGACCGGCGTTACTTCTGCTTTATTCCCCTCCTACTCACTATGACATACAAGTATGATGAGAAAGTGCCACCATGGGACAGACCCATCAGCCAAAACAGTCAAATTATCCTTGGCAATAATGCGACCTTGCAAAGTGAATTTTGGGCCCATGGAACACCACGATGTGGCTGCCCAAAACGTCACCGAGTACCGTCCATGCTTCACTTTCAGGACGTAAATTCGGCCAGAATTTGGCAAACTGTAAAACAAGACCCACCCAACCAAATTACTTTCTTTATTGCTCCATAGTCCACGTTTCATGGCCTCGGCACCACGTTTTCCTGCTGCGGACGTTTGAATCACGGATGAGTGGTTTTGGGATTCCAGCTCCCCCTTCAGTTCACTGCTTATGGAACTCGTTTTGTGTTCTTGTAGTGTTGTAGCGGCACCACCGTTTAAGATAGGAAAGTTAGATTCGGTGCAATATTTCTGAGCCCACAAGTTACAGCCAGGTATGGGCCTACTGGCAGTTAGCTATGCTTACCATCAGTTGTGAAGAACCACAGGGCCATAGAACCGCTGAAAAGAGTAAATGCAGCGGTTTGCATGGGGCAAGTTACAGGCAGAACGGGCCACTGGCTCAACCTAAGTGTTATGAGTATGTGATTCGGAGTGGCGTGTTAGCAAAACAGAGGCACACAGCTGCATATAAATAGGTTCCAGTTTTCTAACGAGAGGAATTCAAGTGTGGCACCTCTCCTGGACGACAGGGCGTGTCACACCACTGGCTACACGCAGCAGCAGATGGGGCGCCAGCATTCCACTTCATGGCAGGTCGCTGGTTCGACCCTCTGAGGTCAGCGTGGGGTCCATAGTCAACCAGCGGCAGGCCAATTGACGGCTCGCTATTGCGGGCAGTCTTGTTGGCTCCCAACACACGACAGAGGTATCCCAAGGCGAGGGCCGCAGATTTGGCTGTCGGATTGCAGGCGCTTGTTGTCGCTGCGACATTAACCACAGTGGCGAAGAAGCACGCAGCGGGCCACTCTGCGGCTCCCATCGAGCGGCGCTGAGTCAGCTGCCAGATCATCCTGACGTCATCAAAACACTGCGGCTGTACACGGCTGGCAGGCTGCAGGTATCCCTTCCACGCCAAGCTGTTTTGCAGACAGCGGAGTGGCGTCCTCGGCACCGTGGGACCCTGTGACGTAGGCAGAGAGGAACGTGGCACTGTAGCTGGGAATAATAAAACACTTGAAGGTCATGGCCGAGTTTTAATACGGCGCATCCTGACAGTTTCCATTCCACGTCCAACATTCCTCCACCGCACACCAACATCTACATTTGGCAGTGACGGCTACAGTGCTGACAAGGTTTGCGAGTGCGACATTCAGTTCTGCAGGGACTTTTGTAGATGTCGTCCATTTATTTTTCCTAACATTCCTCTTCAGTGACCGTCTGTCACAATGACTCACGGATTCGCCAGTTTGTTGGTAGCTTTGTGGAGGTATGTGGCATTAGATGTCTGTGCACAGGACATGTAAGTCGCGTAAATAACGGGCTGCTGACTTGCTTACGCGGTGATGGCGCCCGATAGCGACCCACATCGGTTCCGTAGTAGTTACACAACCGAGAATTTGGTAGCCGATGCATGAACGTGAGTTCACTGTAATGCTACTCAGTCTACTGTAGCATGGTTCTGGCTCCGAGACACTGGCAATTATACTGCTGAAAAATGACATAAAGATATCAAGCGTAAAGGGATGCAGATGGTTCGCAGCAGTCAGCGTGTCTTCGATTACTACCCCAGATCACACGCAAGCGCAGGAGAACGTCTCCCATAGCGTGATACAGCTCCCACCAGCCTGCGTCTGTGTTGCGCTTCACTTTTCGAGTCACCGTTCACCTCGATAATGGCATATGTGGAGACGACCATCGACCTAGCGTAGCAAAAACGTGATTTACCAGAACAGTCGACACGTTTCCATTGACTGACGGTCGAATCCGGATCGTCCCGTGCCCACTGCAATCGTAACTGACGACGTCGTCAGGCCAACATGTGAGGGGAGGCGTGCTGCAGAGCTCCATGTTCAACAATGTAAGATTAACAGTGTGCTCCGAAACATTTGTGCGTGCACCAGCACTGTTCGGAGACGCCACAGATCACCATCTATCCGATTTTACAGGGCAGGCATCCACAAAACGCCTCGTTCTGTGAGGAATCGTGGACGTCCAACCATTTATGTGGCTAGTGGTAGTTACACTGTCCACGTACCTCTTTCCGTAGGAGCTCACCACAGTACATTTACATCTACACGTATATTCCGCAAATCGCACTTAAGTGCCTGGCAGAGGGTTCATCGAACCACCTTCACAGTAATTCTCTATTACACCACTCTCGAACGGCGCGCGGAGGAAACGAACACCTATTGCGAGGTGCCGGGGCTAGCAGTGCATTTATCACTAAATTCTTCTCGAATCTTCATATGGAAATGATGCTCTCAGCCCCCCCCCCCTTTTCTAACTCCTACTTTTGCTGTTGCACATGGATTAAGAAGAAACGCGAACTGACTGTAATCGACCCTGCAAGTGGAGTAGAAAAGAGTTTGGCACCTGCAATAATTTAATTGGAAAGAAATTAAGGAAAGTTTCATTAACGTAGTGAGAAATGAAAGGGTTGCTCTACCGATTAATAGTTCTGTCCAAAATAACAATTTGATTTGTTATGACTAAACTCAAAATAATAAACAAAACACACGAAACATTTACAATACCTCAAGTTGGATACACAAATAAATGCTGTGAAGGTGAAGTTGTCCATAAACTAGATTGTGACATTTATGACCAAGTGGTATGTGTAACCAATTCCTTGCAACTCAAATCTTACGAGAAACATCCAGCCAACCCAACATTAATTGCTGCTACGGTAGTGATAACTCAGACAATGAACACCCAAGACAGAACAAAGTTAGAAAAGACGAACAGGCGCGCTCTGCTGAGCTCTGATTAATACAGAGCAAATTCCCTAATCTGCTGGTGCTGCGGACATACATTACCAAGCTGTGTTCTTAACTGCAAGGACACGATCTGGCGTACCGGAAGCGTTGGCTGGTTGCTTCGGCGTCCCGTCGTGGTGATGATAATGTCGCGAGTATAGCCCGAAACAAATTGTCCTGGTCTGGTTGTTTCAGACTAAAGACTTCCTATCAATACAAATGCGCCTCTGAGGGAGACGAAGAAGGCTCGCCACACAATCACTGACGGTACAATGATTGATTTTAACAAGCGAAGTCACACAGTAACTCCAATACATTCAACTTTAGCCAAAACTGCTCAAGACAGACAACATAGGCCGCTTGTACGCAGAACGCTCAATTGCCAACTATACTCGGAAAGTTACGTTGAAGTCGAAACTTCAGCAACTTCATCAAACAGTTACAATTAAATAAAAGTATATTAGACAGCCAACGGAAGGCAGGCTGTCGAGAGCAGCGAGAGCTCAGTCTTGTAACCTTTTTTTAACTCTTTCAAGCTCAGCAGAACTCGCCTGTCACCGGACCACCCAGGTGACGAGAGACACTGCGTGCGAAGTCCGCGTGTGAAGGAATAGCAACTTTTCACCGCATGCAATTAGAGAGGAAAATCGAATTAGAGTAAGATAGAAATATGAGAGGGGGCTCATGCCACCTCTCACTATATCCTTCGGGGAGATCTCTGAATTCCTTTATTTTATTGTGATGATCGTTTCTCCCTTTTGCATTCGGAGGAGAAAGTTGAAATTTGGCGAGAAGACGCCGCCATAACGAGAAACACTTTCTTTTAATGGTGTCCACTCCAAATCCTGTAACATATCCGTGATACTATCCCCCCTATTTCTCGATAATACAAAACGTTATGCCCTTCTTTGAAATCCATTGATCATATCTGGTAAGAATTCCACACCGCGCAGCAGTGCTCCAAAAGAGGATGGACAAGCGTAATGTAAACAGTCCCTTTAGTAGATCTGTTGCATGTTCTAAGAGTTCCGCCAATAAATCACAGTCTTTGGTTCGCCTTCGCCACAATATTTCTGTGCGTTCTTTTCCATTTAAGTTGTTTGTAATTGTAATTTCTAGTTATTCAATTGAATTTACTGCCTTTATATTTGATTGATTTATCGTGTAACCGAAGTTTAACGGATTCCTTAAGCACTCATGTGGATGACCTCACACTTTTCGTTACTTAGGGTCGATTGCCAATTTTCGCACCATACAGATATCTTTTATAAATCGTTTTACAATTCGTTTTGATCTTCTGATCACTTTACTAATCGAAAACGACAGCGTCACTTGCAAACAACTTAAGGCGGTTGCTCAGATTGTCTTGTTTATATAGATAAGGAACAGCAGAGGGCCTGTAACACTATCTTGGGGAACGCCAGAAATCACTTTTGTTTTCCCCGATGACTTTCCGTCATACACTACGAATTGTGACCTCTCTGACAGGAAATCACGAACCCTGTCACGCAACTGAGACTGTATTCCATAACCACGCAATTGTACTACAAGCTGCTTGCGTGGTACAGTGTCAAAAGCCTTCTGAAAATCTAGAAATACGGAAATAACTTCAAATTCCTTGTCAATAGTACTCAACACTTCGTGTGAGTAAAGAGACAGTTGTGTTTCACATGTACGATGTTTTCTAAATCCGTGGATCACTGTGTATCAATAGACCTTTCTCTTTGAGGTAATTCATAATGTTCGAACACAATATATGTCTGAAAATTCTACTGCATATCGACGTTAATAATATGGAAATGTAATTAAGTGAATTACTTCTATTGCCTTACCGGTCTTTGGGTACGGATATTTCGTCGAGCGAGCGGTTGTGTGTGATTGTTATGTATGGAGCTATTGTATCAGCGTACTCTGGAAGGAACATAATTGTATATACAGTCTGCACCGGAAGACCTGCTTTTATTAAGCCGGCCGAGGTGGCCGTGCGGTTAAAGGCGCTGCAGTCTGGAAGCGCAAGACCGCTACGGTCGCAGGTTCGAATCCTGCCTCGGGCATGGATGTTTGTGATGTCCTTAGGTTAGTTAGGTTTAACTAGTTCTAAGTTCTAGGGGACTAATGACCTCAGCAGTTGAGTCCCATAGTGCTCAGAGCCATTTGAACCATTTGAACCTGCTTTTATTAAGTGACTTCAGTTGCTTCAATAGTCCGCGGTAATCTACTTCTAAGTTACTCATGTTGGTCGCTGTTCTTGATTCGAATTCTGAATGTTTACGTCGTTTCCTTTGGTGAACGAATTTCGGGAGTCTGTGTGTAGTAACTCTGCCTTAGCAGCAGTGTCATAGAACTTCCATTGCTGCCGCGCAGAGAAGACATTGGTTGTATCTCTGGATTTTCTGCCAGGATTCGACACAAGGTTACGTTGTGGAAACTGTAATAGACATCTCGCATTTAAGTCCTCACTAAATTTCGAGCTTCTGTAAAATATCGCCAATCCTGGGGATTTTCCGTTCGTTTGAATTTGGCATCCCTTCTATCGTTGTTTCTGCAAGTGTGTTCTGACCCATTTATGTACCAGGGAGGATCAGCGCCGTAGTTTGTTACTTTATTTTGTATAAATCTCTCATTTGCAGTCAATACTGTTTCTTTAAATTCGAGCCACATCTGGACTACACTTACATTGTTTATTTTGAAGGAGTGGAGATTGTCTCTCACGAAGGCGTGGGGCAAATTTTTATCTGCTTGTTTGAATAGGTATATTTTTGGTTTACTTTCGGAGGATTTGGGAGTTACGGTATGCAGTCTCGCTGCGACAACCCCGTGTTCACTAATCCCTGTATCCCTTTTGATGCTTGTTATTAGTCAGGAACCGTGCGGGATTAGCCGAGCGGTCTTGGGCGCTGCAGCAATGGACTGTGCGGCTGGTCTCGGCGGAGGTTCGAGTCCTCCCTCGGGCATGGGTGTGTGTGTTTGTCCTTAGGATAATTTAGGTTAAAGTAGTGTGCAAGCTTAGGGACTGATGACCTTAGCAGTAAAGTCCCATAAGATTTCACACACATTTGAACATTAGTAAGGATTCGAGTGGGCTGATGAACTAACTGCTAGAAATAATTTTCAGAGAATGTGTTAAGCACAATTTCGGATGATATTTTACGCGTACCTCCGGATTTAATCATGTATTTTCACCAACGTGTGGAGGGTAAATTGAAGTCACCACCATCTATAATCGTATGAGTCGGGTAAGTGTTTGAAATCAAACTCAGTTCTTTTTAACCTTTAAGCAATTGTGTCATCTGAGTCGGGAGGTCGATAAAAAATCCAATTATTATTTTATTCCGATTGCCAAGAATGACCTGTACCCACACTAAGTCACTATGTACTTTAATTTCACTACAATATAAACTACTTCTAACCGCAACAAACACGCCACCACCAAATGTGTTTAGCCATTCCTTTCTAAACACCGTTAGGTCCTTCGCAAAAATTTCAGCTGAACTTATTTCCGTCTTTACCCAGGATTGAGGGCCTATAACGTTTTCAGTATCAGTGCTTTCTGTTAGCGCTTGGAGCTCTGGTACTTTCCCAACACAGCTACGACAATTTATAGCCGTTACACCGGTAGTTTCTAGATCTACATTTTCGTTGAGTTCGACCTGCACCCTTTAAGACCGAAGCCCTTCTTGTGATCCCCGAGACACTCAACATTAAAAAAACTACCAATCCACGCCACACAGCCCCTGCTACCACTACAGCCGCCTCTTACGGGCAAGGGACTCCTGGCCTATTTAGCGGAACCCGATACTACATTATTCTATGGCCTCAGTAGTACGTGAACAGGCTCTAGGTAACAATAATCTGCCTTTTGTGAAAGTCGCTCATCTCAATGGATTTACCTATTTGCAGTCCAAATCTTCTCTAGGGTGATTGTCCCTCCGTGTCTGCTGCGCTTACATACTTATCAAGCGTGTCACATCCCCGCAGCGTCATCAGGTGGCATCCAACGTCGCGCTGGGCAGTGGTCAGAATGTTTTGGCTCATCAGTGTATGCATGCCAGCTAATGAAACAAAGAAATTACGCATAACTGGTTGAGTCTACGATATGGATACACGAGATACATAGTTTGTTGTACAAATAAGAGCCAAAGAAACTGGTGCGGCTGCCTGATACCATGTAGGGCCCCGCACGCAGAAGTGCCGCAACACGACGTGTCATTTACTCTACTAATGTCTGAAGTACTCCTGGAGGGAATTGACAACATGAATCCTGCAGGGCTGTCCATGAATCCATAAGAGTACGAGAGGGTAGAGATCTTTCCTGAACAGCACGTAGCAAAGCATCCCAGATATGCTCAATTATGTTCATGTCTGGGGAATTTGGTGGCTAGCGGAGGTGTTTAAACTCAGAGGAGTGTTCCTGGAGCCACGCTGTAGCAATTCCGTCGTGGGGGGTGTCGCATTGTCCTGCTGGAATTGGCCAAGTCCGTCGGAATGCACAATGGACATGAATCGAAGCAGGTGATCACACAGTGAGTATGTGTCACATGTTAAGAGCAGCATCTAGAGGTATCGGGGGTACCATTTGACTCCACACGCCCCATACCATTGCAGAGCCTCTACGAGCTCGAACAGTACTTTGCTGACATGGACCCACGGATTAATGAGGTTGTCTTCATACCCATACACGTCCATCCGCACGTCAGACCAGGCAACATGCTTCCAGTCATCAACAGTCCAATGTCGGTGTTCGGGGGTCCAGGCGAGACGGAAAGCATTGTGTCGTACTGTCATCAAGGGTACATGAGTGGGCCTTCGCCTCCGAAAGCGCTTAGCGATGATGTTTCGTTGAATGGGTCGCACGCTGACACTTGTTGATGCCCCAGTACTGAAATCTACAGCAGTTTGCGGAGGGGTTGCACTTCTGTCACGTTGAACGATTCTCTTCAATCGTCATTAGTCCCGTTCTTGCAGAATCTTTTTCCGGCTGCAGAGATGTCGGAGATCTGATGTTTTATCGGATTCCTGACATTCACGGTAAACTCGTGAAATGGTCGTACGCTAAAATGCCCATTTCACCGCTACCTCGGAGATGGTGTGTCTTATAGCTCGTGCGCCGACTATAACACCACGTTCAAACCCACTTAAATCTTGGTAACCTGCCATTGTAGCAGCAGTAACCGATCTAGTAACTACGCCAGACACTTGTTGTCTTATACAGGCGTTGCCGACCGCAGCGCCGTATTCTACCTGTTTTCATATCGCTGTATTTGAATACGCATGCCTGGAACTGTATCGAAGGCATTGCGTAAGTTGAGAAATACGGCATCAGCCTGAGCTTCACAAGGTCGATATTCACAGCACCGTGGTGATTCCTAGAAAGCAGGTGTTCTGTCTCCAGGAAAAGCAATTTAACATTTATGTTTAACCTTCACGACTAGAGTTACTCTTGTTCAAGTCCAGCCCTGGAACAAACACCAATAGTCGATTCAGTAGCCGGACGATGAGGCCGAGCGGTTCTAGGCGCTTCAGTCCGGAACGGCGCTGCTGCCACGGTCACAGGTTCGAATCCTGCCTCGGGCATGGATGTGTGTGATGTCCTTAGTTAGGTTTAAGTAGTTCTAAGTCTAGGGAAGTGATGACCTTAGATCCTAAGTCCCATATTGCTTAGACCCATTTTAACCATTCTTTTAACTCTAATTTGCACATTTACATTGTCATTATTAATCTTGGACTTAGCTTCGTAAATATGAGTCAGTTGCATCTTTTGATCTTGAATTATTCTGTTTATGAAGTTGCAGAACTGTGTGCCGCCGTGTGTCGATCTGTACCTTACCACTGAGTGTTTCTCCTATACTAACTAATTCTGCTGTTCTGCTATCTCGCGCTGGAAGAAAATCAACGTGCACTCCGTATGCATACCAGGGGGGAGTCATTCCAGATGTGGAAAGGGTCCTTCCGGATGCCATGAAGGGTACAGGGTGACCCATCTGCAGGTGCTCGCTCATGTCGGCACCAATGATGTGAGTCGCTATGGATCGGAGGAAATCCTCTCTGGCTTCCGGCGGCTTGGTTTTGTGAAGACTGTTAGTCTCGCTAGCGGGATGAAAGCAGAGCTCACCATCTGCAGCATCGTTGACAGGACTGACTGCGGACCTTTGGTATAGCGCCGAGTGGAGGGTCCGAATCAGAGGCTGAGACGGTTCTGCGACCGTGTGGGCCGCAGATTCCTCGACTTACGCCATAGGGTGGTGGGGTTTCGGGTTCCGCTGAATAGGTCAGGAGTCCACTACACACAGCAGGCGGCTACACGGGTAGCAGGGGTTGTGTGGCGTGGACTGGACGGTTTTTTAGGTTAGATGGCCTCGGGCAAGTACAGAAAGGGCAAAAGCCTCAAACGGTGCGGGGCTAAGTCAGGACATGCGGGGACCAAGCAGCAATCGGTATTGTAATTGTAAACTGTCGAAGCTGCGTTGGTAAAGTACCGGAACTTCAAGCACTGATAGAAAGCACCGAAGCTGAAATCGTTATAGGTACGGAAAGCTGTCTGAAGCCAGAGATAAATTCTGCCGAAATTTTTACAGAGGCACAGACGGTGTTTAGAAAGGATAGATTGCATGCAACCGGTGGTGGCGTGTTTGTCGCTGTTAGTAGTAGTTTATCCTGTAGTGGAATAGAAGTGGATACTTCCTGTGAATTATTATGGGTGGAGGTTATACTTAACAACAGAGCTAGGTTAATAATTGGCTCCTTTTACCGACCTCCCGACTCAGCAGCATTAGTGGCAGAACAACTGAGAGAAAAATTTCACATAAATTTCCTCAGCATGTTATAGTCTTAGGTGGAGATTTCAATTTACCAGATATAGACTGGGACACTCAGATGTTTAGGACGGGTGGTAGGGACAGAGCATCGAGTGATATTATACTGAGTGCACTATACAAAAATGACCTCGAGCAATTAAACAGAGAACCACCTCGTGCAGATAACATCTTGGACCTACTGATAACAAACAGACCCGAACTTTTCGACTCTGTAAGCGCAGAACAGGGAATCAGTGATCATAAGGCAGTTGCAGCATCCCTGAATATGGAAGTAACTAAGAATATAAAAAAAGGGAGGAAGGTTTTTCTGTTTAGCAAGAGTAATAGGAGACAGATTTCAGACTACCTAACAGATCAAAACGAAAATTTCTGTTCCGTCACTGACCATGTTGAGTGTTTATGGAAAAAGTTCAAGGCAATCGTAAAATGCGTTTTAGACAGGTACGTGCCGAGTAAAACTGTGAGGGACGGGAAAACCCATCGTGGTTCAACAACAAAGTTAGGAAACTACTGCGAAGGCAAAGAGAGCTTCACTGCAAATTTAAACGCAGCCAAAACCTCTCAGACAAACAGAAGCTAAACGATGTCAAAGTTAGCGTAAGGAGGGCCATGCGTGAAGCGTTCAGTGAATTCGAAAGTAAAATTCTATGTACCGACTTGACAGAAAATCCTAGGAAGTTCTGGTCTTACGTTAAATCAGTAAGTGGATCGAAACAGCATATTCAGACACTCTGGGATGATAATGACGTTGAAACAGAGGATGACACCCGCAAAGCTGAAATACTAAACACCTTTTTCCAAAGCTGTTTCACAGAGGAAGACTGCACTGCAGTTCCTTCTCTAAATCCTCGCACGAACGAAAAAATATCTGACATCTAAATAAGTGTCCAAGGAATAGAAAAGCAACTGAAATCACTCAACAGAGGGAAGTCCACTGGACCTGACGGGATACCAATTCGATTCTACACAGAGTACGCGAAAGAACTTGCCCCCCCCTTCCAACAGCCGTGTACCGCAAGTCACTAGAGGAACGGAAGGTTCCAAATGATTGGAAAAGAGCACAAGTAGTTCCAGTTTTCAGGGAGGGTCGTCGAGCAGATGCGCAAAACTATAGGCCTATGTCTCTGACATCGATCTGTTGTAGAATTTTAGAACGTGTTTTTTGCTCGCGTATCATGTCATTTCTGGAAAACCCAGAATCTACTCCGTAGGAATCAACATGGATTCCGGAAACAGCGATCGTGTGAGACCCAACTCGCTTTATTTGTTCATGAGAACCAGAAAATAAGACATACAGGCTCCCAGGTAGATGCCATTTTCCTTGACTTCCGGAAGGCGTTCGATACAGTTCCTCATGTCGCCTGATAAACAAAGTAAGAGCCTACGGAATATCAGACCAGCTGTGTGGCTGGATTGAAGAGTTTTTAGCAAACAGAACACAGCATGTTGTTCTCAATGGAGAGACGTCTACAGGCGTTAAAGTAACCTCTGGCGTGCCACAGGGGAGTGATATGGGACCATTGCTTTTCACATTGTATATAAATGACCTAGTAGATATTGTCGGAAGTTCCATGCGGCTTTTCGCGGATGATACTGTAGTATACAGAGAAGTTGCAGCATTAGAAAATTGCAGTGAAATGCAGGATGATCTGCAGCGGATAGGCACTTGGTGCAGGGAGTGGCAACTGACTCTTCACATAGACAAATGTAATTTATTGCGAATACTTAGAAAGAAGGATCGTTTATTGTATGATTATATGATAGCGGAACAAACACTGGCAGCAGTTACTTCTGTAAAATATCTGGGAGTATGCGTGCGGAACGATTTTAAGTGGAATGATATATAAAATTAATTGTTGGTAAGGCGGGTGCAAGATTGAGATTCATTGGGAGAGTCCTTAGAAAATTTAGTCCATCAGCAAAGAAGGTGGCTTACAAAACACTCGTTCGACCTATACTTGAGTATTGCTCATCATTGTGGGATCCGTACCAGGTCGGGTTGACAGAGGAGATAGAGAAGATCGAAAGAAGAGCGGCGCGTTTCGTCACAGGGTTATTTGGTAAGCGTGATAGCGTAACGGAGATGTTTAGCAAACTCAAGTGACAGACTCTACAAGAGAGACGCTCTGCATCGCGGTATAGCTTCCTGTCCAGGTTTCGAGAGGGTGCATTTCTGGATGATGTATCGAATATATTGCTTCCCCCTACTTATACACCCTGAGAAGATCACGAATGTAAAATTAGAGGGATTCGAGTGCGCATGGAGGCTTTCCGGCAGTCGTTCTTCTCGCGAACCATACGCGACTGGAACAGGAAAGGGAGGTAATGACAGTGGCACGTAAAGTGCCCTTCGCCACACACCGTTGGGTGGCTTGTGGAGTATAAATGTAGATGTACATTTAGATGTCGCTCTTGTGTCGACTACCGCATGTAAATTCTGCGCAACCAAATGGAATGCCCTTAACAAGAGCTAATCAACGACATCGTGTTTGTCACAATGACATCAACATTAACGAAAACACAAATTTTATAGATGCCGACTCACTTTGTGTAGTATAACTTCTAAGGTAGTTGTTTCAGAGTAAAGACGTTGTCGTCAGTAATTCTGTCCTTTTTCTCGCTTTTCACTGGTATATCCGCGTATCACTTATTTCAGCTGTATAGTTATCTATGCCCTCAGTGTGAATATCCTCCATCGCCTGCCGTTCTCTGCCGAGCTCAGAGTGGAAGTCACTGGCCGCCTCCAGAATAATGCAATCCAGAGGTTTCTGCCTGACGTCATTGCCATTGTCTGCGAGTGTTAACTTTCTTCTGCCCGCAACCGCGCGCCGTCCGACAGGGCTCTCGTGCCAGCTTGCAGCTCGCTGGAATTCACCACCACTGTACGGAAGCGGCCCTCGCCAAAAACCCTCATCTCAAAATGTTCATTCGTTTCTTTCCGTGTCCAGGAATTAGACGAAGAGCGAAACCTGACGAACTTAGTTGTTTGAGAAATTCAATAATATGTTCTTTTTCCCACTTCAAGCTTTTATCAACAGGCACACCAAAGAATCTGGAACATTCTGCTCTGTTGATTGACTCCTGATAGGCGCTACATTAATTTTTTTTCTAGAGAACCGACTGCACAATATTTCTTTTTTCGAAATAGGAGAAGAAGTGAGCAGAGTATTTTGAAAGAGAGCTCCAGCCGCAGCGGTCAGCAGCTATCTGCTTTTCTGCGGCCCTTTTATTTTCGTGTTTCCTCACGAGCATGTCTCATGAAGAGAATAATATATGTGTGTTCATCTGTGTTAACTAATGGTAAGATAATTTTGCTAAGTGCTTGCGTATGTTTTTCGTGCATTAGTTTTCTGTATAAGGTGGCTTCCCAGAGAAAAGTAATTGGTTACGTATCTGTTTGCAATAGCACAGTTCGTTGCTCCTTTAACAATTTGCGGAATTTTCAGCTTCGATCATAGCGAAAACTTTGTGCAGCATGTATTGGCACTTGTTTTTCATTTTTATTTTTGCGGTTTATATGTGGTCACTTTATCTCTTGGTGAGGTCAGTCTGTTCTTTCTCAATTATTCATCACTGCGATTCTTTGATATTTTGCACGTTTCTTTTACACAGTATGAAATATATAGGCGCTGCGCTTTTTGTGTGCAGACACAATGAGAACTGGCCACTGCCCGGGAACAGCTGGAAGCTACGTTGGCAACGCTCGATAGGCTATAGATTGCTGACCAAAGCTACAACTACATCGGGGCATCAGTGGTGTAAGCTGCGACACCTTGGTTGCCGTTGGAATCTCCTTAAAACCACGTTGTTGCTGCGCTCGGCATCTGACCGGTGCGTAAATTTTGGAAATTTGTGGTAAGTTTCTACGGGACCAAACTGCTGAGGTCATCGATCCCTAGGCTTACACACTACTTAATGTAACTTAAACTGACTTACGCTAAGGGCGACACACACATACACACACACCCATGCCCGAGGGAGGACTCGAACCTCCGACGGGGGCAGCCGCGCGAACTGTGGCAAGGCGCCTTAGACTGCGCGGCTACCCCGGGCGGCTGCAATGGATGAATCGTGGCAGTTGGAAAAATATTTTTTATTTAGCAAGAGTTACGCGATACAAACTGAAGAGTATCTGAGTAGTCAACATTAACTATGCGGTACTGAGGACGAAAAAGTAGAGCAGAAATAGAATAAATTCAAAATCGTCGTTCAATATGCCTTAGACAATTATGTTCTGAGAAGATATTTAGGGGATTCGAAAGATCTACATTAGTTTAACGGTCGTGCTAGAAAGTTGCTACGGGAACACAGCTTCACCACAGATTTAACCGAAGTCAAAACACAGCTGACTAAGAAAAGCAGAACTAAGCGAAAATAAGCGCAAGGAGAGCAATGAGAGAAGCGTTCAATGACCACGAAGGTAAAATTTTGTCAACCGATCTGAACAAAAACGTTAATAACTTTTGGTCTTACATAGAATCTGTAAACGCATCGCAATCATGTATCCCGTCTCTCGGTGGCCACAGAGGCACGGAAAGAGAAGATCACTAAAAGAAAGTCGGTTTATAAGCTACGGAATTCCGCCTTCCGAAACTGTTCCACCGTGAAAGATCGTAATACAGTCCCACTATTCAATCATTGCACGAACACTGAAATGACAGATATTGAGATAAATGATAGCAGAATGGAAAACGGAAAAGTAATTATTTGGAAATGGAAAGGCATGTGCACCACGTAAGGAAGCTACAAGATTCTACAGAGGTTATACGAAAGAACTTACTCCTCTTCTAGCAGCAGTTTATCGTAGGTCGCTGGAGCAACGAACGTTATTTAGTGGCTGGAAAAAAGCTCAGATTATTTCCGTCTTCAAGGAGAGTCGTAGGGCAGTTGCACATAATAAGGTTATATCGTTGACATCAATCTCCTGTAGAATGGGGGAGCATATTTTGTACTCGCATATTATAACATTTTTGGAGAACGAGAATCTGTTCTATAAAAGTCGAATTGGACCTCGGAAACAGAGATCTTCCGAATCTCAGCTCAATCTCTTCTTGATACGCAATGCTCTATACAACGACGCTCAGACTGATGGCTTTTTCGATACATTTCCACTCTGCCGTTGAGTGAAAAAATACGAACTTAGAGAGTATCGACTCAGATTTCTAATGGGATTCAAGATGTCCTTGCAGATAGAATTCAAACTCAACACGTCGCTCTAAAGGGAACATAATGAAGAGATGTAAAGGTAATTTCCGCGATGCCCCAAAGAAGCGAGATAGGACCGTTACTGTTTACAATGTATATAAATGATGTGGTAGAAAGCGTCGGGAGTTCTTTAAGACTGTTCGCAGACGATGCGATTGTCTGTAAGAAAGTAGTGCGAACTGCAGATATACCTGTAGAGGACTGAACAATGGTGTAGGCTCTGGCAGTTCACCATGAACGTAAATAAATATAACATATTGCACATAAATGGGCAAAGCAATCCAGTAACGCACAATTACAATGTTGGTATGTAACCTTCCCACCATATTTGTTTCTGTATGAAATGTAGCCCAACTTTACCTCCCGCTCTATAAATTTCTGCGTATTACTAAAGCCATGTACCCGTAAACCGTTATCCAATTTAAACTCGTTTGCTGACCTTTGACTAAACACAATCTAATTTGAACTGAACTGTAACTGCTCTGAATACAACATGTCTTTTTAACAAATGCACAACTGAAGTAAAACAGTTATCTGGCCCTAATCAAAAGTTCCCCTTACCTCGCATCCTGACGACACTGTTGCAGATTTCTCGAAGGCAGCCGGCCGGAGTGGCCGTGCGGTTCCAGGCGCTACAGTCTGGAACCGCGTGACCGCTACGGTCGCAGGTTCGAATCCTGCCTCGGGCATGGATGTGTGTGATGTCCTTAGGTTAGTTAGGTTTAAGTAGTTCTAAGTTCTAGGGGACTGATGATCACAGTAGTTAAGTCCCATAGTGCTCAAAGCCATTTCTCGAAGGCACAACAGCAGACAGCAAGCAGGTAGCGGCTAACCTAGATTTCTATTTCTAAATAAAATTTTCCGTATTTTGCATACATGTGGTGATGCTTGATGGTAAACACTGGTGTGGGGAGAGTAGCTATTCCTATGAAATGATATTCCAAGACAATGATTTTAGAATGAAGCATATATTCAAAAAGACATAGTAAAACGTCTCGTGATCTTCACACATAACATAGGGCTGAAGAATGTTATGCTTAACTAAGTGAACAATGATTTAAAAGTGGTTCATTATTAACAGATAATTTCTATAAAAATCAAACAGCTTAATCAATTAATATGCTAACGCATGACTCAGCGAAGTGGGGTGGTCTTTCTCTCACCTCTGAGCAAGTAAACAAGCTGACAATAATCATTCCGACAAACCAGTTGCGCAGTGCAGTAGCCTTACCTCAAACTTGTCCGCCCCTGGTAGCTGAGTGGTCAGCGCGACGGAATGTCATAACTAACGGCCCCGGTTTGATTCCCGGCTAGGTCGGAGATTTTCTCCGCTCAGGGACTGGGTGTTGTGTTGTCCTTATCATCCTCATCGACAAGAAATTCGCCGAAGCGGCGTCAACTCGAAAGACTTGCACCAGGCGAACGGTCTACCCGACGGGACGCCCTAGTCACACGACATTTCCATTTACCTCAAACTTTTTCTCTTCAAAAAATAACAACATTATTCAAGAGTTTATATTCTCTTCGCTTTCTAATAAATAAGTCTTATTCCTCTTTGCTGTCCTTCACAATAAATCTTTCTTTCAAAAAATCTTCAAATGTGTGTGAAATCTTATGGGACTTAACTGCTAAGGTCATCAGTCCCTAAGCTTACACACTACTTAACCGAAATTATCCTAAGGACAAACACACACCCATGCCCGAGGGAGGACTCGAACCTCCGCCGGGACCAGCCGCACACTCCATGACTGCAGCGCCCCAGACTGCTCGGCTGATCCCGTGCGGCAATCTTTCTTTATCTAACAAATACAATCACAAGTAACACAGCACTACTAAATACGTCTCTCCCCTGTCACACTTCAACTAAGAATATATCAGACTCGACAGAGGCAATGACTGCGCCATGACAAGACCAAAGATTGTTTATGCCGGCCGGAGTGGCCGTGCGGTTCTAGGCGCTACAGTCTGGAACCGAGCGACCGCTACGGTCGCAGGTTCGAATCCCGCCTCGGGCATGGATGTGTGTGATGTCCTTAGGTTAGTTAGGTTTAATTAGTTCTAAGTTCTAGGCGACTGATGACCTCAGAAGTTAAGTCGCATAGTGCTCAAAGCCATTTGAACTATTTTGAACCAAAGATTGTTTGACAGTAATGTAACTTACTCTCTCTGACATGCACATCGATAACATACAAAAATCAAATGAAATCACCACTTTACAGGTGACAAATCGCTGGAAACAGTAACTAGAGTAATATATCTAGGAGTAACTATCCAGGACGACCTAAAATAGACTGATCGCATAAGACAAATAAGAAACAGGAAAAGGAGAGGCCCGGCTGGGATTCATAGGAAGAACCTCGAGGAAATGCAATTCATCCACGAAAGAAGAGGCTTGGAAAACACTTGTTCGACCGATCCTTGAATGTTGCTAATCGGTCAGAAACCCTTAGCAGGATGGATTAATAGAAGAGATGCCCAACGAAGAACCACGCGTTTCGTCGAGGGATCGTTTAGTCGGCGTGAGAGAGTGTAACATTATGTGATTGCCTTATCATTTTAAATCATTCACTAATCGAGTAGTCGCTCGGCAACAGCTACAGTTAGCAAATAATGTTGCGAGAATGTAAAAGGTGAACGACCTGTGACGTAACTTGTTTATTGTCGAAGCGCCGTCAGAGATGCAGTGAGTTATTGACTTCGAAAACCGCGGCGCGAAAAGCGGACAGAAGAAGAACACTTTTACACATTTTTTTGGATGTACGAGATATTCTCGATGAACAGTTACTCATTCTTCTCTTGTGTCTTGTAACTTGTGTCGGACGCGCATGTCTTGCCGCCGTATTATTATCGTTAAAAATAATATTATTTTAGCGTAAAGTAAAAGTGCAATACTGCATAGCAGTAGATTTATTGTGCGACGTTTTTGTGAAAACGTCAAAGGAATTATTTTTATTACGAGAAGAGAAGTTCCAGTCAAAACGGCATCCACGTTAAATCTTTCATTGCAGTGTAAGTTCATTTATTAATTGCCATAAATTCAGATTTAAATGGAATTGGTGTATGGACTATTTATTTAATATAGAATCTGTCTCACTCCTTCATGAAGTTATTTAATTTTCTTTATGTTTCTGCCAAATAGAGAGTTCACAGTCACGAATTCTTTCGTCGAAATCGGACGGAAGTTGTATGCGGCGAAATATTTTCTCCGAGCCATATTCTACTGGTAAATGCATGATAAACTACGGTCCCTTAGGAAATTCATGTTGAGCTATCCAAAAATAATTATATTTTGAATAGGCATTTACTCTCCTCTGCAATGCAACTTCCGACTGATCAGACGATCCAACAAGAAACAGCCGCACACGGTCGGCGTTCGCAAATATATTTCCACCGCTGATTATAGCTATATGTTACAGCACAAAAGTAAACATATTGTTATAATTAGCGACTACGAACGGGGACATTTATAACTGTATGTCACTTCACAATTGCTAACAATGTCACTGTTGCTTTCTCTAAAAATGGCTCTGAGCACTATGCGACTTAACTTCTGAGGTCATCAGTCGCCTAGAACTTAGAACTAATTAAACCTAACTAACCTAAGGACATCACACACATCCATGCCCGAGACAGGATTCGAACCTGCGACCGTAGCGGTCGCTCGGTTCCAGACTGTAGCGCCTAGAACCGCACGGCCACTCCGGCCGGCGTTGCTTTCTCTCCAAGTAGATTAATTATAAGGGCTCTCTTGCCAAAAAAAGTATAACACAGTTTGATAAATGTTTATTGAAAAGTCACTCAGCTGTGTAAGGAATCAGAGTGGACCCAAAGTCCGTTTGAGACTCCCTTTCTGATTTCTTCACAGTTATTAAAATTTTCTGTTCTTTCAGCGCAACTTCTTGCACTCTTTTTGTTATGCCTGATTCTGACAGTCTTCAGCTTATCTGAAGATTGCTGGCTAAACAGTTGTCACCCGAAATATCGTCGTCAGAATATCGACGTATCTGGCAGCAAGCCTGAAGCCTCGTGCAATACTCGTTGCGCCGGGACAGCTTCAAGGAGCACTTCAAATCGCTTCTCTCTTAAACTGTCGATTTCCTAAACCTCAAGTTGTCGGCGTGGTCGCGTGATGGACGTGAAGGGCAGCGCCCAGAAGGGTGCAGAGAGGCTTATGGCTTAGAAGGCCGGGGCCCTAGCGTGGATCGCTACAGTGAGGCGCAGTTAAGCCTACTCCCCAGGGGCAGTAAATCCCGCGACCCACGGAAGCGGGTTATAAGCGAAGTGCGTTGCGCGCGGCAGCGGAAAATCTGCGTGAGATACGCCGAGGCGTTCCAGCGGTACTAACAGCAAATGGAACAAAGGGGAGTCCCAACATTCATTCTAAACCAATATACATTAATACTTTTTTGTGGAATAGTATCTAAGTGATTATAACTAGTAGCACTTTACAGCTTGACAAACAGAAAATGGATTTTTTTATATGTAACGTCAGGAAAATAACAAACTTTTCTCATAAAATTAACGGTTTCAAATGCACTCTAGCCGACTTCACACCTATAAACAATGAAAACGAAATTAGGGAAAAACCAAGAACCTAACAATAACAATATATACACATCAAAAAAGGTTTTGCATCACCTCTGTTCCGAGAGTTCCGGGATCTGTACAGAAAATTGGAATAGAGATCAACATAAACATCATTTCTGCCCTTTTTATTGCTCATGAAAATCACACATTGCATGTTGTGCCACCACAAAGCGAGACCTACAGAGGCGGTAGTCCAGATTGCTGTACACACCGGTACCTCTAATACCCAGTAGTACATCCTCTTCCATGGATACATGCCTGTATTCGTCATTGAATACTATTTACAAGTTCATCAAGGCACTGTTGGTCCAGATTGTCCCACTCCCCAACGGCGATTCGGTATAGATCTCTCAGAGTGATTGATGGGTCATGTCGTCCATAAACAGCCTTTTTCAATCTATCCTAGGCATGTCGATAGAGTTCATGTCTGGAGAACTTGCTGGCCACTCTGGTCGAGAGATGTCGTTATCCTGAAGAAAGTCACTCACAAGATGTGCACGATGGGGGTGCGAGTTGTCGTCCATGAAGACGAATGCGTCGGCAATATGCTGCCGATATGGCTGCACTATCGGTCGGAGTATGGCATTCACGCATCGTACAGCCGCTACGGCGCCTTCCACGACCAGCAGTGGCGTACGTCGGACCCACATAATACCACCCCAAAACAGTAGGGAACCTCCATCTTGCTGCACTCGCTGGACAGTGTGTCTAAGGCGTTCAGCCTGACTGGGTTGCTTCCAAACATGTCTCCGACGATTGTCTGGTTGAAGGCATATGCGACACTGATCGGTGAAGAGAACGTGATGCCAATCCTGAGCGGTCCATTCGGCATGTTGTCTGGCCCATCTGTATCGCACTGCATACTGTCGTGGTTACAAAGATGGACCTCCCCATGGACGTAGGGAGTGAAGTTGTGCATCATGCAACCTATTTCGCACAGTTTGAGTCCTAACACGACGTCCTGTGGCTGCACGAAAAGCATTATTCAGCATGAGACGTTGCTGTCGGGATTCCTACGAGCCATAATCCGTAGGTAAGGTCATTCACTGCAGTAGTAGCTCTTGGGCGGCCTGAGCGAGGCATGTCGTCGACAGTTCCTGTCTCTCTGTATCTCCTCCATGTCCGAACAACATCTCCTTGGTTCTCTTCGAGCTCACTTCCCTAGTTGAGAGCCCTTCCTGGCACAAAGTAACAATGCGGACGCGATCGAACCGCGGTATTGACCGTCTAGGCGTGGTTGAACTACAGACGACGCGAGCCGTGTACCTCCTTCTTGGTGGAATGACTGGAACTGACCGGCTGTCGGACACCCTCCGTCTAATAGGCGCTGCTCATACATAGTTGTTTACACCTATGGGTGTGTTTAATGTCATCTCTGAACAGTGAAACGGACTGTGTCTGTGATACAATATCCACAGTCAACCTCTGGGAGCTGGAGTGATGCAAAACTTTTTTTGATATGAGTAGAGGGAAACCGATAAAAATGCCATGCAGTGTTAAACATAAGAAGTCTCCTAAAGCAAAGCCTCATGCTCAGCAACACTGCTCTATACTTAATGTTTAGGAGTCACCAGTTACGCCATACAATCATGGAACATTTTGTCAAGACTGCGGCTGTTAATACAAATGAAAAATATATGTAATCCTGCATCATGTTGTTTTTACTTCACTAAACGTTTCGATGGTTGACCATCAACATCAGAGAGAATACCTTCGACCTGATGATGACGGTGGTTATCTATCGAAACGCGTTTTGAATTAAGTAAAAACTTAGTGAATGACCCAGAATTACGTATTTTTTCATATGTAAGAGGATTTATATACGAGACACGCAAGAGAGCAGTGCATGAGAAACGACACTATCTATCTACTACAATATAAAATCATTACATGTTCTCTGTGTATTTATTTACATAAAATACTACATAAAACATAGGTCAACAATAAGGATACTTGAGTCGTAGCTGCCAGTAAAATGACGCAAAAAGAATGACCTGTAAAATATAGATATATCATAAGTAACAACTAGTAAGAATTTCTAAAGCACGTCATGTACAACGACATTAAAGCGAACATCAAAAACAGGCGAATAGTGAGAAAACGAGCCATCAACATAAGGTAATTTTCAATCTTGGTGTGATAAATTGGCTGGTGTATAACTATCGTAAATTTATATTAGAAGAAGTCTCGAAGTATATCGTTGATTCTACTAGAGACCTCTCCATTGTACAAAGCGAGCTCAGTTAAACGTAGCACTTTTGTAAACAACAGAGGGATAAATAATACACTCATTCTAACATTTTTCCAGGTATTGGTGTAAATCAAAAGGTGAATTCAAAACACAGATCATTAGTAATGAAAATAAATATTTCCTGGCCATGTTGTCAGGTGAGATGTAAAAAGAGATTTGAGATTTGAAGAGACAAAATATGCATCCAAATAATAATAGCATTTCAATAGACATGACTAAAGCTGGAAGCAAAGTAATACGAAAGATACGAAAGGAACTTGCAAAATTATATGGAGAATGCGTGCATAGGAAAGATATGACCCGGAACTGGTACAATGATGTCGTGTTCTTTCTTCATATGAAAGGAGACAGATAAGATGCACACAGCTATAGAACAATGAAGCTCCTCTCCATAACGTAGAAAATATTCAGAAAAGTTATCCACACACAGGTGACCTACAAGTTTCAAGTATTGCAGGCTATTATTCAAGTTAGTCATACTTTGTGAAAGAAATGGTACTGGGTAATGCCTTTAAGATAGTACGTCACTTTACAGCCTTACTATGTTGTAGCTGTGCGGACAACGAATAATGCAGCCGACGCCATGCTGGTACAATGATGTCGTGTTCTTTCTTCATATGAAAGGAGACAGATAAGAAGCACTCAGCTATAGAACAATGAAGCCGTTGTTGCTGCTGCTGCTGCCGTTTGATGAGTCGTCTCCAGAGCCACGGATAATTATTGGACAGACAGCAGTTAGAACTGCAGCTTCCTCCGCCTGTCCACTCCTACTCAATATTCGCGGGTTAACGAATCAGTCGCGTCTACATTGTCGCGTGCATAGCTGCACACAACGTCTGCAGGAGCGCCCAACAAACACTTCCGCACTCTTTTTTTTCATCACTCGAGCTGCTCTGCCTCCTCTCTGCCCGCAACGCGACAGAGACTCTCCACACGCAACGATAAAACAACGGCACAGCTAGTGCCATTTCGTCGTTGCTATCGATACATTTCAATAAAGTTCCCTTGCCTATTACCCAGCAATTTACAATATTTTCATTGTAATTACAATCAATTTTATACAGTCAAAAATAAACACACTATTACATCGATTACGTATTAAATATAGTTTCTGTAAAAAGCTTACATATTCAGAATTATCGGTACAGAAATAGTTATCAACGGATATTAAACGACGAAAGATTTTGGATGGTGCAGAAGGTATTTTATCTGCATTTTCGCTGTTACACAGATCTTTCTGACATCCACAGGGGCATGTCTGTAGCTGAGCAGCAACCTCACTATGTCTCCAGCATTGGCAGACGAAACGTTAGACAGAGAAGTATGTCTTGGACCACTGGATAATGCCCATAAAACAAAAGTCATCAGAAACGCAATTTACAATATTTTGCATTATTTTCCACATTATTAAGAAAAATATAATTTTCCGCTGTAGTACACAGAAACGTAATTGTTTAACTAACCTTTAGAATTGATATACTATGCAGACATCACACGTGTCAGTTTAGAGATATCCCAAAGCGGGAAGCTGTAAGCAAACTGAGGTCGGGCCAGAGGCACTTCAAAGCTACCAGCCGGCCTCCAGAGGGATGCTACGCATGCCGCCCCGAGCCCCAATACGTCTGTAGGTTGACTCCGGATTGGCGCGCCAGTCTGGCCCATAAATCTGCTGTCTTGCACAGTAGGCTATCAGAAGGAAACACAAAGTAACACAGTACTACCAACCGTGATCATGCGACAACATTAACCCTAAAGCTGAAGAAAGTTCAACCCATGACAGTAGCAGGAAATGCCACTACGTGAAATCACCAGCCACCACCCACTATAAATAATGAGATGAAATGCGGCAAGCTAGACAACATAACCTCGGCTAGTTGTCGCAACGAAACAGCCTACGAACGTAGCAGCCAGTAAAGGTGTGTCTCGAATAATCACTGTAATAGTAAAGTGCCGTATTACAGAAAGAACTCAGTGTCACATAAATTTAACTGACATCCCCAGTTTGATATCGGCATTAACTATTAAGTGGTTTCCATGTGACTACATCTCAGTCTGTAAGACCTTTGCATGTTTATTGTGTGCCCCAGCACGGCATACCACATCGCAAGCGGAATTTTACTGGAACCCTCCACCACTTATCACTCATCTGGCAAGTTGCTTAAGTATAAAAATTGCGACCTGTCTGTCCTACATATTGTTTTCCACAGTCAATACATTTTATAGTATAAATACATGCTGGTAAAATCCACTCTGGTTGTCACCTACAATGCGATTAAGTCTCAACTGGAAAGAGTTCCTGGTGACGAAACTAACATTAATATTTTTATCCTGAAATAACCAACCTGTCATGTCTGAGATACTACCAACATGTGTCATGCTGAGGAAATTAGGTTTCTATACGGTGAACATATTTTCGGCTCTCTGTTTTACCTTATTAAGAAAGGAATCTGTTTCTCTAGTATTTCAGTTGCTGGCTCTCGCAGTTTATTCTGTTTCCAACATAAGGAACATACAGTAGGAATAGCAAGTAATAACCCTTTATTTGGGCAGCATCTTTTAAACACTGACCACTCAATAGGGTCTATAAAAGTATTGTGAAAATTTTTTTATTAGATACGCTGCGGGAAAAAGGAACTTATAACAGCCACAAGAGTTTGCCGAAAAAATCGTTAACCGGACAAATCGACTTCTAAGAAAAATATTTTTTACTACTTATTTCTGCATTGTTATAAATTTGACAAACTACTATTCTATATAAATGTAGGCATCCGCAGCCATTGTCACAGTCAATAAAATTTTTTCTTCGTTTGTGACCGCATTGTCAATATGTAAAACATTGTAACATGTTTTAAGTGTGTTTTATACAGATTTAGTCTATGAAAACAAGTCAACAGGTTGTTGTGATAACACATTGCATTGCTAAGGACGCATCACTGTACTGGACCACCAGCTAGAGAGGCGATTCCTGCAACAACAGTAAAACCTGACTTATTTCTACGTGGCGACAGATTAACGTAAGCTTTGCTTAGTAGAAAGAAACTTCTGCAGTAATTTCCATGGTAATGCCAAAACAACTAGGTGTTCCGGTTAAGTAGAGGACATATGGCAGTACTTCAGTATTCTGGCGGTTGTTTTCGGCCTTCTTCGGGCAGTCTTTAAATTCAAATACTAAAATATATTTTAAGCAACATTGAGTCCGACTGGATAAACTACATGAGATTTTTCTTCTTATATGTGTATATAATATCATCAATTTTTGTGGACTTCAATCGTTTTATTATGGATCATGTGACGGATGGTGGTCGGAACTTCCCCTTTTTATAGCCCCCAGGGCAGCCCTTGCTAGGAGGTTAGCAGTTGGAGAACAAGTATCAGTTGCTATAACACAGTGTCTCCTGGAACTGTGTTGTAATTTCGGTAATACCACATTTTACATATTTACTACCGTTGCCCCTATGTAAAAACTATAAGACTGCTACATGCATGTCATACATGGTCCGTTGCAACACACAGATCAAAAAAATTTTGCATCACCGCTGTTCCCAGAACACCTGAAGATAGACGTTGACTGTGGATATCGTATCACAGACATAGTCCCTTTCACTGTTCAGAGATGTCACTAAACTCGCCCAAAGATGTAAACAACCATGTATGAGCAGCGCCTATTAGACGGAGGGTGTCCGACAGTCGATCAGTTCCAGTCATTCCACCAGGAAGGAGGTACACGGCTCGTGTTGTCTGTAGTTCAACCACGCCTAAATGATCAATACCGCGGTTCGATCGCGTCCGCTTTGTTACTTTGTGCCACGAACGGCTCTCAACAAGGGAAGTGCCCAGGCGTCTCGGAGTGAACCAAAACGATGTTGGTCGGACATGGAGGAGATACAGAGAGACAGGACCTGTCGGTAATATCACACGCTCAGGCAGCCCAAGGGCCACTACTGTAGTGGATGAGCGCTACTTACGGATTATGGCTCGTAGGAGCCCTGACAGCAACGCCACCATGTTGAATAAAGCTTTTCGTGCAGCCACAGAAATTCGTATTACGACTCAAACTGAGCGCAGTAGGCTGCATGATGCACAACTTCACTCCCGACGTCCATGGCGAGATCCATCTTTGCAACCATGCCACCATGCAGAGCGATACAAGTAGGCCCAACAACATGCCGAATGGACCGCTCAGGATTGGCATCACGTTCTCTTCATTGATGAGTGTCGCATATGCCTTCAAACAGACAATCGTCGGAGACGTGTTTGGAGACAAACCGGTCAGGCTGAACGCCTTAGACACATTGTCCAGCGAGTGCAGCAAGGCGGAGGTTCCTTGATGTTTTGGGGTGGCATTATGCGGGGCCGACGTACTCCGCTGGTGGTCATGGAAGGCGCCGTAACGGCTGTACGATACGTGAATGCCATCCTCCGACCGATAATGCAACCATATCGGCAGAATACTGGCGAGGCATTCGTCTTCATGGACGACAATTCGCGCCCCCATTGTGCACATCTTGTGAATGACTTTCTTCGGGATAACGACATCACTCGACTAGAGTGGCCAACATGTTCTCCAGACATGAACACTATCGAACATGCGTGGGATACATTGGAAAGGGCTGTTTATGGACGACATTACCCATCAACTACTCTGAGAGATCTATACCGAATCGCCGTTGAGGAGTGGGACAATTTGGATCAACAGTGCCTCGATGAACTTATGGGTAGTATGCCATGGCGAATACAGGCATGATTCAACGTAAGCGGCCGTGCTACTGGGTATTAGACGTAGCCGTGTATACAGCAGTCTGGATCATCACCTCTGAATGTCTCGCTGTATGGTGGCACAGCATGCAATGTGTGGTTTTCATGAGCAATAAAAAGAGCGGAAATGATGTTTACGTCGATCTCTATTCCAATTTCTGTACAGGTTCAGGAACTCTCTGAACCGAGGTGATGCAAAACTTTTTTTAATGTGTTATGAACTTCCGAACATTTTCCTGCCCATAGTTTTAATGGTTACAAACATTAGATATAAAAGAAATTTGCAATTACTATTGATACATTTTATCATTATATTAAGTAAGATTGCTGAGTTCATCAGATGTCAGAAATTTGCTGATAGATTTCTGCATTGGTGTTCCATCTTCTACGCTGTGTCTTAAGATTTTCCTCACATTGTTATGTTCTTTTTCTACTGATTGCTCTGTTTTTGTTTGATGTTGGAAACTGTATCTTATGCGAAGATTGCTAATGGTTTGAACGGTGTTGTAGAACGCCAAATTTCGCAGATCCAGAAAATGCAGTTTTCCTTGAAATATCATGTGT
Source organism: Schistocerca piceifrons (assembly GCF_021461385.2). Classification (NCBI taxonomy): domain Eukaryota; kingdom Metazoa; phylum Arthropoda; class Insecta; order Orthoptera; family Acrididae; genus Schistocerca; species Schistocerca piceifrons. The sequence goes on along the minus strand of NC_060140.1, from coordinate 853,454,448 downwards.
TAACTGAAACGCAGTGTCTACTCCCTTAAATAAGAATTCTGTTTCCGTGATCCAATTGTAACCTCCCCCTCACTCATCAACCTTAATGACAGTGAAAAATTAATCCGCGTGTACCTAATGGAAATTTGGGAAAAGCAATCGTCACCGAAGTTAATCTGTCGGTAAAGAGGGAGGAAAGGGTTACATCTAAATGAAAGGAAAAATGCAAATGGAACTGGTGGAAATTAATTTTGAAAAGGGGTAAAGTTAATAAAGAAAGTAAATGTGCGGCCGTTACATTAACAATTAACTAGCGGTAATTAGATATTTGAAATTTGGGGGAAATTACGGTCGCCAGTCCTAAGGACAATTACTATAGTAACTGAAAAAGAAAGGTTATTACACATATAATTAGCACTAGAAGATTAAACACTAACCACCACAGCACTAGAAGCGTGGCAACTGAAGCTTGACACGTGTAGTGTGAAAACTGAAAGTTTGTCAGAAGTAATAAATGTCGCTACACTCTGAATAAAACCGGAAAATTGAAAGTTAATTTAGTGACTGAGATTAATAGTGAACTTTGTTTCTGAAGCATATCGAAATTCAGTAAAATACAGTTAGTCTTGGGCTACCTCAACAATCATTTCAAAAGCTACTTGAATCTACACAATTTAGAAGTAAGAGATTTAACTTCGAACTTGAATTAAATGATTCTGAACAATTAACAATAGTAAAATTTGGTACGTACCAAGCTGAGCTGCAGTCACAGGTACGCTAAAATATGCTAACAAAACTCGCACTCTTAATTTGTGCTCGTGTTATCTAAATATTGTAGCCAACTACGAATACTTTAACTGAACTTTGAAATTAAAGCAGTGAAATCGAATTATATTATTTTAATGCTGGCGTTTTAATTTCAATGACACTCGGGTTCATTTCGGAAAAGGAAGGGACCCTGCTTGGCAATGCAATTGGGACAATGAGCAACAAAGGTTCATGCTAAGTTGCTGTAATTTTGTGATGCAACAATTTTAAAAGCTGAGGTCTGCCATACAGTTCTGAAACTTTACGTGCTTTTAGTCTTCCTTGTTGGTTGATTGAAGGTTTGAAGTCGTCGATCGAGGAGGTGGCGACAGTCACTCATTGTCGGCCGTCGCTGTTGCAGAAGCTGGATGCTGGCGCGCCTTCTTCTCGACACGATCACCAGGCGAAACGGGCTCTTGATGTGTGCCAGCTAATGCTTCCCGTCCGCGACACCGTGCTAGAAACTATTATAGCCAGTCGAGCGCAATTACATGCTGCTCAACCCCGAAAGCGCGGCAACTCGCGGGAGCGTCACACAACACACCTGCTCCACTGCACTACCCCAGCCAGACTCCTCTGCCCAGCCCGCGCTCCACGCGGCAGAGTTAACACTACCAAAGATCCTACACACTTTGATTCTTCACACGACCTATCGATGTAATCGTTCGATAGCAGTTTTCCCTAGGCAAGACCCAGCGTAAAAATACAAATAATATTTACGAAACAAACCAATTATACATCGACATAAATGCATAAATATATATACATATAGTAAAACAATTACAATATGTAAAGACACAGAAATGTCATATATTCAGGTAACAAAAATAAGGAAAATAAATTTATAGTACAATAGATGGAAATAGGAGGATATGCATTTCCGGCGTTACACAATCACCTAAGTCTTTCAATTATTTAATATGAAATACTTTTTTATTGCCAATTTGGAACTCACCCAGTTTTGGCATCAGCCATGAATTATTTCTTTTTTTTTCAGATGAAACTAATAGCCCAACATTCCCCGTTCGATCCTGCAATGTTTCAAGTCGTTTTTGTGCCTCATTCACATTTTGGCAGTTAGTGTGATGTCATCAGCAATCTAACTCTGCATATTCGAGTTTGCGTTCTAGTCGGTGTGTTGGGGAGCTGCTCTTAATTTTTTCAAGGACGTAGAAAAACAGTGAAAGGGATAATGCATCTTCTTGTCGTACTCCTCTCACTGTCTTAAATTCTTTACTCAGTTCTCCCATAAACGTCACGTTTCATTCGTCTGTGACAGTGTTTCCATGACGATATTTGTTGTCTTTTCATCCAATCCAAAAGTAGTTGATATTTTGAGGAAGGATTGTCGATCTAAAGAGCCAAATGCTTTTCAGATCGAGAAATTGTGTTCTTCATGGTAAGAATTTGTTCTACTGACGGTCGCCCTTTCCCGAATCAAACTTGTTACTGAGGTGTTGGCAGAAGAGCCATCACCGTGTTGCTAGAGGAGCCGAAATGCACGCTGTTAAGCTCACGCAGATTGGCGTGAGGCCTGGAACAAGGTAAAGTAATTATCCTATAAAGAAAAGAACGTAGTTCTTGGAATACTTAACTTTAATCCACAATTGGAGAACATCTCTCTTGACTGTACATTCTTCAAGATAAATATCAAATGCTATGGCGCCTTGCTAGGTCGTAGCAAATGACGTAGCTGAAGGCTATGCTAACTATCGTCTCGGCAAACGAGAGCGTATTTGTCAGTGTAGCATCGCTAGCAAAGTCGGCTGTACAATTGGGGCGAGTGCTATGACGTCTCTCTAGACCTGCCGTGTGGTGGCGCTCGGTCTGCAATCACTGACAGTGGCGACACGAGGGTCCGACGTATACTAACGGACCGCGGCCGATTTAAAGGCTACCACCTAGCAAGTGTGGTGTCTGGCGGTGACACCACAGTTACTGTCGGAGTTGAGGATCTTCTTGAAGCCCTGTTCAATTGAAAAGAGCTTTGGTTGGAATAATAAGGTATCTCGACCAAATATCCCCACGTACATTAAACGTTTAACGCCACCCAAGTAATTTCGTGTACTCGTACCAGGCAGCGCTAGTTTGCTCGTATGTGTCTGTATTGTAATGCCAACTAGTGGCAGAAAAAGGTATTACGAGTTCCCCATCACCCTTCACATCAGCGTTACACACCCATTGTGTCTTGTGTCAATCAGCTGAACGGTTGCTGTTAAATCAAGGTAAGAACTATGGGTTGTTTTTGCCGCTGTATTAAGGAATAACTATATAAGACTGTATATTTTCGTGCTTTGTCAATGTTCTTCTTTTATGTTACAAAACTTAATTCATAATAATACTTTTTTAATATTATAGAATAATATTATACTCTCATGGAGTACGTGGTAGCACTTAAATGCCACGGTGGCGTTATAGGTTTACACACAACGGTATAATGGCGTTACAGGTCTACAGACAAAACATTTATGTTGTCACAGTACAGTACGCTAGCCAAATATCTTTACTTTAGTTTACATATTGATAATATTAAAACAATCGTGTTGTGCAAACGCGCTTTAATTTTAGATGCCAGAAAGAGCTCCATGGCCAGAAGAAGAACTGAAGACCGCAATGAATGCATTAAACGAAGGAATGAGTATGAAAAGAGCTTCATTAGTACAGAAAGTTCCTAGGAGGACTCTACGTGAACAGATCCAGACTGGATCACAAGCCAGAAAGCTTGGCCATACTCAATACCTCAGTAAGGAAATGGAAAAAGAACTATGTTCTTATATTTTTCGATTGAGTGATATGGTGACGCCTAAGGGCTGAGGATGAAACGGCGGCCGGCCAGTACCGTTGAGCCTTCAGGGCCTGTTCAGACAGTGTTGGTTTTGTTTGTTTGAGATTGGTGTGCCAATAACTGTGAAAGTTTTGTGTGTCTTTGTTTTCAACTTCTGCCTATTTAAGAGTTTACCACACCCTTTTGAAGTGTCAAAATGGTCAGCTGGAAGGAAGTGGCTGAGACCGTTCTTGCAGTGGAACCCGCAAGTAGCTGCAAGAAACTCCAGAAAAAGAACCCAGGGCGTACAATAGTGAGAGACTATTTTTCAGAGTTACGTAGTCTTTTGATTGAAAAAGACATAATGATGAAGCCAGAGAGGGTATGCAATATCGATGACAATAGGTTACCAGATCGCTGTACATCATCATCAAATGGTTTTGACAAGGAAAAGCGCCAAAAGAGTGTGTATGGTTGAACCGAAGCATGCTGAAAACGTTACAGTTGTTGCATGCACCAGTGCTCGGGGTACATCAATCCCACCGATGGTAATTTTCAGAGGCCAACATTTGACCCTTAGTGGAAAACGTAAATGCGTCTTGGACCGGTGACCGTCATGAGGGGACAGGATTCAATGACAACTGTTTTATTCATCAGTTGACTTGATCACTTTACCCGATGTAAGGCAGCTGGAGAAGTAGTGCTGATATTTGATCGAGTGTCCTCCCATATGGATGCAAACATCGTAGCAGCTGCGGATAAACATGACATCACACTGTACTGTGTCCCTAGCAATACAACACATAAACTGCAGCCAATGGATATAGCAGTTTTCAAACCTTTCAAGATTTTCTTGGGTTAAGACGCTATGTTAGTCTTCACAAGATCAAGCCCTGTGACTTCAGGAAAAGTGACTCCAGAACAATTTTCAACACAGTATGGAAAAGAGCTTTGACTCCGAGCAGTGTAATGAGTGGCTTTAGGGCCACTGGGAGCTATTTGTTCTACCCTAACGTCATTTCTAAAGAGGCATTTGTTTCGTCAGATGCATCTGAAGCAGCATAACAAGCTGAACTAGCATCTAGGAATCAAACTACTCCTACAACAGAAGGTTCATATCCAAGTAGTACTCAAGATGACCAAGTGTGTCTCCCTCACTGGAAATAGCTTCACAAAGTTCACGCACAGTAGAAACTCCTAATTTTAGTCATTCTGTCGACAGTGGTAACTAAGAAGTGACAGAATAATCACGAACACTACACCTTCATCTCCTTTGTCTACTGTTCTTTCCACGCCAAAACAAAGACGCCCTGAGAAGATCGCTCGAAAATCGTTGAACTACAAAGAAACTGTAATTTAGGCCTCCCTGTTTAATGACGTAGAAAAGAACTGTGAGAAGACCAGCTCTAAAGAAGTTCCTGTCACAAGTGATCCCCAATGCAGCGCAAGCTTAGGCACAGGCGGGATGTGTTTTCTGGTTGATGGAGATCGTATAGAGTACCTGTCACTGTATAAATCTTATGTCAGGTATTTACATGGTGAATGTCTGGTAATTAGAAAAAACACAAACATTGCAATTCACAAGTGCGTAGAATGTGCAGAGTAATGACTTTTATGTATAAATGTTCATATACTGTACAGGGTGATTTTTTCCATCGTGTACAACGTCTAGGGATTGATCAATGAGAGGATACAGAAAAAGCAAGGTTTAATGAACTCATGTCCGGAAATGCATGGTTTCCATGCTAGAGACCATTTGTTCAATCACACTTTGTTACAGAGACTGCAGTCTAATACGCGCTGTACCATGCAGCCATAGTTACAGTATGCTTGATTTCCTCCTAGAGGGTGGTACTGTTCCTCATACATTATACCCTAGCGCCCTCTCCTGCATTAGTAATTGGCAATGTTGTGTCCGATTCACTTCTCTTGCCGACTCACACTGTAGTGGATGTGATGCAGTGTTGTACACAATGGTTCTATATTCGAATCGAGACCTTGCAACATGGTGTTTACTTACAGAAAGGCAAAAAGCATAGGGCAACAGGAGACCTATTCCTGCCGACAACAACAGTAGCATTCAATGTTGCAACAGCGTTTCGCCGTTGGTCTGGGACAGAGTCGTTTGAGGAAACTGATAATCATGAATGATGTACCCAGAATATTCGGAAACCAGACTTGGAGGAAAATGGGATTAGCACTATGGTAGGCGACTGCCGTGTCAGTATTAGGCAGTTAGTTCACCAGTACAGGATAAGCCAGAGGACGGTGTGCAACATTCTCTACGACAAGTGTTACTACCCTTATCACGTACAGCGTGTGCAGGGTTTACTAGCGACAGACTTTCCACATTGGGAACATTTTGTCACTGGTTTCTTCCCCAGGCAACCACGATGCCGGGATTTGTGTCATCCACCCATTTCACAGATGAGGCCGCCTTTATGTGGACTGGTATCTTCAACTTTCATAATAGTCATCTGTGGGATAATATGCAAAACCCCCTTGCTATCGTGACAGCGAATCATCAACATCGGTGCAGCCGGTATATGTGGGCAGGATAATTGGCGATGGTATTTTAGGACCAGTCTTCCTTCCACGTCGTCTAACAGGCCTGAACTATCTGCTTTTCTCTCAGGTGACTTTGTCTCCCCTGCTGGAAGAAGTGCAACTGATGATTCCAATGATTATGTGGCTGCTGCAGCCCACTTCGCAGTTAACGTGCCGATGCATCTGAATCGTGTCTTCCCTGGTCCATGGATCGGACAAGAGAGTCCAGTTGCATGGCCGACTGGTTTACTGGATCTCAACCCATGCGATTTCTGGTTATGGAGCCATCTCAGAAGTATCGTGTATGCAGAACCCATTCCAGATGTGGAGACACTGGAACAGCGTATTCAGGCTTCCTTTGACACTGTTCGGATGCAGCCTGGCCGATGTGAACGTGTGAGTCAGACATGCTACGGGGCATACACGCATGAGTTGAGGCACATGTAACAACGTGTAACTGAATAAACGGTCCCTAGCGTGGAAACCATGCATTTCCAGACGTCAGTTCATTACATCTTTTTTGTTCCATATCCTCTCATCGATCAATCCCGAGAGCTTGTACGCAGTGGAAAAAATCATCCTGTATAAGCTCAAAATAGGTTGACACTGTGACATTTTAGTTAATGATAATTATGAGTAAAAATAAATACTTATTTTGTGTTTAAAATATGTGGCGTTAATTGGACCATGTGTTCATAATAACGGCAGCATGAAACATTCTTCTAATTCGGAGTTTCTGAACCTCCAGACATAAGTATCAGAAATATCTTTGTTTTTATGTTCAAAAGAGATTAAAGAGCTATTTTCATAAATTTAGTGATTCAACATGACTTACTAACGAAACTACAACATATTATGTACAAAGGTGGCGTTATTTGGTCCCCGTACCTTAGAGGCTTCGTCATTCTTTATAAAAGACTCTAATACATTCGGCGTGGTTTTGTCGCGTGTTCATTTAGCAAGGGCGAGAGCGTTATTGACATGTCAAGAAACTCCAGATGTTGTGTATCACGAAGATAATTGCTACTGTAGTTACGAGAGCATACATTGCAAGATGCAAGAAGAGGCATGGACAAATTTTCTTCCTCTCGTACAACTTTCTCAAAATGAATATATCGGAAAAATCTAAGAAATTAGAAGTCATAATCGTCCAATCAACTTGATTTAGATTTTCTACACTCTTTCTAATTTACATAAGGGGAGTATGAATGGCCTATCCCGCTAACGTTAAATTTGCTAACTCCATGACCCATTTTCTAAAGAACTACTTCATGCAACATTATGAAACTTTTGTGGGTTATCCTCTAGTTTGATTGAAATATATATTTCATAAGTTAAGATAGAAATTTTTCTCTGTTCTAAATTTTTTATTACAATTTTCTATACATTTTTGTGCATTTTGCCGGAAATGTGCAAGTTATCTCTAACATTCTAGAGGTATAGTACAATAAGGGTATTACAAATAAACTGTAAAAAATGAAGAGTATATATTTTGCAGTTACTGAGATAACGGATCATTTGTCTTAGAAAAAATTATTTTTCAGACATTGCAATTGAAAATTATTTTTAAATAAAAGTCACTTTTAAATAGAATCAACAGCTAAAATGCACCAGCGCTGTAGTCTTTATCTTCATCTACATTGGCAGAATGCATCCTCTTCCTCTTGTTCAAAGATCTTGCCTCCTTGAACGCTTTTTGGACTAGCAGCTCAGCATTCTTGACTCGCTGCTTGTCCAGTTCCTCTAGTATGTCTTGCGTATTCCAACCAGTCTTCACTCCCAATTCCTCTAAGACTTTTAGTCTATCAGCATTACCATCATTAAATGTGATAACAGCATCAGACACACCAAGCTTCAATGTACGGTGCCCCACAAATACATTTTTAGGTACTCTTGTCCACACTACAGTGTTGAATGACTCATTCGCATTTTGTGTTCTCCCTGTTAGACATTTCTTCAATAGATCTGGATTTGCTAGATCTCTATAAACTGGCTTTATAGCCAACATGATAGCCTCAGGTAAAGAGCTCTTGTGGGTAAACTTATCATAAGTTCCAGCTGCTTCAGCTTTTTCATATTTACACCACTCGCCTGAGCAAAGGTTGTGGATCGGATTGTCATCCGTTGATATTTTATGGAATAAGGATGCCCACACAGCCTTTTTCATACCATCTAGGTTATTTTGGTTACTTCTTATGGCTTCACCGTAGCACTCTGATAGCTGATTGATGTTTTTGTCTAGTAGACGGCCCCGAATAGTCTTGCCATCAGACAGCGGCATCTTCAACAACTCCTTTTTCCTCCGTCGAAGTTGTGTGCCCATTCTTTTCTGTACGCGGTTGACACACTCCAACTTTTCTGGTATCTTGTTGTCGTAAGGTCTGCTATCAACAACAGATTTGAATGAGCTACAGTCACCATCTCCAATGAACTGCACATAGCGAACCCCCGATTTTGTACAGAGCGATCAAAAATGTTTACAGCTGAGGTACTCTCCATTCCTCCACTAGAGCCTGTATAATTCTTGATGCACTTTCGTTCGTGATGCTTCTTTTTGTCTACATTTGACTTAGCAATATTGCATCCATGGCAATGTTTGCATAAAATTTCTACATCTATGAATTTACCTGTGTCAATATCTGTGACAGCTGCACAGGACTTTTAGAGACTGGTGGCTTCTGCCAAGTACCATCAAATGCAACTGTTATGTCTATAGATGTCTCACTGTCTCTATTTTCCTCAACTGCCTCCTGAGTTGCAGTTTAAATTGATTCCTCTGCTATTTTTTTCCACTTTGTCTAGTAAAATGCCTCTGTGTTTTGATAGGCTTGTAGTGGGGCGTGGCAGATTGATTATACCGCATAGTACTTTCCCAGCAGTAGGCCCTTTTCCAATGCACCTCAGTCCATAAAAATACCTTATGTTCGTCGCAAATAATTTGTTATATTTGCACTTTTCTGAAGTAAAAAATTTCTTCTGAAGTTTACAATTTCCACATGAAACTGTCAAGCTACAAACTAACCCATATCGCTTTGAGGCGTCTTCAGTGACGTTTATTTTTCCTCCACATAAACTACAACTTGTAAATTCACTGAACACAGAACTGAGAATACTGAAATCTATAATGATGTTGATGTCTTTATCATTCACATTTCGCTTATTCGAATACATTTCACCACATTTCGCAAGTTTCTTTTTGGAAGAGGAACTTGAGGGTGTAGCAGTGTGTGGAGCTGTACCTGCATTGACTGAACTGTCATTCCTCACCTCACTTGTAACCTTTGGTACACGAGGATAAATTCTGTAGTACCGATTTCCTCGGTTTTTTACTTTCTTGAAAACTCCTTTTGCTCTTGTCATTGTCAAATGTAATAATTAACTCACTGCATCAAGAGTACACTAGCACAACAGGAAAACGAATGGAATACTCGCAAACGTTACACCAACAATATCGCGTTCACAACGCAAACAAGACTCGCAACTGTCATGAAAGTCCTACCAACTTATGCAGCAAAGTTTCCACTACAAATTAAATCAAACCACAGCCTTCTAGAACTTATTGTTCTTGAGATATAAGGTTTTAGATGACCAATGGTTTACGAAATCTTAAAAATGTCCTTTGCAACTAATTAGATTAAATTCTATTAAAAATACTTACAACCAAACAAATTTAATAAATCTCACACCTAGTTAATCAGCTAATTCCAAATAATATTTCTACATAAAAAACAAAAAATTGAGAATTTTCGACGAAATGGTCATTTATACTCCACTTAAGGCGAATTATCGCGGTTTGTTTTAGGAAAAACACTCCTGACTTTCTTCCCCATCATTTAGCATTTCCGAGACTAATGTTCTAATGAACACATCTTCAAGAGACCATTAAGTCCTAAACTTCTTTCCTTTGTCTCGAATTTGTCGTTTCTTAGAAGCCATACAAAATTCTGCATTCACTTTGCACCATTTTAACAAACGTATTTGGACTCTACGCCATTGTTCGCGAGCTCGTGACTCTTTCAAAGAGGTCATGCAAGTGTAACATGTTGAAATTAAAGTTCTGTTCATACTCATACCACGAATGAAATATATATAGTACATAATTCGCCATTGTTCAGTTATGCTTCTCTAGCATCACCGTGTAATTGAGATTTTTATTAAAAGGTTAACAGCAGCGAAATGTAGTGTAAAAATATTCCTGTTTCATTTCACGCTTGACTAATACTCAAAGTACATTATATTGGACTTTAAAAATCATTTAAAGTGTAGATAGAAACAATTTGGTTATAAAATACCTGATTTAGCATTTCCGAAATGATCGTGAGCAGCCAGGGGAAACGTGCATTACTGAATCGACTATTGGTGTTTGTTCCAGGGCTTTTCCTGGAGACAGATCACCTGCTTTCTGGGAATCACTACGGTGCTGTGATTGTCAATCTTGTGAAGCCCAGGTTGATGCCGTATTTCCCAACTTACGCAGTGCCTTCGATACAGTTCCACACAGTCGCCTAGTATAGAATATTCGTGCATAGGGAACGTTATTTATTTATTCTTACTTACTTGCCATTTTCTTTAAATCACACACCAAATGTTCTACTTGAATTGTTATGAATATAGCAAACAATATTTTAACATCATTACACAAGTGTTAGTTTAACTAAGCGTTATGCTGTTTAAGGGGGAAAATCTACATAAAATATCTATACAAAAAGAAGAAATAATTTTTTTTAAAAAGTCTACATGCTCCATTTGGCGAAATGGCTCACAGGTATATGTTCATCCGGAATCCTGAAGGCACATGTTGCTGGCCTGTTGTACTGGAAAGTGAGCCCATGGTCCACTGAGCTACAACTCAGTATTCACAGGCGTTGTGCAGCTCTTCCACCCAAGGTGCAGAGACTGGCAGACAGCTGTCAGGGTCTCAGAAAATCCTTCCTGGTCCTCTCGAAGGCACCTATCCTCACTGCATCTGGAAGGTTGTTTTAGGTGGATGTTTTGCTGTTGAGCATTTTTAACGAAGTATAAATTCATCCATTCTTATAGAAAAGGTGTGTGCAGACGCAGATGTGTCTGCTTCTATTTAAAAAAAAGAAAAAGCTGAACACTTTACGTAGTTGCGTAAAAAATTTCAGTGTTAATGCATCGCTCCTTATAGAAAGGGAACACGCAATGCAGATGTCACTGCATGTTGTAAACATTATACAGGGATATGACAAAGCAGAATGAAACAAAACAAATGAGTAGAGTTTAACAACTAGATTTGTTTGGTTGTCAAGATAGATAGCAGATGACACGTTTTATTTTACAAAATGTATGTCCCACATGTTAGACTAGTTCATTTTTCATATATATATATATATATATATATATATATATAAGGTACAGCAACTGCATGTACACAATATTTACAAAACGTAACATAACAATGTACAGGAATATATATACAGAACGTATCTAACAATTTATGTTGCCCATACAGTGATACACTTTCCAGCAGCTTGTTTTACTCATAGTAAGTTTAGAAACAGTTGATTCACATATACCTTTTTACTCATTATGCTATCAGACCAAGACGCAGCATATTCTATTATACTATTTATTACAATAGGCCTGTTTCGGTGTGATTGCCGTCGTCGACTTATATCAGGTGGTCTTGATATTATATAATAACGCTGTTTGTTAGTTGCTATCACTACTGTATAAGTTTGCTCCGTGGATGTCGACAGAGCGTTGGTAGGTGTTAAACTGTAGCTGGGACAGTTATTTCTGAAGCTTCCCAATTACGAAAGTTTATTTCATAATGATGTTACAGATAGCTGTATTGACTGTGAATACAGCTGTAAACAAACATCCTTATGAAATAATGTGAATAAGCAGAAACAATATTCCCCCAGTTCAATTGTATAATGTTGTGAGGTGGCAGAATAAATGGTCAGATTTGCACCTTACATGAGACCTTTACAAATCACAATGAGAAGGTGAAGATGACACCTAACGTAAATCGACAGTTATGAAAACATTTGCCTATTAATGTGTAATGCAAAAAGGGATGGCATCTGCATCTTAACTTTGATAGGCATTGTCATTTCCACAACTTGGTATGATGCTTGGTATCAGGTTAGGAATTCCCTCCTTTTGCCCTTAGTTGGGTACAGATTTGTTACCAAAGCCTGTTGGCCAACCCTATACTGCGCCAATTTCCTCACACGTTGGTCTATTTGTTCTTGACATTCTAAAGCTTTGTCATTCACTCCACGAATGAAATTTTCATTCTGCACCTGAGTGGGTGCTGATATGAAACTTCCTTGCAGATTGAAACTGCATGCCGGGCAGCGACCCAAACTCGGGACCTTTGGCTTTTGCGGGCAATTTCTCTACCGTCTGAGCTACCCGAGCACGACTCACGACCCATCTTCACAGCTTTCCTTCCCCCAGTACCTCGTCTCCTACCTTCCAAACCTCACAGAAACTTTCCTGCGAAGCTTGCAAGACTAGCACTCCTACATCATATCTTCCAGGAGTACTTTTCTATTGCTCCCTTATAAACGTTTCACTTCATCACATAATACAGATGAAACGATTGTTTGCATGCAGCAAAGGTCCTCACTTGACCTACCCGTGTCATCATTCTCTAGGATATCTAAATTATCAATCAGTAAACCCCTTCGCAGACTCACCTCGTCCATGTCTAAATTATCAAGACTAACTCGGACAACAAAACCTCTGTCCATTTCACTGATGTATACTACGCTTTTGCTTACAAAACAGTGTGACTTATCCAATTCATAATTGCTTTACAATGGCTCTAAAACAGAGAATACTTCCTTTGACTAGTCTGTACCTACACTAACCCAGACCAGCTTCCCTGTACCACATGGCATGCTATCACGCAAAGTGATGTTTAATGCACATGTCTGTAGTTTCTTTGATATCACCTTCTAGGTCGGCAAACCTTGTGCTATTGTCCCACTTGTAGTCATTGCCCTCTGTAGAAACAATATTCCCCCAGTTCAATTGTATAATGTTGTGAGGTGGCAGAATAAATGGTCAGATTTGCACCTTACATGAGACCTTTACAAATCACAATGAGAAGGTGAAGATGACACCTAACGTAAATCGACAGTTATGAAAACATTTGCCTATTAATGTGTAATGCAAAAAGGGATGATAGTCAACTGACGGTAATTCACACACCATTCCTACACAATGCATGTCTCTGAGCAGAAAGTAGAACAGGGAATGCGAGTCGAGTCGTTTTTAGTTTTGAAAAGCCAGCTCCACAATGGCATAGTGAAGCCACACTGCGAGAGTTACGCCGGAAACCACTTAAAAGAGTGGCAGGAAGGAGGACAGCGACCCCAGATCAGGTGATTTAAGCCAGAGGACCGCCTGTGCGAGGCATTGGTACAAGGGCAGAGAAGAAGCTTTAGAAAACTGCGTTTTGAAAGTCCAATGGGATATGAACAAAAGCAAGTGACGCATTTTCGTCCAGCGAGTGCCACACACAGAAAGGTCAATGTACTTTTGGCGTCTAGAACTGGCACAAAACGTCCGATTGGCGGAAAGGCACTAGGAAGGAGAAAAATACTGAAGTTTCGACACAGTTTGATAGAAGGGATATTGTGATTGGTAGAGGGTGTTCCTACAAAATAAGAGGAACGCTCCTATTGGTCGAAAAAAGCCTTGATGTGAAAAAGGAACCCAAGTGGAGGGAGGCAGTTCTGCCATGAGTAGGACAAGAGAAATTTATCGAGTGGACTCTTCTCTGAACTGGCGTCAAGTGCAGAATGGAGTGCTTAATGCTCCGTACGACACAGTGAAGAAATTTGTGTGGACACTGTGTTCACAGCGGCTGCACTCCAGCTAAAGAATTAGCTGTAGCAACATTTATCTCCAACTGTGGAGAAACGAACCAGCCAAATTAGTTAATTGTTCTTGCGAGAACTGAGAGGGTACTATAATATGCACACTGCTCCGACAATGTGCGTGTAAATCGGCACACAATAAGACTAGGGCTGAGTACATGTTTTCTCGCATAACAAGAAACATTGAGAAAGTTTCTGCTGGAAAGTTCAGCAAAGGCCAGATTAGTTTTGTAGGGATTTCAGTGGGAGAGAGCTGCCTTGCAGACAGCAGCACGTCGCAGCTTAAGGTAAATACCACGTGCAGAGGCGTAAACTTTATTGGTTCAGCAGCTTGCGTCCACTGTAAACTCGAGCGGCCTTGGGCAATCTTGCGCTCAAATTTGTCAGTTGACTAACCATCCATCATAGACTTGATTTTTATCCTAAATAGTACCGAACTTGGAACCGGAATCGGACGATTTTCGTAGTACTGACCAGCATCATAGCGTATGTGTAGGAGCAAAAATGGTTCAAATGGCTCTGAGCACTATGGGACTCAACTGCTGTGGTCATCAGTCCCCTAGAACTTAGAACTACTTAAACCTAACTAACCTAAGGACATCACATACATCCATGCCCGAGGCAGGATTCGAACCTGCGACCGTAGCAGTCGCACGGTTCCGGACTGCGCGCCTAGAACCGCGAGACCACCGCGGCCGGCTGTTTCATATTATTTTGCTTAGGATCAATGTAAAGAAACTTCCAATTAAACTTTCATAATATTGTTCTTAAGATTAATGTTCTTTCAGAGAGTTAATATTTAACATTGTTGTGTATTAACTTATTTCACTTTTTGATGTTGGCAAGATGTGTTATCCACTGCGCTGATTTTATGTTGGCGAGTTGAAAACTGTGTGAAAAGCTGTAATTTGGTGAGAAATATTGCGACATTAAACTTGTCATTTCACCTCACACAGTTTTTCTGAATTCTAGAATAAGCACAACAAAACCCCAACCTTACAATTTGAAAGATAAATTTTTGCGTGATGTTCATTAAGAATCTCGAGTCCTAGGGCGCATAGTACTGCCCAATGACATGTGGCAACACTTCCACATGCTGCAGTTCCAACGCCAAAGTTGAGCAGTGTTGTCCCTAATGACATCACATAATCGTCACCTGCCCTGTGTAACCCATATCGTGGAGACGTCAGTCTCTTCCTACCAAAAAGGTCCTGACTGACGGCTGACACATTAACACCCGTGTCCACCAACAATTTATGTTCCCTACCGTTTACTATCCCTAAAAAGCAGCATTCCATCTCTACACACGGTTTTGCAGTACTCTTCACCTCTGGGAATGGCGTCTGACAGATGAGGCACTTCAAATGGCTCTAAGCACTATGGGACTCAACATCTGAGGTCATCAGTCCCCTAGAACTTAGAACTACTTAAACCTGACTAACCTAAGGACATAACACACATTCATGCCCGAGGCAGGATTCGAACTCGCGACCGTAGCAGCAGCGCGGGGATGAGGCACTGCTGCTTCCATTTAACAAACGGTTAACTGGACCAGAATGAAATTTTCACTCTGCAGTAGGGTGTGCGCTGATGTCAAACTTCCTGGCACAAGTTAGGAGACGAGGTACTGGCGGAATTGAAGCTGTGAGGGTGGATCGTGAGTCGTGCTTCGGTAGCTCAGTTGGTAGAGCACTTGCCTGCGAAAGGCAAAGGTCCCCAGGCCGAGTCTCGGTCCGGCACACAGTTTTAATCTGTCAGGACGTTTCAGTTAACTGGACGTCGATTATCTCGCTTTTTCCTTTAGAAATCGTGCACCTTATGTCCTACTTACCGTCTGGAGGCATAGCTTCTTGATGTGGCCTGTATGCCCGCATATATGACACCTCGTCTCGGAGGAGATCACTATGGACATTTCGTCTGAGAACCAATGTGGATTTTCTCCAGGTGTGTGGTGAACCTAGTGGCAGTGGACAAATCACTAGGATTTAACAAGATTTCGGGATTGCAGTCGGATCTCATCGACTTCTTTCCACGATATTTCGGCTGACAACCTTACAGCCATCTTCAGGAGAGTGTTTGACACTGGAGATTGCTAGTGCAGAGTTAAACGCAGGGTGGATGGGTGGATGGGTCATTGGGGCATTCTGTCTATCGAAAACCCACGCATACGGATCTGTACCTGCAGGCGTCAAGCTGTCATCACCCGTCACAAACTATGGGTGTTCTTCGAACGTTGGTGCATAGGGCACATGTCGTGTCTGATAAAGACAGCCTTGCAGACGAATCAGAGCACTTGAAATCGGTATTTCAACATAATGGATATTCTGCACATCAGGTCAGTACTGCTTTAAGGAGGAAAAAACGTGACCACCCACAAGATCAAGAGGATAAGGAGGTGTTTAAGTCCAGAGCATTTCTCCCATATATCGGGAAAATTTCATCGAAAGTAGGCAGAATTTTAAAGAAACATCGTGTGAAAGCAACCTTCCGGCCACCTACAAAGACTCGTGCTCTTCTGGGCTCAGCCAAGGATGATCTGGGATTACGGAAGGCTGGAATTTATAAAATACCTTGCGAGTGTGGGAAAGCCTACATTGGTCAAACCACACGCACAGTACACGACCGCTGCGTTGAACATGAGTGCCACACTCGCCTTTTACAGCCCAGTAAGCCGGCCATAGCCGAACATTGTATTTCCACAGGACATACTATGGATTATTTGGCCACGAAAATCTTGGCCCCATCGAGATCCTTCTGGGATTCAGTTGTGAAGGAATCCGTGGAAATACGTTTAGCGGAAAATCTCATTATTCGTGATGGGGGCTTTTTATTGAATAAGGCCTGGGACCCGTTGATTTCTTTAATTTCAACCAAAAGAAAACTTTTTATGGCTTCTGACATGTCGAGCGACAAGTAATTTTAATTTTAATATTGAAATTTTGCATTTTATTGTTTTGGACACGTCTGCGTGCATGTTTTACTTTTTTCACGCATTCGTTGGCGCTCCATAGATGCAGTAATATTGTAGAGGGCCTTGGAATCGACAGGTGGCCCGCATGCTACGGTAACTTGCGCATGCGCACCTGCGGCACTTTTACGTATAAATAGAGCGACTTGCACTAGCAATCTCCGGCCACGACCTTACCCTCCAATCTCCTGATGACATCTCTCGTGTTGCTACCTTCCTGCACCAGACCTTGTCTGACGCCGTCGCCACCCACATCCCCACCAAAGCCATCCACCCTCACCGCCCCGCCCCGCCTCCACAGGCCGTCCTCCTTCGAGAGTCCCGCCGCCTCTACCGCTCTTTTCTCCGCACTCGTGACCGGGATACACTTACCCGCCAATGGCAATTACAACGACACATCCGCAACCTGCTTACTGCGAAGAAACGCCGTGCCTGGCGCCAGACATGTACACAACTCAACACCACGCTCCCCATAAACTCTTCCAAGTATTGGTCTGCTTTTCACCGCCTTACTGGGAACCGCCTCACCCCCCAGTACCCTCTCCTCCTTAATGACCGTCCCTTTCCTGACAACCTCAGTCAGGCCAACCACTTTGCCTCCCACCTCTCTGATGTTTTTTCCACCCCAGATGATCCCCACTTTGATTATTCCCTCTTCCCTGATGTCATGGACCATACGAATACCTCTGTTCCTCCCCTTGCTCCTAGCTTCCAGTACTTGGGCCACACACCACCATCTGAACTTAACACTCCCATCACTACCCAGGACGTCAGCCTCACACTCCGCACCAAACGCAACACTGCTCCCGGCCACGACTGCGTTACCTACCGCCACCTCAAACACTGCCCTCCCTCATTCCTTTCAATCCTTGCCACCCTCTACAATGTCATCCTTGCCACTGGCTTCTATCCCGACCTGTGGAAAACCTCCCATATCCTGATGTTCTCCAAACCCAACAAGCCTCCATCCGATGCCTCTTCCTATCATCCTATCTGTCTCACATCGGTGTTCAGCAAGCTCTTGGAATCCATCCTTTCCCAGCGCATCCATCACCACTTCCGCCAAAACCACCTCCTCCCACACACCCAATGTGGATTTCGCCCTTCCTTCTCTGCTGATGACCAACTCCTCTGCCTCACTCATCTCCTCTCCCTCCAGCTTAACTCCCGTCGCTCCGCCATTTTTGTCTCCCTTGACCTCGAAAAGACCTACGACCATGTCTGGAATCCTGGTCTCCTGTTTAAACTCCAAACCTACGCCCTTCCTATCAACTACATCCGTCTGGTGGCCTCCTTCCTCTCTCACCGCCCCTCCTATGTTACCATCCATAATGCCACTTCCTACACCTTCTACCCCTCTGCAGGTGTGCCCCAGGGCTCTGTCCTCTCCCCTCTCCTCTACCTCCTGTACACGGCAGATATGCCCCAAACCCCCCCTCCAGTACACCTCATTCCTCGCCCTCGCTCCTACCCTCCAACGGTCTCAACGCCTTCTCCAGAATCACCTTGACCTTTTTGCTGCTTGGTGTAACCAGTGGCTCCTGAAACTCAACCCTTCCAAGACCCAGGCAATCATCGTAGGTCGTACCACTTGCTCCTTCCGGCTCCTGGATTTCTCCCTTACTGTCTGCGCCCATCCTGTCCGCCTCACCCCCACCCTCACCTACCTTGGCCTCACCATTGACCGTCACCTCACCTGGATTTCTCATCTCCGCTCCATCCAATCCAAAGCCCACAACCGCCTCCGCCTCCTCAAACTCCTCTCCGGCTGGACATGGGGGTTGCACCCCTCTACCATCCTCCACACCTACAAATCCTTAATCCGTCCCATCCTCTGTTATGCCAGTCCTGCCTGGATATCTGCCCCCCCCCCCCAAATTCTATAAGTCCCTCTAGATCCTTGAGCGTCATGCACTCTGCCTTGCCTTCCGTATACGCCTCCTGTCCCCCACGCGGATCCTCTATGATCTCATTCCTTTCCCCCATCTGCTCCTATTCCTCGAACATATCCGCATCCTCTACACCTCCCGCCGTCTTGAACCCCCTCACCCCCTGGTTGCTCCTCTCCTCTCCGATCCCCGCCCCCTGCCACGTCTTCATCGTTGTGTCCCCCCTACCCTCCATTCTCCTTTCCCAAGGTGGCTTCCATCAACTCCCCCTCCCGGATGATGCCCTCTCTCCCTCCATTTACGCCTCCTCTCAACTCTGATCCTCACTCCCCCTCCTTTCCTCTGTCCTTTTCCCGGGCTCCCTCTCCCCCCCTTCCATCCTCTTTCTTCCCCACCTCCCCTCTCTTTGCCCCCTTCTCTCCCTCGCGTCCTTTTCCATTTCCCTCCTCTGCCTCCTCTCATTCCCTCTCGCGTCTGCCCTTCTCCCCCTTTATTAGTCCTCTCCCTCCTTGGTTCCCCCCCTTTTCGTTTTTTCCTCTCCTCCCTCCTTGTTTTTCCCCCTCCTGCAGCCCCCCCCCCCCATCTGCCTTTGGCTCGGGAGTGTCGTCTTTGTGCTGCCACTTTCGTGCAGTGTTCTACAGTGAGTGTTCTACAGTGCGTGTTTTACAGTGAGTGTTCCGTGTAGTGTTTTTTGGGACTTGTTGCAAACGGCCATCATACTGTCGCTGGGTGTGCCTTTTATCTCTTGCGAACAGAAACCAGACTGTCGCCATGTTTTTTAACTGTGTGTCTACTATGTTACTTGTCTGATTCCTGTGTCTTTTATCAACATTGCCGTCCCCTTTTGCTTTCTGTTTTAACTTTCCGCATTTTTACGCCATTTTCCACTTTAAATCACCATTTTATCGCTTGTTTTTTCTTGTTTCTTTCTTCTTCCTTTCTTTTAAAAAAAAGTCTGTAGGCTGTAGAGCAGCGTAGTAAGCTGCTGCCAGCCCGCCCCCTTCGGGGGGGGAATTGAAAATCAATAAAGAAAAAAAAAACTAGCAATCTCCAGTGTCAAACACTCGCCTGAAGATGGCTGTAAGGTTGTCAGCCGAAATATCGTGGAAAGAAGTCGATGAGATCCGGCTGCAATCCCGAAATCTTGTGGAATATTCGATACGCCGGGAAAATTTCAAGAGTCACATCAAATCACTAGGATTTTCCATCCTCACTCTTTTTGACACGTCAACGTAAATATCCCTCTCGGCCACATCGTAAGCCTTATTTTCCACCTCTTGCTGTATGACTCTGTCAGTCTCTGCATTCTACATAAGTCTGTATATTCTTTCCTAATCCTGTCAGAGAAGGACTCCACTGACTCTTTTTTTTGAGACAACCCGATGAGAACGTAGCATTGTTTTCTCTGTGATAATGCTGGGCAAGTCCATTAGCCAGCTGTCAAATGTTTGCGCCTTACTGACAGACTTATGATACACAATTTATGCCTTTGCGTCACACACTAATCATAACTTAGCGATATTTAAACAAGTTCCGTCTGTCCAGTTTGCCAATTTAGTGGCAGCCCTCACATCTGTCATATCTTCGGTTGCTTTCCCCGAAAAAGAATCACTATGTTAGCTTCTACGGCATTATTTAAAGGAACGGTTATATTCAACAAGGTTTTTATCTCACTTGGATCAGGTAAATCTTTCCCTCTAATGGATTCGAACGCTTTCATTTTCATAACTAAAGAGAAACTTGTATGACTTAGCTGCTTTGAGCGTTGAAATAATTGAACAGCTGCACTTGAAAACTTGTAGCCAGGCTAGGAATCGAACCCAGATACTCCATTTTCCCTCAAACAGTCGGCTTGACTGCTTTGGTCAACCAGAGACTCATCCCGTCTGACTCAAATTCCCGAGTGTTGCACGCCACTGAAGTTGTGACCTGGGTTCATTTTACCCACTACTCACAACATCACTATATTTCTGCAAAGTGACGAACGATGGCATGTATCTACATAGAAATAGTCAGATTGCCCATCGTGGCGTATCTGTGTGTGGTATCTGTTCATTCAACATGTTCGAAAGAACAGACACCAATGATCGACTTAAGCAGCTTTATATTCGTCAGTAAAGGGAAAGTACTATGACTTTAGAACTTTGGGCATTGAACTAAATAATGGGGCCACAACATCTGTCGTGAGCAACACTTGGGAATTCGAGTCGGACGTGAAGTGAGTCTGGATGGCCGAGGCAGTCAGCGTGTCAGTTCGCAAGAAACTGAGAAATCTGCCTTAATTCCCGGCACGCTCACAGAATTTCAAGTGCAGCGGTTGAATCATTTTAAGACTCAAAGCAGCTAAGTTATACGGACTTCCCTTTGTTTATGAATGTAAGGCTTCTTAAGTCGATCAACTGCGTCCGTTCTTTCGGACACAGATACATCTTGCATACTGTCATTTATACCCTTGCAAGAATACAGTGAGTCTGCAAGCAATGGGGAAAATGAGCGGGGTCACATCATCAGTGGTTTGCTGCACTTTGGACTTTGAGTCGGGCGGGATGCATGTCTGGATAGCCGAGGCAGTCAAAACAGCCGTTCGTGATAAATGGAGAATGTCGATTCTAGGCCTAGTCTAGTCACAAATTTTCAAGCGCATCTGTTGAATTATTTCAACACCCAAAGCAGCCAAGTTATACAAATTTCTCTTACTCATGCATTTTAGGCAGTTTAAGCGGTTTATTGGTATCTGTTCTTTTGGACATGTCTGTGTACACACAAATAGCTATTACCTTCGCTACTACTGCTTTATTCATTTCCTTCTGTTCGGCTGCAGTTTCCAGCAATGTGGCTATTTGCTCTTTCAAGGTAGCAACATTTGTTTCTGGCGTTATAGTCGTAAAAGTGAGGAAACGGTAACCAAATCGAACAGACAAGAAACAAATTACGTTAATCTTTGCGCCATACCATGGCCCAGTGAGATTGCGTGCACTGCTCTGCCTCATTTCCAAACCTTCTAAACATAACACACATCACTGACACTGCCTCAGTCCATGGCAACGTGCCCAGACAAATACAAAATTGACATGACACTGGTTGAAAGTAAACTCCCTTACTGGTGCCATGACATTGGACAAGATCCAACGGCACCTATAGTTTAACGAAAGTAACTCTCAAAGTGCTACAGATGTCCCCATGACACAACATGGCCACAAATAAACAAAAACAATAAGAGGCCAACAGAAGACAGTTATCGCCACATCAAAAAGTGCTGAACAGCAATCTGTATTAGAGGGCTAGGATAGCATAGTGGGGAGTGGGGAGGTGATGATTTGCCGAATGCCAGAGGGTACTAGTAAAAAATTGTTGACAGAATACACATTTATTAAAAACAAAGCACAAGCGTCTCCTCTAGGTTACTGCAGGCCAGGTGAGCTGGTGTATCACTCGCCAGACGAGTATGTGCTGACACGTGCCTGCCTTGCAATCTCGGCACAACAGTGGTATGGCTGCTCATGTAGCGGCAGCTGTGACATGAACAGTCATTGACCAGATGGACTGCACACATTGCCTGTATGACCCAATTGCCTTAACCCCGAAAGTAGTTTACGAGGACGCTTTTGTGGACGACTTATTTGGCAGCCAGGAACGACACCCAACAACTGTGCACAGGGTAGCCATAATCATGAAGTATTACACGATGGCCTCTCTGCAAGAGAATGGCCCATGATGCAGGTGTCTCCTTATGAAAACAGGTCAAGGTGGCAGCTGCTGCCCTCCCCCACAGTGATGGTAGTTGGTCAGCTCACAACGTACCATCAGCTAGGCCTCCAGTGGCCTGGTATTCTTCTCATCAGTGAAGACGAAGAAGAGGCGGTACCAGCCCTTGGCAGCGAAGAACTTCAGATCTTGCAGGCAGTTACACCATAGATCGAAGTCATCTAGGCGCACTGTGGATGGTACACACAGGTCCCACCTCAGAAGTGCTTAGATTGTAAGGTGGCTATAATTTCGCACCTTACAAGAACTCATCCACATACTTTGCCGTGATCTACAAACAATTAGGTATCATGTGATAGGTTGTACACTGTACATCGTAAATATGAATATATAAAGGAGACTGACATTGTCATGTGTCTTGTAAATAATTGTTAACGCTTATTGCATGAAAGGTGACGGAGTGTCTTTATTATAAAAACAGCATAATGAATGATTGCCTGTACTAGTAGAGGTTGGAACGCCAGTAGAGATGAAACGACAGGAGGAACTCAAGCTCTGGGTAGAAGGCCCGCAAAGGTGTTGGTCCTGCTTAAACACAGGAAGTAGGAGACCGACGTCGTAGCACCTAAGTGCTGGAGCGCAGTAGAGTCGCGACCGGCTGTGTTGTAGCCGAACAGGAAGGATTATACTTCGTAAACGCTGAAACTCTCGGACGCAGGTGAGAGGAACGAAGTAGCGGCACCTCGGAAACCACACAGGCTGGGTTATTTCCAAGGATTTTTACTCAGAAGCTTACCATTGTACGAGCATAGCTTTTTGAATCTGTAGAGAGGGAGAATGTTCCGTGGTTTCGGGAATATGATTCGTTTTCGGAATTACGAGGATAGGGAGCCAAGTCTTGCTGGGAAGCCAGCGCTGGAGAGACGTGGTCTTCCGTTTTGAGCTCCCGTGTGTGATGGTCGCTCAGTATCAGCTTCGTGTTGGCACAGACGGACTTGCTGTCCTTTCTCTCACGAGATTTTATAGTTAGAACGGTTAGGCACTGTACTGTTGTGAACTTATACGATTCTGGACTTCGCCTCAGGGTTGGAAGTCGTCGTTGAGCACGCAGCGTTCAGTGACTGAGAGCACTTCTTTTGCCTATACTGACGTTGAGACGTTATCTGAACTCCGTCCTTGCGGCTGGGAGTTCGCGTTTCTTGTCTGTAGAACACAGAGGGGAGAAGACAGTATTAGAGTATAGTAGCCAGAGGACCGCCTTCAGCCGTCCTAGTGCTTGATAGAGTTTATTTGTGGCTGGAGTTCTTCCATCGTCGCAGACGAATACGAGAACTATCACTTCGACGCACCAGACGCTGTACATACGGTGATACCGCAAATTGCTTCCGCTTATTAGGGCTATAAAAGCTAAACATCTGTGATCAAGTTAATTTATTTCCACTGAGGTTCCACACCACTGTAGATCATCTTTGAAAGTAGTGTTTTCTAGTGTTTGATACGTAGATGATGTCAGTCATTTCGCGTTATTGGTATTAGACCGTGCACTCATAATAAGGGACAGAATTGGACAATTGACTAGTAATTTTACTTAGGAAATGTAAAATGTGTAATATAAATGTTTTTTTTATTCTACAGTAAATATATAAGCAGGAACAACGTTTATCATTTAGTAGGATGAGGAGAACTTAAACAGTTTTTAACATCTGCCAGGAATATTATTCTGTTGCAGAACAGTGCTAATGGATGTTGATTCCTTCTTGTAGACACTTTTGGTTTCTTGATACGCTGTTTCCATGTTTCAGACCTGTGATGCAAAGGCTTCACTGTATCCACCTTTCCAGGTATTTAAATTTCACTCTTGTTCCATTTCCCCTTATTCTACATCTTCTAACCTGAGTGTTGAATTGAAGTTTGTTACAAATTCCGTTTTCTCAAAGGAGATCTGGAGTCCTGCCTTTGCTGCTTATCTCTTCAGTCCACTGGTTTGTTCTGTAGCTGTATCTAACGAATCAGTAAAATTAAAAGGTCATCTGCAAACGGTGGGCAATCAACTGTCAAATTAATGTTTCTGTAGTCAAGGCTGACTTCATTTCCAACATCTTTCTTACCCATTTCCTTTCGCCTTCACATATCACTTTCTCGAGTTGAAAGATAGAGAAGAGAATTTACCCCCTAGCACGACTCCTTTCATGATCTCAACAGCATTTGAAATCTTTCTCAGGGCAATGGAATTCTGTTTTTTTCCGAGACGGTCGCTCCAGGTGCCAAGTAGTAACTTCCACTGCTCTCTTCCTAGTCACTACCGTCACTTGTGGCGCTGGTCATCATAAATTGAACGAAATTTATAACTCTCTTACCTCGCTTTCCCCCTGCCCAAAGTTCCGGTGCCCTGTAGAGCTGGACGAGGTTTACGCACTACCTGGTTGTAGTGACAGAAGCATAAAACGCCTTAATCGTCTGATATTTTCCAGTCTCGCGTACGGCCTATCCTGGCAGACACACTCACGAGCCAAAACATTACAGGCACTGCCTTTCGCGACATTGAATGTCGCCTGTGACGTTGCGGTCACGTGACGCGATAAGGAAGACATGTAAATGGAGCAGAAGCGAATGGAGAAGCATTCCAGCAACGATACGAGCTGAAAATGTAGAAATCCAGTGATATAAGCCACTTCTGCAGAGGGAGCTTGCTATGGCTTGGCTCCTGGAGAAAGCGTCTCGGAAATGGCGTAGCTGCTCGGCTGTTCGCGTGGTGCATTTCTGCGTGTGCACTGAAAGTGATTTACGGACTGAGAAAAGACGAGTAGGTAACAAGGTGTTGGAAGTACAGGCATCGTAGAAGGACATCGTCAGTTAACATTGCAGTGGGTACAGGGTCAACGAGAGTGGAGCGTGATCAGTGAAATGTGTGACCTGGTTGAATGAATCATGTTTCTTGTTACACGAGGCTTATGGACGTATCGGGGTACCCTGTCATCCAGACTAATGGCTGCTCGAAGCATCCACTGTGCCACGGATGCAGGGCATGGGGGCAGTATTATGCGCTGGATGACATGCACGTGGACTGCCATGGAACATGGAACGTTGTCCTCGATGGTCAGTGTTCATCGGAGGTGAGGGTATCATCTGGAGTGCCCCAGGGAAGTGTGGTAGGTCCGCTGTTGTTTTCTGTCTACATAAATAATCTTTTGGGTAGGGTGGAAAGCAATGTGTGGCTGTTTGCTGATGATGCTGTGGTGTACGGGTAGGTGTCGTCGTTGAGTGATTAGGGGGATACAAGATGACTTGGACAGGATTTGTGATTGGTGGAAAGAATGGCAGCTAACTCTAAATATAGATAATTGTAAATTAATGCAGATGAATAGGAAAAAGAATCCTGTAATGTTTGAATACTCCATTAGTAGTGTAGCGCTTGACACAGTCAAGTCGATTAAATATTTGGGCGTAACACTGCAGAGCGATATGAGGTGGGACAAGCATGTAATGGCAGTTTTGGGGAAGGCGGATGGTCGTCTTCGGTTCATTGGTAGAATTTTGGGAAGATGTGGTTCATCTGTAAAGGAGACCGCTTATAAAACACTAATACGACATATTTTTGAGTACTGCTCGAGCGTTTGGGATCCCTATCAGGTCGGATTGAGGGAGGACATAAAGCAATTCAGAGGCGGGGTGCTAGATTTGTTCAAAAAATGGGTCTGAGCACTATGGGACTCAACTGCTGAGGTCATTAGTCCCCTAGAACTTAGAACTAGTTAAACCTAACTAACCTAAGGACATCACAAACATCCATGCCCAAGGCAGGATTCGAACCTGCGACCGTAGCGGTCTTGCGGTTCCAGACTGCAGCGCCTTTAACCGCACGGCCACTTCGGCCGGCGCTAGATTTGTTACTGGTAGGTTTGATCATCACGCGAGTGTTACGGTAATGCTTCAGGAACTCGGGTGGGAGTCTCTAAAGGAAAGGAGGCGTTCTTTTCGTGAATCGTTGCTGAGGAAATTTAGAGAACCAGCATTTGAGGCTGACTGCAGTACAATTTTACTGCCGCCAACTTATATTTCGCGGAAAGACCACAAAAATAAGATAAGAGAGATTAGGGCTCGTGCAGAGGCATATAGGCAGTCATTCTTCCCTCGTTCTGTTTGGGAGTGTCACAGGGAGAGAAGATGCTAGTTGTGGTACGAGGTACCCTCCGCCACGCACCATATGGTGGATTGTGGCGTATGTATGTAGATGTAGAACTTGTGATACAAATCGAAGACATAATTATGGCTGTGGACTACATGAACATTATAAATGTGGAGTACCTGTTCCGTCGAATATATCGGGCGGAGTAGACACCACTGGTGGTGCAACGGCCGTATGCACTACATGAGTAAGAGAAATCAGGATATTCCACTGTCTACAGCCATTGAAATAAATCAATGGGGAAGGGCTAAAACTTGTACCGGACGGGGACTCCAACTCGAATACTCCGCTTCTCTGGAACGGTTGCCTTAACCACCCCAGCCATCCGGACACGCCTCCCGTATGACCGAAATTCTCAACATGACACGCGCATGTAGTGCCTCTATCCGTTTGCCCCTTTGCGGGACTTAGCGAATGGTACGAGCAGTGAGGTGAATGGATAGGAGCGCTACATGCACGAGACAGGTTGAGAATTTGGGTTGGACGGGAGGCGTGTCCAGATGGCTGAGGTGGTTAAGGTAACCATTCTAGAGAAGTGGAGTATCGGATCCGGCATAAATTTTCAACCTGCACCGTTGATTTATTTCAGCGCCTAGAGAAGACCGAATGCCCATAACCATGCACATGACCATCTGGACCCCTTTATGCCTGATGTCTTCCCTGAAGTCCGTGGCATCTTCCAGCAGGATAACTCTCCACCTCACAAGGCCACAAGCACAATCGTTCTTTGGTTGCTTAAAGAACATGATAATGAGTTCGCATGGATGTGTTGAGCACTTCGCTGATCTCAACAGAATGGAACACTTCTGGACGCTATCTGTCGCCAACTGTACGACCACAAACAGCCGGCCGGTAATTTACGGAAACTGCATATCCTGTGCATAGACATTTGGTGCCACGAACCTCCGAAAGCCTAGCAAGGACTTTCGGAATCCACGCCACGCCGAATCGCTTCCGCACTGCGTTGCGAAGATGGACCAAACCGCTATTGAGCTGGTGATCATACCTCGCTCATCAGTGTAACTTCAAGCTCAAAACTGATCGCCTGTGTTCTACGGGTTTTACAGTTCCGTGTGCTTCCGCAGGACCTACATGGGGACGTGGCAGGTGCGCCTAATGAAAAATCAAACTGAAACGCCGCTCGGCAGCTGAGGCTCTGGCGATGAGCGCAGAATGCGCAAACTTCCATTCCGGACACGCGCGTAATAAGGCCGCTTAGTATGCGCGCGCGCTCCGCCTTAACGACCCCTCGCCGGCCGTAAGCCCCCTCAGCCGTGCTCTGCTCTCACGCCGCTTCCCGTGTTTCGCAGTTAGCAGTTCCTCACCCCCCTCCCTGCCACGTTCTCCTTCCCTTCCTCCCTCCCACGCTCCTGTCAGCGGCCACATTTAAAACTGGCCACCGCCACCCCCTCCTGTTGTGAGAAGAATGTAGAAGTCCAGCCACCGTTTACCGTGGATAATCACCCCCACCCCTTACAAGAGAGTTAAGACTTCATAGAGTGACTAAGACACTAGTTACAGCGCTACATTACGAGAAGCCAGTCTGCTGTTAGTGTTTGAAGTGTCAGCTCTTCTGTTATTGGTGAAATATTTAATTTTTCTGGAAGATTTAGGCAACAAAACATAAATTACACTTGCCTGCACAAATCTAAAAGATAAAGCAACAAATATTTCATATTATAAAATTTATAACTGAAAATCGAAATTCATTTTTTAACGTTTATTAGAGAGTCATTGGGTGTATTTTAATTGGAGGTATCCTCAATATAAGTGCAGCGAACTGGTTTTCAATAATTATAGGTTTCCTTTGAGAGAACAGCTAACAATAAGATGAATTCTAAATATGAAATACGACAACTGGTTTCAGACTAGGGCCAGTTACCCTTGCTCAGCTCATTTTGAACAGAAATATACGAATGAGACAAATGGAAATATATGTATCAGACAAATGATCAGAGGCGCCTTTTCTCCAAGGCAATACCAAATATCTTTACTTATCCCACATACTTACACATAAAAGATAAAATCTCACAACCACTAGCCATAAAGTGAGCTTTCGATAATTTGCAGGACAGTGCTGTTAATAAGGTATCAGTTGTACATAGAAAATTCAATTTCACTGCAAGTACTTATCATACTGATATCGGTAATTTATACTTTTTCCGCGCCGTAAATTTATTATTTTAATCTTGTGGTGAAATGTCATTCTTTCAGTGACTAGTACATCTATTTATGACCACCACAGTTCAAAAAAGCTGATAGCACAATATGACAGAGTGCAAGCCGAGAATGTACCAATGAAGATGTGTATAAAGCAACTTAGTGTACGACACAAAAAAAGGATAGTGCTGTTAGAAACTTCAGTATGTAATTCAGTTTCGTGTATATTAAATATTCAAAATGTAATGCATCTCATGAAGGAGCTTTTGGAACTTCAAGCTAGTGGCAACATATCACAATATTCTCAGCAAGTAAGGAAGTTTGCTCTGACCCAACATTTTCATTCTGCTAGGGCACATAGCTGTTTACGAATGTTTGTGAAATTAAGACACCAAGAAAACTTCAGTGGAATTGTTAAGAAGTTCCTTATCTACAAACAGTGGCCAATTTTTAACAGGAGCTGAATTTGGGGGAGAAATCTGTAATGTGAAACTTATGAAACTGCTCCTCAAGCATTATTTTATCTGCAGAATAAACCATTTACATAAATTTAAATCTTTTGAGCAGAACGGTAAGTCCGTAAGACAACCATGCACAGAGTTTGTTTTACTTGAAGATCAGTAGAAACGGTGCAATAATCAAATGTCTGTTAAACTACCATAAAATAAAATTCCAAAGAAAAAATTGTAAAAATGAAATTTCAATAAACTACTTTATTGTCCTGTAAGTCATTGTTGTTATTATTGAATTATGTATATTAATTACTTGTAGCACATATTTTTTAAAATATTTTTATCCGTGGTGAATGTTTTTGAGGCCGAGACTGTATGTTTAAAATACAAACAAAAATGCAGAATTTCTGCACCAGTTGTAAGTAGGCTGTTTATGTTTTCTTATTGGCAACGTTACGTACCGCTCTGTATGAAAATCACTGGCTGTGCTGTGTGCAGTCTGTGGCTAGTTTGCATTATTGTCTGCCATTGTAGTGTTGGGCAGCTGGATGTGAACAGCGCGTAGCGTTGCGCAGTTGGAGGTGAGCCGCCAGCAGTGGTGGATGTGGGGAGAGAAATGGCGGAGTTTTGCAATTTGTAAGACTGGATGTCATGAACTGCTATGTATATTATGATTTTTCAACACTATTTAGGTAAATACATTGTTTGTTCTCTATTAAAATCTTTCATTTGCTAACTATGCCTATCAGTAGTTAGTGCCTTCCGTAGTTTGAATCTTTTATTTAGCTGGCAGTAGTGGCGCTCGCTGTATTGCAGTAGTTCGAGTAACGAAGATTTTTGTGAGGTAAGTGATTTGTGAAAGGTATAGGTTAGTGTTAGTCAGGGCCATTCTTTTGTAGGGATTATTGAAAGTCAGATTGCGTTGCGCTAAAAATATTGTGTGTCAGTTTAAGGGCAGTCATGTATAATTGTTCTAAGGGGATGTTTCACAGTCACTGCTTCTATTAACGAACCACAACAAGTTTCGAAGTTTATTTGATAATCTTCTGGCATTACGTGCTCAAGTGGCATCGATTCACCTTCAGTTTGTGAAAGACGAGAAGTTATCACAGCTGGAAGAAAATTATTTGAGTCGTCTTGCAGTGTTATCTACATTGAAAAGTTTATTAATGTTCGACTGCCGGCCGGGGTGGTCGAGCGGTTCTAGGCGCTACAGTCTGGAACCGCGCAACCGCTACGGTCGCAGGTTCGAATCCTGCCTCGGGCATGCATGTGTGTGATGTCCTTAGGTTGAAGTAGTTCTAAGTTCTAGGGGACCGATGACCTTAGAAGTTGAGTCCCATAGTGCTCAGAGCCATTTGAACCAATGTTTCGACTAAAACTCCCTTGTTTCTGCCAGTGTACACAGAAATCATGCTGTTTACTGTTCTTTGAGAAAAAGTAACGCTGGTGTGAGCTACTTGAAGTTAGTCAAAGGCAATTTGAAGTAGGCGTGACACAGCACACGACGCCTGTGGCTATCGACCAAATTACGGACAGGAATTCAGTTTGCTTTATAGTGGCTGACGTATAGCCACTCTATGAAATTTAAACTCGTTGCCCGACCCCCCCCCCCCCTCCCCTTATCCCAATCCCAGAAGGAACAAGTGCCACTCTTCAGTCGAGATGTCGCCGAACTGGTGCTACTGGCTTAGGCAATGTTTACACCGCAGAGAACACCGGCAGCAGCTCTCTCTGATGCAAACAGTAGGCGAGTGTGAGCAAACTGCAAAATTGTTCAAATGGCTCTAAGCGCTATGGGACTTAACATTTGAGGTCATCAGTCCCCTAAGACTTAGAACTACCTAAACCTAACTAACGTAAGGACATCACACACATCCAGGCCCGACGCAGGATTCGAACCTGCGACCTTGCAGCAGCACTGTTCCGGACTGAAGTGCCTAGAACCTCTTGCCCACAATGGCTGGTGAGCAACCTGCATTCGGCAGTGTTCGGTTGGCGTCCGCTAGTGCTCGCTCGTGTTGCTTGCTTGTCGGTCTTGCAGCGAACCACCACAGCAAGTTCGCATCGGTTCCTCTTCGGCGCTACTAGTATCGAAAGCTATCGTCTACCTGAGATCCATAGTACTAATTCCGATGGAAGAGAGGTATGACTCTTAAAAAATTGCTAAGGCACTGAAAGGTCCAACCAGCGACGCCAGAAAGAAGGTAAATTCATTAGATGCTTCCATCAGGCGGGAACGGAGCTTTGTAATCCTTTTTATTAAAAAGAAAAAGCTCAACAAATTTCTTTGAGAGTAAACAGGCATGAATTAGTATGCTGAATATAATTATAAATACACAAAAGTCGTGATGATTCTCGTTGTTCACGTTTATCACAGCTGTAATTACATGCCTGACGTTCACTGTTACGTCAGAGTTTTGATAATAAATAAAAATAACTTACTCGAGATGGACTATACCAAATTATATAACACGTTTTACAAAGTAACCTATGTGGCAGGTCGTACATATATTTCGTGTTTCATTAATCATATTCTATTGGCATTATCTTATTTAAACGCACTTTAATGTAATCTTTGAAGCCCTTTGCACGTCACTGCAAACATCAGAAACAACCTGTCACGTAACATTTATTGAAATGCGAGCAGTCACTAATGTCCCAAGTAGTTAATAAATGGAGTGTAAATGTTACCGTTTCTTCGAATTAAGTTGGTAGTTTGTAATTACTGTCCTGCTTTTAAATTGTAATGAGAAGCCGGCGAAAAGTGAATACCGACATTCGTTCATGGGATATTATTATTACTGTTTTTATATGTTATATTAACTTTGTATTTCGCAAACTTGCCATCATCCAGACAATTTAACTAAAGGGTCACAAGTGTCTGATTTAGGGCGTGTAATGCGACACGTGCAATTCAACCCCTAGACGAGTTTGAGCCAAGCCATTTCGATGAAGGGGAACCGCATGTGAGACCGAACATCTTTGGGGCGTTAGCTCGCATGGCCTACCCGTTCCCTCCACTTGAATAACATGTAGAACGTTTGGGATGCGTTGGACAGACTTATCGTAGCACGTCCACTTGCAGTAGTGACCACCTAGCAGTTGTCAGCAGTGCTGGTGAAGGAATGAAGTACCCTATCACAACAGCTGCTTCCCAACCTTGTGGCCAGCATGGGAGAACATTGCGGGGCAGGCACAGCCGACCGTGGATATCACATACCCTGTTTAGAAAGAGATCCCGCCTTTTGTAATGTCCAGGGGACCATCACGAATCGAGTTAACCTCAGTGTAACACGTAACAGAAACAGTGGACACAGCAAACACTGTGTTTGCTGCCTTACATCCATTTCGAAAACAGGAAAACCACTATCAAAATTCACAAACAGATAATACACTGAAGCCCCAAAGCCCCAGATATTTTAACAGGCAGACTACGGCACTGCGGTCGACAATGCCTATATAAGACAACAAGTGTCCAGCGCAGTTGTTAGATCGGTTATTGCTGCTACAATGGCAGGTTATTAAGATTTAACTGAGTTTGAAGGTGGCGTCGGAGTTGGTGCACGAACGATGGCACACAGCATCTCCGAGGTAGCGATGAAGTGGAGATATTCCGGTACGATCATTTCACGAGTATAAAGTCAATATCAGGAATCCGGTAAAACTGAAAATCTCCTAAATCGCTGCGGCCGGAAAAAGATCCTGCTATAATGGGACCAACGACGACGGAATAGAATCGTTCAATCCCACAGAAGTGCAACCTTACCGCAAATTGCTGCAGATTTCAATGCTGGGCCTTTAACAAGTGTCAGTATGTAAACCATTCAACGAAACATCATCCATATGGGCTTTCGGAACCGAAGGCCCGCTAGTGTACCATTGATGACATGAAACATGTTGCGTGAACGGACGAGTCCCGTTTCAGATTGTATGGAGCGGATGGACGTGTACGGGTATGGAGAAATCTCATGAATCCATGGATCCCGAATGTCAGCAGGGGACTGTTCAAGCTGGCTGAGGCTCTGTAATGGTGGGGGCGTTTGCAGTTGGAGTGATATGGGACTGAATCTTCCTGGCAGATTAAAACTGTGTGCCCGACCGAGACTCGAACTCGGGACCTTTGCCTTTCGCGGGCAAGTGCTCTACCAACTGAGCTACCGAAGCACGACTCACGCCCGGTACTCACAGCTTTACTTCTGCCTGTACCTCGTCTCCTTTCTGGATATGGGACTCTTCATACGTCTAGATACGGGTCTGACAGGCGACACGTATGTAAACACCCTGTCTGATAACCTACATCCATTCATGTGAATTGTGCATTACGGTGGACTTGTGCAATTTCAGCAGGACAATGCGACACCCCACACGTCCAGAATTGCTGCACAGTGGTTCCAGGAACACTCTTCTGAGTTTAAACACTTCCACTGGCCACCAAACTCCCAGACATGAACATCATTGAGCATATCTGGGATGCCTTGCAACGTGCTGTTCAGAAGAGATCTCCACCCCCTCTTAATCTTACGGACTTGTGGAGAGCCCTGCAGGATTCATGGTGTCAGTTCCATTCAGCACTACTTCAGACATTAGTCGAGTCCATGCCACGTCGTGTTGCGGCACTTGTGCGTGCTCGCTGAGGCGCTACACGATATTAGGCAGGTGTACGAGTCGTTAGCTATTCCGTGTATAATCAGTGTAATTCTATATCTGTTCTGCAGTAGTCTCTCTTTAGATATTTCTTTTTAGTGGCTATATACCATGAAGGGTACACTAATTGTAAAAAACTGCTAAAAAAACTGACAGTTATTGAATGAAACGCATTTGGTTGTCGAGTTGTAGAGCCACCGCTATTTTAGGGGCTGCTGAATACAATAACGGCGCTGTCATGGCTAATGCAAGAGGCCATGGAAGCGGAGTAGGCACGAGCCGACCAAACATAGTTACGCCAGGAACTACCCGCTGATGTGACAGAAACTGCCACTACGGCAGCGGACGATTACCACATCAGTGAGCCAGGCGCTGGACAAGTATTGCAATAACGACAGAGGAGAAGGATAGAACCATTATTACAAAGTGAAACCTTCAACTACTATCGTAGCGGGATTTTATGGAAAGATCTCTCACAAAACTCAAAGAAATTCTGGTCATATTTCAAGTTTTTGTGGCGACAGAGATACTTTCAAGACATACCTCGGTGAATTACTGAATTTTGTTTTCAATTATTCCTTTACAAGGGAAAATCGAAGAGTATTGTCTCAGTTTGATTCACATGCCACTGTAAATACTGATAAAATATCAATGCCAGAAGCGTTGATACACAGCTGAAATAGCTAAAATTGAACAAAGCTCCAGGGCACGCGGACTCTCTATCAGGGGTTCTGTTTTAAACACAATATACCGTAGATACCCAGGAAAAATACTTTGCTCAAAAGTTGGAAAGAATATTGTTCCACCCGTCTACAAAAAGGTTAGTAGAAGTGATCCACAAAGCTACTTCCAGTTTCCTTGACATCACGTGTCGTAGAATCTTGGAACACGCTCTGAGTTCAAACGCAATGAGGTATCCCGAACTGAACGGCCTCCTCCATGCCACCAGCATAGATTCCGAAAACATCGCTCGTGTGAATTCCAACTCACACTTTCCACACATGACGGCCTGAAAGTTTTGGATCAAGAAAATCAGGTAGACGCAGTATTTCTTGGTTTCCCAAAAACGTTTGATTCAGTACAACATCTACGATCATTATCAAAAGTGAGTTCTATAACGTATCAGTTCGTGACTGGATTGAGATTTTTTGGTAGGGAGCCCACAGCATGTTATCTAGGATGAAGGGTCTTCGAAAGACGCAGAAGGAACTGCAGGTGTGCGACAGGGAAGTGATCAAGTTGTACAGGGTGATCCAAAAGCCCGGTAACACCTGAAAATTAATACTTCAGGAATGAAGTAGGTTCAGAGGTAAAAAGAGACACAAATGCTTGAAATGACACGCTGATGGCGTGTCACATGCTACAAAAGTAATAATTAGCATAACAACTGATTCTTAGCATGGATGGTGTTCTTTATAACAAATACTCAGCATGTCGGCCATCATTCATCAACTATATCTGTAGTCGAGGGATATGACGTGAATAGTACTGTACAGCACATCAGTAGGTATGGTGGGAAACTGCCTTCGTGTGCAACTTGCAACTTCAGGTAAATCCACAACCAATAATCACACGGATTGAAGTCTAGGGACGTGGAAGGCCAAGCATGACCGAAGTGGCGGCTGAGCACGCGGCCCTCACCAAACGATGTGCGCAACTAATTTTTAACACATGTGGCAACATGGGATGGAGCGCCATCCCGCATAAAGTCGTACCATCCATCAGGTGTTTATAAGCCACAGTAGGGACAATGCGATTCTGTAATATATAGGTGTACTTCGCAACCGTCGCGCTGATGGTTTGAAAAGCAGCACCCCATGTTCCCTCTAAGGAAAGGTTACGATTCACACTACACAATAACTTTCTCGTCATCAAAGGGGTCTCCATGACAGTTCTAGAATTTTCGGTAGCCCAGATTCTGCAGCTGTGAGTGTATACAGACCCTGGGTGTGTGGAATGGGCTTCGTCGGTCCACAACATGTTAGACAACCAATCGTCGTCATCTACCATTTTTTTAGGCACCCACACCGCAAATGCTGTCCGTGTCACAAAATCGGTGCTAACAGTTCATGATGACGCTGGATTCTGTACGGATAGCATTGCAGAGTACGTCTTAGTGCTCTCCAAATGGTAGTGCTTGGAACGGCGGTGCGACTTGACTAGCGCTGAAGTCACCATGCGAAAATGAACCCTCTGAAGTTTCCATTTCTTCATGAACAGTCCGAGCGGCAGTGGCACTTGTGTCTGGTCGCCCACTACGGGGCCCATCGTCTAAACAACCCGTGGCTTCGAACTTTTTGATCACCTTCTTAACAGTGGCACAGGCCCTTGACTCATTCCAGACCCTTCTTAAAGCGATAGGACCGTAAAGGCGTAATAGCGGATTCTCCGTTCAGATAGCGAAGCTACACTAACAGATCCTTTTCTAGTAAAGTCAACATACCTCGATTTCTGACCCATTTGGCTTCTTCTCTCACTACAGCTCATTTCCTACACAATTCGCATGCGTCTCTGACGTCTTGCTGGCACGGTTTTCCCACTCTCATTGATTTCAATAAACCCCATATCATTTCAGGCATATGCATCAAGGTTTACCTCTCTACCTATATTATTCAATGAATTAGTGCATTTTCAAACACTAAGAGACCCTTCGGTCACCATGTATATCAATGACTAAAATGTAAATGTCGTGTAACTAGGGCCTCCCAGCGGTTAGACCGTTCGCTGGGTGATATTCTTTTGATTTGACGTCACTTCGGCGACTTGGGGATGATTAGGACAACACAACACCAAGTGCCTGAATGGAGAAAATCTCCGACCCAGCCGGGAATCGAACCCGGGCACTTAGGATTGACATTCTGTCGCGTTGACCACTCAGCTACTGCGGGCGGACTATAAACGATAATGTTAATAGTGGTGTCTAAGAAATTTTGCAGAAGATGCCGTTCTCTACCATGACTTATTCTCTGAAAAAGCTGCACAGATAAGCAGTAAGATCTCGATAAGATTTCAAAATGCTATGAAGTTTGGCAAATTGTATAATTCGCAAAACGAAAAATTTGAGTGACTATCAATTGGCACAATTGGAATTTGCCCACTCATACAAATGCTTGAATGCAACAGTTTCTAGAAATATGAAATGGGACGATCAGGAACGATCACATGCGCTACGTCTTGGGTAAAGCAGGTGGCACACTTCTGTTCATAGGTAAAATACACTCGTGTGATCGACGTTAGGAAGAATTCCGGTCACAGATGGTAAAATTGTTCTTTATTAAAACACGACCGGTTTCGCGGCTTTAAACCGTATCATCAGGTGAACAATGATACTAGATCATAGGCCTATCCATCGCTCCTAGTTAAAAGTTACTATTCAGTTAATGTCGTCAATGTTATGGCGAGCGAAAGGTAAAGAAGAAGTGCAGAGCAGGGCAAGGCAAAAGCGGCCCGCACGAACGACAAAGAGAGACTGCTCTACGAGCGATGGGTATGCCCATGATCTTTCAGCATCGTTCACCTGATGATGCATCGCAAAGCCGCGAAACCGGTCGTGTTTTAATAAACAACAGTTTTACCCTCTGTGAGCGAAATTCTACCTAACTTCATGCCTTTCAAAAGCTGCGGTTGCCAGGGATACAAAATAACTTGTGACTCGTGTGATTCACCGTAAAATATTGCTCAGGTGTGTAGGACATTACCAGACATAGAACGTATACAGAGAAGGGCAGCACGATTGGTTTGACTCATGGAAGAGCACCAGAAAGATCCTAAAAAAACTAAACTACTAGCCATTAAAATTGCTACACTACGAAGATGACGTGCTACAGACGCGAAATTTAACCGACAGGGAGAAGATGCTGTGATATGCAAATGATTAGCTTTTCAGAGCATTCACACAAGGTTGGCGCCGGTGGCTACACCTGCAACGTGCTGACATGAGGAAAGTTTCCAACCGATTTCTCATACACAAACAGCAGTTGACCGGCGTTGCCTGGTGAAACGTTGTTGTGATGCCTCGTGTAAGGAGGAGAAATGCGTACCATCACGTTTCCGACTTTGATAAAGGTCGGATTGTAGGCTATAGCGATTGCGGTTTAGCGTATCGCGACATTGCTGCTCGCGTTGGTCGAGATCCAATGACTCTTAGCAGAATATGAAATCGGTGGGTTCGGGAGGGTAATACGGAATGCCGTGCTGGATCCCAACGGCCTCGTATCACTAGCAGTCGAGAGGACAGGCGTCTTATCCGCATGCCTGTAACGGATCCTGCAGCCACGTCTCGATCCCTGAGTCAACAGATGGGGACGTCTGCAAGACAACAACCATCTGCACGAACAGTTCGACGACGTTTGCAGCAGCATGGACTATCAGCTCGGATACCATTTCTGCGGTTACCCTTGACGCTGCACTACAGACAGGAGCGCCTGCGATGGTGTACTCAACGACGAACCTGTGTGCACGAATGGCAAAACGTCATTTTTTCGGATGAACCCAGGTTCTGTTTACAGCATCATGATGGTCGCATCCGTGTTTGGCGACATCGCGGTGAACGCACATTGGAAGCGTGTATTCGTCATCGCCATACTAGCGCATCACCCGGCGTGATGGTATGGGGTGCCATTGGTCACACGTCTCGGTCACCTCTTGTTCGCATTGACGGCAGTTTGAAGAATGGACGTTACATTTCAGACATGTTACGACCCGTGGCTCTACCCTTCATTCGATCCCTGCGAAACCCTGCATTTCAGCAGGATAATGCACGACCGTATGTTGCAGGTCCTGTACGGGCCTTTCTGGATACAGAAAATGTTCGACTGCTGCCCTGGTCAGCACATGCTCCAGATCTCTCACCAACTGAAAACGTCTGGTCAATGGTGGCCGAGCAATTGGCTCGTCACAATACGCCAGTCACTACTCTTGATGAACTGTGGTATCATGTTGAAGCTGCATGGGCAGCTGTACCTGTACAAGCCATCCAAGCTCTATTTTACTCAATGCCCAGGCGTATCAAGGCCGTTATTACTGCCAGAGGTGGTTGTTCTGGGTACTGATTTCTCAGGATCTATGCACCCAAATGGCGTGAAAATGTAATCACAGGTCAGTTCTAGTATAATATATTTGTCCAATGAATACCCGTTTATCATCTGCATTTCTTCTTGGTGCAGGAATTTTAAGGGCCAGTAGTGTAACATATCTGGTTTTCTACAACCAGCTCTAATTGAGGGATCTAGCCAGCGTCAGACTAGTTACACTATGCAGAAACATGTTCACGCGGTCGTTCTTCC
Source organism: Schistocerca piceifrons (assembly GCF_021461385.2). NCBI lineage: Eukaryota > Metazoa > Arthropoda > Insecta > Orthoptera > Acrididae > Schistocerca > Schistocerca piceifrons. Next base: position 853,415,197 of record NC_060140.1, on the reverse strand, counting down.
CGCGCACCGTACGAGAATGGATGGGAAAGAAGTCTTAATAAACGGTACGAAGGAAATTACGCTCTGCCGTGCGCTTCACGGTGGTTTTCAATGTATGGATGCAGATATAGATGTAATGGTGCAGGCCTGTCCTGTAAAGGAATATCCTGAGCCTACACTCGTTAACGGACTGCAGTCTGTCCGAAAACAATACACGGTAAAAAGTATGAAATGCCTCATGGTTTGGTAGAAATTAAACAAGCCACAATGAAATATACACTCCTGGAAATTGAAATAAGAACACCGTGAATTCATTGTCCCAGGAAGGGGAAACTTTATTGACACATTCCTGGGGTCAGATACATCACATGATCACACTGACAGAACCACAGGCACATAGACACAGGCAACAGAGCATGCACAATGTCGGCACTAGTACAGTGTATATCCACCTTTCGCAGCAATGCAGGCTGCTATTCTCCCATGGAGACGATCGTAGAGATGCTGGATGTAGTCCTGTGGAACGGCTTGCCATGCCATTTCCACCTGGCGCCTCAGTTGGACCAGCGTTCGTGCTGGACGTGCAGACCGCGTGAGACGACGCTTCATCCAGTCCCAAACATGCTCAATGGGGGACAGATCCGGGGATCTTGCTGGCCAGGGTAGTTGACTTACACCTTCTAGAGCACGTTGGGTGGCACGTGATACATGCGGGCGTGCATTGTCCTGTTGGAACAGCAAGTTCCCTTGCCGGTCTAGGAATGGTAGAACGATGGGTTCGATGACGGTTTGGATGTACCGTGCACTATTCAGTGTCCCCTTGACGATCACCAGTGGTGTACGGCCAGTGTAGGAGATCGCTCCCCACACCATGATGCCGGGTGTTGGCCCTGTGTGCCTCGGTCGTATGCAGTCCTGATTGTGGCGCTCACCTGCACGGCGCCAAACACGCATACGACCATCATTGGCACCAAGGGAGAAGCGACTCTCATCGCTGAAGACGACACGTCACCATTCGTCCCTCCATTCACGCCTGTCGCGACACCACTGGAGGCGGGCTGCACGATGTTGGGGCGTGAGCGGAAGACGGCCTAACGGTGTGCGGGACCGTAGCCCAGCTTCATGGAGACGGTTGCGAATGGTCCTCGCCGATACCCCAGGAGCAACAGTGTCCCTAATTTGCTGGGAAGTGGCGGTGCGGTCCCCTACGGCACTGCGTAGGATCCTACGGTCTTGGCGTGCATCCGTGCGTCGCTGCGGTCCGGTCCCAGGTCGACGGGCACGTGCACCTTCCGCCGACCACTGGCGACAACATCGATGTACTGTGGAGACCTCACGCCCCACGTGTTGAGCAATTCGGCGGTACGTCCACCCGGCCTCCGGCATGCCCACTATACGCCCTCGCTCAAAATCTGTCAACTGCACATACGGTTCACGTCCACGCTGTCGCGGCATGCTACCAGTGTTAAAGACTGCGATGGAGCTCCGTATGCCACCGCAAACTGGCTGACACTGACGGCGGCGGTGCACAAATGCTGCGCAGCTAGTGCCATTCGACGGCCAACACCGCGGTTCCTGGTGTGTCCGCTGTGCCGTGCGTGTGATCATTGCTTGTACAGCCCTCTCGCAGTGTCCGGAGCAAGTATGGTGGGTCTGACACACCGGTGTCAATGTGTTCTTTTTTCCATTTCCAGGAGTGTAGTTTTCTTCAGAGGATATTTCCCCCTTAGCTGAAAGATGTAACATAAAACTGTCTTACTAGGCCAACGTATAAATTCGTCAACATTACGCATATGATATCCATGAGCGAAGCAAGTTTGAAAGTGCGTAACTGTTATTGTTAAAACGTCTGTAACGCAGAAAAGTAAACTGAAGACAAACAGTACAGATTTATTTCCATTCTATGTTCTTGTATGTACACAAGTCACATAATATTACAGTAACACAGCCCACACCACTATGCAGCAACTATCAGCTTCCACAGTGCCTTGTTGACAACTTGTGCCCCTGGCTTCGTGGGATCTGCGCCTCACTCGAACCCTACCATCAGTTCTTAGCAACTGAAATCGGGACTCATCTGACCAGGTCATGGTTTTCCACTCGTGTAATATCCACTGGATATAGCCACGAGCCCAGGAGAGGCTCTACAGGTGATGTCGTGCTGTTAGCAAAGGCACTCGCGTCGGTCGTTGCTGGTATAACCCATTAATGCCAAATTCTATCGCACTGCGCTAACGGATACGTTCGTTGTACGTCCTACAACGATTTCTAAGATTATTTCACGCAGTTTTGCTTGTCTGTTAGCACTGACAATTCTACGCAAACCCCACTGCTCTCGATCGTTAAAAAAGGTTGTCGACTACTGCGTTGTCCGAGGTGAAAGGTAATGCCTGAAAATTGGTACTGTCGGCACAATCTTCATACTGTGGATCTCGGAATACTGAATTCCATAACGATTTCCGAAATGAAATGTCCCATACGGCTAGCTCCAACTACCATTCCGCATTCAAAGTCTGTTAAATCCTCTCATGCAGCCATAATCAGGTCTCAAATCTTTTCACACGAAAATCACCTAAGTACAAATGACAGCACAGCCAATTCACTGCCCTTTTATACCTTGTGTATATGTTACTGTAAAAGTAAGATGATTGGTTAATCCTAGAATTAACTAGTGGAACCTAAGACTGACCATCACGGTGTGGTAAAAGTCCGAAATTTCTTATTGTATGCATAGATTTCCAACATTTACCAAGAGACGTTGGCAAATCTCAGGATATACTCATACCAACTGGTAAGACCGTATTCACTAATAAAAATCAGCTTAGCAATTTATGGAAATAGTTTGCATTTATTGTAAATTTATGTATTTTAAACATTCTTGCATTCCAATGTGATTATAATGACCAATATTCCATATTAGTGAAAAATGTTGTAAAAAATGTTCCCTCGCGAACGTTAATTTTTGTTGACAAACTGCCTATTGGCTTCTGCATCGGGTTCTTCGGCCGACGTTCATCTGATGATTTTACTGACGTTTCACCAGCACGAGTGGCTGGCATTGTCAAAGCTTCACCCTCCATTGCCGGTGGTGAACTGGCCAGTTTTGACAATGCCAGCCACTCATGGTGGCGAAAAGTCAGTAAAATCACCAGATGAACGTCGGCCGAAGAACCCGATACAGAAGCCAATAGGAAGTTTGTCAACAAGTGGCCATGAAAGCCTTAACAATTTTGTATTAATTTTTGTTGCAATAAGGCTGACTATTGTGGTATTTCGAATTACATAATATGGAAGACGATTTACCGAAGCATTTTTTAGTCGAACACTCTTTTGAGCAATTGCACTTTTTGAACTCTTGTCCTCCAACAAAAGATTGTTTGGCAACTACTTCCTGTAGATTAATTTCTTCTCTTGCAACTTCTTCGACGTTGGTAAAATTTTCCTTACACAATGTAAATTGGTACATAGGCTACAATGACTTCAGTTTACCAGCTCTGGTACCAAGTTGATAAAATTCGTCATCCTGAATGTTTATCACTTCTACTATCATAGATTTTGCAACCATTTTTGTCCTGTCTACATCCAGTACTTTAATTCTCACATTCTGTCCAACTGAAGGTTTTGGAATTTTCTTTGCCTGCAATTGAAGACTTTCTTTGGGAGCTTCTCGAATCCGTTTCTGTTTACTAACACTGCTGGAAGTTGTCAGCATCTCGTGACAACCATCAGCTGGTGTCCATGTCACATTGTTAACTGTCATCAAATCCTGTGCCTCTGTTGCTTCCGCACATGCTGCACCAGCACGTTCTACCTCCATTCCTTGTGTTCCAGTATTTGATTCACTGTCATCCAGTACTTGATTCACCGTCATCAATTTCTTGGCCATCATTTCAATTACCTGTGAGTCACTGTAAATGGTGTTTAACATTGTCTCTAAGTCTTCTTCACTGCTTATATTTTTTTATTAAATCAAGTGTACCAACTGAGGTTTCCAAGCCCATTTTCATTGGAACCCCAAACAAGGCTTCATATGGCGAACATCTGATCCCTTCATGAAAAGCCCTATTTTTCATTGCTTACACAAACATTAGCTCTTTCAGACCACTTTGAAGTTTCATTTGTTTCCATCCAAGATGATATTTTCGATATCCTGATTTGCTCTTTCGACTCATCCCTGAGACTGACTGTGCCTCAGCTTCCCTTGGACTATCTTTATGTCACTCCACAACCTGATAGAGGACAAATTACTCTCTCACCTATTTTTCGCATACGGAAAATCATTAAAAATTTCATTACAACTTGATGCACATTGAGCGAGACTCTAGAAAATTAATGGCCTGATCAGACTTTGATGGAGCCTGGTATGACAGTAAAAGCACAAGGTATTTTTATGATTCTTAGCTCATAGAAACGGCATGTTGGGAGTTGGAAGCAATTGGCAGGAAGCTCATTCCCTAGTAAATCTTGCCGGACAGGTCCACAGCCGTACAAGGCAGACAGGGCAGCCCCTCATTGAGACAGGTCTTCAGCAGAACAATGCCACACTACCTGCTGCGGCGCCAGCAGAAGCCTGGGCTGGGGCGACTGTCTGAAGGAACGCATCTAGACAGTAGAGTCGTAAAATGGGCATTGTGTGCAGAGCCACACATAATAAAAATTCATCTGTTTTCTTTTTCGCCGATAGTGCAAATAGGCCAGTGAACAACTTCCCGGTGTCTAAGAAATGTTTGGAAACAGAATCTTTATCACACCTCATAGCTAGGACTAATAAGCTCCAAGGCACAGACGATTTAGATAAAGATCTTTGAGATTGTATCTGTTCACTTGTTGCCTTGGGAAGAGACATGACTTCAGGAAAAATCATCTTCCACTCTGTAAAAACTTAAAAAAGATTGTAACTGGCAGTATCTTAACTCTTGCTCTGGTTCGACATGAGTTTGTGCTGTCATGTAGGAGGGGAGATTAAGCGCCACTAGAGCCCTGTGATTGGCTCAAGATGGCAGTGTCGTTCGTGCACTTTGTGGGAAAACGGAATTTTTTTCTGGAGAGAGGCGAAGAACTCGGGTGTCAGACTTTGGTCTGGTAAGCACGTATGGTTGAAGCTCTGGCATGTGTGGTTGGTACTTGGGACCTGTCCTGAGACTGACTTCACTTGTGAGTAGTTTAGACTGGGTACTCCATGGTGAAGTTCTTACTGTACCGACAGTGTGACTTCAAACGTCTCAAACTACTCATTTGCCAAGGGCACACTTATTCGTTTTTGGTTTACCAGTCTTGACATTTGGTATCCTTGAGTGCCCTGTTGTATAAGTGAGCTAAATTGGTCCTTGGTACGACCAGCGAACGGGTGTGTCACACACTGAAATCTACCATTATTTCAGGGCCCTGGCAGAGAGTAAATTGCGATCTGTCTGCCTGATCACTAGACCGTGGGATTTATGCACTTCTTTCTTGGCTGCGATCAATTCACAGGTGCCGCCTCCACGTCTCACCTCCTGCACTGCACACATCTCGTCAGCTGCAAGTCACATTGTCCTCACGAAGCAAACAGGGTATCGTACTGCCACTCTGGCATTGTCAGGGCGTACAGATCTCAATCGCCACTTGCTCTCAGCTGCACCTATGTAGAGAAGCTTCAGTAGATTTGATCAATCAAAGTCTGCTCAGCGTCAGATCAATTCAGATTGCGTTATCCACATTTTTAAGGCCAGAGTACTTGACTCAATCCACTAGTTAAACTGTCTCTGCCACCCAGGATCCTTGTCCTGTGTAGTCTTAAATCACCTGTTAGTTTTTTACAGTATTCAATCAATAACTTGTTGATGTCTGTTTTAGGAAAATAAATGTTGTTAGTACACTAAATTTGCCTACATTCTCAATCATTTGAATAGTCTGACCAGGGTTAACTTTCAAACCCATATAAACTTTGAATGACTTCGTTACAAAACTCTCTACCATTATCATAATGGAGGATACTTGGGGCACCAAAGGTGGCAAAAATGTCCGATAGATGATATGCTACCTCATCAGCCCTTTTAGAATTTAGTGCATGGAGCACAATAAATTTTGTCAAATGATCTTGGTATACAAGTATGAACTTCGACTTATTGCCTGCATGTTGATTAAGTCAATTTGGCATAGTGAATTCATTTCACTGTGCATGACAAGTTTCACTACAACACCCCTTTTCAGTGTTTTTTCCTTTTTCTGACATGGTTCACGTAATCTCAAATAAGTAAAATTGATTCAACAGTCACATTCTTGTACTTACGATTCAGTTCCACAATCATCCGTGTTCTGCCGCCATGGCCTATAGCAACGTGGGCCTCATGTAGTACGTTCAACAGTTCATAAAAACTATCGTAATAACGAATTTCTCCTTTTCCAGCAGACACCGGTGCTATGAGTTTCTCTTCACCTCTGATGTTGAGAACATCATATCTCTTCAAAAGTCTGTAGTGAACAGATTTTTCATTGGAAACGATTTTTGCATTTTTCACTTCACTCAACAGAATATTACATTGCTCAGCAGTTACATAAAAATTGTTGTCCTTCTTATTCACTGATTCACTTAAAAGTTCGTAAAATCTGTTACGCATAACATCACTCATTCTGATGGAAAGCTGTAGAAGAAACACCACTAAAATGAATCGCAGTGATGGCCGTATGCACGGTTCTTGACGCTGACTGAAACTACGCGTTAGTAAGCGGACTGAGAACTCACAATTGCCAACAAAGAAACTTATCTGAAGACAAAATTGGCGACAATGAAACTTGTCTGAACCTGCACGACGGTGACGAGAGTCTTCGAGCCTGCTTTTACCAGTTTGCATTGGTAAATCCTAACCAATACCATTGTATCTTGGTAAAAGTTAAAAATCTATGAATACAGTGAGAAACTTCGGACATTTACACCGCTATGGTAAATCTTAGGTTGATTCTAGGATTTCCCAATTAACTTACTTTTACAGTAATATATATCTGCTTATCGCTATCTCATGACCTGTCACCTCAGTGTAAAATAAAATTTTATTAGTTTGAAGTTTTTAATTTTTTGTGTTTCACTTTCTATAAATAAATTAAATAAATATAGAGAGAGCGGCAGCGTCGGAGACCACTTCTTTGTAACTTCTTTCTTAATGTCATTGATAATTAACTCTGTGCTCTACTTTTTGTGTAGATTACGAATAAGTCTTTCATATTGTTCGAAACACCCCTGAAGAGGTCGAAATGTTGACGTTTGATCGTGAATGTGCCTAAATATTTAGCTCAGAATCGAAACGAAACAAATTTACGCATATAAGGGAAAGTCCAGGATGGAGTGTAACAATATGGTGAATTGCAACATTTACGCATTTAACAGACAGAAGAAAAACCCTTTAGATTCCAAAATTACTGGAAAAACTCGTCTGCACTTACTAAACAAATGTCCAACAGAATATAAATTACAGAAACACCAGGAATACTTTGGCAGAACTATGTCAAACAAATCGTAGTACTGCCCAAAGACATTTCCACAAGTAAGTAATCTCATTCACGGCTTCGGGAATGCTACCACATGACACATTCCAGAAAATAAATATAATCATGTTGTCTTCTTTGTATCACGGCCTCTTTTTCTTTTTTTCCCCTCAATTGCAATGTTACGAGTCACATAAGTTATATCATCTTTGTCAACTGTAAATAAGAAGTCTTATTAATACCAAACGCGTTTTCCTTTATTGTAAAACGTCTTTCAGGGGCTATTGTAACAATACCACACATTTTTACAATTTGTTTGCTAGGATCATGAACATTTCTCATGCTTTCACTAAGTACTAGAAACAGTATTACATTTTTATCGTTGCTCACAGCTTTTTTGTTTACATGTGTGGAAGAATGTGAAGAATGACGGGGAAGAATGACGTAAGAAACAAAGACTGTGAGTAACGATAATTTAATGTTGTTTATAGCGGTAAATGAAAGCATGAGAAGTGTTCATGATCCTAACAAACGAAACTCTAAAAAAAGTCACACTGTTACAGTGACCTGAATATGCTTTAGAATAAAGTGAAGACTTCCATTTACTGTCACAAAAGACGTTATAACTTACATAGCTTGTAAACATAACTTCCTGTAATCGCGCGGGTGCCAGATTTAAAATTTCCACTGTGTTTGGACCTGAACCAATGGTACATAAGCTGAGTCGTCGGAGCCAAGTGCCTAATGGCGGATGCCACAGCTGGCGTACATTTTACGAAACACATCTCTTAAATAGGTAAAATGATCTAACAAAGTCATAGAATACACATGTTCAGAAATGTAGCCCCTAAAAGACGCCTAAAAATACATATAACTGCAAACAAAGGCAAAAAGAAGTTAGCTAACAGCAGTGGAAGGGAAATAATGACAGACATCGATAATTTGAGGTTTTGAATCTAGTCAATACAGGAAGAATTTATTCGAAGAAACATGCTTTTTATAGTCAGTAATATGGAACTGCTTTCAATCTTTATGGAAGGGCAGCCTTACAGTGGTGTAGAACTATGAAGTTCCTGTAGTGGATGTCATCGGACGCTGTCGCCAACAGTTAAGGGTAACGACAACTTGTAACACGTCTGTCTGTGCTAAAATGCAGCTATTACATCCTCTTCAAGTGTCAACAATTTATATTGTTCTAGGCACGCTGCATGTGTACGTATGTGTTACGTTTGTTTCCAGGATTAGCAATTATACGAAGAGCAAAAGTAGCTGAAGCTAATTGTTTGAGAGGTTCAGTAATATGCGTCTTCCAGTTCAAATTTTCGTCAGTATGTACACCTAAAAACTTGGAGGGTTCTACCCTACTTACTGAGACATGCTCATATTGTTACATCAATTGTGGTATGACTACTTGTTGTACCAAACTGAATATAATGTGTTTTCCTTCAAAATTTAGGAACAGTACATTTTCAGAGAACCACTAAATAATTATTTGGAAAATGTCATTTACTAACTTGTCTGTTGCTTTGTGTCTTATGGGATTTATTGCAACACTAGTATCATCTGCAACAAGTACCAGTTTTGCTTGTTAAACGTTAAGTGGAAGTGCATTCACTTGCATAAGGATTAGGAGTGGGCCCAAAACAGAACCCTGTGGGACTCCCTTTGTGATTTTAATCCCAACGCTAAAATTTTCAACCTTTCCGACATTGCCTGAATTATTCAGCACAACCTTTTGCATTCCGTTTGTCAGGTATGATTCAAACCAGCTGTATGTAAAGCCATCAGTTCCATAAAACTGGAGCTTTTCTTAGAGAATATCTTGATCTTCACAATCGCAGGTCTTAGAGAAATCACAAAAGATACCAGCGGGCTATAGGTTATTATTTAAGGTTTGCACTATTTGAAAAGTGAATGTACAATTAGCGATTAAAACTGCACTAATACGTTGGAATAACAACGGAATTTCCTACAACAGTTTCTCTTCTCTGCATTAGAGCAGTTGATACGAAGAATGAGGCGAGATTTCCATCCGACTGTTGCCGTAGAGCTCCCTGCATTCTACAGAGTTTTCGTTGACTGGCTGATGTAGCTGAAGCATCGTAAAACAAATTCCTTGCGAGCTCGGGATTTCTCGCTTTTATGACGACATTCCATTTCGAACAGAGATTTATGACCTCCGCTTGTTCTCTCGCTTGCAGCAGCCGGAAAAAACATCAAACGGCTCGCCGAAACCGAACGGTCAATAACAATAAAACTTCTGTTGAGATGTCCGCTCGTGAAAAACCACCGTACTCAACCGACCAGTTTCAGCTGAGTAATTGAAAGACCTTTTTTTTCTATAGTTGCGAATGGAGTTCAGAAACAAAGACAGTTCCTGTGTTCGCGGAGTAATGAGGCTAAAACTGCGCTACACTTTCTCCACTGTAATGGAATTGTTCCAGCTGAAAATTTACAGCCTGTAACAGAAAGGTAGGATCTGACTTTCTCGACTCATTCCGCACACACACACACACACACACACACACACACACACACACAGAAGTCGAAAATGCACTGCAGAGGTAAAAATACTGTGGCCGCTGCCCACCATGATACGGAGCTCCAGCTGCTGGTGTTGTGGGCATATTAAGTATTGGAGTTGTTAATAAGTTCGTAGCGTTTTTCAATAAATTTAATAAACACAACAGATACACATAACAGAGACTGTATTCATCAGTAATATATTCTCATTCACTATATCCAACGGTCTGCACCGCTCAAGTACCTTGATTGCGCGACAGTAGAAATCACACGGTTCTCAGGTGAAGAATTCGTCGAGCCATGTTCGGAGAGCATTTTCATCGCGAAACGAAGTTTGTTGAAGATTTTTCGATAGAGAGAGGAAAAGGTGAAAATCTGAGAGCGTAAGATCAGGTGAATAAGGTGGGTGCCGAATGACTTTCCAACCCAGCTCCTGTGTAATGATTTTTTTTTTTTCATTCTAGCCAAATGCGCGCGGGAGTAATCGTGGAGTAGCATCAAATTACGCAGTCTTCCTGATCGTCCTTGAATTGCACTCTGTTCAGCAAGACGTTTCAGTTGCTGACAATAAATGTCAGTAGTGATGACTACACTTCGAGGGAAAAAGTCCTAGTAGACCACGCCGTCGCTGTTTCACCAGATTCATAACATTATCTTTTGTGTATACGCGCAAGACTTTGTACGGGAAGTTGCTACTTTGCTTGGGCTCAACCATTCCTTTGTTTCCCTTATCTTAGCATACAGTTATTTCTCGTCACCAGTAATGTTACAGAATAGGAATAGTCGGTGTTGTTCAAGAGTCAGTTGATGACGAGCAAACAGAGATTCCCATATGGCATCTGCTGATTTTTGTAATTCTGGCTTGCGTGCCTTTTTCGTTGGCCTGTGTAATCGTTCGTGCATATAGACATGCTGTGATACGTCTCCCCAACAGAGCCCACACGTACCCGATGGAATTTAAGCTGGGTGAACGGGCAGGATGGTCCATTTGCAAAATATTCTCTCGGTCCAAGAGCTCCTTCAGCTCTGAGCTTCGATACTGTCACAGACTGTCCTCCATAAAAACTAAGTCGCTGCCGAATGAACTCCTGAAAATACTCACATGTGGAATTAGTACAGTGCCACGATGATACTGACTGGTGAGCATACCTTATTACAAAGTCACCAGTTGGTGTTCCTAATGCATTATTAAGCTGGTGTCAGCTCCTAACCAGGTATTCACAGTTACTTGGGGACTAATGGCCTCGCTGTGTGGTGCCCTCCACCATATCAGCCAGCCAACCGTCACCTCACAAACAGCTCGTTATACAGACTCGTGTTACTGGAAAAGTTTTTTGCTTATTCTTTACCATACTCCCTGTGTGTACCTAAGATGTAATCAATGTTTACTGCGGTATGGCAGCATTTCCGTCGACCACACCCAGTGTGGTGCGCGCTGATTGCAGCTACGCTAGAGACGGCTCTTTCATCGTTCCCGGTCTTCGATGGGGCCGCCACGCATCCTCGCCACCAGAGGACGCTAAACTGACATGGTCTCACTGGTCGCTGCTCTGACAGACTGGTGCGTCTTCTTTGTGCAACAATAATTCAGACCTCCGCCCCAGATTCAATGCCTCTACAGACTTATCAACAACAGTACAAAAGACTGTGGTGAGGACAATACACTGACGTAGCACAATGCTACTAAACATTACTATGTGTCAGTATCTTATCAGAGCGCAACAGCACTCAAAACTACTCGTTTTTATCAAGAACTCATTGTATATAACTGAGCACCACAGCTATACAAAATGATGTGCATCTCTATTATGAGGTGTAGATGGTGTAAACAACCTTATCCATGTATTGCCTTTTTGTAGATGTCTGATTGTACGAGTATTCATTGGCCATCCAAACTACAGAACCTGGTGTCCGATTATAACCAAAATAGGAAACATTTCATTGATGTTGTGCACTTATCATATATGGAAAGATAGCAATGCCAGAAAACTGTACCAAAAATCAGTTGACCATGAACTTAAATAAATGTAACGTATTTTTTATGTTACAGCATATGGAAAGACTGTTACTTTTTTGCGTTTTGCACATCACTTTATATTACTGCTGTGTTCCCATATCAGTAAATCTTGATTTTGCGACATTGGCTTCCTAATGTGTTAAAGTGAAAGCGCTCTCGAAAATGAATTTGAAACGATGACATGCATGATATCTGCAATTTATCACATTTTGGAATATTTTGTTTTCAAGGATTATATCCTTCCTTTTTTCGCTTTCTGACACTTTTTTTAATCTTAAATCATAGGCAAAATGAAATCTTATTCGCACATAATCATTTTCCGCGTCTTAGATACTATTACTGCAGTACTCTTTCCTACTGCAACTAGTTTCAAGTAAGTACTATTGCTCGGAGATCCGTAAAATCCATAGGAAATGACTTGCATTGTCATATTCAATTCCTTTCTCCAATTGAAATTTGCTCTAAATGTATATGCGTTCAACGGATTGACTCCCAAATTTATCCAAACAGCATTCGCCTTGCAAATATATAATCATGCAGTCACGTACATTACCCCTAAGGTAATAACCCCACAGTCAGTATTTGTGACCACATAAAGCTCCTCTTAATAATTTAGTAACAATAATTATATCTTTCCAGTACTTACACAAATAATTAATGTTCTCTCCTTTGACGTATTATGAGTTTCACCACTGCAGTTATCAATAAAGAAATATAAAAAAATAGATGTAGGTAATTTTACAGTTTAACTGTTAGCACAAAACGTAAACAAACAGCGTTATACAAGGGTCATGTAATAAGCCTTGACAGATACTCCCAGCAGACACTAATACATCTGTCAGATTTGTATGATTTAATGACTTCATTTATGACTTAAACACTTTATCTTTCTCGTCCAATAGTAGACCATCACAGAAGCTGACGTTCCAGTAGCTGAAATTCTCCGCAGTGGATTTCATTCAGACCCAGCACTAAAAAACAAATCGGATCGTAACGCTCTCGAACAGAACGGGTCAGAACTGAATGCGGTTTGTGTGTTCCAATCTGTTACGCTTTCTGAAACAGCCTGTGTGTTCCGACAAGTTCCAGTCTTCTTAAACGGTCTGTGTCTTACGACATGTTCCATATCTTAAAACAGTCTGCGTGAATGAAATTCAGACAGTTTTTTTTTAACGGTCTGTGGAAATGACACAATTTGAATTTTGATAACTATGGTTATATTTGACATCATCAGCTACATGTGAGCAGTGGTACAAATTGACACATATGCTTATGATGGATCAGATGTTGACAGAGCACTGCAGTTGTCAACATGCCTCTCAATTCCATTGGAAGACACATCAGTCGTAAAAGTCAGGTGTCGAAATTTCTTAGAAATGTCTACTGGAAAGCGAAGTCGTTGCGAAAAAGGCAAGCTGAAGTTGACATTGTACTGTAAAATGCATTTAAGCTATTTCTCAACGGCTGAAGAGAAGAGGACAGCTGTTCTGAAATAACACAGACCAACACGAAGAAGATGAAACCAAAACAAACAATATGTTTATGAAAGCAGAAAGTGAAGTTATTGGAGAAGCAGAAGGAGAAAAAGAAAATGAGTCCAACGTGGAAGGCGGTTATAATGATTATGATGATGATGATGATGATGACATTGAAGGGTCACGAAAGAAAATTATAGCAGAGACAAAGGGTAAACTGGCAACATCGTTTTTTGTTGAACTAATAGTCAAAATGCGTGATCTTCTATACAAAATCAGGTTTGAACCGATAGCAAAAGTGTGGCTGATTGGTAATTCACCAGTAGACGTCGATGGAGACTATTGAGTAATTCACGATGTAATACACCCGATATAGGATTATATAATCTATTGCTTAAAATTAAACATCAAACAAAGAGTTACACAACACGCGATCTTCAAAATTATGATTAAATTCTCAAAATTCTATCAATGCTCATAAGCAGAGATACCTCTCCAACAGACAAGTGAATTCTAACAGAGGCTATAAATACATGCGTATTGTTAAGCCTACATCAGAAAAAATTGGTGCATCAATATAGCCTACATTTTGGCATGGGAGCAAATGTAATTTCGGACTTTAATCCAGCTGTGCCTAATGTTGGACAAAAACTACCAGGGTTTTTCAGAGGAGAAGGTATGACGCAAGAAGAATACAGTTCAACTTCCCATCAGAGCCGTTCCTCAGAGACTGATTAAAGAAGGTCACCTAGTGTAAAAGGAGAAGACAGATCAAGACAAAAAGGTGAGGATACTAAACTCAAAGGAAACAATGTATGAAAACAGAAGGTAGAGACATTGGAGAAAAGAAGAAGAGGATGATTACAAGCAGGATGACGATGAAGAAGAAAAGAGGCTGATTATGATGACGAAGATGACATTCACAACTGGAAGATGGTTGCCAAGAAATCCACATCAGATATCGACTATATCCATTGGAATGATCCGAATTATTGGCAGAGATTTCTTTCTGGCTTTGAAAGCGGTAGGCAGTCATTCACATGATAATGAAATAATACCTTTCGAAGAGGAATAACAGGAAGCATCGACTTGTGCTTCAAGTTTACAGTGGCTGTCGAAAATAACAAAGTGAAAAGCTCAGTTTCGGAATGGGAAGTTGCGTATAACAGTCTATGAGTTGAAAGAGATCCACGAAGGGTTCTTTTCACGAATTCGAAAGATTTGGAAACAGTTCGTGTAGTTATTGCATGGGGTTTAGCACAATGAATAGCCAGGAGCATTGAACATATAGGGAGAATTATAGTGTCTATGATGTAAGCCGTTCGTTGGAAATAGTGAAAAATCAATAAAAATATTAAATGTAAAGCACTGTGCAATTGCATTCTTTTTTGTATCTAGAGTATTTTTTACTGTGCATCTCTCTGTGTGAAAATAGATAAAAATTTGAATGTATGAAAAATATAAAGCACTGAATGCTAAAACATTGTATAACTAAAACTGAATATTCCTTTTCTTAACTAAAACATGCAGGTAACTTTTCTTTGGAATGTAGCCTTTTAATAATAAAATTTATTTTTTAGTTTTTCTCAACTTTCTCCTTCTTTAGTATATGACAAACAAGGAGATGAAATTTACTGATGAGACACAATGCTAAATGCGTACATATCTCTTTTTTACGTTGGAAAAATTGTTGGAATACTTTTCGACACAATGTGAAATTCAGGTGTGTGTGTGTGTGTGTGTGTGTGTGTGTGTAAGTGTTTGGTTATGTAATTTTAATAAGTAATCAAATACTTTTGAACGTGATGAGGGAGGGCTGTATTTAGTGACTTGTTAACGATACTGCACTGTCATTGGTTGTTTCATTTTAATGAATTTTTTTCCACCAATGTCATCTTGCATTATTTAAAATTTCCCACGATCCACTGTCTTGCATATTTACAAATTTTCTGCCAGTGCTTTCATTTATTTTTACATTTCTCACCTTCAAACATCTTTTAGCTTCACGTTTCTCACCATCAGTCATCTGTCATTGATGACGTCGTTTCCCCAGTCATGTGGGCAATACGATGTGCAAAGGTAAAAGTAGTCCTGATAGTACACCGATATAGCACTGGTAAGTCCAAGATTTTTGAATGATATATCGAATATGCTGCATTAATCATGAGTCAACAGATGGAGTACTTGAGCAACATGGGATACAAAATTGCTTGGTTTGATTGACTTCCGCCTTCCAGACAGTGGACGGTGGATTGATTGTATCCAGATTCCTCCGGAGGTGCTAAATAATGTAGCTGAGGTTGTGACCGTGCTTGAACAGTGGAGTGTCATCGAAGTACAGGGCGGTTTCTCCTCCCATCTGCTTGGTTATGTCGCTGGTGTACTTGAAACACAGCACGGGTCCCAGATCCAGACCATGCCAACACTGGTTTTATGCTGCTGCAATGTGTGCCGTTTATGACGACGGATCTCTTCTCCTCAAGAACAAATTTATCATCTTGAGCATGTGTCCTGAATGACTTATGGAATCTAACGTAACTATGAGACCATTATACTTGCCGTGGTAAGAGGCCTATCTGTGCACCTTCATTATTCTGTCCTTGATTCTTTGCTGTACAAGTGTATCCTTCTTGACAACTGTCAAATAGTAACATATCAGAAAACAGCCCTCTGTCCTCGTTGGGCTTCCTTGCATTAGCACTCAACTAAATCTAGATCTTCTTCCACTCCCGTCACCAGTTACTCACTAAAGCAACGCTATTATCGACCCACAATGTACGAGAATGTATCAATTACAATACTCTGTACAGTGGCATATACAATAAAATAATAGAGTCAACACGACACTCGGTTCAGGAAAACAATTGCTTACCCAAACTGCCCACAAACTCAATAACCTCAACACATCACGCTCATGCGTATTCTATATGAAATATTACTATTAATTCATCACACTCAACGCACAGCCTGTGCCCTTCACTGTACGCTAACTTGCATCATTCACTGCCGACAACCGACCAAAATACCACTGTCACTCAGAAAAGCAACCTGTAAGTGTTCCTCTTCTAATCTGAAAACCCCTGACTGCACCTCTTCTGGAATAGCACTCTTCTCGCCAGGGAAAAGACACCAATAGCCGTCCTGGGTTGTTTGTATCCACACACCTTAGCCTGGACTTGTGCTGACGTTAGTGAAGTCCCAGTCTCAGTTCTTCGGCGCACCAGTTCTGGAGAACGGTTCGCGTTATTGGCTGCCCACCGACTAACCGCCATTCCCCCTGATACCGCAGCTGCAACTGCGGCCACTGGGTTGCCTTCAGCCTGCTGTGCTGTGCTGAGACAAGTTGGGCCAACGCCCAAGTTCTGGACTAGGGTCTCGCAACGACTCGTCAGCTGCTGGACCATAGCTATTCGTGGAGGCTCTCCTTGTTGTCAACGCATCTCCTGCTCCACTCTCTGCATCTCCAAGTACAGCTCACTTCAATAACATTTGCTGCTGCCCCCAACCTGGACACTGCCCCGTGTTGACCACCAGTGACACTGTAGGCTATCCAGTGGTTACACCATTCGCTTTCTGGAGGTGTGGTCATTCTGATCACAGAGAAGGTGACTGACTCAGGAAGGTGACTGACTCCTTTCAGTCTCGCACCACCTCCGTCAAAGCTCGGAATGGTGCTAGTTGCGCCATAAACGCCACCAACTGCTCCCTTTCGCCGGGTATTATTGCGGGAGCAGCGCTATAACGGTTGATTGGATGGGGCAGGAAGAAAAACGTACCACGAATTACAAGTTGTCTGCACAAGGTCTACACTGCATCTTTATCCTTTTCATGATATCGTCCATCACAGTGATGAAGAACAGTGGACGCAAGGCACTCCCTGGGCTCCAGGTTTCATCTCAGCCCATTCGCTCTCTCGATTTTCTATTCAAACAGAGCTGATGTATCTTCTGTAGTGCACTTCGCTTTCTCAGTTAGTGCCTTGGATACATTTTTTCTCTCTAGGCATTCCTTCATTCCAAGGGCCTTACAGACTAAATTGCTAGAGACAAAGTGGCTTACTATTCTCTAAAACATACATATCAGACAATGACCTCGATGTTAAGATAAGACAAACCGGCTCATGCAGAGAAGTAGTCCACAGTGTCCGTTAGCAGATACCATCAATAAGTGGAATGGAAGAGGGGTGGACTGATGATATTGATAAGCTATGTACCCTCTACCAGAGACTGTGTGGTAGCATGCAGAATACTGGTGGGGGAATATATGCCTGGCAAGGCAAGAGGGACAATGAGCTGTGATCAACAAAGCCAGCTGTCCAGCCAAGGTGTACATCATTCCACTCATACTGATGGGGTGAAGCAACCTTGACATGCCTGCAAGTAGGGCACTGTCCACTAGTGCAGAGTTTCTTGCTCAAGCAGTAAGATCCCCAAAATCTGTCACCCCTGTCACGTTTTTATCGGGTGCACTCTATGTTCAGAATTAAGGGCAGCGAGTACTGTAAGTCGGGACCTGCCCTCTTGTTTAGCTGACGGTGCAACAAATGCTAGAAAGCTATTAGAATTTTCTCCAATGTCCAGACTCCAACTTACGATCTTAGGCTGGAGTTTTCAGTGTGTTGCAGAGCAGGGCCCTCCTCGTTTTCTTGTGTGGTGATCGATTAGCCATATACGCAGTCACTCCAAAACATTTCGAGGCTCGATTAATAAAAAATAGATCACTGTTAAGAAGGTGATTGTAATGCCTCAGGTGTTCTACATGGTCTCCTTCCACTTGTGCAGAACTTTCAAACAACCATGTGAAACTTTCATAAATGTCCTTCTTCAGGATTTTATTCGACTAGTTCGTCAGATTGGCTTTAATCTAGGTTATGTGTCTTTACGTGAGTTGCTGCACTTTGTCGTTTTGTGCTGGGTAGGTATTCACAACACCAAGCCTCATCGTCAGTGATGATTTCGTCTAGAAAAGTATTGTCTACGTTTTATATTTCAGTCAGTTCACGGCAGACGATGGCGCGTTGTCGCTTTTGCGCAGGAGTCAGGCTGTGCCGCACAAACTGTATACACACTTTTTTCTTCTTCGAAAGATTTGGAGAATGCCTGGAACACTTGATTTAGTGATGTTCCTCAACTGTGATTTGTGACACAACAACGTTGACACAGTTTGGTTGCATGCCCGCTACTTAACACTGCCTGCTCACAACTGACTGTCGGATGCACGTCTGTTGTGTACAATTGCCACTGTAGTTTGTGGTATGACGTCACACACACGCCAGGAATAAAATCAGTCTCGGATCTTTTTGAACGGACGGTGCGGGGGAGAGTTTCCACTTTTGAGATTTTATTTATTATAGCCTAAACAGTAAGTTACAAAATTATTTAACAGATGCCATCCTCAAGTACATTGTGTTGTTCTTGGTATCTGATTTAGAGAACGGAAATTCTGACAGTTCATAAACTGTACCACCTTTACAATCTATATCCCTGAGCCTTAAAATATGTATTAGTTAATGGACGTTCAAGGAAATACGTCATATTTGAGTTCCTGTATGACTATCTGAACGCATTACAATATAACTTTTTCACTCTTTTCGCCATCGCTGCACACTTTCCATGATTCCGTTCTGTGCATTTCACGCATCTTATCATTCCTTGCATTCTCCTCTATGTGCTACAGTCTCTTAATCATTTCCGTTCGAGCATATTTCTCTGTTTTTAGTTAAAATTGTAAGAAAATAGGAAAACTTGTTTTTTTTCTTTATGTGTATGTATACGAGTGTGTGTGTGTGTGTGTGTGTGTGTGTGTGTGTGTGTGTGTGTTTAAACCTGCATTAAACACATCTAAGCATATTACTTTATTTTCATTTGAGTATAGCTTTTTTTTTCTTTAACCGAGTTTAACAATGTTTTAGTACGGGCAGTAAAGCCCACGATGTGATGCAGCAGAAGAATATTCCGTCACGCAGTAGCGTCGCGTACCTTTTCTTCCTCCGCCAACCTTCCGAGTCGTGCCTTCTCCGCTCCCTCTGCTGATGTATTATCTCAGTTTGCTCCTAATGCGCTTCGGCATTACGAGAAATCCGACGCCGCCCGGCGTAAATCCGCAGAAAGAGAGAGAGAGAGAGAGAGAGAGAGATACGCTCTGCAGAAACTGGACGCCGGGTCTAAGATTGCATCCGTCCCTGCTCCGTCTTGTACCTTCAGGAGATATTTCCGTCTCTGACCGACCACAACGTCACAGCCAGCCATGAAGTCCTCTCGCGTCTGTTCTCGCAGTGTACTGGTCCGTGGCACACAGTGTTCTCCCGCCTTTCTTCCAGAGTTGAGATGAGGAAATATACGTTTACATTACGCGATTAGGTAAAACTTTGAGGCAAGTAGGCCATATTCACTATTCGAACATTGTGATGTACTCTTCCAGAGTTGAGATGAGGAAATATACGTTTACATTACGCGATTAGGTAACACTTTGTAGCAAGTAGGCCATATTCACTATTCGAACATTGTGATGTACATGGAACAAAAAGCTTTCTCCCTGGACATCACTAAATATCCACCAAGCGAAACTCAGCTCGTCCCTTCACAAAGAAATAACTTTGTCGAAATTCACGTGGGTTTGACGACCTCGACGGAACAGAATCCAACTCGCGCTACTCAAACCCCATGTCCTCAGTGCCACGGGCAAAGGAGAAGAGATAGACTCGGGCTTCCAGTTAGTCGAAAAGAATTTGATTCAGTGCTACATCACCATATTCTGAAGAGAATTCGTTTCTGTTGGATCTGTAATCAGGTTTGCAAGTGTCGCAGCACCTGATCCTACATGAAGAGTCGTCTACATGCACTGTAGTGTTGTCTTGTGGCCCATATTATACAGCAATGACTTTGAGGATAGTATCAGTAGCAAATCTCTGGCTCTCCGCAACTGACGCGGTTATCTATGGGCAAATTCTGTCAATTGCAGTAATATCCAGTTACACCTGGACAAAGTATCAGTCTGCAATATTTTCATAAGGTGAGATTCGACAGCCGTGAAGTATTTTATAAAATGCATTGTAACCATCAGCTGTTTATTCTTCCCATTAGTCATCTACCGGTTTAGGTTATTAACCATCTTCCAGGATTATGGATAATTTCGATATTGTTCAGCTTCAAAGAAATATGGGATGCTTTAACTAATCTGTTGTACCATACATCCTGGATGATGGTTAATAACCGAAATCGGTAGATGATTCATGGGACACATAGACAGCTGATGGTTAAATGCATTTTGTACACTGAAGAGCCAAAGAAACTGGTACACCTGCCTAATATCGTGTAGGGCACGCGCGAGCACGCAGAAGTGCCGCAATACAACCTGGCATGGTCTCGACTAATGTCTAAAGTAGTGCTGGAGGGAACTGACACCATGAATCCTGCGGGGGTGTCCATAAACCCGCAAGAGTACGAGGGTGTGGAGATCTCTTCTGAACATCACCTTGCAAG
Organism: Schistocerca piceifrons; assembly: GCF_021461385.2. Lineage (NCBI taxonomy): Eukaryota > Metazoa > Arthropoda > Insecta > Orthoptera > Acrididae > Schistocerca > Schistocerca piceifrons. The sequence continues at coordinate 853,394,261 of NC_060140.1, read as the reverse complement.
GCAACCCAGATATGCTCAACAATGTTCATGTCTAGGGACTTCTGAAGTGTTTAAAATCAGAGTAGTGTTCCTGGATCCACTCCGTAGAAATTCTGGACGTGTGGGGTGACGCATTGTACCGCTCCCATCGCACACATCTTATGAATGACTTCTTTCAGGAGAACGACATCGCTCGATTATAGTGGCCAGCATGTTCTCCTTACATGAACTCTATCTAACATGCCTAGGATAGATTGAAAAGAGCTATTTTGGACGACGTGACCCATCAACCACTCTGAGGGATCTATGCCGAATCGCCGCTGAGGAGTGGGACTGTCTGGACTAGCAGTGCCTTGATGAACTTTTGGATAGTATGCCACGTCGAATACAGGTATGCAACAATGCAAGAGGACGTGCTACTGTGTATTAGAGGTACCGGTGTGTACAGAAATCTGGCCCAGCACCTCTGAAGATCTCGCTCTATGGTGGCTCAATATGCAATGTGTGGTTTTCATAATCAATAAAAAGGGCGGAAATGATGTTTATGATGATCTCTATTCCAATTTTCTGTGCAGGTTCCGGAACTCTCGGAAACGAGTTGATGCAAAACTTTTTTTTTTGCTGTATGTATATTCCGCAAGATGGAAGATGCATTGGAAGATTAACAAAGGGATGGAGCGACCAATTGTAGATGCAACAGGCCGAGGAAGGCATAATATATGACAGAAGAAGAATACGCTATTACGTATGCAGCTCATGTTTTACCAACTGAAGACATTTTCTGTATATGGGTCAGCGATCATATTTGTTACTTATTAACAACTGGTCCTCTGGATCGCATGATGCCGTTATCAGATCTGTTAAAACAACATGGAAAAATAGGAATGCAACTAATATAGGTTCATTTGGCCGAAGGGAAAGTCAACAGAAAAATCTAACTGTAAATAATAAGTGTAACGTGGGTGGCTGCCGTAACATACCATTAAGGGCATTCTGATACGTGTATCAATGTCAAACGTTTTATAGACGCAAGTACACGAACAAGTGCTAGCGACTGCCTGAGGGCGTATTAATGAAAATGCGTGCTGTGGCCGGTAGAAATAGATGTGCTGACATTTCCAGTGCTGGCCCCGGCACGAATCCGCCCGGCGGATATGTGTCGAGGTCCGGTGAACCGGTCAGTCTGTGGATGGTTTTTAAGGAGGTTTTCCATCTGCCTCGGCGAATGCGGGCTGGTTCCCCTTATTCCGCCTCAGTTACACTATGTCGGCGAATGCTGAGCAAACAAGTTCTCCACGTACGCGTACACCACCATTACCCGACCACGCAAACATAGGGGTTACACTCGTCTCGTGTGAGACGTTCCCTGGGGGGTCCACCGGGGGTCGAACCGCACAATAACCCTGGGTTCGGTGGGGGGGGGGTGAAGTGGACTGCAAGAAATTGGAATGTGAGAGGAACTAAAACCTGGAGAGAATAAACAAGGAAGGATTTAGAATTTGGGTTCAAATGGCTCTGAGCACTATGGGACTATGGGACTGAGGTCATTAGTCCCCTAGAACTTAGAACTAGTTAAACCTAACTAACCTAAGGACATCACAAACATCCATTCCCGAGGCAGGATTCGAACCTGCGACCGTAGCGGTCTTGCGGTTCCAGACTGCAGCGCCTTTAACCGCACGGCCACTTCGGCCGGCCTTAGAAATTGGGGGACAGGGACAGAGTATAGTAGAGAGGAGAGCATGGAGGGACGAAGTGAGGAATAGGGAAGGAAATGGTAGTAAGGAAGAGAGAGAGGAGCATTAGTAGGAAGGAAGTGAGAGTTAAAAATGTGGTGGGAGAAGTAAGTGGAGGTAGGGAAGGATGTGGGTTGGAAGTTATCAAGGAAGGAAAAGAAGGAAGGGTTTTAATGATCTACAAAGAGATCCGAAATCAGTAATGTTTTATGGTTTTCCGATAAGAAGCAACCTGGTGCACAAATTAGTTGTATTTTCACTACAATACCTTCTTATGGTGGGGATTGATTCGAAAGTTTAGTAGACATTTGACACTCGAGGAGCGATAACCCACGATAAATAGCGATAGCCGATTTAAACAATGGGCTCGTTTCATACGAACAAATAATCCATCTAGCTGTGGCACACCTATCTTCCTTCACCAGCGTTGGGTCCTCGGGACAGAGAAAGAATGGGTTTAAAGTTTACGGCCCCTTTTTCTTCTGCGAAAAAAACGTTACAGGAAACGTGTATGTGGACATGCTGGAAAACTGGCTCATGCCACAACTGGAGACTTTAAACCGTGAGATTGCACGAAACACGTTAACTTTTGGTGAATTGCAAATTTGCTGCACGAATGCGTGCGGATTCTCTACCGCCCAGGTTCGCACATTGCGTCTGTTCACTTCACTATTAAGAAAAAATGTTGCTTCATCACTGAAAACAAGTTTCGCACTGAACGCAACCTCTTCCATGAGCTGTTGCAACCCCGCCGAAAATTCAAAGCGTTTGACTTTGTCATCGGGTGTCAGGGCTTGTAGCAATTGTAAACGGTAAGGCTTCTGCTTTAGCCTTTTCCGTAAGATTTTCCAAACCGTCGGCTGTGGTACGGTTAGCTCCCTGCTTGCTTTATTCGTCGACTTCCGCGGGCTGCGCGTGAAACTTGCCCGCACGCGTTCAACCGTTTCTTCGCTCACTGCAGGCCGACCCGTTGATTTCCCCTTACAGAGGCATCCAGAAGCTTTAAACTGCGCATACCATCGCCGAATGGAGTTAGCAGTTGGTGGATCTTTGTTGAACTTCGTCCTGAAGTGTCGTTGCACTGTTATGACTGACTAATGTGAGTGCATTTAAAGCACGACATACGCTTTCTCGGCTCCTGTCGCCATTTTGTCTCACTGCGCTCTCGAGCGCTCTGGCGGCAGAAACCTGAAGTGCGGCTTCAGCCGAACAAAACTTTATGAGTTTTTCTACGTATCTGTACTGTGTCGTGACCATATGTCAATTAATGGAGCTACAGTGAATTTATGAAATCGCTTCAATCATTTGTAGTAGCCCTGTATAGCAGAATAATACTTCCTAGACGTGTCGCCTTGAATGACGTATCTTATAAAATGCGTAAGTAAGAGTCTAACTTTGAATGATCAGGTATGATACGAAAGTAAGGATGATTAAGTTCAGCTAAACGGTTTATTGTGCATTTCCTTCCAGTGTGAAATGCTTTTGAGAATTGATTTTATTGAAATGGTTCTACAAATTCACGGCAATCGTGAGTTAATACTAAACGTCTTAGTGTGCCTCAGAAATGGCGAACAGATGACGAATATTTGGAACAACTTCTTCCTGGATAAAGGCGACTCTTCTATTCTGTTTCTAGCGTCGCCCTGCTGGTGGCCAGTACCACTATTTAACCTCATACACTTAGCGCCAACTTTCCTCAGCGCTCTGGATTGACTCACAGCACACGTCACCTCGCTGGATCGCTATCACGAATGCAGCATTGTTGACTACATCATGACAATTCTCTCAGACTATAAAACTTGCAACAATAATCGCTTAACGCTAAAATGTTTCAAAATGCCGACGTTTCATTCACGTGATGGAAGATATCACATATACACTTTTAACGTCGCTGCTATTACGCGATTTTTGCAGCAAGTTTTGTTACATTAAGGCAAGCAGTTTTGGGAGCCTGCGGTATAGTATAGAAGCGTTCGGTGGCGGCCGGCATGTAGCCTGCCGTATGCGTCATAGCCCGACTAGTCGCTAAAGCAGACCGTGAGAATGCTCACTGTGGCGCGTACTAAAATCACTTATTCACCTCACATAAGAAACTAAATAACTACGTTAAATATTAGCTGCTTTATTCCAAATTTGGTTCATGACCTTTTGTTATTCAGACGAGCTTTGTGTCGAAATTTGATACCGCTACCTATAATAGTTTCAGAGATATTAAAAAAACCTATAAAAAGTACTTAACGACACTTAAGAAAATAAAGTCAGATAGTAATAGTAACAGTTTACATTCCTTTAGTTATCTGAAAACAGTAATAGCGCTCTTAGTGTGCTGATTTAATTTTTAAAGATTTTCAGTTATAGGCTTTCGATAATTTCTTTCATTCGTAATGGTAATAACGGTTTAAAAGTTAATATTTAAATTTTGTGTTAGGGTGAGAGCAAATGAGAGTGAGTGAGAGTCTGTCTGTGGGACGTACGACAAATTTCAATTTTATATTGTATTACATCTTACATAACTAGCAAATGTTACGCCACCAGGATGTCATGAAAAAACTGTGAATCCCCCTAACTGGCATGTGATGTATTTCTATGAGCGTTTGCTTTTGTAATAAGGCAGCGAGAAAGGTAATAAGAGGATAATCAGTTCTAAAGTATATTTCAAGCATAGTTTTCTCTTAGTTTTCATTTCGTTTGGTTCGGTGGAACATGTTGTTAATACTTGCAGCATGAAATGTCGTAGATGCATCTGCGAATGTTGATTGAAGTAAAGCAGTTTGTGAGCGAATATGATCATGAAAGATTAATCTGATTGGCTGTTCGCTTTGATCAACCAATGAGAGTAAACTCTTTCCCGCGCATTGGGATGAGTTATATGCCCTGAAAGCAACGGTATTCAGTCAGTCATGGACTAGCTGCCGGACGAGAAAATCATGTTAGACGTGTCCGAAAATAGTATTTGTAAAATGAAGAAAAGACTGGTAGACCACGTTCAGTTTGTATCGCTGTGCAAGCAGATGCAATTACCGACAGTTCTGTGAAGTTTGGGAGATTTTGTAGTGTTTGTTGTAGAGAAAACCGCATGTGAAACTATCCGCCTTTGTAAAGAATTCTGCGTGGCGTGTTCAGTATGCATTTACAGGACATTTTTGGCGAGCATCTTCTTTTGAAGAATCCACTGAAAAGGACCTAGCGTGAAACTCATTTCGTAGCAGAGTATTGGCTGTATTAATCTCGTAATATTTCGGGTTGGACTTAACACATTTCTGGCCGTCTTGCGTGTGACATAAGCTGCATGAACTGGTAGTGGATGTGCTATCGACGTAAATGTGGGCTTGTTGACACACTAGCTAAAAGACAATAAACAACATTAGCATCGATAAGCCTTATGTCCGTTATTACTAGAGATTTGCAGATATATTTTGTTACCTGAGTTACACGGACTATGCACTCTTTAAGTATGGATGATGGTTTTCTTCAATGCTGCTTAACATCGCCTACATAGTACCTACGAATGCAGAGCAACGAACGGTGAACGAACTCTATACTGAGGTAGGTGGATATTAATTTTGCAGCTTGCTTCACTCAGTGCTAGCGATCATAGTGTTTAACCGGCCCCGCCGCACACCACATGGCAAAGAAATGGTTCAAATGATACTAAGCACTATGGGACTCAACTGCTGAGGTCATCAGTCCCCTAGACGTAGAACTACTTAAACATAACTAACCTAAGGACATCACACACATCGATGCCCGAGGCAGGATTCGATCCTGCGATCGTAGCAGCAGTGCGGTTCCGGACTGAAACGCCTAGAACCGCTCGGTCACAACGGCCGGCTACACCACATGGCAAAACTTGTATTATACTTCTAAATGTTAATTTTGTGTCATAATATCAATATACACAATAATTTCTAAAATTATTAATAATGAACTTTTTCAAAAAAAACAAAGATGCTGATGTGCAAGTTAACATTTACACGTCAATAGGTGCCTTACGACGAGTGTGGTTAGACGCGCCACAAAAGCACACTCTGCACTCTACGCTCAGAGGCGTCTAACTCTTAAAGTAAATCAGCAGTTCTTACTTTCTGTGCGATAGCTGCATACATGCCGTGGTATTTGTCCATTCAGGAGTATCATGTTGTCTGTACAGTTGACGCACTCCTCCTGTCTGTTAAACATGTGTACAGAAAATAGTCTCCGTAAAAGAACCATGTATTTCTTTGGTAAACATCCGTAGAATGAGTACAGCTTCTCTTTGAAGTCTCAGTTGCATGTGTTTCTCGAAAGTACTGTGAACGGTTCTAGGTGCTACAGTCTGGAACCGCGCGATCGCTACGGTCGCAGGTTCGAATCCTGCTTCGGGCATGGATGTGTATGATGTCCTTAGGTTAGTTAGGTTTAAGTAGTTCTAAGTTCTAGGGGACTGATGACCTCAGAAGTTAAGTCCCATAGTGCTCAGAGCCATTTGAACCATTTGAGTACTGTGAACGCAGAATTTTTAAAATTTTCTCTTTAATTTTCTCTCCTGATGTCTGCAATCCACACTGTTTTACGTACACCACATTTCTTTAATGTTGTATCATATATGCTTTTGTTGTGATAATCTTTACTTCTGCTGTCAAATATATACCACGACTTCATTCACTGTTGTTCAGTTACAAATCTCACGCGTTCATTGCATCAAGTTCCCATGTTCTGACGCTTCCCTCCTCGAAATCTCGGTGTTTGTCGATGTGGTGTGGAAAATGTGAAGCGTACTAATTTGACAATCGTGTAATCGAACGATAAAGGGGCTTTCCACCAATTTACGCTCGATACAGTTGCTGGGATCATGCAGCCCGCAACGCCTTCAAATACCATGTGCAAGATTTTCATAGCCTTTGAATTTTCTCATTAACTGCAGGCTGTCTAGTCTAGGTACCCATGTGTTGAGTGAGCGCTTTAGCTTCTACCGGCAACTTTCCTGTATCATTGAATGTACTTTTTACGTCTTCAGTTTCGTGCAACGTGCAACAGCAGGGTGTAGGTAGCGAGTTTCAATTGTCAGCGCAATACCGCGGACACCTGTTGTGCACTAACAGGAACATTTAAATAGGCACTTAAGAATATACCGCCCTTACTTGCAGAAAGATAGACGTATTAAAAACGGAAATACACAGCATTAATGTTCCACAATATCTCTTTCGCATGTTGTTATGAACCAGGTTTCGGATTTTTAGGCCATCACCATATAGCTTAGGACTAAGCAGACATCCCACACAATATCACAGACAGATTCTATTTGTATAAAGATGGATATTGCCAAATATATGTGACCATTTTATGCCTATATACAGAGTGAGTCAGGAGGAAAAATACGTGCTTTGAGGGGTGATAGTATTAGTGATTCTGAACAAAAAACTTGTTCTGGACGTATGCCTATGGTTTCCAAGATAGAACACATTTAATATCACTTTTGTACGTTTTCCTTGAATAACTCGAAAACCGCACCCTCCAGCGAAAAACGTGTCACAGTACAAAATTAAACAATATTCAATTTCCTACAAAAAAGGTCCTATTCATTTTTTTCTCTAGAACTAATGGTTTGTGCGAAGAGAGCGCGAGAATGTTGAAAAACTCACTCGACGCGAATGCGCTCTAGTCTACGTAGTTTTTGTAGGCCAATTTGAGGTAGTTTCCCGACTTGCCCCGTATCAAACTGTTCGTCTCAACTCGCTACCTCAATATGCTACCTCAAATTGGCCTACAAAAGCTACGTAAGCTACAGCGCATGCGCATCGAGCGAGTTTTTCTTTCTCGCGCTCTCATCGCACAAACCCTCAGTTCTAGAGAGAAAAAATGAATAGGGCCCTTTTTGTAGGAAATTTAATACAGTTTAAATTTTTACTGCGACGCGTTTTCGCTGGAGTGTGCGGTTTTCGAGTTATTCAAGGAAAACGTTGTTCATTGTTCTGGTCTTGAGTCCAGAGACTGGTTTGATGCAGCTCTCCATGCTACTCTATCCTGTGCAACCTTCTTCATCTCCCAGTACGTACTGCAACATACATCCTTCTCAATCTGCTTAATGTATTCATCTCATGGTGTCCCTCTACGATTTTTACCCTCCACTCTGCCATCCAGTACTAAATTGGTGATCCCTTGATGCCTCAGAACATGCCCTACCAATAGATCCCTTCTTCTAGTCAAGTTGTGCCACAAACTCCTCTTCTCCCCAATTCTATTCAGTACCTCCTCATTAGTTACATGATCTACCCATCTAATATTCAGCATTCTTCTGTAGCACTACATTTTGAAAGCTTCTATTCTCTTCTTGTCTAAAGTATTTGTCGCCCATGTTTCACTTCAATACATGGGTACACTTCATACAAATACTTTCAGAAAAGACATCCTGACACTTAAATCTATACTCGATGTTAACAAATTTCTCTTCTTCAGAAACGCTTTCCTTGCCGTTGCCAGTCTACATTTTATATCCTCTCTACTTCTATCATCATCAGTTATTTTGCTCCCCAAATATCAAAACTCATCTACTACTTTAAGTGTCCCATTTCCTAATCTCATTCCTTCAGCATCACCTGATTTAATTCGACTACATTCTACTATCCTCGTTTAGCTTTTGTTGATGTTCATCTTATATCTTCATTTCAAGACACTCTCCATTCCGTTCAGCTGCTCTTCCAGGTCCTTTCCTATCTCTGACAAAATTACTATGTCATCGACAAAGCTCAAAGTTTTTATTTCTTCTCCCGGCACTTTAATTCCTACTCCAATTTTTTCTTTCGTTTCCTTTACTGTTTGCTCAATATACAGACTGAATAACATCGGGGATAGGCTACAACCCTGTCTCACTTCCTTCCCAACCACTACTTCCCTTTCATGCCCATCGCTTCTTATAACTGCCATCTGGTTTCTGTACAAATTGTAAATAGCCTTTCGCTCCCTGTATTTGACCCCTGCCACCTTCAGTATTTGTAAGAGTGCATTCCAGTCAACATTGTAAAAAGGTTTCTCTAAGTCTACAAATGCTAGAAACGTAGGTTTGCATTTCCTTAATCTACCTTCTAAGATAAGTCGTAAGGTCAGTATTGCCTCACGTGTTTCACCATTTCTACGGAACCCAAACTGCTCTTCCCCCGAGGTCAAAAGTGATATTAAATGTGTCCTATCTCGGAAACCATTCGCAAATAGGGCATACGTCCATATGAATTTTTTTGTTCAGAATCACTATCACCCCTCAAAGCATATAACTTTCCTCCTGACTCACCCTGTATATGAAAAACACGAGCTGCAGTGCTTCAGTTCTATATGTGCCCAAAACAGGAAATTTTCTGTAATGATATATTCAATGTTTTAAACTCTACAGATATTAGTATAAGGTCATATTGCTGAGCAAATTATGAAGGTATTGGTTAAGGTCTCTGAACTATACACAAACTGATAAACTGTCATTAAGCTTATAGATAAGCAGATTGAAACAGGCACAAAGAAATTGTGAATAAATAATGGAGAAGATCAGCTGGACTAACAAATTCAGGAATGAGGAAGTACTGAGAAGAGTTGTTGAAGAAAGGAGGATGCTGCTGACGGTGAAGAACAGGAAACTAAACTGGATGGACCGCAGTCTAAGAAGAGATTGCTTTCTTGTAGAAGGGTAGAAGAAGGCTCCAGATGCAGGCCACAAGGAGATTACCAAAGAATGAAGAGGAACGGAGAAGCATGGAGGGCTATGCAGTCAAAACCTGATGCAAGGCAGACAACCCAATGATGATGATGATGATGATGACGACGATATGACATTCAAAGATTAAACGTAGGCGTAAGGTTAAAAGTGACTACGAGCGCAGACTGCTATGTTACATCAACCAAATTACTGGTGAATTTGATAAACTGTCAGTTGTTGTCATGCAGTTTTTGAGGAATTCTATCACTCACTAATGGGCATACATATCAAGCGAGAAAGGAATTACGAGAAAACATTTCAAAAACTAAAAAAAATTTACTCATATGTTACTCGTGGATTTTTGTCGAAATTGTGGCTTGATGCATTATTCATTCTCGTCTAGTAGGTATGATGGGTTCTGTTCTTGTCAAATGGTTCAAATGGCTCCGAACACTAAGGGACTTAACATCTGAGGTCATCAGTCCCTTAGAACGTAGAACTACTTAAACCTAACTAACCTAAGGACATCACACACACCCATGCCGAGGCAGGATTCGAACCTGCGACCGTAGCAGCAGCGCGGTTCCGAACTGTAGCGCCTAGAACCGCTCGGCCACATCGGCTGGCGTTTCTTGTCAGATAAGTTAGCTGCTGCGTAATGAATTTTTATTCATCCTTTTCATTTTCTTCATGTCATATTTCACTAAAATGTATTAAATCAAATATCCTTTCTTTAGCATCACAGTTTCATGACAGATACTTGATAACACTGAGCCATAAATCACTGAAATATTGCTTCTTCTACTGTAACTTCATATCTCGCTGATAGTCCTGCTACTGATACATAAAACAACAACACAGATACTGTTTTTTCACAGCCGAACGGTATTTGAATTTATCGATCTTTTGCTTCCAAAGTGTTTCTTTCACAATTAAAGATTTCCTGTCTACTTTTTTTTCAAAGAAATTATATAAATAGGAAGTATCACATTAACGTTAAATTATAATCACAATTTGAGATTAATACGTCTTGCGTTTCTTTATGTAGCAGTTCTGTTTATGAAAAATTATGACAACAGGTCTTGCTTCTGTTTGATAGTGTCAGAAATTTAATGTGAGTATCGTATACTACTATGAGAGAGAGAGAGAGAGAGAGAGAGAGAGAGAGAGAGAGAGAGGAAGAGAGAGGGTGACTGACCAGTTCCAATACAATTGGCAAAAGGAGGGAGGGGAGGAAGAGATGAAAGAGTGATTGCATTGTGGGGACTGAAGGAACACTTGTACTGTTTACTACAAACACGTTATCTTATGGTGATGGAAAAAGATGTTGAGTGGCTGCTGCTCCTTCAGCAAGCATGAGTGGTGTGACTGTATTTCATAGTTAAGAATTAAGTCATGGTTCTGCGATTGGTGTTTTTTGATACCCACAATTTCAAGTAATGTTAATTTTCTAATTTTTGTGCGCTGTGTATACCATCATATTGGAACATTGCATGTAATATCGTAAGAGTGAGAATCATTCAGAGCATACTAAGAAATATCCGGTCTTCTTTTTGAGTCTCCAACTCCTTTGATGTTCATGTGATCTAGTAGTTGTAGCCCTGCTTGATGAACTCACATATAATGTGCCACGCAAATCACAGGAAATTCTATAAATTCCGCTCTGTTCTGAAGGTAAAATCTAGTCTTCACTGTTGAATAGAACGCGGCAGCGGTATTCCTAGTGTAGAAAGTTGGTGTGTATTTTCTGGATCTTCTTTCTAGAAAATTCGGGCGGAGGGGGGGGGGGGCAAAAACATGGAAAGACTACAAACACAACACATTACGCTAACACAGTTTTCAGCTGTCTAAGAATTGTTAAATACATGCCCTGTATGGTTCTGAATGGAATGTTATACAATTCTTCCTGCAGAATAGTGGGAAGCTAAGGTAACAGTGGTGGAGGTGGATGGCGATAAAGCATCCTTCTCTCCAAAGTGGACCACAAAGACTCAATGGTACTGACATCTGACGACTGCTGTGGCCAGGGCAGATGCAACTGTTCATTCCCCTGCTGTCCGCCCTCATAGGTGAATGGTCAGCATGACAGACTGCCGTCCTCACGGCCCCGGGTTCGATTCCCGGCTGTGTCGGGGATTTTCTCCGCTCAGGGACAGGGTGCTGTGTTGTCTTCATCACCACTTCATTCCCATCCGGCCCGTCGGTCGCCCTGTGTGGCGTCGAATGTAATAAGACTTGCACCAGGGCGACCGGTCTTGCCCTGTATGGGGCCTCCCGGCCAATGACGTCAAACGCTCATTTCCATCCCCCTGCTCACAAGACCAGCCCCAGTCAACATGAGCCGTGTGAACAGCGACCTTGTCGTCTTGGAACACATCATCACCATTGGGAAATGAATAATGCACCACAGTATGCACCTGATCATCCAACACACATGCATACTCTGCCACCCACGTTTCGTGTTTCACTCTTTGGTTGCAAACATGGTAGAAACTGCAAACATAGTAAAACAAGAATGATCTGATAAAATGACATAAAAAATGATTCAAATGGCTCTGAGCACTATGGGACTTATCAGCTATGGTCATCAGTCCCCTTGAACTTAGAACTACTTAAACCTAACTAACCTAAGGACGTCACACAACTCCCAGGCATCACGAGGCAGAGAAAATCCCGGACCCCGCCGGGAATCGAACCCACGCGCGGGAAGCGAGAACGCTACCGCCCGACCACGAGCTGTGGCCTAAAATGACATTATTCCATTGCTCCATAGTCCAGGTTGTATGCCTTCAGTGGCACGTTAGTAGTAGGACTAAGTATGTTCTATAACATGCTGCATTGTTGCCAAATTTATTCAAGATGGCGGCGATGACGTCATCCAAGATGGCGGCATGTAGACTTGACAACAGCGCACAACGTCATCCAAAATGGCCGATTTGCCAGGAAAATAGGCCGATTGTGCTATGTCCACTAACCTAACCACCAGAAAAAATGGCGGTAATTTTGAATTTTGGCGGGAAAATAGACCAATTGGGCTGTGTGCACTAACTTAAGCCACCAGAAAAAATAGGCGCCAAATTCAAATTCCAACAAGATAATGCATACAAAACCTTACTTTTCTTTATAATTATTCATTATCATTTATTATGATTCTTTATCATTCATTATCATTTATTATCTATTATTATTATTATTATTATTATTATTATTATTATTATCATTATTATTATTGTTGTTATTTATTATTGGCCTACCTCCACTAGAAAATTCCCTCCAAATTCAAATTCCAACAGGATAATGCATGCAAAACCTTACTTTTCTTCACCATTATTATACATTATCATTTATTAACATTCATTATCATTCATTATCATTTACTATCATTTATTATTATTATTATTATTATTTATTATTATTGCCCTACCTCCACTAGAAAATTCACTCGAAATTAAAGTTCCGGCACGATAATTGCTGCAAAACCGTACTTGTCTTTATTATTATTTATTATTATTCATTATCATTCATCATTTATTATTATTTTTTATTATTATTGGCCTACCTCCAATAGAAAATTGCGCCAAATTCAAATTACAACACAATAATATCTCGAAAACTGTACTTCTATTTATTATTATCATTTATTACCATCTATTATTTATCCAAGATGTCTGATTTCGGTGGGAAGAAAGCCATTTACGTTACATCCATAGCAAAAAATCTGCCTCAAGTTCAAATTCCAACACCATAATCTATCACACATACGAACTTTCGCCGTCAATTATCTTTTTTCACTGGTAACCTATCAAAATTGCGTCAAATAATAAAGTGCACTTACAGTATCCTAAGTCACGTCCTTTGATTTCGAAGGGGGAAAAGGACTGAAGTCTTTATTTCAAGCAGTACGGTCATCACTTGTTCTCCAACACAATCAGTACACATCTTTGATATCGCAGTGCAGTCGTCACGAAGTCTGCAATCTAACTGAATTAGTTCAAATCGTCGCCACCCCCTGGCCCTGCCAGCCAGTGCGCGGAACACTGCCAACGCCTGTCACGTGAGGTGGCCGCTTGAGCTGGACTGGCAGTGCTCTCCAGTGGACGGTGTGCGGGGGGGCGGCTAGTGCTAGCCGCAGCCCCTACGATCGCTCCCACATTGTAAACATGTTGTTGCTGGGCACACTGGAACTTGTAGAGTTTGACGTCACAGCCGTCCCTTGTCCGTTCACCACATGTATTCATCACCTCTGCACGTTTCCCGCAAAATATTGTTTGCCACAGAGCTGAATCACACAATGGTTGGCCATTCCGCAAAGAAAGCCCTGCCACACTTTTGGCGCGAAAGTTGTTTTCCTGGGCACGTTCAAACTTATCGATGCCGACCGTTCAACGTCCAGCACGTGTCTTCCTACGACTGAGAATACCATGCTACACCTTTGGCGCCAAAGTTTGCTCGACAGTGGAATCCGCCGTGACTGTATAACAGCATGTTTGGTCGCCACGATAACGCTTGCTAATTGACTCTCCCTCGCACGCGTGTTATAACTGGACACTCGCTGCGTCGCTGCCCCGCTGACGTCTGACCGCTTACGTCACACACCCTCCATACATGCAATGGACATTGTCTTCTGTAAATTTGCTAACTCCCACATCGCTCATCTAACCGATCAATTACCTAAGTACTTAATTACATTTCAATTTCAATCATATTAAATAATTCAGTTTACAATTTCATATACGTATGCAAAGGTGTTCACCTACCTAATTTCAACTACTTTTCGAGGACCCGACTGCCACCTCTTCCTAAGAACCAGTGCCGAGTTTGAATTCTGGCAGTAAAGAAAGGTCACTTCCGCTTTCTCTATCATCCTAAGGAAATTGTTGGAAACAAAGGGCACTTGTACTAACCTCAGCCACCCGACCACCACTTCCTCCTAGGAACTAGCGCCAAGTTTGAATTCTGCCAGTAAACAAAGCTCATTTGCGCTTCCGCCATGAACCGAAGAAAATTGTTGCAAACGAAGCTCATCGCCACTAAACTAAGCCACTAGGACTCAACCTATTCCTACGCATTTCGGGTAAGACTCACACTGCACTTGGCCCATGGCTGGAGGAACGAATTTACTTTATTTAGGGATGGAGTATATGTATCACAGAACACACGCGCCGACATGTCCCACACCATACAGACCTGCAAACCACTCCTACATAACTTATTTGTAATGCTCTAGACACATGCTTGCTAAATGTAAACAGTTAAAAATAATGCTTAGCACAGCCTACAGACATGCGAACCGCTCTTAAATAATGCAAAACATTTACATACAAATAGCCAAACAACTACTTTTTTACGGAAATAATTTCAGTGCGTAGGCTGGTGGAAGGAGGAAGGAGTGTACTTTATTTAATTGGGACATATATTTTTGAAACTTTTGCATCTCATAGTTTTCGATATGTAAGGCTGGCCTAAGGCAGGTTCTGAACTCCAGTAGTACACTACACTTGGCAACACAACCACACCCATCAAGATATTCATTCCAATCCAGACCTGTAACTCATCTACAGATAAATTTGTCCAGTTATTTGTTGACTCACTCACAGTCTGACCAGATTGCCGTTTTTGCGCCAAAACCGCTCAGACTGCGCTGTGCTGCTCGGGGAAGTGAGGAAGGACTGCACTATATTTATTTGAGCCCTTTTATTTAGTCGTGGAGTATATTTGTCACAAAACACCCACACTGATCCGACTGTGGTCATCTGACACAGGCCAAAAACACATAACTAACTCCTAATTTCACAGCACAATAGCAAACTGCTCTTAAATAGTGCAGTACACAATATCCGAGGACGAGCTCTGTCCTCTTAAACTCTCCAAATAAAGAGCAGCACATTGTTCGCAAAATAGTGCAACAGACGCGCCCAGACACCCCCAGCTGCCAAACCAACCAAAAGTCTCTGCTCGGCCTCCCCCAAACATGACCTCAACAGAGTCGCAATCGCGCCTAACACCGGAGAAACTGATATCACCTATGCACCCTAGATTCCCCCCCCCCCCCCCCAAGGCAGGCCGCACACACGTGCAGTCGGTGGGAGAGGGGGTTCCAGAGCCTCCACCCAAGTTCAGCTTCTGCACAGCCGTGACAGCCGACCAGAAAGGGCACTATCCTCTGACACATGTGAAAGTTGAATTATTCTTCTTATGCATACCGCCGGCATCTCAGGTCTGGACCTGCCACCATGTCTATTGTCAAAATAGCCCATATCTCGTTGACACACACGATTAACCTCGGTGCTAAATTACATACTACTCGCCTGCAACCGAGATGGTGACGGAAAACCAATCACTCTGATCTGCACTGCAGGAGCATGTAATGATCGACAACACTCTATTTATTTTTTCAAACAACTTGTTTAACCATATAGTATATCTGTCACAGTATCACAAAACACCCACCCAGATGTGCCCTGGGCCATGTTGCACAGCCCACAGACACGCACCTAATCATAATTTCAGTACACACAATAGCAAACTGCTACTAAATAGTTCTTCACACTAATGTGAAGGTATGCTCAGTACTTGTAAACTATTCAAATAACGCATAGCAGAGCCTGGAGATCAGCTCGCAAAATACCTCAGCAGACGTGCGCAGGTACCCCCCTCCACACCCTGTCCACAGAATCATGAAGAAGCGCATCCATCTGGTTTCAGACCTCGCACAGCACCTGCTCGGCTTCCGCAAGCGTGAGTTGGCGCGGTCGATGCGCTCGTCAGCTGTCAAATCAAACGCAGATGCCCGTCCAGGACCGCGATCCGTCACAACACCGAGCCGTGACCACCGAACGCGGGTGAAATTCAACTTTATATCAACGTAGCATAGTTCCAAAGCGCAGCCTCCATTAACTACACACATCATAGCACCACATTGTCTTTACCTCCTATGACACAATAGCACATTGCGCATTGATCCTGACACGACATTACACGGCCCTTTAACTAAACATAACTACACATTCCTGCTCTCGTCTCATCGAGTGACCAGCCATCTAAAACCTTCTAAATATTATTCTTACTTTACAACATTTTTAAAAAAATAATATCTAATTTACCCCTCCTACCGCACCTAACCTCACATCCGTCCCACCATCAACTTACGTAAACGTCCTCAACCCTATCTTGACGCTCATATATCACCCCACAAACCATGTCCATCAATCAATTTACCATTCCCATCCCCTATTTGCGAATTACAAACATAGCCTCTATCTAAACACCAATCAACTCATCTTTCTCCCACTTTCAACAGTAAAATTAATTTTACACACACTCCGAAATTCCAAACGCAATTAAAGAGTCAAACTTTTATACAGAGCATCAAGCACATATCACACTCACAGCAATATTCAAAACTTGGTCCATATTCACCACCTCCAACTTGAATTAAGTATTATTACCATTGCCGCAACATTCTGCCAGCGCTCGATTTGGACCTATTTTTCCGCTCTTAACTGTTGTCACTAGCGGTCGAATATCTATAGACTGCATAAATTTCCACATAAAAGAAATCTCACATCGCTGTTTAGAGACTCCTATATCCAAACACATAGCATCCTTCAATAACTATCACTTGCTCATATCTAATAACTCATCCATCAGGTCTGGGGTCAAGGTCACCACTTTCTTTCTTTCTTTTAGCAGCAGACAGTTATTTTTTATCAACTTAATATCACCATTCGTGAAACAGTCCACTCAGCGCCAGGACCTGCATGCTGAAGTGGGCTCTCTCTGTACCTGCTCTCCAGCTATTGTCTAACGACATACAGTGCACAAATGGATTCCTGAATAGCGCAGATCTCTATCCCCCCCTGTATCTCCAACTACACATGTAAACGGTGTTTCCCCCAACCAGCGAACCTGACGTCATTAACCCTTTGCTGAAAATTTCCACTCACTAACCGTAAACACTTGCATATATAAAACCATATTCACTCCTGCCAAAACTCACTTAATAATAAAAAAGCATTCTTCCTTTCTAAGCATAGATGGGTATACATTTATCTTCACCCATCTGATCTCTGCAATTTAAGTCGGAGAAAGACATATCCATTACCTTCTGCAGCCTTTCTAGAAACAGAACGACCTCAGTTACTGCAACAGGACCTTGTTTTGACCGTTCGCCAGAAATGCCCGCAATGTTGTACGTCCCAAACTAGATACAAGTACAGTAGATCCTCAACACCCTATAATCCTTATTCCCTACCATCAAACAGTGACAAAACATTACCAGCTATAAAAGCTCATCATATTTGCAAGTCACAAAGGCACCAATGCGATACACCTCCAGGGCCGACAAACAGAATTCACAATACTCTCCCTGAACAACTCAGATTGCGACCATCCAAGAATTCCTAACAGCTCACTAAGTCCGACACCTCAAACTGCAGCTGCCTATGTGAACAAGATCATATTAAATATACAGACACTGCTGAGACCACTTTAAAGTTTGATCACCCATACTCTAAGCGAATGAGAAGCTACCTCTGACCCTTGTTCAAACAGTGTTTTCTAACACGCTTTTGCACACTGCCGAACATTTCATCTTTCTACCGCAACTTCGAAGTCCGTGTCTGATTCTAAACAGACATTAACACAGACTGATGCACGGCCTCTCACAGGAAACTATACCTTGCACCTTGTCAATCATATTCTTACAGTCGATAGCATAACATTGAATCATTTTAAATATAGGACAGCCACAACACAAGGAAACTAGAAGAGCCTGGTGGCGTTGTGGCGACACATAAAAACTCTCGAAGTATACCAGACTACGCTATACATATTTCTAAGACCTCGCAAATAGTACTCGATGAATCTGTCTGCGTATGGCATCCACAGAGCAATCTCGCCCTCTTACGTTGAAAGACCATCCTCACCTCGGCATTGACCAACCTACCCTGCAACATTGTTACCCAATTAATCCTCAACCGAGCAGACGAATATAGCTACATTCCACCTCCCCTGACTGAATAGAGCTTTCCTACTTCTAATGCCTCCAAGTGCACCACATTTCTCGAAATGTAACCAAGTCTTGGAGCTAAGCACACCATATTGATCTATAGTAACTGATCTCAAAGTCCCTTAATTTAATAGCATATAGTTAAGAAGAACAAGAACAGAGTGATATTTATACACAACGTAGTTCGACACATTTTTACATAATCGAGATCAAGTACTATGTGCCAGGTCTTAAGAAATATGTATAGCGTAGTCTGGTTTACTTTGATCGTTTTTATGTGTTCGAGAATTTAGCGTGAATGGACATACTGAGCAGTCATCTATGAATGTTCGTAATGATACTTGCAAAGTAGAGGAGGTATGGTTTAGCTATGATACTGAAATTAGGAAAACATGCTGTCACATGATTGGCCAGTGTTGGACTTTTGCGATATCAGCTGTGATGGATAATATTACAGTAGATCAGTAGTGTCTTACCCATCCCATCCGTGCATTGGGTACGACATAATGATTGACTGACAATGCTTGTTTGAGTTCGGGAACAAATTTTGGTTGATGGACCGCAATTTCTGGGGTTGCTAGCAGCAAAAACGGTGATTCCGTACTTGTGTGCAAAATGAACAATCACTAGAAATGGAACGCAGAGTTATCAACAATTCAGTCACCGCGACATAAGAGTTTCAATGTAGAGGTGGTCAGTCACTTTCGGGGGGTAGTTTGGAAAGTCCCCACAACGCCACCTTCTAGTTTCCTTGTGTTGTGGCTGTCCTTTATTTAAAATCATTCGATGTTATGCTATCGACTGTAAGAATATGATTTACAAGGTGCGAGGTATAGTTTGCTGTGAGAGGTGGTGCATCAATCCGTGTTAATGTCTGTTTAGAATCAGACACGGACTTCGAAGTCATGGCAGAAAGACGAAATGTTCGGCAGTGTGCAAAAGCGTGTTAGAAAACACTGTTTGAACAAGGGTCAGAGGCAGCTTCTCATTCGCTTAGAGTGCGGGTGATCAAACTTTAAAGTGGTCTCTGCAGTGTCTGTATATTTATTCTGTTTGTAGACAGGTTGCAGAAGGTAATGGATATGTCTTTCTCCGACTTCAATTTCAGAAATCAGATGGGTGAAGATAAATGTATACTCATCTATGCTTAAAAAAGGAGAATGCTTTTTTATTATCAATTGAGTTTTGGCAGGAGTGAATATGGTTTTATATATGCAAGTGTTTACAATTTGTGAGTGGAAATCGACAGCGAAGGGTGAATGACGTCGGGTTCACTGGTTGGGGGAGACACAGTTTATATGTCCAGTTGGTGATGCACGGGGGGAGGGGGGGGGGGGTAGAGATCTGCGCTATTCAGGAATCCATTTGTGCACTGTATGTCGTTAGACAATAGCTGGAGAGCAGGTATAGATAGAGCCCACTTCAGCATGCTGGTCCTAGGGCCGAGTGGATGGCTGTTTGGATGGACAGATATGTGGCTTTGACATGCCGCCGATGGCGCTCGGACGTTCGCTTTGTAAGGTGCTATGGGATTAGTTTGAGCATTTTGTACTTGTTTTGGTGGTTATTGGATTACGAACTGTAATATTGAAGGTCATGTCCTCAGCGTGAACGATGAGTAATTGAGTAAGAGTGTTTACGTATTTGAAGATACGTTTCGCGATTGGTGATGTTAAGTTGATGGCAGACCTGATGGATGAGTTATTAGATAAGAGCAAGTGATAGTTGTCGAATGATGCTATGTGTTTGAATATAGGAGTCTATAAACGGCGGCCAGAGATTTCTTTTATGTGGAAATCGATGCAATCTATAGATAGTGATATTCGACCGCTAGTGACAACAGTTAAGAGAGGAAAAATAGGTCCAAATCGAGCGCTGGCAGAGTGTTGCGGCAATGATAATAATATTTAATTCAAGTTGGAGGTGGTAAATATGGACCAGGTTTTGAATATTGCTGTGAGTGTGATACGTGCTTGATGCTCTGTATAAAAGTTTGACTCTTTAATTGCGTTTGGCATTTCGGGGTGTGTTTAAAATTAATTTTACTGTTGAAAGTGCGAGAAAGATTAGTTGATTGGTGTTTAGATAGAGGCTACGTTTGTAATTCTGAATAGGAGATGAGAATGGTAAACTGATTGATGGACATGGTTTGTGGGGTGATATATGAGCGTCAAGATAGGGTTGAGGACGTTTGCGTAAGTTGATGGTGGGACGGGTGTGAGGTTAGGTGCGGTGGGAAGAGTTTATTAGATCTTACTTTTTTTAAAATGTTGTGAAGTAAGAATAACATTTAGAAGGTTTTAGATGGCTGGTCACGTGACGAGGCGAGAGCAGGAATGTGTAGTTATGTTTAGTTAAAGGGCCGTGTAATGTCGTGTCAGGATCAATGCGCAGTGTGCTATTGTGTCATAGGAGGTAGAGACATGTGGTGCTATGATGTGTGTAGCGTGTGGAGGCTGCACTTTGGAACTATGCTACGTTGATATAAAGTTGAATTTCACCCGCGTTCGGTGGTCATGGCTCGGTGTTGTGACGGATCGCGGTCCTGGACGGGCATCTGCGTTTGATTTGACAGCTGACGAGCGCATCGACCGCGCCAACTCACGCTTGCGGAAGCCGAGCAGGTGCTGTGCGAGGTCTGAAACCAGATGGATGCGCTTCTTCATGATCCTGTGGACAGGGTGTGGAGGTGGGTACCTGCGCACGTTTGCTGAGGTATTTTGCGAGCTGATCTCCAGGCTCTGCTATGCGTTATTTGAATAGTTTACAAGTACTGAGCATACCTTCACATTAGTGTGAAGAACTATTTAGTAGCAGTTTGCTATTGTGTGTACTGAAATTATGATTAGGTGCGTGTCTGTGGGCTGTGCAACATGGCCCAGGGCACATTTGGGTGGGTGTTTTGTGATACTGTGACAGATATACTATATGGTTAAATAAGTTGTTTGAAAAAATAAATAGTGTGTTGCCGATCATTACATGCTCCTGCAGTGCAGATAAGAGTGATCGGTTTTCCGTCACCACCTCGGTTGCAGGCGAGTAGTATGTGTTTTCGCGGCAGCGTTAATCCTGTTTGTCAACGAGATAGGGGCTATTCTGACAATTGACAAGAAGGCAAGTCCAGACCTGAGATGCCGGCGGTATACATGAGAAGAACAATTCAGCTTTCACATGTGTCAGAGGATAGTGCCCTTTCTGGTCGGCTGTCATGGCTGCGCAGAAGCTGAACTTGGGTGGAGGCTCTGGAACCCCCTCTCCCACCGACTGCACGCGTGTGCGGCCTGCCTTGGGGTGCTATCTAAGGTGCGTAGGTGATATCAGTTTCTCCGTTGTTAGGCACGAATGCGACTGTGTTGAGGTTATGTTTGGGGGAGGCCGAGCAGAGACTTTTGGTCGGTTTGGCAGCTGGGATGTCTGGGCGCGTCTGTTGCACTATTTTGCGAGCATGTCTGTGCAATGTGCTGCTATTTATTTGGAGAGTTTAAGAGTACAGAGCTCGTCTGCGGATATTGTGTACTGCACTATTTAAGAGCAGTTTGCTATTGTGTGGTGAAATTAGGAGTTGTTTATGTGTTTGTGACCTGTGTCAGATAACCACAGTCGGATCAGTTCGGGTGTTTCGTGACAAATATTCTCCACGACTAAATAAAATGCTCAAAGAAATATAGTGCAGTCCTTCCTTACTTCCCCGAGCAGCACAGCGCAGTCTGAGCTGTTTTTGCGCAAAAACGGCAATCTGGTCAGACTGTGAGTGAGTCAACAAATAACTGGACAAATTTATCTGTAGATGAGTTACAGGTCTGGATTGGAATGAATATCTTGATGGGTGTGGTTGTGTTGCCAAGTGTAGTGTACTACTGGAGTTCAGAACCTGCCTTAGGTCAGCCTTACATATCGAAAACTATGAGATGCAAAAGTTTCAAAAATATATGTCCCAATTAAATAAAGTACACTCCTTCCTCCTTCCACCAGCCTACACACTGAAATTATTTCCGTAAAAAAGTAGTTGTTTGGCTATTTGTATGTAAATGTTTTGCATTATTTAAGAGCGGTTCGCATGTCTGTAGGCTGTGCTAAGCGTTATTTTTAACTGTTTACATTTAGCAAGCATGTGTCTAGAGCATTACAAATAAGTTATGTAGGAGTGGTTTGCAGGTCTGTAGGTCTGTATGGTGTGGGACATGTCGGCGCGTGTGTTCTGTGATACATATACTCCATCCCTAAATAAAGTAAATTCGTTCCTCCATCCATGGGTCTAGTGCAGTGTGAGTCCTTTTACCCGAAATGCGTAGGAATAGGTTGAGTCCTAGTGGCTTAGTTTAGTGGTGGTGAGCTTCGTTTGCAACAATTTTCTTCGGTTCATGGTGGAAGCGCAAATGAGCTTTGCTTTGTTTACTGGCAGAATTCAAACTTGGCGCTAGTTCCTAGGAGGAAGTGGTGGTCGGGTGGCTGAGGTTAGTACAAGTGCCCTTTGTTTCCAACAATTTCCTTAGGATGATAGAGAAAGCGGAAGTGACCTTTCTTTACTGCCAGAATTCAAACTCGGCACTGGTTCTTAGGAAGAGGTGGCAGTCGGGTCCTCGAATAGTAGTTGAAATTAGGTAGGTGAACACCTTTGCATACGTATATGAAATTGTAAACTGAATTATTTAATATGATTGAAATTGAAATGTAATTAAGTACTTAGGTAATTGATCGGTTAGATGAGCGATGTGGGAGTTAGCAAATTTACAGAAGACAATGTCCATTGCATGTATGGAGGGTGTGTGACGTAAGCAGTCAGACGTCAGCGGGGCAGCGGCGCAGCGAGTGTCCAGTTATAACACGCGTGCGAGGGAGAGTCAATTAGCAAGCGTTATCGTGGCGACCAAACATGCTGTTATACAGTCACGGCGGATTCCACTGTCGAGCAAACTTTGGCGCCAAAGGTGTAGGACGGCGTTCTCGGTCGCAGAAAGACACGTTGGGACGTTGAACGGTCGGCATCGATACGTTTGAATGTACCCAGGAAAACAACTTTCGCGCCAAAAGTGTGGCAGGGTGTTCTTTGTGGAACGGCCAACCATAGTCTGATTCAGTTCCAAGGCAAACAATTTTGGCGGGAAACATGCAGAGGTGACGAATACATGTGGTGAAGCGACAAGGGGCCACTGTGACGTCAAACTCGACAATCTCCAGTGTGTCCAGCAACAACATGTTTACAATGTGGGAGCGATCGCAGGGCCCGCGGCTAGCACTGGCCGCCCCCCCTCCACCCCCCCCCCCCCCCCCCCCCCCGCACACCGGCCACTGGAGCGCACTGCCAGTCCAGCTCAAGCGGCCACCTCACGTGACAGGCGTTGGCAGTGTTCCGCACGCTGGCTGGTGGGGCCAGGGGGGTGGCGACGATTTGATCTAATTCAGTTGGAGTGCGGACTTCGTGGCGACTGCACTGCGATATCAAAGATGTGTACTGATTGTGTTGGAGAACAAGTGATGACCGTACTGCTTGAAATAAAGACTTCAGTCCCCTTCCCTCTGCAAATTCAAGGGACGTGACTTATGATACTGTAAGTGCACTTTATTATTTGACGCAATTTTGATAGGTTACCAGTGAAAAAAGATAATTGACGGCGAAAGTTCGTATGTGTGATAGATTATGGTGTTGGAATTTGAACTTGAGGCAGATTTTTTGCTATGGATGTAACGTAAATGGCTTTCTTCCCACCGAAATCAGACATCTTGGATAAATAATAGATGGTAATAAATGATAATAATAAATAGAAGTACAGTTTTCGAGATATTATTGTGTTGTAATTTGAATTTGGTGCAATTTTCTATTGGAGGTAGGCCAATAATAATAAAAAATAATAATAAATGATGAATGATAATGAATAATAATAAATAATAATAAAGACAAGTACGGTTTTGCAGCAATTATCGTGCCTGAACTTTAATTTCGAGTGAATTTTCTAGTGGAGGTAGGGCAATAATAATAAATAATAATAATAAATGATAGTAAATGATAATGAATGATAATGAATGTTAATAAATGATAATGTATAATAATGAATAATAATAAAGAAAAGTAAGGTTGTGCATGCATTATCCTGTTGGAATTTGAATTTGGCGCCTATTTGCAAGTGGAGGTAGGCCAATAATAATAATAAATGATGAATGATAATGAATAATAATAAATAATAATAACGACAAGTAGACAAGTAGAGTTTTGCAGCCATTATCGTGCTGGAATTTGAATTTGGAGCGAATTTTCTAGTGGAGGTAGGGCAATGATAGTAAATAATAATAATAATAATAATAAGATAACAAAGGATAATGAATGATAATGAATGTTAATAAATGGTAATGAATAATAATAAAGAAAAGTATGGTTTTGCATGCATTATCCTGTTGGAATTTGAATTTTTGCCTCTGTTTTTTCTGGAGGCTTAGGTTAGTGGAAGTAGCCCAATTGGTCTATTTTCTCGCCAAAATTCAAAATTCCCACCCTTTTTCTGGTGGTTAGGTTAGTGGACATAGCACAATTGGCCTATTTTCCCGCCAAATTGGCCATCTTGGATGATGTCATGCCCTGTTGCCAAGTCTACATGGCGCCATCTTGGATGACGTCATTGCCACTATCTTGAATAAATTTGGCAACAAAGCAGCATGTCGTAGAACATACTTAGACCTACTACTCACCTTTTCTTGTTACTAGTATTATCGCCATTAATATGTGGGTTTGGAATCACAGGTCGCACTAAAGTTCCCTGATTGTGATGCTTTCTCCATGTTGTTTTGATGTTTACAGGGTTCGTGAGTGTGACATTCAGTTCTTCAGTGAGTCTTGCAGCTGTTGTCATCTCATTTTTTGTTAGAATCCTCTTCAGTGACCGGCTGTCATGGTGTCTCAAGACACACGTTCATCCGCGTTGTGACTTAGTGGATGACGATTTACTGCTTTGGCTGTATGCAGCATAAATCTTCGATATGGTGCCTCTTCAAACACGAAAGTCTTCTGCTCCCTCAGTTACGGAAGCCGCCACCATACGAGCATCAACAGTTTGCTCGCGTTCGAGTTCGCTTGGTTGCGAAATAACGCACTCACAACTACACAGAACACTGTTCTGACAATGACTGACTCATGCAATGTGTTGAGGACACTGCAGAAGTGACGCTGGTGGTCAAGTACAACACTGCAACCTGCATGCTTGGCTAGCAACTACATTTATATTCGAGCGTACATTTCTTGCCCTGTTTCTGTACTTTTCTCCATGCCCTCTTTGTAATGATATCTTTCATTGGAGTGCTCACAGTCACGGTGGCCCTACCATACTATGAATTGTAATATAATTGTCACATTTTAGGCCGGCCGTTGTGGCCGAACGGTTCTAGGCACTTCAGTCCAGAACCACGTGGCTCCTACGGTCGCAGGTTCGAATCCTGCCTCGGGCATGGATGTGTGTGATGTCCTTAGGTTATTTAGGTGTAAGTAGTTCTAAGTCTAGGGGACTGATGACCTCAGATGTTAAGTCCCATAGTGCTTGGAGCCCTTTTTTCAGATTTTAGCCAGCTTCCTCCTGTTACATGTAGACCAAACTAGGTATAAGCAGGCGCATATAGCAAAAATCAGGTTATTCTCGTTTGTAAAGCACAATGGAGAAAACTCAGTGCAGTAAAACCGAACAACAGCAGAGAGTAAGAGACGAAGAGTTTAGAAAGTGGGGACGGAGGAAGGAGGAAAGGAAGGGAGGAGAAGACACAGGAGGGAGGAAGGAAGAGAGGGAGGAAGGAAGAGACGGAGGAGAAATTAGTGGAAGGAAGAAAGGGTGAGAGGAGGATGTGGTGGGAGGAAGAAGTGGAGGGAGGAAAGATGTGGGTTGGGAAGAAGGGAGGAAGGAAGCAGAAACAGCAAGGGTTGTGGTGATGTACAAAGAACTCTGAAATCGGTAACGTTCTATGATTTTCTTATAAGAAGCAGTGCGCTGCACGATTAGACCCAAAACAAAATGGCTATCCGTTTTTGGACACTTTCTTCTGTGTTTACTACAAACATATTATCTTGTGATGAGAGACCAAAAAATTGTTGACAGGCTATTGATACTTTAGCAAGGGTGAAGAGCGGTAATATAGTTGATCATCAAAAATTAAGTCGTGATTCTGTAAGTGGTGAATGTTGCTCGCCAGAATTTTAAGTAACGTCAGTTATGCTTTTATTTACTCGGTGGAGAATATCACATTAGAAAATAATTTTTAATGTCATAAGAATGACATGCATCCAGAACATGCTCACAAGGGAATCTCCGCATCACACCACCCTCAGCTTTAGTGGTAAGATCGTCCAGTGGATACTCCGTCAGAAACTGAACACAGATGAAGCATGAAAACAGGGAAAAGGTGTACCGAAGTGTGAAAAAAAAAAAAAAATACAAGCAGTGGACGGTCCAAGAGCAGGCGGTGCAATGAAGAGCAGCCAGAAAGGGCAACGGCGTCGTGATTCCGCCGGCGTGTTTGGTCAGAGGTTCCTCTCTCTATTAAAAAGAAAACTGAGTGAATGGATCAATGATGAACTTGAACGCATGTTCTGGTATGTCCGCCCCAAACAAATGCAACGAACAAAATGAGATCAACAAAAGAAAAGAAGTCCTCATGGTGTTGGACCGCCAAGCGGGCGAGCCGTGTTCAAAACTCCCTCGTGCAATTTATTTTCCTTTTTTCCCCACAACATTATGATCTGTCCGTCAGGTCATTGAAATGTTTGTTCCCTTTCTGTAGTCTTGGTATTTGTTATACTATACATTGGTTATAGAATATGAGTCATGTGGTAAGAATACGTTAACGTCGTAAGTAAATCTGATGAATAGTGAGAGCACGAAAATGAAAACAACAATTGTCCGCAGCTCGTGGTCGTGCGGTAGCGTTCTCGCTTCCCGCGCCCGGGTTCCCGGGTTCGATTCCCGGCGGGGTCAGGGATTTTCTCTGCCTCGTGATGACTGGATGTTGTGTGATGTCCTTAGGTTAGTTAGGTTTAAGTAGTTCTAAATTCTAGGGGACTGATGACCATAGATGTTAAGTCCCATAGTGCTCAGAGCCATTTGAACCATTTTTTGAAAACAACAAATAAACAAATTTGAACTACGTTACAACAAAGGAATTCAAGAGTCAAGACCTCCAAAACGGAACGCAACTTCAAAAACGTTAAAAACACACTTTTCGACAGAGCGCAGAGAAACTGTGTGATTATGAAACTGTTGCGTTCATTTGTTGCAGCTTATGTGACGAACTATTATGACTTCATCATGTCCTTGGGAGTGATATCATTCAGGCATATCTCACTCACTTACCAGTCGTACAAATTAGATGCGTCGATAAGAGTTTCCTATCATATGACACACATACTGTCACTAACGCCGTGTACTGACCTGCTTTCCAGTGGAGGATACGGTTCACTTGTCGCGTTTTCATGAAACGTTTGCGGTTCCCATTCGAAAGCGAGTTCCTGTAGGCTGCTAATAAGAGTAGTTGTGCAAATCAACTGTCATCATAGGACCCTACCATACACCTCACTGTTGCAAACAGACGTTACACAACGACACAGACATATTTTGGATAAAGCGAACTGCGAAAAAAAAAATTAGCAAGAGCAGGTTTGAGGACGGCTCGTCATAACCACTTAACCACGACGCCATTTGTGTTGACGGCTGCTCCATATAACTCTTCTTTTCCTTCGACCGTTCGCTGTTTCTATTTCGCTTTTTTTCCACCGTTCAGTACACCTTCTTCTTGTTGTCACGCTTGATCTGATTTCAGTTTTATACGGGCTGTCCGCTGAACTCTCATACCACTAAATCTGAAGGTTGTCCGATGGGGAGTTTCCCCTGTCAACAAACGTAGTACCTTTCAAATTTCAGTCTCTTCATCGTTTCCTGTTCAGTCGGAGTAGCAGTTACAGCCCTACATGACTGAACTACATATAATTTTGCCGCACAAAATGCAGGAAATTCTATAAGGTCCATTCTATTCTAAAGGCGGGATCTTATCTTAAATCTGGAATAGAATGTGGACAGCAGCGCGGAGAGGCCGCGCGGTTAGGGGCACCATGCAGGGATTGCGTGGCTCCTCCCGCTGGAGGTTCGAGTACTTCCTCGGGCATGGATGTGTGCGTTACTCTTAGCATTAGTTTGTTTAAGTAGTGTGTAAATCTACGGACCGATGACCTCAGCAGTTTGGTCCCTTAGGAATAAACACACATCTGAACATTTGAATGTGGGCAACAGCACTCCTTCTGTAGAAAGGTGTTGTGTACTTCCTGCATCTTACACTACTGGCCATTAAAATTACTACACCACGAAGATGACGTGCTACAGACGGTAAATTTAACCGACAAGAAGAAGATGCTGTGATATGCAAATGATTAGCTTTTCAGAGCATTCACACAAGGTTGGCGCTGGTGGCGACACCTACAACGTGCTGACATGAGTAAAATTTCCAACCGATTTCTCATACACAAACAGCAGTTGACCAGCGTTGCCTGGTGAAACGTTGTTGTGATGCCTCGTGTAAGGAGTAGAAAAGCGTACCACCACGTTTCCGACTTCGATAAAGGTCGCATTGTAGCCCATCGCGATTGCGGTTTATCGTGTCGCGACATTGCCCCTCGCGTTGCTCGAGATCCAATGACTATTAGCAGAATATGGAATCGGTGGGTTCAGGAAGGTAATATGGATCCCAACGGCCTCGTATCACTAGCAGTCGAGATGACAGGCATCTTATCCGCATGGCTGTAACGGATCGTGCAGCCACGTCTCGATCCCTGAGTCAACAAATGGGGACGTTTGCAAGACAACAACCGTCTACACGAACAGTCCGACGACGTTTGCAGCAGCATGGACTATCAGCTCGGAGACCATGGCTACAGTTACCTTTGGCGCTTATCACAGACAGGAGCGCCTGCGATGGTGTACTCAGCGACGAACCTGGGTTCACGAATGGCAAAACATGATTTTTCGGATGAATCCAGGTTCTGTTTACAGCATCATGACTGTCGCATCCGTGTTTGGCGACATCGCGGTGAACGCACATTGGAAGCGTGTATTCGTCACTAGGGGGACTACGTATGTGCCACCCCACTCTCCATTGTTGCCAAACTTATTCAAGATCGCGGCGATAACGTCATCCAAGATGGCGGCATGTAGACTTGACAACATCGCATGACATCATCCAAGATGGCGGCTTTTGGCGGGAAAGTAGGCCAATTGTGCTAAGTCCACTAACCTAACCTCAAGAAAAAATAGCGGGAAGTTTGAATTCCAACAGGATAATGCATGCAAAGACCATAATTATCTTTATTATTATTATTATCATTCATTAACAATCATTATCATTTATTAACATTCATTATCATTCATTGTCAATCATTATCATTCATTATCATTCATTATCATTTATTATTATTTATTATCATTTATTATTATTTATTATTATTGACCTGCCTCCACTAGAAAATTACCTCATAATTCAAATTCCTACATGATAATGGCTGCAAAACCTTAATTTTGTTTATTATTATTCATTATCATTTATTAACATTCATTATCACTCATTGTCATTTATTATCATTTATTATCGTTCATTATCATTTATTATTATTGGCCTACCTCCACTAGAAAATTGCGCCAAATTCAAATTCCAACACGATATTCTCTCGGAAACTGTACTTCTATGTATTATTATCATTTATTATTTATTCAAGATGTCTGATTTTCTCGGTGAGAAAGCCATTCTCCTTACATCTATAACAAAAATCTATCACAAGTTCAAATCCCCAACACCATAATTGATCACATGTACGAGCTTTCTCCGTCACTAATCTTTTTTTTTTTTACTGGTAGCCAATCTTAATCGCGTCAAATTATAAACTGCACTTACAGTAATGTAATTCACGTCCTTTTGATTTTGCAGGGTGGAAGGGACTGAAGACTTTATTTCAAGCAGTACGGTCATCACTTGTTCTCCAACACAGTCAGCACACACATCTTTGATATCGCAGTGCAGTCACCACGAAGTACAATCGCTGCGCCGCCGCCCCGATTACGTCACACACCCTCCATACACAAGATGGACCTAGCCTTCTGTAAATACCTGGAAAATGACTCTTTATTTCAGACATTACGGTCATGCAGGTGTGCCCCAAATGACTACTCCATGCTCACACAGCGAAACTCCAGAGTGCAGCTGACGTACGTGCGGCCAGCTGAGCCCACTCCCTGGTCCGCTGACATCAAGCATCCCGCCACAAGTGGACGACCGCGCCCGCGAGCACTTAACACCGGACACGATGTTTCCTGTCGACCGTGTGCCATACAAAGGATACATTTGGCGCCAGAGTTTGACCTACAGTAGAATCCACCATGACCGTATAACAGCGCGTTTGCTCGTCGCGAGAACGCTCGCTAATACACTCTCACCACCCTGCTATATTAAATAATTCCATTTACAATTTCATATAACTATTCAAACGTGTGCAAGTCCCTAATATCATCTACGTTTCGAGGACTAGAACGCCACCTCCTCCTCCTAGGAACCAGCGCCAAGTTTTTAAATCTGCCAGTAAACAAAGCTCACTTGCGCTTCCGCCACCAACCTAAGAAAATTGTTTCAAACTAAGCCACCAGCACTCAACCTCTTCCAACACGTTTCTGGTAAATGGACTCACCCTGCACTAGGTCCACAGACCGAGGAACGAATTTTCTTTATTTAGGAATGGAGTATATATATACATGTCCCACATCATACAGACCTGCGAAACACTCCTACATAACTCATTTATAATGTTCTAGACACACGCTTGCTAATTGTAAACAGTTAAAAATAACTTATAGCACAGCTTACAGACATGCGAACCGCTCGTAAATAATGCAAAACATTTACCTCCAAATAGCCAAACAACTGCTAATTTTCGAAAAGAATTTCAGTGCATAGGCTGATGGAAGGAAGAACAAGTGTACTTTATTTATTTGCTACATATGTTTTTCAAACTTTTACTTCTCATAGGTTTCGATATGTAAGGCTGACATAAGGCAGGTTCTGAACTCCAGTAGTGCACTACACTTGGCAACACAACCACACCCATCAAGATATTCGTTCCATTCCAGACCTGTAACTCCTCTACAGATAAATTTGTCCAGTTATTTGTCTACTCACTCACATTCTGGCCATATTAGCCGTTATTGCACAAAAACGGCTCGGACTGCGCTGTGCTTCTCGGGGAAGTAAGGAAGGGCTGCACTCTATTTATTTGGAGCCCTTTTATTTAGTCGTGGAGTATATTTGTCACAAAACACCCGCACTGATCCGACTGTGGTCATCTGACACAGGCCACAAACACGCAAACAACTCCTAATTTCACCACACAATAGCAAACAGCTCTTAAATAATGCAGTACACAATATCAGCAGACGAGCTCTGTGCTCTTAAACTCTCCAAATAAAGCACCACACAGTGCACAGGCATGCTCGCAAAATAGTGCAACAGATGCCCCCAAACACCACCAGCTGCCAAACTGACCAACAGTCTCTGCTCGGCCTACCCCAAACATGACCTCAACACAGTCGCATTCGCACCTATCACCAGAGAAATTGATATCGCCCTTGCGCCTTAGATTATGCTCCAAGGCAGAAGCTCTCCTGCAAACCTTGCAGAACTAGCACTCCTGAAAGAAAGGATACTGCGGAGACGTGGCTTAGCCACAGCCTGGGGGATGTTTCCAGAATGAGATTTTCACTCTGCAGCGGAGTGTGTGCTGATATGAAACTTCCTGGCAGATTAAAACCGTGTGCCCGACCGAGACTCGAACTCGGGACCTTTGCATTTCGCGGGCAAGTGCTCTACCATCTGAGCTACCGAAGCACAACTCACGCCCCGTACTCACAGCTTTACTTCTAACAGTATCCGTCTCCTACCTTCCAAACTTTACAGAAGCTCTCCTGGAGTGCTCTCAGGAGTGCTAGTTCTGCAAGGTTCGCAGGAGAGCTTCTGTAAAGTTTGGAAGGTAGGAGACGGATACTGGCAGAAGTAAAGCTGTGAGTACCGGGCGTGAGTTTTGCTTCGGTTGCTCACATGGTAGAGCACTTGCCCGCGAATGGCAAACGTCCCGAGTACGAGTCTCGGTCGGGCACACAGTTTTAATCTGCCAGGAAATTTCATATCAGCGCCCACTCCGTTGCATAGTGAAAATCTCATTCTGGAAGCATCCCCCAGGCTGCGGCTAAGCCATGTCTCCACAGTATCCTTTCTTTCAGGAGTGCTAGTTCTGCAAGGTTCGCAGAAGAGCTTCTGTAAAGTTTGGAAGGTAGGAGACGGATACTGGCAGAAATAAAGCTGTGAGTACCGGGCGTGAGTTGTGCTTCGTAGCTCAGATGGTAGAGCACTTGCCCGCGAAAGGCAAAGGTCCCGAGTTCGAGTCTCGGTCGGGCACACAGTTTTAATCTGCCAGGAAG
Organism: Schistocerca piceifrons; assembly: GCF_021461385.2. Taxonomy (NCBI): domain Eukaryota; kingdom Metazoa; phylum Arthropoda; class Insecta; order Orthoptera; family Acrididae; genus Schistocerca; species Schistocerca piceifrons. Next base: position 853,361,399 of record NC_060140.1, on the reverse strand, counting down.
TTTCATATCAGCGCACACTCCGCTGCAGAGTGAAAATCTCATTCTGGAAACATCCCCCAGGCTGTGGCTAATCCATGTCTCCGTAGTATCCTTTCTTTCAGGAGTGATAGTTCTGCAAGATTTGGAGGAGAGCTTCTGCCTTGGGGCGTAATCTAAGGCGCATAGGCGATATCAATTTCTCTGGTGATAGGTGCGAATGCGACTGTGTTGAGGTCATGTTTGGGGGAAGCCGAGCAGAGACTTTTGGTCGGTTTGGCAGCTGGTGGTGTTTGCACGCGTCTGTTGCACTATTTTCCGAGCATGTCTGTGCAATGTGCGGTACTTCATTTGGAGAGTTTAAGAATACAGAACTCGTCTGCTGATATTATGTACTGCATTATTTAAGAGCTGTTTGCTGTTGTTGTTGTTGTTGTTTAGGTCTTCAGTCCTGAGACTGGTTTGATGCAGCTCTCCATGCTACTCTATCCTGTGCAAGCTTCTTCATCTCCCAGTACCTACTGCAACCTACATCCTTCTGAATCTGCTTAGTGTATTGATCTCTTGGTCTCCCTCTACGATTTTTACCCTCCACGCTGCCCTCCAATGCTAAATTTGTGATCCCTTGATGCCTCAAAACATGTCCTACCAACCGATCCCTTCTTCTAGTCAAGTTGTGCCACAAACTTCTCTTCTCCCCAATCCTATTCAATACCTCCTCATCAGTTACGTGATCTACCCACCTTATCTTCAGCATTCTTCTGTAGCACCACATTTCGAAAGCTTCTATTCTCTTCTTGTCCAAACTGGTTATCGTCCATGTTTCACTTCCATACATGGCTACACTCCATACAAATACTTTCAGAAACGACTTCCTGACACTTAAATCTATACTCGATGTTAACAAATTTCTCTTCTTCAGAAACGATTTCCTTGCCATTGCCAGTCTACATTTTATATCCTCTCTACTTCGACCATCATCAGTTATTTTACTCCCTAAATAGCAAAACTCCTTTACTACTTTAAGTGTCTCATTTCCTAATCTAATCCCCTCAGCATCACCCGATTTAATTTGACTACATTCCATTATCCTCGTTTTGCTTTTGTTGATGTTCATCTTATATCCTCCTTTCAAGACACTGTCCATTCCGTTCAACTGCTCTTCCAAGTCCTTTGCTGTCTCTGACAGAATTACAATGTCATCGGCGAACCTCAAAGTTTTTACTTCTTCTCCATGAATTTTAATACCTACTCCGAATTTTTCTTTCGTTTCCTTTACTGCTTGCTCAATATACAGATTGAATAACATCGGGGAGAGGCTACAACCCTGTCTCACTCCTTTCCCAACTACTGCTTCGCTTTCATGCCCCTCGACTCTTATCACTGCCATCTGGTTTCTGTACAAATTGTAAATAGCCTTTCGCTCCCTGTATTTTACCCCTGCCACCTTCAGAATTTGAAAGAGAGTATTCCAGTTAACGTTGTCAAAAGCTTTCTCTAAGTCTACAAATGCTAGAAACGTAGGTTTGCCTTTTCTTAATCTTTCTTCTAAGATAAGTCGTAAGGTTAGTATTGCCTCACGTGTTCCAACATTTCTACGGAATCCAAACTTATCTTCCCCGAGGTCCGCTTCTACCAGTTTTTCCATTCGTCTATAAAGAATTCGCGTTAGTATTTTGCAGCTGTGACTTATTAAACTGATAGTTCGGTAATTTTCACATCTGTCAACACCTGCTTTCTTTGGTATTGGAATTATTATATTCTTCTTGAAGTCTGTGGGTATTTCGCCTGTCTCATACATCTTGCTCACCAGATGGTAGAGTTTTGTCATGACTGGCTCTCCCAAGGCCATCAGTAGTTCTAATGGAATGTTGTCTACTCCCGGGGCCTTGTTTCGACTCAGGTCTTTCAGTGCTCTGTCAAACTCTTCACGCAGTATCGTATCTCCCATTTCATCTTCATCTACATCCTCTTCCATTTCCATAATATTGTCCTCAAGTACATCGCCCTTATATAAACCCTCTATATACTCCTTCCACCTTTCTGCCTTCCCTTCTTTGCTTAGAACTGGGTGCCATCTGAGCTCTTGATATTCATACAAGTGGTTCTCTTCTCTCCAAAGGTCTCTTTAATTTTCCTGTAGGCAGTATCTATCTTACCGCTAGTGAGACAAGCCTCTACATCCTTACATTTGTCCTCTAGCCATCCCTGCTTAGCCATTTTGCACTTTCTGTCGATCTCATTTTTGAGACGTTTGTATTCCCTTTTGCCTGCTTCATTTACTGCATTTTTATATTTTCTCCTTTCATCAATTAAATTCAATATTTCTTCTGTTACCCAAGGATTTCTATTAGCCCTCGTCTTTTTACCTACTTGATCCTCTGCTGCCTTCACTACTTCATCCCTCAGAGCTACCCATTCTTCTTCTACTGTATTTCTTTCCCCCATTCTTGTCAATTGTTCCCTTATGCTCTCCCTGAAACTCTCTACAACCTCTGGTTCTTTCAGTTTATCCAGGTCCCATCTCCTTAAATTCCCACCTTTTTGCAGTTTCTTCAGTTTCAATCTGCAGTTCATAACCAATAGATTGTGGTCAGCATCCACATCTGCCCCTGGAAATGTCTTACAATTTAAAACCTGGTTCCTAAATCTCTGTCTTACCATTATATAATCTATCTGATACCTATTAGTATCTCCAGGATTCTTCCAGGTATACAACCTTCTTTTATGATTCTTGAACCAAGTGTTAGCTATGATTAAATTATTCTCTGTGCAAAATTCTACAAGGCGGCTTCCTCTTTCATTTCTTCCCCCCAAACCATATTCACCTACTATGTTTCCATCTCTCCCTTTTCCTACTGACGAATTCCAGTCACCCATGACTATTAAATTTTCGTCTCCCTTCACTACCTGAATAATTTCTTTTATCTCGTCATACATTTCATCAATTTCTTCATCATCTGCAGAGCTAGTTGGCATATAAACTTGTACTACTGTAGTAGGCATGGGCTTTGTGTCTATCTTGGCCACAATAATGCGTTCACTATGCTGTTTGTAGTAGCTAACCCGCACTCCTATTTTTTTATTCATTATTAAACCTACTCCTGCATTACCCCTATTTGATTTTGTATTTATAACCCTGTAATCACCTGACCAAAAGTCTTGTTCCTCCTGCCACCGAACTTCACTAATTCCCACTATATCTAACTTTAACCTATCCATTTCCCTTTTTAAATTTTCTAACCGACCGTCCCGATTAAGGGATCTGACATTCCACGCTCCGATCCGTAGAATGCCAGTTTTCTTTCTCCTGATAACGACGTCCTCTTGAGTAGTCCCCGCCCGGAGATCCGAATGGGGGACTATTTTACCACCGGAATATTTTACCCAAGAGGACGCCATCATCATTTAATCATACAGTAAAGCTGCATGTCCTCGGGAAAAATTACGGCTGTAGTTTCCCCTTGCTTTCAGCCGTTCGCAGTACCAGCACAGCAAGGCCGTTTTGGTTAATGTTACAAGGCCAGATCAGTCAATCATCCAGACTGTTGCCCCTGCAACTACTGAAAAGGCTGCTGCCCCTCTTCAGGAACCACATGTTTGTCTGGCCTCTCAACAGATACCCCTCCGTTGTGGTTGCACCTACGGTACGGCCATCTGTATCGCTGAGGCACGCAAGCCTCCCCACCAACGGCAAGGTCCATGGTTCATGGGGGAAGTGTTTGCTGTTGTGTGGCGAAATTAGGAGTTGTTTACGTGTTTGTGGCCTGTGTCAGATGACCGCAGTCAGATCAGTGCGGGTGTTTTGTGACAAATATACACTCCACGACTAAATAAAAGGGCTTCAAATAAATAGAGTGCAGCCCTTCCTTACTTTCCTGGGCAGCACAGCGCAGTCCGAGCTGTTTTTGCGCAATAACGGCAATCTGGTCAGAATGTGAGTGAGTAGACAAATAACTGGACAAATTCATCTGTAGAGGAGTTACAGGTCTGGAATGGAACGAATATCTTGATGGGTGTGGTTGTGTTGCCAAGTGTAGTGCACTACTTGTAACGCTACCCCCCTGCTCGGATGTACGTTAGCTCTATAAAGCCTGTACTGTAATAAGTTCACGGGCTTCACCTTATAAACAAGGATTTTAGTACATTAGTTGACCGCGTGTATCTAATGGAAGCAAGATCGGACTTATACTCAGTCAATAACTACAGTGATGCATCAAGCAAATGTGAAGTATAATTACTCTTTCGCATGGACAAGACGTATGCACAGTAGATGCTACCTATAATTAATAATTCGGTCGCCAGCCTACTTAGGCAATGAGTGAGTTTTTCCTTGTACAAGTGGGTGCATGTACAAGCATAGTAACACGTAGTAATGATGCATTATATGGCAAAGTTTGGAACCAGGAAAATCCACTGAACTAAAGTTTTCTCTTTTGGTACTAATTTGGATGAGCTAAATTTACACATCACCACACAGCAATGATTACTACGAACTGCATTTTGTATATTGATCAGACTGAAATCGGGCATAGATTGCCCTAGCATCGACAATCTTGAAAGTACACACACAATGTCACTATTAAGGATGGAAAAACACTAATACACTTAGGATTAATATAGAATTTAGCTTTACTGGTCAAATCTGATCAGCACATTTCAAGGTTTGAAAAAATGGACAAGAGAAGGGGGGGGGGGGCCTGAAACTGTTATGGTCGTTATACTGAAACTATTAAGTACTGAAGGCAAATTAACACTCAAAATTATCAATCTATGGATAACTACTCTTTTGTCTTACTTCTGAATAATTAAACTGTCATTATTTCTGTCTCAAATTAATTAAGTAACATCGCTAACTCAATCCAAAAAAAACTCTCTTCCAATTTAGTCATACTTTTGTTCTTTACCAACATTTGTAATAACACACAGAACTGTAGAATTCTTTATAGCATAGCTTTGTCTGCTGATAATTCTTATTAACACTAATCTTAAACTTTCAGTTCAGGATACTCGGGTTGCACAATACGAGGTAAGGACTCTGTCTAGGTTAGTGATCAGGATCAGTAATGGCTAAGGCAATTCTGGTAAAAGTCACGTTATTATTGAACAGTTAGAAACAGTTTCGCCACTGGTCCACACAGATACACTTCTAAAGATGAAATAAATGTTTGACCTGTGCAAGTCGGTGCGGCGGTTGGCGGGCAGCGAGATAGCGGGCAGCACGGCACACATACAAGCACGGCTAAGGCTCACACTACATCGGCACTTTCCATCTTCTTAGCGTCGTAATCTTTCCAATTTTGTGCCTCAGAATATAGCCATGCCAAGTAGTCGTCGGAATCGGCCCATCCGAGGCTCAATGCAATCCACTTATCCTGGGTAGCCTCCTCGATACAGTACGTGTTCCTCTGACCGATTTCCAACTCCGACTGTTGCTCGCCTCCGACTGTTGCTCGCCTCCGACTGTGATGCTGAGCCCGTTGTGCCGAACCGCGCCAGTGTGCGTTTTCCCGCCTCGTCTGCCTCCACCTTTTCCCGCTCCCCTACAGGTAGGGTATTCACCACAGGTTTTCTACTACACATATCCTAATGCATTACCTACGTATGGACCAAGTGTATAAATTACAATTTTCACATCTTACAATAGTTCTAACATTAAATGCACTTCCCTTTGATTACCACATCATTTGAAATCCAACATAAATAATAATATTCATTTCAAAAGTAGCTCACAGTCTCTTTAACATAACGATACGAACCGAAAAAGAAGTTCAAAACATTGGTCACATTAATTTATCGAAATTCATAAAGGAAAAATTTTTATATGTACAGTTGTTGTTACACATGCCCCTGTTTCCAGAAAATTTTCTTAAGTTCAAATTTTATGGGAACACTAAATCTTACTATTATACAGTGGTTCTGAATCTTTACTTAAATGTCCAAAAAGATTTACATTACATATTTCCTTTTACTCACTGTATATGGGTTTACACTTTTTTAACACATCAAGAATAATTACTTGTCATTTACTCAAGTGCCTTTTGCACAGTCCAACTTCCCATCATAACATTACTAAAATAGCAATTTAATCATTTTTTCTAAATTTCTCAAAGAAATAGTTTAAAATTCTGGAATACAAACATTTAACTACAAAAACAATTGCATATTTTGTATACACTATAAGATAATTTGTCGCTGCTTGCTTTGAATAGCAGTCCATTTCCTTACTTACTAAACAAAACACACACACATATATTCAGAAAATTAAGTACACATATTTGCTGCCTATTATGCGGATTTGGGCAGTCCTTCTCACTTCATATTGTCACATCTCCTGGATCACATTTACAATTTTCCATCGACTATTTGTCTGCCCTCATTGGTATTTGGCAGTTCTTCATATTATGGTTCATACACTGCCCATTTTTATTTTTGACAGTCCCATCTTTTATCTGGCTGATAGCATTTATCCTTTCTTTTCAGTCCTTTTCTCCATACTTTTTTACAGTTACAGTACAATTGGTAATCTGAAACTCACATAACTACATTAGCACACTTTCAAGGGTATACAGACATTTACAAAGATTAGTTACATTTAGAATAACTTGGGTTCAGCATAAGATACAGCACAATTACTCGTTCCTAGGAACATACAGTTTCAGGTCCACAATATTTCTCACACCTAAAGGTCTTTTGGATTTTGGGTAGATCAGGTAGTAAGCATTATCGTGTGGAATATTCTGTATTATATATGGTCCATTATAAATATATTTAAATTTTGAAATTTCATGGTTTAGTTCACTAGACTTTTCGTGGGTTTTTAAAAGAACATAATCTCCAATTTTAAATTTTGAAACTTTTAAATTTTATCGTGTCTTTTTGCTCTAGATTCAGCTTTTTGCTTTGCCCTTTTTATCACCAATTCTTTCTTTTGATCCAATCCCAAACTTGTACAAGGTGGAAACTCTAGTTTTTCTTCAATTAAACTTTTACTACTTCTGCCTAACAAAATTTCTTCCGGTGGAAATCCTGTTGTTTCATGATGTAATGTGTTCATGACATTCTCAAAATCCGATATAAATCTGCCCCAGGCTCTATGACTGTGACTGCAGTATGTTCTACACAATCTCCCGATTTCTCGCACGTACCTTTCAACCGGGTTGCTTGCAGGATGGTAGGCGGCAATATATTTAACCTCCACACCAATTTTCTCCATTCCTTCCTTCCAAATTTTGGATATGAACTGGGGTCCATTGTCAGATAGTACTGCTTTGGGTTTCCCGATGGTCCTGAAGTATTCGACCATCCTACTAAATACAGCTTTTGCTGTTGCTTTTTTCAAGGGGTATAATTTCACAAATTTTGAAAATACTTCCAAAATCACCAAAATATATGCACAATTTCCCGAAGTCTTTGGGAGGGGACCATATAAATCTACCGATAATAATTCTAGGGTGTCTTCAGGTAATGTGCTTTGCATTGGACCTCTATTTAGTTCTGTTCGGTACTTTGGCCCTTTGACAGACATCGCACGACTTAATTCGTTCCTTTACCTTCTTATTGACACTACCAACAATCACTACTACATTATTCAATTTATCCAAACACTTCTTTGGCCCACTATGCCCCAATGCTAAATGAAAATAGTCTATGACCTCGGTATCAAACTGGCGTGGCCAACATACTCTCCATTCTTCAGTGGTCAAATCTTTCCTCCTATATAAAATGCCTTTAAAGATCTTGTAATACTTCTTAATTTGAGGATACTGCACACTGTCAAAATTTACCTTCACTGATTTCCGGGTTGAATCCTCATTCTGATGGTATCTCATATTTTTACATATCTGCTCCATTTTCCTCTTTCCTGAAACCTCTTTCATATACCTTATCTGAAAAGTACCCTCTTCACCATTTTCATTTGGCATTTCACTCATACCATTAGGCAATCGAGATAAAGCATCTGCCACATAATTCTCAGTACCTTTAACATAGTAAATATCGTAATCAAATTGTTGTAGGTACAAAGCCCAACGAGTTAGCCTACCATTAAGTAAACGGCAATCTTTAAGAAAAGTTAAAGCTTTGTGGTCGGTATGTATAATGAGCTTATGGCCCCACAGATAATTTCTAAATTTCTTTAGCCCCCATATAATGGCTAAAGCTTCCTTTTCCGAAATAGTGTAGTTTCTCTCGTATTTTGTTAGAGTTCTACTTGCAAATGCGATAGTCCTGTGTTCGATTTCTTTGTCATTACAGATTTCTTGGAAAACTTCTATACCAATTCCATATTTTTGTTAATGGTATCAATTTCAAGTTTCAGTGTATTTACCACAGAACTTAAATTACCCACTTTTTGTTCTACCTGTTCTATTTGTTTACTAATTTTAATTCCCTGTCCTTCGACCTGTGCCTTAATTTGATCCACGTGTGTTTTAAGCTGTTCATTCTGTGTTTTGAGCTGACTTCCCTGTATTTTGAGTTGCTCGTCAACGTGCGTTTTAAGCTGCTCATTCTGTATTTTGAGCTGATGGCCTTGCGTTTTGAGCTGCTCATCAACGTGCGTTTTAAGCTGCTCATTCTGTCCTGCAATTTGTTTGGTTAATTGTTCAAATAAGTCGTTCATACTTAAAATTTTTATACTGTTTTGTTCTACAGGATCGATGTGTTCCGATTCTACTTCAGAAGTTTCTTTCGGTTCTTTCTTTATCTGTGATGAATCAAACATGTCAGTGGATTCGTTCACGTACCCACTATCATCTACAAAATCACCCTCTTCTTTCTGTTTTGTCCCTTGCTGTATTCGAGACGATCTCGATATTTCAATGTGTTCGTTGACGTATTCATGGTATTGTATGTACGCCAATTGTCTTCCGCTAACGCCATCTGTTATCTGGCCGCGTAAACTCCGGCTACTGCCAGCCGCATTCTCCATTTCGCTTGGCGCACCTACCCCGTCTACGTTTCTGTCCATACTAAATGCCAACTACACCACACTAATATACTTGACTCACACTGCAGTTTCTTTTACTGAACTTTATTGCTATTCGTGCCACTGAACATCCACTGTTCGATCTTTGCATTAATTTGTAACTGACAACAACTGGATGTCCTGTCACCGGGAAGCCACTTGTAACGCTACCTCCCTGCTCGGATGTACGTTAGCTCTATAAAGCCTGTACTGTAATAAGTTCACGGGCTTCACCTTATAAACAAGGATTTCAGTACATAAGTTGACCGCGTGTATCTAATGGAAGCAAGATCGGACTTATACTCAGTCAATAACTACAGTGATGCATCAAGCAAATGTGAAGTATAATTACTCTTTCGCATGGACAAGACGTATGCACAGTAGATGCTACCTATAATTAATAATTCGGTCGCCAGCCTACTTAGGCAATGAGTGAGTTTTTCCTTGTACAAGTGGGTGCATGTACAAGCATAGTAACACGTAGTAATGATGCATTATATGGCAAAGTTTGGAACCAGGAAAATCCACTGAACTAAAGTTTTCTCTTTTTGTACTAATTTGGACGAGCTAAATTTACACATCACCACACAGCAATGATTACTACGAACTGCATTTTGTATATTGATCAGACTGAAATCGGGCATAGATTGCCCTAGCATCGACAATCTTGAAAGTACACACACAATGTCACTATTAAGGATGGAAAAACACTAATACACTTAGGATTAATATAGAATTTAGCTTTACTGGTCAAATCTGATCAGCACATTTCAAGGTTTGAAAAAATGGACAAGAGAAGGGGGGGGGGGCTGAAACTGTTATGGTCGTTATACTGAAACTATTAAGTACTGAAGGCAAATTAACACTCAAAATTATCAATCTATGGATAACTACTCTTTTGTCTTACTTCTGAATAATTAAACTGTCATTATTTCTGTCTCAAATTAATTAAATAACATCGCTAACTCAATCCAAAAAAAAACTCTCTTCCAATCTAGTCATACTATTGTTCTTTACCAACATTTGTAATAACACACAGAACTGTAGAATTCTTTATAGCATAGCTTTGTCTGCTGATAATTCTTATTAACACTAATCTTAAACTTTCAGTTCAGGATACTCGGGTTGCACAATACGAGGTAAGGACCCCGTCTAGGTCAGTGATCAGGATCAGTAATGGCTAAGGCAATTCTGGTAAAAGTCACGTTATTATTGAACAGTTAGAAACAGTTTCGCCACTGGTCCACACAGATACACTTCTAAAGATGAAATAAATGTTTGACCTGTGCAAGTCGGTGCGGCGGTTGGCGGGCAGCGAGATAGCGGGCAGCACGGCACACATACAAGCACGGCTAAGGCTCACACTACATCGGCACTTTCCATCTTCTTAGCGTCGTAATCTTTCCAATTTTGTGCCTCAGAATATAGCCATGCCAAGTAGTCGTCGGAATCGGTTCATCCGAGGCTCAATGGAATCCACTTTTCCTGAATAGCCGCTTCGGTACAGTACGTGTTCCTCTGACCGATTTCCAACTCCGACTGTTGCTCGCCTCCGACTGTTGCTCGCCTCCGACTGTGATGCTGAGCCCGTTGTGCCGAACCGCGCCAGTGTGCGTTTTCCCGCCTCGTCTGCCTCCACCTTTTCCCGCTCCCCTACAGGTAGGGTATTCACCACAGGTTTTCTACTACACATATCCTAATGCATTACCTACGTATGGACCAAGTGTATAAATTACAATTTTCACATCTTACAATAGTTCTAACATTAAATGCACTTCCCTTTGATTACCACATCATTTGAAATCCAACATAAATAATAATATTCATTTCAAAAGTAGCTCACAGTCTCTTTAACATAACGATACGAACCGAAAAAGAAGTTCAAAACATTGGTTACATTAATTTATCGAAATTCATAAAGGAAAAATTTTTATATGTACAGTTGTTGTTACACATGCCCCTGTTTCCAGAAAATTTTCTTAAGTTCAAATTTTATGGGAACACTAAATCTTACTATTATACAGTGGTTCTGAATCTTTACTTAAATGTCCAAAAAGATTTACATTACATATTTCCTTTTACTCACTGTATATGGGTTTACACTTTTTTAACACATCAAGAATAATTACTTGTCATTTACTCAAGTGCCTTTTGCACAGTCCAACTTCCCATCATAACATTACTAAAATAGCAATTTAATCATTTTTTCTAAATTTCTCAAAGAAATAGTTTAAAATTCTGGAATACAAACATTTAACTACAAAAACAATTGCATATTTTGTATACACTATAAGATAATTTGTCGCTGCTTGCTTTGAATAGCAGTCCATTTCCTTACTTACTAAACAAAACACACACACATATATTCAGAAAATTAAGTACACATATTTGCTGCCTATTATGCGGATTTGGGCAGTCCTTCTCACTTCATATTGTCACATCTCCTGGATCACATTTACAATTTTCCATCGACTATTTGTCTGCCCTCATTGGTATTTGGCAGTTCTTCATATTATGGTTCATACACTGCCCATTTTTATTTTTGACAGTCCCATCTTTTATCTGGCTGATAGCATTTATCCTTTCTTTTCAGTCCTTTTCTCCATACTTTTTTACAGTTACAGTACAATTGGTAATCTGAAACTCACATAACTACATTAGCACACTTTCAAGGGTATACAGACATTTACAAAGATTAGTTACATTTAGAATAACTTGGGTTCAGCATAAGATACAGCACAATTACTCGTTCCTAGGAACATACAGTTTCAGGTCCACAATATTTCTCACACCTAAAGGTCTTTTGGATTTTGGGTAGATCAGGTAGTAAGCATTATCGTGTGGAATATTCTGTATTATATATGGTCCATTATAAATATATTTAAATTTTGAAATTTCATGGTTTAGTTCACTAGACTTTTCGTGGGTTTTTAAAAGAACATAATCTCCAATTTTAAATTTTGAAACTTTTAAATTTTATCGTGTCTTTTTGATCTAGATTCAGCTTTTTGCTTTGCCCTTTTTATCACCAATTCTTTCTTTTGATCCAATCCCAAACTTGTACAAGGTGGAAACTCTAGTTTTTCTTCAATTAAACTTTCACTACTTCTGCCTAACAAAATTTCTTCCGGTGGAAATCCTGTTGTTTCATGATGTAATGTGTTCATGACATTCTCAAAATCCGATATAAATCTGCCCCAGGCTCTATGATTGTGACTGCAGTATGTTCTACACAATCTCCCGATTTCTCGCATGTACCTTTCAACCGGGTTGCTTGCAGGATGGTAGGCGGCAATATATTTAACCTCCACACCAATTTTCTCCATTCCTTCCTTCCAAATTTTGGATATGAACTGGGGTCCATTGTCAGATAGTACTGCTTTGGGTTTCCCGATGGTCCTGAAGTATTCGACCATCCTACTAAATACAGCTTTTGCTGTTGCTTTTTTCAAGGGGTATAATTTCACAAATTTTGAAAATACTTCCAAAATCACCAAAATATATGCACAATTTCCCGAAGTCTTTGGGAGGGGACCATATAAATCTACCGATAATAATTCTAGGGTGTCTTCAGGTAATGTGCTTTGGCCCTTTGACAGACATCGCACGACTTAATTCGTTCCTTTACCTTCTTATTGACACTACCAACAATCACTACTACATTATTCAATTTATCCAAACACTTCTTTGGCCCACTATGCCCCAATGCTAAATGAAAATAGTCTATGACCTCGGTATCAAACTGGCGTGGCCAACATACTCTCCATTCTTCAGTGGTTAAATCTTTCCTCCTATATAAAATGCCTTTAAAGATCTTGTAATACTTCTTAATTTGAGGATACTGCACACTGTCAAAATTTACCTTCACTGATTTCCAGGTTGAATCCTCATTCTGATGGTATCTCATATTTTTACATATCTGCTCCATTTTCCTCTTTCCTGAAACCTCTTTCATATACCTTATCTGAAAAGTACCCTCTTCACCATTTTCATTTGGCACTTCACTCATACCATTAGGCAATCGAGATAAAGCATCTGCCACATAATTCTCAGTACCTTTAACATAGTAAATATCGTAATCAAATTGTTGTAGGTACAAAGCCCAACGAGTTAGCCTACCATTAAGTAAACGGCAATCTTTAAGAAAAGTTAAAGCTTTGTGGTCGGTATGTATAATGAGCTTATGGCCCCACAGATAATTTCTATATTTCTTTAGCCCCCATATAATGGCTAAAGCTTCCTTTTCCGAAATAGTGTAGTTACTCTCGTATTTTGTTAGAGTTCTACTTGCAAATGCGATAGTCCTGTGTTCGATTTCTTTGTCATTACAGATTTCTTGGAAAACTTCTATACCAATTCCATATTTTTGTTAATGGTATCAATTTCAAGTTTCAGTGTATTTACCACAGAACTTAAATTACCCACTTTTTGTTCTACCTGTTCTATTTGTTTACTAATTTTAATTCCCTGTCCTTCGACCTGTGCCTTAATTTGATCCACGTGTGTTTTAAGCTGTTCATTCTGTGTTTTGAGCTCTTTTGTCTTACTTCTGAATAATTAAACTGTCATTATTTCTGTCTCAAATTAATTAAATAACATCGCTAACTCAATCCAAAAAAAACTCTCTTCCAGTTTAGTCATACTTTTGTTCTTTACCAACATTTGTAATAACACACAGAACTGTAGAATTCTTTATAGCATAGCTTTGTCTGCTGATAATTCTTATTAACACTAATCTTAAACTTTCAGTTCAGGATACTAGGGTTGCACAATACGAGGTAAGGACCCCGTCTAGGTCAGTGATCAGGATCAGTAATGGCTAAGGCAATTCTGGTAAAAGTCACGTTATTATTGAACAGTTAGAAACAGTTTCGCCACTGGTCCACACAGATACACTTCTAAAGATGAAATAAATATTTGACCTGTGCAAGTCGGTGCGGCGGTTGGCGGGCAGCGAGATAGCGGGCAGCACGGCACACATGCAAGCACGGCTAAGGCTCACACTACATAGGCACTTTCCATCTTCTTAGCGTCGTAATCTTTCCAATTTTGTGCCTCAGAATATAGCCATGCCAAGTAGTCGTCGGAATCGGTTCATCCGAGGCTCAATGGAATCCACTTTTCCTGAATAGCCGCTTCGGTACAGTACGTGTTCCTCTGACCGATTTCCAACTCCGACTGTTGCTCGCCTCCGACTGTTGCTCGCCTCCGACTGTGATGCTGAGCCCGTTGTGCCGAACCGCGCCAGTGTGCGTTTTCCCGCGCTCGCCTGCCTCCACCTTTTCCCGCTCCCCTACAGGTAGGGTATTCACCACAGGTTTTCTACTACACATTTCCTAATGCATTACCTACGTATGGACCAAGTGTATAAATTACAATTTTCACATCTTACAATAGTTCTAACATTAAATGCACTTCCCTTTGATTACCACATCATTTGAAATCCAACATAAATAATAATATTCATTTCAAAAGTAGCTCACAGTCTCTTTAACATAACGATACGAACCGAAAAAGAAGTTCAAAACATTGCTTACATTAATTTATCTAAATTCATAAAGGAAAAATTTTTATATGTACAGTTGTCGTTACATACTGGAGTTCAGAACCTGCCTGTTGTCAGCCTTACATATCGAAACCTATGAGAAGTAAAAGTTTGAAAAACATATGTAGCAAATAAATAAAGTACACTTGTTCTTCCTTCCATTAGCCTATGCACTGAAATTCTTTTCGAAAATTAGCAGTTGTTTGGCTATTTGGAGGTAAATGTCTTGCATTATTTACGAGCTGTTCGCATGTCTGTAAGCTGTGCTATAAGTTATTTTTAACTGTTTACAATTAGCAAGCGTGTGTCTAGAACATTATAAATGAGTTATGTAGGGGTGTTTCGCAGGTCTGTGTGATGTGGGGCATGTATATATATACTCCATTCCTAAATAAAGAAAATTCGTTCCTCGGTCTGTGGATCTTGTGCAGGGTGAGTCCATTTACCAGAAACGTGTAGGAAGAGGTTGAGTGCTGGTGGCTTAGTTTGAAACAATTTTCTTAGGTTGGTGGCGGAAGCGCAAGTGAGCTTTGTTTACTGGCAGATTTAAAAACTTGGCGCTGGTTCCTAGGAGGAGGAGGTGGCGTTCTGGTCCTCGAAACGTAGTTGATATCAGGGACTTGCACACGTTTGAATATTTATATGAAATTGTAAATGGAATTATTTAATATAGCAGGGTGGTGAGAGTGTATTAGCGAGCGTTCTCGCACCGAGCAAATGCGCTGTTATACGGTCATGATGGATTCTACTGTAGGTCAAACTCTGGCGCCAAATGTATCCTTTGTGTGGCACGCGGTCGACAGGAAACATTCTGTCCAGTGTTAAGTGCTGGCGGGCGCGGCCGACCGTTTGTGGCGGGATGCTTGATGTCAGCGGGCAAGGGAGTGGGCTCAGCTGGCCGCACGTACGTCAACTGCACTCTGGAGTTTCGCTGTGTGAGCATGGAGAAGTCATTTACGACACACCTGCATGACCGTAATGTCTGAAATAAAGAGTCATTTTCCAGGTATTTACAGAAGGCTAGGTCCATCTTCTGTATGGATGGTGTGTGACGTAATCGGGGCGGCGGCGCAGCGATTGTACAGTTATAACACGCGCACGATAGCGATTCAATTAGTGGGCATTCTAGTGCAGTCCAAAGGTGCTGTTATATAGTCATGGCGGATTCCACTGTCGAGCAAACTTTGCCGCCAAAAGTGTAGCACTGCATTCTCGTTCGCACAGGGACACGTGGCGAACAGCTGTGTGAGGTCGGCATTGACAGGTTTGACGTGGTGCCGGAAGTGTTGCAGCAAAACGGCCGACAGTTGTGTGATTCAGCTCGGAGGGAGACAATTTTGGCGGGAAACGTGTTGAGGCGATGAATACACGTGGTGAGCGGACAAGGGGCCACTGTGACATCAAACTCGACAAGTTCCAGCGTGTCCAGCGGAAACATGTTTACGGCGTGGGAGCGATCACTGGTCTCGCACCCGCACTAGTGGCCGGATGCCTCACGTGACAGGCGTAGGCAGTGTCTCTGCACGCTGGCCAGGGCGTGGCGCGGATTTGAACTAATTCAGTTGGAGTGCAGGCGTCGTGGTGACTGCACTGCGATATCAAAGATGTGTGTGCTGACTGTGTTGGAGAACAAGTGATGACCGTACTGCTTGAAATAAAGTCTTCAGTCCCTTCCACCCTGCAAAATCAAAAGGACGTGAATTACATTACTGTAAGTGCAGTTTATAATTTGACGCGATTATGATAGGCTACCAGTAAAAAAAAAAAAAAAAAGATTAGTGACGGAGAAAGCTCGTACATGTGATCAATTATGGTTTTGGGGATTTGAACTTGTGATAGATTTTTGTTATAGATGTAAGGAGAATGGCTTTCTCACCGAGAAAATCAGACATCTTGAATAAATAATAAATGATAATAATACATAGAAGTACGGTTTTCGAGAAAATATCGTGTTGGAATTTGAATTTGGCGCCATTTTCTGGTGGAGGTAGGCCTATAATAATAAATGATAATGAATGGTAATAAATGATAATAAATGACAATGAATGATAATGAATGTTAATAAATGATAATGAATAATAATAAACAAAAGTAAGGTTTTGCATCCATTATCGTGTATGAATTTGAATTTTTAGGGAATTTTCTAGTGGAGGCAGGTCAATAATAATAAATAATAATAAATGATAATAAATAATAATAAATGATAATGAATGACAATGAATGATAATGAATGTTAATAAATTATAATGAATGTTAATGAATGATAATCAATAATAATAATAAAGCAATTATGGTCTTTACATGCATTATCCTGTTGGAATTCAAACTTCCCGCCATTTTTCTTGAGGTTAGGTTAGTGGACATAGCACAATTGGCCTATTTTGCCGCCATATTGGATGACGTCATGCGATGTTGCCAAGTCTACATGCCGCCATCTTGGATAACGTCATCGCCGCCATCTTGAATAAATTTGACAACAATGGAGAGTGGGGTGGCACATACTTAGTCCCCCTACTTTCGTCATCGCCATACTGGTGTATCACCTGGCCTGATGGTATGGGGTGCCATTGGTTACACGTCTCGGTCACCTCTTGTTCGCATTGACGGCACTTTGAACAGTGGACGTTAGATTTCAGATGTGTTACGACCCGTGGCTCTACCTTTATTCGATCCCTGTGAAACGCTACATTTCAGCTGGTTAATGCACGACCGCATGTTGCAGGTCCTGTACGGGCCTTTCCAGATACAGAAAATGTTCGACTGCTGTCCTGGTGGCCAGCACATTCTCCAGATCTCTCACCAATTGAAAACGTCTGGTCAATGGTGGCCGAGAAACTGGCTCGTCACAATATGCCAGTCACTACTCTTGACGAACATGGTATCGTGTTGAAGCTGCATGGGCAGCTGTACCTGTACACGCCATCCAAGCTCTGTTTGACTTAATGCCCAGTCATATCAAGGCCGTTATTAAGGCCAGAGATGATTGTTCTGGGTACTGGTGTCTCAGGATCTATGCACCCAAATTGCGCGAAAATGTAGTCACATGTCAGCTCTAGTATAATATATTTGTCCAATGAATACCTGCTTATCATCTGCATTTCTTCTTGCTGTAGCAATTTTAATGGCCAGTAGTGCAGATTGCTGGAAAATGCCTGTGAAATGGTACCTACGTAAAAGTGATCGCTAATGGTATGATTCGGTATGTCTGTGAACACTGGTATCGGTACCCTAGATAGGATGCAATCTACCGGAGGCGGAGCAGTATAAACTGAAAGCGGTGCGGCACACTTGCTACCGCAAGGCACAGAGAGACAAGCCGCTGGTCTGTGAACCCTGAGGTGCTCCTCAGTCGGCCTCCCTGGAGCAGGCCCGCAGCACCCGCTGACCGCCCCCCCCCCCCTCCCAGAACTGCTGCCAGTGACGCCTGGACGCAGGTGTGGGTGGGGTGGGAGCGCGGCGACGCATCGGCACGTGGCGGCCGGGACGCGCCGCTCCGGACCCTGGCGTCGCTCCAACACGGCCGCAGCGCTCCAGTACACTGCACTACACTCTGCTACACTCCACGCCACGCGACGCGACGTCACACGAGGCGCGCGCTCGATACCGTGGCCGGCCCGCCGGCGCACGCCGAGCGATACGCCACGTGCCGATGCGGAGGGGCTGCGCCACGCTGGGCGGTCCTACCAGATGGGACAGGGTGCAGGGCGCAGGGCTGCAGGGGCGCCCGGATGGCAGCGCGGGCGGCGGGCGGCGGACGCTGGCAGATGTACCGCAAGGACACGACAGAAAGGAGACTCGAGCCGTCGGCACACTGAGCGTGCACTCGAACGTTTGGCGTCGAGCTTGCTGAGTTTCTGACGTCACAACGTGGGAAAAGCGCGCTAATCCGTCCGCACACGGACCGTGCATCCGAACGTTGAGCGTTGAGCGTGCCGAGTTTCTGACGTCATAGCGTGGAATAGCACGCTCGGGAGTCTTTCCGAACGTGCAGAGCAATATCTGGCATGTTAGATATTCTGAGCGTTGACCAATGAGATGGAACAACGCTATCTACGTCAGACGCACGCCGCTCCCTTCAGTACAGAGTTGTGAGGCGCCACATTGGCATTCATTTCAACCCTATATGTGAAACGTCCCCGTAGAAAAATTATAAATGACTGTGCTTAAACTGACACACAATATTTTTAGCGCAACGCAATCTGACTTTTAATAATCCCTACATAAGAATGGCCCTGACTAACAATAACCTATACCTTTCATGAATCACTTACCTCACAAAATCTTCGTTACTCAAACTACTGCAATACAGTGTGCGCCAATACTGCCAGCTAAATAAAAGATTCTAACTACTGAAGTCACTAGCTACTGATAGGCATAGTTAGCAAATGAAAGATTTTGATAGAGATCAAACTATGTATTTACCTTAATAGTGTTCAAAAGTCATTATATATATATATATATATATATGTTCAAAAGTCATTATATATATATATATATATATATATATATATATATCAGTGCATGATATCCAATATTACAAATTTACTTTTTGTGATGGACACACGTCCAGATCGTCCGCTCTCAAAATTCCGCCATCTCTCTCCCCACATCCACCACTGCTGGCGGCTCACCTCCAACTGTGCAACGCTACGCGCTGTTAACAGCCAAGTCCCCAACACTACAATAGCGACTATTTCAACAATACCAACCAGCCACAGACTTCACACAGCACAGTCAGTGATTTTCATATAGAGCGCTACATGGCGTTACCAACATAAAAACCTAAACAGCCAACTTGCATATGTACATATGCCGTTTCTGAGCATCAGCAAATTGAGAATCACTGAAAAACCCGTTGTTAGTTGTGTGATTCGATCCAATAAAATAATGAGAAACATCATATTCGTGGCAAAAGAATTATTGTAACTTGCATATTATGAGAATACTCTGTTTGAAGACAGCGACACACTGAAGATCCACCCAAAACGCATTGTCCTTGGTACAATTTGTTATAATTAAATTTCAATTAGTAACGTAATTATGTACGATTAACGTGTACAGCAAGGGGTAACACAATATGATTAGATTCAATTAACGTGTTGTTGTTTTAGCGTAATGAGTAGCCACCTTGAACAGCATGGGGATGTTGTTGGTTGCGGTGGTTCGCGTCTCAACACTTCCAATTTTGTTTTCATAACACTCGCGTTTTTATTAGGTTCTGATACTCTATTATTAGTTTAATATAAGTATATGCTATAATATTTGATGTTATGTAAATATAAATTCACCTTTTTTTGAGGGGTGACTATGTTCGATTGGCTTAATCTACAGGACAGCTTTGCTCCTTCTTCTTTTACGCTTCGTAATTCACATGTTGCAAAGATTCTGCTACTGGGGAGGACAGTTATCAAGTACTTCGGGTTTTACTAAAATGTGGGAATGATGAAATAATGTTTATCTTATGCGGAGAAGTATTCCACATTTGTACCGCGCTGATTGTAATGGAACTTTAATAAGTCTGTGTCCTTATTGATTGGATATGGTACTTTCCCTTTCGTGGACGGTGGAGGAAATGTGCGTTTTAATAGAGCTAACGTGCGAATTTTACGCCCGCCCGTTGAGTAAACACTGTGATTTACGAACTAGAAACATCCCTCAACTGCCGCTGGAGCACGTTGCGTTCGCGTATACCACGTTAGGGCCCACGCACCGTATGCACAAGTCGCATCGTTCCTGAGCGTTGAGCAGCACGTTGAACTTGGCACGCTCAACGTTAACGTTCGACAGCACGGTCCATGTGCCGACGGCTTTAGCGAGACTTTCTGAATGTGCGGAGCAATACGAGAGTCGTTCCAAAAGTAATGCCTCGTATTTCTATTCATGTAAACTACAGGAGATATGTAAATCACAACAACACATCTAAATAGAGCAATATTTCAGCTACACACTGTTACATTTCCACATACACCACCATTCGTTAAGCACTTCTGCCAACGATGAAGCAGGGCCCGAACGCGCGTTTGTAAAAATCGGAACCAGCTGAGACCAATCACTTCCTTACTGCTTTGGGACAACAGCATCCGAGTCTTGAATACGTTCGCCATGAAGTCGATCTTTCGGAGGCCCATAGAGATAGTAGCCAAAGGCGCTAAATTGGGACTGTACAGTGGATGTGGTAAGACAGTCCAGCCAAATTTTCCAGTGAGTTGAGTGGTCGTAGAAATGGTGTAGGGCCAGGCATTATCATATTGCAGGTGAAAGTTGGTCTTCTTCTCTGGCCTTACCTTGGAAATTCTGGCTTTCGGCTTGGTCAGTGTCGTCTTGTAGCGTGCTGAATTGACAGTTTCTCCAGGCTCCAGGACATCCAAAAGAACCACACGCCGGCTAGCCCAGAAGACTGTGCGCATCAATTTGCCTGGGTGCCTGTTCTGTATCTTTCCGCCATTGTGCCGATCGTTTCGGTACTCAAGAGCACCGAACCGTCTAGTACTCGAATTAGAGTCCCTGCATTATTCAGTATGCATTTCGGTAGCGATACCGTTCGGTTCCTGTCGCGCAAGCCAATCAAAAGCAAACGACCGCAGATCCGTGCATGCGCACTGCAGTGCGCACAGCGCCACAAACACAAAGCTGCTGGCAGACGATACGGGCGCGCTATTCTTCCAAGTACCGTAAATTGCGTTTATGTTGCCATAACGCATGACGCCGCATTCCATAGAGCTGACGTGCCCGCCTTCATCGCCCTTGCATCCTCCTTAACAGTATCAGGCGCAGTATATCTGTTTCCATCATTCTCAGCAGAAATGCATACAAATTTTTACAGTTCCTCTGACCGCATGTTTGCATGCATGCATAATAACGATAGCGTATTCTGTAGATTGTCATAAATGCCGCATTATGTAATCTTATTCTCATTCACACTGATATCGTGTTTTGGATTTTACGTTTCGGAAAATCAGTTAGGAATAGTGTGTAGTACCATATTGTACTAATACATGTATAAAAACACCCGAAAAATCTATTCTGGGAGTTTCAAAGAATAAGAAGATAAACAGAGATCTAAATGATTAAGTAGCCCACTTCCCTGTATGATGCGTCAACGATTTGGGTCTTAAAAACAAAATTGAAAAAAAGACGCATTTTCGAGAGCTCCTGCAGTTCGTCGAAGTTTATAACATGCATCTCATGAATGAAAATCTTTCGTATATGTTGCTACAGTTAAGTATATTACGGCACAGATCTTTCATCTCTGTCTACTGTAGGTGAAGAATCGATCGCAGATAAATACTTGTGACAAGCAAGATTATGAAGATGACTGCTGCTAGTTACATTCCCCGTAATTTATGTTGGAGGAATCGATCGCAGATAAATACTTGTGACAAGCAAGATTATGAAGATGACTGCTGCTAGTTACATTCCCCGTAATTTAAGTTGTGCTCTTAGATTCCTGTCTAACCGAATACTCGGAAATCGCTACATATTCGGAAAAAATGGTGAATTATTTCTGACGAGAAAAAATATAAAGGTCACTGTCGGTTGTTTCACTCACAGCAATTTCATCCCCAACAATTTCATATTTCGTGTTTTAAACACACAGAAATCACGAAATCATTACTGAGGAAGTGCGCTCTTACACGTAAGTAATAACGAATATTGCAGAAAAATCTTAAGCCGGCCGCGGTGGTCTAGCGGTTCTAGGCGCGCAGTCCGGAACCGCGCGACTGCTACGGTCGCAGGTTCGAATCCTGTCTCGGGCATGGATGTGTGTGATGTCCTTAGGTTAGTTAGGTTTAAGTAGTTCTAAGTTCTAGGGGACTGATGACCACAGATGTTAAGTCCCATAGTGCTCAGAACCATTTTTTTTGAAAAATCTTAACTTACACCAATAACAATGTCTCAGAACGTGTTGCATATATGAAGAGGAAAAGAAAATTTTTGCATCCACCCATGCGCGAACCCGTGTCCTTTCGTATCGCGTTCCCACGCGCTAACCACTTTTTTTTTATTATTAATCTCATTTTGTTCGTTTTCGTTCGTTGCATCTGCTTGGGGCGGACGTCGGTAGACATCCGTTTAAGATCGTCGTTGATCGGTTAGCTCAGTTTTTTTTTTTTTTTTTTTTTTTTTTTTTTTATTACAGAGAGCAGCTAACCCTCTGACCGAACACGCTGAGCTACTGTGCCGGCAACCACGTGGCCACGCCAAACAACAGATACGCGGTATTCAATTCTTGTAGTATTGTGTAGAAGAACGTAGGCTGACTTCGTTGCTAAACTGTGCTGCGTCAGTCATAACACCGTGATAGTTTGGAAGGTTTTCAATATCAGGCTTCACATAATTACTTTCCATTGTTACTTGGAAGTTGTAAACACGTTTCGATAGTTACTAACTAACTCATTTGTGGGGAAAAGTACACAAAGACACTAGTAACGTCAGCTCACACTCATGTAATGTACGTAAGCAGAGCCGATGTCTTGATATTTAATGATCTTTAAACTCTTATTTGCATAAAAATAACACGTATTTTGAGAGAATATTGACCGAAAGCGGTTTTTTTTTGTGTGTGTATAATCATTCACAGTAACAACCTAACCTAACCATATTTCTAACAAAGGAAAATAGTCTATTATGAACTCACTTTCCAACCGGATGCGTTCTCTGGTGATTCTTTAGTAACACAATCACTAAATCCGAAGCTAAAACCGCTAAATGTGTTTAAAATAACAAATTACAGGTGTACATAAATGACAGCTCACCGATCGACAGGGTCAGACCGAAATCCAAAACCTCTCGGTACAATTGTTGTAAAATCGGTGGGAGGACCGTTCGGTAACAAGTCTCAGAAGCTTACTGACTAGGATATTTCGATAAAGAACCGAAAATGACGTCACTACCGAGACTAACCTACTACACCGATCGGTATGAACGATACTGAATAGGGCCCCTGTAGACGGCTGTGTCTTACATTTATTCTTTGATGGAGAATTCGCATGTCGCCATTCCATGCAATATCTTTTGGATACCTGCTCATGGTAGTGACACCACGTCTCAAATGGTTCAAATGGCTCTGAGCACTATGGGACTTAACTTCTGAGGTCATCAGTTCCCTAGAACTTAGAACTACTTAAACATAACTAACCTAAGGACATCACACACATCAATGCCCGACGCAGGATTCGACCCTGCGACCGTAGCGGTCTCGCGGCTCCAGACTGTAGCGCCTAGAACAGCTCGGCCACTTCGGCCGCCACCACGTCTCAACTTCGGTGAAGATTCTATTCAGAACATTATCACCTTCAGCTTCATATTGGCCCAGCAGGTCCCGACAAATTTCCATTCGATGAGTTTTTTGTTCTTCTGTACGCATCTGCAGGTCGTACAGACTTTGTGATAACCAAGATGTTCCAACATTGTTTCCAAGGCATTACAGCCAACATTCAGCTTTGCACACAATTCTCTGGTCGTTATACGCCTATCAACACGGATGAGTTGATCAAGACGCTCTTCATTGCGAGGGATGACAACTGTGCAGGGTCAAACGGGCCGTGGCTTGTAATGCACGCCTTTTCACCGCCTTGTAAATGCCGTACCCATCGCCTCATATTGCTCACGTCTATTGTATCGTCTCCATACCACCTTAGCAAGAGTCGATGGATTTCAATCGGCGCAATTTCTTCAGCAGTGAGGAATTCAATCACGCGTCACTGTTTTATACGCGCGTCCATATCCGACTCCACTTTAGAACACTCCTCTGCTGGCGTCATCTACCGCAGAACAACGGAACCACCTGAAAATGAAAGAGGAAGATTCAAGCATCAGCACTATAACAGCGACATCTGACGAGGACATCCGAAGTCACCACAAAAAAAGGAGGTATTATTTTCGGAACGACCCTCGTATCTCTAGCATGTCAGATACTCTCAGCGTCCGGCTTAACATAGATAAATGAGATGGAAGAATGCCACTTTGTCAGATGACAGCGTCTCTCTTCAGCACAGAATCGCGATACGCCATTTTGCCTCTCAGTTAAAACGTCTAGAGGGCGTTCGGAAATCCCCGTTACAAGCTTCTAGCACTTGTAGATGGGAGTGAGAACATAATATTTTGAATAGGAACCCACGTCTCAAACCGTACCGTTTCCGTTCTACGACCGTTTCAGTTCAGAGTTTGGTTGGTAGATTGATTTGGGGGAGAGGAACAAACAGTGAAGTCATCGATCCCATCGGATTAGCCAAGGAAGTCGGCCGTGCCCTTTCAAAGGATCCATCCCGGCATTTGCGATTTAGGGAAATCACGGAAAATCTAAATCAGGGTGACTGGACGCGGGTTCGAACCGTCGTCGTGCCGAATGAAAGTCCAGTGTGCTAACCACTGTGCCAGCTCTCTCGGTCAGCTTAGATACGTAAAGCTTCGTCTGCTGAGGGAAAGAGAAAAGTATCAGAGTTGCTGGTCCTGATATGCAATAGACTAGACTGTATGACCTGTACTATGTCAGACGATCACCTCATAGCACTTAACGTCTGTGTGGTCGTATGCAAAGTTTAATTTACGAGACTCCTGAAGAGACAGAGGAAGATCCGCTGGCACGAGTTCTGGTGTGAAGAGAGACCAGGCAGGATAGTGTGTACCACAACAGGCTTCGTAGGTACAATATCTGTAATGACATTAGTAGTCGCCACATCGAGCCGCTGTTGTAATGTATCAGTACTGTTCTGTACGTACAGTATGCTGGATTCTTTTTGTTTTCGAGTAATGTAAATACGTAATGTTTAAGTGGCAATGCAAACAAATGCAATACAAATGTGCTTAAGAGAGCCGGCCTCTGTGGCCGTGCGGTTCTAGACGCTTCAGTCTGGAACCGCGCTGCTGCTACGGTCGCAGGTTCGAATCCTGCCTTCGGCATGGATGTGTGTGATGTCCTTAGGTTAGTTAGGTTTAAATAGTTCTAAGTCTAGGGGACTGATGACCTGAGATGTTAAGTCCCATAGTGCTTAGAGTCTTGTTTCGTAATGTTTCCTGTCGAATAGCTACCTAATAACTGTACTGCGTCACGCCTAATTCAGTTCTCAGGCTTAAGTGGATGAGTTAAACATCTTTACTGAAACCATCGTAGAACGGAAGCGGTACGCTTCCGGTAAGGGTTCCTATTCAAAATACTATGTGGTCACTCCCCTATACAAATCCTATAACCTTGTAACGGGAATTTCCGAGCAACCTGTACATGCCGTTTCTGAGCACCAGCAAATTGCAGATCCATCGACAACCCGTCTTTAATTGTACAATTTGTTGTAATAAAATGACGAGAAACGTCGTATCGTAACTTTCTTATTACGAAAGTATGGCATTTCAAGGCAACTGAATATCGAGGATCCGTCTAAAAAAGCATTGCTCTTGATATAAATTGTTATAATTAAATGCCAGTTAATAACATACCTTCGATTAAAACTTTCAGGATATGGCAACATGCAAAATATGGTCCTGAACTGCGTATGATCAGTGTAGCTCAGTGACTGGAGACGCATATTACTTATGACAAATGTGATGTGTTGCTGAATGTCAAATCAAAATATCTTCCAGTCATCTCAATTTCCAAATCATTATCTTATTGTGCAACCAGTTTCGGCCATGTATTGCGCTATTTTCAGGCCCCCTGACGAGCGTGTAGGAAGATTCTCACCTCTGGTCCAATCAAAATAGTGGCCACCATTCAATGATTGGCATCCATAGATTTTTGACCCACCGATCATTTCAGTCATCATTTTGACTGGACCAGAGGTGGGAATCTTCTTAAAGATCGGCCAGGGGGCCTGAAGATGGCGTACTATGTCGCCGAAACTGGTTGCTCAATAAAATAACAATCTGGAAATTCAGACAGCTGTAAGGTGTTTTGATTTGACATTCAGTACTGATCAGCCTAGATCCCGCAACCATCCGTATAAAGATGGACATACGGAGACTTGATGTGTTGCTGATTTCCGTCCTCTTAGATCCAAATACTGCTTTTTACTGACCTTCGCGTTTTACAATAGGTTCTGATACTTCCTTATTATTTTACATGAAGAATGTTCTACAATATTTTATATTATGTAAACATAATTGCGCTCCTTCTGAGGAGTGAAGTTGTTCGACTGGCGGCATCTAAAAGACATCTTGCACTATTTCCAGTTAGATATTTTGCTCTTTCTTGTTTTCAGATTGGATATTTCACGCGTTGCAAAGATTCTGCTACTGAACACGAACAGTGATCAAGTAAGAATGACGTCAGGGTCTTGCTAAAAAGTGAGAGTGATGAAATAATTTTTATCATGCGTGGAGAACTATTGTAAATTTGCTTTGCACTAGTCGTATTGGAACTTTTATAAGCCAATGTCGTTGTTGACTGGACATGGTACTTCCCTGTTTGCTTCGCACCATGTAAGTGAATATTGAAATTTTTATTTATGTATACTACACACAGACCAACAGGAGTAGCATATACAAAA
Organism: Schistocerca piceifrons; assembly: GCF_021461385.2. NCBI lineage: Eukaryota > Metazoa > Arthropoda > Insecta > Orthoptera > Acrididae > Schistocerca > Schistocerca piceifrons. Next base: position 853,334,428 of record NC_060140.1, on the reverse strand, counting down.
GAGCGGAAATATGAGTTTTTAATGGGGCTAACGTAGGAATTTTATGCCCGCTCGTCTCGTAAACAATGTGATTTGCGAGCCAGATCAACACCGACTCAAAGGAAGGACTCGGCGCTTGTTGGTGATGTCACGTCAGCTAGGCATGGCGAACGCCACGTCTCTTGCAGGCAGAAACGCCTGGGCGTGCTTATCACTATAAATCTCTTATTTTTGGACAAAATGTTTGGTATTGTTTTGGATTCTGCAGTTTTATTTAGATCAAAGATTTTCTTACTATCGTAAAGCTACAAATGAAGATCATAGTTCTGTATTACTGAATCCTGTCGAAACAAACGTAGACCAATATGAGAAGATGCTTTGTCCCATTGCAAGCTTCGGAATTTTTGCATTCAAGAAACTATATTTACTTGATCCATTTTGTTATCGAAAGTTACCCCAACCCCCTTACAATGAACTCGTTTTTTGATTTATTTATTTATTTTCGTTTGAAATCGGCACTGGAAATGTTAACTAATTTACATGTGTAAATGTCCAACTGTTGCCAGTCATTAGATTACAGTCGTTTTCAACGAAAGGAATTCTAAACAGGAAACAAAATAGCTTCATAGATCGAAAATACTGCTGAGCTTAAACTTTTTTAAACATGCACATTAGAAAAGATAAATATTCCCCTCTTGCAACTGAAAGGAGGAACTATAAGATAAAAAGATTTTATTTGATAAAACAACTATCTCTCTTTTGCCTCTTCTTCTGTCCCCCACTCCCTCCACCAACGTGTACAATCACAAGATATTTCATTAACATTCGGTGCTCCTCACCCCATAGTCAACCAAGATACCTAAAGAAGAGCACCAATATGTTCACAGTTTCTTGTAAAAGCAACTCAGTACAAACGTAACTTCCTCAGATTTACAAATAAGGTAAAGAAGCACGAATTCTGTTGCTGCTGGACCATGAAGTTGTTTTTGTATGTCAATCCGTAAAACAGGTGGAAATTTAAGTTCAGGAGTACACTATTTGTTAAGAAGTGTAATGAATTGCACAATTAATTGATTGCAGAAATCTCTGAGAACAATGTGTGTTGGTCAACTACCGCCAATAGTTTCACATTTTCCTGTGCCAGAGAGGGAGATACCATCATTACGAGTATGCCTGCGACAGACCTGGCGTTGGCCGTGCCTAGCTGACGTGACGTCACGAACAAGCGCCGAGGCCTTCCTTTGAGTCGGTGTTGGCCAGATACAGTCGACAGCTGCCGCTGGAGCGCGTTGCAATCACGTATTGCACGTTGGGGCACACGTACCGCATGCACAATTTGCAACGTTTCTGACAAGGGAAACTCCCCATCGCACCCCCCTCAGATATGACGGTAATATGGGCCAGTGGGCGACCCGTCAAAAACTGAACACGGATCAAGCACGAAAGCAGGGAGAAGGTGCAGTGTCCTCTGCAAAGTAAAAAGCAGAATACAAACAGTGAAGAGCAGTCTGCAACAACTACGGCGTCATGGTATTGGACTGCCAAACGGGTGACCTGTGTTCAAAACTCCCAAGTCCCTTTTTTTTTCACAACATTATGAACTGTCACCGGTCATTGAAATGTTTGTTCTGTTTCTGTAGTCTTGGCAGTTGTCATACTGTACATTGAATAAAGAATATGAGTCATGTGTTAAGAATACGTTACCGTCGCAAGTAAACGTGATGAGTAGTGAGAGCAGGCGAGGTACCACATAGACGTCTCACAGAAATGAACACAACAAATAAAAGGGTGTGAACTGTATTATAACAAAGCTAAATTATGTTTAAAAATAATGAAATATTATAATATATGTATGTTCATAAAGAAAAATTTGTATATTGGAAGCTGGTTCATGCTTAGGAAACTTGTATTGTGAAATATAAAAGCTGTAGGGAAGCCCCTCCGCAACGGAAGTGGCTTGGCGCGAGGAAAAAGGTGGTTTTGGCGGTCGTACTGGGCGGCTCCTTGGTGGGAACGGTACGCAGTCAGTGACTAGTTATTGCACGATACACATCGAGAGTGCCAAGGGAGGCATTTGGAAGCCGTTTTGTATGGAATTTTGCCTCGGATGTGGATTTGGCTATTGAATGGTGCTCTTGCCAATAAGGAATGACGCTAATACGACACATATCCGACGTCAATAAGAAATTATAAAGAGCATTCAACATCAATAGCCGTGTGTACAGTTAGCCGCCATGTCGCTTGCCACCACTATTTCACCACTTCTCCACCAACTTTAGGTACAAAGATATGTATTATAGCATGGACCAGATAATTTGTGTGTTTTTCAATAATAATCCAAGTGCTATAAACCTAACATTATCCTAATCATGAACCGATGCAGCATCCCATCCTCAAGTGTGCAGAAAACCGAGTATTCTGTTTCTAACAAGCTAGTGATTTGTTTCTGTGTATTAAATATTGCATGGGGGCTTAATTATATATATATGGAATGAAATGAAAATAATTTTTATTTTTCGTAGCTGTATGTTCGATTACGAAGTCTCGTAAACGGTTGGCCCTGACTAGTTTTAGTACGCAATCTGACTGCATAGAATAACAACAAAGAATGAAAGAAAATTTCCGTTACACAATTAATTAATTAAGTCCCCAGCAACTATAAAACGTACGAAACCAAAGCACAAGTGTAACTGTTCTGTGTGTGGAAGTGTGATTCAACGTACACATTTGGCACGGTTCTTCTTCAATAAGACAAGAAATTTTAAATACCATTTATACTGAAGTAATTAAAAAAAATAGAAATACTATAATTGCGCAAGAAAACCAGAATTACACTCTAATACAAGAACACAAGCCAGGTGCTTTGTTGACTGAACCTGTAATGACGCATTATTTAAGACACTGAAATAACAAAAAGAATAGGGATTTTTTTTTACCTTCATATATATTGACGAAAAGCACTCTGATCATTAAAATATCTCCATTCGAACAACATCTGCTGTCTAGCCCATCAAACAACTGCATAAAACACGGAGCAAGCACTCCCTACTACATCATCTCAACACCGACTCTACTACTACCACATCTCGATAAGCACACTCCACCACGACTTCTCGACAAGAACTCTTCACTACGACATCTCACAAGGGAACCTCCCCATCGCACCCCCCTCAGATTTAGTTATAAGTTGGCACAGGGATAGGCCTTGAAAAACTGAACACAGATCAATCGAGAAAACGGGAAGAAGTTGTGTGGAACTATGAAAAAATAAACAAAATATATAAACTGAGTAGTCCATGTGCAAGATAGGCAACATAAAGGACAATGAAGGCTGATGAGCGCCGTGGTCTCGTGGTTAGAGTGAGCAACTGTGGAACGAAGGGTCCTTGGTTCGACACCTCCCTCGACCGAAAATTTTACTTTCTTTATTTTCGCAGAGTTACAATCTGCCCGTTCATTCACTGACGTCTCTGTTCACTGTAATAAGTTTGGTGTCCGTGTTTTGCGACCGCACCGCAAAACCGTGCGATTAGTAGACGAAAGGACGTGCCTCTCCAATAGGAACCGAAAACATTTGATCGCAAGGTCATAGGTCAACCGATTCCTCCACAGGAAAACACGTCTGATATATTCTTTACGACACCGGTGACGGCATGTGCGTCACATGACAGGAATATGTTGTCGACCCACCTAACTTGCACACTTGGCGAATGGGTACAAAGATTCTTCTACCTTGCCCGATTTAGGTTTTCTTGTGGATGTGATAATCACTCCAAAAAAAGTGATGAGAACATAAGAATTTGTCACATGAACTGCATCAAATGAATGCAACGGTTTCAGAGTCCCACAGTTTTCCCTGTGCTCTGTCAAAACATATGTTTTTTTTTACGTTTTCAAATGTTTCCGTGCGTAGACCGTCAAATTCTGTATATGTCCAAGCAAATCTGAACATGTCCTGGAATTTTGGAGAGCGAAGTTGATTATGTGTGAGTGCCTGAACTTTGATAATTATCTGAAAATAAAAAATTAAAATTTTCAGTCGATAGAAGATTTGAACCAAGGACCTGTTGTTCCATAGCCGCTCACGCTAACCATGAGACCACGGCGCTCGTAAGCCATCACTTTCCTTGATGTTGCCTACCTTGCGCATGGACTACTCAGTTTGTATATTTTGCTTATTTTTTTCATAGTTCCACACAACTTCTTCCTGTTTTCTCGATTGATCCGTGTTCAGTTTTTCAAGGCCTATCCCTGTGCCAACTTATAACTAAATCTGAGGGGGGTGCCATGGGGAGGTTCCCTTGTCAGCAAGCACTGACTACTACGAGTTCTCGACAAGCACTCTCCACCACGACTTCTCGACAAGAACTCTTCACTACGACATCTCAGCAAGCACTGACTACTACCACATCTCGACCAGAACTGCCAGTGGAGGCGGCTGAATAATACTCTTTGGCGCAATCTCTGGCGCTGTGGCTCAGTGTAGCCATCTTTCATATGCCCTTCCTCCACGGGCCAGAATTTGATGGTATTTTTGCCAGCATTGGTGGTGAAAATACCACCAAATTCGTCCACAAAAATACAGACAAAAATAAAAGATAATATTAATACGTAAATATCACACAATTAGATAAAATTTTGGCTTTGCACTGACCTTTCAATAACCTAATATATGAGATACAGTAAGCAATACAAATTCTTTCATACATGTGACTTTAAATAATAGTTTACACAATACACAAAAAATCAGTTTATACAAATGTTCACATAAAATGCTTTCAATTATTAAAAAAAAACAAGTAGTTGATAGTTCCAGCAGTAGCACCCAGCAATGGTCAACAGGTGCAGACACCAACAAGTGACATCATTCAGCAGAAGCAGTTCCATTAGCGGCACCCAGCAATGTTGAACAGGTGCAGACACCAACAAGTGACATCTTTCAGCAGAAGCAGTTCCATTAGTGGCACCCAGTAATGTTGACAGGTGCAGACAGCAACAAGTGACATCTCATCACTGGTTGAGCAGTTCCAACAGTGGCACCCAGCAATGTTGAGCAGGTGCAGACAGCAACAAGTGACATCATTTCAGTAGAAGCAGTTCCATCAGTGGCACCCAGTAATGTTGAGCAGGTGCAGACACCAACAAGTGACATTATGTCAGTAGAAGCAGTTCATCAGTGGCACCTAGCAATGATGAGCAGGTCCAGACAGCAGTCCATAATATTCACTATCACTAATCACACTGTTCATCAGAGTTTATAAGCAGAAATTAAACATGTCCTAGTGGCACCAATCATGTAGAAAAAGTTGCAAGTAACAGTCCATAATATTCGCTATCACTAATCACACAGTTCAGGCATGAACAATAGTTTGAATTGCTTTTACAAAATTATTATCAATGCTCTTACACTAAACATACAAATTATAAGAAACACACAAATGATATCAGATAATTGTCATCTTAACTATTACAAATGCACAAATATCAGTAAACCTATAATATTTATGAGTGTCAGTGCAAGCCACTACAAACAAGTAGGATAATATTTAGGAGATAGGTCGGTACCAATTTGGGATTGGGAAAGGAAAACACACAAAACACACTCACTCATCTTTCGTCCACATTAGTGCTACTGTGTTATTGAATACTGTTAACTGTGTAAATGCAATTCTGTCAAAATTTGATGTTCATCATGTGTATCATGTAGTAGTGGCAGCAATGTATAACAGTCAATAATAGTTAGTCAACGTCATAGACATCATGTCAAGACCAATGTTTGCCAAGCCAAATCAAATGTACGGTTGCTGAACAACTGTCAGTGAGCCAAGATATGCAAATGCTTCCTCTCTCAAAAAAAAGTATATACTGCTTAGTGATTTAACAAAGTGTGTGTAGACAATCTTCCTTCCACTTTAGTGTTCTAGTCTGCTATCTTCATCCTCCTTGTTCCATATAGACCAACAAAAAAAATATGCACCTCACTTTACCTCTTATCCACCAAAACTCCAATAATCATCAGCATCACATAATCTCAATGCTTCAATAATACCTCTTACGTCGATACATATAAATCTTATCATCAATATCATTTACCTTACCTCTTGTCCACCAAAACTCCAATAATCATCAACTTCACATAATCTCAATACCTCAATAATACCTCTTCAATACGTCGATACATATAAACCTTATCGCTAATATCATTTCACTTCCATAACAACTCTTTCCTCTAGTCAGTCTCCTCAAACAAGTACAGACAAAATTCTAGTGCAAACTTCAGTTCATCATCCCATACATTCCGAAGACGCAGTGTCCACACACAACCTCTGTGTAATCCATCTGACCCAAATCTTCTACTCATTATGAATTATAAGATACATTTTGGTTACCTTGTCCATCATTAAACAAAAGAAATGCTTACATGACCTCTAACAGACTTTAGTTCGAATAACTCTCAGTAATTAAGTACGATTACGGAGTGTGAATGATCATAATATTTCACAGTGTGTACACCACTTCAAGAATCGTGGCAGAAGCAAACATGTGGAGTATTTCTTGTGTCAAATGTCACTTCCTATTTCAATTGCTCACGAAGAATGCAGTGTAATAACTGTCAATGGTCTAACCCTAGTGTTGGTATGTCATGTCGTTAGCTTCCCTCCTATTACATAAATTTATACAGCTTCCATAAAACCGCCAGCTCATGTGACTTCTATGAAGTTTCTTATACTAATGTCGTTCGTCGAATTATAGCAGTTCATTTTCTTATCTTAAAAATATAAGGCACTGAGTGTAAGCAAAACATGCAACAGCGAGTAAATATACCAGTGGAGAACATAATGTTAACAAGTGGATGCAGCACAATTCCTACCACGAGGCTCTGCCAAGCAAACAATCTACACTCCTGGAAATTAAAATAAGAACACCGTGAATTCATTGTCCCAGGAAGGGGAAACTTTATTGATACATTCCTGGGGTCAGATACATCACATGATCACACTGACAGAACCACAGGCACATAGACACAGGCAACAGAGCATGCACAATGTCGGCACTAGTACAGTGTATATCCACCTTTCGCAGCAATGCAGGCTGCTATTCTCCCATGGAGACGATCGTAGAGATGCTGGATGTAGTCCTGTGGAACGGCTTGCCATGCCATTTCCACCTGGCGCCTCAGTTGGACCAGCGTTCGTGCTGGACGTGCAGACCGCGTGAGACGACGCTTCATCCAGTCCCAAACATGCTCGATGGGGGACAGATCCGGAGATCTTGCAGGCCAGGGTAGTTGACTTACACCTTCTAGAGCACGTTGGGTGGCACGGGATACATGCGGACGTGCATTGTCCTGTTGGAACAGCAAGTTCCCTTGCCGGTCTAGGAATGGTAGAACGATGGATTCGATGACGGTTTGGATGTACCGTGCACTATTCAGTGTCCCCTCGACGATCACCAGTGGTGTACGGCCAGTGTAGGAGATCGCTCCCCACACCATGATGCCGGGTGTTGGCCCTGTGTGCCTCGGTCGTATGCAGTCCTGATTGTGGCGCTCACCTGCACGGCGCCAAACACGCATACGACCATCATTGGCACCAAGGCAGAAGCGACTCTCATCGCTGAAGACGACACGTCTCCATTCGTCCCTCCATTCACGCCTGTCGCGACACCACTGGAGGCGGGCTGCACGATGTTGGGGCGTGAGCGGAAGACGGCCTAACGGTGTGCGGGACCGTAGCCCAGCTTCATGGAGACGGTTGCGAATGGTCCTCGCCGATACCCCAGGAGCAACAGTGTCCCTAATTTGCTGGGAAGTGGCGGTGCGGTCCCCCACGGCACTGCGTAGGATCCTACGGTCTTGGCGTGCATCCGTGCGTCGCTGCGGTTCGGTCCCAGGTCGACTGGCACGTGCACCTTCCGCCGACCACTGGCGACAACATCGATGTACTGTGGAGACCTCACGCCCCACGTGTTGAGCAATTCGGCGGTACGTCCACCCGGCCTCCCGCATGCCCACTATACGCCCTCGCTCAAAGTCCGTCAACTGCACATACGGTTCACGTCCACGCTGTCGCGGCATGCTACCAGTGTTAAAGACTGCGATGGAGCTCCGTATGCCACGGCAAACTGGCTGACACTGACGGCGGCGGTGCACAAATGCTGCGCAGCTAGCGCCATTCGACGGCCAACACCGCGGCTCCTGGTGTGTCCGCTGTGCCGTGCGTGTGATCATTGCTTGTACAGCCCTCTCGCAGTGTCCGGAGCAAGTATGGTGGGTCTGACACACCGGTGTCAATGTGTTCTTTTTCCATTTCCAGGAGTGTATAATTAATACCATAGTGTGACCTAAGCTCCAAGTTTGTACACAGTATGTGAGCATTTCTATATACCAAATTAAAGAGTAGTTATGACAATAAAACAGAAATGTGTAAATATGCAATCCATACGCAAAGCAGCAAATATATATCTTACATAATAAATAGGTCATTAGCATCATATCAGCATACGCAAATAAATGTTCATATGTAATCTTAATAAATAAACATGAAGGTGCAAGCAGATAAATCACAAAGTATAACTTACATACATAACCACAGTCAGCAGAATTAATCAGGTGACAATTATAATTTAAATAAATAAGCACAGCAGACACATAATTAAAAAAATATGACATCAGTGAAAAAGCAGTGCAGCCAAGCGATGTATAATATACATAAGTAACAACCCTGTTCATTCATCAATCATTGTCAAAATCAGTTAATGTACGCAAGCACGTCGCTTCACAAGTAAATTCATAGAACATGAAATTTAGCACAAAGTATGAGTCATGTAATCGCGAGCAGCAAATTACGTCTAAAGTACGTACCTAAGTGGAAATATGTTACCTGAAAAATAAACTCAATTAACAGTTACCTTTTTAGTTTATTAGTTTCTTCTTCGAAATTACATTCTTCCCGAAATTTTCTCGATAGCAAGTAGTCTTAACGTCGGACACGCACAGAATTTACCTGAAGTTCTTAAATATTTTATAGAACCGTATCCTGAAAAATACTGAACGTTAATATCATAATTCATCAAGTCACTATAGCTTTATACTGAATTTAATCGGAGAAATTAGACTGTGTATTTGTTTACGGCTGTCAGTGCATTCGCACTGAGCGCTCGATCAGCTGTAGGCGCGTGACGTAGGAAGTAATTGTTTGCGGTCAACGACTGCCTTGTGCGGCGCGCAGACTTGACTGTTGCTTTGAGTGTGTGCCGCCGCCCAAACACAGCGCGGTATCCTTGTATTCTCTGCATGTTTACATGTAGCTGTTAGTTCTCAAAAGTATGTCATTCCACAAAGATTTTAACGTTAGATATATGATGTATTCCCTTAGAGCGCCGAGATTTAAGAGTTTCTACTTCGACAGTGTTATCATGAATAATTTTGCGAATTCTATATGGACCATTATAAAGCAGAAAAAATTTGCGACACAAGCCTTTTCCTTTGTGAGACAAACGATGAGACTTAATTAATACCTTCTGACCAACTGACAAGATTTTTAAACGACCAGGACGTTTAGCTGATTTCTCTCTTCTAGCAGCCGCAGATGCAATATTTTGCAGAGCCAGGCTGACACCTTCAGAATGCCACAGTTTCCATGAAGGGGGAAAGGGAACGATTTCAGAAATGCGATTTGTCGGTGCTTTGTTTTTTAATATCAGTATAGGCGGTAAAGAAGTTGAGTCATTAGGGAGTTCATTCAGAATGTTTTGAAAAATATGAAGGTACTGATCCCATGTTCTGTGATTCTGATGACAATAAAGACGGCACAATTTATTGATTTCCTTCATCCATCTCTCTGAAGCGTTAGATTGAGGGTGAAAAAGTGAAATGAAAATTGGTTTAATCTTACGACGCTGTAGAGTACGAAGCCAAATTTTAGAGCGAAACTGTGATCCATTATCTGATATAACCTTATCAACATGACCCACTTCTTTAAGAAAATGTTTGATGAAAGCATTAGATACTGAACGAGCTGTTGCTTTGCGTAAAGGTGTAAAACACACATATTTTGATGTCAGTTCCACTGCTACGAAAATGTACGCAAAACCATTAGTAGAACGAACCACTGGACCAAACAAATCGACTGCAGCCATGTCCTTTAATTTTGCTGGAATGATAGGAAACAACGGTGCTCTGTGAGAAATAGTTGGCGGCTTAGCCTTTTGACATAATTTGCATTTGGCAAGAACAGATCGAATACATTTTTCCATATTACTGAAGTAGCAATTTTCTCGTAATTTATGAAAGCATTTTCTGGGACCAAAGTGTGCATAACTAAAATGTGTGTACCACATCAATTTTTTAATCCACTCATCAGGAATACAAACTAACCAAACAGAGTTGTCGACCGATTTTCGTTTTAGAAAGAACTTTCCAGATAGTTCGCAAAAACGAGGTGTGGCCAAATTGTCCAATCTAATAAAGCGTCTAGGAAAATTAGAGACACCAAGGAAACTACGAACGTCACGTTTTGTGGTAGGTACAGCATAATTACGAATAGCATCTAGTTTCTCTGGATCAGGAAGAATACCTTCTGTAGAAATAATATTACCAAGAAATTTCACCTGAGAACGACCAAATTCAGATTTTTCCAAGTTCGCTGTTATGCCAACTCTTGCAAAAATACGTAATAATGAATCCAAAATTTTGTTGTGCTCACTCCAAGAACGTTTAGCAATAAGAATATCGTCAACATATGAAGTAATATTGTCACGAAGATAAACAGGTAAAATTTCGTTTAAACTACGAATGAATGCTGATGAAGATACAGTAAGTCCAAATGGTAATTTTCGAAATCACTTTTGGGTAAAATAGTCATATCCGGTTATTCTTTACCTACTGTCTAGATAGATTGATAGTCGAAGAGTTGTTTTGACAGATGCAAAGAATAGTAAAAGAGTAGGCAGCGGTGCAGAAAACTAAAAGGGAAATAGCACCACTACAGCTTGGGTCCCTATGCACGCTACGGCACATATTCACTTAGTGTAGTGAATCCCCTTAGGACATTAATAGCCGCACATAATTTCCAGTTTGTGACTTAGTGGCCAGTTTCGTGGAAGTGCGTACATAAATTGATCTAGCCATGAACATGGATGTATGTCATTCTTAGAATTACGAAAGATCTTAAATTTCCGAACAGTCAAAAAATGTTTATAGTCAAAGTTTTCGCCTCGTGGCGAGAAAGACCTACCGCGTTTGTCCCAGTCCCAATGTCAATTATTGTCAAGCTTGCGCACCTGGCGCTCTCTTGTTGCTTCTCGTAAATGAAATAAATTACTTTCTTCAAACCCCTCTGCTATCTGTGATTCTAAATTTCTTCTACTGTATTTTCCTACAATTTCGCCTTCGATTTGTTTGACTTGCTTTCGTAATGCTGAAAGGGTACAGTACCGCCCAACATTGAAAATAGGTACAACATACTTCATTATTTTTGTCAGAAGAACACATTTTTTTTTGTAAAATAACTCAATTTCAATTAATACAGCGAAGCCGGATACCAGTGTGGGAAAGAATGACAATTTATTTATTTAATTGATCACATGTGCACTCCCACAAAGTAAATCCCTACATCCAGTTTGGTGAGATCTGTGAAATGAATGAATGTATGGTCGTCTGCTAACCGCAGATAGTAAATGTGAATATATGATTATCTTTGAGTCGATCCTTTGGCCACCTTTGGTGGGACCAAAGAGATGAAATTTACCAGAGCTTTGAGCGCCTGAAATGTGGCTGACCAATACGATAGCAAGGTGCTTCCCCCACCTCGACAGAGATGGGAGAGGACCTAGAGAACGACCATGTTTCGGCACTCTGCCGCTGGATCTTGTGCTGTTAAGACCTGTTTTAGTTGTGCTCCGTAATGATGAAAGAGTGGAGACATGGTATGCATGTGGAATATTTAAGAGTAGTTTGAAATAATAATTTCTCTATTGCAGGAACTTTTGTGGGGAGAATTAAATGTCAGGCAGGTAATATTAAAGGGATTGTAGTAATCTTCGGAAGTGACCAACGGTCACAATGAAACCACGTGTAGCAATAAGTTGAAATACTTCCGTGTGCTTAAGTTAAGCTGAATTACTAGCGTGTGTACCATAAGTTGAAATATTTAAGAAATGGCGTGTGCAGGACTTGAAATTAGAGACGAGTACTTCCACGTGGTGAGTACTGTGTGAGTCTCAATCTGTGTATGAGATAAAGGATAAAGAGAAGTACTCGTCCATGGTATCAGTTGAGGACTCGCGTGTGTGATGAATACGTTCTTAATATTACCTTGCGTGATATAATTCCGTGTGATGCTAGATTCAAACTCTGAGAGAGAAGCAAGGTGAGTCGGCCGTCTATCCAGCAACGCCACTTGGCTTGCATTGCACAGGAAGACGTGCATATATCTCCAGAGTTCATAGTAGGAAAGTAGAATTACAAAGTGGGGCAGTGTCGTGTGAAACTGGGATAAATACTAATTGAAGTGGGAAAGCTGAAAGTGATAGTGTTGTGACTATTTAGTGTTTGTATTCCATGTCGTAGTGTGATGTATGTCATGTAATTTGGGTATGTGTGGTTTGCATGGGAGAGTAGCAAGGTAGTTTCAAAAGATTAGTGGGTTATGCTTGTTCCTTCTGTATCGCTCGATCTGGAGGAAAGTTTCGTGATGATGATTGTGAGAGTCGAAGTGTGAGGTATAATAAAAGATCCACCATCCTATCCCGAAAGTGCACGGTATCGTTAAAAATAATTACGAGACCATAATATAGAGATTAACCATTGTAAAGCCATGCCCACTCGGCGGAATTTCTCATGTGTTATTGTTGTAGGTTACAGAATTTGTGTGTTTAGGTTAGAGAATTTATCGGAATAAATAAGATAGTGAAAAGAAAAAGATTGGTGAACTTTTCCTTCAAATTGTATGTTGTCATAATGTCCCGAATTTATAATGTGTGCGCCATCCATATTCAGTGTGGTGGTCATGTGTTGACAAAAGCCGTTAAATAAAAGACAAAAAGAAAATGTGGTATTGCCAGTGCGTAGTGTACAGTCAGAGTTCTGTAAATTACTGATAGTCAGATGCGTGTTTCCGTTGCGTATTAATCATATAGGAGGATAACTTAAGTGTGAGTACTGGAGTTCATGTTACTCAATAAGTAAGAATGAATCCACTCGCTTGGCAGACCACTCATCTTGCAGGCCTGACTGCTTGATGCCACAGTATGAGCAAGGCATGTGGGTGCCTCTCAATGCCTCAACTTCCCTTTTAATGCGTTCATTAAATTTTCCCTGATTTTCAACATGTTTATTTATGTTTCTGATACACTTCGGTTTCTGCAAATGGCAATAGTGCTGTATCATCTGAATCTCTGTCCCCATTTAAACTAAGACTTGTCAATTTATCTGAGATCTCCTCAACTCTTTCTGATGAGTCACTTAATTGTTCTTTCTGTTTATTTACGTCTTCCGTAAGTGTCGCGACTCGGGTTTCGGTATTGTCACATTTACTAGTGAACTGTTCATACTGTTGCGTTAAGTTATTTATTCTGTCATTTGGTATGGATTCCTCGATTCTTTCAAGTATTTCTTCCTTATCGTGTGCACATTGTAAATTTAACTCGGAAAATTTTTGCACTATCACGCGATCTTTTTCTTCCTGTTCTCGGTCCTCTTCCACTTGTCTAATTTCTGTTGAAATTAAACTATTGTTGTGAGCATTCAAAATCGGTTGTACTTCTTCTCTAATTTCTTTCTTTGATTCATCTTTCATGTTTTTGAAACATGTTCTTATTTGTGAGCCTAATCGTGTTGCCATTGTTTCCATTTTAACTTTTAGCCGTGTTGCCACTGTTTTAAATTCAGATCCTAACTGTGATCCCAATGAGTCTAACCGTATTTCCATTGTTCCCATCTGTGTTTTTAATTCAGATCTAAACTCTGTTTCCATTCGTGCTCCCAAATTTAATATAGCACCCATCAACTGCTCCACTTCTTCTGTCGTTAACCACGTAATCTGAAAATTTTTCGATTGTGAAAAATTTTGAACTGTTTCCGAACTATTTTCCCTACTTGTTAAATTGTTTTCAACTTCATTATTCACCATCCTGTTCTCCTGTGTTGGCGAGTTCGCCATGTCAACAATTTCGTTATTCTGACTGTTCATCATTTTTGCCTGTTTCATCGATCACGTAATCATTTACAAAACATACAAAACTCGTCACTATATGAAAATTACACACAATGACAGTTTATCTCCAACAATACCATTCACACGAAATGTTTCCCTCAAACACGATTAACGAACAATTGAAATAATTGCACTAAATTGTCAGACTCGTAGACAAGACAACAAAAATTAAATTTTGCAAAATACCACTAGAAGAATGCCAATTACCAAATCTACACGTGCAATATAGACTACAATTACTAAACTACAAATTACTACAATACTACTGTCTACTATTTTTACAATCATAAGAATTCCAAGGGACGATCCGAAGCAGCGGTCGCCACGTGCATGGGAGCTTAATTATATAAATATGAAATGCAAATACTTTTTAATTTTTCGTAACTGTCTGTCCGATTACGAAGTCTCGTAAACGGTTGGCCCTGACTAGTTTTAGTACGCAATCTGACTGCATAGAATAACAACAAAGAATGAAAGAAAATTTCCATTACACAATTAATTAATTAAGTCCCCAGCAACTATAAAACGTACGAAACCAAAGCACAAGTGTAACTGTTCTGTGTGTGGAAGTGTGATTCAACGTACACATCTGGCACGGTTCTTCTTCAATAAGACAAGAAATTTTAAATACCATTTATACTGAAGTAATTTAAAAAAATAGAAATACTATAATTGCGCAAGAAAACCAGAATTACACTCTAATACAAGAACACAAGCCAAGTGCTTTGTTGACTGAACCTGTAATGACGCATTATTTAAGACACTGAAATAATAAAAAGAATAGGGAATTTTTTTTTACCTTCATATATATTGACGAAAAGCACTCTGATCATTACAATATCTCCATTCGAACAACATCTGCTGTCTAGCCCATCAAACAACTGCATAAAACATGGAGCAAGCACTCCCTACTACAACATCTCAACACCGACGCTACTACTACCACATCTCGATAAGCACACTCCACCACGACTTCTCGACAAGAACTCTTCACTACGACATCTCAGCAAGCACTGACTACTACGAGTTCTCGACAAGCACTCTCCACCACGACTTCTCGACAAGAACTCTTCACTACGACATCTCAGCAAGCACTGACTACTACCACGTCTCGACCAGAACTGCCAGTGGAGGCGGCTGAATAATACTCTTTGGCGCAATCTCTGGCGCTGTGGCTCAGTGTAGCCACCTTTCAATATGCAAAAGTTCAGTGCCAGGGTGTGTAAATGTTACTGTCTAAAATACCTGCTTCACAGGTGATGAAAAGGGCACTTAAATTAAACTTACTTGAAACGCAATTTAGCTTTGACTGCTATCACGAATAATTCTGTTGAGGTTAATCGAGTTCATTGTTGAGTAATTTGTTTTGAAGGATGAAAATACAAATTATTCCAAGTGGTACTAAGAATTAATTTTGGTGGAATTGAACTTGGCTTCTGAAATAATCATAGAGTTTGCCTAGAGAGACAGTATCAGTTTATGGGTCCCCATCATATTCTTTTCATATTAGAAAGATATGTGAAATATTGTCGCTACTAAAGAAATCTGATACTTTTCCTTAAATGGTAGTATAAAAAGTGTAAATGTAGTATTATTTAATTTTATTTGTGTTATTTATATCTCACTTAAGTCTGAAATCTTTTCATGCCCAACTTTAGTTCACTGTTTACTGTAGTAACATCTCAATACTGGATTACGTAATGGTAGTGATTGTAACTTATATTATTATGAGTCGGGCACTATCTTGTTTTCTATGATTACTGGCTTGTGCATTAATGATAACTACTGCTACCCACAACTTAGATCACCCTATAGTAGAGTGTATCCAGTGTACTATTGAAAGGGAATCTTAAAGAAAGTCACTACAACTACTTTCAATTTCCTTGAACATAATGTTTCAAATTAACATGCCTCATTAGGCTGGAGACCGTTGATTGTTTCATTCGTATGAACTTTCCTACTTTCATTACCCCAAAGTAAAGCCTGTTTAGTTTTCTATTAATTACATTATATTCGAAATTACTGTCCGATACTTTAACCGTTAGACACACGCACGGTGAAAACTCAAAATCGTCCCAGAGGGTAACACTAGTTTGCGTCATAGCAAACGAGTTTAGCGTTATAAACGCAATTCCAAAAATGTTAAAAGCATATGTTTTGACAGAACACAAAGAAACTGTGCGATTGTGAAACTGTTGCGTTCTTTTTTTCAGCTTATTATGTTTTCTACTGTAATAAAGTTTTTTAATATGAGGTTATCGATTTTGGACTGTTTTAGATCATTTTCAGACCCACACTGAAAGATGTACATACGATAGAATTCGAGGGATGTAGCAATATACAAAATACACTAAGTCCGCAGCTCGTGGTCTCGCGGTAGCGTTCTCGCTTCCCGAGCACGGGGTCCCGGGTTCGATTCCCGGCGGGGTCAGGGATTTTCTCTGCCTCGTGATGACTGGGTGTTGTGTGATGTCCTTAGGTTAGTTAGGTTTAAGTAGTTCTAAGTTCTAGGGGACTGATGACCATAGATGTTAAGTCCCATAGTGCTCAAAGGCATCTGAACCCAAAATACACTAGCTCTACCGGCCAACTTCGTTCCGCCTCTGAAAATCTTTGTATGTTATAGCTGACCCGACAAACGTTGTTTTGCCATATAAATTACGTCTAGTCTATAAGAATAATGTATACGTGTAACACAATGTATACGTGTAACACAATAGCCGTTGTTGGCGGGAACTCGTGACACAAACAATAATAATGGCCGAAAACTGTGTAGGGAGTGAAAGCCTAACCTAACCTAACCGAGAAAAGGTTTAGGGGGAAGTTCGGCAGTATTGGCCAATATTAGTTCTAGCGTTTCTACGGTAGATCGCAAGGTTTTAACAATTGCAGCCAATACACGGCTCGTCCATGAGCATAGAAACATAGCGGCAATTTCGTGTCGAAACAAGTTCGCCAGCATTATGAATAAGGCCAAGTATCGATTTTTCGTACGTAAAAATATTGTACGATTAAATTCTTTTAGAGGAACAGAGGAGAGCACAGGAACTTCTTTGTTCCACTAAAAGAATTTGATCGTACGATGTATTTCCGTACGATAAAAATCGATGCGTGTGCGCTAGGCCAAATGTCGGTTTGGCGAATGACGCGTGCTACCTAGTTAAACTTCTCGGTCTAGTTGCGTTGATTCAAAGAGGGATATTCGAGTCGTTGCTTTTGGTACGTTTTCTTCAGTTACCCATCTATCGAATAGTGAAAGACTATCACCGGTATGCACCTGGTGGGGATAACTGATCAAGTGATAATTGATCAGTTATCAACCGGGGTTGAAAATTATTAAATTACTAAAATCGCTATTAAAAATAGGGGCTGGTGGTAGAAGGGTGAAAATTTAGGGTTGCGTGTATTTTGTAATGCCACATCAAAAAAATAAAAAGTTCTGTCCAAAATATAAGTAAAAATTTTTGGGGTGGACCACCCTTATCACTTATGGGTATGAAAAAATGATTACGACCGATTCTCAGACGTACCGAATATACATGTAAAATTTCATCGATCGAGCCATAATTGATCAGTTATCGACTGGGGTTGAAAATTATTAAATTACTAAAATCGCTATTTAAAAATAGGGGTTGGTGGTAGAAGGGTGAAAATTTAGGGTTGTGTGTATTTTGTAATGCCATATCATAAAAAAATAAAAAGTTCTGTCCAAAGAATAAGAAAATTTTTTTGCGGTGGACCACCGTTATCACTTACGTGTATGAAAAATAGATTACGACCGATTCTCAGACGTACCGAATACACAAGTAAAATTTCATCAGAATCGATTTAGCCGTTTCGGAGGAGTATGGCAACTAGCACTGTGACAGGAGAATTTTATATATAAGGATGTTACATAACAAATAACAAAAGAAGAAATTATACCCATGATGGTAGGTGGTGGCTTGTGAATGGTTCTGGCGCTACACCTCCACAAACGCTAACCCCTAAGGAGAGTGATGCACCTGTTGCTTAAATACGCGATGATCCACCCATTGCACACCGATTATAACAGTGATAGACAATCAGGCATACAGCACGTCAAACGGTTTTTAGACTAAAATATATATAAAATGATAACACGGAAGCTAGCAACAGATGAAGAAATAGGTGTCTTATATTATGTAAAGTAGCTGCTATACACAGCATTACGTCAATCTGTAATAAAGTAAATGTATAAAAGAGATATCCATTCATAAACTGTTGTGAGAACAGCGATAGCCATTTGTGGACATTTATGGTAAACTCGTAGACCGTATGGCAGCAGAGACGGCGGTTAGGCGACGCCAGAGGTTCCCTTTGGAGACGGCGTGGTCATATCGATATGTGCCATCCAGCAGGATCTGATTGCTGTAACAGTGGCTGGAAGCCACATACGTAGTGGCATGCAAATTGACACGCAGAAATGTACGCAAGCGATTGCATATTGCTCTTAGATCCCCATGCCAGTTAAAATATTGCTTAACCGACGACGTTAATTATCATCGAAGCGGCGTGGAGCACATCGTCACCTCCACGTCGCTCCGATGATAAATAATGGCGTCGGTCGAGCAGTACGTTGAACCTGTATGAGTAGAGGTGTGGAGAACACCATTTCTCTCCCCGGCTCCTCTATATTGCACTTCTTATTCTTAGACCGTTCACTGTTTCTACTTTGCTTTTTTTTTCACAGTTAAGTACACCTGTTTTCATGATTGATCTTTGTTCAGATTTCGACGGGCTGTCCACTGGACCCTCTTTGCACTAAATCCGAGGGGCGTGCGATGGGGAGTCGCCCTTGTGAGCGTTCACCAGCACGTTGAACTCGGCATGCCCAACGTTGACGTTCGAGAGCACGGTCCGTGTGCCGACGGCTGAAGCAACTATCTGTCCAGGCACAGCGCTCGACTCACTTTCAGCCCTGAACGCTGTTCGTGATCTGGTTTTCCGTGTCAAGACTGGCTTCTTACAAATCTCCACTGTAATCTTACTTGTACAAGTCCAGCCTTCTCCGCGTTTCTCTCGATTTGCTTTAGCCCCTTCTACACGACGCCAACGGCCTTGCCGCAGTGGTAACACCGGTTCACATCAGATCACCGAAGTTAAGCGCTATCGGGCTGGGCTAGCACTTGGATGGGTGACCATCCGATCTGTCGAGCGCTGTTGGCAAGCGTCGTGCACTCAGCCAGTGTGAGGCAAACTGATGAGCTACTTGATTGAAAAGTAGCGGCTCCGGTCTCGGAAACTGACATACGGCCGGGAGAGCGGTGTACTGACCACATGCCCCTCCACATCCGCATCCAGTGAAGCCTGTAGGCTGACGATGACACGGCGGCCGGTCGGTACCTTTGGGCCTTCATGGCCTGTTCGGGAGGAGAGTTTCTACACGATAGCCTTTCTTTTCTCAGTCGACTGCACCGGGATCAGAAAAACAAACTCATTGACAGTTAATCGCGGCAGCCGCGGATGTTGTCGGCTCACCTCTACGTGCAAGCGCAATGTGGTCCTTCTACAGACAGCTGTGCAATATGGTCCTTGTACCAGCAGACGTCCAGTTCCATACTGACGAGGAGAACACGGCAAGTCCCATCACCCGATTTCCCAGGACTTCCGCTGAGTGGAAGATGAGTCGAATTAACCGGACGTCTCAGCTTACACTTAGATACTCGATCGTTTCTGAGGAAACGACGGTCAAAGTTTTCGAGGCATTTTCGAGATATTATACGTGCCTTTTACCATGCCACATTCGGAGGAGAAGTGGTGGCAGAGTGGTTAATGCCGCGGCTTCTTAATTTTGCTCTCCGTGTTCTAAACCCGATTGCTGATTTTATTTATTTTATTTTTATTGCTTTTATTTATCTACCCATATTGTAGAAGGGTACTACACGAACATTTCTTATAAAATTAGGAAATACAAGGGCTTTATATTAATTGTAAAATTACGACTAGATTTCATAAATAAATAGCACACATTTATTATTAATATATGTGTGCATGGTATGTTGACGGGTTACAACCTATTTAAACTCTCATATTCTGATATTTCATCCACATATCAACTATGAACTATGGACCCCCCCCCCCCCCCCATGAACTATGGACCTTGCCGTTGGTGGGGAGGCTTGCGTGCCTCAGCGATACAGATAGCCGTACCGTAGGTGCAACCACAACGGAGGGGTATCTGTTGAGAGGCCAGACAAACGTGTGGTTCCTGAAGAGGGGCAGCAGCCTTTTCAGTAGTTGCAAGGGCAACAGTCTGGATGATTGACTGATCTGGCCTTGTAACAATAACCAAAACGGCCTTGCTGTGCTGGTACTGCGAACGGCGGAAAGCAAGGGGAAACTACAGCCGTAATTTTTCCCGAGGACATGCAGCTTTACTGTATGATTAAATGATGATGGCGTCCTCTTGGGTAAAATATTCCGGAGGTAAAATAGTCCCCCATTCGGATCTCCGGGCGGGGACTACTCAAGAGGATGTCGTTATCAGGAGGAAAGAAAACTGGCGTTCTACGGATCGGAGCGTGGAATGTCAGATCCCTTAATCGGGCAGGTAGGTTAGAAAATTTAAAAAGGGAAATGGATAGGTTGAAGTTAGATATAGTGGGAATTAGTGAATTTCGGTGGCAGGAGGAACAAGACTTCTGGTCAGGTGACTACAGGGTTATAAACACAAAATCAAATAGGGGTAATGCAGGAGTAGGTTTAATAATGAATAGGAAAATAGGAATGCGGGTAAGCTACTACAAACAGCATAGTGAACGCATTATTGTGGCCAAGATAGATACGAAGCCCACACCTACTACAGTAGTACAAGTTTATATGCCAACTAGCTCTGCAGATGACGAAGAAATTGAAGAAATGTATGATGAAATAAAAGAAATTATTCAGATTGTGAAGGGAGACGAAAATTTAATAGTCATGGGTGACTGGAATTCGGTAGTAGGAAAAGGCAGAGAGGGAAACGTAGTAGGTGAATATGGATTGGGGGACAGAAATGAAAGAGGAAGCCGCCTGGTAGAATTTTGCACAGAGCACAAGATAATCATAACTAACACTTGGTTTAAGAATCATGAAAGAAGGTTGTATACATGGAAAAACCCTGGAGATACTAAAAGGTATCAGATAGATTATATAATGGTAAGACAGAGATTTAGGAACCAGGTTTTAAATTGTAAGACATTTCCAGGGGCAGATGTGGACTCTGACCACAATCTATTGGTTATGACCTGTAGATTAAAACTGAAGAAACTGCAAAAAGGTGGGAATTTAAGGAGATGGGACCTGGATAAACTAAAAGAACCAGAGGTTGTACAGAGATTCAGGGAGAGCATAAGGGAGCAATTGACAGGAATGGGGGAAATAAATACAGTAGAAGAAGAATGGGTAGCTTTGAGGGATGAAGTAGTGAAGGCAGCAGAGGATCAAGTAGGTAAAAAGACGAGGGCTAGTAGAAATCCTTGGGTAACAGAAGAAATACTGAATTTAATTGATGAAAGGAGAAAATATAAAAATGCAGTAAGTGAAACAGGCAAAAAGGAATACAAACGTCTCAAAAATGAGATCGACAGGAAGTGCAAAATGGCTAAGCAGGGATGGCTAGAGGACAAATGTAAGGATGTAGAGGCCTATCTCGCTAGGGGTAAGATAGATACCGCCTACAGGAAAATTAAAGAGACCTTTGGAGATAAGAGAACGACTTGTATGAATATCAAGAGCTCAGATGGAAACCCAGTTCTAAGCAAAGAAGGGAAAGCAGAAAGGTGGGAGGAGTATATAGTTGGTCTATACAAGGGCGATGTACTTGAGGACAATATTATGGAAATGGAAGAGGATGTAGATGAAGATGAAATGGGAGATATGATACTGCGTGAAGTGTCTGACAGAGCACTGAAAGACCTGAGTCGAAACAAGGCCCCCGGAGTAGACAATATTCCATTGGAACTACTGACGGCCATGGGAGAGCCAGTCCTGACAAAACTCTACCATCTGGTGAGCAAGATGTATGAAACAGGCGAAATACCCTCAGACTTCAAGAAGAATATAATAATTCCAATCCCAAAGAAAGCAGGTGTTGACAGATGTGAAAATTACCGAACTATCAGCTTAATAAGTCACAGCTGCAAAATACTAACACGAATTCTTTACAGACGAATGGAAAAACTAGTAGAAGCAAACCTCGGGGAAGATCAGTTTGGATTCCGTAGAAACACTGGAACACGTGAGGCAATACTGACCTTACGACTTATCTTAGAAGAAAGATTAAGGAAAGACAAACCTACGTTTCTAGCATTTGTAGACTTAGAGAAAGCTTTTGACAATGTTGACTGGAATACTCTCTTTCAAATTCTAAAGGTGGCAGGGGTAAAATACAGGGAGCGAAAGGCTATTTACAATTTGTACAGAAACCAGATGGCAGTTATAAGAGTCGAGGGACATGAAAGGGAAGCAGTGGTTGGGAAGGGAGTAAGACAGGGTTGTAGCCTCTCCCCGATGTTGTTCAATCTGTATATTGAGCAAGCAGTAAAGGAAACAAAAGAAAAATTAGGAGTAGGTATTAAAATTCATGGAGAAGAAATAAAAACTTTGAGGTTCGCCGATGACATTGTAATTCTGTCAGAGACAGCAAAGGACTTGGAAGAGCAATTGAATGGAATGGACAGTGTCTTGAAAGGAGAATATAAGATGAACATCAACAAAAGCAAAACAAGGATAATGGAATGTAGTCTAATTAAGTCGGGTGATGCTGAGGGAATTAGATTAGGAAATGAGGCACTTAAAGTAGTAAAGGAGTTTTGCTATTTGGGGAACAAAATAACTGATGATGGTCGAAGTAGAGAGGATATAAAATGTAGGCTGGCAATGGCAAGGAAAGCGTTTCTAAAGAAGAGAAATTTGTTAACATCCAGTATTGATTTAAGTGTCAGGAAGTCATTTCTGAAAGTATTCGTATGGAGTGTAGCCATGTATGGAAGTGAAACATGGACGATAAATAGTTTGGACAAGAAGAGAATAGAAGCTTTCGAAATGTGGTGCTACAGAAGAATGCTGAAGATTAGATGGGTAGATCACATAACTAATGAGGAAGTATTGAATAGGATTGGGGAGAAGAGAAGTTTGTGGCACAACTTGACCAGAAGAAGGGATCGGTTGGTAGGACGTGTTCTGAGGCATCAAGGGATCACCAATTTAGTATTGGAGGGCAGCGTGGAGGGTAAAAATCGTAGAGGGAGACCAAGAGATGAATACACTAAGCAGATTCAGAAGGATGTAGGTTGCAGTAGGTACTGGGAGATGAAAAAGCTTGCACAGGATAGAGTAGCATGGAGAGCTGCATCAAACCAGTCTCAGGACTGAAGACCACAACAACAACAACAACAACATCAATTCTTATATTAATTCTTATATTTTATTCATATGTTTATTCTTCAGGAAGATTTGGTGTAGTCCTTTGGATGATCCCGATCGTAGCAACTTTCGAAACACAGTATTTCGAACACCACGATCATGGCGCGAAGGCGGGTTTCTCACAGTGGCATTTCTTCGTATGAATCTCACTCAGGACAGAAACATCGTTAACGTTGCTGAAGATTTCGCGCGTTGGAATAATTTCACGACAAAACATGCGTAACGGATCACTTTTCGGGAAACTGGTGCTTCTAGTTCACTAAGAATCAAGATGATAAGTTGAGACATATATCCTCTTATCGTGACCCCTGTTCCACAGAGCGATGAGGATGATGATGATGATGATTTTTTGGGATTCTGTAATCCTCGTGATGATTGATGTCATTGTCTACCCGACCTCCTAATTATTTTCTGGCTTGTATCCGACCTTCAGAGTTTTACTCGGTCGGCTCTTTGGGTGTAAATACATACCGTAGTATTGTACTAGACACTAGTTGTCGTTTGAAAACTTGTTCTGATATTATATTGCCCTTCCTCTCTAGTTCATACCCGATCATTAACGTTTTAATGAATCAGCTCCTGGTCGGAAATACAGCCTGGAAAACAGTACCAAGGCACAGGTTGCCGTTAAACAACGGGGATCTTGTGCTTATATTTAGATGTTAACTGGTTCAATTTCTTGATTGTAATTGTATTTGAGAAAATCTGAACCAGTCTTTGGATGACTTGGTCATTACTGGTGTATTTTTTAACTGGATCTTGTAGTTCTGCCGAGTGAGTTCTCTAGTAATAAGTGCTCATACGTAATATTTTAAAACGTTCCTTCAGAGCGGCCTTCTTAATTGGGAAGCAATTTAACTTTTGACATATTAACAGGCAACTGTCACCAGGGCTTTAGTCAGAACAAGATTGTCAAAAGAGACAGGTTTGGATCCAATCACACCTTGGCTGCTGATTTAAATGAAAAGATTGCCCGCTTTGAAGCAAGCCTTATCATCGTCATAATTGTTTTCTAATTTGTCTAACCTTTAAGCATAGGTGTACATCTCAACCCAGAAACCTTTCAACATACAGTTTCCAAATAAAAAAATTACGTCATCTGTTTGAGTAATTGAAACACTCTTGTCATCAATATTACTTATATGTTTTCATGAAGTGCATTTAATACGATAGACTGTGTCCAGCGCGGTAGTAAACACCGCTGTTTCACCCATAACGGGCGGGCTGCAGGTCTGGGCCCTTGTAATTATTGTCATGTTGTTCTTGTTTTGATTTCTCTTGTAAAAGCTTAATCATTTCATAAATTTGTTAATTGGTAAAGAAAATAAATCTATGATTATATATTGTTAAATAAACAGGTTATGTGAAAAGAAAGTTACATTGGTGGGTCCTTCCTTCCACGTTTTCCTTAATACCAGTAAATATCACATATCAATGAGGTTAACTGAATCTTTCGTCAGTTCTTGTTAAAACAACACCTCTTTATGAAGTTTTTAGAATGCTGTCACACGTGAGTACATGGCACCTCTGTGTGCTTAACAGTGGTGACTCAACATTTGACTCTGTTCACACCCTCCATATACCCTACGCGGCACGGTAATAAAACTAAGCGCAAAATACACTACTGCGCTCTGTGACCATTCCACCTGGCACAGAAAACCGCAACTCCATTCATTTATATACCCGCCAGTGGTGTGTTCAAAGTTGCGCTGACATCCGACCATCTCTTCCGCTGTTTAACTTTTTTTGTCGGACATTGTATATGTCGTGTAGATTTTGTCGTTCCGTTAGTATTTGGCTGCACTGTGCATCATCACGTTCGGTGCTTTATGTTAATGATTTGTCAGAAAAAATAACTAATGGGACAACAGTACTTTTTGCAGATGACACAAATATCCTAATCAAATCATGTGATGAGGAAAGCCTACAAAAAACAGCTTAGGTATAATACAAAATTTAACACAATGGTTCAGAACAAACAAGTTAATAATAAATGATGAAAAAACAGTGACAGTCAATTTTCACAATTCACAGAAACTACATCCTGCAAGACTGATTTTTGAAATTGATGGAAAAACTGTCTCATCTGTGAGCGACACAAAATTTTTAGTTATACATATTCAGTAATACCTAAAATAGGTTCATGAAAATAAAAAGTTAAATACACTTAAGTATGCAGTAAGAATCCTCGCACAAAATACAAGCCGTGTGTCAGTGATCACAATGTACCATAGCAGTATGACAGTATTCAGTCACTGCTGATGTATGGCGTTATCTTTTTGGGGAACTCCATAGGTACAAACAAAACATTTAAGCTACAGAAAAAGATTGTTAGAGTAATAAACCATACTAAGTACAGAGACTCCTGTAGACCAATATTTAAAAATCCCAATATACTGCCTCTTCCTTGCTTATACATGTATGAAATACTAAATTTCAGAAAAGGAATTATTTTAAAAGATGGAAATATCTTCAAGTGTAACTGTGATTACCACCCTCATGATACTAGGCAGAAGCATTATTTGCATGTCAATACAGTAAGTACAAACATTTGTAAGAGAGGAGTGTGTCATACTGGCATAACGCTGTACAATCACATGCCATCCTATTTGAAGCAGATGCAAAATTTACAAAAGTTTAAAGTGAAACTGAAAGAGTACTTGCTTGACCACTGCTTCTATTCTGTTTCCGAGTTTTTAGAGTACCAGAAAAGTATAGTGTAACTGCTCAAATATTCTTAACCAATCTACGATTTTATTTCAGTACATTAATTTTGTCATCAATATTCAACATGTACTGAATAATTTTTAATTATTTATCTTTTCAAAATAACAATCTGTATGGTGTATACAGGGTGTTACAAAAGGTATGGCCAAACTTTCAGGAAACATTCCTCACACACAAAGAAAGAAAATATGTTATGTGGACATGTGTCCGGAAACGCTTACTTTCCATGTTAGAGCCCATTTTATTACTTCCCTTCAAATCACATTAATCATGGAGTGGAAACACACAGCAACAGATCGTACCAGCGTGACTTCAAACACTTTGTTACAGGAAATGTTCAAAATGTCCTCCGTTAGCGAGGATACATGCATCCACCCTCCGTCGCATGGAATCCCTGATGCGCTGATGCAGCCCTGGAGAATGGCGTGTTGTATCACAGCCATCCACAATACGAGCACGAAGAGTCTCTACATTTGGCACCGGGTTTGCGTAGACAAGAGCTTTCAAATGCCCCCATAAATGAAAGTCAAGAGGGTTGAGGTCAGGAGAGCGTGGAGGCCATGGAATTGGTCCGCCTCTACCAGTCCATCGGTCACCGAATCTGTTGTTGAGAAGCATACGAACACTTCGACTGAAATGTGCAGGAGCTCCATCGTGCATGAACCACATGTTGTGTCGTACTTGTAAAGGCACATGTTCTAGCAGCACAGGTAGAGTATCCCGTATGAAATCATGGCGGTGAATCGAGGAAGTAGAGTACACACTGACGAAACTAAAATGAGCTCTAACATGGAAATTAAGCGTTTCCGGACACATGTCCACATAACATCTTTTCTTTATTTGTGTGTGAGGAATGTTTCCTGAAAGTTTGGCCGTACCTTTATGTAACACCCTGTATACTGTAGCAACCTGACTTGTCCTACATCGTTTGTGCAAAATATGTACCTAAACACGATTTACAGGACCAATAAAGAAAGACAAATACAAACGCTGCGGCCCCTAGCAAATAAACGTCAGCCACGAAAGCCACCATGAGAGTACTGTGTTGCGGGTAGCAGACAAACAGGCTGACGTGCAGTTTGGTGTCTGTAGTATTGGCCAAAGCTGACCCGTTGTGTAGGCGCGGGATCGACCAGCAGAGGATGGGAAGCAGGCAGCCAAGGCGGCTCCTTTCTTCCTTCCTTCCTCCTCTCTCCCTCCCTCCCGCGCTTCTGGAGGACAATCGAGCCCCAGCCGGGCAGGCGCGCCAGGAGCATTGTTCGCCACAAAGGCGTGCCCCGCACAAAGCGGCGCGCCTGCCGGAATACAGGCCGGCGCCTTCTAACGTCCAGTGTCTGGTGTCTGAACCACACCGCTCGCTACACGGCTCTGCACCTACTGGGCGGCTACACAGGGAGGCGTTTAGCGCGAGGCCCGCACCTCCCAAACACGCAACCCGATAGTCCCATTATACATGCAACCCCAGCTCCCACTTGTCATCCACAACCACTGCTGGTGAAACGCTTCCTGGAGACTTTCCCACTTATTGTCGTCTTCAGTTACAATTTTCAGATGGCACACCAGTTAGAGTTAACTGTCACAATTAACTCTCCTGTCTTTTTTGCACTCAGCATCAGAATTCCGCAGCTTGCTCGAAACTGACACATTGCCTGTTGACTTCGGTCTTGGGCTCTTCAGCTGACGTTTGTTTGATAATTTTTCTGGCGTTTCGCCAGCACGAGTATCTAGCATTTTCGTAGCTTGCAAGATCCCCTCGCTTCTAAACTGATACTGTTATTACTCAGCTTAGCCGCGAGTCCGTAGAGGGTGGTATATGTGACGTACAGTATAACTGGTCAGCATTTCCACCCGGAATTTGCGGGTGTAAGTCGGACCTTCCTTGATCCTCCTTGGTGGGTCGTGTCGTCGGATTTCCTCCTACCTGTGCGCGGCGCAGCTCTCGTAAATATCGTCCCGTGTTGATTCTTCATTGGCGCATTGGATATCTCTGTCGGTGGAAGCTAATTATCTGAAATTGCTGTCGGTCAACTTTGGGGTATCTATTTACTCTAAATTAACATTCAGAATGCCGTAATATCACTTTTATTCGTATTAGATCAAGAATGAAACACTCATGTCACAAACTACTCGTAACCGAGAGCATGGCTACCATCGAACAAGACAGGAAGAGCTCTTAACGCCGACTGCCGACTGTGACGCGCAGTCCGTATCTCTTACTAGTTTCGTCACAGTTCGTGGATTTCCGATCAAGTTCGTACTTACTAAGATATGCATTTGTTAATCGACGGGTGTGAATTTTAACATGGCAAAATTATGATAAATAGTTTTAAACATCCAGAGGCTACTCCTAGTATTCGTGTTGTCATAAATGACTTTTATTATTAAATATAAATAAACAAAATCGGTGACTTTGGCGCCAAGATGGCGGTACTTGGCTGGTTCAAATGGCTCTGAGCACTTTGGGACTTAACTTCTATGGTCATTACTCCCCTAGAACTTAGAACTACTTAAACCTAACTAACCTAAGGACATCACACACATCCATGCCCCAGGCAGGATTCGAACCTGCGACCGTAGCGGTCGCGCGGTTCCAGACTGTAGCGCCTAGAACCGCTCGGCCACCCTGGCCGGCTGGCGGTACTTCCCTTCATGTATATTTCCCAGGCTGACGCTTGTTGCTACGGTCCAGCGCCGAGCCCCACCCCACTACGCGCGACATATGGTCGCTTAGTCACCTAGAGAGCCAGCGTGGGAAATGCTCTCCGATTCATGGCCGGCTACGGACTACAGCACTTCCTAACTATCGTGAATACATAAATGAGAGACAATATTAAAACTGGTAAAAATGTCTTCCTCACGTAAGAGGCACCTTCCAAGCTTTACTCTCCAGTGCCCTTTAGTGGGCTGAAATCGAGCTCGCGGCCGCAGATTATATCTACCTAGCCAACGTCCGAACGCTTTTCCGCGGGCATTTCCTCTATGGTTCTCCCCTTACCACCTGCAGCGATCGTTCTCCGCAGCACGAGAATGGAGAACCCTTTCACCTTGAGGCTTTTCTCTTTCTTTTGAGACGGTCGGAGTGGCCGTGCGGTTCTAGGCGCTACAGTCTGGAACCGAGCGACCGCTACGGTCGCAGGTTCGAATCCTGCCTCGGGCATGGATGTGTGTGATGTCCTTAGGTTAGTTAGGTTTAATTAGTTCTAAGTTCTCGGGGACTGATGACCTCAGAAGTTAAGTCGTATAGTGCTCAGAGCCATTTGAACCATTTCTTTCTTTTGAAGTTCTTGCCATATTTGTGCCTTTCTGTAGCTTCTTTGAACAAGAAGGTGTGATAGCTCCAGAACTTCCGCGTCAGCCAATTGCGCTATATGGTCGACCTCACACAGTGCGTGCTCTGCCACGACAGATTTCTCTACCTGCCCCAGCCTGCAGTGCCACTTATCTTCGGTTATCCTGGTGTTGATTGATCGTCCAGTCATTGGAACATAGGCTTTTCCACACGTGCATGGTATGGTGTGTATTCGACATTACAGGTAGGTCCATTTCCTCAGGAATGTATCGCATGCCATTTGTACGTGGAAAACTACGTTGGAATGACTGGATGATCAATCAACACCAGGATCACCGAACATAAGCGATATTGCAGGCTGGGGCAGGTAGGGAGAATGGCAGTGGTGGAGCATGTGCTCTGTTAGGCGACCACATATTGAAATTGGCCGACACAGAAGTTCTAGAGCTATTACACCCGCTTCTTCAGGGAAGCTATAGAAATACACAAACATGAGAATGGCTTCAGTGAGAACAAGGAGAGCCTCAAGGTGAACGGATTCTGGATTACCACGATGCAGAGAAGAACTGTTGCAGGTAGCAAGGGGAGAACCATGGACTACGGTAAAGCCCTCGGACGTTGCCTCCTAACGTACATACACTAAAACGCCAAAGAAACTAGTATAGGCAAGCATATTCAAATACATATTCAAATACAGAGATATGTAAACGGGCAGAGGACGGCGCTGCGGTCGGCAACGCCTATACAAGACAACACATGTCTGGCGCAGTTGTTAGATCGGTTACTGCTGGTACAATGGCAGGTTATCAAGATTTTTAAGTACGTTTGAACGTGCTGTTATAGTAGGCGCACGAGCGATGGGACACAGCATCTCCAAGATAACAATGAAGTAGGGATTTTCCCGAACGACCATTTCACGAGTGTATCGTGAATATCATGAATCCAGAAAAATATCAAATCTCAGAGATCGCTGCGACCGGAAAAAGATCCTGCAAGAACGGGACCATTCAGCAAATTGCTGTAGATTTCAGTGCTGGGCCATAACAAGTGTCAGTGTGCGATCCATTCAACGAAACGTCATGGATAGGGGCTTTCGCAGCCAAAGGCACACTTGTGTACCCTTGGTGACTGCACGATACAAAGCCTTACGCCTCGCCTGCGCCCGTCAACACCGACATTAGACTGACGGTGGTCGGACGAGTCTCGTTTCAAATTGTATCTAGCGGATCGACGTGCACGAGTATGGAGACCATGAATCAATGGACCCTGCATGTCAGTAGGGGACAGTTCAAGCTGGTGGAGGCTCAGTAATTGTGTGGGACGTGTGCAGTTGGAGTGATATCGTATCTCTGATATGTCTAGATACGAATCTGACGGGTGACACGTGCGTAAGCATCCTGTCTGATCACCTGCATCCATTCATGTCAATTGTGCATTCCGACGGACTTGAACAATTCCAGCAGGAGGAGGCGACACCCCACATGTCCAGAACTACTGTACAGTGGCTCCAGGAACACTCTTCTAAGTTTAAGCACTTCCACTGGCCACCAAACACGCCCCCCCCCCCCCCATCCCCCAGACATGAACATTATTGAGCATATCTGGGATGCCTTGCAAAGTGCTGTTCAGAAAAGATCTCCACCCCCTCGTACTCTTACGGATTTATGGGCAGTCCGGCAGGATTAATGGTGTCAGTTCCCTCCAGCGCCACTTCAGACGTTGGTCGAGTCCACGCCACGTCGTGTTGTGACACTACATGGTATTAGGCAGGTGTATCAGTTGCTTTGGCTTTTCAGTGTATAATCTGCAGTCCACTGCCACCAATGGATGGTGGCGAAATGTCAGAAAAACCATCAGACAAACGTCGACCGAAGAACCCGAGGAAGAAGGCAGCAGCCAATTTGTCAAAAACCTTAACGATTCTGATCGAGACTGCCCTGTCGTCATCTGCGACGACAGCCGCAAGAGTTAATGTGGGAGAAATCGAAACTAGGAGCGCCAATTGGAAAGCTACTTTCGTCCGAGCGTCGGAACTACCTTGAGGTCCACCCGCGGCGGCAGAGAGAAAGCCTCAGCGTTCCTGGCGGTGTACGCCGTGCGGCATGAGCCACATGGCGTTCTGCTCCGAGGATTTATTGGCGGACCCGGCTTTATTCTCTGAAGTTGTGCACACGTAAAATTAGTCCCATTAAGGACCGCTAGCCTCGCTCTGATTCGCGAGACAGGTTTAAACTTCTCACTACTCCAACGTCAAAAATCTTCTGTGCTTGGTGTCCTCATCTTGTAAGTACACTCTAGGACAAAAAAAAAAAAAAACGTATCACGAAGGAATTATCAGAATGGGAGTGAAATCAGTAGCTGTGATGTACATGTATAGACAAACAAATGCTGACAGTTTCAGAAAAAATGGATGATTTATGCAAGAGAAAGAGCTTCATAGATTCAGCAAGTCAATAACGCCTTGGTCCACCTCTGGCCCGTAGACAAGCAGTTATTTGCCTTGGTATGGTTTGAGGAAGTTGTTAGATGACCTCCTCAGGCACATCGTGCCAAATTCCGTCCAATTGCCCATTAGATCATCAAAATCTCGAGCTGGTTGGAGTGCCCTGACTGCAATCCTCTAAAAGTTCTTAATTCGGAGGAGATCCGGAGTTCTTGCTGGCTGAAGTACGGTTTGACAAGTACGAAGATAAGCGGAAGAAAATCTCTCCGTGTGCAAATGGGCATTATCTTGCTGAAATGTAAGCCCAGGATGGTTTGCCATGAAGGGCAGCAAAACGGTACATAGAAGAGTGCCGACGTGCCGCTGTGTTGTAAGTATACCACAGATGACAACCATAGGGGACATACTATGAAGTGAAATGACACCTCAGACCATCACTCCTTGATGTCGGGCTGTATGTCAGGTGACAGTCTGGTTGGCACCTCACCACTCTCTGGAGTGCCTCGAGACAGATATTCAGCCTGCAATCTCATTGACTGGAGTGGAATTATCTTCAGTGGTATGTCCCACTTCAATTTGAGCGCCGATTCCCAGTAAAAATGTGTCTGCAGACATCCTGGACAGTCCTGGTATTACAGGTCAGCAGGGTAATGCTCGCCCGCACAAGGCGACAGTTCCTATTCCTTTCTTCGTGCTTGCCAAACCCTACCTTGGCCACCAAGATCGCCAGATCTCTCCCAAACTGAGATCATTTGGAGCATTATGGGCAATGACCTCCAGCCACCTCGGTGTTTTGACGGACTAATAAGCTATTTCAGAAATTGGCACAACGTCTCTCAGGAGCACATCCAATAACTCTGCCAAACAATATCAAGCCGAATAACTGCTTACATAAGGACTAGAAATGGATCAACGCATTGCTGACTTGTTCAACTGGTGAAGCTGCTTCTCTTGAATAAATCATCCAATTTTTCTGAAATTGCAGTCATTTATTTATCTATTCGTGTATATCGCACATGCCAATTTTCGTCCCATTCGGATAGCTCGTTCTTCTAGCTGTGCCCTTTTTTTTTGCCTTCTTGCAGTGTACTTGTTAAGAGACGTCTTGCTGAGCACCATGAGCTACATTTAAAATATTTTATGACCTGACCGCTATTTCCTCAGACAGTCCATCGTCAGTGGCATGTGATACAAAGGACAAACAATCAAATTTATACATATCGCTATCTAAGACTTAATAACATTTGTACAGCGTACAAACTAAAGGTTACTTACGTATTATGCTCAGCCATATGAAACAACGTCCGTGTTAGTCATAAAATCCCCACAATTTTAGTATTGGTGTGGATACAAAAAACATAAAACACCGCAAATATTTAAAATTTAACTAAAATCAAGTCTATGTGATCATTGTATCGATATCGATACGTATACATTTGTTTGTCTTCTGTGTCAGGTGCCATCGGCTATGGGCTACGTGCTCGAACACTGGTGTCGCTTCTAGATATTTTAAATGCATCTGACGGTAGACAGCAAAATGTCTTTTAACATATGTCAATAATTAAAAGCCATGTAGCTACCACCGATTACCTTAAAATGGGAATCGATGCTAACGTTACACCTCTGCGAGGAATTTTTGAAAGTTATGACAGTGAGATAACCTAATGGAAACAGTACAATAAATCTAGGATTCGATTC
Organism: Schistocerca piceifrons; assembly: GCF_021461385.2. NCBI lineage: Eukaryota > Metazoa > Arthropoda > Insecta > Orthoptera > Acrididae > Schistocerca > Schistocerca piceifrons. The sequence goes on along the minus strand of NC_060140.1, from coordinate 853,300,650 downwards.
CGAAACACTCCAGCAAAGTATATCCAACAGAAAACGGTGGGTCAGGAACAGACGTTGTCTCAGCACACAAGCAAGTTGTAACATTACATATTAAAAATGGTCGCCAGCCTAATTAGTCATTCTTGTGTCAAGCAAAATGATAAAGCAGAAGGCAGTGCTAAGGCTAACCTAACCTTCCTTGACACACACGCTAAACCTTTCCCTTGCATCTGTTGCTATTACAAACGATAACGCAACCTTGCAGATAAATGTGCTACTAACAAACATATGGCCAATGAGATAGTAACCAGTAACACATGCCTCTCAGCAACGCGTATCCTAAATGAGCTAGGTGTAACAGTTTATAAAACCAATTACCGACACACATGAAACCAGTAGCAATACTGAACAGGGAAAAGCTTGAAATGATTCTGAATTTAAATCAGGGGGCTGCTAATGATCATACTCTATAACTTCATTGCTTAGTACAGAGTTCTATGCCTGTGCATTAACCAACTTCATTAGAAAAGGTAACATAGTAAATAGTTCTTTCTTAAACTCGGTTTGAGTCAACCAAACAGAATGCAAATTTAACTACACTGGCTCTGAGGGAGGCTTTGCATTGCTTCATTAACTAACTAGCCTAGTACATGAGGGCCTTTAAACTTTCATGGTTTGAAGAACCATGTCTATTAACAAAACTACGCCAGTATGTATGAGAAATGGTAAGTATTCTTATAATTAATTATTAAGTAAGTAAAGCACAACAAGCTATAACTTTTTAAATAACAAATCTGCTTTGATAAGCAGTCTTTTGACCTACACAAAAATATATTTGGCTGTTCAAATGACAACACAACATTGAATTCAAGTTCAACCACTTTATCATAATAAATTAGGACACTCGGAATTAAATTCACTAGGATAGGATTCCTGTCCAGGTTTGTGATTTGGGATAATCACGGATGTAAGATAGAGTTTTTAGCAACACGACGATTATTATTAAAATCTACCAAATTTCACAAATACCTGGTCCATTTACAGAATGCCAAATACAAGCAATTTAGTGGGAGGCTGGTGGCGTAATTTGCAGTGGCTGTTAACGTGGCAGGGATGCAACTAAAGCAATACTGTTGGTCTCGCCCTGTTACATAACTTCTTGGCGTCGAAATTACATTTATAGGGCCAAAAACCATGCCACGATAATGGTATCACCAAAATACTGCTCTTAAGCTCTTCTGGCCTCGAAACTCCAGAAATATGAGCCATAATGGTCCGCTACTGTTAGCGAGGTGTTAACACAGCACTGCTCAACCCAGACTCCTTACCCGTCACAAAGGACAAGTTGCCACTTGTGCGCCAACCACAGCTTTTCCAGTCTGCTAGGCTATTTCCGTAGCTCCGGGGCTTCCCCACATCTTTTACATTCAACCCTATGTTCACTAACTATGGACCAAGTCATTTACAGTACATTATAAAACAATCATTTCAGTAATTAATTAAAATCACAAACATAATTTAAATAACATCGTTCAAAGGTTTAACATAACTGAAACATGCACACATAGTCAAAAAATTTCCATAACAGATGGGAACATTATACATAACCAATACTACAAATTGACACTGAAATATCGATAGAGAAATAAAATAGGTCAAAAATAGGTGTTACAATCTAACTCCTTGCAAGAAAAGATTCGTAGTACACCACTTCCAACTCGCCACCCGCAACTCTCACCATTAAACACCGTAACAAGAAAAGGAAATAAGGGAAGAATGGGTTGCGCTGTGTGACGTAAGGCGAGAATGCTTTGTGAACGTGTTTACTTTGGACCACGGCTGCACATAGCGGAATTGCGGCAACCGTGACTGAGACCAGTATTCGTCGTTGCGGTGGTTACTGTTTGAAAGAGGCTGGACTCTCAACTGCTGGAAGGATGGTGCCTTAGCTCTCACTGCAAGAAATTAACTGTGAGCAGCTTTCTTGGCGAACATCAAGTGTTTGTGTGGACAAATCACCAACCTGGTTTCTTAGAGCCGAATTGTGGGGTAATGAATAGATTGTTAGCTGTAGTGATCGCTTCGTCTTATTACAATCGTCAGTAGATGTTATTCATCGTTCTATTCAGGATTAATCTGCAATTGGCCGAAAATTTAGTTGACGTGGTGTGTGATTAGGTTGTTCGCTCGAGTTACGCGATCTACCTTCTCTTGAGTGAATTTTTGCATTCATTCATTCATTAAGTTGTCTATCGCCAACTATTATGTGTTATTTGATATGCGGATATTCCAGGTCGTCACTAAGTTCATTTCTGTCGTGTAAAGAAAAGTGTAATTAAATGCGGTTCTTGATTGGTAACACGCAACAGACAATGATGTATGGCCATTACAAGTATAAGTTTTAAAATTCATGTCTTCAAGGTTGATCGGTGAGCTTGAACGTGGCACATATCACACAAACGCTGCATTCTAAGATTGGTTTACCCTACAGGTTAAAACGTGGCTGTTCCTGCTGTCAGTCAATTGTTATATTTATTACCTGAAATCAGTTCTATGTTCTGTGTGTCTATTATCACCCCTTGTTTATCCGTTTCCGTCTAGTTGTTAATAAGTTCCGTGAGTAAGAGTTATTTTATTTGATGATGGTCCCGTGCTGTTGATGGCGGCCACTGATGATTCAAATTGGAATGTATTTACTGAACTGTCTTTCATTATCCTGAGTTAGTCTTATTTTTATCTTCAGGTCACCAACTATAAGTGTCATTTTCTTCTTCTGCTGCTTTATGAAGTTTCTGTAGATATTAGCGTGTGTGACAGTTAGTTTTGGTGCCACAATTCTAGTTTGTGTATTCCTTGAGGCTTGGAGGTTTTCTCACGAAAAAAGTCTTTTTAAAGGCCGAGAAATAGGGTGCAACCGTCAGGATTAATGCCACTGTTTACCTATTAATTGAAGACATAAAGTCTGTAAATGAGTCCGCAATCATTTTTGGCACTTTATTTTCATAAGTCCGTCTTGATCACACAGATCTCGATGGCGACATGTCATAGTATCCTTGTTTTCCTGTGGTGGGGCTTACGGAGGAAGGCCCAGTCTCCTAGTCGTCGGCGGCCGGCGCACGCCAATCCGCTACTCAAACTAGTAGGTCTCTGAGTAGCGTTGAGTAGCGCAGAGCACCCCAGCGATTGACGTGCGCCGGCCGCCAACGACGAGGAGACAAGGCCCTCCTCCATAAGCTCCACCACAGGAAAACAGGATACTACGACATGTCGCCATCGAGACCACACGCTGGATATAACACCGACTATCGATTTTTTTACTTCTAACGTATAGTTACTACTTTATTAATTGTACTACAATTATGTTTTTGGTAACTTATCTGTCAGGCTGGAAGATTTTTTAGATATTTTATTTTATTGTTACACCTTTTATACTAGCTTATACAGGTTGTGTTTTACCTAGTCAGGCAAGTGACTATATTATATTATATATTGAATGTATGTTGTATGTTAACCGGGGACCTAGAAACGACGGAGAGGCTCCGTCCCCGCCGCAGCCGCAGTGGTCCACAACCCCACGACTACCGTAGTCCACTTCACCCCTCCGCCGCCCCACACCGAACCCAGGGTTATTGTGCGGTTCGGCCCCCGGTGGAGCCCCCAGAGAACGTCTCACACCAGACGAGCGTGACCCCTATGTTTGCGTGGTAGAGTAATGGTGATGGACGCGTACGTGGAGAACTTGTTAGCGCAGCAATTGCCGACATAGTGTAGCTGAGGCGGAATAAGGGAAACCAGCCCGCATTCGCCGAGGCAGATGGAAAACCGCCTAAAAACCATCCACAGACTGCCCGGGTCACCGGACCTCGACACAAATCCGACGGGCGGATTCGTGCCGGGGACCAGGCGCTTCTTCCCGATCCGGAAACTCTATTATATTACCATTTGTACTTTTTATGGTATTTTAAATATGAATCCAATTTCACATCAGTTAGGTTTTATTGTCAGACGCTCGTTTTGCTACGGGAAGTAATTTAAAAAAACTAACTAATGACTGTGCATGCTGCAATTTAATCATCACAGTGGCGTCACTCGTTTAATATGTACTGTAGCTAAAGCGCCATCTGCTGGCATTAGTCTCTTGTATAAATACCAGACGCGACCTGAGTATTACCAGCACGTACCATGTACTCACATTGTTAACTTGACGATGATTTACATCCGAATATTTTAATCGTATGTATTGCTGCTATACGTGGCTATAAGCATTTCATAATTTTGTATTTTATGTTTCACTACGACTTGTTAGATTTAGCGTTAACTTATTGAACCTGTCGCTTACACAATATTTATCTTTGTAACAGATCTGAGGATGGCAGTATGCCGAAACCGGTAATAAAGTGTAAGAAATCTGTGTGATCAAGACGGACTGAAAATGAAGTAAAAAAAAATCCTCTGTTTGCTTTATTTCAATTTCACTGTTTATTTTAAAAGACTCATTCCATCGTTTGCAATTTTTACCTATTTTTTAAACTTTTGTATGGTCAGTCATCTATAGAGTCATTCCACTATTAATGTCTGGTTTAAAATTAGATGTGGTGGACTATTTTAAAAAATTTACTTTTATTCATTTCAAAATTCTATGTGATCAGTTAAGAAAGGTCCGTTTTTTTATTTTTTTTAATGGGATGCTGGCCGTTGTGGTAATTACTTCCCTAAATTTATTCATGTGTTCTAATAATTGCTTGAAATTGCCTGTGTGTTGGGCAGTTGACAGTTGAATCAAATTCTGAATTGATTCAAACCGTTGTGTACGTCTTGTAAAGTCTATATTGTCAAGGTTTTGGCCGATTAAAAAAGCCTCTTGCAATGTTGACAGAACAATTGGGGAACATATGTGTAAGTTTACGCTAAAGCTACATCGGTGTGTGAATCTGGTACTCTATAGAAGAACCCAGTTGTGTGATACTGTCTTGACCAAACCATTTCACATGCAGTTTCAAATTTCTGTGTTGGTGGATTTCAGTGTCTAGTCTACTGCGATTACTACATTACCTCCACTTCACATTAGCCTATGCCTTCCACATAAGTACAGATTTACCCAAAAAGTCTCATCTTTCTCAGTTTCTGGTTTAGACAGCTTTTTGTACTTAGTATTGTGTGGCATCCATTGTCTCTTAGAAGCTCGTCAAACTATGGAATTTTGTTGCACATGCTTCTGATTTTCAGTAGTTTTATCTTGAGTGGATCCACTGCCTCAACGTAATTTCTGAATGCTAAAACCATTTTTATGTCCACCGTACGCTGTTAGAAACTTCTGTACGAATGTACTTTATCAGTTGACATACTAGATCAACGGCCAGTTGCGGTCTGTCACCATTTCCACATTCAGCTGCATCAATGAAATGTATAAAAAACTATTTATTTTCACGTATACGTACGTCAGAAATATGTTGGGAGGGCGTATTTCTTTGGGTTTTACATTAACACTTCGGGGTCTTGTACAGCTGTCGTTATCTGGATTGATTGGAGAGTCACCCTGTGTAAAAGAAACTATGTGTGCACCTCAAACTCACTCAGCTGCCTGTATAACAGCCTCTGGTGTGTAGTGCACCAATGAACTTCTTAGGAGGATACTATAGTTCTCAACCCTAAGGCACAAGTTCACAAAATCGACCGCAGTTTAGTTTGTTACAGAACCCTTAAAGTCTTTAGTTTACGCCTTCTATTCGACTCGGAACGAGGGAACCAAGATTAATTCTTTGTAGAATGCCATGGTCTTCGTTGAAACGTCATGAACAAGACCGGTGTTCGTCACGTTCTCTCCACATCGCTGGAATTTTCCAAGTAGAATTTTGGAGCCCAGATGATAGATATTGTTTGCTCCAACGTATACCACAACCTGCAGCTGGTTGCAGCCTGGTTCCTCAATGGCTGCCAGAACCGTATTTTCAACATACTAAATAAGGGCCACACACATGCACACTGAGATCACAAGTTGGTCCTTCCCACCTGTTCCTGCCATTCCTCTAAGGGCTACAATTATTCGCGTACTTGTGAACAGGTGGCGAGGAACCGACTCCTAACCAGACACGAAACACTACAGATGAAGTGTATCGCAATGACTAAGTCTCAGCTCCAATGGGAGACGGCAACTCAAACGTGCTGGTAAGAAGTAGGGATGTGCAGTAGTATGCTGAGGTTTCCCTAGTCCCTGGGAGTATGGATGTAGTACCAGAGTTGTCCGTGCGCTATGTCTCCAGGTGCTCCTGGGGCTACCCCTGACTCGTCACTTACAGTCAAGTCGGTGAACAGTTAATGTCTCGTGTACTTCCTGAAGAGGAGACATTATCCACGGAAGAGTATGTTATTGAGGCACAGTTTGTTATCTTTGGCACATGATTTCGGTGATTCGTCCAGTATACCCACTGGTTAACAGATTCCAGTCGCTGGACAGCCGTCAGGGCTATTTCCAGCTGTATGCTAAATGATACCAGTAACAGAGATGTGATGTTCAGAATCAACGAAGGTTACCTACACCGTGTGACTTGGGGTGCGATGTCTGCCGCGGGGAAGAATTCTGTTCTGCGCATTCGAATGTTCACTACACTGCATCACTAGCCAGAAATTGATAACCAGCTGCTTGGCAGAGCGTTCACAGAACCACTTTGAGACTCTTTCTCGAGCGTTCCACTCTCGAAATGGGCGTGGGAAAAATGAACATCTAAATCTTTCCGTGCGAGCTGATTTCTCTAATATTCCCCTATCTAGGTTGGGGATCAAAGAAATATTATCGCACTCGGAGGTCAAAGGTGACGACTGAAATTTCGTGAAAATATCTCGCAGTAACGTTAAACGTCTTTGTTTTAATGACCGCCACCCTAGCTCGCATATAATATCCATGACGCTCTCTCTCCTATTTCGCAACAATACAAAACGAGATTCTCTTCTTTGGAACTGTTCCAGTGTTCTCCTTCAGTTCTACCTGGTAGGGATCCCATACCCCGCATAAACACTCCAGAAGAGGACGGACAAACGTTATGTAGGCAGCTTTTTTAGCAGAATTGTTGCATTTTCTGTGTGTTCTGCCAATGAAATGCGGTCTCTAATTCACCTTCGCTCGACATTTTCTACATCGTGGTTTCGGTTTAAACTGTTCGTAATTGTAATCTTTAGGTATTTCATTGAACCAACAACCTTTAATTTTGTATTATATATCGCGTAACCGAAATGTAACGGATCCTTTTTAGTACTGGCGTGGAGAACTTCACACTTTTTTTGTTATTCACGGTCAATTTCCACCTTTCGCACCATATAGGTATTTTGTCTAAATGGGTTTGTAATTCGTATCAATCGTTTGACGACGTTACTAGACGGTAAACGACAGCATCATCTGCTACAATCGAAGATGGCCGTTCGCATTGTCTCCTAAATTCTTAATATAGATTACAATTAATAGAGGGCCTATAATACTTCCTTGCGAAACGCCAGATGTTCTGTTTCACTACATGACTTTTCGACAGGAAATCGCTTTGGAGATACTTCCACCGTACGGTGACCAGCACGGATCACCTCTGCTTCCACCGACTTTGGAAGGGCTGTACCTAAATTCACGGGCGAGAGAAGGCGGCGGTAGATATCCACTCAAAAGCCGTGATTTCACTGCGGCGTCCACTTACAAATAAAGTACAACAGCTCGCTAGGCTAAAACAAGATAAAAATTACTTTAAAACACAGAGAAGTTCCTGTCCTACCACCCATTAAGATCATTTATCTGCAGAACCCTGCGTTTGCGTACAGTTGATCTTTCAATGTTAACAAATCTGAACACTATAGTACCACAACATGAATTGGTGACAGCTCGAAGACAGCCGGCAGTTATCCCGTGAAAGCCTGCCTGTAAAGCTCCCTATACATTGATGCCGTAAAAAACGGAAAAACAATATTAGACTGATTGTAGCACTTGCAAAAGCACTTGTTCTTCCCTCGCTCCATACGCAATAGTTGCGGGAAGAAACCCAAGCATGTTCTGCTGTAGTGAGTACCCTCTGCCATGCACCTCACTGTTGTTTTGAAGAGTAGGTATGTACATGTAGGCAGGAAGTAATCTGCCAAGAATCATCAAAACAGCATGTTAATATAATCTTCATGTTTTAATATTGGACAACATCTCACCTCGGTCTCGTAGGTCGTAAAGAGATCGGTCTTATAGTTTTTTAATGCTCAAAATACTTCTGCATTGTCAGCTCTACCTCTATATTTTTCATAATATAACTGGTGATCGAAGTCAAAAATATTTTGGTTAGTCAACTATATTTGTCGAAGTAAAAAAATGTTGTATCGTTTAGCAACAAAAAATGTTCAAAAGAACGTAAACACATTTCGTTTCACAGCATACAGCACCAATAAGTCTTTTGTCACTGCCATAATACGCTCCACAACTACCGGAAGACGAAATCAGAATTTCGGAAATCGTTTTTCAATGTCTCGTTTACATGTCAGGCCTTATCAGGTATCGGTTTAAAAAAAAAAAAATGGTTCAAATGGCTCTGAGCACTATGGAACTTAACATCTGAGGCCATCAATCCCCTAAAACTTAGAACTACTTAAACCTAACTAACCTAAGGACATCACACACATCCATGCCCGAGGCAGGATTCGAACCTGCGACTGTAGCGGTCGCGCGGTTCCAGACTGAAGCGCCTAGAGCCGCTAGGCCACACGGGCCGGCTCGGTTTTCCGAGTGTCGGTTATTATAGAAGAATGCTGTCTGTAAATCAACCGTCCGATTCCGTCTCCTCGAAGAAGCGAAGTTTCAGTAATTGGTACTATTCTTAAGAAAGAAAATATGCGGTTTTCTTACGGATGTCAGTGATCTCCTAAGGAGAGGTAAGAGGAGACTGAACAAGAATAGATGTTCAACAATCTTATCCACGCCATGCCAGTGCGTTTGAAACTGTCTTATTAATCTACCTAAATCCCGCGCTCTGTGGAAAAAAGTGCGAAGTGCTCACTGTAATCCAGCGTTTTGGAGACTTAGAATGGCAATAAAACTCCAGAATGAGTAAAGAGACATTCGTATTCCCCCGCCCACAATTAATGAATGCTTTGTCATCACAATATCCTTTTAAGCAAATTAGAATATTACACTCTAACAGGAAATGCCGGAAAATGATTCCAATCCTATATCTGTGACAGGACCAAAGATACATGTATTAAAGTGTGAGGCATCATCCAACTGAGAACTAGTGTGTGTGTGTGTGTGTGTGGTTTGAGGTTTTCGGGCGCTAAACAGCGTGGTCATCAGCGCCCAAACGCATAGAAACGGGAACACATGCGGAGAAGGGACGAAGACGGACAGCGAACAAGGAGAACGGTTAAAAGGTACTGGCCTGACGCAGTTACAAATCCTCACATACAGAGGCAAGACAAGAGGAGAAGAAACGCACTAAAAAAGGAAAGGAAACACAAGGAAAAGAGAACAGAAATCGAAGTGAAACAAGTACGTAATCGTGACTGGCGGACCTCTTACCTAAAGCCTGAGTGAACCAGTCACCCAGCAGCACATTAAAATCCTCTCCCTAAAATCCGAGGCAACAAATTGGACAGGACACAAAACCGTAAGACCTTAACCACAGTCGTTGCGTCGTCTTGCAAAATAGAGGGCAAATCCGGTGGCAAGGAAACCACCGCCCTCTGGTCAGAGAATAAAGGACAGTCAAGTAAAATGTGGCGGACAGTTATCTGGACGCCACAAGCACTACAGATTGGGGGGTCCTCCCGCCGGAGTAAAAAACCGTGCGTTAAGGGACTGTGCCCGATGCGGAGGCGGGTGAGGAGAACCTCATCCCGCCTGCATGACTGGTAGGATGTACGCCATGGCCGCGTGGTGGCCTTGACCAGACGCAGCTTATTTTCACCGACTGCCAGCCACTCCTCTTCCCACTGACGCATAACACGAAAACGCAAAAGGGAGGTAACAGCATGGAGGGGGACGGCACATTCAACAACGTGAGGGAGGGAACATGCATCTTTGGCAGCCACATCCGCCAGTTCGTTTCCCCTAATACCCACGTGCCCCGGCACCCAGCAGAAAGAAACCTCCTTCCCCTGCCGTTGCAGGTGGAGTAGGGCATCATGGATGTTCTGGACGACCGTATCCGCTGGGTACAAGTGTTGCATGGTCTGAAGGGCACTCAGAGAGTCAGAACAGATGAGAAACTTAAGACTGGGAACACATCTCATCTGCTCCAATGCCCGCAAGATCGCAAACAATTCGGCATCAAAGATGGTAAACGCTGCAGGAAGCCGTAATTTGATGACTCGATCAGGGAAAACCACAGCACAACCTACAGAGTCCCCCTGTTTAGAGCCATCCGTAAATACTGGTACATGGTCAGGATGCTGGTTTAAAATATCGTAAAATAAGGAGGTAAAAACAAACGCAGGAGTGCAGCTCCTCTGGTACTCTGACAAGTCTAAAAGGACGCTGGGCCTCTGGAGCAACCAGGGAGGCAGGCGGGTAAAACCCTGGAGTTGGGGTGCCACACGCTCCACACCAAGGGACTCAAGCAAATGCTTGGCACGAATCCCAAATGGTCTCGTTGCCCTTGGACGACTGGAAAAGAGACGTTCCATAGGGGGTCGGGCAACAGTAGGGTATGCAGGGGAGGGAGGACAGGCAAGGAATTGACACACTCGTCGCACCATGAGGAGTTTCCGCCGGATGGCGAGCGGCGGTTCCCCTGCCTCAGCACACAGGCTGGGGATGGGACTGGTACGGAATGCACCAGTGGCCAGCCTGATACCCTCATGGTGTACTGCGTCAAGAATCTTCAGATACGAAGGCCTCGCTGACCCATACACAGTGCATCCATAGTCAAGACGCGACCGGACGAAAGCCCTATAAAACTGCAGCAGACGCGCCCGATCTGCTCCCCAGGATCGATGGCTCAAACACTTCAAAATATTCAGCGCCTTCAGGGCCCGCACCTTGAGGTCTTTAAGGTGCGGCAACCACGACAACTTGGAATCAAAAGTGAGGCCCAGGAACCTCACACTGTCTCTAAAAGGAAGAATGGTGCCCCTCAGACGCAATTCAGGGGAGGTAAAAGCACGTCGAGAACGATTAAAATGGACACACACACATTTGGCTGCAGAAAAGGTAAAACCCGTCTTTGCAGTCCATGCCTCTAATCGCTTTATCGTAAGCTGCAGCTGCCGACTAGCAGTGACAAGACTGGAGGAAGAACAGAAAACAGCAAAATCGTCCACAAACAAGGAGCACTGGGCAGGACTCCGGATTGTGGACGTGATACTGTTAATGGCGACGGCAAAGAGGGTGACACTTAAAACGCTTCCCTGAGGAACACCATTCTCCTGCACGTACAAACCAGATAGCACATTACCAACCCGATATCGAAAGAGGTGGCGGGAAAGAAAGGACCGAATGAAGATGGGGAGATGGCCACGAAAGCCCCACTGATGGAGTTGATTGAGGATAAGGCGGCGCCAAGTAGTGTCATACGCCTTATTAATGTCAAAGAATACACCTAGACAATGCTGGTTACGTAAGAAGGCCTGCTGGATGACCGCCTCAAGCAGGGTCAAGTTGTCTATAGTTGAACGACATCTCCGAAAGCCACACTGAGAACGGCTAAGGAGCTGCCTGGTCTCGAGCAGCCAAACCAGGCGACGGTTGACCATGCGTTCCAATGTCTTCCCGACACAGCTCGTCAAAGCAATACTCCGATAACTACTGGGATGCATTCGGTCCTTTCCCGGTTTGAGGAGGGGAACCAAAATCGCCTCCCTCCACGAGTCAGGGAATGTGCCGGATGACCATATCATATTAAAACAATTCAGGAGTACTTCCTTGGATGGCAGCAACAAGTGCTGCAGCATGCTGTACAGGATTTGATCAGCACCTGGCGCAGTATCATGAGCCACAGACAGCGCCGAATCCAGTTCCCACATTGTGAAGGGGCAGTTGTAGGGTTCAGAATTTGGAGACCGGAAGTCCAAGTGATCCCTCTCGATAGCAGTGCGGTAGCGGCAGAAATCTGGATCACAGTTCATAGTGGCAGTAGATTCGGCAAAATACGTGGCCAGTGTCTGGGCAATGTCTCTCGGCGCCGTGAGTAGACTACCCTGATGCAGCAATGCCGTGACAGGTAGTTGGCTGCGTTTCCCGGAGATCCTCCTGATGGCTTCCCACACTTTTGTAGAACTAGTGGAGCGGGAGATGGAGTTCAAGAACGATTGCCATGACCGTCGTTTGCTCTCTTTAATCACTCGCCGCGCCTTGGCCCTTGCCACCCGAAAGGCCGCAAGATTGTCAGCTGAGGGACGGCACTTGAAGCGGCGCAGAGCTGCACGGCGGGCTCGGATGGCTGAGCGGCACTCAGTGGTCCACCAAGGGACAAGGCGCCTCTTGGGATGACTTGAGGACCGTGGGATCGACAATTCAGCAGCATGGGAGATCACGGCTGTAACATGGTCGACCCATTCGTGGACGCTGGCACGGTGTTCCAAAACAGCTAAATCGCTGAAAAGTGTCCAGTCAGCTCTGCAGAGGTTCCACCTGGGTGGCACTGGTAATGCTACAGTCTCATCCAGGAGGCGAATCCAAAGGGGGAAGTGGTCACTAGAATGGAGGTCAGCGGCAACCTCCCACAGAGCAGAATCCGCGAGTGCTGGAGAGCAAAAGGAAAGGTCAATAGCTGACGACGACCCAGAAGCAGTACAGAAATGAGTGGGAGCACCAGAGTTGAGGATGCACAGTTCTTCGGATACCATGAGGCTTTCCAGAATGCGACCCCTGGGGCAAGTAGTCGTAGAGCCCCATAAGACATTATGAGCATTGAAGTCCCCCAGAAGGAGAAATGGGCGGGGGAGTTGGGTAATAAGGTCTGTGAGAGCCTCAGTGTCTATGGCGTCCTGAGGCGGTAAGTAAACGGAACAGATAGTGAGCCTCTGCCCCACAAGAAGGTCAACTGCAACTGCTTGCAAGTTCGTAACGAGAGGGAGCTCAGATGAGTGGTGCATGTCATGGACTAAAACCGCAACACCACCCTTTGCCCTTTCCCCCATCAGATCATCTTTTCGATACACGGTATAGCCCCGTAAAGAAGGAGCATCAGTGGCCCGGAAATGTGTCTCTTGGAGACATAAGCACAAGGGGCGCTCTCGTACAAGGAGTTGTAATTCGGCCACATGCGTCCTGAACCCATTCAGGTTCCACTGTAATATGGGAGCCAGTGATCAGGGTGGCTGAATTTTCACCCTGCCCCTGTGCTTTGGAGGAGAGCCCGTACTGGCCGGAGATTTATTCCTGGGGCGAGAAGATCGCCCCCGGTCGACATCAATGTCCATCAGCTCCGATGGCGACCCAAGGGAGATGTCAGATAGTACGATGGCATCATCATCGGACTGACCGTGACTAGTCTCCTCAGGTGGCAAAACCTTCACCTTTGGCGTCTTCGTCTTGGGGGGCTTAGAATGCAGAACCTTGTCAACAGTTGGAGCTTTACTCGCCTGGGCAGAAGGTGCCATATGGGGAGGTGCAGGAAGTACCCCAATGTCAGCAACCACGGCCTTGTCCGATGTTGTGGGGAGAGCTGCAGGTTGCAAAACAACCGCAGCAGCACAAGTGCACTGGCAAATGCAGGTATTAGTGCTGACACTAGCAACCTCCGTTTGTGTAGCGACAGTGGCCAACTGTACCGGTTTCTGCAGAGTGGAAGCGAAAGATGTTGTAAACACAGGAGGCTGCATGGCCTTAAAGAGCTTCTTGGCCTCACCATAGGGGATGCGCTTAGATGTTTTGATCTCCTGTATCTTCCGTTCCTCGAGATAGATGGGGCAGACCCGGCTCCAGACAGGGTGACTCCCAGAGCAATTCACGCACTTCACAGGCGATGAACAATCGGCTCCTTCATGGGCAGGCTGACCACATTTACCACAAGTGGCTATCCCATTGCACCCCAACGTAGTATGCCCAAAGCGCTGACATTTAAAACAGCGCATTGGGTTGGGGAAATATGGCCGTACTGGCAAACGTAAGAAACCCGCTTTAACATGCTCTGGGAGTCTCGGGCGATTGAACGTGAGAATAAACGAGTCGGATTTGACTAGGTCCCCATCGACTCGTTTCATAATATGCTGCACGTCGACAATACCTTCGTCAGCCCACTCAGATTTCAACTCGTCCTTGGGGATATCCACCAAGTCCCTACATGTCACAACACCCTTACTATAGTTCAAAGTGGAGTGGAGCTCGATCTCGATAGCGTACTCTCCAAGACAGGTTGCTTTCCTAAGAGAAGTGACTTGACGGGAACTAGAAGTTTCAACTAACAGAGTCCCATTGCGCAGACGCTTCACAGATTTCAGTGTTCCTGCAATTCCCTCAAGACCCTTGTGGATGTAAAAGGGAGAAACTCTCTCAAAGCTACCTTCCTTCCGTTTGACAATCAAAAACACATTCTGGATATCAGCATGTGCTCTGTTACGACAGTCTGATAAATCTCTAGTAACACCAGGCGCTGGAGGACTCGCAGCACGAAGTCGCTTTTTCGATTGGGTGTGTTTTCCTACCAGTGGCCCACCCAATCCACTGGTAGGGGGAAACGTAGAGGTCGAAGGGTCCATTGTGGTCCCACGAGCAGCTAGGGAACTAAAGGTCCGCTCAGACAGAGCCCCGCGTGCCTGAGTAAGCCTTATACAACTGGGGTGCGGCAGGTGCCCCAGAGGTTGCCCGCTTGCGACTGTTCCACCCCAACAGCCATGCATCTTATAGGCGCGCAGCACACCATAAGATTGAGGGGTTTTTATAGAGGTTTACCTTCCTCGCAATCCAGGCGGTCAAGCCAAGATTACCATTCCCCGCAGCATACAACATTCCACCGCTGCGCCATGCGGTGGTCGCTGAAGCATGTCCGGGGTTTACGGTGACAGGAGACTGGCGGCGCTGACCAGTCCCCAGCTCAGGACCCCGGGGTCGCCAAGCCCGTACTCAGCAAATGAATGCTGAGCCCCTGGGGGGAACTGAGAACTAATCACATGTAGTGTCCCCGAAGGTTCCTTCATGTGGCGCTTACTTTTTCTTGTGTATATTATTGATCTTTCATCAGTAACATTAGCTAATGCCAAGTATGTTTTTTTTTTTACAGGTGGCACAAACATTGCAATAAATAGAAAATCAAGTATAATCTCAGAAAAATCGGCTAATGAAGTTTTCGTGGACATTAATGGATGGTTCCTAGCTATTTCTTTGTCATCAAACTTTGAAAAAACACAGTGCATGCAGTTCAGGACTTTTAAGACGTTTCCCACTAGTATGTGCCTAAAATATGACGACGAACAGATAGAAAACGTGGACAGTGTTACATTCTTGCGACTGCAGCTTGATAATAAATTCATCTGGGAGGAGCACACTACAAAACTGCTGAAGCGCCTAATCAAATCTTTGTGTTGTCAGACGTAGGTGGTATAAAAATAAAAAATCTGGCGTACTAAGGTCACTTTCATTCCATAATGTCATAGGATATCATTTATTGGGGCAACTCAGCGAAGCTGTAGTTATCGAGTCCAAAAACGTAAAATAAGTTTTATTTGTGGTGTGGACTCAAGAACATCCTTCAGAGGCCTGTTTAGGGAATTAGGAATGTTAACTACTGCTTCCCAATATATTTATTCCTTGATTAAATTTGTCATTAAAAATTTATCTCTTTTCCAAATAACAGCTCTGTTCTTGAAATCAATACTATAATTTAGAATAATCTTCACAAAGATTTAAACTCACTTATTTTGATCCAAAAAGGTGTCCATTATTCAGGAACACACATTTTCAATAACTTACCAATAGCCATAAAATGTTTAATTACTAATAAAGTCCAGTTTAAGAGGCATCAAAAGATTTAGTGTAGACCAGCTCCTCCTGCTCCATTGATGAATTTCTTAGTAGAACTAACTGATGTGTATATTTTACTAATAATGTCAAATAATACGCGTATTGTTACAGCCTGACTTCTTTGCAAATTCGGTCCAGTAATGTGATCATTGTAAATAAGTGTTGTAAATTGTGTTTTCTGTTTGATGATTCATGATGACCGAGGTACGCCGATGGTGCTCATGGAAGGCACCGTAACGGCTGTACGATACGTGAATGCCATCCTCCGACCGATAGTACAACCATGTCGGCAGCATATTGGCGAGGCATTCGTCTTCATGGACTACAATTCGCGCACCCATTGTGTGCATCTTGTGAATGACTTCCTTCAGGATAACGACATCGCTCGACTAGAGTGGCCAACATGTTCTCCAGACATGAACCCTATCGAACATGCCTGGCATAGATTGAAAAGGGCTGTTTATGGATGATATGACCCACCAACCACTCTGAGGGATCTATGCTGAATATCCGTTGAGGAGTGGGACAATCTGGACCAACAGTGCCTTGATGGACTTGTGGATAGTATGCTACAACGAATAGGGGCATGCATCAATGCAAGAGGACTTGCTACTGGGTATTAGAGGTTCCGGTGTGTACAGCAGTCTGGACCACCACCTTTGAAGGTCTCGCTGTATGGTGGTACAACATGCAATTTGTGGTTTTCATGAGCAATAGAAAGGGTGGAATTTATGTTTACGTTGTTCCGGAACTCTCGGAACCGTGGTGATGCAGAACGTTTTTTATGTGTGTAGTTCCTCAAAAGATAGGTAGCATATCGGACAATAAATTTCTTGCGGCGAACTCGATCAGCTGCAGTGTTGTCAACTTCCTCCCACTTCATGACCATGCACTGAAGATACTTTGTAGAAGTTCGTTTCCAGGTGTTCCGAGGATTTCCTCTACTTCTGTATCCATCCATTTGGTTCCACAACTGAGCTGATATGGTGATTCTTCAATCTTCCGTGCGGAGAACGCGCCCTGCAACCTTCAGTCTTTTTTCAGCAACGATTTTATGCAGAGTGTCTGGACTACTTCTTCGTAGCAAATTCATTTGAAGCGTGCTCTCGATAACTGATCTTCAAAATACGCCTCAGGAACCGTTGCCGTATCGATTGCATTCATTGGAAGACTGCAGATGCTTTTCCGGTTCTGCTGTTGATGTCTGCATCTACATTCCCGTTAAATAGGAGTCTGACAACCCAAGCGTTTATTTGGGACTGAATATCGATTATGGAAGAAAAATGCGCCAGCTAAAATTGCATTTCCGTGATCGATTTAGGAATGTTTACACGGTGATGGAGCCGCGGTATTGGGAAACCGATTCATGGAAGCCGGATTTGGAGGCTCCATGAAAATGTAGTACTTGTCAGTAAATAAATTACGTAAATATACCAATCTCGTGGCGATCACTTCTAAGGCATAATTAGAGCATATGTATACAATCTCTGTTCGTCAAAGATGAAGCTACATTCGGTTGTTACAGTCGTTGATTCAGGTGGAAATTTCCGTGTGAATTAAACTTAAGTACATCCCACCTAACACAGTACTTCCACCACACATCATGTCATCAGAGATTGAAAAGGAACCAGAAGAAAAAAAAGCAGTAGAAAAAGAGCCGGTGGAAAAGCCTCCAGTTGAAAAGCCA
Source organism: Schistocerca piceifrons (assembly GCF_021461385.2). NCBI lineage: Eukaryota > Metazoa > Arthropoda > Insecta > Orthoptera > Acrididae > Schistocerca > Schistocerca piceifrons. The sequence goes on along the minus strand of NC_060140.1, from coordinate 853,283,074 downwards.
GCACCGAAGCGGCGCGCGGCTCCCACCAACAAACCGCCGCCTGCAACGCCATTTTATAGCAAAATGAAATCACAAATGTTCAGCAATCCCGTAAGTATTATATTACTTACTCGTGTCAGAGTAAGAGTTAATTTATGCCTCATTTATATTTTCCACAACTGATGGTACGGTACATACCCATATGCATGTAATATGCACTAAATTCTGGTCAGACATTTTTCTGTTATGTTATAAAATCCGTCCGGAATTTGTCACACAGTTTCAATTTTTATGCAACGTAGAACATACACAGTAATGAGGTTTTCATTTGTAATTGTGTTGTTCTACCAAGAAGCGACGGAAGGATCAGATAACATGATCTTAATTTTTGTCTACACAGAAACGTATGTTAACTGTGGCGGTGTTGTCTTTGCGAGTTCTTTCGGAAATTAGCAACGGCTGAACTAGTCGGAGGAAGGCTTCCATCAATTGAATTAAATTCGCTGAAATGAAATGGTATCAGTGAAAATGTCCTCAGTGAAGATGCAATGATAGCCAAAACCGTTCAGGAATTTGCGATAACTGTCATCTTTGACTAGTGGCAAATGATAACAGCTGATGTGACGTTACTTCTTGGTTCGCATTTTGAACTGTATTTCGTAGCACTGTTTATAAACATATTTATATTTGTTTGGATATAAACTACATTTTGGATCTCATTTGTGTACGAGAAACAGTATTTGGTTGAATTGATAAACATTTATTATAAATTCCTGCTGTTCACCGAGGTCCTCACTAAAGCTGTAGTGGTTTTTTTCGACACTCAGTTCGTTTTTCTTCCGATAAATAACATTCTTTTTATGATATTGGTTTCGATTTACTCATGATACATAGATTCTTAGCTTCCTGTCGCAGTATCTATTGAGCTACAAAGCTAAACTGAATCTTTCAACAGCAGTGTCGATTCCTTTTGCATACGTATTTAATTTTTTGTGTATTGAGCTCTCGGTTACAGTGGTACAACTTTTTGACAATACTGATTTCTTTTTCTATCTTGTAAGCAGTTAAAGTTCTTCTTGTGATAGTCATTTGGAGTTACTACTGATAATTTCATATATTTGGAATTGTGTACCGCACTCTCCACTTGAGCTGTATACTTAAAGTGTATTTCCCAATACTAGCTACGATTTATTTACGATAAATGCGATAAATAACTTGCAAGTTCGTAGTGTGTGTCGTAATAGTTATTACAGCTGCAGAACGTGTTTTTAAGGTACGTGATTCGTTTTATTTCCAAGAAATCTTTGTCCTATTTATAAGTGATTGATCGTAATAGTAAACCCTCGTAATCAATACTGTTTGTGATTATTTTACGTCAAAGTATCGCCAATGATATGATATTTTCGTCCTCATTTTATTTACTACGTTTGTGGGATGTTCACTAAGACACTGGTATCGCAATTTCCTCTTTATCCTGGAACTGCATTCAAATGAGTACGCTGTGACTGAAGAAAATTCGTGGCTGACTTAGTCTGGAAGACAGATATCTTGCTTTTGCGAGCATTCGCCTTAACCATGAGACTATCTGAGCATACTTCCAAGCCTGTCACAACCTTTCACTTGTCACTGACATTTCCATATGTGATCTCCCAACACTACAACCAGAGCTGGAGAAAGACCGTGGCTTAGTAACCATTTATTAAATGAAAATTTGTGGTAAGATCTTGTGGGACCAAACTGCTTAGGTCATCGGTCCCTAAGTTTACACGCTACCCAATCTAACTTAAACTAACTTACGCACACCCACACACCCATACCAGTGGGAGGACTCGAACCTTCGACGGGGCGGGGAGGAGCGGGGGGGGGGGGGGGGGGGGGAGCCGCGTGGCCCGTTACAAGACGCCCTAGACCACGCGCCTACCCCGCGTAGCTAAACCTATTTATTATTGCTGCTTTTACAGCGTCTGCGTCATTCATCAGCGGTGCCTGGATAAACTGCGCCAAATTTACAGTATTACTGAGCTTAAATAAAGTAAAATGCGTCATTACGATTAATTTAAACAAATGAAACATTTTAAAATATAATACATTTTCGATCAACAAGGTGTAGTAGATTCATTCACAGCCATCAGAGTCAAAAAATTCCTGTATTGAGTATAGCGGGCGTAGTTTTAGGTTTCCTGTAATGTTTTTCTTGAACTTCTTCAGCGATAAGTCTGCACTTCCAAAGATAGTGAACTGAACACACTCAGAGCAATCTTCGTCAGTCGACAGCTTTGTCAGTTTATAATCTCTTCTCCCAAGTGTTGTGCTTCTGTGTATCACGCCAATTCCTGCCTGTAACTAGGTTTTCCTTGGTGTGGAGAAGGCACCATAACAGAAGATGGCTGTAAACAGTCGTTATTCCCAATTTTATAGCCTTCAATGCTCATATTTACAACTCGATGCGATAGTTCTTACTGGCGTCTTTTTACAGTAATAGCACCCTAATGAATAACTCCACAGCTACAGTCCATAGGCAATATGGCTGTGGAACAGAGCATTATAGACAGGCCGCCTCTCCTAAAAATTGTCAAGCGCATTTTCTCTTGTGTTTCGGTAGATGTTTCCAATATCGTTTTTGCAATGTGTTGGTGGAATCGGCCCAACAAATTCTGTTTATCATATATTTCATGCGAGGCCCAGCGTCAAAAGAAAACATCGGCTTATTTGTCCCTACAAGCAAAATTGTCCATTCGATAGAGTTAGCTTAGTGTGGTACTCGGTCTTAGCAATTTGTATTAACAAGGACAGCAACTTACGAACGAGAAAGAAGCAGTATTCCAGCAGCGACCGAGTAGCGCTGCTGCACAGCTGCAACAGTTCAAATGGTTCAAATGGCTTTAAGCACTACGGGACTTAAAATCTGAGGTCATCAGTCCCCTAGACTTAGAAGTACTTAAATCTAACTAACCTAAGGACAACACACACATACATGCCCGAGGCAGGATTCGAAGCTGCGACCGTAGCAGCAGCGGCAGCAGTCAGTGTGGGCCAGATCACAGCTTAGTCGCTGCTTGAGTACTGGTTATTTTTTGTAATTTACTGTCCCTGTTATCATACATTGGCCGGCCGCGGTGGCCGAGCGGTTCTAGGCGCTTCAGTCCGGAACCACGCCGCTGCTGCGGTCGCAGGTTCGAATCCTGCCTTGGGCATGGATGTGTGTGATGTCCTTAGGTCAGTTAGGTTTAAGTAGTTCTAAGTCGAGGGGACTGATGACCTCAGATGTTGTCCCATAGTGCTTAGAGCCATTTGAACCATCACACATTGCACTAGACTAATATGGGACCGCTCTGTCGAATGAGTACGTAAAATTTCGCGTTTGCTCCCATGGGGAAATAAACTGACGTTTTGCATTGAAACTGGGCGTCTCATTAAAGACGTTATGAGCAGTATTTGTTGGGGGTGACTTCACCTACACATCGCAATAACTAAATTGCAGATATCTGCCGAAACAGCAGAGTAAATGCGCCTGGCGATTCTTAGGACGGACAGCCGGTATATTATTTTCAGTCTCCTCAGGAGGTAAACTACTCATGACACATACAACCCGAGTGAAACTTTCGCTTCATCTACGTCTACATCTACACACATACTCCGCAAGCCACCGTACGGTGCGTAGCAGAGGGTACCTTGTACCACAACTAGTCATTTCCTTTCCTGTTCCACTCGTGAATAGAGCAATGGCAAAACGACTGACTACGCCTCCGGATGAGCCCTAATTTCTCGTATATTATCATCGTTGCCCTTATGCCCAGTATATTTTGGCAGCTGTAGCATCCATCTGCAGGAAATTTCAGATGCCGGTTCTGAATTTTCTCAATAGTTTTCCTCGGAAAGAGCGTCACCTTCCCTCCAGGGATTCCCATTTGTGTCCCCGGTCTCCTTTACAGGTGAACCACTCTTTCCCAAAATTCTCCCAATAAACCAAAGTAGACCATTCGCCTTCCATACCACAGTCCTCACATGCTCGTTCCATTTGATACTGCTTTGCAACATTACGCCCAGATAGTGAAATGCCTTGACTGTTTCAAGCAGAACACTACTAACGCTCTATCCGAAAATTACGTATTTGTTTTTCCTACTCATCCGCATTAACTCACACTTTTCTACATTTAGAGCTAGCTGCCATTCATGACACCAACTAGAAATTTGGTCGAAGTCATCTTGTGTCCTCATACAGCCACTCAGCTTCAACAGTTTCCCGTACAGTACAGTATCGTCAGCAAACAATCTCAGATTTCTGCCCACACTGTCCGCCAGATCAGAACCGTTCTGCCACACTCCTCTCGGGCATTCCTGACGATACCTTTGTCTACATCTACATCTACATTTATACTCCGCAAGCCACCCAACGGTGTGTGGCCGAGGTCACTTTACGTGCCACTGTCATTACCTCCCTTTCCTGTTCCACTCGCGTATGGTTCGCGGGAAGAACGACTGCCGGAAAGCCTCCTTGCGCGCTCGAATCTCTCTAATTTTACATTCGTGATCTCCTCGGGAGCTATAAGTAGGGGGAAGCAATATATTCGATACCTCATCCAGAAACGCACCCTCTCGAAACCTGGACAGCAAGCTACACCGCGATGCAGAGCGCCTCTCTTGAAGAGTCCGCCACTTGAGTTTGCTAAACATCTCCGTAACGCTATCACGCTTAACAAATAATCCTGTGACGAAACGCGCCGCTCTTCTTTGGATCTTCTCTATCTCCTCCGTCAACCCGACCTGGTACGGATCCCACACTGATGAGCAATACTCAAGTATAGGCCGAACGAGCGTTTTGTAAGCCACCTCCTTTGTTGATGGACTACATTTTCTAAGGACGCTCCCAATGAATCTCAACCTGGCCCCCGCCTTACCAACAATTAATTTTATATGATTATTCCACTTCAAATCGTTCCGTACGCATACTCCCAGATATTTTACAGAAGTAACTGCTACCAGTGTTTGATCCGCTATCATATAATCATATAATAAAGGATCCTTCGTTCTATGTATTCGCAATACATCACATTTGTCTATGTTAAGGGTCAGTTGTCACTCCCTGCACTAAGTGCCTATTCGCTGCAGATCTTCCTGCATTTCGCTGCAATTTTCTAATGCTGCAACTTCTCTGTATACTACAGCATCATCCGCGAAAAGCCGCATGGAACTTCCGACACTATCTACTAGGTCATTTATATATATTGTGAAAAGCAATGGTCCCATAACACTCTCCTGTGGTACGCCAGAGGTTACTTTAACGTCTGTAGACGTCTCTCCATTGAGAACAACATACTGTGTCTCTGACGAACACTCGCCGTCACGAACAACATACTGGGTTCTTCTACTTAAGAGTCACTCACGTATCTGGGAATCTACTCCATGTGCTGGTATCTTCATTAACAGCGTGCAATGGAGCACGGTTCAAATGCTTTCCGGAAATCTAGAAATATGGAACCTGCCTGTTGCCCTTCATCCAAAGTTCGTAGTATATTATGTGAAAAAAGGGCAAGCTGTGTTTGGCACGAGCGACGGTTTGTAAAACCTTTTTAATCCGTGGGCAAAAGCTTCTCGGTTTCAAGGAAATTTGTTTTTTTAGAACTGAGAATACGTTCATGAATTCTGCAACAAGCTGACGTTAGGGATATTGGTCTGTAATTTCGCGGGTCCGTTCTTTTACCTTTCTTATATATTGGAGTCACCTACGCTTTTTTGGAATCGCTTGGGACGTCGCGGTGGGAGAGTATTCGCGATAAATACGAGCTAAATAATGGGCCAATGCCGTACTCTTTATAAAATCGAATTGGGGTTCCATCCGGATCTGCAAACCTACTTGTTTTCAAGTTTTTCAGTTGTTTCTATTCCCCAGGAATGCTTATTACTATGCTGTCTGTACGGGAGTCTGTTCGATGTTCAAACGACGGTATGTTTGTACGATTCTTCTGCGTGAACCATTTCTTAAACCCGGAATTAATACCGGTTTTCGTTGTGCTACTTTCAGCTGCCTCTCCAGACTGGTTAACAAGTGGCTACATGGAAACCACAGACCCGTTCAACGATTTTACATAGGACCAGAATTTTCTCTGGTTCTCGGGAAAATCATGTACTAAGTTACTGTCGTAATTTGCGCGTTCTCTTTTGAACCGCGAATGCAACAGACTGGCTCCTCAGCATTTTCCGAATTCGTTGTTAGATGGTGGTGTTTTTTTTTCGCCCTTAATCCACTTACAAGACACATTGCTCTCCAGCCCAAGATTTACAATGTTTTTCAACTTTGCTCATAATTCCGCTACGTCCTAGTTACTGGAAATAAGTGATGTCAATTCATTGTCTAACTGAGGTGCTAACAACTTCTTGACTGCTGTTTCCGAATAGCACAGCTGACTCCAGAACTTCCTGGGTAGAATTGTTTCCTTTGGCCATAAGAGAGGTGTCGTCGGTAAATTGTAGTAGACACTGAGAATAACCGGCCGGAGTGGCCGTGCGGTTCTAAGCGCTACAGTCTGGAACCGAGCGACCGCTACGGTCGCAGGTTCGAATCCTGCCTTGGGCATGGATGTGTGTGATGTCCTTAGGTTAGTTCGGTTTAATTAGTTCTACGTTCTAGGCGACTGATGACCTCAGAAGTTAAGTCACATAGTGCTCAGAGCCATTTGAACCATTTTGATCACTGCGAACGTTTTGACTTAAATCATTTATAAAAAAAATGAGTAAAAGGTTTACGTCTGAATCTTGTGGCACGCCATGCTCCTGAGAAGTTACTCCTTAGACTGAAACAACCTGCCATGTGTTTTCTAAGTAACTGAAGAGCAATTACTACAGCACCTCCCACATCATAGTATTTCAACGTTGTGAGTAACATATTGTGGATGGCACTTAAATACTGCGCTAAAATCACACAATGTGAGTGCTGCGGACTCTCTCTCATAAAATACCAGAGTTATTTTTGTTGATAAATCCAGTTTAGCGGTAGTTCTGGACTTCCTCTTTCGAAACCGTGTTGTTCGTCATGCAAGAACTATTTTTCCTCAGAGTAATCTAGATGCTTCTTTTTCATAAGAGATTCCATTACTTGACCTAGGGCTGGAATGATGGAGATTGGCCAGTAACTTGACACTAAACGTAGCTCTCCCATTTTGTAAATTGGTACCGTGTGTGCCACTTTCAAGAACTCCAAGAAGATTCCTGTCGCTAAGCAATTGTTCATTGTCATGCCTACTGGGTTAGCTATTTCATTGGTAGTTTTCTTAAGGACGATACAGGACATCCCATTAATATCTGCACTTCCTTCGTTCACTCTTTTCACTAGGACATTATGCTGCACTTTCTTCCAGTTTTCCGTTCTTCAGTGGGTTTTACTTGTTAAGGTAGCAAGATGATTCACACCCAGGTATGGGACTTCACCTACAGCTTTTTTTATAAATTTATTAAAGTAGTCACAAAATTTTCGGGCTATAAACAAATAAGAAGAATGTTTTCGTTCGCTAGATTTCAGGCTGCTTTGCATAGATTTGGACTTCTCTTAAGATTCTAATCTGTCGTAAGAAATATATATGAATTGAATTAAACTCTCTGAAGTTAAATGAATGGCGCCAACGTGAATCAAATCAAATCAGTACGTGCGTGGGCTAAACTTCATTATTAGTTCAAACGTGAGGAAAGTTGACAATAATAAAAGAGGGCTGTAGTAGTGACTCTTCCGGAGCTAGTTTCCAGCTGTCGGAGACGTGGCGCCTGGTAGGGCAAATACAGGAACTAGATGTAATTTGTTAGGGCAGTAGTTTTCACATTTTTTGGATACATGGTTTCTTTGACCTGAACATAAACACCTGCGCCTCTCGTCGCATATGGCATCCGACTCCAAGTGCAGGGTAAGTTAATAAATGAATAAGTATAGTTATTCATTAACTGTTGGCACAACACATTTTAATTCATTAATGTTATTACATCTTATTCTTGGAACACAATCAATGTAGAGGATCACCTTGCTTCTTCTTCACCTTCAAATCTCGGCACAAGATTGGAAACTGCGACTCGCATATCTTTCTACACATTCATTCGCGATCTGTATTTTGTACTGATGATTGACAATGCTGAAAAACGTTGTGTCAGGTAATTCGAATGCTCCAAAAGGTGTCGAATTTCGTTTCCCTTGTTACCTACTTGCAGATGCTCCTGCTCCACCAAGCTCGAAATCCCATGCGAACTTCGATTTCAATCTTGAGTCTGAAGAAATATCGATAAATTGCTCTCGTTTTTCAGTGGTAAGTGTTGATGGAAGTTCTGTATTGAAAGTATTTTTGATCCAGTATAGCTGCTCAACTTGTTCTGCCTCGTACTTCAGAAAGTGAGCTCTGTTAAATAATTCACAAACAGAGACTTCAGTCCTTGACTCAACTGAAAGTCATTATCTTCTAAAGCCGGGTGAAGAGTATGATGTATTTCTTTACGTCCAATTTGTTCTTGCACAGTAGCAGTTTCTTTATGAAGTGAAGTGGTAGCATTCCACAGAAGTGATGTTCTATGCTCTTGACAAAGATGATTGTGTCACAGGCATTTTTTTTTTTGTAGATCTGAGTAATGTTTTTAATACTGTTGATCATAAGATTCTGCTAATTAAGCTAGAAGCATTAGGAAACAGAGGAATATTTAATGATTGGTTCTGATCATACCTCGCAGATAGGGTACGAAGAATGGATTTAACATACATTGTACCTCAAATAAGTCTTAAGTTTCAATAAATCAATTATTAGAGGCAAAATACATTAATATAAGAGTTCCTCATGGTAGCATTTTAGGAGCCAATACTGTTTCTGATATATCAATGGATTCCCAGTAGCATTAGTCAAGGGGAAAAAATCTTTGCTATTCACAGCAATATTACAGTCACAACGAAAACAAAAGAATTCATCGCATAGAAAGCAAAGGAAACCATCAAGGAAGTTTATGGTTGACCAAATGCAAAAAAGTGACATTGAACATAAAGAAAATAAATACTATAAATTTCAGTTTCAAGAGGGCAAGTAACACTGTTAAATTAAATGTAGATGACATCTCTATACATAGCAAAATAAATAAAAGATTTCTAGGGCTGAATATTGGTTGTCAGTTGAACACACAAAGACAGCTGCAAACACTATTTCATCAGCATGTTATGCCTTTAGAGATCTGCCATCCTGCCATCAATTTGTATTAGCCAGTGTCTTTTAGTTACATACATAGTTCTTCTGTACGCTTAATTCTTAGCTATGGGGAAAGAAATGCACAATACACAAAATATGAACATAGTTTTCGAAATAAAGATGCGGGTAAGAACAATAATAATAAAAAATAATAATCTAGCTCATTGAAAATATCAGTTCAAAACGCTGGAGTTTGAACTACCAATCTGAAAACATTTACCAAAAGGTTGTACACATCAAAAATAACGTTGATAATAGTGCACAAACAGCTTACCAAGTACGCTAAAAATCTTCCTAGTAGGCCTACAATTTATGAATGGTATAAATATTTTGTAGAACCAGGGTGCTCAGTAAGACGTGGGGAATCATCATGTCGTCCAAGCACATCTGACGACGTCGATGAGCAAGTGAGACAACGTTACAAAAGTTTCCTATACCACAGATTGATGATGATGACAAAGAACGAAATGTTTACTTCATGAGGTGGTGCACCACCCCACTACCTGGCTGATGTTCGGGATTTTCTCAGTGACCGCTTTCCAGGTCAATGGATTGGCCATGATGCGCCAATTGCATGGCCCCCACGTTCAACAGACCCGACAGCACTCGATGTCGTGCTTGTACCTCCTGTGCTGGCTTCTCTGTCAGAACTTCGAGAAAGAATTTCTGCCGTTATTGAGTAAGTTACACCTGCAATAGCTAGACCGAACTTACATTGACTGAGAAATAATCAACATAAAACTACAAACAGCATTTTCGAGAAATAAAACTCTACAATAAATTGTCCAAGAAGATCAGAGTGATTACTAAAATAAACTCACTTAAAAAGCAATTTAGTTAGTACATCTTAAGTGAAGATTACTTAGGTAACACTTTATAGGATTCGGTGGAAAATTTAAGACATTCAAATCATAATAACGATAGAGAAACATAAAGCATTTCACATACCATTTTCACACTATGCTTCTTCCTTCCTTTTGGTTTATTTTGTGGAAAAACTCGCTCCCAAAGCAATGCAATCTATAATACTAATACCTTATCCACCTTTTGAGCCCAACATCTCACTCATTATAGGCGATACTGACAGCTTTTCAGGCTAGGAAATTGGAAGTTACGTTACGCAAAATGGATGCCAGACATCGTCGCTATGATCCTGACATCAGCTGATAGTGTGTGTAATGTTACATTATGAAATAATGCGTGTATAGTGCGTGCAGCGACTGAGAGCGACGAATGAATGAACAGTGTGGCACTGTTCTTTTACATTATTAAATAACTTCTTTGCAAAACAGTATTGTGCACTAGAGGCAAACCAATTGAGGCAGCACTGTCTTAAACAGATTGCCCTTGTTCAGATTGTCTCTAATAATTGATTTAATAAAACTTAAGACTTATTTGAGGTACAATGTATGTTAAATCCATTCTTCGTGCCCTGTCTGCGAGGTATGATCAGAACCAATCATTAACCATTCCTCTAATTCCTAATGCTTCTAGCTTAATTAGCAGGATCTTATGACCAACAGTATTAAAAGCATTACAAAGATCTACAAAAAAATGCCTGTGACACAATCATCTTTGTCAAGAGCATAGAACATTACTTCTGTGAAATCCTACCACTTCATAAAGAAACTGCTACTGTGCAAGAACAAATTGGACGTAAAGAAATACATCATACTCTTCACCCGGCTTTAGAAGATAATGACTTTCAGTTGAGTCAGGAACTGAAGTCTCTGTTTGTGAATTATTTAACAGAGCTCACTTTCTGAAGTACCAGGCAGAATAAGGTGAGCAACTCTACTGGATCAAACATACTTTCAGTACAGAACTTCCATCAACACTTACCACAGAAAAACAAGAGCAATTTATCGATATTTCTTCAGACTCATGATTGAAATCGAAGCTCGTTTCCGCATCACGGCATGAGATTTGGAGCTTGGTGGAGCAGGAGTATCCGCAAGTAGGTAACAAGGACCTACGAATTTCCACACCTTTTGGAGCATTCGAATTACCTGAGATAACGTTTTTCAGCATTGTCAATCATATTCAAAATACAGATCGCGAATGAATGTGCAGAAAGACATGCGAGTCGCAGTTTGCAATCTTGTGCCGAGGTTTGAAGGTAAAGAGGAAGCAAGGTGATCCTCTCCACAGATTGCGTTCCAAGAATAAGATATAATACCATTAATGAATTAAAATGTGTTGCGCCAACAGTTAATGAATAACTGTCCTTATTCATTTATTAACTTACCCTACACTTGGAGTCGGGTGTCATATACGACGGGAGGCGCGGGTGTTAATGTTCAGGTCAAAGTTGGAGGCTCCAGTCTTCATACAGCGTTATTGATGTAGGTTTTCTGTGGTGTCCTCAGATTACTTCAGGCAAATGCTGAGATGGTTTACACTATAAGGCCACGTCCGACTATCTGTACCAACCTTGTCGAACTAGACCTGTAAGTATTTTTACTACCACTAGTACTCATTGATATTTGTTGTTTACATTAATTGTATGTAATTCTGTCTCAGTTTTCCTCAAATGTCTATTTTTTAAGCAAAGCAGTTATCAGTTCTAACCGTAAGTAGCCAGCTAAGGTACTGCCCTTTGCAGGAATGATAATCTGCCTAGCACTCAGCTAAGTGCCAGCGAAAGGGGTACATAAATAAGCACTAGTAGCACATGAGGGTAGGCCGCTGAACTCTTGGGTTTGTATTCTAATACATGTGCAGCCAGAAAACATTTCACAGATCTATAGAAATTAGACTATATTTTTACAAAGACTCGTAAAATTTTCAACGATGTCTTTTTGACTGGTTTGATGCGGTGCACTAAGACTACTTCTCCTTCACCAATCTCTTCACCCCAGAGTGGCACTTACACCTAAATCCCTCAGTTATTGGCTGTATACATTCCCATCTCTCTGTTCCCCTACAATTTTTGTACACCAAGCTGCTAGTTAAAGTCAGTTAAATGTTCCATCTATATTGCATAAATGGGATTGAGCATATTTAAATAGATAGTTTTCTAACCAGAAACAGTACCGGCATGACGTTTTGGTCTATGTTAAACTTCCTGTCACACATCTCGTAAATACGAAACTCAATCAAATGTGAATAGATTAAAGAATATTTAACGTGTCCCTTACCATTGTATCTATGTCTGCGGTGTTTACTCCAATGACTGCTAAGTGCGTGGCAGAGAGCAGTACTTACTGCCTCGTATGTTATGTATCTTCCAGTGCAGTTCACGGACGGATCGGGAGGAGAATGAATGCTTGCAGGCCTCTGAATGGGCTGTGATTTGCCCAGTTTTACCTTCGCGATTTCACCAGAACGGATACCTACGGAGCTGACGAACATCCGACGTTTCTACCCTGAAAGACACTCGTGAAGAGTGCAGAGTCGAGATGTACATCGACCAGTTGAGATTTCTCAACAGTTCTGTAACTGTTTCTCGCCCCTTAGAAGTGGCTGTAACCATTTGCGTTGCCCTTTTTGTTTTTCCCCGATGTTCCCTGTTAGTCCAGAGAGGTACCATTGTTTACGTGTAAACCGTACAACTATCTACATGCAGTATCTTTTGTGGGCAGACTACAGTTTCACAATACCGCCCAAGAATCGTAGTCAGCGATTTGCTTTACCTACAGTGGGGCCTATAAGGTCGTATCATTTCATTAACATTACCAAATAGTGCCTCTAGTTGTGAGTCATTAAACCCGAAAAGCAATCAAAGGATAGTTCGATTTTAAGTTTTGTGAAGTGCACAACATTGCATCTTTCTCATTAAGAGCTAGTTTGCAATTTTTTTTTTTTTTTTTGACTAGGCTGGTAACTGTCGAGATCTAACGTAATATTACTGCTGTTCTTTCCCTCCGACGCCATTGCAGCGTGTACGAAAAGTCTGCTATCGCCACAAATACAATCTGCTACGTTATTTATGTACAAAGGGCGATGAAAAAGTTTCCGTTCGAAGGCCGTACAGTCTAGAATCGGTACGTCAATCAGGAAAAATCGCTGTGAATATTGAGGCAGTTGTCCCACCAAAGACTTAGCCAGGATTTTTTAAAAGGAAAGGGAGTTCCCATTTGTTAAAGATGACCTTAAAAAGGCTCGTGTTTTTCATTTATTCTGCATAGTTTGCTTTTGTATGGCCTTCATACAAACAGTATTTGGTCTATAAAATGAAGCAAGAAAAGCTTTTCTTAAAGAAGTATAACATGTACTCTCAATAATACATAAACATACAGGATGTTTCGAAAAGGACTTTACAACTTAGAAAAATCATATAAATTAATTCATAGTATCTACAGAGGTAACTGTAGTGTCAATTTGCAGGGAAATACACTCCTGGAAATGGAAAAAAGAACACATTGACACCGGTGTGTCAGACCCACCATACTTAATCCGGACACTGCGAGAGGGCTGTACAAGCAATGATCACACGCACGGCACAGCGGACACACCAGGAACCGCGGTGTTGGCCGTCGAATGGCGCTAGCTGCGCAGCATTTGTGCACCGCCGCCGTCAGTGTCAGCCAGTTTGCCGTGGCATACGGAGCTCCATCGCAGTCTTTAACACTGGTAGCATGCCGCGACAGCGTGGACGTGAACCGTATGTGCAGTTGACGGACTTTGAGCGAGGGCGTATAGTGGGCATGCGGGAGGCCGGGTGGACGTACCGCCGAATTGCTCAACACGTGGGGCGTGAGGTCTCCACAGTACATCGATGTTGTCGCCAGTGGTCGGCGGAAGGTGCACGTGCCCGTCGACCTGGGACCGGACCGCAGCGACGCACGGATGCACGCCAAGACCGTAGGATCCTACGCAGTGCCGTAGGGGACCGCACCGCCACTTCCCAGCAAATTAGGGACACTGTTGCTCCTGGGGTATCGGCGAGGACCATTCGCAACCGTCTCCATGAAGCTGGGCTACGGTCCCGCACACCGTTAGGCCGTCTTCCGCTCACGCCCCAACATCGTGCAGCCCGTCTCCAGTGGTGTCGCGACAGGCGTGAATGGAGGGACGAATGGAGACGTGTCGTCTTCAGCGATGAGAGTCGCTTCTGCCTTGGTGCCAATGATGGTCGTATGCGTGTTTGGCGCCGTGCAGGTGAGCGCCACAATCAGGACTGCATACGACCGAGGCACACAGGGCCAACACCCGGCATCATGGTGTGGGGAGCGATCTCCTACACTGGCCGTACACCACTGGTGATCGTCGAGGGGACACTGAATAGTGCACGGTACATCCAAACCGTCATCGAACCCATCGTTCTACCATTCCTAGACCGGCAAGGGAACTTGCTGTTCCAACAGGACAATGCACGTCCGCATGTATCCCGTGCCACCCAACGTGCTCTAGAAGGTGTAAGTCAACAACCCTGGCCAGCAAGATCTCCGGATCTGTCCCCCATTGAGCATGTTTGGAACTGGATGAAGCGTCGTCTCACGCGGTCTGCACGTCCAGCACGAACGCTGGTCCAACTGAGGCGCCAGGTGGAAATGGCATGGCAAGCCGTTCCACAGGACTACATCCAGCATCTCTACGATCGTCTCCATGGGAGAATAGCAGCCTGCATTGCTGCGAAAGGTGGATATACACTGTACTAGTGCCGACATTGTGCATGCTCTGTTGCCTGTGTCTATGTGCCTGTGGTTCTGTCAGTGTGATCATGTGATGTATCTGACCCCAGGAATGTGTCAATAAAGTTTCCCCTTCCTGGGACAATAAATTCACGGTGTTCTTATTTCAATTTCCAGGAGTGTACATCACGTTTTGTCTCGCGTACTTGGCTACTGCGGAATCGCGCCGTAAGGAGCGCTAGCGGTAGTTGTGTTAAAAGATGGCTCCTTTCACTGAACCTGTGTGTTTTGGTTTGAAGAATCGCAGTCAGGGAAAGCAGCGTAATTTCGTTACCAAGTACGCTAAAAATCTTCCTAGTAGGCCTACAATTTATGAATGGTATAAATATTTTGTAGAACCAGGGTGCTCAGTAAGACGTGGGGAATCATCATGTCGTCCAAGCACATCTGACGACGTCGATGAGCAAGTGAGACAACGTTACAAAAGTTTCCTATACCACAGATTGATGATGATGACAAAGAACGAAATGTTTACTTCATGAGGTGGTGCACCACCCCACTACCTGGCTGATGTTCGGGATTTTCTCAGTGACCGCTTTCCAGGTCAATGGATTGGCCATGATGCGCCAATTGCATGGCCCCCACGTTCAACAGACCCGACAGCACTCGATGTCGTGCTTGTACCTCCTGTGCTGGCTTCTCTATCAGAACTTCGAGAAAGAATTTCTGCCGTTATTGAGTAAGTTACACCTGCAATGCTATAGCGAGTTTGGGAAGAAACTGACTTTCGATGGGGTGTGTGCAGGATAACCAATGGAAGCCACATACATAATCTTTAGTTTAAGATAATAATACTTGATGTGTTTCCCTACAAAATAACACTAAACTCAGACCTATATCTTCTTTCAGTAAATTTATATGAATTTTTGAAGCTGTAAAGTCCTTTTTGAAACACCATAGATATATGCAGGGTGCTCCATTGATCGTGACCGGGCCAAATATCTCACGAAATAAGCGTCAAAAGAAAAAAACTACAAAGTCCGAAACTTGTCTAGCTTGAAGGGGGAAACCAGATGGCGCTATGGTTGGCCCGCTAGATGGCGCTGCTATAGGTCAAACGGATATCAACTGCGGTTTTTTTTAAAATAGGAATCCCCATTTTTATTACATATTCGTGTATTATGTAAAGAAATATGAATGTTTTAGTTGGACCACTTTTTTCGCTTTGTGATAGATGGCGCTGTAATAGTCACAAACACATGGCTCACAAGTTTAGACGAACAGTTGGTAACAGGTAGGTTTCTTAAATTAAAATACAGAACGTAGGTACGTTTGAACATTTTATTTCGCTTGTTCCAATGTGATACATGTACCTTTTTGAACTTATAATTTCTGAGAACGCATGCAGTTACAGCGTGATTACCTGTAAATACCACATTAATGCAATAAATGCTCAAAATGATGTCCGTCGACCTCAATGCATTTGGCAATACGTGTGACGACATTCCTCTCAACAGCAAGTAGTTCGCCTTCCGTAATGTTCGCACATGCATTGACAATACGCTGACCCATGTTTTCAGGCGTTGTCGGTGGATCACCACAGCAAATATCCTTCAACTTTCTCCACAGAAAGAAATCCGGGGACTTCAGATCCGGTGAACGTGCGGGCCATGGTACGATGCTTCGACGACCAATCAACCTATCATGAAATATGCTATTCCATACCGCTTCAAGCGCACTCGAGCTATGTACCGGACATCCATCATGTTGGAAGCACAGCGCCATTCTTTCATGCAGTGAAACATCTTGTAGTAACATCGGTAGAACATTCCGTAGGAAATCAGCATACACTGCACCATTTAGATTGCCATCGATAAAATGGGGGCCAATTATCCTTCCTCCCATAATGCCGCACCATACATTTACTCAAAGTACCCTCCGCCACACACCGTCAGGTGGCTTGCGGAGTATGGATGTAGATGTAGATGTAGAACCCGCCAAGGTCGCTGATATTCCACTTGTCGCAGCCATCGTGGATTTTCCGTGGCCCAATAGTGCATATTATGCCGGTTTACGTCTCTTAATTTCTCTTGTACCCAGTGGCAGAACCGTACACGACGTTCAAAGTCGTAGCCATGCAATTCCTGGTGCATAGAAACATGGTACGGGTGCAATCGATGTTGATGTACCATTCTCAACACCGATGTTTCTGAGATTCCCGATTCTCGCGCGATTTGTCTGCTACTGATGTGCGGATTAGACGCGACAGCAGCTAAAACACCTACCTGGGCATCATCATTTATTGCAAGTCGTGGTTGACGGTTCACATGTGGCTGAACACATCCTGTTTCCCTAAATAACGGAACTATACGGCGAACGGTCCTGACACTTGTATGATGTCGTCCAGGATACCGAGCAGCATACATAGCACACGCCCGTTGGGCATTTTGATCACAATAGCCGTACATCAACATGATATCAACCTTTTCCGCAATTGGTAAGCGGTCTATTTTAACACGGGTAATGTATCACGAAGCAAATACCGTCCGCACTGGCGGAATGTTACGTGATGTTGTTGTTGTTGTGGTGGTCTTCAGTCCTGAGACTGGTTTGATGCAGCTCTCCATGCTACTCTATCCTCTGCAAGCTTCTTCATCTCCCAGTACCTATCGCAACCTACATCCTTCTGAATCTGCTCAGTGTATTCATCTCTTGGCCTCCCTCTACGATTTTTACCCTCCACGCTGCCCTCCAATACTAAATTGGTGATCCCTTGATGCCTCACAACATGTCCTACCAATCGATCCCTTCTTCTGGTCAAGTTGTGCCACAAACTTCTCTTCTCCCCAATCCTATTCAATACTTCATTAGTTATGTGATCTACCCATCTAATCTTCAGCATTCTTCTGTAGCACCACATTTCAAAAGCTTCTATTCTCTTCTTGTCCAAACTATTTATCGTCCACGTTTCACTTCCATACATGGCTACACTCCTTACAAATACTTTCAGAAATGCCTTTCTGACACTTAAATCTATACTCGATGTTAATAAATTTCTCTTCTTCAGAAACGCTTTCCTTGCCATTGCCAGTCTACATTTTATATCCTCTCTACTTCGACCATTATCAGTTATTTTGCTCCCCAAATAGCAAAACTCCTTTACTACTTTAAGTGTCTCATTTCCTAATCTAATTCCCTCAGCATCACTCGACTTAGTTCGACTACATTCCATTATCCTCGTTTTCCTTTTGTTGATGTTCATCTTAATTCCTCCTTTCAAGACACTATCCATTCCATTCAACTGCTCTTCCAAGTCCTTTGCTGTCTCTGACAGAATTACTATGTTATCGGCGAACCTCAAAGTTTTTATTTCTTCTCCATGGATTTTAATACCTACTCCGAACTTTTCTTACGTTTCCTTAACTGCTTGCTCAATATACAGATTGAATAACATCGGGGAGAGAATAGAAAGCTGTCTCACTCCCTTCCCAACCACTGCTTCCCTTTCATGTCCCTCGACTCTTATAACTGCCATCTGCTTTCTGTACAAATTGTAAATAGGCTTTCGCTCCCTGTATTTTACCCCTTCCACCTTCAGAATTTGAAAGAGAGTATTCCAGTCAACATTGTCAAAAGCTTTCTCTAAGTCTACAAATGCTAGAAACGTAGGTTTGCCCTTCCTTAATCTAGTTTCTAAGATAGGTCGTAGGGTCAGTATTGCCTCACGTGTTCCACCATTTCTACGGAATCCAAACTGATCTTCCCCGAGGTCGGCTTCTACTAGTTTTTCCATTCGTCTGTAAAGAATTCGCGTTAGTATTTTGCAGCTGTGACTTATTAAACTGATAGTTCGGTAATTTTCACATCTGTCAACACCTGCTTTCCTTGGAATTGGATTTATTATATTCTTCTTGAAGTCTGAGGGTATTTCGCCTGTTTCATACATCTTGCTCACCAGGTGGTATTGTCAGGACTGGCTCTCCCAAGGCCGTCAGTAGTTCCAATGGAATGTTGTCTACTCCGGGGGCCTTGTTTCGACTCAGGTCTTTCAGTGCTCTGTCAAACTCTTCACGCAGTATCGTATCTCCCATTTCATCTTCATCTACATCCTCTTCCATTTTCATAATATTGTCCTCAAGTACATCGCCCTTGTATAGACCCTCTATATGCTCCATCCACCTCTCTGCTTTCCCTTCTTTGCTTAGAACTGGGTTTCCATCTGAGCTCTTGATATTCATACAAGTGGTTCTCTTATCTCCAAAGGAATCTTTAATTTTCCTGTAGGCAGTAACTATCTTACCCCTAGTGAGATAAGCCTCTACATCCTTACATTTGTCCTCTAGCCATGCCTGCTTAGCCATTTTGCACTTTTTGTCGATCTCATTTTTGAGACCTTTGTATTCCTTTTTGCCTGCTTCATTTACTGCATTTGTATATTTTCTCCTTTCATCAATTACATTCAATATTTCTTCTGTTACCCAAGGATTTCTACTAGCCCTCCTCTTTTTACCTACTTGATCCTCTGCTGCTTTCACTACTTCATCCCTCAAAGCTATCCATTCTTCTTCTACTGTATTTCTTTCCCCCATTCCTGTCAATTGTTCCCTTATGCTCTCCCTGAAACTCTGTACAACCCCTAGTTCTTTCAATTTATCCAGGTCCCATCTCCTTAAATTCCCACCTTTTTGTAGTTTCTTCAGTTTTAATCTACAGGTCATAACCAATAGATTGTGGTCAGAGTCCACATCTGCCCCTGGAAATGTCTTACAATTTAAAACCAGGTTCCGAAATCTCTGTCTTACCATTATATAATCTAGCTGAATCCCTGTCAGTATCTTCAGGCTTCTTCCATGTATACAGACGTCTTTTATGATTCTTGAACCAAGTGTTAGCTATGATTAAGTTGTGCTCTGTGCAAAATTCTACCAGGCGGCTTCCTCTTTCGTTTCTTAGCCCCAATCCATATTCACCTACTACGTTTCCTTCTCTCCCTTTTCCTACTATCGAATTCCAGTCACCCATGACTATTAAATTTTCGTCACCCTTCACTATCTGAATAATTTTTTTTTATTTCATCATACATTTCTTCAATTTCTTCGTCATCTGCAGAGCTAGTTGGCATATAAACTTCTACTACTGTAGTAGGCGTGGGCTTCATATCTATCTTGGCCACAATAATGCGTTCACTACGCTGTTTGTAGTAGCTTACCTGCACTCCTATTTTTTTATTCATTATTAAACCTACTCCTGCATTACCCCTATTTGATTTTGTGTTTATAACCTTGTAGTCGCCTGACCAGACGTCTTGTTCCTCCTGCCACCGAACTTCACTAATTCCCACTATATCTAACTTTAACCTGTCCATTCCCCTTTTTAAATTTTCTAACCTACCTACCCGATTAAGGGATCTGACATTCCACACTCCGATCCGTAGAACGGCAGTTTTCTTTCTCCTGATAACGACATCCACTTGAGTAGTCCCCGCCCGGAGATCCGAATGGGGGACTATTTTACCTCCGGAATATTTTACCCAAGAGGACGCCTTTATCATTTAACCATACAGTAAAGCTGCATGCCCTGGGGAAAAATTACGGCTGTAGTTTCCCCTTGCTTTCAGCCGTTCGCAGTACCAGCACAGTAAGACTGTTTTGGTTATTGTTACAAGGCCAGATCAGTCAATCATCCAGACTGTTGCCCTTGCAACTACTGAAAAGGCTGCTGCCCCTCTTCAGGAACCACACGTTTGTCTGGCCTCTCAACAGATACCCCTCCGTTTACGTGATACCACGTACTTATAAGTTTGTGACTATTACAGCGCCATCTACAACAAAGCGAAAAAAGTGGTCCAGCTAAAAGATTCATATTGCTTTACGTACTACACGAATATGTAATAAAAAATGGGGGGTTCCTATTTAAAAAAACGCAGTTGATATCCGTTTGACGTGTGGCAGCGCCATCTAGCGGTCCAACCATAGCGCCATCTGGTTTCCCCCTTCAAGCTAGAAGTTTCGTTCTTCATAGTTTTTTCGTTTGACGCTTATTTCGTGAGATATTTGGCCCGGTCACGATCTTTTCATGGTATTGTTGTTATTCCATCCTGAATTTTCCATTGTTTTCCTATTTGTCAATTTCAGGTTTACTGCCAAACGCATTAAAACTCTAGTATAATGTATTGCCTCTTTGCTGTCAAAACACGGCTCAATAATCTAATATGAGGTTCACTATCGCAGAACAGAAGAATATTAAAATTGAGTTGAATAACTTATAAAGTTAATGGGACTCAAACCTCTCTTAACAGTACCTGTTTTTCTCCTATTACAGTCTTGCATTTAAAGTTACAACTTATTTGAAAACAAGTCAGAATTCCTTCAGCACATCAGAGCATCCCAAGTTCCTCAGTTCAGTCTCAGATTTTATTTAAAGTATTTTTCATGTCATTAAAATTTTTCAGTTTCCTTAAATGATTAAGAATTTCTTTTCAATTCATTATTTTAACAGTCAAATTGAAACTGTGGCAACCAAATTTACACTACTGGCCATTAAAATTGCTACACCAAGAAGAAATGCAGATGATAAACGGGTATTCATTGGACAAATATATTACACTAGAACAGACATGTGATTACATTTTCAGGCAGTTTGGGTGCATAGATCCAGAGAAATCAGTACCCAGAACAACCACCTCTGGACGTAATAACGGCCCTGCTGTGCCTGGGCATTGAGTCAAACAGAGCTTGGATGGCGTTTACAGGTACAGCTGCCCACGCAGCTTCAACACGATACCACAGTTCATCAAGACTGGCGTATTGTGACGAGCCAGTTTCTCGGCCACCATTTACCAGACGTTTTCAATTGGTGAGAGATCTGGAGAATGTGCTGGCCACCAGGGCAGCAGTCGAACATTTTCTGTATCCAGAAAGGCCCGTACAGGACCTGCAACATGCGGTCGTGCATTATCCTGCTGAAATGTAGGGTTTCGCTGAGATCGAATGAAGGGTAGAGCCACGGGTCGTAACATGTCTGAAATGTAACGTCCATTCTTCGAACTGCCGTCAATGCGAACAAGAGGTGACCGAGACGTGTAACCAATGGCACCCCATACCATCACGCCGGGTGATGCGCTAGTATGGCGATGACGAATACACGCTTCCAATGTGCGTTCACCGCGATGTCACCAAACACGGATGCGACTATCATGATGCTGTAAACAGAACCTGGATTCATCCGGAAACATGACGTTTGGCCATTCGTGCACCCAGGATCGTCGTTGAGTACACCATCGCAGGCGCTCCTGTCTGTGATGCAGCGTCAAGGGTAACCGCAGCCATGGTCTCCGAGCTGATAGTCCATGCTGCTGCAAACGTCGTCGAACTGTTCGTGCAGATGGTTGTTGTCTTGCAAACGTCCCCAACTCAGGGATCGAGACGTGGCTGCACGATCCGTTACAACCATGCGGATAAGATGCCTGTTATCTCGACTGCTAGTGATACGAGGCCGTTGGGATCCAGCACGGCGTTCCGTATTACCCTCCTTCACCCACCGATTCCATATTCTGCTAACTGTCATTGGATCTCGAGCAACGCGAGCAGCAATGTCGCGATACGATAAACCGCTATCGCGATACGCTACAATCTTACCTTTATCAAAGTCGGAAACGTGACGGTACGCATTTCTCCTCCTTAAACGAGGCATCACAACAACGTTTGGCCAGGCAAGGCCGGTCAACTGCTGTTTGTGTATGAGAAATCGGTTGGAAACTTTCCTCATGTCAGCACCTTGTAGGTGTCGCCACCAGCGCCAACCTTGTGTGAATGCTCTGAAAAGCTAGTCATTTGCATATCACAGCATCTTCTTCCTGTCGGTTAAATTTCGCGTCTGTAGCATGTCATCTTCGTGATGTAGCAATTTTAATGGCCAGTAGTGTATTTATAAAAGAAAAGGAAACCCGCGGCCAAGCTCTGAAGACCATGCGACGGTCGACCGACCGCTGTGTCATCCTCAGTCGTTCACCATTGGATGCGGCATGGAGGGGCATGGGGTGAGCACACCCCTCTCCTCGCCGTTGTCGCCATTCTCAGCTTGGAGCCGCCACCGCGAAGTCAGGTGTCACGACGTTGTGCGCACTCCGGTCTAGTCCGTCCACCAAGAGGAAAACTGCCTGGCAGCAGCTGGGTCCTCCACATGAGGAGGGTATGTCACGTTGACCACTACGGAGGCGGATTATTTGTTTACAAAACAAAACAGAATACAAATTTGGATGGTGTTGAGACAGCAACCAGCCACAAATTATGGTCTCCAACCATGTCATCATATGACAAAATTGCACAAAACAGAATACACAGATACTTTGAGCTACAGCTCTACAATCTTAACATTTATTCACACGTTGTTTACAACTAGACATCTAAACTATGCGACCTCATAAATGAGTTAGTATCTATCGATGATAATATGGTTATACAGTCTTTGATGCTAATTAACTCCTCTATGACATACGACACACGTTGTCGTTTGCATGACGTTTATTTACAAGCGCATTAGAGCTGAGTCGATTGGACTCACTGTTCCAAGGACATAACGAATAAGACATTTCACAGTCGAGCATCGTACTTGTAGTAAAACTTGAAGAGACGAATGAGCCATCTTTATGGACAGACATATAGTACAAATGACGATTGCTAGCCATCTTCCAATGTAAATATCTGTGAACTTCGCATATTTTCGAAATCCTATGCAAACTAACATTAAAATTGGGTACAGTCCGCCCGAGAAAAAAATAACTATTCCCCAAATCAAAAGAAGTACTGTTACAGTAGTAACGAAATATTTTTTTTATCTCATTGTTTCTGCTACTTAAAAACATTACAGTTGAAGATAATCACAGAACATTTTAAAAAGCTTCATTCACTATAGTATTACAAGACCGTAAACAGTTTCTGCAGAAAACCGAGAAAGGGTGCTGCAGGGTAGGTATAGTAGACTCGAACGAATTCAAGCAACCCCTGAAAAAATCTTTTAGAAACGAACGAGCTTTAGCCCTTCCTCTCCACAAACCCCTCCCCATCATTCCGTATCGGAACTGGTTTTCATAACTGAGTAGCTCCCAGGTGACCAAATGATGGAATTTTTACATATCGGTATTGCACTTTCAGGCACTGTAACACAACAAACAGAGAAAAAACGACGTCTCTTGGATAGAGCACTGAAACTGCTTGTGTGCGGAATAAGCAAGTATAAATACGAAATCAACCAAATACGGCTTGATAGCTTCGGAAAATGTGAAATCGAGTTTGCACTGTACGATGTGCTTTTGTTACACAACCTGGGCACAGAAGACTTGACCTCCCCAGCTAATCAAAGCACAGAATGAGAGCACATCAAGCGTATGTAATCAGCCATCTCGTATCATCACATTTTCAATGCGCAAACCCACAAACGACGAAAAAAATTTGAGAATGAAACACAAAGTAGCTATTCCAATGTATTGTACAAAATTTACAATGCTACGCAAAGCGATGGTGTGACATACCTGTAATGTTGAGGAAATGGAAGGTGCCGGTTTCCCCGAAGGGCATGGATTTGCAGTCACTAGTCGTGCGTGCAACATTCTGCGTAAGAATTATTGCATTACAATTCCGCTGGACAGGTAAAGTTTACCCGCTTCAATAAAAAAAGGTGACGTAATATTTCTTTCTGGCTATGTGCTCGATACTCAGCTAGGTAACCCGCGAAATGTTTGGTCTTTCTACTATATCGTGGGATGGCACCTTTGACGTCCCGCCCCCTCTGGCCACGTTCTGTGTGTGAACGGAACGATCTTTCGTGTCTACGAAGTTCACGGAATCTGGTTCACTTTAAGGTGCTGGAAACCTTCAGTTCCTTGAGTGTTGTATGAATCTAAGCAGTCACTAACGATTGTCGTCCCAGGAAGGCTCTTTTCTTTTATTGTTCTGAACGACATTTCCTTGGTCCGAAATTCTACATCTACATCTACATCCATACTCCGCAAGTCACCTGACGTTGTGTGGCGGAGGGTACCTTGAGTACCTCTATCGGTTCTCCCTTCTATTCCAGTCTCGTATTGTTCGTGGAAAGAAGGATTGTCGGTATGCTTCTGCGTGGGCTCTAATCTCTCTGATTTTATCCTCATGGTCTCTTCTCGAGATATACGTAGGAGGGAGCAATATACTGCTTGACTCCTCGGTGAAGGTATGTTCTCGAAACTTTAACAAAAGCCCGTACCGAGCTACTGAGCGTCTCTCCTGCAGAGTCTTCCACTGGAGTTTATCTATCATCTCCGTAACGCTTTCGCGATTACTAAATGATCCTGTAACGAAGCGCGCTGCTCTCCGTTGGATCTTCTCTATCTCTTCTGTCAATCCAATCTGGTACGGATCCCACACTGCCGAGCAGTATTCAAGCAGTGGGCGAACAAGCGTACTGTAACCTACTTCCTTTGTTTTCGGATTGCATTTCCTTAGGATTCTCCCAATGAATCTCAGTCTGGCATCTGCTTTACCGACGATCAACTTTATATGATCATTCCATTTTAAATCACTCATAATGCGTACTCCCAGATAATTTATGGAATTAACTGCTTCCAGTTGCTGACCTGCTATTTTGTAGCTAAATGATAAGGGATCTATCTTTCTATGTATTCGCAGCACATTACACTTGTCTACATTGAGATTCAATTGCCATTCTCTGCACCATGCGTCAATTCGCTGCAGATCCTCCTGCATTTCAGTACAATTTTCCATTGTTACAACCTCTCGATACACCACAGCATCATCTGCAAAAAGCCTCAGTGAACTTCCGATGTCATCCACAGGGTCATTTATGTATATTGTGAATAGCAACGGTCCTATGACACTCCCCTGCGGCACACCTGAAATCACTCTTATTTCGGAAGACTTCTCTCCATTGAGAATGACATGCTGCGTTCTGTTATCTAGGAACTCTTCAATCCAATCACACAAATGGTCTGATAGTCCATATGCTCTTACTTTGTTCATTAAACGACTGTGGGGAACTGTGTCGAACGCCTTGCGGAAGTCAAGAAACACGGCATCTACCTGTGAACCCGTGTCTATGGCTCTCTGAGTCTCGTGGACGAATAGCGCGAGCTGGGTTTCACACGACCGTCTTTTTCGAAACCCATGCTGATTCCTATAGAGTAGATTTCTAGTCTCCAGAAAAGTCATTATATTCGAACATAATACGTGTTCCAAAATTCTACAACTGATCGACGTTAGAGATATAGGTCTATAGTTCTGCACATCTGTTCGACGTCCCTTCTTGAAAATGGTGATGACCTGTGCCCTTTTCCAATCCTTTGGAACGCTACGCTCTTCTAGAGACCTACGGTACACCGCTGCAAGAAGAGGAGCAAGTTCCTTCGCGTACTCTGTGTAAAATCGAACTGGTATCCCATCAGGTCCAGCGGCCTTCCCACTTTTGAGCGATTTTAATTGTTTGTCTATCCCTCTGTCGTCTATTTCGATATCTACCATTTTGTCATCTGTGCGACAATCTAGAGAAGGAACTACAGTGCAGTCTTCCTCTGTGAAACAGCTTTGGAAAAAGACATTTAGTATTTTGGCCTTTAGTCTGTCATTCTCTGTTTCAGTACCATTTTGGCCACAGAGTGTCTGGACATTTTGTTTTGATCCACCTGCCGCTTTGACATAAGGCCAAAATTTCTTAGGATTTTCTGCCAAGTCAGTACATAGAACTTTACTTTCGAATTCATTGAACGCCTCTCGCATAGCCCTCCTCACACTACATTTCGCTTCGCGTAATTTTTGTTTGTCTGTAAGGCTTTGGTTATGTTTATGTTTGCTGTGAAGTTCCCTTTGCTTCCACAGCAGTTTTCTAACTCGGTTGTTGTACCACAGTGGCTCTTTTCCATCTCTTACGATCTTGCTTGGCACATACTCATCTAACGCATATTGTACGATGGTTTTGAATTTTGTCCACTGATCCTCAACACTACCTGTACTTGAGACAAAACTTTTGTGTTGAGCCGTCAGGTACTCAGAAATCTGCTTTTTGTCACTTTTGCTAAAAAGAAAAATCTTCCTACCTTTTTTAATATTTCTATTTACGGCTGAAATCATCGATGCAGTAACCGCTTTATTATCGCTGATTCCCTGTTCTGCGTTAACTGTTTCAAATAGTTCGGGTCTCTTTGTCATCAGAAGGTCTAATATGTTATCGCCACGAGTCGGTTCTCTGTTTAACTGCTCAAGGTAGTTTTCAGATAAAGCACTTAAAAAATATTCACTGGATTCTTTGCCCCTGCCACCCGTTATGAACGTTTGAGTCTCCCAGTCTATATCCGGCAAATTAAAATCTCCACCCAGAACTATAACATGGTGGGGAAATCTACTCGAAATATTTTCCAAATTATCCATCAGGTGCTCAGCCACAACAGCTGCTGAGCCAGGGGGCCTATAGAGACATCCAATTACCATGTCTGAGCCTGCTTTAACCGTGACCTTCACCCAAGTTATTTCACATTTCGGATCTCCGTCAATTTCCTTCGATACTATTGCACTTCTTATCGCTATAAACACGCCTCCCACTTCACTGTCCAGCCTGTCTCTGCGGTATACATTCCAATCTGAGTTTAGGATATCATTACTGTTTACGTCTGGTTTCAGGCAACTTTCTGTCCCTAGTACTATATGGGCATTGTGACCGTTTATTAATGAGAGCAGTTCTGGGACCTTTCTATAGACGCTCCTGCAGTTTACTATTAGCACATTAATATTGTTATTCCCTGTTGCATTTTGCCTACTCCTAACTTGCCGCGTCTCAGGAGGCGTCTTGTCGGGCCTAGGGAGGGAATTCTCTAACCTAAAAAACCCACATGTGCACTCCACACGTACTCCGCTACCGTTGTAGCCGCTTCCGGCGTGTAGTGCACGCCTGACCTATTCAGGGGGACCCTACATTTCTCCACCCGATAGCGGAGGTCGAGAAATTTGCACCCCAGATCTCCGCAGAATCGTCTGAGCCTCTGGTTTAAGCCTTCTACTCGGCTCCAAACCAGAGGACCGCGATCGGTTCTGGGAACGATACTACAAATAGTTAGCTCAGATTCCACCCCGCGAGCGAGGCTTTCCGCCTTCACCAAATCCGCCAACCGCCTGTACGAACTAAGGATGACCTCTGAACCCAGACGGCAGGAGTCATTGGTGCCGACATGAGCAACAATTTGCAGTCGGGTGCACCCAGTGCTCTCTATCGCCGCCGGCAGGGCCTCCTCCACATCTCGAATGAGACCCCCCGGCAAGCAGACAGAGTGAACACTGGCCTTCTTCCCCGACCTTTCCCAGTGCTCTCTATCGCCGCCGGCAGGGCCTCCTCCACATCTCGGATGAGACCCCGCGGCAAGCAGACAGAGTGAACACTGGCCTTCTTCCCCGACCTTTCCGCTATTTCCCTAAGGGGCTCCATCACCTGCCTAACGTTGGAGCTCCCAATAACTAATAAACCCCTACCCCCGCGTGCCTGCTCGGACCTTGCTGAAGGAGCGGCCACATGTCCACTCAGAGGCAGAGCGGGCGATGCCACACGGCCAGCCTCCACATTGACCCTCCACCTCGTGCGCCGCGAACGCCGTTGATCCCGTCACTCCCTTTGGGGAGAGGGTGGCCCAACCGCGCCCAGTACCCGCGAAGATGTCTCGACAGCAGGGACAGTGGGTGAAGCATGTAACACCTGGCGTGTACCATGCAACGCACCGGACTCCCCACTGCCGCTACACTCCGAGGCAGCAGCCCGAAGACGGCTGACCCCGGCCATCAACATTTTCAGCTGTTCGCGAACAGTGGCCAGCTCCTCCTGCGTCCGTACACAGCAGTCGTACATCCTATCCATCCTAAGAAATCAATTTACTGTAGAGAGTTAATCAACTTTTAACTAAACTGCTAATTTACTAAAGGCGGCTGATTGTTGACTAAACTGTGGTTGCTAGACACTTCTTGTGGAAAGCAATTAAAATAGCACTACCTGTCTCTGGACTGTATTGAAAACAAACACTAGCACTACGGGCACTATGGTTGACTAAAGGGGCTCTCTCTGACTGTATTCAAAACAAACACGAAATCTATGGAACACTATTACTAGCACTCGACAAGTAAAGCTTTCTAAAAGCAAAAACACACGGAAGAAGAAGTGACAAGTAAGAAAAATACAGTTAATACTTAAATTAACGTAGCTCGCTGCACAGCAGACGTGAAGCAGACGGCAGTTACGATTTTTTGACCCTCGCTTAATTTCACCAAACACAACCAATTTCATACGATTTCACAGCCTTTGTTTTGTTTTCTCTTCCCAAAATTCGCTTCACCAACTCATATCCTAACTGTTCCATTCCAACCTAACCTATATCCTTGGCTATGCTACAGATCAGTGTGTCACCACTACCAGATTTTTTCTGCCAATTCCAACTGTGCTCTTATATTCCATCCTAACAACACCATAGGAAATCGAGATATTCGGAAAGTATATCCGAAAACATCTTAATCACTATCCCAGGAATCGTGACCTA
The DNA here is from genome assembly GCF_021461385.2 of Schistocerca piceifrons. NCBI lineage: Eukaryota > Metazoa > Arthropoda > Insecta > Orthoptera > Acrididae > Schistocerca > Schistocerca piceifrons. Next base: position 853,253,756 of record NC_060140.1, on the reverse strand, counting down.
TTCGTAGAAAACAGCCAAGTATGCGTAACAATAAAGAATATAAAATTCACTGCTTCATTCCGAGCACTTTAACTCTAGATCACTAAACCCTTCTCGAATGTACGATTGCAATTGGTACCAATTCGTGGTTCCCGCCAGCATTTCCAGCAATACAATTGTCAGTACAGGTAGTAAAATAGGACATTTTGTATTTATTTACTGGAGATCTTGTCATTAAGTACTATATAAACTATAAATTGTGGTTTCTTTTGAATAATTTGGAGTAGTGAAATTTACGATGGTTTAGTAACAATGTGGCAATGGCCCCCCTTTTAATTTCCTAGGATTAAGTTCTGTTGTTAGGTCCAAGCCGTATCTCCCCCTCGGAAATTGCGATATGGAATCACGACATATTCGGATTAAAACAGCCATATATTCGTCTCTAACAAGAGTAGCGATGTCACTGCTTCATTCGCCTCAGTTTCAGATGTCGTCTTACACCCCTGCCTAACAACGTCTCTGACGAAAAAAAAGCAGACCCAAAATTATGTATGAATCCATAGCTCTACTTATTTCTGCACTGTATATATTTTACTTTGCATGTGCGCGCGATTTCACAGTTTCCGAAACTATCGTGCCTATTTGGTGGATTTCGTATTTATACTTACTTATTCCGCAAATATACAGTGTCAGTGCTACAGCGCATTAAAGATTTATCAGGGAGAAGTCCTTTTCTTCTCGGTTTGTTGAGCTGCAGTGACTGAAAGTGCGATACGAATATGTAAAAACTGAACCTACCAAATTGACCGATATTGCGCCATTTGGGCTACTAGTGAGAGAACTGAGCAAATTGCTTAAGGAAATGCCGGTCGGTGTGGCCGAGCGGTTCCAGGCGCTACAGTCGGGAACCGCGCGACCGCTACGGTCGCGGGTTCGAATCCTGCCTCGGGCATGGATGTGTGTGATGTCCTTAGGTTGGTTAGGTTTAAGTAGTTCTAAGTTCTAGTGGACTGATGACCTCAGAAGTTATGTCCCATAGTGCTCAGGGCCATTTGAACCATTTTTTGCTCAAGGAAATACAATCATCGCTGTTTGAGCGATATTTTTGTTGATGAACGCGGTTTTTGGGCGGCACAGGCAAATTCAAGCGTATTTTTATGCATTGATTTTAATTTAATGTTATTTGTAATGATGTTTACAGCTCTGTAATATTACAACCTCAAAGTCTTATCAATCTCTAAATAACGATGCCAGTGCTAACATTATACTGGTATAGATAGATAATAAGGCTATTTAGTAGTGTGTAAATATTTTTAACCTATATTAATGCTAGTGGGCGAATCAGAATGGGTTATCCTCTCCTTATTTGTTACAAAGTTATCCATAATTAGAAACTATCACAACAGCACACACCACAAAAGCAATAAACGGCAGCACTTACATCAAATTTAACTACAATTAAGAACTGAACTTATAACACCTGTACGTACTTTGTACCAAATATCACCTTAACATACAATAAGCGTTACCCTCTGTGAGGAATTTTGAATTGTTTGACCGTGTGTTAATGTAATGGACAGAGAGTGTCGAACATAAATTTCGTTACTATGGCAATTAATAGAAAGCTGAAAGATTTTAATTTAGGAAATAATGAAAATAGTGAAAGTTTTCGTGAATGAAATAATAAACGGCCGCCAGCCTAGTTAGGCATAATAATTTTAAACGTTAAGTTCAAAGAATCTAAATATAATTTTGCGAAAGGGACTTTCATTCATTTTCTCTTTGTAAAGTGCAACGAACTCACACAACTACCAGACGAACTGAACAGTATATAGCAGTAGTTATCATTTGCTTAAATTGGCAATCACAGAAAGATAAATGGCTTTTTACTCCTATTGATAATAATTACAATCTCAATCATTAATTAATTCAGCACTAAAATATTATCAAAGACATCACGAGACTAAAATTGGACGTGGAAATAGTCCTGGTTTAACTAACACACACACACACACACACACACACACACACCACAAATACAGATAAATAACACTGTACAGACACTTTCTTACCCTCTCTCATTTATCAAAGTACATCAAATTTCTTTAGCAAAAGCAATCTTTACTTTAACTTTCTCATAATAGAAAAGAATTTAGGGGAGCCCATAAACTGTCATTTACTCTACAGGCTAATTCTGTAACTATTTCAGAGACAAACTGCATTACACTAATGTGAATTTGTAACCCACTTGAATTTGTTTATATTTCAGTACTATATAGCAATTTACTCAAATGTTATTCTCAAATAAAAGTTCAGAAATTAGTTCATGGTAATAGTCAAAGCAAAATCATATTTCCTGTAAGTCAAAATATGTGCCCTTTTCATTACCTGTGAAGCACACTTTAATACTGAAACTTTGACACATTCAAATTAGAAACTATTCAATGGTTATTCAGAAACAGGATACTCGGTCTTTTGTACTTTTAGGACAGGACCCTAAGACTGTTTATGATCAGGACAATTCCAAAGTCCACACACACGTTTTTATCACTTGTATTATTATTGAAAAAGCACGCACACCAACATACTGGTCCATACTAAGATACATATCTGATTTCCTGAAGTTGGCGGGGCAGTGGCGCAATAGTGGTGGCAAGCACTTGGCGGCTATTTTGTGTCAACTGTTGCCGTTTTGTAGTGTGCTGTCCTTAGGTTAGTTAGGTTTAAGTAGTTCTAAGTTCCAGGGGACTGATGACCATAGATGTTAAGTCCCATAGAGCCATTTGAACCATTTTATTGCCGTTTAAGGCTCTTTTCAAATTTCTTCTTGGCTACGTATTAATCATTTTAGAGCCATTCCGTAATACAAGAGCACCATATTACAGCCGAAACCGCATCCGAGGCAATTTCAACACAAATCGGCTTCCGAATGCCTAACTTGGCACCAACGGTGTTGACTATAAAACTGCTGGCCACTGACTGCGTAAAGTGCTCTCTCTTTTGCCGACCAGTTTGACTACCAAATCCACCTTTTATTGCGCGCCAAGCCCCTTCCGTAGCGGAGGTGGATCCCAACATCTTTTCCATTATATAATCCAACTTCCCTATGTATGAACCAGTATTCCAAGTATAATTTCTTTTTTACGAGCATACATATTTTATAAAGTTTCATTATTTTTAAACATTATTAAATCTTTACGATATATACATCGTGTACGTCCACTTTCCCTCTGACCATTCAAAGATCTTAACTAGTACAGAACAATCACTTACACTGTATATACTGCGTAAATCGATAATGGTGTTACAAACTGACTAGCAAAATAACAAATGAGCTCAAGTAAACCCAAAAATGTGCGGTAACTGGGGTTGGCTTAACTATGGATGGTTGACAGCCTAATGCTATCGATATATCAATAGCTTAAATTTCTCTAAGGCCTTGTTAACTCGATAGGTTGAAGATACCCGTTAGGTAAAACACCGTGCGCGACTGGGTGAAGAGGTCTGTAATTGCCTGCTGCACATTCTCGTCCCACAGCAATCTTCGACCGTTCACAGCCTTTTTAAGGCTTTCTTTAAGGGACCGAAGGCGTGTTAATCGCTTGGGAAGTGACCAGGACTATAGGGTGGGAGCTACTGTGTCTCCTACGTTAGTTGACGTTTGCGGTACGATATTGGCGACATGGGGCTGGGCGTTATCATGAAATAGCAACAACATTTGTCGCATTGTTCCCGGATGTTTCGTCTTAATTGCGTACACATTCTTAATTCTCCGACGGATATATAACGATGTTTGCCCTTCGGCAGCCAAGAAAAGAATCCTGTTTGGAAGCACGTGGTAATGACGTCGCCATAGTTTACGTTTACGCATTTACAAGTACCACACGCACGTCGGAAAGACACGGATGTCACACTAATCCCTTGTCCACATGCCAGTGCTTATATACACGCATCGAAGTCGCGCTAAGTTGCGCACACGCTGCAGCAACGCCCTCAGACAAACTTTTTTATCTTTGTGACGAAACGTGACTCGAAACAGGGATTTTTGCCTTCTACGGACATGTGTTCTACCGAATGAGCTATCCAAGAGCAACTGAGCATTCACTGCTTTACTTCCGCCAGTACCTCATCTCCTATCTTCCAAACTTCACGAAAGTTCTCCTACATACGAGGGTGAGTCATATGAAAATCTTAAATATTTTTTTAAAATATTATTTATTGTGCATAAGTGGTACAAAGCTGTATCACTTTTCAACATAATCTCCCCCACGCTCAATGCAAGTCCTCCAGCGCTTACAAATTGCATAAATTCCTTTAGAAAAAAATTATTTCGGTAGTCTGCGCAACCACCCATGCACCACGTGGCGTACCTCTTCATCAGAACGGAACTTCTTTCCTCCCACTGCGTCTCTGAATGGTCCAAACATACGGAAATCACTTGGGGCAAGGTGTGGTGAGTATGGTGGATGAGGAAGACGCTCAAAATGCAGGTCTGTGATTGTTGTACCTGTTGTACGGGCAGTGTTGGGGCCTTGCATTGTCATGTTGCAAAAGGACACCTGCTGACAGCAGCTTTGATTTAATTGCAGGCTGCAGATGATTTTTTAGGAGATCTGTGTATGATGCACTGGTGACAGTGACCCTCTAGGCATGTAATGCTCCAAAATGACGCCATTTTAGTCCCAAAAGAGAGTCAGCAGAACCTTCCCATGCTGACGGTTCTGTTGGAAACTTCCTTGGTTTTGGCGATGAGGAATGGCGCCATTCCTTGCTCGCTCTCTTCATTTCCGGTTGATGGAAGTGAATCCAGGTTTCGCCCCCAGTAACGATTCTTGCAAGGAAGCCATCACCTTCTCGTTCAAAGCGCCGAAGAAGTTCTTCACAAGCATCAACACGTCGTTCTCTCATTTCAGGAGTCAGCTGCCGTGGCACGCATGTTACAGACACGTTGTGAAAGTGGAGCACATCATGCAGAATGTGGTGTACCGACCCGTGACTAATCTGAAAACATGCTGCAATGTCATTCAGTGTCACTCGGCGGTTTTCCTTCAGTATGGCTTCAATTGCTGCAATGTTCTGTGGAGTCACAACTCGTTGTGCCTGACCTGGACGAGGAGCATCTTCCATTGAAGTCACACCATTTGCGAACTTCCTACTCCATTTGTAGACTTGCTGCTGTGACAAACACGCATCACCGTACTGAACCTTTATTCGTCGATGAATTTCAATATGTTTCACACCTTCACTACGCAAAAACCGAATAACAAAACGCTGTTCTTCCCTGGTGCAAGTCGCAAGTGGGGCGACCATCTTTATACTGATACTGCGACGGTATGTGATCATCTGCACTATGCTGCCACCTACAGGCCATTCTCCACGCTGTTTGTAGCACGCTTACCAACTTACAGGATAATGGCGCGAAATCTCGATTTGTTATTACAAATTTAAGGTTTTCATTTGACTCACCCTCGTACCTTGCGGGACTAGCACTTCTGGAAGAAAGGATATTGCGAAGACTTGGCTTAGCTACAGCGTAGGGTATTGTTTCCAGAATGTTTCCGCAATGTCCTTTCTTCTAAGAGTGCTAGTCCCGCAAGGCATGCAGGAGAACTGTGAAGTTTTGGAGGCAGGAGATGAGGTACTGGTGGGAGTAAAGCTGTGAGGACGGGTTGTGAGTTGCTTCCGAAAGGCAAAGGTCCCAAGTTAAGAGATACGGTCCAGCACACGGTTTCAGTCTGCCACGAACTTTCAAATTAGCGCGCACTTCGTACAGAGTCAAAATTTATTCTGAAAATATAACCATTTTTGATAAAAACTTTGCCATTATCAAATATAAAAGTCAAGAACACACACCAATATTTCTAAAAATAATTTAGCTAATATAAAACCTAACAGTAAGGAAAATATCAATAACTCGATAGATTACCTATAGTTTTTAAAAAATAATTCATCAAAATACAATAAGACTTTTAAATAAAAAGGAAGACTTTTGCCTACTCTTCAAAAAACAGCTGACGTAGCAGCAACAACTACTAATGTGATCTGATTAACTGAACGTCATATGGAAGCTACATAAACTAATCAGATACATTTAAATAGTTATGGAACTGGTGCTTATTGCCATAGGGCAAACTTAAGAAAAAGGTTAGGATCAATTAAGTCCGCAGCACTCAAGGGGTAAAGTTGGTAGTTTCAACTCAATAGTGCACTGAACGACATTTCGAACATTAGCCGTGAAATTTTCCCGGCGTATTCAAAACTCGATGTCATTTCGTGAGTTCGGCTGGTCGTCGTTTGCTAAAACGCACGATTTTTCTTCTGCAAACCTGGCAGACGTCTTCAGGTGAGTCGTTGAAGGCTTCGATAGCTCACGTCAAGATGTCTGCAGGTGCCCAGACGAAACATCGTGCATTATAGAAAGCGACGACCAGCTGCACGCCCGAAAATTTTGAATGCCGTACTGTCAAATTAGATCTGTAATCTAAGCCCTCTTAATTACAACAGTTTACAGGGCATCTGCAGGAAATATTACAATTTTTTTTTCCAGCTGGAAACAGCTTTCACAAATTTTATAGGAACAAAGTATGATTATTGTTTGTGGAGATTTTCACATTAACTTTCTTTCAAGTAAGTACAGACATAAATATTTGTAAATATTATTGTACACATTCAACTTGCTCCTTAAGACGTCATTCGCACCTAGATTAGATGGCCCCAGCACGATTAGTATTGATAACCTGTTCATGGACTCAACATATTAAAGTGAAATAAAAATAAGTCCGACCATGGCAGTGAAACGTTGTTGTTGTGGTCTTCAGTCCTGAGACTGGTTTGATGTAGCTCTCCACGCCACTCTATCTTGTGCAAGCTGCTTCATCTCCCAGTACCTACCGCAACCTACATCCTTCTGAATCTGCTTAGTGTATTCATCTCTTGGTCTCCCTCTACGATTTTTACCCTCCACGCTGCCCTCCAGTACTAAATTGATGATCGCTTGATGCCTCAGAACATGTCCTACCAACCGATCCCTTCTTCTGGTCAAGTTGTGCCACAAACTTCTCTTCTCCCCAATCCTATTCAATACTTCCTCATTAGCTATGTGACCTACCCATCAAATCTTCAGCATTCTTCTGTAGCACCACATTTCGAAAGCTTCTATTCTCTTCTTGTCCAAACTATTTATCGTCCACGTTTCACTTCCATACATGGCTACACTCCATACAAATACTTTCAGAAACGACTTCCTGACATTTAAATCTATACTCGATGTTAACAAATTTCTCTTCTTCAGAAACGCTTTCCTTGCCATTGCCAGTCTACATTTTATATCCTCTCTACTTCGACCATCATCAGATCTTTTGCTCCCCAAATAGCAAAACTCCTTTACTACTTTAAGTGTCTCATTTCCTAATCTAATTCCCTCAGCATCACCCGACTTAATTCGACTACATTCCATTATCCTTGTTTTGCTTTTGTTGATGTTCACCTTATATCCTCCTTTCAAGACACTATCCATTCCATTCAACTGCTCTTCCAAGTCCTTTGCTGTCTCCGACAGAATTACTATGTTATCGGCGAACCTCAAAGTTTTTATTTCTTCTCCATGAATTTTATACCTACTCCGAACTTTTCTTACATTTCCTTTACTGCTTGCTCAATATACAGATTGAATAACATCGGGGAGAGACTAGAAAGCTGTCTCACTCCCTTCCCAACCACTGCTTTCCTTTCATGTCCCTCGACTCTTATAACTGCCATCTGCTTTCTGTACAAATTGTAAATAGGCTTTCGCTCCCTGTATTTTACCCCTTCCACCTTCACAATTTGAAAGAGAGTATTCCAGTCAACATTGTCAAAAGCTTTCTCTAAGTCTACAAATGCTAGAAACGTAGGTTTGCCCTTCCTTAATCTAGTTTCTAAGATAGGTCGTAGGGTCAGTATTGCCTCACGTGTTCCACCATTTCTACGGAATCCAAACTGATCTTCCCCGAGGTCGGCTTCTACTAGTTTTTCCATTCGTCTGTAAAGATTTCGCGTTAGTATTTTGCAGCTGTGACTTATTAAACTAATAGTTCGGTTATTTTCACATCTGCCAACACCTGCTTTTTTTGGGATTGGAATTATTATATTCTTCTTGAAGTCTGAGGGGATTTCGCCCGTTTCATACATCTTGCTCACCAGATGGTAGAGTTTTGTCAGGACTGGCTCTCCCAAGGCCGTCAGTAGATCTAATGGAATGTTGTCTACTCCCGGGGCCTTGTTTCGACTCAGGTCCTCCAGTGCTCTGTCAAACTCTTCACTTCACGCAGTATTGTATCTCCCATTTCACCTTCATCTACATCATCTTCCATTTCAATAATATTGTCCTCAAGTACATCGCCCTTGTATAGACCCTCTATATACTCATTCCACCTTTCTGCTTTCCCTTCATTGCTTAGAACTGGATTTCCATCTGAGCTCTTGATATTCATACTGGTTCTCTTATCTCCAAAGGTCTCTTTAATTTTCCTGTAGGCAGTATCTATCTTACCCCTAGTGAGATAAGCCTCTACATCCTTACATTTGTCCTCTAGCCATCCCTGCTTAGCCATTTTGCAGTTCCTCTCGATCTCATTTTTGAGACGTTTGTATTCCTTTTTGCCTGCTTCATTTACTGCATTTGTATATCTTCTCCTTTCATCAATTAAATTCAATATTTCTTCTGTTACCCAAGGATTTCTACTAGCCCTCCGCTTTTTACCTACTTGATCCTCTGCTGCCTTCACTACTTCATCCCTCAGAGCTATCCATTCTTCTTCTACTGTATTTCTTTCCCCCATTCCTGTCAATTGTTCCCTTATGCTATCCCTGAAACTCTGTACAACCTCTGGTTCTTTCAGTTTATCCAGGACCCATCTCCTTAAATTCCCACCTTTTTGTAGTTTCTTCAGTTTTAATCTACAGATCATAACAAATAGATTGTGGTCAGAGTCCACATCTGCCCCTGGAAATGTCTTACAATTTAAAACCTGGTTCCTAAATCTCAGTCTTACCATTATATAATCTAGCTGAATCCCTGTCAGTATCTCCAGGGTTCTTCCATGTATACAACCTTCTTTCATGATTCTTGAACCAAGTGTTAGCTATGATTAAGTTATGCTCTGTGCAAAATTCTACCAGGCGGCTTCCTCTTTCATTTCTTAGCCCCAGTCCATATTCACCTACTACGTTTCCCTCTCTCCCTTTTCCTACTACCGAATTCCAGTCACCCATGACTATTAAATTTTCGTCACCCTTCACTATTTGAATAATTTCTTTTATTTCATCATACATTTCTTCAATTTCTTCGTCATCTGCAGAGCTAGTTGGCATATAAACTTGTACTACTGTAGTAGGCGTGGGCCTCGTATCTATCTTTGCCACAATAATGCGTTCACTATGCTGTTTGTAGTAGCTTACCTGCATTCCTATTTTCCTATTCATTATTAAACCTACTCCTGCATTACCCCTATTTGATTTTGTGTTTATAACCCTGTAGTCACCTGACCAGAAGTCTTGTTCCTCCTGCCACCGAACTTCACTAATTCCCACTATATCTAACTTTAACCTATCCATTTCCCTTTTTAAATTTTCTAACCTACCTGCCCGGTTAAGGGATCTGACATTTCACGCTCCGATCCGTAGAACGGCAGTTTTCTTTCTCCTGATAACAACATCCACTTGAGTAGTCCCCGCCCGGAGATCCGAATGGGGGACTATTTTACTTCCGGAATATTCTACCCAAGAGGACACCATCATCATTTAACCATACAGTAAAGCTGCATGCCCTGGGGAAAAATTACGGCTGTAGTTTCCCCTTGCTTTCAGCCGTTCGCAGGACGAATGCAGCTAGGCCGTTTTGGTTAGTGTTACAAGGCCAGATCAGTCAATCATCCAGACTGTTGCCCTTGCAACTACTGAAAAGGCTGCTGCCCTCTTCAGGAACCACACGTTTGTCTGGCCTCTCAACAGATACCCCTCCGTTGTGGTTGCACCTATGGTACGGCTATCTGTATCGCTGAGGCACGCAAGCCTCCCCACCAACGGCAAGGTATGGTTCATGGGGTGGGGGGGGGGGTGGGCGTGGCAGTGAAATATCAACCCTAAAACTTGCCAGAAGAAAACACTAAATGACCACACCCAAGTTAAACACGTTAGAGAAATAAAATCTGAATCTCCGAGTATGGTTAGAAATAGTTTACAATTGTAATAATGGGAGGAAGTTTGCCAGGTAGACATACTGGAAGAGAATTTCAATCCCTGAACTTTTTTCTCAGACACTTTAAAGCATGACTCCCCCAAATACTGATTAAAATCAAACCAACCTCAAGTGGAAGGAAAGAGTGGTTAGCTATTGAGATTAGAATATCATGCGTGAAAGAGTGGAACCGTCGTGTAGAATAGAGGGATGATATAAACTTAAAAGTTAAAGTACATTACAAGAAATATTGTGAATCCTTAACATCTATTATCAGAAATGCAAAGTTTATGTATTATGAAAAAAAAACAGTAATGTAAAAACCCTTAAAAGTGAGACAAATAAGAAAACAAAATCACAACAAGGGTGGATATCATAAGTTCTGTGGTAGTCGGGCGAGCCAAGGCCTGACCTTTCACTCGGCTTTGCCCGCTCCTTCTCGGAAGTACCCGAAGCAGCGAGACAGTTCATTTGACATTGCGGTGCGGCATTCTTCGTTCGGCACAACTCTCTTGAGTTCGACAGAATCGTGGTGTCAGTACTGTTTACCTTTCACTACTTTTTCGTGTCATGAAGGACGTTCACAGGTCCAGTAGTTGTTTGCACAAAAAGAGGCAGCTACCAATCTATCGGCACAATCCTTTAAAATGAATGGGAATGACAAAGGAGAGGGACGAGAATTCTCAATTTTGCATAAGCGATATGTACTCCTTATTTGCTATGAAACGGCATTACAGTATCATGCAGAAAGAATTTGTGTTACATTTGTTAACTTTGTGTTAAATTTGCAGGCATGGAGCATTTGAAGAAATTGGTGGTACAAATAGTAAAAGTTTTGTAATCGCACCCATTATTCCATTGTGAGCTGCAACAGTTTTCGTTGGAAATGAGCGAAGACTACTGAGACTTAATACATTGCTACAAAGTACGTTGGTTAAATCAAGGTGCATACGTGGAACGATTTTTCGATTCCGCATTCGCTATTGTTGAATTTATGATGGAAAAAGAACTGCAAGAACAAAAATTAGAACATCTGGAATTCATTGGAGAGCTCACGTTTTAAGTGGACTTGAATGTACAGGGTGACAATTATTGAACTACATGAAAAAAAAGGAAATTAGTTGCAAACTATGGCGTATACACACTTTATTCAAAATGTAAACATCACTACAGATATTCGTATGTAGGTTATGACATGTTCGATATGCCTGTCAACATTGGCGATGATGTGGCGCAGACGAATATCGAGATTCTGTATCACCCGCTGAAGTGTCGGAACATCGATGCTGTCGATGTCCTCCTGAATGGCTGTTTTCAGTTCAGCAATGGTTTTGGGGTTATTTCTGTACACCTTGTCTTTAATATAGCCCCACAAAAAGAAATTGCATATGTTGAGATTCGGGGAATCTGGCGGCCAATCGAGGCCCATGCCAGTGGCCTCTGGGTACCTCAGAGCCAGAATGCGGTCCCAAAGTGCTCCTCCAGGTCATCAAACACTCTCCTGCTTCGATGGCGTCAAGCTCCGTCTTGCATGAACCACATCTTGTCGAAATCAGCGTGACTTTGGATAATAGAGATGAAATCATTTTCAAAAACCTTCACGTACCGTTCGGTAGTCACCGTGCATCAAGGAATATCGCACCGATTGTTCCGTGACTGGATAGACCACACACTCCCCCACTGAAGGTAAAGAGACTTCTCGGTCGCGAAAAGCTGATTCTCAGTCCCCCGAATGCGCCAATTTTGCTTACTGAGGAAGCCATCCAAATGAAAGTGGGCGTCGTCGCTAAACCAAACCATATGCGTATACAAATTCCCACCATGCCCCGCGGCCAACAGTGCAGTTTGAAAGTCCTAACGCAAACCGTTCAGAAGTTATGACGATTTTATTTCATACAGTTCAATAATTGTCACCTTGTACATTGCGCACAGTGAATAATTGCGAGATATTTCTTTTTAATTTGATGGGGATGTATTTAAAAAGAAAACCGCATCGTAGAAGGGACACATTCTGACAAAGACAGTCCAGTACCCTAAGCTCACTGACAGTAAGGGAAGTGCGAAGTTTGAAGAATTCATTGTGGCCTTGCGTGTATTACGAGGATAGTTGTACAAAAGTTTCGAAAGGCTGTCAATCTTACAGCTGTTTTAGAGCTATTTTCGAGACCGTGTTTTTCGAGCTCCTTTGCCAGACCGTTTGCCGTTGCAGTTGAAAGCGCCTCTGTCCATGTGTAGATCTAACTGGCTGACCTGTAAGATATTTCCAATTTTAATGACAAATCTTTTTATGTTAAAACTGTCCAGGACGTCTACATTGATTTCCTGAGGTGGAATTTCCGAGTCTCCATAATGAGGTTTCAAAAGTGTCACGCTATTTCGATCAACATATTTTTGTGAAAGACTTTTTCTCCATTAGGAAACAAAAAGTCACGATTATATGGCAACCGTATTCTTACAGTTTCTACCACATAAAAATAATATTCTGTCTTCAGCGCTCCAAAAATAATTAATTAATAGTGAATACTTGTTTTTTTCGATCTTTGTTGTTGAGAAATGCGAAATATAAAACCAAGTCGTACGCAGTACAACCGCACTGCCATTTAAATGCGGCGCGTTCGCTGTTTTCCCCTCTTCACCCTCCTAGCGCTCAGAGAGCGTGGCATGGCGGTGGGGGAAATGTGAGCCGAAATCTTGGCCATCCCTGATACAAAAGATCAAAAAATTAATAAAAACACCTCATATAAAATTTCTAAGTATACAGATGAACCAGTCAGTTAATGCGGAGTGAGCAAATCGATGAACTGCTCAAAAAACTTCGTTCAGCGTCCATCTTCTAGTGGATCAGGGGACAACAGCTGTCACTGCACCTTATATGTCGTAACAGTAACACAGCCAGTTGTATTTACTGGTTTCATTCTTACGCAACCGGTTTCGGTTTTGCAGTATACCATCTGCAGGCTCCTCAGTGAGTCTTGGGTCTTCACATTGATACTGGAAAACAATACATGTCTTCCGTAGAAAGTCTAAGACATAGGCGTCCGCTAAACTGAAGCTTCTTGTTCCACCGTACTCACCATAGGCGGTAAGAAGTTTCAGTTTACCGGGCGCCTATGTGTCGGACGTATTGATTTCCGGTATCAGTGTTTTAGTATGGTGGTTCGGACTGCACACCTAGTCCTACTAGCATCGACAGGGGGAACACGTCAGAGATGTTTGCCTATGTTTGTAATTTGGGTTGTTGTATATGACTAGGAAGACTTTTCTACGCTCCGGACGTGTTTTGATTATTCGTTTACTTCGCGATCTTCGTTGTCATTTACCTTCGAAATGCCTGTTTCAAAAAAATGGTTCAAATGGCTCTGAGCACTATGGGACTCAACATCTTAGATCATAAGTCCCCTAGAACTTAGAACTACTTAAACCTAACTAACCTAAGGACATCACACACACCCATGCCCGAGGCAGGATTCGAACCTGCGACCGTAGCAGTCCCGCGGTTCCGGACTGCAGCGCCAGAACCGCTAGACCACCGCAAATGCCTGTTTCGTTCTGCTGTTCTCTACGTATGAGTTATCGTAAAATGTGTTGTACTTACACAGAGTAGGATAGAAGCCATGCGCCTGGAGATGTAATGTAACCCCAGAACCAGTTGTCGGCACCTCATTCGAATGGCATTGCAGGACAGACCTGCGTCCTCCTCGGCTCTGGCGTAACAGTGGAACACATCACACATTCTCAGGGGTGACAGTCCGTCGCCGTTTATTACGGCCTGGGTTACGTGCATGTCGTCCACTTCTCCAGCTACCTTTGACGAATGTATAGAAACACGCTAGAGGGCAGTGGTGTATGGAATGACGTCAGTGGAGACAGGAATGGTCGAATCCGAGTTCTGTTTGTTTGAAAAATGATATTCGCATTTTGGTCACCTGCATTCAGAGGGAGCGGTATCACAGTGACTGCATTCACACAAGACATACAGCGCCAACTCAAGGCCATATGGTGTGAGGTGCATTTGAGTACAACAACAAATCACAGCTGGTTCATGTCCAGGGCACTGTGGCCAGTGTGATCTACATTAATGACATCCGGCGACCTGTAGCCATACCCTTTCTGCACAACAGCCCGGACGCCATTTTTCAGCAAGACAATGCACGACAACATGTCGCTGCCTTCTTGGTGTCATATAATGTCAGGTTTTTGCATTGACCCACCAGATCACTAGACTTGTTGCCAACTGAAAATGTGTGGGACATGCCGAAACGGCAGATGCAGTTCTGTGACCCAGTGCCAACCACCACAGACGAACTTTGGAACCAGGTTAATGCAGCATGGATGGCTATACCACAGGACGCCATTTGCGCCTTATACGCGTCGATGCAATCACACACGGAATAAGTTATCAGTGCCCATAGCGGATGCCGGCCACTGTGGCCGAGCGGTTCTAGGCGCTTCGGTCTGGAGCCGCGCGACCGCTACGGTCGCGGGTTCGAATCTTGCCTCTGGCATGGATGTGTGTGATGTCCTTAGGATAGTTAGGTTTAAGTAGTTCTAAGTTATAGGGTACTGATAACCTCAGATGTTAAGTCCCATAGTGCTCAGAGCCATTTGAACCCAAAGCGGACGCTGTGCCTGCTAGGCTACAGGACGCATGCTGAACCGAGGTGACTGAAATGCTAGTCGTTTCTGCCAAACATACTAATGTACATGTGCTGTAAATATGAACGTCCTGTCTCTAGTCATTCAAGGTGTTTTTTTTTGTTTTTTTGTGTACATGAGTGATATTCAGCCAATTGCACTTAGGTAATAACTAAAATATTATCTAAATAACATCTAAACCTCACACCCATCTCGCAAAAGGTTAATATACATTGTTATCTTTGACTTTTTCTACATTACGAGTATATTGCTTGTACAGTGTGTAATCTACAGGACCAAATAGAAGATCAAATCATATAAGATATTGCTTCAGTGTCATTCAAGATAATGACTCAGAAAATTTTCAATCTAGTCATAAATCCGATTGCATATCCTATAGGAACAAACTTTCTTTATAAAGCGCCAATGAGACATTGACCAAACTTTTTTAAAGTTTATTGCCACCGAATCCATTTAGTTTCATCTACCCCTGAGAGCACAATTTGAGTTTTTCCTGATTGTTGTTTCCAGAACAAATGATAATTTCCGCAGCGAAAATTATTTTATTCTATTTAGGTCATAACTTTTGAACTTAGAATATGTTCAAGTATTCTGCTAAAGATATAAGTGACATAGCACAGTTGTTCTGTGAATGCTATACTTCCAGTTTTATAGATGGTAATGACTTATTCTCTTTCTCAAACACCAGAAACATGTTTCTGCTCAAGGTATCTCTGATAAATTATGGTAACAACACAGCTAACTCTTTCACACATTCTGGATACAATTTGGCAACGACTCTCGCCGGATGCTACACTGTGCAGACACAAGGTAATCCAGTTTCTATTTGCTGATGTCTCCAATGACAACAAAACTTTATTCATTCATTCATTGCGTCCCATAGATCCTGTCATGAAGGAACTCCTTCAGGGGTAGATGTGACTCAAGAGAAATATTAACAATTGAATGCAGCTGCTGGTAACTGCGATAATAACTGAATTTCGTTAAAGTGTTGTAAACTATAACTGAAGTTAATGTTAAAGCATCATGCAGTAGTCGATACAGTAGGTGCATTGTTTTTACTGTATCTGTATCACTTCCATGCCAACCGCATAGCAATAAGCACTTAGAATTTGGTACAATTACAAGTGCTGTACCACAGAGTACTAACTCTGTGTTTGGTCCCATGACGTTCCTGATACACATACGTAATCATCAACTTGTATTTTCAAAGAGTAATTTTTTTTGGTACATGAATTACAGTAACAAAAAGTACTACCACTACTACCAGTCCCCTTACAGAAAATTTAACTAGTGAAATACTTTAAAAATTCAATATAATATGCAAGGAAAATGGATTATCATTAAATTTTGACAAGTCTTAGTACATTCTAACCTATACTTTTCGTAAAACTATACAAGTCATAAACTTAAATTATGCAACAGTATATAGTGTTAAATGTTTGGGACTATATTGTTATCATAACCCTTATTGGAAAGCTGATATCACTCTGCCTTAGCTCAGCTACGTTTGTAGCGCACATGATTATTGATGTAAATGATTAAAAAATAATTTTTCGCATATTAACAGTTACAAATAAGTTACAAATTCACCTTTCCGGGAAAATTTAGTTACAGGGATAATACGAGGGTTCCCAGAAAGTAATGCACCGCATTTTTTTCTTCAACAATTCTTTATTGAACGTATTGAGAAATACACGCACGAAAGAATGGTGTTTTATCTACACGTCCTATTTTTCCACATATCTCCATCCCGTTTTATGGCCTTCCTCCAGTGCAAAACAAGGGCCTGTATGCTCTGCCGGTAGCAATACTTCTCTTGGTGGCGGAACCAGTGCTTCACTGTGTGGATCACCTCCTCATCGTCCTCAAAATGTCCTCCACGAATGGTATCCTTTAACTGTCCAAACAAGTGTTGTGTAGACTTGTGTAGGGTAGTCCTCAGTCTTGTGGAGGGCCAAGCGTTATCGTGTTGCAGCAAAACATCTCCTGTGTTGCTGTGGCGCCGAAGTCGCCGGAAGCACGTCTTGAGTTTCATTAATGTGTTGGGATACGCTTCTGAATTGATCGTACCTCCTCTTGGCATCACATCAATGAGAATCACACCTACACAGTCCCAGAACATGGTGATCATGACTTTACCGGCGGAAGAAGTTGCTTTGAATTTTTTGTTCTGTGGGGAGTGTGAATGACGCCATTCTATCGACTGTCATTTTGTTTTGGGCTCAAAATGGTGAATCCAGGTTTCATAACCTGTCACGACCAGGGACAAGAAGGACTCCCTCTCAGCTTCAAAATGTTGCAACAAATCAAGACAAATGTTTTTCTGTGCGATTTATGATCCATCGTTAGACACTGCGGGACCCATCTTGCACACACTTTTGAACATCCAAGAGTACGGATAGTTGCATCCACACTTCCTTTGCTGATTGACAGATGCAGCTCCAACTGCCGAGTCGTAATGCGTCTGTCCTCCCGAATCACATCAGCAGCTCGCTGCAACATGTCAGGTGTGACAGCCGCGGATGGTCTCCCCGATGGTTGCAAATCTTGGAGCTCCGCCGAACCGCCTTCTGATGACCTCACCATCTGTGCCCAGCGACTAACT
Organism: Schistocerca piceifrons; assembly: GCF_021461385.2. Taxonomy (NCBI): domain Eukaryota; kingdom Metazoa; phylum Arthropoda; class Insecta; order Orthoptera; family Acrididae; genus Schistocerca; species Schistocerca piceifrons. The sequence goes on along the minus strand of NC_060140.1, from coordinate 853,236,297 downwards.
GTACTTCTGTCAACATCAGATGCTCCATAGACTCTGCACAAGCGTTTGTGAATATTCCCCACATTTTCTTTCTCTGCAGTGATAAATTCAACGACGGTACGTTGCTTGTAACGTACATCACCCACACACGCCATTTTTAAACTGTCCTGCAGCTGCGCTATCTGTCGGAAGTGACGGAAATTTGGTGCGCTAACGTAGAAGAACACATACGAAACGTTTCGCATTTGTAGCATTGTTTTCGACTTGTAAAAAATAGCGGTGCATTGTTTTCTGGGCAACCCTCTTATTTTCTGAAGTCAGAAGTATTAGCTATAAGAATTACATTTGGTGTTAGTTATAGAAACTCCTCTTCAAGAAAATTGGTATTGATACATCTATTTCACAACATGATTATATTTTTTGATGCACTTTGTCCCCTCTAATACTTCTCTTTCTTCAGAAATAGTGAAAGAAATCGGAATAACATTAGGATCACAAACAACCTATTCAATGTCCGATTGTAGCCTTACTGATTCTTGTGCAACCATAAAACGACTTATCACATCTAAGCACTTTTGATTCTAAAACGTCGTATGTTATGTACATATTAAAGAATAATTGAGAACAAGAACTGCAACTAAATTTTCATTTATAAAGTTTTTCTTGACCTTGATTACAGTTGATTGTAGCAAGGTGTTAAGCAGTTTCCTCAAAAATCCTGGGCCTGTTGACAAATTTGATACATCATGTTAAATTAATATTTCAGGTTTACATAATTAAGTCAGTCTTCCATTCAGTTCCTGACTAGTAAATCAATTATCTCTGTTCTTCACTGTATATTTCCTCTAGTTACAACCTTGTGTTCTTTATGTTCCTTACCAAATTTCCTTACGCATCTCCTTTTGTACTTAAATCACATGTCTGGCAAAGACGATGTGAAAGCTGTAGATATTCATTACAGATGGAAGAGGAATATTACGAAACATTTACCTTCAAAATAATTCATTTACAAAATATAAAATATTTTAATGAAATATTTGGATTTACAAAGTTAAATATTCAAAAGCCAGTGGCTTTCATGTTAGATTTACGATGGGATACCCAAAAAAAACAAAGACTGGTACAACATTGCCGTGGGCAGAGCTTGTGTAGTACGCATTTCTGCAGCTAGGCACATATAGCGCAACTCATTGCCAGTTCAGTGCCGCCTGTGTCTACCTGGCATGTTCTGTTCGTATGCAGTGACTGTTTTTGCTAGAGCTGTTTTGTTCTTGCTTCGTTTTTTATGATGACAAGTTTAAGTAAACAACGTGCAGCTATGAAATTTTCTTCTCTACTCGGTAAAAATGCTGTTGAATCCGTTTTAATGTTGAAAACAGCATACCAATATGACGCTACGGGAAAAACTCAGTTTAGAAATGGCGACATGTCAATTTAATGACAAATCTCGTTCTGGGCGTCCATCAACTTCCTCAAATCGACGTAAATATTGAAAAATTTCAGAGCTTGTGCTCACAGACGTCGACAGACAATTGGTCAACTGTTAGAATTAGTGGGTTATCTTGGAGCTTGACTCAGCGAATTTCAACGGAAGCTTTTGGAATGAAAAGAGTTGCTGCCAAGTTTGTTCCCCGGGTTCTGACTGACAATCAATAGGAACGTCGAGTTGAAATATTTCGTACTTCGAAACAACAGCTTGAAACTGACGCAGATTTTGTGTAAAAGGTCAGTACTGGTAATGAGTTATAGTGCTGTGGTTACGAACAAGAAACAAAACAACAGTCAAGCGAATGGAAGATGTCATCATCACCCCATCGAAAAAGGTCGTCACATCAAACATCAAAACGATGCTCATTTGCTTTTTTGATGCCAAGAGCGTTGTTCATTCAGAGTTTGTTCCCCCAGATCATACTTTTAATTTGGAATTTTAGAGAAGACTGGGCAGCAATGTTCGTAAAAAAAAATACTCGATCTGTGGCAGACAGGAGACTGGTTCTTCCACCACAACAACACACCTGCACACACAGCCATCTTGCTTAGTTTTTGGCAAAAATGAATCGTTCCGCTACCCCACGCAGCTTACTTGCCTGACCTGGCTCCGTGCGACTTTTTCTTATTTCCACTTAGGAAATGGGCATGAAAAGACACTGATTTGACGACATTGAAGAAGTCAAGAAAAAAACGAGGGAGGAGATGTCACCCATTTCTAAACATGACTACAAAAAATGTTTCGAATAGTGGAAGCACCGGGTGGACAAATTTATTAGTTGTAATGGAGACTGTTTTGAAGAGGATAAGATTGTTTTGTAAACAATTTGAAAACATATAGCTTTTAAAAAATAATTCGAGTTTTTTGGGGATCAGTTCCCTCCCAACCACAGAAGTTAATCAACGTCGGGTTTGGTTAGAACTTGAAAGGGCGGCTATCTGGTGAAAGCCAGGTACCGTTCCTCTAGAGCATGCAAGTTGCCAAAGTGCAATTGAAAGACTGTAGTGCAATGTAGCATTTATTGATCGAAAATCTAAAATATTATGAAAATGTATAAGTTCTCTCATAGCTGATTTGGATACGACAGAAACACACACATTTTATAGTCTCAAGAAACTTTCTTCTAGAAAATATGAATGGTCACAAAAATTACAAATTGAACTAACCGATACCAGGTCACAACAAATACTGAAAAGTCTAGTACCACACTAAAATAACTGTATTCCAGATAACATTACAAGATACATGTACACACATGCATTCAACAACCTGTAAGTGTATAAGACATGTCTTATAGATAATGGAGTTTAAAACGAATTAAATGCCTTTCTGCTGGATAGCTTCTTAACTCCACTGATAAATATTTAAACTTACTTTAAGTGGCCATTAAAAACTTTTCCTTCATCTGTGAGCCGCTGGTTATAAAAGATCTTAAAAAAATTGTAGCATTCATAACTTTGCTTAAATACAACTAATAATATGATATTTCCATAAAGCAAAAAATGGTTCAAATGGCTCTGAGCACTATGGGAGTTAACATCTAAGGTCATCGGTCCCCTAGAACTTAGAACTACTTAAACCTAACTAACCTAATGACATCACACACATCCATGCCCGAGGCAGGATTCGAACCTGCGACCGTAGCGGTCGCGCGGTTCCAGACTGAAGTGCCTATAACCGTTCGGCCACACCGGCCGGCTTTCCATAAAGCAGCCTCATCAGTTATATATATGAAAACACCAAAATATTTCATTTTTCCATGCGCAGAATTTTCGCACATTATATCCTTCTTGTGTAGATGCAGTAACACAGTCAGTAACTAGTTTCATCACTTTGATTTTATCGAAAATATTTTATAATCTTTGACTCAGTAATGCTGCCTAATCGACTGAAACGGTTGTTGTTATTGTTGTGGCCTTCAGTCCAGAGACTGGTTTGATGCAGCTCTCCATGTTACTCTATCCTGTGCAAGCTTCTTCATCTCTGAGTAACTACTGCAGCCTACATCCTTCTGAATCTTCTTAGTGTATTCATCTCTTGGTCTACCTCTACTATTTTTATCCTTCACGATACCGTCCAATACTAAATTGGTCATCTCTTGATGCCCCAGAACGTGTCCTACCAACCGGTCCCTTCTTTTAGTCGGGTTGTGCCACAATTTCCTCTTTTCCCCAATTCTATTCATTACCTCCTCATTACTTACGTGATTAACCCATCTAATATTCAGCATTCTTCTTTAGCACCACATTTCGAAAGCTTCTATTCTCTTCTTGTCTAAACTATTTATCGTCCACGTTTCACTTTCATACATGGCTACACTCCATACAAATACTTTCAGAAAAAGACTTCCTGACACTTAAATCTATACTCAATGTTAACAAATATCTCTTCTTCAGAAACGCTTTCCTTGCCATTACCGTCTACATTTTATATCCTCTCTTCTTCGAACATCATCAGTTATTTTGCTCCCCAAATAGCAAAACACATTTACTACTTTAAGCGTCTCATTTCCTTATCTAATTCCCTCAGCATCACCCGATTTAATTCGACTACATTCCATTATCCTCGTTTTGCTTTTGTTGATGTATATCTTATATCCTCCTTTCAAGACACTGTCCATTTAGTTCAACTGCTTTCCCAGGTCCTTTGCTGTCTCTGACAGAATTATAATGTCATCGGCAAACTTCAAAGTTTTTATTTGTTATCCATGGATTTTAATACCTACTCCGAATTTTTCTTTTGTTTCCTTTACTGCTTGCTCAGTACACAGATTGAATAACATCGGGTATAGGCTACAACCTTGTCTCACTCCTTTCTCAACCACTGCTTCCCTTTCATGCCACTCTTCTCTTATAACTGTCGTCTGGTTTCTGTATAAATTTTAAATAGCCTTTCACTCCCTGTATTAGACCCCTGCCACCTTCAGAATTTGAATGAGAGTATTCCAGTCAACATTGTCAAAAGCTATCGCCAAGTCTACAAATGCTAGAACCATAGGTTTGCCTTTCCTTAATCAGTCTTCTATGGTAAGTCGTAGGGTCAGTATTGCCTCATCTGTTCCACATTTCTACGGAATCCAAAATTATCTTCCCCGACTTCGGCTTGTACCTGTTTAACCATTCGTCTATGAAGAATTCGTGTTAGTATTTTGCAGCCATGACTTATTAAACTGATAGTTCGGTAATTTTCACATCTGTCAACACCTGTTTTCTTTGGGATTGGAATTATTTTATTCTTCTTGAAGTCTGAGGGTATTTCGCCTGTCTCATATATCTTGCTCACCAGATGGTAAAGTTTTGTCATGGCTGGCTCTCCCAAGGATGTCAGTAGCTCTAATGGAATGTTGTCTATTCCCAGGGCCTTTTTTCGACTTAGGTCTTTCAGTGCTCTGTCAAATTCTTCACGCTGTATCATATCTTCCATTTCATCTTCATCTACGACCTCTTCCATTTCTATAATACTGCCCTCAAGAACATTGCCCTTGTATAGACCCTCTATATACTCCTTCCACCTTTCTGCTTTCCCATATTTGCTTAGGACTGGTTTTCCATCTGAGCTCTTGATATTCTAACAATTGGTTGTCTTTTCTCCAAAAGAATCTTTAATTTTCCTATAGGCAGTATCTGTCTTACCCCTAGTGATATGCGCCTCTACATCCTTACATTTGTCCTCTAGCCATCCTAGCTTAGCCATTTCGCACTTCCTGTCAGTCTCATTTTTGAGACGTTTATATTCCTTTTCGCCTGCTTCATTTACTGCATTTGTATATTTTCTCCTTTTATCTATTAAATTCAATATCTCTTATGTTACCCAAGGATTTCTACTAGCCCTCGTCTTTTTACCTACTTGATCCTCTGGGCCTTCACTATTTCGTCTCTCAAACCTACCCATTCTTCTTCTACTGTATTTCTTTCCTCTGTATTTGTCAATTGTTCCCTAATACTCTGTCTGAAACTCTCTACATTCTCTTGTTCTTTCAGTCCATCCAGGTCCCATCTCTTTAAATTCCTACCTTTTTGCAGTTTCTTCAGTTTTAATCTACAGTGCATAACCAATAAATTGTGGTCAGACTCCACATCTGCCTCTGGAAATGTCTTACAATTCAAAACCTGATTCCTAAATCTCTGTCTTACCATCACACAATATACCTGAAATCTTCCAGTGTTCCAGATCTCTTCCATGTACACAACTTTCTTTCATGATTTTTGAACCAAGTGTTAGCTATGTTTAAGTTATGCTCTGTGCAAAATTCTACCAAGAGGCTTCCTCTTTCATTCCTTACTCCCAGTCCATATTCACCTACGACTTTTCCTTCTCTTCCTTTCCCTACTATCGGATTCCAGTCACCCATGACTATTAAATTTTCTTTTCCTTGAAATATCTGAATAATTTCTTTAATCACATCATACATTTCTTCAATCTCTCCATCATCTCCGGAGCTAGTTGGCATATGAACTTGTACTACTGTGGTAGGCGAGCGCTTCATGTCTTATCTTGGCTACAATAATGTGTTCACTATGCTGTTCATAGTAGCTTACCCGTCCCCTATTTTTTTATTCATTATTAAACCTACTCCATCATTAACCCTATTTGATTTTGTATTTATAATCCTGTATTCACCTGACCAAAAGTCTTGTTCCTTCTGCCACCGACTTCACTAATTCCCACTATATCTAACTTTAACCTATCCATTTCCTTTTTTAAATTTTCTAACCTGCCTGCCCGATTAAGGGATCTGACGCTCCATGCTCCGATCCATAGAACGCCAGTTTCCTTTCTCCTGTTAATGATGTCCCCCTGAGTAGTCCCCGTCCGTAGATCCGAATGGGGGAGTATTTTACCTCCGGAATATTTTACCCAAGAGGACGCCATCGTTATTTAACCATACAGCTGCATGCCCTCGGGAAAAATTACGGCTGTAGTTTCCCCTTGCTTTCAGCCGTTCGCAGGACCAATGCAGCAAGGCCGTTTTGGTTAATGTTACAAAGCCAGATCAGTCAACCATCCATACTGATGCCCCTGCAACTGCTGAAAAGGCTGCTGCCCTTCTTCAGGAACCACACGTTTGTCCGGCCTCTCAACTGATACCCCTCCGTTGTGGTTCTACCTACGGTACGACTATCTATATTGCTGAGGCACGCAAGCCTCCCCACCAACGGCAAGGTCCATGGTTCATGGGAGGGGGAGGGGTCTGAAACAATATACAATGCTGGTGCAAGCACGAGTGTTTCGGAGCCCACTGTTCACAGGCCATTGTTGAACGCGTAGCTCTACAACACAGGACCCCTACGTGTGCCTGTGTTGACCCAACGATATCGTCAGTTACGACTGCAGTGCACGCAGCATCAGGTAGTTTTCATCGTGGATCGATAGTAACGTGTCGGCCGTCGAATGAATCGCGTTTGTTGTTACAACAGGTCGGTGGCTGTGTCCTTACATACGAATGGTTGCTTGAAACGTGCACCGGGCCACAGATGCAGGCCGGTGAGAGCAGAATTATGTTATGGGGAACGTTTTTGGGACCTATGGTAGTACTCGAAGACACCATGACAGAAGTGAACTACGTGAATCTTATTGCGGACCACCTCCATCCATTCATGATTGAAATCTTCTCTTATGGCGATGACTTCTTCCATCAGGATAATTGTTTGTGTTGCAAGGCCATAATCGTGCTGCAGTTGCTTGAGGAGCATGACAGGGAACTCACACTGATGTCTTAGCCAGTAAATGCCTCTGATCTGTACCCACTGGAACACACTTTGGCCGCCAGCTGATGACAACAAACAACAATCCTGTATTTTTCAGGAATTTAGTGGCCTGTGATTAGACATCTGGTGCCATATAATTCTGGAAACCTATCAAGGACTTTTACAATCCATGCTAAGCAGAATCGCTGCTATACTGTGTTTGAAAAGTGGACCAACACGCTGTTGAGCAGGTGGTCATAATGATTTGGCTCATTGGTATATTTCGTAATGTTAAGTCATTTCAAGTGCCTTCAAGCTGTAATTAACCTGAAGGTTGGTTTCAACATCACAGTGCTTTATTTGACATGGCCATCTTAGGTGCTGTATTTTCTTACCTTAGGTGAATATGGAATATGGGGGTAAGCAATGAAAGAGGAAGCCTCTTGGTAGAATTTTGCACAGAGCATAACTTAATCATAGGTAACACTTGGTTTAAGAATTATGAAACAAGGTTGTATACATGGAAGAAGCCTGGAGACACTGGAAGGTGTGAGATAGATTATATAATAGTAAGACAGAGATTTAGGAACCAGGTTGTAAATTGTAAGACATTTCCAGGGGCAGATGTGGACTCTGACCACAATCTATTGGTTATGAACTGTAGATTAACACTGAAAAAACTGCAAAAAGGTAGGAATTTAAGGAGATGGGACCTGGATAAATTGAAAGAACCTGAGGTTGTAGAGAGTTTCAGGGAGAGCGTTAGGAAACGATGGACAAGAATGGGGGAAAGAAATACAGTAGAAGAAGAATGGGTAGTTTTGAGAGCTGAAACAGTGAAAGCAGCAGAGGATCAAGTAGGTAAAAAGACGAGGGCTAGTAGAAATCCTTGGGTAACAGAAGAGATACTGAATTTAATTGATGAAAGGAAACAATACAAAAATGCAGTAAATGAAGCAGGCAAAAAGGAATACAAACGTCTCAAAAATAAGATCGACATGAAGTGCAAAATGGCTAAGCAGGGATGGCTAGAGGAAAAATGTAACGATGTAGAGGCTTATCTCACTAGGGGTAAGATAGATACTGCCTACAGGAAAAATAAACAGACCTTTGGAGAAAAGAGAGCCACTTGTATGAATATCAAGAGCTCAGGTGGAAACCCAGTTCTAAGCAAAGAAGGGAAAGCAGAAAGGTGGAAGGAGTATATAGAGGGTCTATACAAGGGCAGTGTACTTGAGGACAATATTATGGAAATGGAAGAGGATGTAGATGAAGATGAAATGGGAGCTACGATACTGCTTGAAGAGTTTGACAGAGCACTGAAAGACCTGAGTCGAAACAAGGCCCCGGGAGTAGACAACATTCCATTAGAACTACTGACGGCCTTGGGAAAGCCAGTCCTTACAAATCTCTACCATCTGGTGAGCAAGACGTACGAGACAGGCGAAATACCCTCAGACTTCAAGAAGAATATACTAAGTCCAATCCCAAAGAAAGCAGGTGTCGACAGGTGTGAAAATTACCGAACTATCATTTTAATAAGTCATGGCTGCAAAATACTAACACGAATTCTTCACAGACGAATGGATAAACAGGTACAAGCCGACCTCGGAGAAGATCAGTTTGGATTCCGTAAAAATATCTGAACACGTGAGGCAATACTGACCCTACGACTTATCTTAGAAGCTAGACTAAGGAAAGGCAAACCTACGTTTCTAGCATTTGTAGACTTAGAGAAAGCTCTTGACAATGTTGACTGGAATACTCTCTGTCAAATTCTGAAGGTGCAGGGGTCAAATACAGGGAGCGAAAGGCTATTTACAATGTGTACAGAAACCAGATGGCAGTCATAAGAGTCGAGGGGCGTGAAAAGGAAGCAGTGGTTGGGAAGGGAGTGAGACAGGGTTGTAGCCTATCGCCGATGTTATTCAATCTGTATATTGAGCAAGCAGTAAAGGAAACAAAAGAAAAATTCGGAGTAGGTATTAATATCCATGGAGAAGAAATAAAAACTTTGAGGTTCGCCGATGACATTGTAATTCTGTCAGAGGCAGCAAAGGACTTGGAAGAGCAGTTGAACGGAATGGACAGAGTCTTGAAAGGAGGATATAAGACGAACATCAACAAAAGCAAAACGAGGATAGGCTACTGGAATGTAACCGAATTAAATCGGGTGATGCTGAGGGAATTAGATTAGGAAATGAGACGCTTAAAGTACCTAGTAGTGACGAAGTAGATGTGACGAAGAATATCAAAGAGACTGATTATAAGTGGAAGCTTGTGTGTTGTGTAAAATGTCTTTGACGCTGGAGTCGTCTTTGACTGTAGTCAGTCGGCAGTGAACTCTTGGTGTGTGTTGACGGTGGAATAATGTGCAGGTCGCCGTCATAATAATTTGCTAGTGAACAGGAAAAATGAATTACGTTACTACTTTTTTTATATAAACTTTAAGAAAAAACCACATTCGAAGATATGGTATTTGAAGCACCAAAAATGAGGCAAATGCATTGTATCAGGTCATTTCTGCAGCCGACGAAACTGCATTGTGGAATCATACTTCCACTAGACGACTGAAGCCACGACAAATATCGTCTTGTAAACATTTCACGCAAAAAGTACTGTCACGAAATATGCTAAATACAGTATATAAAAAATAGTGAGCATATTTCAACTGGTGTTTCGCTATTTGGAGAGTTTTGCTATTTGGGACGATAAATAGTTTAGACAAGAAGAGAATAGAAGCTTTCGAAATGTGGTGCTACAGAAGAATACTGAAGATTAGATGGGTAGATCACATGACTAATGAGGATGTATTGAATAGAATTGGGAAGAAGAGAAATTTGTTTCACAACTTGACTAGAAGAAGGGATCGCTTGGTAGGACATATTCTGAGGCATCAAGGGATCACCACTTTAGTATCGGAGGGCAGCGTGGAGGGTAAAAACCGTAGAGGGAGACCAAGAGATGAATACACTAAACAGATTCAGAAGAATGTAGGTTGCAGTAGGTACTGGGAGATGAAGAAGATTGCACAGGATAGAGTAGCATGGAGAGCTGCATCAAACCAGTCACTGGACTGAATCCCACAACAACAACAACGCTGACAGTTGAACCATCTCTCCCAGACAATTAAAAGGGGACATACAATTTAACATGGACCTCGAACCACGACGAAACTAGGGATTTTTTACTTTAACAAACACTGATAGAGATGGAAGAAGTGATGAGTGACGGATAAAAAATCTGACTATAATCCCATACCTTCAGATCCATATTATCTTTACAGTGGGTATCACAGCTAGAAATCCATAGTCTGGTACTTCACAGCTGTCCCACAGGAAAATACTCATTTCATTTGTTGCTCTTGATATTAATATATGTTCTTGGATTAATTTTCATATCCCAGAGAGACCTTCCCATGGAATCCATGAAATACGACTAATGCAACATAGTAAAATTAGTGGGAAATTAGCACTCATTTCATACTTTTTGAGACATTATAGCTGGTAACTCAGGCCTAAGCTGCTGTCCCAATGTTCTACAAAACTTCTACTTCTACATCTGCACTATGTAAAACTTTCTAGATGCTGACTTAATAGTGGAACTTGAAACTTTGTAACAAGGCGTTCCCCATATAGTTGGCGTCTCTCGTCAGGCATGTGCCAGTTTATGTTTCGTAAAACATCCACGACGTTCTCCTGAGGCAGAGAAACCTGCGACTATTCGAGCTGTCCCTTCTTTGTACACGTTACATTTCCCTGTTAGTGTTGTCTGGTATGAGTGCCACAGACGTGAGCAATACTCAAGAACAGATCACACAGGTGTTTTGTAACTTCAGAACAATGGTTTTTGTAATCAGTATATTTTCCCTATTATTTTTAATGGTTGGAATTAAGGCTCTGCTAGTGAATGAGTATCTGTTTCAAGTAACGAAAGGTTTTTGTTTCAGAATAAATATGCTGTGGCTGTAGGGGCGACGATGGTGGCTGGATATGTCGGTTACATGGCGTACATGCAAACAACGACTGATATCCCAGCCATAAAATCTGACCAAGCCAGAACTCTTCAGAGGAAATGACAAAGACATGCAGCACTCAGACATCTTGTTGTTTGGAAACAGAGTTTAAAAAGGTATACTGGTATCTAAGGAACATGTGTGGAATAGTATCTGTGTGCCTCATAAGAGACCTAGAAAATATCTACCGAATCTTCTGTAGTTAAGGAAATTTGTTTAATCTGTAAACAGCCAATATTCTTACCGTCAATAAATAACACATAGCACCGTTCACTTGTTTTCGTCAATCTACATTCGTTTTTTGTCTTGTTATATCACAACGTGAACTGTTTTTTTTAATATGAAGCTTTCCCGGCGAATCGACTATTCGTACTGTTCTTTGGTAAGCAAGATACACTACCAAAAATCGCGTTACAAAGACGACTGCACCTGGTGGGACACGTGAGTACAGCACATATATACTATTTTTAATATTTTCTAATTATGTAGGTGTAAATGTTAACTACACCGCAAACTATATTACAAGAAGTCTGACTGACAAGGGGAGGCCGCCAATTGTGAAATTCAGATTCGATTCATACTGCGCATAATAAAAGCTCATGGCCAGAGGTGTAATGTGGCAAAGCACCAAGATGCACTTCTCAGCCGTTGTCGAGAAAATCGACAGTTAAAAGAAACAATTGGCGGCCTCCCCTTGTGAGTGTTCTAATATCACGGTACAGGGTGCGGCAGTGTTCATAGCGTAATTTCACTTGCGTAGTACAATGACGTACTGCAGGAATGAGCGCCAGCTCGTGCCGCATTCGTGTATTAATGAGCTGCCATTTCGAGTGTGACAGCAATATAGAGTGGTGGAGTGCACAGCATCGTACCTTTGCTGTTGAAAGTTATTTCAAGAATAACGACTCTGTTATTGCTACCCAGCATCTATTTCGGCAACATTTCAACTTGGGACGTCATGGGAAAGTTCCAGATGGACGGACCATTGTGAGGTGGGCACGTGCATTTCGAACAACAGGTTCTGTTTGCAGTGGCAAACCGGAAAGAAGTGAAAGAACTGTGCGGATACCAGAAGTCGTGGAAAATGTTCGTGCTGCACTATTGCGTAGCCCTAAAAGATCTGCTCGTCGTTGTTCAGAAAATTAGGCCTCGCGATTGGGTTTCACGCGAAACATTCTGCTTTACCATGCGTGATCTCCTTCGCCAAAATCCACAAATGTTGCACACCATCCTGATGTCAGATGAAGCTATTTCGAGTTACGTGAACATGCATTTTGGAGTGATGTAAACCCGCATGAACTGCACGTCAAGCCCTTGCACAGTTCTCGTGTCACAGTGTGGTGTGGAGTTGCTCCCTTTGGGATTATTGGCCCTTACTTCTTTGAGGATGACAGCGGTGTGGCTGTAACAGTCACCAGCGAACACTACCTGAAGATGCTGTAAGACTTCGTTCTTCCCCAATTAGGTATGGTCGATGTGGATGTGGAACAATTATGCTTTCAACAAGACGGAGCGACCTTGCATAGAGCCAGAATTTGCATGGATTTCTTGCGACAGACATTTCCCGGTAGAGTAATTTCCCGTTTGGGTGACATTTCCTGGCCGCCTCGCTCACCTTACCTTTCATGTGCAGACTTTTACCTTTGGGGCTACGTGAAGCAAGAAGTGTTCAGAACACGTTGTGCCACCATTCCTGAGTTGAAGGATCGCATCAGAACTGTCGTCGGCAATGTCCCAGGGAATACGTTGCGCCGAGTTATAGAAAGCTTCCAACGCATCCTAGATGAATGTGTTGTGCAGAGGGGGCATCACTTGCAGGAGTCATATTCAAAAAGTAGTCCACGCAATGGAAATGAATTACACATTAGTAAATGGCATACCTTTAACTATTAATTGACATAAGAGGTAATAAATACATTACAGTTACTGCCTGATGGTGTGTTTTTAATATCCTACTATGAACGCTGCCGCACCGTGCATAATACGACAATTTTGAAGTGACACGATGCTATTGATTTGGTCCTTTGAACATTGACAAAGGGTTTGTAATCATGAATGATCTAAAACTAACAGAAAAAGACACAGACGCTCTTCGATATGGCATATCGAATGCAGCCTCACAAGACATTTACTCCTTTGTGGAATGTGAAGTTTGTTCTCAACAAGCACTCTGTTCGGAAACAACAGTGACAATCAAAATTATAATAGTAGAGAAAGAAACGACTTACTCTATCCAAGAATGGAGGTACTGAGCCTCAAAAGCCTTTGGTAACTTGCCATTAGTGTGAAGAATCTAATAGAAAATAAAATTAATTTCCAATTTAAACTGAAATCGTATGTACATGTCTATCCCTACTCCATATAAGAATTAATGTAAATATAACATTATAACGTATTTTTATGTGGGCAAGAGAGATAGGGAGAGAGAGGGAGAGAGAGAGAGAGAGAGAGAGAGAGAGAGAGATGGCCCATGTACTTAATAGCAATCACCATATGAAGAAAAAAATTGAACAGGTAGCTTAAGATTTATGTAAAAGACAATAATGTCATTGGCAAAAATGTAATACTTTGGTTGATAAAGTGGCCGGATGTGACTCACATTCAAAGAAATAGTGTCGACAGCAATTGAGAGTTTTATACCAAGTAAATTAATAAGAAGCGGCACTTGTAAGGTAGCCCTTATTTGCAGATAAGAGCGCATTTTGCTTTATTTCCAGTTTTGCTATTTCACATACGTGAAGTGGATGTATCAGTGCTGCAGCACGTACGGAGTAAGGAAGGTTGGTTGGTTGGTTGGTTTGGGGGAAGAGACCAAACAGCGAGGTCATCGGTCTCATCGGGTTAGGAAAGGACGGAGAAGGAAGTCGGCCGTGCCCTTTCAAAGGAACCATCCCGGCATTTGCCTGGAGTGTTTTAGGAAAATCACGGAAAACCTAAATCAGGATGGCCGGACGCGGGATTGAACCGTCGTCCTCCCGAATGCGAGTCCAGTGTGCTAGCCACTGCGCCACCTCGCTCGGTAGTAAGGAAGGAGTGAGCGGTAGGTTGCCAAATAGTTCACAGAGGCGGTTGGCTATTTGGCGCTCTCAGAACCAGTGGGACGAGGTGCCGACGCAGAAATCGCTCGTGACGTCAGCAAAGAGATTTTAGGGAAAGTACGTTTATTCTGGCGCGAACCAAGTAATTGTTATTAATAAATATTTGCTAACGGAAGTTGCCTTTCTACTCAGACATTAGGAGGAGACTACAGCTCATACTTACTATCTTTCAGTAATTTTACAATGCCAGGAAACGTTGATATTAATAAATAAATGAATAACTTTGGCACAACCGAAGATGTACGATCTTATACGAACCATACCGATTGTACGCTCAAGTTACAGACTGTGGGCCACAGCCGGCAGTCGTCGATAGGATGCCTTTCGATCTAGTCATACGGTAGACCGAGCTCTCGTCCTGTTGATAGTTAGCTTATAATCAGTGTGAACAAGTTCATGTTATGGTGTTTCTTAAATAAACGCACCTTAATACCATCCCATGTTAAAATTATTTGCACAAAAAAGTTCTTCCCGCTTCATTAAGTAAAACACTTACAGTACTACTGCACGTTCAGAATCGGACGGCGCTACTACGGTTCTACAAGGAGACATAAAAACTACGAGAGCGCTTCCACATTTAAGGTAGGAAGAAATCATACATGACGGCTCGCTAAGTCAGTTCAAGGACGGACTGGATTAATTATTGCAAAACTCAGGTGGGAAACTGTGGCCATTTGTACTGCACACCTCTTATACCACCATCTACGGACTCGCCGGTTAAACTGAGATGTTTCTGGAGGTTTAGTGCGAGTGGGGGGGGTTCTTGCATACTGACCTACCCGTGGTACAAAATGTGGTCACAATACTGTCGTGGAACCAACAAAAAAGTGCGTGCCAAATTTAAAAGAACACAAAATCTCCAATATTGACAATCTTTACTGAAACTCAAAACTTAGCGCTGACTTCAATGTGAGATACAAGGTTTTTGACACCGTTCCTCATAAGCAACTTCTAGTCAAATTGCATGCCTGTGGAGTATCGTCTTGGTTGTGTGACTGAATTCGCAATTTCGAGTCAGATAGATCATAGTTCGTAGTGTTGTTGTAGTGGTCTTCAGTCCTGAGACTGGCTTGATGCAGTTCTCCATGCTACTCTATCCTGTGCAAGCTTCTTCATCTCCCAGTACCTAATGCAACCTACATCATTCTGAATCTGCTTAGTGTATTCATCTCTTGGCCTCCCTCTACGATTTTTACCCTCCACGCTGCCCTCCTATACTAAATTGGTGATCCCTCGATGTCTCAGAATATGTCCTACCAACCGATCCCTTCTTCTAGTCAAGTTGTGCCACAAGCTTCTCTTTTCCCCAATTCTATTCAATACCTTCTCATTAGTTATGTAATCTACCCATCTAATCTTCAGCATTCTTCTGTAGCACCACATTTCGAAAGCTTTTATTCTCTTCTTGTCTAAACTATTTATCGTCCACGTTTCACTTCCATACATGGCTACACTCCATACAAATACTTTCAGAAACGACTTCCTGACACTTAAATCAATACTCGATGTTAACAAATTTTTCTTCTTCAGAAACGCTTTTCTTGCCATTGCCAGTCTACATTTTATATCCTCTGTACTTCGACTATCATCAGTTATTTTGCTCCCCAAATAGCAAAACTCCTTTACTACTTTTAGTGTCTCATTTCCTAATCCAATTCCCTCAGCATCACCCGACTAAATTCGACTACATTCCATTATCCTCGTTTTGCTTTTTTGATGTTCGTGTTATACCCTCCTTTCAAGACACTGTCCATTCCGTTCAACTGCTCTTCCAAGTCCTTTGCTGTCTCTGACAGAATTACAATATCATCGGCGAACCTTAAAGTTTTTATTTGTTCTCCATGGATTTTAATACCTACTCCGAATTTTTCTTTTGTTTCCTTTACTGCTTGCTCAATATACAGATTGAATAACATCGGGGATAGGCTACAACCCTGTCTCACTCCCTTCCCAACCACTGCTTCCCTTTCATACCCCTCGACTCTTATAACTGCCATCTGGTTTCTGTACAAATTGTAAATAGCCTTTGGCTCCTCGTGTTTTACCCCTGCCACCTTCAGAATTTGAAAGAGAGTATTCCAGTCAACATTGTCAAAAGCTTTCTCTAAGTCTACAAATGCTAGAAACGTAGGTTTGCCTTTCCTTAATCTTTCTTCTAAGATAAGTTGTAAGGTCAGTATTGCCTCACGTGTTCCAACATTTCTACGGAATCCAAACTGATCTTCCCCGAGGTCGGCTTCTATCAGTTTTTCCATTCGTCTGTAAAGAATTCGCGTTAGTATTTTGCAGCTGTGACTTATTAAACTGATAGTTCGGTAATTCCACATCTGTCAACACCTGCTTTCTTTGGGATTGGAATTATTATATTCTTCTTGAAGTCTGAGGGTATTTCGCCTGTCTCATATATCTTGCTCACCAGATCGTAGAGTTTTGTCAGGGCTGGCTCTCCCAAAGCTGTCAGTAGTTCTAATGGAATGTTGTCTACTCCGGGGTCTTGTTTCGACTTAGATCTTTCAGTTCGTAGTAGCTGGCGGAAAGTCATACAGTAAACAGAAGTAATATCTGGCGTTCCCCAAGGAAGTATTACAGGCTGTCTGCAGCTCCTCGTCTGCATAAAAGATTTGTGTGACAATATGAGAAGCTGTCTTAATTGTTTCCAAATGATGACGTCATTTGCCGTCTCTTGACGACATCAGATGCTCAAAACCAATTGCAAAATGATTTAGACAAGAGATGGGTATGGCGCGAAAAGTGGCGATTGGAACTAAATAATGAAAATCCACATGAATACTAAAAGGCATCCGCTAAATTTCGGTAACGCGATAATTCACACAAAGCTGAAGGCTGCAAATTCAACTAACTATTTAGGAATTACAATTACGTATAGCTTAAATTGGAACGATCACGTAGATAATGTTGTGGGGAAAGTAAACAATAGGCTGCGATTTATTGGCAGAACACTTAGGAAATGTAATAGGTGTACTAGAGAGACTGCCTACACCACGCTTGTCCGTCCTCCTCTGGAGCACTGCTATGCAGTGTGGGACCCGCATCAGATGGAACTGACGAAGGGCATCGATAAAGTACAAGGAAGGGCAGCTCGTTTTGTATTATCGTGAAATAGGGGAGAGAGTGGCATGGATATGATACGCGAATTGTGGTGGCATTCATTAAAACAAAGGCGTTTTTCGTTGCAGAAGGACCTTCTCATGAAACGTCTATCACCAATTTCCTCCTTCAAATCGAAAATAATCTGTTGGCTCCCACCTACATAGCGAGAAATGATCGTCATGATAAAATAAGAGAAACCAGAACTCGCATAGAACGATTTGAGTGCCCGTTTTTCCCGCGCGCTGTTAGAGTGGAATAGTAGAGAAATAGCTTGAAGATGGATCGATGAACCCTTTGCCAGGCACTAAATGTTTTTTTCCCCTTTATTGTAATGGTAGCGGCTTACAGAAGCCGCTCTTCAGCCTATAGAATAACAGAAATCCTACAGGAAGATATGAAAACAGATAGACAAGAATGTCAAAAACAGTAGGTATACATAAGAATGTGATGGAGGCGTTCGGTGGACCGCACGACACAAGCAAAGTCGACAGAGCACACAAACGTAGGCAGTCACCAAACGAAGGAGCACACCGAAGAGAACAATGACGCACACTAACGATGAACAACACTGTTGCACAAAACACTGGCGATGATCTTCGTCGTTGAGAACACTGAACACCTGGCCCTCTTTTGTGCGCCCCCGCCCATCTCGCCCCCTCTCTTCCCGTTCATCCCTTCTCCCCTTCTCGCTCATCTCCTTGCACTTGGCAGATCCTCCGTTTTGATCACCGTTATCAGTGTGCCACGTCAGTGTTGTGTTTGGTGCTGTTCTCCTGTTATCGAGAGGTGTGATTTTAATTGTGTACTGGCCTTGTACTTAGTGTTACTGTCAGTGATTTTTATGTACTACACCATCTGTCGATACTTTCATGCTCCGGTCGTAGTAAGCCTTGTTTTCTTTTAACTGTCCCAGTGTATGGTTTTCTGTGTATGCTACTTTTTTACGGTTTTTATCTCCATTTTACAGTCGCCCCGTTTTGTCTATTGTCTTCCATAATGTTACCCCTTTTTTATATCTATGTACACCATGTTTTCTCCTTTATGTTATTTTTAAATGTCTTCTATTGTATGTTCTATGTGTTTTGGCTGAAGAGCAGTGCATATACTGCTGCCAGCTCGCCCGATGGGGAACTGAAATACAACAAAGAAAAAAAAAAGAGTGACAGGGGATTACAATCAGTCTGTCAGGAAAGCCTCAGAATATGCACACATTCTTACTAGTAGCACTGCCTGTTTTACTTATATTGGGTGATTTTTTCCACCATGTACGAAGTCTAGGGATTGATCGGTGAGAGGATACGGAGCAAAAAAGATCTGATGAACTTACGTCCGGAAATGCATGGTTTCCATGCTAGAGACCATTTATTCAATCATAACTTGTTAACAGAGACTGCGGTGTAAGAAGAGCTGTACCATGCGGTCATAGCTACAGTATGCACGGTTTCCTCCTAGAGGGTGGTACTATTTCTCATACGTCACGCCCTAGCACTGTCTCCTGCCATTGTAATTGATAATGTTGTGTCCGATTGACTTCTGTTGCTGACTCACCTTGTAGTGGATGTGATACAGCGTTGTACACTGTGCTTCCGTATTCGAATCAAAAGCTTGCCAACATGGTGTTTACTTACGGAAAGGCAAATGGCAACGGGTGGTGGGCAGCGAGGTTGTATCAGGAGCCCTGTCCCAGCCGGCAACAACCACAGCATTCCAAGTTTGCAACAGTGTTTCGCCGTTTGTTTGAGACAGGCCTATTTCAAGAAGTAGAAAATCATGAAGGATGCACCCGAAATGTTCAAACACCAGACTAGAAGGAAAATGTGATGAACTCTGTGGAAAGCAGTAGGCACGCCAGAACATGGTGAGCCAGACGACCGTGTGGAACATTCTCCATGACAACTGTTGCTACCCTTATCACGTACAGGGTGTGCAGGGCTTACTAGCTACAGACTTTCCACATGGGGAGCAGTTTTGTCACTGGTTTCTTCATCAGGCAACCACGATTCCGGGATTTGTGTCATCCATCCTATTCACAGATGTGGCCACCTTTAAGCGTAGTGGTATCTTCAACTTTCATAACAGTTGTCTGTGGGATGGTATGCAGAACCCCCATGGTATGGTGACAGCGAATCATCAGCGTCAGTGCAGCCGAAATGTGTAGGCCGGGACAACTGGCGACCGTATTTTGGGACCAGTCTTCCTTCCACATCGCCTAACAGGCCGGAACTAGCGGCGTTTCTTGTAGGTGACTTTGCCTCCACTGCTGGAAAAAGTGCAGCTGATGATTTGAAGGGTTATGTGGCTGCTACATGATGGTGCTCTAGCGCACTTCGCCGTTAACGTCCGGACACAACTCAATTGTGTCTTCCCTGGTCGACGGATCGGACGAGGGCGTCCAATTGCATGGCCTGCTCGTTCACTGGATCTCAGCCTGTGCAATTTCTGATTCTGGGGCCCTCTCAAAAGTATCCCCATTCCAGATGTGGAGACACTGGAGCAGCGTATTCGTACTGCCTTTGCCACTGTTCAGATGCAGCCTGGCCGATGTGAACATGTGAGGCAGAACATGCTACGGCGCGTACCAGCGTGCGTTGAGGCACATGCAAACCATTTTCAGCACATACTGTAACTGTGGCTGCGTGGTACAGCTCGTGCTAGACCGCAGTCTCTGTAACAAAGTATGATTAAGTAAGTGGTCTCTAGCATTGAAACCATGCATTCCCGAACATAAGTTCATTAGACCTTTCTTGCTCCGTATCCTCTCGTCGATTAGTCCTTAGAGTTTGTACACGGTGGAAAAAGTCACGCTGTATCTTTGTGAAGACGGCAGCTGCATTAATGACAGTCCTCCCCCCCCCCCCCCCCCCCCTCTGATTGTTCAGCATCAACTAAAAGCTTTCTCGTAAGTCTTCCAGCTTCTGTAGTACATCTCGCTGCTGGACCATCAGGTAAAAATATGCAAAAATGAGACTACTAACCACTAATAAGTACCTTTGCTGTCTCGAAATTAGAATTATATATCAATACCTTCAGCTGCTGACGGGAGTTGATATATATCAACGAGGACAGGTGAAAATGTGTGCCCCAACCGGGACTCGGTCCTGGGATCTCCTGCTTACATGGCAGGCGCTCTATCTATCTGAGCCACCGAGGGCACAGAGGATAGTGCGACTGCAGGGACTATCTCGCGCACGCCTCCTGCGAGACCCACATTCTCACCTTATATGTCCACACACTAGATTCGTAGTGTCCCTACCCAACACACTAATTACTCGTGGAAGATATTCTTATCAGGTCCCGCAAGAGTTCGGATAATATGTGTACATCCACACAGAAGAGGAAGGTCGTGGCCGGTATTGCCAGAACTATATACTTATATGGATATGGTGTCTGTCTTGTCGTTGTTTCCAAGGGTTCTGCCCCAAGAACACAAGCTCCCCTAAGACATCCCGAAAAGTGAATCTCTCTAGCGTCTTGAATCTCTTGGAAACGGATAAGCTGGATCTCACTTCTGTGTGATGCAACTTTGCGTAAAAAAATTGTGGTAGAAACACTCTTTGAACGTGGGTTATAATAATTCCACACAGTCGCGCATCCTGTGGCATGTTAACTTAGACCTACTGCTCTCCAGCGTCCTTGGAAGGTTAGATTACAACACTATATCACAGATTCTCACTTGGAATGTGCTTTGCTTTCCTCGTTCTGCACTGCCGGCGTGGTACTGGTTCTATTTATCTGCCAATGTTTTCATTTCTTCTGCATAAGAAAATACCATCCCTTTCTCATAATCCAGTGCATGCTGTTCGATATGCAAAATTCCTGCAATAATTACTTGAACTGTTTCTGGATGACCGTTTTTTGGGAATGTCTTTCAGCTGATGGAATGTTCTATGCAGCGTCCAAATCTTCCATTTTTGTCAGACATCGCAAAGCTCCTCTCCAGTAGATACTATTTCATTACCACCTGAATTATTTCCTGCTGTTTTCTAAGCTAGCAAAGTGCTAATCGCTCCACCAGTACATTCTGATTATTCTAGTGAACAATATCGATATGTGTTGGCGATTCGGTGAAGACTGTCTTCCAGTCGCGAATTTCAAGCACATATTCGTTCATTGCCGTTCCGATATGTATTTCATCATCTCTTATTAATGATCTACTAGTTTTATTTAATGTAGGCTTATCATTTTTTTAACTTTCATTCCTCCACCGGAAGGGTGGGGCGGGCTCATGGAGGGCTTAATGCCACTCTGGTGCCTTAGCTTATCCTTATGTTAGGCTGTTGTGGCACTTTTTATTTGGTAGATTGCGTAGGTTTGGTCTTATTCTCTGTGTTCTAATCTATTTTTTTCTTTTATATTATTGTATTTATTAGTTGGTTTGTTGGATTTGGGGACTATGCACAACCTTGACATTTGTCTTACAGCTGAGGGAAACCCCATAAAACCTCAGCCAGGGTTGGGTGTTTTTCCTGTTTCTTTCTGTCTCTTATTTAGTTTGGTGTGCTGTGGAATTGCAGGTGCTCTGTCAGTTGTTTTCCTGTTGTAATTGCTTCTAAATCCTTGTGTTTTCCGGGGTGAATTTGTTCTGTTGCTATTGCGGCAATTTGTGGTGGGTATGCGTACTTGTAGCGTGGTAGATTGAGGTGGAAATGCGGTTTGATGATTATGTCTTTTATGGTCTCGTTCGTGATTAGTCTATTGTCACAATATGTAGCTATCTGCTTTATTAATCGTTCTTCCATTGAGTCTGTATCGAAAGTTGTGTGCAATGTTGTCGTTCTTTCTCGTGGCTTTCTTGCTAGTGTTCTTAGCATTGTTCTATCAGTAGACTTAATTCGGTTACATTGTGTTATGTTTCCGCACCATGCTATTCCTGCATACTCTAGTATTGGCCTTACGTACATTTTTTATATATGTAGCACGAGTGGTGTTGCGGCGCCTCCGTTTCTGTGTTGTAATAGTTTGATTTTGGCTAGTTTTGTGCTTCCTATACCTATTTTTTTGTGTTGGGTTGGTTTTACAATTGAGTAGGTTGTCAATCTCTAGGCCTAGGTATTTGGCTGTCTTCTTTGGCTCTACTTTTTGTCCCCAGAGTGTTATTTCCACATCTTCAGGGTTTTGCTGTTTATGTTGTGTGAGGTTTCTGTGGTGGTTTATCAGTAGCTGCGATTTGGCCGGTTTTGGTCGTATTCTCCATGCGGAGAATATGAGTGTGCCTCAGATTTAATTTAATCGTTTGTGAGAGAGATACCCTTGCTTATGAGTATTGCTATCCTTGAGAATTCTACCATAATTTTGAAGGTCTCGTGCTGTGTAACTTGTTTTAGGAGGTCTAATTTTACACAACAGGTTATGTGATCCTCTCGTCCCAGGGTATCTTGCATTGTGAATTATTAAATCACCTCCGTCGACAGTCACTTGCAAATTGCTAGTCATCCAAACTTTTGCTGTCTGATCAAATCTGTTACCATACACCGTATCATCTGTTCTGTCTGTTGGTTTACTAAAAAGTTGTGTTAACAGTGTACTCCATGCCTGTAGCATAATGTTCATTTGCGGCTGTACTTAATCTATATTACTCTCTTCTACATCATATTCATCATCATTATCTTCTTCTACTTTCGTAGCTACTTTCTTTTCTTTAGACCAAACTCGTTAGTCTATGCATGTCTTATTCTCCTTTCGCAATAGCTCTCCCAATCTGAAGAACAGGTCTAAACACACTTTCCAGTACAGTCAGCTGAGCGCCTTCTCTCTCTCTCTCTCTCTCTCTCTCTCTCTCTCTCTCTCTCTCTCTTCAGGAAGGTCAGTTTTCTCAGAATATTTCGTCGATATTTCTTGACTAATCTATCGTCCAGTCGTATTGAGAGACATGTTGACTACCGAACCGATTACAAACAAACGTCTCAATTTCTATGCATAACACTTAAATGACACGTAAATTATCAGCCGAACAGGGTGGGTAGCAATCTGCAGTTGTTTTCTGATGATGCTGTTCTGTACGGGAAGGTGTCGAAGTTGAGTAACTGTAGGAGGATGCGTGATTACTTAGACAAAATTGCTACATCTACATCTACATGGTTACTCTGCAATTCACACTTAAGTTCCTGGCAGAGGGTTCATCGAACCATTTTCATACTACTTCTCTACCATTCCACTCTCGAATGGCGCGTGGGAAAAAGGAACACCTAAATCTTCCCGTTCGAGCTCTGATTTCTCTTATATTTGCGCATTCGGAAGAGAAAGTTGGTGATTGAAACGTCGTAAATAGGTCTCGCAGCAAAGAAACCCGCCTTTGTTTCAGTGACTGCACCCAAACTCGCGTATCATATCAGTGACACTCTCACCCCTATTGAGCGATAACACGAAACGAGCTGCCCTTCTTTGCACTTTTTCGATGTCCTCCGTCAATCTAACCTGGTAAGAATCCCACACCGCGCAGCAATAATCCAGCAGAGGACGGACAAGTGTAATGTAGGCTGTCTCTTTAGTGGGTTTGTCGCATCTTCTAAGTGTTCTGCCAACAAAGCGCAGTCTTTGTTTCGCCTTACCCACAGTATTATCTATGTGGTCTTTCCAATTTAAGTTGCTTGTAATTGTAATTCCTAGGTATTTAGTCGAATTGACAGCCCTTAGATTTGTGCGATTCATCGTACACCCAAAATTTATCGGATTGTTTTTAGTACCAATGTGGATGACCTCACACTTTTCTTTGTTTAGTGCTGATTACCACTTTTTGCACCATACAGAAATTCTCTCTAGATCATTTGTTAATTGGAATTGATCTTCTGATGATGATTTTACTGTACGGTAAATTACAGAGTCATCTGCAAACAATCAGAGAGGGCTGATCAGATTATCACCTACATCATTTACGTAAATCAGGAACAGCAGAGGATCTATGACACTACCTTGCGGAACGCCAGATATCACTTCTGTTCTGCTCGATAATTCACCGTCTATCACTACGAACTGTGACCTCTCTGAGAGGAAATCACGAATCCAGTCACACAACTGAGACTCCATATGCACGCAATTTGATGAATAGTCGCTTTTGAGGAACGGTATCAAAAGCCTTCTGGAAGTCTAGGAATATGGAATCGATCTGAGATTCCTTGTCGACAGCACTCATTACTTCATGAGAATAAAGAGAACGATATTGGTGTGATGAATGACAGCTAGCTCTAAATGTAGAAAAGTGTAAGTAAATGAGGATGAGTAGGAAAAACAAACCCGTAATGTTCGGATACTGCATTAGTAGTGTCCTGCTTGACACAGTCACAACGTTTAAATGTCGGGGCGCAACGTTGCAAAACGATATGAAATGGAACGAGCATGGGAAGATTGAAGTAGGGAAAGCGAATGGTCGATTTCTGTTTATTGGGAGAGTTTTGGGAATATGTGGTTCATCTGTGAAGGACACCACATATAGAACGCTAGTGCAACATATTGTTGAGTACCGCTCGAGCGTCTCGGATCCGCATACCAGCTCAAATTAAAGGAAGACATAGAAGCAATTCAGAGACGGGTTGCTATATTTGTTACCGGCAGTTTCAGACAACATGTAAGTACAATGGCAATCCTTGGAGGAAAGGCGATATTCTTTTCGAAGAACACAATTGAGAAAATTTAGAGAACTAGCATTTGAATCTGACCTCCAAACGATTTTACTGCCACCAACATACACTGCTGGCCATTAAAATTGCTACACCAAGAAGAGATGCAGATGATAAACGGGTATTCATTGGACAAACATATTATACTAGAACTGACATGTGATTACATTTTCACGCAATTTGGGTGTATAGATCCTGAGAAATCAGTACCCAGGACAACCACCTCTGGACGTAATAACGGCCTTGGTACGCCTGGGCATTGAGTCAAACAGAGCTTGGATAGCGTGTACAGGTACAGCTGCCCATGCAGCTTCAACACGATACCACAGTTATCAAGAGTAGTGACTGGCGTATTGTGACGAGCCAGTTGCTCGACCACCATTGACGTTTTCAATTGGTGAGAGATCTGGAGAATGTGCTGGTCAGGGCAGCATTCGAACATTATCTGTATCCAGAAAGGCCCGTACAGGACCTGCAACATGCGGTCGTGCATTATCCTGCTGAAATGTAGGATTTCGCAGGGATCGAATGAAGGGTAGAGTCACGGGTCGTAACACATCTGAAATGTAACGTACACTGTTCAAAGTGCCGTCAATGCGAACAAGAGATGGCGGAGAAGTGTAACCAATGGTACCCCACACCATCACGCCTGGTCATACGCCAGTATGGTGATGACGAATACACGCTCCCACCGCCAAACACGGATGCAACCATCATGATGCTGTAAACAGAACCTGCATTCATCCGAAAAAAATTACGGTTTGCCATTCGTGCACCCAGGTTCGTCGTTGAGTACATCATCGCAGGCGCGCCTGTCTGTGATGCAGCGTCAAGGGTAACCGCAGCCATGGTCTCCGAGCTGATAGTCCATGCTGCTGCAAACGTCGTCGAACTGTACGTGCAGATGGTTGTTGTCTTGCAAACGTCCCCACCTGTTGAGTCAGGGATCGAGACGTGGCTGCACGATCTGTTACAGCCATGTGGGGAAGATGCCTGTCATCTCGACTGCTAGTGATACGAGGCCGTTGGGATCCTGCACGGCGTTACGTATTACCCTCCTGAACCCACCGATTCCATATTCTGCTAACAGTCATTGGATCTCGAGCAACGCGAGCAGCAATGTCGCGATACGATAAACCGCAATCGCGATAGGCTACAATCCGACCTTTATCAAAATCGGAAACGTGATGGTACGCATTTCTCCTCCTTACACGAGGCATCACAACAACGTTTCACCAGGCAACGCCAGTCAACTGCTGTTTGTGTATGAGAAATCGGTCGGAAACTTTCCTCATGTCAGCACGTTGTAGGTGTCGCCACCGGCGCCAACCTTGTGTAAATGCTTTGAGAAGCCAATCATTTGCATATCACAGCATCTTCTTCCTGTCGGTTAAATTTCGCGTCTGTAGCACGTCATCTTCGTGGTGTAGCAATTTTAATGGCCCGTTGTGTACGTTACCGTAAGGGCCACGACGATAAGGTACGAGAAATTAGGGCTCTATTTGCGAGTGGAACAGGAAAGGAAATGACAGAGTTACAGGGTACCCTCCGCCAAGCACCGTGTGGTGGCTTGCGGAATATGTGTGTAAATATACCGGGTGATCAAAAAGTCAGTATAAATTTGAAAACTGAATAAATCACGGAATAATGTAGATAGACAGGTACAAATTGACACACATGGCCGGAATGACATGGGGTTTTATTAGAACCAAAAAATACAAAAGTTCAAAAAATGTCTGACAGATGGCGCTTCATCTGAGCAGAATAGCAATAATTAACATAACAATGTAAGACAAAGCAAAGATGATGTTCTTTACAGGAAATGCTCAATATGTCCACCATCATCCCTCAACAATAGCTGTAGTCGAGGAATAATGTTGTCAACAGCACTGTAAAGCATGTCCGGGGTTATGGTGAGTCATTGGCGTCGGATGTTGTCTTTCAGCATACCTAGAGATGTCGGTCAATCACGATACACTTGCGACTTCAGGTAACCCAAAAGCCAATAATCGCACGGACTGAGGTTTGGGGACGTGGGAGGCCAAGCATGACGAAAATGGCGGCTGGGCACACGATCATCACCAAATGACGCGCTCAAGAGATCTTTCACGCGCCTAGCCATCCTGCATTTTGGTTCTAATAAAACCACATGTCATTCCAAGCAAGTGTGCAGTTTTTACCTCTCTATCTACATTATTCCGTGGTTTATTAAGTTTTCAAATTTACACTGACTTCTTGATCACCCGGTAGATTTAGATACCACTGCTCACATGTAACACATGACCTGAAATAAAATATAGTAACTGAAATTAATACTTGTACATGGTGTGGCAAAAAGAAATCCACGATTTTGAGACCTCACAGTTTAGTGAGGGAACTAAGTTGTGTGGTGGGAGTAATGTCATTCGGCTGCTGTGTATGTGTTGTTGATAGTATCAGCCACGGCTTGGTCCCGTGAGAGCCGTGCATACGTAGTCGAGGGGTTTACTAAAACTGACGAATCGCCGATAACGACATAGCGATCTTTCCTTGTACACTTTGCGCTTCGTCGACGTGACCCTGCTCTGACTAAGAAAACGATTCACAAATGGACTCAGAACTTTAGAGAAACAAGTTCTGCTTTACAAAAGAAATCTCCTGATTACCCTCATAATGTAACAGGTTCGCAATTGGCATTCAATTCAACAGTCTTAGTAGTGCTAAGTATGAAAGCATGCAGCGGCCCTACGCTTATAAAACTGAAGTGTTCGGATAATTCTTCACAAAGATCTAAAGATGTATCGTTTTAAGGCTGTGATGACTCAAGAATTGAGTGACAGAGACTGTGCAACATGTATAAGACAGTCTTCGAAACGTGCACTGCGCGGATGTCACTCTCTTTATGGAGGAAGCCAGGTTTTATCTTTTGGGTGCAGTAAATAAATAAAATTTCAGGTACTGGTCTGCAGACAACACCCGAGAACTTCGCCAATGCCCGCTTCACAGCCCAAAAGTAACACTTTGGTATGCAGTTTTTGAGTTTGGCGTGTAGGGTCGCTACTTTTTTGAAGAATACTTGTGGCAGTTCGAGTCAGGAACGGCCCTGTATCATGTGCTGATGTGCTACGGCACTCTGTTAATATTCCGCTAAAATTACGCCATTTCTCTTCGAATCCGAACATGTATGCAAATAAGATGGACGAAAACGTGTTTCTTATGGCTTTCTCCTCAATAAATAGAAACCAGGCTCGAGTGCTGAAATGATTATCAGCCGCCGCGCAGGATTAGCCGAGCGGTCTAGGGTGCTGCAGTCATGGACTGTGCGGCTGGTCCCGGCGGAGGTTCGAGTCCTCCCTCGGGCATGGGTGTGTGTGTTTGTCCTTAGGATAATTTAGGTTAAATCGTGTGTAAGCTTAGGGACTGATGACCTTAGCAGTTAAGTCCCATAAGATTTCACACACATTTGAACATTTGATCATCAGCCGCTCTACGTTAAACTGAGAGAAGGGATGCAGCTGTCTGTTTTCGGCTGCGTGTGTTCTGATGTGACGTCATCCCTTCCGGTACTGTGAGTGCTATGTTGCTCACAGTACCAGGTCAGTATTTTTCATCGGAAGTGCCTGTGATGTATTGTGCTAGCGTAGAGTATGACGCATTTTTGAGAAGCGGTTGATGTATCAGCGCCGTGGCCGAAATGTCTGGTGCACTGCCTGGCAATTCACTGGCTCAGATTTGATTTTCATTTTTTTATTCCTTAAAATGTTAAACGCTTAACTACAAAAGTTAAATACATTTAAGCAGTTAAATTTATATACATAAAGTTAATATATTCAATTTAGGCACAATTTCTATCCTTATGAGTCAAAAGGTGGTGGTAAAAAAAGTGAGTATATGAAGAAATTCAGTATGAACTGTTAATGAGGCCTTTTTCCAGCAGATTTATGGAGGAGATAGTGAGACTTAGAGAGTTAGGTAGATCTACCTCAAACGTAAATCTAGCAACAGGAGGCGTGGGAGGAGGCTCATCGATTTGGTTCAAGCTATGTGAGTAGAAGCAGGCAGACGTCCCTTTCAAGTTACTGGAATGTTTCGCCTGGGTGGACCGTAGGAAAAAGTAAAGCGTATGAGGGGATTTTGAGCAGTGATTCACGTGTCGGCATGGTAGCCGAAAACTGGATTCCTCGTGGAGAGGGGATGGGTTGTGTCACGTTCCCGACCCTAACCTCACCTGCAAGTCACACATGAAAAAAATCAGTAGTACAGCAGAATACAAGAATATGACGGCAAACATCTGGGAAAAAAAATGGTCAAGCGAACCAACTGGCAATAAACTGGCTTGGGTTTGATTCCCACTGCTGCTACAACTTTTTTTTCCATTTTATTTTATTCCTCTAAATGTTAAATGATTAAGTGTAAAATTTAAATATATTAAAAGAGTTTGATTTATATATGTATAATTAATATATTCAATTTAGTTACGATTACTACCTTTGTAAGTCAAAAGGCTGTAGGCCACCGCATTCTGGCACACTGGTAAAATCTTCCGCAACCTGCCACTGGTAACAGTAAAAAGCGATCGTTACTGTCAAATACTGCAAAACTTTCTCCGACCAAAAGTGGACGATATTCTAACGAACTTGGAGCAGAAAACGTTTGGTGTCAGCAAGATGGAGCAACGTCCCACACATCCCATCGTTCTCTTGAAATCCTGAGAGACACGTTTGCTGAGCACGTCGTTTCCTTATGAGGTGATATTGGCTAGTCTCCACACTCACCAGACTTGACATCCTGCCACTTTCTCCTGTGGGGTACTAAAATCCAGGGTGTCTCAGTTTGTTTATTTCAACAAAAAGCATTTGTTGATATCTCATAAGGTTTTGTTCTTATTCATTCCGAAAATAGGGGAGTTCTTTTTGCCGCCCTTGTACAATATCGACCACTGTTTAAAATTTGCTTATAACCACAGAGTTATATGCATTCTCACTCAACGCTACATTACACATTTCCAGGAATGTATTAAAAATATTTGGACTGACATGATCACTGAATATATGCCTCGGATTATATTCATCTTGTTTGAAAAGAATAATTACGATGGTGTGCTCAAAAGTGATGCTTCCGAAATTTTTATGTGAAAACTCTTAAATCTTTAAATTCTTCATTTGTGTGGTCATGTCGTCCGTAGCTGCTTTACAGTTCTTGAGGGTATTTTTGTTCTGTCGATGTAACTACAAAAATGCTTCTTTTTTCACCAGACGCGATTCGCTTTATACAGGTAAAGCATCATCAGTGTCTGTAATTACGTTATTTACATTTTGATTTGCTTTAAGATCGAAAAACAGTTCGTTAATAATGTGTTGGTTATTACTTACGGAGATTTTCGCCTGATTTGTCGCTTACATCGGTAAATGGCTTCTGCTGGCACATCGTTTCTGTTTTTCTTCTTTAGACTTTGGTAGTTGTGGTCTAATTTTTGGTTGTTCTGTAGCACTATGCATTACTTATGTTTTTCCCACCACAAACTTTCGCACACCACTCTTTACTGTTTGTTTTAACACTTCTAAGTAGGCGTTGTGGTTTGTGTTTTGTAGTGTTGCTAACCTAACTTTGCCACTAGTTTGTTCTTGACCTACATTTTTTTCTTCTTTTTGTTTATTGTATGTGTGTAATTATACTCAATTATGCTGCTGTGTCTTTATCTAATGTGTAAGAGTAGGGAGGTAATACTGATGGAGTACTTTTTCTTAGGTGGGGAGGGAGAAACTATGATGAGTGGACATAAGTTTATAGTAGTGTGATGGAGTGTGAGTTGGAGGAGAAGGTGAGGAACAAGAAGTGAAATGAAATTTGGAGGGGGAGGGAGCTAGGGTGGGAGAGTGGGACGGGGTGAAGGATGGACAAAATTCTTTTCTTTCTCATGTAATTTTATATCTCAATTATTTTATATAGAGTCTTCTTTCCAATATTTAATTCGTCATTGGGTAACTATTTATTTTGTGTTAATGCTTTGTGAGTGTGGAAATTTTCTTGAAAGGGGAGGAAGTGTCTGCCTTTACTGATTTTTATGATATTCATATATTTTTTCAATATTGCTTGGTCTATGGTGCTTTGTTTTAGATGATCTGCAAATGTTGAATGGCTTCTACAGTATTCAAATGCTCTCATATGTTCTTTATATCTTGTGTCGAATGTCCTGTCAGCTATTCCAATGTATATCTTTTCACTCTCTCTGCAACTGAGTGATAGATAACAGAATATGGTATCTGGTTTTGATTTCAGTTTTGGGATGTGCTTTTGTATTGAATTGTTCGTTTTGTAAGCAGTGTTTATGCCTTGTTTTTTGAATATGTTACCAATTTTATGTGTGAAATTGCTGTGGTGAGTCATTGAATGTAATTTTTTGTAGTAGCGCAGGTTGTATGTACTGCTGTGGTTTGGTTACTTTTTTAATTATTTCGTTTCTTCCTAACCCATCTAAAAAAATACTCCATCATTATTCCTTCCCTACTCTTACCCATTACATAAATACACAGCAACATAATTGAATAGAATTACACACATACAATAATCCAAAAGACAAAAAAAATTGTAGATCAAACTAGTGACACAATTAGCTTGACAACACTACAAAACACAAACCACAACACATACTTAGAAGGATAAAAACAAACAGTAAACAATGGTGGGCAAAACATAAGAACTGCTTAGTGCTGCAGATCAACCAAAAATTAGACCATAACTACCAGTACCTAAAGAAGAAAAGCAGAAACGATG
Organism: Schistocerca piceifrons; assembly: GCF_021461385.2. Lineage (NCBI taxonomy): Eukaryota > Metazoa > Arthropoda > Insecta > Orthoptera > Acrididae > Schistocerca > Schistocerca piceifrons. Next base: position 853,204,552 of record NC_060140.1, on the reverse strand, counting down.
TGCTAGCAGACGGCATTTCCCGATGCAAGTGAGAAATCATGCGAGAATCTCCGTAAGTACAAACCAACATATTGTTAACGAACTGTTCTTCGATCTTAAAGCAAACCAAATGGAAAATAACGTGTTTACAGACCACTGATGATTCTTTACCTCTATAGAGCGAAACGCGTCTGGTGACACGCACTTTTGTAGTTGCAACGACAGAACAAAAATACCCTCAAGAATCTTAAATCTTTTTATGTAAAATAAATTAACATTCTACATCTTTATTCTTCTTTATTCTTCCCGTTTACTTATTTGCAGCCTTCTGCCTCTAGAGGGCTCCAAATTGTAATATGTAACATGACAGTATGTAATGTAACTATTTCGCAGCGTTAGAAACAGTGTGATGTAAGCGAGTTTTGTATCCGAATAGTCTATCCACAAATGGAGCATCCTCTCCTTAAGTAAGACAATGCCAGGCCACACATGAGTGCTGCGACATGTGCCACAATCCATGCCTTGGGTTCACTGTCACCGACCACCCTCGATACACTCACGGCTTGGTTCCATCCGATTTTTCATCTGTTTCCGAAACTGAAATAACACCTTCGAGAACTTCAATGTGATGATGATAAGGCGATGGAAGCTGAGGTGAGGCTGTGACTCCGACAGGGATGTCAGACATCATACAGTGACTGTGTCAACAAACTGGTCTCTCACTGAGAGGAATTTGTTCGTCGCCAGGGTGACTATGTTAAGAAATAAATATGTAGCCATGATGAATAAAGATGTACAATGTTAATAACCTTTGTTTTATTTAAATATCTTTCATTGTTTTCACATAAGAACATCGGAGAAATTAATTTCCGGCACGCCTTCGTACATTAAGATTGTCTCTAATTGTTTCATAATTTTCCTATACGTTTAGCATATATAAAAGTTATCTATTCCATAGTGACGATTCGTAGGTAAATATTTCTTCGTATTATCATGCTTATCACAAGCAATACCGTCGAAAATAAAAACATAAAGTGGTAGTGCTACGTCAGACAATATTATATCCACTTAAAGTGAAAATATGAAATTCCGATATCACTCAAGTTTTCAAAATCTTGTGCTGTAAATTTACGCTTTTATTGCTGAAGCGATTTGGAACATACACACATATTCACATATACTTAAATCTGAGGTCATTTTTATGAAAGAGAAGATACATTCTTTTTCCACAGTTGGAAGGGCACAATTAATGTATCTAATTGTTTTTGGAAATAGATCACTATGTTTGCGTTCTATGACTGCAACCCACTTTCATCATTAATAGAACTGAGAGCTGAAGTGCATGCTTCTTGAATCGCATCTTGAAACACAATAAGGATGGTACTGCCATCTGGCATCTATGTATAGAAGAGCCTTGTAGAAAGAATCTTCTGCCTTGCGGCAACTATCTGTTTAAGAGAACTGCATAGAGTATACCATGTCATCCATGAGATGCAAACTGAGCAATGAAGAAGGAGAAGCAAGCTTGATCTCTCCTTAATAGTTTTATTAAGAACATAAACATAGAACTCCATATATCTGAATACTCATACTGTGGGTCGCAAACAAAGCAGATGGCACGCCTTGTAACTGTACAGATATCGATCCTACAAGTGGCAGATCAAATCTAGATCTCGATCCTACACTTGACAGATCAAATCTACTCTTACGCTTCTTTGCTACAGCGCAGCAGCATTGCCGATGGGGATGCCCCGTAGTTCTATGAGGGACATATTGTCCCCTGGAGATAGTTTGGCGGGAAGGGGTGAGTGAGTCGCACCAAAGCAGTCACGCGATTAGGACGCGTATATGTTGAGAGAAGCGATCGTGGTCAAAATAATAATTTTAAAGCTCGGGATCAATTTCGTATCAAGGAAGTTGTTATACAATGAAAAGGCTTTCGTACGATAAGAAATCGCCGAAGGTAAATTCATATAATCAGGGTATAGATGAGTGACTGTAATTGTAGTTTGAGTATGAACAGAGGAATTAGGAGCATGACACTTGAATTTGAAGTGAAATAAACTGACTGTGTCATGCAAAAGTATTCACATATTATAACCCCTTCGATATTATTAGAATATTCCGGAAAGGAACGAATAATAGAAATGTGTGGGAGAATAGACAGGCCATGTGACGTAGGCACACGGTCAGAACTACAGATTTTGGCACATGTTACTTGGAAGTTAGTTCTGCCTCCAACAATGACTAATTATGAATGTTTGATGCCTAATTTTCCAATCAATCAGACTATATCAAGTATAAATCAACAAATATTACGGAGTGGCAGCTTACAGGCTGAACAGAGGGAATGGTAGAATCTGTTCACAAGATGTGGCATGCAAGAAACATGACATCACTTATACATCGTATCCAGACAACTTGTCAGACATTGAGCACACTGGATTCTGGCAGAAAGGGCATGGTGAAGACTGAAAGCAAAAGGTGCTTTGCTCAGTAGGAAATTAGCTACCTCAGCAGTTCCCGGTGCAATGAAAGTTGATGTGAATATGGATACGAAAAAGAAGAATGCTGAGAACATTAGCTATGTACAGAATAATTAAAACAGTCTGAAGTACTACAAACTGTCTGATTCCAGGCAGTAATCTCACAACAGCTGTGAAAATAGCTCGTGAAATTCATTCGCAAGTTGCTCCAAAAGCAAAATTGCACTCCAGAAAGTATATAACACCCATTCTCAAAACAGGTGGAATAGTTTCTCTCATTCCATTATTCGCTGCGTTTTCATCTCTGGAAGATTAGCTGGTGGAGCGGTAGGCATTGCTAAAGCAGCTGATGAGGCAGAGGTGGCTTGCAAACAATTGGCAGAGATTCAAGGACATAATCAAACAATGGAAGAAATAGCACTTCGTGAAGGGAAGCACTTGTATTTAGGACCACATAAGACAAATGAAGAGGGTCTGAACCTGAATAAAATTTTTCCCCTTTAAGTCCTCCAACGAGAGCGCTTCCTAATATTGACTTAGAATATCACGCTAAGAAACTGGGCGTGTTTATGAGTGGGTCTTTATCCAAAACACCTAGAAGACACGGGAGCAAGATTGTTAGCTTCCACACTCAATGTGTACCAGGTTCACATTTGGTGTGTTACAAGAACAAGGCTAATTTGTATACATACTACTTTGATAGTCTCTGCAATTTACCATCTCCTCCCGAAATAGTGAGATATTTCAGAACGTATACAACTAATATAACTACAATATGCTTCAATCATCTAAAAGGAAGACGTGTGGTCATACTCGTATTAAATTATCAAATGCCTTAGCATATCCTGACATTATCACCATGTGTGTCCTCGATCATGGTCTAATGTTTAACCTGCTTGTTAAAAGCTCAGTTATAGCTGCTGTCCTTAACCCTACACTAAATTTATCTCATCATGCGCACGAAATTGCATTACTCAACTTACACTGTGTGATCAAAAGTATCCAGACTACCCCAAAAACATATGTTTTGCATATTAGGTGCATTGTGCTGCCCCCTGCTGCCGGGTACTCCATATCAGCGACCTCAGTAGCCATTAAACATCGTGAGAAAGCAGAATGAGGAGCTCTGTGGAAGTCTCAGACTTCGAACGTGTTCAGGTGATTGGGTTTCACTTATGTCAAACGTCTGTACACGAGATTTCCACACTCCTAAACATCCCTAGGTCCACTGTTTCCAGTGTGATAGTGAAGTGAAAACATGAAGGGACATAACAATTTGTCCATTATATTTGGACTGTGGCTGGTTGCTGTATTTTTACAATGAAATGAAGGGACATGTACAGCAAGAAAAGCGTACAGACCGACCTCGTCTGTTGACTGGCAGAAACCGCCGCCGACAGTTGAAGAGGGTCGTAACGTGTGATAGGCAGACATCTATCCAGACCATCACACAGGAATTCCACACTGCATCAGGATCCACTGCAAGTACTATGACAGTTAGGCGGGAGCTGAGAAAACTTGGATTTCATGGTCGAGCGGCTGCTCAGAAGCCACACATCACGCCGGTAATTGCCAAATGGCTCTCGCTTTGTGGAAGGAGCATAAACATTGGACGACTGAACAGTGGGAAAACGTTGTGTGGAGTGACGAATAACGGTACACAATGTGGGGATCCGATTGCAGGGTGTGGGTATGGTTAATGCCAGGTGAACATCATCTACCAGCGTGTGTAGTGCCAACAGTAAAATTCGGAGGCGGTGATGTTATGGTGTGGTGGTGTTTGCTTGCACCCCTTGTTGTTTTGCGTGGCACTATCACAGCACAGGCCTACAGTGATGATGTTTTAAGCACCTTCTTGCTTCCCATTGTTGAAGAGCAATTCGGGGATGGCGGTTCCATCTTTCAACACCATTGAGCACCTGTTCATAATGCACGGCCTGTGGCGTAGTGGTTGCACGACAATAACATCCCTGTGATGGACTGGCCTGCACAACGCCTGACCTGAATCCTAAAGAACACCTTTCGGATGTTTTGGAACGCCGACTTCGTGTCAGGCCTCACCGACCGACATCGATACCTCTCCTCAGAGCAGCACTCCGCGAAGAATGGGCTGCCATTCCCCAAGACACCTTCCAGCTCCTGATTGAACGTATGCCTGCGAGGGTGGAAGTTATCATCAAGACTAAGGGTGCGCCAACACCATGTTCAATTCCAGCATTACCGATGGAGGGCGCCACGAACTTGTAAGTCATTTTCAGCCAGGTGTCCGGATACTTTTGATCACATAGTGTATTTATGTGCAATTCTATACTGAATATTACGCAGAGGAATAATAACTTTTGCTTTTATAATCAGACAGGAGACGTGAAAATTCTGGTGAGTTATTTTAAAATGTAGAACTTACGAACTCGGCGACATATAGCCCTGTTGAGAGAGATAGAGTCATACAACATCAAACTGTGAACTTCGCAACTAGGGTATGTAAATGGTCTGAGTCTGCTGTTGATAATACCTTCGCAGACAAATCTAGGGAAAAAAGAGTTACCACAAAACCAATAGTAAATGGGCTATCTGATCATGACATGCACCATCTTATGTTAAATGTTTACTTTGCCAGGATAGAAAATCTATTAAATCAGAGTACAGGAGGATAAAAATCAGCCAAAACTAAGAATTTTAGGAGATTGTTCAAAGACATGAAGTGGATAAATGTTTACAATATTTCTGACTCAATTGCAAAACACAAAACATACATTAATAAAGTTACTTTCTCATTTGAAAATTGCTTTCCCCTAATGGTAACTCAAATCAAACAGAAGTCTAAAGAAAGAAATTTGGGATACACAAGGAATAAAGGTATAATGGGGAACAAAAAGGAAACTATATCTACTCTCTAGGAACGGATCTGATGTTAACATTGTAATGCATTACAAAGTATGCTGTATAATATTGAAGCAACTGATCCAGAAATCTAAGCAGCTTTATTATGAAAAAAGATAAATACATCAGGCAACAAAATTAAAGCTGTACAGGATGTAGTGAAGACAGTGACAGCTGGAGCCAGAAAGGAAGAGGAACAGATAGCTCTTTAAATATGTGAGACATTGGTAACAAGTGCATGTAGTGTTGCAAACCTCTTAAACAAGCACTTTATTTCTGTCACTGATAGCTTGGGGTTATCAGACTCAGCAAACAGTGCAATCGAATATCTGAGACCAGTGTCTACAAATAAGTTCAGTAAAATGAAAACGACACTCACTTCTCCCAAAGAAACAGCATCTATCATAAACTCCTCAAAATCAAAGTATTCTAATGATTGTGATGACGTATCAGTGAAATTAATCAAAGAGTGTTCATGTGAGTTGAGTTCTATCTTAAGTTATTTCTCTAATCAATCTCTTATCAGCATAACGTTTCCAGACTGGGTAAAATGTGCTGAAGATAAGCCTCTTTGCAAGAAGAGGAGGGGGTAAAGAGATACCATGAAATTATCGACCAGTTTCACTTTTGCCAGTTTTTTCAAAAATATTTGAGGAGGTTGTGTTCAAGCGTCTTCTTAAGCATCTGACTGCAAATAATATATTGTCCAAGTCACAGTTTGGTTCCTTAAGGGTTCCGATATAGAGAAGGCTATTTACACATGCAGTGAGAATGTACTTTATTCATTAGGTAACAAAGTAGAGGCCACTAGCATTTTCTGTGTTCTATCAAAAACCTTTGACTGTGTGAAGCACAGCTTTTTCTTAAGTAAATTAGAACATTATGGTGTCACTGGCAGTGCTGAATAATGATTCAAGTCTTACCTAACTAACAGGGAACAATGAGTGTCGTTGCAAAATATCTGTTCAGTCAGCAGTCAGTCTTCATCTGATTGGGAATTAATTGTAAAGTTCCATCTCAGATATGTTACTTTTCCTTGTGTACATTAATGACTTCTTGTCTGTTACATTGCCAGATGCAAAGTTTATATTGTTTGCAGTCGACACAAACATTGCAATAAATAGGTGCAGAGCTAACTTTCTCCATTCTGAGCTTGCCTGGTACTACTTTTAAAAACTTTAAAACATGTACAACACCATTATTCTACTCCACAGCAATAGTTTACCTAGAAAGTTTTACTTCTAGTATTGTGGTACTGAATCCTACAGCTCAGATCTAATTCACACTTATGAACCACATATTACATTATGAAGTAAAACCAGTATAAGACTCTTTTGGCTCTGAAGGCACTGCGGCAAGCTCTTACATTATCAGCTTAAAACAATTTTCTGATTGTATTTTTCTTTAGAAAGATAGACCCTATTTCTTTTTGCTATACTGTCTCATGAGATTATGGCATACAACAGTATTGATTGAAAGTATGCTAGGAATGTCTTTTGCAGGCCATCATAATGAGAGAGATTTCTACGTGCAAAGCAAGCAGGATTGAGAATTTAGGTTAAGTTATACACAAGCTGGAGCCACCTCAATTGGATGAAATAATTTCTGTCAATACCATCTAAAACAGGAACTGGGTAAAACTCTGTACTAATATTTGCAGTAATCTCTCTCAGGTGTTGCTTATGCGTTTTTTATCTTATAGATAAGTGAAAAGAGCTGGAAAAGTTAAGTAATATTCACTGTTATCTACAAGATAAACCTTATACTGTGTTTTACATGATCTATCTTCATGGAATCGCTTAGAAAGCAGAGGAAGTCACAATACCAAAATCTTGACATTATTTTTTTCTTTTAACCATGTGGTCACATCTACTGCTGCCATCGATGGTGACCATCGGTCTCGATATAAAGAAATGAAGACGTGTGATTCTTTGGAAATATTTGTCTTTGTTGTCCTGTCCACTATCGTTCTGGTGTCTCATATGGTGGTGTGAAGCGTACTCTAATTGTATTGCTTGCATAAGAGTTAATAAAGTGTTAAACTGTATAATAAATGGCTTTAGGACCTAGATATCATTCGTACTCACCGCCACACAAATTCCTACATTGGTGATCTGCTAGAATAGTTTGTTCTGTGCAAACTCTGTGAACATGCCACACGCCTTATCGCCGAGACAATGGATATCAAAGTGTATCAAGAGCTACTAGGGATTTTCGCCAGTTTGAACGAGCTGTCCTAAGGACTGCACAGTTTGCCGAGCTGTATGCAACCACTTTAGTCCGAAAGTGCGAGTGTAAGTGACCGTCAGCCACTTCCAGTGTGTATTCTCGCTTGGGCTGATGCCATGTTGCCACATGGCAACCCAACGCAGCCGTCCATTTACCTGATGGACTTTTCTTAGATGAATGAACATCAAAAAATTACACCTACTTGGGCTACAGAACCTGCGCTTGATACCAGCATACAAGCGCTGCTGCAGTGCGTTATTCCTCCGATCGTGACGTGTGCCAATGCGCCAGACATTCAGGTTAAAAAAATCCGTTTTTAACCGGAGGCTCAGTTCGACAGGCCGAGCTACACCACAAGGTCTTTGGGGTAGCTAACACGTCAAAACCAGTCAGTGGCATTCCGCATGCCAATGACACCCATTCGTTAAGTATAGTACCTCTTGCACACTTTCCCACCAGCTACCCTGTACAACAGATTCCTCCAAAGCTACCACAGTTCCCATCAGACCAACCACATATTTAGTTTGAGATTGTCGTATAACTGCTCATTTGAAGCAGCCAAGTCTGTTACATCCAACAGGCTGTATACTCTGAACAATTGAATAGTAAGACACCTTCACCGTTTTGGCACCTGTGGGTAATGTGGTGAATCAAACTGCCTCATGAAATTCAAACATTTTTTTACATTCAACAAATGACTCCTACAGGAAGTTACGTTACAGCTCACAAACACTGTTCTCGTGTTGCAACATGGCTGCACTCAATACCCAGCATCCACCAACAGTACTTACACTCAGCAGCCATCTTGTGTGTTGACATTTCTGACGACTAGTGAGGATACCCGATATCTTCTCATGCATGTCAACATGCTATACAAGGGACAGTGTCAGCTACTTTGTCCTTCCATGCAAAGGTGCCACCTGAACAGCACGGGACACGCCTGAAAATGCCTGACTCTACAAGTAACAGTCATCGCCCTGTGGTGGCAGAGATGCACCATGCCTGTATGAGAACAGACTGTTGGGCACCACCCACCTCTTGGAGTACAGACATTGGTCAACAAATTGCGCACAACAGTTGGTTCCACACACACATTGGCAGTGCTGTGCACAAGTGCATTCCTCCTCATGAATACCCAAAAGTCACCCAAGCACTTATTACCCCTTTTAGGTTCTTTTAATTTTACACATACTGTTCGTGCTGAAAAATGTGGCACAAATGCAGCAGAAATTCATCAGCTCCACACTGCGCAATTACCTATTTTGCTTTTCAAGCCTGGACAAAGTACTCATTTTTTCTTCTTCACTACACAAGCATGAAGATCACTTTAAACTGATTTACAACACCCTGGAACGGTTAGGCATAACAATGAACACCGAAAAACGCCAACGCCACTACAACAGGAAGCGACATTTCTAGGTCACTCCATTTCGACAGAGCAGATCAAACCGACGGAGGAAAAGAGTGAATTGATTCAGCTAAAATCCAGGCACTCAACTTACAAAGAACTTGTGGATGTGATCAATTTATATTGGCTTCAGATTTCACAGGCAGCAAGTATACAAGCACCTCTCACCAGTGCCCTTTCCGGTATGAACGCTAAGGGAAACCAAACTGTTCCACGGTTGGAGGCTGTGTTATTTTCGAATCTATCAAACAGTCACTGCTGAAAGCAGTGATGTTGGCTTACTCCTCGCCCTCAGCCCATCAGCATATCACTGCTGACGCTAGTGATACCACCACTGCCGCATTTTTACAACAATCAGGGAATGGTATCCACCAGCCACTACAATATACCTCCTGCAGGTTAAAAGGATATCAATGGTTGTGGTCAGCATATGACCACGAATTACTAGTGCTTTATGAGGCAGTGAAAAACTACAGGGAAAACATCAAGGGCCAGCCAGAGTGGCCGAGCGGTTCTAGGCGCTACAGTCTGGAACCGCGAGACCGCTACAGTCGCAGGTTCGAATCCTGCCTCGGGCATGGATGTGTGTGATGTCCTTAGGTTAGTTAGGTTTAAGTAGTTCTAAGTTCTAGGGGACTGATGACCACAGCAGTTAAGTTCCATAGTGCTCAGAGCCATTTGAACCATTTTTGAAAACATCGAGGGCCAATCCCCCACACTTCCCACAAGTCATTGTCCATTGCTTCATGCCATCTCCAACGATAGTAGGGACATTTCCTCCTGCTACTTCGAACATCTCAATTTTTTTGCTCAATTTTCAATAGACATCCGACACATTGGTGGACTATAGCGCATATCCTACTTTAATGACCTCAGCATGCTCATTGATTTCAGTGATTTAGCTGCAGCACAGGAACAAGAAGAAAGGTTATAGTTCCTCCTACAGGACCCCCAATACGAGCTTGCAGCTCCAACACATGTAGATACCTGGCTCTATAGTACATTTAAGATGTTACATGTCACAGGGTAGACCATGTCATTGAGGACAACGATCTTTGACAGCTTACACAATCACCAAATGTATTCACAGCTGCAAATACAGACAACCATCAACTGTATAAAGGAATGATGACAATGGAAATTTGTGCTGGTCTGGGACACGAACATGGATTTCCCACTTCTCGTGAATGATCACCGTAGCCACTTTCACTATCCGTGCACGACTCATGGTCAGACCCAAACTTTCATATGTTGTCATTCAAGCATCACAACCTACATTCATACACACATTACGTAATTCCCGTACAGGGGAGAACTTTTTAATTGAATGCGCTGTCTAGTATAGGCGGATAAATATGACATTAAATGAATAACAAGTTCACTGTTACCAGTCAAACGGTGACTGGTAACAGTGAACTTGTTGTTTCATTTAATGTCAGTAACAGTCACAGTAAAGCCTAACCTAAAAATGTTCGCATTTAAGGGATAAATATGATATTGCAGTGCCTATGTTGTTAAGAAAAACAATACAATGTTCCTTCAGACATGCATGCACAATATTGTGCTTACATTATCTGTGTTATCCAGCAGTTTTCCCTACCATGAGAAATTATGGAACTCTTTGTCTGGCCAGGAATTAAGGCAGACTGCAGGAAATGGTCACACACCTGCATTCCATGGCAGTGCACCAAAATTGGACGCCATACATTTCCATCACAAGGCACATTTATATAGTACCAAAATGACGTTTCCAGCATGTTCACATGGATTTAATCAGACATTTGCCAGAATCCTGCAGCTATAAACAAATCCTATTGGCTGTCGACCATACAGCAAGCTGTAAAGAGCCTCGTCCACTGCAGGATATTATGGCTGAATCTATGCCACAGTCATTCATAGACTTGTGGATATCTCGATTTGGATGTCTGTTGTCCATTTCGACTAACCAAGGACAACAATTCGAGTCACTCCTCTTTGCAAATCTTCCATGTAACTGCGTACCAACTGCAGAGCAGTGAGTTAGTGGAAACATGGCATCACACTCTCAAGGTCACTTCGATGTTCCATGATGCACAATGGACCAAAGCCTTGACGTGGATGTTACTGGGTGTCCACACTGCACACAAGAATGACCTTAAGTCCTCCCTTGCAGAGGTTTTAAGGTTTTGCCTGGTAAATACCTCACACTGCTGGCAGACCTCCTCTTACATTCACTGCCGGTACCCACATTAGACTTATCATCCTCGATGCACCAACCTAAATGGCTCATCACTACTTATCACACTGCCCCCTCCCCCATGCACATAGTGTAAGGCCTTTTTTCGTGGACATGGCATTATGTTACTGCATTCACATCAAACCGTGTGGTGACACAGTTAGTGCAGCATAACAACAGTCATACGATGGATCAAAAAAAGTTCTCCAACACAGGGAACAGGCATTTGCAACACTAGTGAAACGCAAACTATCGACAGTATTGCTCCAGTTGCTCAAATCCGCTTGGCTGCTGGACGACAACATCTGATTCCAACACCACCGCTGAGGAGCTTCACGCTGATACCGCTGCTTCACCAGAAATGTTCGACATGTGCCAGGCAGCCCCAGGCAACACCACCACCAACCACTCTCTCTCCCACTTCCGCAGACCTCACCAACGCCACCATTTCCACAAGACTACATGTCAGAAAGAGATGAGATACTTCCTACCCACTCAGCAGTGCTCAGCACTGGGAGGAGATAGAGGACGGTGTGGCAGCATCAACTGCTGACATCAACAGCAACCGCCGGTATCAACAAAAAAACCAATGAACAAGGGTGCCTCTTTGGAAGTTATTGTCTTTGTTGTCCTGTCCATATTGCTTTACTCTCTCATCTGATGGTGTAAATTGTACTCTGATTGCATTGGTTGTACACGAGATAATAAAGTGGGGAAGTGTACAATTCATGGCTTTAGTTCTTGGATATCATTCGTACTCACTGCCACACGAATTCCTACAAATGTTCCTCTGGTTTCCATAGGGTCAACCACTCATAACCTCTCTATTAAAGAATTATAAGCAGCTGCCTTCTTATCTCGATTGCTGTAGACCTCGTTCTTAATTTTCCACAGACATATGTGCCACCTACACATTCCAGTAAATTCACGAATGGAATTTTCTACTGACGAGTATCTGCCATTTTAAAATTCACTATGAAAACGCAGACGAGAAATTCTATAGTGAACAAACAGCTGAATCAAACACGCTTCGCGCACAAGGTTTGCGGCGATTTTGTTCACACGCTATGATTTGTCTGCACAGACGTGGTAGCTATCCACAGTTTTCAGCAATGTTGCTCAAATCTCCAACTCCAGCTTCCATGTTTGCGCACCGTGTGTGCAAATTCCCTATTCACATACAACCATCTGTATACTCACACGAAATATGGGCAGGTATTTGCGCAGACAGGTCGTTGCGTATGCACGTGCTTTCCAAATAAAACCTCTAACACACCAAATCAACAAAGGTTTCATCTTGTTTCATACATCTCTTTGTAGTTTCACGTCTTTGGCGAATATTCTCGTAGCAAAGATGAGTGTGTTGTAGCCGAAGAGCTTTCTGTTTGTAAATAATGGGTGGAAAAGAAGAAGCTCCAAAACAGGAGCGAGCTCCGGGTGATGGCATAAAGTCATTAAGAACATCTGCCATTTTTCGTGTGACGAACTTCGAATTATATACCAAACCTGTAAGATACACGTAATAACTGTGCCCCCTTACGTAACTTCGCTGTGTCAAATATAAAAATAGCAACTTGAAAAATAGGATTATTGCAACTTGACACCATAATATTTATAAAAAGTGGTGTGTTAAAATTAAAAATTCGTTCTTATCTTTGAAAGTCAAAGCTAGCCACGAAATAATTTCTACATAAACATTTACTACCCATAGTTCTGGCGTTTGCAGTTACTTTATTTGCCATAAGTAGATATGTGCTGGAACATGTATGAAATGAAACTTTTTGTTACAGAACAAAGTCGTAATGGGCATAGGATTAATGTGTATGGGAATATGCGTCGGATACATCGCTTACATGAGATCAAAATACGAAGGCATGGGTTATTACACCGCCGTTGATAAAGAAGGTTCAGAAGTTTTCCTGAAGAAAAAGTCTAAATGGGATATTTGATGAACAGAAGAAAAGTAGCGACACCTAAGGTTGTGGTTCCAGCCAGTGTATGTAGTAACCACGTTTAATCAGATCTCTTCTGTACTCACTGTTTTGTGGAGACGATTCTGTTTGTGAAATGGTTTAGGGCCTGTACGGCTTCTCCATTGCCGTGATTTTATGTCATTTCCGTTATTTTTCAATATTATGATATTGTTTAGAGAGAGTTATGTTGTCCTTTCAAGAGCCTCAGATGGCCGACGTTGGGATCTTTGATAAAGCAGTGTTAGAAACAGAATGCTTATTTAGATTTGTTTAATCAGAGTTCTCTTTATGAAAGTCATTTAGATTTCTCCATCAGAGATAGACGAATTTCCCACTTTTTTTTAATTTTAGAAACAGATTTGTTGTTCTAGCATATCTACTACTGGTACACAGAAACCATACCAAATTTTGATAGATGTAAAGGTAATACTTCAGTAAAATGTCAACAGTGACAGAGTCACTCCGAGAAGTGAAAAGGTCTGTGATAATCACAAGTTTTTGTTTGTAACGTATTCTCGTGAATTTCTTGGCATCAATAAAGCTGTTTTCTATAAATTCTGTGTAGCTATTTTTTTTAATTGAGTGTCACTGCCTTCAATTCTAGCACAGTTTCCTGTCATCATCATAGGTTCATTTTGTAAATGGGTTCATTTTAGCACAACCATGCTAATACTGTGTTAACAGTATTCAAAGATGCAACAACCCATATAGCTCATCAGTAAGAAAACTTTCAGGAATGTGGAACAGTCAAAAGAGAAATATTGGTCATGAACCTAACCTGCACACTGATTGTGGTGGTGAGATGACTTTTGTCCAGTGCTGTAAGTGGATATCTAATATTGTGAATATAGAATGCTGCAGAAAAGTAAACTATTTTTGTATAATTTGTGATCTGTATTTTTTACCTGTCTGTCTCCATTTTCTGTGTGATAACTAGTGGAATATATCAACATGCAGCAGTTGCCCTGTGCAAAGAAATGTCCACGGCAAGGGTGGATACTGCATGTAGTACAAAATACTACTGCACTGCGTGAGGAAATTGGGATTTGCTCCTTCTGCACATTTGTCACCCTGTGCCAACCGAAATTTAGATATGATTTGCAGTAACTGTGTTATTCTGATTACAATGCAAAGTTTCATTGGACGTGTATTCGTGATTGCAAATAAGGACAACCATCTGCTGTAGAATGGAATGATGACAGTGAAAATTTGTGCCAGACTGGGACTCGAACCCTTTGGCTATCTGTGCACGACTCCCGGCCAGACCCAGCACATGTTGATGACATACGGAAGTTTGGATCTGGCCATGAGTCTTGCACAGATAGCCAAATAGTAAGGCAATCTCTCATGATAAGCGGCAAATCTGGGTTGGAGTCCCAGTCTGGCACAAATTTTCACTGTCATTATTCAATTATACAACTGATGGTTGTCCTTATTTACAATTGTGAATACACAAAATGGAAATCTTGACAGCACAGAAGATAAATACACAGTCAAATGACAGGTTATTCTTAAAAAATATGTGTAAGTTGGGTGGGCAGCGGAATTACCACTATGGGAGGAGTGGAGAGAGTATTCCTCATTTCTGGGCAGAATGAGAGATAGTTGAAACCCTGACATGTGATTCAGTTGCTCCAGTCCTATTTAGTATTGGGTAATGAAAGGAGTGGTCCTTTGTGGCCAGACTGGGAATAGCCTATGGGTGTGGTAGATGGCCAGTGTGACAAGGCTCAGAACATATCATTTTGCTAATGTTCAAAGAACTCTGTATGTTACCTACTACTTCTCCATGTAGTTATTCCCGAATGAAATTTCTCATAGGTTTTTCTTTTTTCAAATTTTTGTTGTATAAGTGGAAGAGCATTTGGAGCTACCTGACAGAGATTGTCCTTGGCATAGAATTCAGAGCACAGCCAGCAGTACTGAAAGTCCTCCACAGTTTGCACTTCTGTTGTCACAGCTCTTAGTGCTGACTGGAAATCCCCCCCCCCCCCCCCACCCCCTGCTTTTTAGATTATGTTTGGATCTTCCAACTTCATAACGTAGACAGTTAAGAACATACTAAATACTCCACTTCCCTTGGTGGCCAGAAGAGAGATTTTTATATGTTTGAGTTCCACGGGGACTGCTGCATTTCCACTCTTGCTGTGAATCCAGTAATGGTGTTCCCACGTGTCACCCCCCCCCCCCCACCATCCCCTCACCCCCGCCCCCAAGGTTTTCTTGGACCACAATCTGTGGATGATTAGTGCACAGTAAGTCATATATGTCTATTTCAAACCATTAGCTCAGTTTATGAAGTCAATGCCAAAAATGAGAAAAATTGTCACAATAACTTTGTCACTCATTTTCATACAAAAAAGGTGGCCATTGTTCACGCACAATTTCCGATGCCTTACCAGAAACCATAAAGGGTTTAACCTACAGGATTTATTGGCAGCCAACTCCTACTTCACTTATTAATTCCTTAGCAGAGCCAATTTGTGTACATATTATTACCTGTATCTCATTATGTGAATGCTATGCAACACCTGACTCTAGCACAACTTCAGTGAATTAATGTGAACTACTTGTAGACTGTTTCCTTTTTTGATGATGTGTAACTATAATAACTTCTTTTTCGTTTCATGGGGAGAGCATATAGCCTGTTTTGTCGTAAGTGAAGCCATCTGTTCCTTGTTCATAGTACATTTCCCTTTCATATTGGTTTATAGTTAATTAGGTATTTGACTAATCTCTCTATCCCATTCTGTTGATATATTGTTTCCATTTTATGCATGTTTGCTGTGTTTGTTTCACTTTTTTAGTATAATATATGTTAAGTTCTTCTCTTATGAGACTGTTTTGTGTTTCATCTTGGAAGGTACAGAATTTAACTTCCCTTAAAAATTTCGTTTCATCCAACTGTATTCTTCTGTGGTACTCTGCTCAAATACATCTTTATTCCACATACAGTACATATATTAATTACAAGATGTGTGCTATTCACTACACTAGTTACATTATTAGTGAAAAAGAAGCAATGAGTAATCAGTGGAAAAAGTAACTTCGAGGAATACATTATAGAAGAATACACACACAGAATATTTATGTACTTTTCATCACTGTCTCTGTGCATTCACACATGTAGGACGACTCACTACAGTGTCAATGATATTTCATGCTGAATCTAACATGGCACCAGATCAAGTTGTCACAGCACTCTTGAATCCAGTGAAATCTGGTTGAGGGGTGGGTAAGCTTCGTTGTCTTCCCCACAGTAACGTCGGCAAGGTAACACACAGAACGGTCTTCCATTGCGGCATCTTCACTTTTTGTAACTGGTGGTGCTGACTCTTTAGTGGCATCTTGTGCATTAAGAAATCCAGGCTTGATCTGGTCAGGGGCAGCTGTAGTCAGTGCACCATGAGGTCAACCCTGAATGTGTTGCTGCTTCTAATTAATATTTCTTATGATTCCTCAGATGGTGGTTGAAGTGGTTTGCAAACAGAGTCATTGCACAAAAATATGTGTATACAGCTGTCTAAATCTGTGAAAATGAACAGACGTCACCCAGTTTGCTCTCTGGGGACGATGACCTGTAACTGGCGTACATGCACTCTCAGTTTAACAGCGAACTCTGACAATGCTGTGTTGTCATCTGTCCCATCATGCGTGAATGCTGCCAGCAATTGTGACTCTTGAGTTTGGTTGCCTAGGTCATAAGACCACTCTTGAAAGATGTTCGCAGCCCAAGAAGCAGAGTAAGCAGTGCCTCAGGCCACTGTCTCTGCCATGGCATTTGTCATTGGGAACACTTATCGCCACTTGGTGGATCGGTCCTCCATTGTGAGGCTGTAACTGTAGCCTTTGGAAATGGTGGGAGGACCTATAATGTTAATGTGGATATGTTCAAATTGTTGGTTAGGGGTACAAATGCACCCAATAGTGTCTTAACATGTCACGAGATTTGATTCCTTTGACATATGATGCAGCTCTTGACAAATGCTTTACAATCCATATGCAGTTTGGGCCATATGAAACTTTGCTTGATTAACTTAGTGATGCCTCGAAACTCCCGGACGTACTAGGCTGTTTTGTGGTACAAACGGTCATGGTCATGATCTGGAAATGTCACAATACAGTCTAGCTTCATTTCAGGTGTCAGTAGCTGACATAGTTTCAGACCTGATTGTTGCATGAGCGACATGTGTAATTCCTCAGCATGCTGTTGTGCCTGCACAAGATCATCAAAATTGATGGCTGTAGCTATAATTTTGATCTGTGCTGTTGTATGCTCTGATGCGTTCAAGGTTTCAGCACAGGACAGTGCATCTGTGAGCTAATTGAGGTTGCCTTGTACATAAACAAAACAAGTTGAAAATTGACCAGCGTTGTCTAATTGCTTCAACCGTCTTGGAGATGGCTTGCTCACTTTCACCTTAAAAGCTTAAGTAAAAGGCTTGTCATGTGTATAAGTACTAAAGTGTCAACCTTCTGTAATGTTTGAATTTTTCAGTTAGAGCATATAATTCACAGTTGTATGTTGCCCACCATTGTTGGGAGGGTGACAGCTTGTGGTTGTAAAATGCAAGTGGTTGCCAACAATGGTCTACTTATCATTGCAGTACTCCTCCAACATCGGTAAAAGAGTCATCAACCATACCGGTGGAGCTTGCACTGTAGAATGTGCCAATCATGTAACGTCTGCTGTTGCCATTTTTGTGGCCTGGAAAGCAGAGTCTGTTTCACTCGTCCACTGTAATGTGTCATTTGGTTTTGGTGCTCCCTTTAAAAGTTCATTTAATGAAGCTGTGATCAGAGAATGTTTGGAAATGCAACTTTGGTAGCAGTTTGCAATGGCGAGAAACCAACGAAACTCTCTAATTGTGACTGGATGAGGGTATGCAATTATGGCTGTACTTTATCTCGAGGAGGACATATGCCATTTTCGTCTGTAGTGTATCCCAGGAAATGAACATCTGTTGCCCCAAAAATATTTTGAAGGGTTTATTACTGGACCTGCATGAGCAAACAGTCAAACAACGGAGTTAAATGCTGTAAACATTCCTCTTCAGATGTCGACATCACGAGAACATCATCTGTTTGATGTAGCAGAAATTGAAGTCTCAAATTATCTCAACCATGAAACACTGTGACATTTACTCTGCTAAAATACAGATTTATTCCAAATATGTATTAATTACAATGTGCATGCTACTCATAGTGCTAGGTACATTAGTGAATAAGTAGAGAAAACATAATGTCAAAGAATACATTGCTGTGTCTGCTCATTCGCACAAGTAGTGCGAGTCACTTCACTGCTTTTGTCTTTTTTTAATTAGGCCTAATGTCCAAGATTTGCTTTCATGTATTAGGAGGAGCCTTTACTTCATAAAATTTTAACTTTGTATCCTTTCAGTCTTACCAACTGTTGTTCTGTGTATTGTGCCATATATCATTTGAAATTTATTTAGTTTCTTAGTGACATCATTTTTATATATAACCTTGGAATTATTTTATACACTTCTGTATGTATACCTTTAAATACTTGTGGTAAGACTGTAAGTCTAGGATACAAACTATTTATTTTATCTAAAGTTGTGCCTGAATACTGCTTACGTTGGTTGTTTAATTGAATAAAACAGCCACAGCATTGCACAAGTCAGGTATTGCAATGTTTAGATATTAAATTTGTTTCCATGGCTTTAGTAAATTTCTTTAGGCAGATTTAAGATGGTGCCTTTGAATAAAGCATGATGACTTTTCTCTCGCATCCTCTGCAATGAGAACTACTTCTGAAGCTCCTATGATGTGATTATCAGTCAGATAATAAGTCCTAATCTTTTTCCTCCTTTCAGTTACTGCATCTGTAGGTGGTAATGTCTCCTGCGGCCTTTAGACTTAAACCACGACTACCACTGGCCCACAGACTGTTCATCCATGTTTATTGTGAAATATCTTCTAATTTATGTAAATTGTAATTGACATAATACAAAAATCTAAAATGTTCAGCTTTTTTAGTTATTTTGAGGTTAACTGCAGTGCTTTTGTCGTATTTTGTGGGTCTCACAGAAATGAGTATCTGAGATCTGGGTAGATGACTTTTTAATTGATTAATTATTTTTGTCTAACCATAGTCATTTGGTCTAACACAAGCACCTATATATAGTTCCGGCATTACTGTTTATTGCTCAGCATATTGACACCAGTAACAGCCCATTTTAATAACTGCCATAATAAGCCAATGAGTCTCTGAAATCTGGGAAGTTAAGGATGTACATTTTATGCGGGTTTAATGTTATTGTATTGGAGTGTTAATGTCAATTACAAAATAACTGTAAACATTAATTTTTAGACTTTCAGTCAGTATGAACTTCAGTGGACTAGAAGCTGCCCAACAATTGACTCAAAAGCTCATGTGGATTGCCACATGTAATAAGATGCTAATCACTTAAAAAGTGAAAAAAAGGACAAAAACCATTACAGGTCCATGAAATCGTGAGAGTCCAGAGTTTGAATATATGTTGCCAATAACTAAAATGAATATTGGAATCTTACCTTTTTATTTTAAACACACTGTGTTGGTCTTCTCCTACTCTCCATATTTGTTGTTGTTGTGGTCTTCAGTCCTAAGACTGGTTTGATGCAGCTCTCCATGCTACTCTATCCTGTGCAAGCTTTTTCATCTCCCAGTACCTACTGCAACCTACATCCTTCTGAATCTGCTTAGTGTATTCATCTCTTGGTCTCCCTCTACGATTTTTACCCTCCACGCTGCCCTCCAATACTAAATTGGTGATCCCTTGATGCCTCAGAACATGTCCTACCAACCGATCCCTTCTTCTGGTCAAGTTGTGCCACAAACTTCTCTTCTCCCCAATCCTATTCAATACTTCCTCATTAGTTATGTGATCTACCCATCTAATCTTCAGCATTCTTCTGTAGCACCACATTTCAAAAGCTTCTATTCTCTTCTTGTCCAAACTATTTATCGTCCATGTTTCACTTCCATACATGGCTACACTCCATACGAATACTTTCAGAAATGACTTCCTGACACTTAAATCAATACTGGATGTTAACAAATTTCTCTTCTTCAGAAACGCTTTCCTTGCCATTGCCAGCCTACATTTTATATCCTCTCTACTTCGACCATTATCAGTTATTTTGCTCCCCAAATAGCAAAACTCCTTTACTACTTTAAGTGCCTCATTTCCTAATCTAATTCCCTCAGCATCACCCGACTTAATTAGGCTACATTCCATTATCCTTGTTTTGCTTTTGTTGATGTTCATCTTATATCCTCCTTTCAAGACACTGTCCATTCCATTCAACTGCTCTTCCAAGTCCTTTGCTGTCTCGGACAGAATTACAATGTCATCGGCGAACCTCAAAGTTTTTATTTCTTCTCCATGAATTTTAATACCTACTCCGAATTTTTCTTTTGTTTCCTTTACTGCTTGCTCAATATACAGATTGAATAACATCGGGGAGAGGCTACAACCCTGTCTCACTCCCTTCCCAACCACTGCTTCCCTTTCATGTCCCTCGACTCTTATAACTGCCATCTGGTTTCTGTACAAATTGTAAATAGCCTTTCGCTCCCTGTATTTTACCCCTGCCACCTTTAGAATTTGAAAGAGAGTATTCCAGTCAACATTGTCAAAAGCTTTCTCTAAGTCTACAAATGCTAGAAACGTAGGTTTGCCTTTCCTTAATCTTTCTTCTAAGATAAGTCTTAAGGTCAGTATTGCCTCACGTGTTCCAGTGTTTCTACGGAATCCAAACTGATCTTCCCCGAGGTTGGCTTCTACTAGTTTTTCCATTCGTCTGTAAAGAATTCGTGTTAGTATTTTGCAGCTGTGACTTATTAAGCTGATAGTTCGGTAATTTTCACATCTGTCAACACCTGCTTTCTTTGGGATTGGAATTATTATATTCTTCTTGAAGTCTGAGGGTATTTCGCCTGTCTCATACATCTTCCTCACCAGATGGTAGAGTTTTGTCAGGACTGGCTCTCCCACGGCCGTCAGTAGTTCCAATGGAATATTGTCTACTCCGGGGGCTTTGTTTCTACTCAGGTCTTTCAGTGCTCTGTCAAACTCTTCACGCAGTATCATATCTCCCATTTCATCTTCATCTACATCCTCTTCCATTTCCATAATATTGTCCTCAAGTACATCGCCCTTGTATAGACCCTCTATATACTCCTTCCACCTTTCTGCTTTCCCTTCTTTGCTTAGAACTGGGTTTCCATCTGAGCTCTTGATATTCATACAAGTCGTTCTCTTATCTCCAAAGGTCTCTTTAATTTTCCTGTAGGCGGTATCTATCTTACCCCTAGTGAGATAGGCCTCTACATCCTTACATTTGTCCTCTAGCCATCCCTGCTTAGCCATTTTGCACTTCCTGTCGATCTCATTTTTGAGACGTTTGTATTCCTTTTTGCCTGTTTCACTTACTGCATTTTTATATTTTCTCCTTTCATCAGTTAAATTCAATATTTCTTCTGTTACCCAAGGATTTCTACTAGCCCTCGTCTTTTTACCTACTTGATACTCTGCTGCCTTCACTACTTCATCCCTCAAAGCTACCCATTCTTCTTCTACTGTATTTATTTCCCCCATTCCTGTCAATTGCTCCCTTATGCTCTCCCTGAATCTCTGTACCACCTCTGGTTCTTTCAGTTTATCCAGGTCCCATCTCCTTAAATTCCCACCTTTTTGCAGTTTCTTCAGTTTTAATCTACAGGTCATAACCAATAGATTGTGGTCAGAGTCCACATCTGCCCCTGGAAATGTCTTACAATTTAGAACCTGGTTCCTAAATCTCTGTCTTACCATTATATAATCTATCTGATACCTTTTAGTATCTCCAGGGTTCTTCCATGTATACAACCTTCTTTCATGATTCTTAAACCAAGTGTTAGTTATGATTATGTTGTGCTCTGTGCAAAATTCTACCAGGCGGCTTCCTCTTTCATTTCTGTCCCCCAATCCATATTCACCTACTATGTTTCCTTCTCTCCCTTTTCCTACACTCGAATTCCAGTCACCCATGACTATTAAATTTTCGTCTCCCTTCACAATCTGAATAATTTCTTTTATTTCATCATACATTTCTTCAATGTCTTCGTCATCTGCAGAGCTAGTTGGCATATAAACTTGTACTACTGTAGTAGGTGTGGGCTTCGTATCTATCTTGGCCACAATAATGCGTTCACTATGCTGTTTGTAGTAGCTTACCCGCATTCCTATTTTCCTATTCATTATTAAACCTACTCCTGCATTACCCCTATTTGATTTTGTGTTTATAACCCTGTAGTCACCTGACCAGAAGTCTTGTTCCTCCTGCCACCGAACTTCACTAATTCCCACAATATCTAACTTCAACCTATCCATTTCCCTTTTTAAATTTTCTAACCTACCTGCCCGATTAAGGGATCTGACATTCCACGCTCCGATCCGTAGAACGCCAGTTTTCTTTCTCCTGATAACGACATCCTCTTGAGTAGTCCCCGCCCGGAGATCCGAATGGGGGACTATTTTACCTCCGGAATATTTTACCCAAGAGGACGCCATCATCATGTAATCATACAGTAAAGCTGCATGCCCTCGGGAAAAATTACGGCTGTAGTTTCCCCTTGCTTTCAGCCGTTCGCAGTACCGGCACGGCAAGGCCGTTTCGGTTATTGTTACAAGGCCAGATCAGTCAATCATCCAGACTGTTGCCCTTGCAACTACTGAAAAGGCTGCTGCCCCTCTTCAGGAACCACACGTTTGTCTGGCCTCTCAACAGATACCCCTCCGTTGTGGTTGCACCTACGGTACGGCTATCTGTATCGCTGAGGCACGCAAGCCTCCCCACCAACGGCAAGGTCCATGGTTCATGGGGGGGGCTCTCCATATACTACTTGTGAAACATGCCATTGATTCAGTAAAACCTTTATAAGGTTGACAGTCAACAGCATTTCAGTGGTCAATGTCAACATGTGCCCCTGGATCAGCTGATCAGGTGCAATTCTGAGGTAGTGTGTAATGGGTTTGAACGCACCTCAAAGGATGCAATTGTGTTATTACAACTCTTTATGTCCGATCTGTTGTGTTCATTATTGCTGCAGTGTTCACTGATGACTTGTTAATTGATTAATTATTCTTGTCTAACCACAGTCATTTGGCCTAACACAAGCACCCATATATAATTCCAGCATTTACTGTTTCTCGCCCAGCATATCGACACCAGCCACAGCTCATTTTAATAACTACCACAATAAGCCAATCTAGAAATTTCATAATGTCTGAGAGTAATGCTCCAGATGTTATTGCACTTGTTAACTAAGCTTGACATTACATGTCTTGGGACATGACATTGTATGCCATCTTTCTTGTGAGTCATTGATATATTTTGTTGCATGTGTAAAAGTGTCCAACCAACACACATGGGCCATTTTGCTACCTGACCTGGAGCATTGCCTTAGTGAGCTGTTTAAGAAATATCCTGGAGTGAATGGTTAACCGTCGTGTGGTCTGGTTGTTAAAGACCAGGCAACTACTTACCCGCTCCCAGAGTGCACTCCAGAGATTTCGGTCCACTATTGACAATTTGACCCTCCTAGAGATGGCTATTCAGCAGGATTTCCTGCATAAACATCACTGTATCATCATATTCTTCGATATCAGTAAGGTATACAACACTAGTTGTATACTAGTTGTATCAATGGGGCTTTCGTGGCTACCTCCCCACGATCATATAGCCTTTCCAGTCTAAGCAATTTGGTAGGTCTCAAGTTTGTGACATGCTGTTGGATCATTTGGAGCAGCAGAATGGTGTTCCTCAGGACAATGTTTTAAGTTTTATCCTCTTTGTCATAGCCGTAAACAGTATTCAAAGGTTAGAAGATTGGCTGCAAAGATGGGTTTTCAGTTCTCTGCAGATAAATGTGTGTGTGTGTAAACTACCATGCTTACAACACTTGAGAGACCTGAGAGCAAGAACCCAGAAGGCACTGAATGTTGTAAACTGCCATAGTCACAGGTCTTGAGGAGCAGACAGGGCATGTCTGTTCCGGTTTTATAGGTCTTTCATGCATTCACAGTTAGACTGCAGGTTCACAGTGTACGAGTCAGCAAGGCCTTTTGTTTCCAAACATTTTAGGGAGATTTACTTAATGTGTTAACAGGGTGACCGTCTCACCCATGTTTCTGGTAAGTGGTCTGCCAGTCATATTTCCATGTACTTTTCTTTTACATCTACTGTGGTTTTACTTTTATTTTCATCCCAGGAATAGCACCTTCCACTTTCTTATCACCATAAGAAAGTGTTGAAGGGATATTTCAAAGTCAATGTACAGAAAAACAAAACAAATATGTGTGTGTTAACAGTTTACACCAATTTACAGACTCTTGAAGTGTCCAGCATATATGACAATTTTATTATACAAAACAATTAAATCTTTTATACAGATGTGTGCAGTTTGTAGGAGGGTAGCGAGTTGCATATCTAGGTTTCTGTCTGCTTCTATAGTTTACTTCTTCAGTTACTTTTGCTTAGGGTGCGTGTATGCTGTGTACAGAAACAAGAGAAGTTGCTCATAGTTTGCAAACAGCTGAATGTGTATTTGGCTATGGTCAGCTGCCTTCAGGCTGCTACCTCTGAATGTAGCAAGAGTTTGGGGCCTCACATGGGACACTTCAGGCATTGCTCCTTTCATCCACATGCTCTGCTGCTGAGGCATCTTCTAGTGTTCACAGCCTGATGGATCTACCCTTACAACTGGCTGATTGGTGGAGGGCTAATGTGGAGACTGGCCACCTGGCCTTGCCTATTCACACTGTGAGTGAGCAGGTGCCCATTCCTTCAGCAAGGTCCAAGCAGGCACTCAGGGGCATGTGTTTGTTAGTTATTGGGTGTTACAACATTAGGCATGTTATAGAGTGACTTAGTGAGATAGCATTCCAGGCCAGAAAGCAAGTCTATATGCATTCAGTATGTCTGCCAGGGGGCCTCATCCGAGATGTGGAGGTGGTTTGCCTGCAGATATCAAGTGAGCAGAATGCAGTCGTGTGCAAGGTGTTGCACATGTTGATGCAAACAACACCTGCTGCATGGGTTCTGTGGCTGTCCTCAATTCTTACAGATGGCTAGCAGAAGTGCTCAATGCAGATGACCTAATGCACATGGTGCAAGCAGAGCTGCCAGTTTGTAGCATTGTTCCCAGAGTTGATTGGGGTCCTTTAGTTTGGAGCTGAGTGGAGGATCTCAACCAAAGGCTTCATAGAGTCTGTGATGGTCTTGGATGCAGATTTGTGGACATGCATTATTGGATGGGGAGTTGCAGGCCTCCCCTTGACAGATCATGGGTGTGCTACACAAAGGAAGGAGCTACATGGGTAGTGGAGTACTTCTAGACTTGGTGGTAGTTCGAGGTACTCTGATGAACACTCGCCAGGTGATATCCAGGTAGCAAATCCAGACCACTTTCAGAGTACAGGCACTTCAATCGGCAAAATTTTATCAGTAAATTGTTGAAATATTTGTAATGAGAGTTCCCAAATTTATTGCCCTCTAGGAAAGTTCTTCATGCTCAAAGTACTTTTGGGCTG
Organism: Schistocerca piceifrons; assembly: GCF_021461385.2. Lineage (NCBI taxonomy): Eukaryota > Metazoa > Arthropoda > Insecta > Orthoptera > Acrididae > Schistocerca > Schistocerca piceifrons. The sequence goes on along the minus strand of NC_060140.1, from coordinate 853,178,798 downwards.
AGAGCGGGCTGAAATCCGAAGCAGGAACCTCTGACATATTTAGCAAATCATGGACTGTATATTGGAAAGACGAATTAGATGTCATAGGAGGAGAGTGTTCATTGCAGTTTACAAAAATATTCTCTCTGTTGAGGTCGAATTTGATTGTGAAATTATCTGGTCATGTATAACAAGTCTAGGTGAAATCAAGTTAATTATGCAACACGATCATGCAATACTAGTTGGAGGTTACTTCAACCTTCCAAGGATAGACTGGGACATCTATAGATTCATTGTAGAAGGCACAGTCAGTCAGTCTAGCGAATTACTTTTGATTCCATCGTCCAAAAACCGTCTTGAGCAGATACTTCAAAAGCTCACATGCAATACAAATATTTTAGACCTTGTAGCTACCAACAAGCCTGATCTTGTCAACAGAATCAGTATAGAGACATGAATAAGTGACCATGATGCCGTCATAGTGACTATGCTTTATAAAGTTCATAAATTGATAAAGAAGCCTAGAAGAGTATTTCTGCTAGAAAGAATAGATAACCAGTTGTTAGCAGTCCACTTAAACAATTAATTGGCATCATTTAGTTCCTGTATGATGGATATAGAGGAATTACGGGTAAAGTTGAAAACAGATTGTAAATTGTGCTCTGGAGAAGTATGTGCTTAGTTAGTGGATTAACAATGGAAAAGACCCACCATTGTTTAACAAAGAAACTTTGAAAATGCTTAGAAAGCAAAGGCTGTTGTACTCTTGGTACAAAATAGAACACACAAATAATGAGAGGCAAAGTTTGGCAGAGATTTGTGCCTCTTCAAAAAGATCTACGCATAATGCATACAACCACCACTGTCATATCATAGAAATAGATCTACATGAAAAAATTCTGGTCCCATGTAAAATCGCTAATCATGTCTAAGGCTTCTATCCAGTCACTCACTGACCAGTCTGGTGTAGCAGTAGAAGATAGCAAAACAAACAATGAAGTTTTAAATTTCACGTTGAAGAAATCATTCTTGCAGAAGAACCTCACAAACATACCATAGTTTGACAATTACCCAGACTCCCATATGGACGATGTAATAGGCATCCCTTACATAGAGAAACAAATAAATAAGTCATCAGTCCAGATGGTATTCCAGTCCAATTTTACAAGGCATGCTCTATGACACTGGCCACTTACTTAGCTTGAATTTATCACAAATCTCTCACCAAGAGTGAAGTCCCAAGTGACTGGAAGAAAAGGCAGGTGACTCCTATATATAAGAAGGGTAAAAGAGTGGATCCACAGATTTACAGACCAATATCCTTAACGTAGAAGTCTTGAACATACTCTCAGTTTGAATATAACAAATTTTCTTGAGACGGAAAGGCTTCTGTCCACAAATCAGCACGGTTTTAGAAGGATCGTGTGTGCAAAACTCAGCTTGCCCTTTTCTCACACAACATACGGCAAACTTTGGATCAAGTGCAACAGGTAGACTCCAGATTTCTAAATTTCCCAAAAGCATTGACACAGTGCCTGGCTTGCACCTCCAATAGGTATGGGAAGGGGAGGCTGGCAAAGCTCATAGGTGACAGTTTAATGGGTGGCGGTGGTGCTGGGATCACTGAAGGAAAAATTCCTGTAGTAGTTGGTGTTAGAGCTGCACCTTTTTTAGATTGAAGTCAACTGATAGGTATACCTACTTAAAGGAAGTCCCTCTAACAAGGGGCTTACCTTCAGAGGATGTAATGTTTCCAAGTAGAGAAGGAATTAGCGTATTTCATCAAAATATAAGAGGTATTAGAGATAGATGTTGACTCTGAAATTATTGGTATGGCAGAACACCACTTAAATAATTTACAATTCAGAGGCTTTCTTTACCAGGATACAGATTAGCTGGCTGTATTTCAAGGAGTTCATTGTCGGGTGGGGGAGTGGCTATGTATGTAAAAAACAGTGTTCCATTTGAGTCCATAGACATATCATGGCACTCCACTGAACAGATATTTGAATGTTGTGCAGGGGCAGTTGAATTTAGTGAAACTAAACTTCTAATTGTTGTTGTTTATAGGTGCCTTAACACTGACTTCAGAGCATTTCTGTTCAAGCTAGAGAGGGTTCTTAATTCACTTTGTAGGAAGTAGCAGAAATTAGTTACATGTGGTGACTTCAATGTAAATTTTGTATATGATGGTGCATGAGAAAGGATGTTGATAGATCTCATAAATTCATATGATCTGATTCAACTAGGTGCAGGGGAACAGTAGCACAGCCATAGACAATATTTTTATTCATTCTTCATTACTAGATGGTCATTCTGTTAGTAAAAAGGTGAATGGCCTTTCAGACCATGATGCACAAATTTTAACACTAAAACGCTTTAGTACTCAAACAAATGTCACATTTAATTACAAACTATGCAGGAAAGTTAATCCAACAGCTATACAGAGCTTTTTTAAACCTTGTCAAGGAACAAGAGTGGCAGGATGTTTATAGTGCTGATAATATAGATTATAAATATAATGCTTTCCTTAACACATTTCTCATGCTCTTTGCGAGTTGCTTTCCATTATAACGTTCGAAACGTGGTACTAGCAGTAATAGACAACTTGAGTGGTTGACTAGTGGGATAAGGATATCATGTAGAACAAAGCGGGAATTATATCAAAATGTTAGAAGTAGTCACAGTCAAGCTGCAGTAGCCCATTACAGACAGTATTGTAAGGTGCTTAAAAGTGTTTTTAGGAAGGCAACGAGTATGTGGTATGCAAATAGAATAGCTAATTCACAGGATAAAATTAAAACCATATGGTCAGTTGTGTAGGAAGTGTTTGGTCAGCAGCACAAGGTCGATGATATAAAGTCAGTTCGCAGTAAAATATTCCCGTTACTGATTAATCAGATATATGTACAGTATTTAACAATCATTTTATGAGCGTTGCTGATGAATTAAATAAGAATTTAGTTTCTACTGGGAATCATATAACTTTCTTGGCAAATGCCTTTCCAACATTGATCTCTACACCCTGCGGGTCCGGGAGTTGGCATAGGCCCGCAGTATTCCTGCCTGTCATAAGAGGCGACTAAAAGGAGTCTCTCACATTTTGGCCTTTATGTGATGGTCCCATCTTGTGTTTGACCTCCATATTTCAAAATTATTTCAAAGAGCGAGCCAATTAGGGAAGGGCGCCTTACTTGATGCATTGTGTCCATCGGCACTGAGATCTTTAGCCGCTTTCTCGTCGTCACATTGCATTTCCGCCCATTCTCCATCTCTTGGGTGAGGATAAGCCATGCACTATGCAGTTTCGCTTTCTGCGCCGACGGCCATGGCCTTCTTTGCACCTGATACCCAGCACGGTATCAGTGCGTTGTGGTGGGGCTGCCGTGTACCCTGTTGGTTGTAGCCCCCTGACAACACAGGGATTGTTCTGCTGATGTCTGTGCCATTAACTCCCCACATATGCCAAGTAGTAGACGCCTATCTCCCTGGGGCATCGGGACTCCCAGCAATGGCCCTTGCTGCGGCTGGGTGGCGCCCGTGGGGAGGGCCCTTGGTCGGAGCGGGTGGCATCATGGTGGATGACACGCAATGAAGTGTGGCACTTCTTCTCTTGCTGGTGGCCAACCACCAGTGGTCTCTAAGCATTCGGCTGCTCACTTTAATGCAAACACGTATGACCCTGAATCATTCATCTCCCTGGCCACACCATGAGATGAATGAAAGGCTAAGGGTGGCAGTGAAGCTTATTTTTGCCCTGGTATTTAGTATGTACGAGAGCTGATGGGCAGTCTTTCATGATGATGAAGCCTCAGTTCTTTGTAGAGCATTTAGAGGACAAGTTTGGGGAGTTGGAGGGCTTGTCGAAATTGCACTCTGGGGCAGTTTTGATTAAAAACAGCATCCTTTGACCAGTCACAGGTATTACTCACTTGTGACAAGTTGGGGGATGTTTATGTTACCATCACGCCCCATAAGAGTTTAAATATGGTCCAGGGTATCATATTCCACAGGGACCTTCTTTTGCAGTCCGATGCAGAGCTACGCGCCATTTTAGAGTGTCGAGGAGTTCATTTCATCCGCCATGTCCATCAGCAACCGAGGGACAGTCAGGTTGCCACCGGTGCCTTCATCTTGGCCTTCGAGGGTGATACACTGCCTGAGAGGGTCAAGGTGATGGTCTACCACTGCGATGTCAAGCCCTGTATCCCTCCCCCAATGTGGCGCTTCAAGTGCTGAAAGTTTGTCCATATGTCTTCCTGCTGTACTTCCAGCCTCACATGTCGAGATTGCAGATGCCCATCACATCCCAATACTCTGTGTACCCTGCCTCCCATCTGCATCAACTGCGGAGAGCATCATTCATCGTGCTCACCAGACTGCAAGATTTTCCAGAAAGAGAGGAAAATCATGGAATATAAGACCCTGGACCGACTGACCTATACTGGGGGTAAGCAGAAGTTTGAACACCTCCATCTTGTTTGTATGACCACCTCTTACGCTGCCGCTACTGCTGTTATAGCCCCACGAGCTCCACCTCCAACAGTCACCTCTCAGAGACGGAAGGCTACACCTGCCCCCTTGATGGTGGGGGGTGCTTCCCTCCCTGTTGCTCCTGCACCACCTACTTCAGGAGCAACACTCCCCCAACCATTGGGGAAGTCCATCCCCCCTTCTAAGCGGTAGAAATGTACCCCTTCTTCGGCTCCTCTCGCTCAGAAGGGGTCCCTTCCTTCCCAGGTTTCTCCTCGTGGGAAGGCTGATGTCCGCCAGTGGCTGAAGTGTCCAGAAGAAGCTGGTCATAGGGCTTCACGATCCTCCTCAATCCCGGAGACTGAATCCGTGAAGCCCTCCCAGCCAGAGAAACCAAAGGAACAGCGAGACAAGTCAAAAAAGAAAACCCCTAAGACCAAGGAACTCGTGGTGGCAACTCCACCATCACCACTACCTACCAGTTCTGCGTCTGAGGATGAGGTGGAGATTCTGGTGTCCGCTCAGGACCTAGCTCTCACCGGACCCTCAGGCACCATGGAAGTCAATCTCACATGTACTCAGTCAGTGGCAGCAGGTGACCCTGAGGTGTAACCTGCATTCTTGAGTGCTTCATGTCTTTCCAGCCTAATACTGACGTCATCCTCCAGTGGAATTGTGGGGGTTTTTTCCACCACCTTGCTGAGCTCCGACAGCTTCTCAGCCTCCACCCTTTCTTCTGCATTGCTCTCCAGGAAACTTGGTTTCCAGCGAAGCAAACCCCTGCTCTCCATGGCTATCAGGGTTATTATAAGAATCGGGCAGCTTATGTGAGGGTATCTGGTGGAGTCTATGTCCTTAACTCTCTTTACAAGTAGTATGTACCTCTTCAAACACCTTTACAGGCTGTCACTGTAAGGGTGTGGATGCCTCAGGCTGTTACTGTCTGCAGTCTCTATCTTCCACCGGATGGTGATGTCCCACATCATGTCTTGGCTGCACTGATCGCCCAGCTGCCGCCATCTTGTCTGTTACTGGGCGACTTCAACGCCCATAACTCTCTGTGGGGTGAATTGGTGGCAACAGGCCGAGGCACTGTCATTGAGCAAGTGTTGGCACAGCTTGACCTCTCTCTTTTAAATAATGGTGCCCCCACACATTTCACACTTCCACAGCATCACTCTCCTGGGCGCCCCTCCAGATGGGCTATGAATAAGACTGACTGGGACTTGTTCACCTCCATTGCCACTATTGAGCCTCTTCCCAATGATGCCATTGATGTGGTGGTTCACTCTATCACCACCGGCATTGTTTCTGCCACAGAATCTGTAATTCCCTGTTCTTCCGGGTCCACTCGGCAGAGGCGATTAGAGATCGCAGGTGGGCCCTCCAACGACATAATTGCCACCCCTCCCTGGAGAACCTTATTGCCTTCAAATGGCTCCGAGTGCAGGTTCGCCGCCTCATCAAATAAAAGAAGCAGGAGTGTTGGGAACGCTATGTCTCCACCATTTGAACCTCCCCCTCTCAGGTTTGGACCAAGCTCCGCCGACTTTATGGCTACCAGAACCCAGAAGGTGTACCTGGCATTTCCAAAAATGGAGCTGTATCACCCGATCCTGATGTAATTGCAGAACATCTTGCCAAGCATTATGCTCACATCTCTGCATCGGCGAATTATCACCCCACCTTTCGTCTCCTCAAATAGAGGGTGGAGCGACACCACCTCTCTTTTGCTCCACGCCATCCTGAGCCTTACAACGCCCCTTTTAGTGAGTGGGAATTCCTTAGTGCCCTTGCCGACTATCCTGACACATCCCCTGGCCCAGACCACATCCATTTGCAAGTGCTGAAACATCTGTCGCTGGATTCCCAACGCCGCCCCCTGGCTGTCTTCAACCACATTGGAACAATGGCAAATTCCCATCACAGTGATGGGAAAGTGTCATCATTCTGGTGCTAAAGCCCGGGAAGAACCCACTAGGTGATGACAGTTATTGCCCCGTCAGCCTTACCAATGTCCTGTGCAAGCTTCTTGAACATATGCTGAGGCAGCGGTTGTGTTGGCTCCTTGAGTCTCGGGACCTTCTGGCTCCATCCCAGGGCGGTTTCTGCCGAGGACGCTCCACCATCGACAACTTGGTGTACCTGGAGTCTGCCATTCAGTCAGCCTTTTCCCGGCAACACCACCTCATCACCATCTTTTTCGATCTCACGAAGGCCTACGATACCACTTGGCGGCACCACATTCTCGCTACTCCGCATGAGTGGGGGTCTTCGGAGCCCACTCCCAATTTTTATACAGAACTTTTTATCAAACCACACATTCAGAGTTTGTGTCAATGATTCCCATAGTGCACCTCATGCACAAGAGAATGGGGTCCCACAGGGCTCTGTCCTGAGTGTCCCGCTCTCTGTAATTGCCATCAATGGTCTTGTACTAGTTGTAGGATCGTTGGTCTCTCCCCTCCTATACGCTGACAATTTTTGTATTTAGTTCTGCTCCTCTTCTAGTGTTGCAGCTGAACACCGTTTGCAGGGAGCTATTTGGAAGGCGCAGTCGTGGGCCTTCAATGATGGCTTTCAGTTTTCAGCCGCCAAAACTTGTGTGATGCACTTCTGTTGTCGTCATACCATCCAGAACTTTACCTCAATGACCAACTACTAGATGTAGTGCAGACTTACTGTTTTCTAAAACTGGTCTTTGATGCCCGCTTAAGTTGGCTTCCCTATATTTGTCAGCTTAAGCACAAGTGCTGGTGGCACCTTAATCTTATTCGATGCCTGAGCCACACTGACTGGGGTGCTGATTGTCGTACACTACTGCGGCTGTACCAAGCCGTTGTACAGTCCCGTGTTGATTACGGAAGTGTGGTGTACGGTTCAGCCGCCCCTTCTGCACTGAGACTACTAGACCCTGTACACCATTGTGAAGTTTGCCTTGCTACGAGAGCCTTTCAATATAGCCCCGTGAACAGCATCCTTATAGAAGCTGGTGGTCCTCCATTGTGGCTCCGGCAGTAAATATTACTCGCAAATTATACCGCCCACATACATAGTTCACCTCGCCACCCAAATTACCATCTTCTTTTCCCCAACACGGGGGTCCATCTCCCGCAACGGCAGCCCAGAACTTCTTCATGACCTTCACACTTCCCCCTTACCACCTTTCCTGCAGGCTCGCTTCCATACATCTCCATGTTCCATACCTCAGCCACAGCTTCAGCTATACCTATTGCTTGGCCCCAAAGGCTCCTACCTGAGGTCCTCTGTCAGCATTTTCTCTCTGTTCCTAGTGAGTTTGAGGGCTCAGAAATAATCTACACAGACAGATCACTGGTCGACGGTCTTGTAGGATTCACTTATGCTCACGTTGGCCATATGGAACGACACTCCCTGCTGGATGGCTGCAGCTTATTCACTGCAGAGCTGGTTGCCAACTATCGTGCTCTTGAACATCTCCGCTCCTTCTCTGATGAGTCCTTCGTCATTTGTAGTGGCTTCTTAAGCAGCCTACAAGCTCTCGACCAGTGCTTCCATAGGCATCCTTTGGTACTGTATACCAGGAGTCTCTTTATGCCCTCTGCACTAGTGGCCGTTCAGTGACCTTTATTTGGACCCCAGCCCATGTCGGGATACCGGGCAATGAATATGTTGACAGCCTTGGCCAAACAGGCCACCAGCAAACCATCTCTGGAGATTGGCCTCCCGGAGACCGATTTGCGAGCAGTCTTCCACCGCAAAGTTTCCGCGATTTGGGACACTGAATGGCACACCCTGAGCACACCAAATAAACTCTGTGCTATCGAGGAGATGACGAATGTGTGGCAGTCATCCATGCGAGCCACTTGCAGGGAATCAGTTGTCCTTTGCCGGCTCTGCATTGGCCATACGTGGCTAACACATGGCTACCTTCTCCATCGCGAGGACCCACCTTGGGGCTGCTGTGGCTCCCTTCTGACTGTCGTCCACATCTTGCTGGACTACCCAATTTTAGCCACTCTGCAGCAGACCTTTAACCTTCCCAGCACTCTACCTTCAGTGTTGGGCAATGATGCCTCAACAGCAGATTTAGTTTTACGTTTTATTTATGAGGGGAGGTTTTTATCATACCATCTAAGGGTAGGCATTTGGCCTTCTTTTTGGGACCTCCACCCTCCCTCCCTTTTAACTCTGTCAACCTTTGTTTGCATTCGTTCCTCTTTGTGTTCGTCTCTTCCCTACATGTGTGTTCATCTCGCCTTGCCTTTTTGTGCTGGACATTTCATTGTGTTGCAGTGGGGCTGGCTCATCCACTTTTATTCTTGTGATCAGCCAGCCCAGACCATCCGCACTACGGTTTTAATGCCTTTTTCTACTTTTCCTTATGGTGTATCATCTCCCTGTTTTTCCTGTTTTTTGTTCATGCCATTTGTTTTCTTTTTAGGTGTGGTTCCACATTCCTTTTCCCCCCTTTTTACTTTCCCAACTGTACTTTGGGAGATGTTTTACCCCGAGCCTTGTTTGCATCCGGAACAAGGGCCCGATGACTCTGTAGTTTGGTCCTTTTATCCCTCAAGCCAACCAACCAACCATTGATCTGAAATACTCCTCTGTGATACAGACAAGAAGGAGAGTGAATCAATAATTAAATCACTGAAGACTAAGGACTCTTGAGGCTATGATGGCGTGCCTAGCAGAATATTAAAATACTGTGCTGCACATGTTAGCCCTGTGTTTAGCCATATTTTTAATTTTTCCTTTAGGAATGGTAAGTTTCCTGAGTGGTTAAAGTACTCAGTAGTAAAGCCACTTTATAAAAAGGGATAATTTAGATAATTTTAGACCTATTTCTATGCCATCAGTGTTTGCTAAAGTTATTAAAAAGGTTGTGTATGTAAGGATAATTGATCATTTTATACCACACAATTTGCTATCAAATGTACAGTTCAGCTTTAGAAGTCATTTAACAACTGAAAATGCTATATTCTCTTTTCTCTGTGATTTACTGGATGGTTTAAACAAAAAGTTTTGAATGCTAGGCATATTTTTTTGATTTAACTAAGGCATTTGATAGTGTTGATCACAAAATATTGCTCCAGAAGTTGGACCATTACAAAATATGGGAAGTCGCTCACAGTTGGTTTGCCTCTTACTTTAGCAGCAGACAGCAAAAGGTCATTATTCACAATGTTGAGAATGGCTGTGATGTGGGGTCAGAGTGGGGTACAGTCAAGTGGGGGTGCCCCAGGGATCACTGTTGGGGCCACTCATGTTCCTTATTTATATAAATGATATGCCCTCTAGTACTACAGGATATTTCTGTTTGCTGATGACACTAGCATGGTAGTAAAGTATGTTGTGTGCAACATTGGCCTGGTTTCAAATAGTGCAGTTCATGACCTAAGTTCATGGCTTGTAGAAAATAAACTAATGCTAAATCACAGTAAGACTCAGTTTTTAAAATTTCTAACAAACAATTCTACAAAACCTGATGTTTTAATTTCACAGGATGGCCATGTGATTAGTGAAATTGAACAGTTCAAATTTCTAGGTGTTCAGATAGATAGTAAACTGTCATGGAAAGCCCACGTTCAGGATCTTGTTCAAAGACTTAATGCTGCCATGTTTACTACTTGAATGGTATCTGAAGTGAGTGATCGCTGGACATGAAAATTAGTCTACTTTGCTTATTTTCATTCACTTATGTCACATGGTATTATATTTTGAGGTAACTCTTCCCATTCTAAAAGGATACTTTTGGCTCAGAAATGGGTGGTTTGGGCAATAAGTGGTGTAAGTTCACGAACCTCATGTCGACCCCTATTCAAGAGTCTGGGTATTTTGACATTGGCCTCTCAGTATGTATATATATTCCTCACTGTCATTTCTTGTTAACAATATTAGCTTATTCCCAAGAATAAGCAGCTTTCACTCACTTAATACTCGGCAGAAATCAAACCTGCATTTGGATCGGACTTCCTTAACTCTTGTGCAGAAAGGTGTGCAGTATACTGCTGCATCCATTTTCAATAAGCTACCACTCAAATTCAAAAATCTTAGTTGTAATCCACGCACTTCCAAATCGAAACTGAAGACTTTCCTCATGGGTCATTTTTTCTATTCTGTCAAGGAGGTTCTTGAAAAATTAAGCTGTTTCTTGTTTTATTGTTGATTGCATTTACCTAAATTTATGGACTGACTTTTTTGGGTTCATAAGCATTTTTATCTATTGTTACTTTTATGTTGTAATTTCATGTACTCACATGTTCCATGGCCATGGAGATTTGGTCCTATGGAACTTGACGTGTAAATAAATAATAAAAATAAATAATAATAATAATAAATAATAAATAATAAAAAAGTGCCCCCTGCAGGCTGTGAATAAAGGTTCAGACATATGGTATAGGTTCCCAGATATGTTAATAGCTCGAAGACTTGACATCTAAATTGACATCTATACTCTGCAAACCACTGTGATATGCATGGCAGTGGGTACATCCCATTGTACAAGTTATTAAGATTTCTTCCCATTCCATTCATGTATGGAGCATGGGAAGAACAATTGTTTGAATGCCTCTCTGTGTACAGTAAGTATTCTAATCTCATCCCTATGTGAGTGATACGTAGGGGGTTGAAGTATACTCCAAAGTCATCATTTAAAGCCGGTTCTTGAAACTTTGTTTCTCGGAATAGTTTATGGGGTCTGTTCAAAAAATTGTAGAACACTTGTAATTTTGCGCTGAAGGTGTGTTGGAGCAAAATGCAGTTGGCATCCTTGCACACACCTATGTTTAATGTGCAACAGGTGGAAGTTTCGTTGTTGTATGTCTGTTAGTTATTGTTCAGTGCTGTTTTGAGTACTACATTGTATCACACAGTTCGCAAATTTCAAGATGTCAGAGTTAGAGGAGCAACACATCTGCATTAAATTTTGCATGAAACTCAAGAAAACCTTTACAGAGATACACCAAATGATGCAGGAAGCCTACAGTGATCAGTGCTTAAGGTGTACACAGTGTTACGAATGGTTCATATGGTTGAAAATTGACCAGACAGAAGTTACAGAAGACCCTCACTCAGGACACCCTTCAACGTCTACCGATGACACTCATGTCAGGACCGTCAACAAAATTGTGCATGCCGATCAAAGATAAACTGTCAAAGAGATTGCAGAAGATGTAACACTTCAATTGGACCATGTCGTGAAATCCTGAGACAGCATCTTGAAATGCGTCATCTTGCCACCAAGTTTGTCCGTGGCTCATGAGTCAAAACCTGAAAAACCTCACAATCTGTGAAGAGCTTTTGGATTGCACAGATGAGAACGAGATGTTCCTTAAGAGAATCATAACTGGTGATGAGACATGGGTCAATATTTATGATGTGAGACCAAGGTTCAATCTTCATAATGGGTCAGGAAAGGTTCTACAAGGCCAAAAAAAGCTCATCAGGTCAGGTCAAATGTCGAAGTCATGCTGGTTGACTTTGAAGGATTAGTTAATCATGAACTCATGCCACATGGACAAACTGTTAATCGATGGTACTATTGGGATGTGTTGCGATGCCTGCAAGAAAATGTGAGAGGGAAATGGCCTGAAATGTGGCTCTTGCATCACGAAAATGCTACTGGTGTGTAACAGTTGCACAAAAAACAAAATCACTGTGCTGCCTCATCCTCTGTACTCTCCATACCTGGCACCTGTGGATTTTTTCTATTTCCAAAATAGAAAACCCAGTTGAAAGGATGAAGATTTGCAATGACAGATGAGATAAAAGAAAATTTGCAGATGGCACTTTGTGCATTCCAGCAAGAGGTGTATGGGAGCAGTGTACCAATTGTGGAGCAAAGCATTTCAAAGGAGACCATGCACAATAAGTAAAAGCCAAGTGTAGAAAAATTTTGTGGACAAAGATCCAGAATTTTTTGAACAGACCTCGAACATCTATCTTCAAGAGTCTTCCAGTTCACTTCCTTCAGGATTTCTGTGACACTCTGCCAAAAATCAAACAAACCTATGACCATCAGTGCTGCACTTCTCTGTATACATTCAACACCTGTTTAGTCCTATTTGGTATGAGTCCCCTACACTTGAGCAATATTGTACAGTCGGTCATGTGAGTGACTTGTAAGCAATCTCCTTTGTAGACTGTTTGCTCTTCCCTAGTATTCTACCAATAAACCAAAGTCTAGCACCTGCTTTATCCACAAATGTGCCTCTGTGATCATTCCATTTCATATTCTTACGAAGTATTGCACCCAGCTATTTGTATGAGTTGGCCGATTCCAACAGTGACTCACTGATATTATAGTCATAGGATAGAACGTTTTTTCATTTTGTGAAGTGCACAATTTTACATTTCTAAACATTTGGAGCAAGTTGCCAATTTCTTCACCATGTTGAAATCTTACCAAGATCTGACTGAATATTTGTGTGGCTTCTTTCAGATGGTACTTCATTCTAGATCACTGCATCATCTGCAAAAAGGCTGATTGTACTATTAATATTGTCTGCAAGGTAATTAATATACAACATGAATAGCACGGATCCCAACACACTTCCCTGGGGCACACCTGAAGTAACTTCTACATCTGATGATCCGTCCAAGATAACATGCTGTGTCCCCCCTACTAAAAAGACCTCAGTCCACTCACAAATGCCACTTGATACCTCACGTGATCGTACTTTTGACAATAAGCATAGGTGTGGTGCCGAGTCAAATGCTTTTTGGAAATTAAGAAATACAGCATCTACCTGAGTGCCTTGATCCAAAGCTTTCAGTACGTCATGTGAGAAAAGTACAAGTTTCACATGTTCAATGTTTTCAAAATCCATTCTGGTTGGCACTGAGGAGGTCATTCTGTTCAAGATGCCTCATAATGTTTGAGCTCAGAATATGTTCTAAGAGAAACCTGTTGTATTTGGTTAAGGATGATCTTGGCATGAGGAAATGTGGTGTGTACAAGATTCCTTGTCAGTGTGGGGCAGCATATATATATGTCGCACTGTGCAAGAATGCTGCAATGAACATCAGCATCATACATGCCTTTGTCAACTGGAAAAGTCGGCAATTGCAGAACACTGTCTGAATACAGGACATAGCATGATTTATGAAAAGCCACTTGTTTCAGTTGTCTTTTGTACTTTGGCAATCATTGTTGCCCAGGATGTCTTATCATGCCCACCACTAACAAAACTGTATTTTTCCTAATTAATTGTTGGATGATTAGAGCCTTCACTGTTTATTACAGTGTGACTGAATTTACAAGCGAACTGAGGTTTTCTCTCAAGTTTTTAGTTACATCAGAAGATGAGTCTGGTGGGTCCAATTATCATTTTATGTCCACCGCTGGTACTGAATCTTGCCCAAACAGTCTTACATGCAGCTTCAATTTCTATCTGGGTTAATTTTAGTTTCTTGTTTACTGCGAAAGATCACTACTTCCATTTCCCATTTGCCTATCTTTTCGATATAAACTTAAATTTTCCCCCAAAAATCTCACTGCTATCAATTTCAGGTTTCAACCAGCACCTTAACTAGCAGAATCCAGTATATTGTCATTGATGGCAAGTGTTAATCAGGGACAAAATTATTGTCAGGAGTGCCTCAGTGAAGTGTGAAGTCACTGCTGCCATTTTTTAAGTACATAAATGACCTGGCGGAGGCAGCAATCTGCAGCTGTTTGCTGTTGATGCTGTGGTGTTTGGGAAGATATCATTGGGGAGTGACTGTAGTTGGATACAAGATGACTTGAACAATATTTCTAGTTGGTGTGGTGAATGACAACTAGGTCTAAATGCAGAAAATTGTAAGTCAATGCAGATGAGTAGGAAAAACAAACTCATAATGTTTGGATGCAACATGAGTAATGTCCTGCTTGACACACTGATGTTGTTGACATATCTGTGCGTAATGATACAAAACATTATGAAATGGAGCTATCATGTAATGATTGTTGTAGGGAAGGTGAATGGTTGACATCATTTTATTAAGAGAATTTTAGGAAAGTGTGGTTAATCTGTAAAGGAGACTGCATTTAGGACACCAGTGTGACCTGTTCTTGAGTTCTGCAGAACCATTTGGGATATGTACCATGTCAGATTAAAGGAAGACACCGAAGCAATTCAGAGGCTGGCTGCTAGATCTGTTAGTGATAGGTTTGAACAACATGCAACTATTGCGGAGATTCTTCAGGAATTTAAATGGGAATCCCAGGAGGGAAGGTGAAGTTCTTTTTGAGGAAGATTAATGAGAAAATTTAGAGAACTTTCATTTGAAGCAAACTGCAGAATGATTTTACTGCTACCAACATATACTTCGCATAAGGACCTCAAAGATAATGTAAGGGAAAGTAGGTCTCATATGAGGGTATATACACAGTCTTTTGTTTCCTCGCTCTATTTGTGAGTGGAACTAGAATGAAAATAACTAGCAGTGGTACAGGGTACCCTCTGCCACTCACCTTATGGTGGGTAGCGGAGTATGTATGTAGACACAAATATATAAGAAAAAAGCAAGCAAACTGTCTAAATGTAGCTGTTGTCTCAAGTGATCTGCAACATCCTTTGTGATTGTGATACCCATCTCTTTCATTCTCTCCCTTCCCCCCCCCCCTCTCTCTCTCTCTCTCTCTCTCTCTCTCTCTCTCTCTCTCTCTCTCTCTCCCTCCCTCCCTCCCCCTCCCTCCCTCTCTCTCCCTCCTTCCCTCTCCTTTGGAGGTTGATGAAAATCACTTGACAATTCATGTAATTAAAAATAATGGTGCTTTATGTACAGTAAGTATTCCAATATACTATGAATATTACTGAATACATCCAGCATACTTAATAACTTTTTTGTGCTTCTTGTGTCATTTCTATACTTTGTGTAATAGTATGCAATGTTAAATTTGAGTGTAAATAAAACTGTAATAGGTCATTAAGTTAGTGTGTCCTTGTTGAGTGTTTTGGGGATTTTTTTTTTTCTTTTCCAAGAGAAATGTGTTTCTCAGTTTTAGCCAATTCCTATGTTTTACGTATGAGTTTCCTATACATAAAAGAGTCTATATTCAAACTAAGGAATTTGCTTCAGAGATCCTCAAAAACTGTATTTCTGAAGTTAATATTGATCTCTTCAGTATTGCTTGCTCCATTTTCATGTGTGTTGTTTTACTTCAGTTATGAATAGATTTTCCCCTCAAAAGAATTTTCTTGCTGTTTCCATGTCTGCATACATCGCCACTTGCAAGTCCATTACTAATTAGTACTAAAGATTGATACCAGCATACATAGTTCAATTTTAATTTTCAGCTCCTAAAATTTCATTTTGACATGAGTTTAAAAAAGTTGCCCTAGTATAAAACTTTTTGGAATAGTGTATGCATCATACGCAGTTTGTGATTTTATCCTAAATAGTGGTTACTGATTTTATAATACTAACTGATTCAGCTGTTTTACCAAAATTGTGAAATTACTCTTAACAAAAATATGTAACACATTTAGTCAATCAAAGGCCTTTGGCAGATCAGTGAATACACTACAAAGTTTTCCTTGTTCTTTCAGTACTTTGATTATGTGTGTTGTAAAACCTGATATTGCTTTTTTGTGACTATCCACTTTGAGGCTGTGCTATGTACTGTTCAGTATATTGTATGCCAGTATGGTTCGGCAAATGGTGATGTATGAGATGCCCATAGAAAGGCTAGAATAAGAAGTATTGTGTAGATCAGTGGGAGAGGTTTTGTACCTTGTCTACCAGGAGGCAAAATCAACAGGGAAAGGAGTGGGGAACTAGAGTGTGTGCTACGGGTGTGTATCACATAAAATTGCAGAGTTTGTATTTATGATTGAAATTTTATTCAAATTTCACTTTATTTTCACATCTTCGTGGTGAAGTATGGTATTAAAGCCATTCATGTAATTTATAGCTCTTGAGAGCTGTTAATGAGCCACATTTCTGATAGCATCATTGAATGCTTTTGCCACATAATTTACGTTTTTGGTGTTTAAACCACACATATTTGCTCTTCCACTGCTGTAAAGATAAATGTGCCATGTATCCCTCAAATACTCAACTTGCTGGGCTGCAACAAAACAACAGTAGGTATTTTATGTGTACAAGCAAAATATGCACTATACATAATTTTAGGATGAAAGGAAATAACTCACCATATAGGACACTGAGTCACTGATTGGCACATAACTGAGACTGAGAATACTACTAGCTTCTAGGTGAACCATTCTTCAGGGATATAGAGTGCACACATGCCTGTATAGCTACAGTGTCCTGGTTGACTATATTGTGTCTGCACTGCAGCTTGACAGGGATGAGTAGTCATGTCATATGGAGTGGATGGGGGCAAAATGTTGGCATGGGAGGGAGGGAGGGGAGGGGAGGGGAGGGTAGGGTAGGGTAGGGTAGGGAAACTGTGGCTGACAGCTGCAGGGTATTGGAATGTGACACTTATGAGCTCATTCTCACTGCAGGCAATGAGAGTTTCACACCACATAGTGAGGTGGTGGGGTGAACTGAGAAGGGGGGAGAGAGGGCAGGAAATGAGGTAGACTTTGGAGAAGAGAGTGAGAGTGCAGGAAACCAGAGCCTGGGGCAGTGATGGAGGTAGGAGTGGGGTGTGGGCTGGGTACAAGTGCACGAGCGTGCGCACACACACACACACACACACACACAAGGCTATGTTCTCAGTCTCATTATAGTGCCTATCCCATCAGCAATTCATTGAGTTATTATAAAGTATACAATCTGACATTCTAATGGCTGTTTAATGTAAACTAATGAATCAGATAGAGGAATACTTCAGGAGAGAAATGAAGATATTTTTATATTCATTTTCCACTGAGTTACATCACATTGGTTGGGAGGTAGTTACATTATCCATTGATAATTTCCTCTCTAACATAATATGAAATGTGCAATTGCAATAAAAATATGATGGCATATGATACAGTGAGATCTTGCATTTGCTGAGAGATATGCAGGTGAATATTGTCATGAAGCAAAGACACCCCTTTACTGACCTTGCCAAGCTTTTTGTTTGCAGTTGCTTGACAGAGTTGAGTTAATATGTCACAAATGTATCAGATTTAAGTGTGTTATCCTGGAGTGAAAAATCCACAAGCAATGCTCCTTGCCTATCTCAAGCACAGTGCATGTGATTAATTGGGCTGGAGTTGTGTGCTTGGACTTCACTTCACTTTGGTGATGTTAAATGCTTCCAAAGCATTGGTTGTAATTTTCACTCTGGTCTAGTAGAAGGCGTCCATTTTTCATCTTCAGTGACAGTTTGTCTAAAAAATTAATTACCTTTATTACTTACTGCAGCACTCAAACGACTTCAAAGCACTCATTGCTTGACTGGTTGTGTGCACGTAGTCAGCATTTTAAGTGAACATTAGGATGGGGATTCTTTAATGCTGTAACCACTTTTTTACCATTCCACCACTCAGTGTTCTCACCACAGACTTCACTAATTTGCCAATGAATTTTGCATGTTTTATACTATTTTCCACATATAAAGTGAATCACTGCACATATTTCACACACTGGGATTTTAAGTTAACTGAAGCATTGTAAATAAGCATGAACATACACAAACACTTATTCTTCTATTATATTGTCTGCAGGTAACCAATACATATGTATACTCAACAGATGTATCCAGATTGCTGACAACAGTTATCCATTGGACATAAAAGACATGCCTCATAACACTTCTGTTAACACAAATATTTTTCATCTTCCCTCTCAACACTGTTTTTTTGTATGATACCTAAGAAATTACATTGTGCAACAGAATTAAAGGATCACTTCTTTTAACACTGTAATTCCCACCCTCTGCAACACCTAAGTTTTAAATTAGGCTTGAAAGTGCATACAACTTTCCTCTCTAATGGTACAAATACGTGGCACCCTGCAGTCACCCTTGGGCTCAGCTATGCTTAAAATAGCAAGGTGTTGACATGTGTGAAAAAAAGAGCCACAGCTCAGAAGTTCATGTGATGTGTAAAGTGGGTTAATGATGTCACATTGGCACCAAAATTCACCACAATTGTACTCAATGAAATTGTTGACATGTTGTGTGACAGCCTCTCTTACCCACATTTCACCCCTTCTTTTGATGCCTGTGTCATGAAATGTTAGAACCACGACACACAGTGTTGAAATCACGTGGTTTACTTATGAGTTGAGAAAAACATTCCAAACACTGCTCAGAATCAGCAAGAAAAGACCTCAGGGAGTGCTATAAAGGGCATCAATGGAACTAACCATTTCCCTGAGGTTTTGATTCCCATACATTTCATGATTGAAAATGACAGCAGTGCAATGAACAACAGGAATACATTCTTAACAAACTTTGACATTGCTGAATCATCATATGTTTCCACCTTTCTCTTAGGATATTGTGAGGCTGCATCCCCATTAAACCTGATTTGACCCCTTTGGAGGACGGTTCAATCACATTTTTACTCTTGTGTACAAGTTGGAACAACTGTTCAAAACCATTCTACAAAATCTGAACATGATCTGTATCAGGAAAGAGTACTAAATGCATTTTTATCCCTCCTATTTCGAGTCCCCCTGTGGTGTTTTATGCAAGGGGGGGGGGGGGGGGGGGGGATGAAATGTTGACACACACGTGAATAAAATGACCAACCTCCCAGTTTGGCAAAAACCCTCAATGGCACTTGCCCACCTTTATTGAGAATTGAGAAACATACGATCCTGTTGTACTAAAACAACCTGTAAAGTAATCTGTGGTACCTGCATGTAGGCAACTCACTGACACCACTGTAAATCAAGTTACCTGCCTGCATGCGCCTCAGACTACTTTATGTGCTGTTTCTGTACACATTCATTTTTAAAATTGTCAGTAAAAGTGGATGGGTGCCACTGAAGGTTTTGCCATACTGGGGCCTCTCTTTTGTTGACAATTACAAGGTTCCATAAACATGATCCTTTCATTCTGTTGCACAGTGTATTTAGTGCAAGGTGTTTCTTTCTTGAATAGTATACGTAATTGTCATGGTAGGGAGGCAGTATGCTTGAGTACTTATTGCTACAAGTCAGACCAATATGTGGGATATCAGTTCCTGTGTGAACATGTTCCCTTCTGCTGTTAAATAATCTTGCTTAAAATTAGCATTTGTACATGAAATATTTTTGCTACTTTTCTGTTATTTCTTTATTAACTCATAATGGTCCCCAAGTGTGAATGACTGGTAAACTCTTTGAGTGTGTCACATTTATTGGCTAGCATTTCCAAATGAATGTGAATAACTTAAACAGCTAAACAGAGAGAAAGTTGTAGGAAGATTATTACGATAATATGCATCATGAAACTAGTTGCTCACATCCGAAGCAATCACAGTCGTCTCCAACAGCCAAAGACAGTAGCATTGTGCGAATGTGTGAGAGTTCTACTTCTGAGGAAGGAGTTTGTCCAAAAGCTTTTATATTTCTAGCAATGTGCTGCAAACTTTCTGTGTCTTAACATAAGTAATGAGCACAAAAAGAAGACTACTTAAGGCTGATGTTGGTCCTCATGTGTCCGTAAACAAGATATGACTCATTGGAATAGTTCCCCTTGTCTACATTTAGCTATTCACTCTGCAAGCCACTGTACAGTGCATGGTAAATGGTGGTCCTTACCAGCACTAGCAATTTTTTGTGCTATTCTATTTTCAAATTGAGTGAGAGAAAAACTGACTGCCTGTACACATCTTATGTGACCTGATCTCTCTCATCATACTCTAAAGATACCTATGTGAGATATGTGGTGATTGCAGTGATAGTGTCACATAGTTTTCCTCAAATATTAGCCCTCTAAATTTCCTCAGTCTAGTTTTGAGAGTGCAATGTCCATCTTCCATCCAAAGTTCCCCAAGAATCTCTTTAACTTCAGTGTATGCACTGTACTAATCTGCTCCACCTCTAGCTGCACATCTCTGAATGTGTTCAGCTTCTGCTAGTATATTTTCTTGGTAAGGATTCCAAATGGTGGAACAGTATTACAGAATTTCCTAGGATGTTCTGGTAAATCTTTCACCGGGATATAACAATGGAAACTATTGTAGGCTTTGCATGTAGCACTTATTATAGGTGCATGTAATTAAGCTACTTCTGTCAATTTCCCCACATTCTCTTTTGTAGCATACTCTGCTTTCACAATTTTCTCCAAGTTGTATCACTAAACAAAATTGGGTGTTTGGCATCTTTCATTACCATACATGATATATATTTCTTTAGATTGCAGTTGGTGGTGTCTTTCAACTGAAGCACAGTTGTACTCTGTTGGATTTGAAATAAATGTTCTCTGTTCACCTTTATGTAGGTTGTTTTGGCTGTCTTTCTTTTTGACTAAACACGAATACTATATCAGCTTTCTTGATGACTTGGCTCTTGAAACAAATCGAGTTTGTTTCCAGCCAAGAGCCTCAAATATTTCTTTTGTGTTTTGTCAGAAAATGCATTCACAATTGCTTAACAATGCAGTGTGTTCTTACCATTGATAACATATCAGTCTCAATTGATGTGTGCCAAAAGCCCATGACCATAAGCATGGCCATGGGGATGATTTCAGCTGGTGGGAAACAAGGATTATATTTTCACAGTTAGGCCATTGTGAAAATCAATCATCAAGATGACCATTGTGGCAATATACTGTTACAAAGTGTGTCATTTATTCCCATCATTCCTTTCAGTTTTATTTCCTTTAATCTTTAAGAACAGATTAAAACAGAGTTATGTACCTGCGTATAGTTGCATAAGTCAATTGTATGCATTGGCATGGTTGAGTGGTGTAACTGAGATTATCATTTTACCAATTTTCTGTTATCCATTTTAACCTCTCTCATCTGAATGATTGCTCTAATCCAACTGCCATGTGCTGTATTATCAAATTCTTGTCATCATCCTTTAATGTAATTTTTATTGCTTTCTCATGCGTTGAGAGGCATGCTTTTGAAATGCATGAAAGTTTTTCTGATGAGGAAATAATGAGCGATCAGAATTATCATATTCAGTCAAGGTGATGGCATGTGTATTGCTGACTATCCAAATTTCCATTGTTGTCATAATAATTTGTCCATTGTTCAGTGTCCATTTGGTGCTATTTCTGCACTCCAAGAAAATTCCTGGCACAGTGGCCCACGGGAGTAGCTGAATCAATAGAAATCGAATAATATAAACTAGTGTAAATCACTTTCTGTTTAGCTACCAAACAACGCTGTGTGTATTACAGCTATGTTGAAACTAGACATGACATGTGGAATTAAGCATCATTGAAATGTTGTGTGTAATTGAGTTTGAAAACCTCTTATTTTTGATGCATTAAACTTATTAAACACAGATTCCTCTACTAGCTAAAGACTGAATTAACAGTTCTTTATTATGATCCTGTAGGCTTACACTTGTATGAAGCATGTGTACTTGTAATAAAGGAAACATCCTGAACAGAAAACATTCACTATCATGTATTTCCTAAAGACAAACTATTTTATCAGACTTTCTAACACTAATTATTTCAAAGAAAAATTTAAAAATATAATTTAGTATGTAATTATTAACATTGAAATTTATTTTCCGCTAGGTGGCATTGTATGCTTTTTCAGAAAGTTACTGTCATGTAAATCATGCTATGGAGTTTTGGGCAGACTTCTTTTAACTTGATACCTGAATACCAAGGTCCTTTTTCAAGGATGGTCAGTTGGTGAGATATGTTGTGGGTGTATATATTTCTATTTTACCTGCTTTGAATTACTTTTGTACTGTATATTATTATTTTATTTGCACTACCTTACAAAAAATGTGAAACATTCAGAAAATGTGGTTGGATGTCAGTCTAACTTTGTACACATACAAATCATCAGCACGTATGCAAGTGATGAGAGTTGCAATTTTCCATGACGGCTAGACTGGTTACCCTTGAGCATTAGTGTTCATGTTTAGTGTTGTTCCCAGGCCTCGAAGGGTATATAAGGGACATGAGCAGCATAAGATGTTGCATGATCTCTGTGAAGGACACAAAATGCCACATACTTGTATGAGACAGCATTATCAGAGGCTGGAACAGTTTGAAAGAGGCCTCATTGTGGATCTCCATTTGTCCAGCTGGTCAAGTCGTGCAATAACTAGTTCTGTGTGGAATTCTAATGTGACAGTGGCCAATGTTGGACAGTTGGGGAATGTGAGGGCAGACCTACTTCTTGTCAAGGTTACAATCAACCACATCTTACCACCAGGATTGATGATCACCATGTAGTAGGCCACACACATTGTATCCCTTCACATCTGTGCCTGCCATCCAAGAACAAGTCACAGACTCCCTGCAATATTCTGTCAGTCCACATCATTTGTCGAAGATTAGCAGCAGCTGGACTAGGGAGTATCATTTAGTGTGTGGGCTGCTGTTAACGCCACAGCAAAATGGCTGTGTCTGGAGTGGTGCCATTCCTGAGCATCGTGGACTGCTGATGATTTGTGTTTGGCGATGAATCACCATTCTGCACTACACCAGGTGACCACCCTCAGAGAGTGTGGTAACAACCTGGAGAGTGCTCCCATTCGTCCAGGGTTTGGAGAGCCACAGTGGTGTTACTCCTGGTGTTACGATGTGGGGAGCCATCAGGTATGGCTTCGGGTCACACACAACTGGTAGTGATTGAGGGAACTCTGACAGCACAACATTTCGTCACAGACATCCGGCATCCTAATGTGTTACTTTGTGTGTGACAGCATCGTGGTGCCATTTTTCAACAATGCAATGCCAAAATTGTCTACCTGATGTTGCGGTATCCATGTGGCCAGCAAGATACGCAGATCTGTCTACGACAGGATGTGTGGGGCCAGCTCGGGCATCAGCTCTGCCCCAGTTCTGGTGTCTGGGATCTTGAGGACCAGTTGCAACTTTTGTGGGGAGTTCGCCTCAGAAGAGGGTACGACGACTTTATGACATTCTTCTCCATCAATTAAGTGCACACATTTGGGCCAGAGGGGCTGCAGTGTCGTACTGATATGTGAGTTCGTACAGCCAAGTTCTCTGTCAGTTTTTCCCGATTTTGTAGCAACTGCAATAATATCACATACCCTCTCAACTTGTGAACTTTCATTTTATTTCATTTCCTCCTTGCCCTCTGGGTACTTCACTTTTTTTGTTAAGTAGCAGTGTATTACAGAGATGTAAAGGTTCAGATGCATAGACTTTTAAAATGATTTCTGTTCTCCGTACTGTTGATACAGTTTATAAAGTCCATAGTGTACTATCTGAGCAGTGGGTCTGGAAATATATACTGTCTATCTGTATAAAGTTCAGAAAAGTGTGGAATCTTGCTTATTATTGTGCAAAATATGAACTTATTCATAAACAGTTAACAGTGCCATAAAACTGTTATGGCATAAAGTCAATCATCAGCACACCAGTCGGGAATGACAGAGAAGAGATGGCTGTGAAAAGATGTCAGCCAATAGCACACTCACAAACCCCTCTACAGGATGAAAATGCAACAGCAGTCGCCCTTAGGTGAAGAGGACATAACAGCTGCACCCGACTGGTCGCGGCCCAGTTGAAGAGCAGCTTCAAGATTAGGGACTTGTATAGCAGCGACTACTGTATTCACATCTGTGTAACATGGATGTGGGAATTCTTATATTGAAGAACATTTTGCATGTCACCCTTTGCTTGCGACACATTTCTGTAATCCAAGTTAAGTATCTGTAAATTCCATTTTGTAATAAAACTCATTAATACAATTTGTTTGATTGTCGTCTAGCAATCCGAGAAAGTAGTTTTCCTAGACACCCTGAATTTGATGACTGGGCAGGATTTAACAAAAATGATGGAGGCTTTTTGATAACATCACCCCTCCACGAAACTTTTGCTACAGTCAGAAACAGCCAGCATCCCTTGTTCAGCATGAGTTAAATGAAATTATAAACATGAACGCCAGTCTGTCGATGAACCATTCAGTTTGAAACCAGTAACAGAACTATTTATTTTTAATAAATAGCATATTAATAGTGGCTGATTGCTATTTTTTAGTTTTTTGTAAGAATTAACCTGTACTGCCACACTGTCACAGTCTCACTGTGTCGGATTTCAACAAAATAGCAAAAAGTCATAAATCTCACTTCTCCACTTTTAGTGCCATAATCACATAACACTAAAATTAAAGAAGTTCAGACCCATACTGCAACCCATTCATGTTCTAAATAGAAATTAAGAAAAGATTCTGGTACATGTTAACTGATTATTCCTTTGCTGCACACAAACATACAAACAGAATTCAAGCTTTCGCAACAAACTGTTGTCTCATCAGGAAAGAGGGAAGGAGAGGGAAAGACGAAAGGATGTGGGTTTTAAGGGAGAAGGTAAGGAGTTATTCCAATCCCGGGAGCGGAAAGACTTACCTTAGGGGAAAAAAAGGACGGGTATACACTCGCACACACACACATATCCATCCACACATATACAGACACAAGCAGACATATTTAAAGACCTTTAAATATGTCTGCTTGTGTCTGTATATGTGTGGATGGATATGTGTGTGTGTGCGCGAGTGTATACCCGTCCTTTTTTCCCCCTAAGGTAAGTCTTTCCGCTCCCGGGATTGGAATGACTCCTTACCCTCTCCCTTAAAACCCACATCCTTTTGTCTTTCCCTCTCCTTCCCTCTTTCCTGATGAGGCAACAGTTTGTTGCGAAAGCTTGAATTTTGTGTGTATGTTTGTGTTTGTTTGTGTGTCTGTCGACCTGCCAGCACTTTCATTTGGTAAGTCACATCATCTTTGTTTTTAGATATATATTTCCTACGTGGAATGTTTCCCTCTATTATAAATATATATATAAAGAATACCACAACTTTAGGAATTTAAAACTCTGCAACGACAAAAGGCAGAGCTAAGCACTATCTGTCGGCGAATTAAGGGAGCTATAAAGTTTCATTTAGTTGTGCATTTTTTCGCTTGAGGCGCTGTTGACTAGGCGTCAGGGTCAGTTGATGCTAAGATGGCGACTGCTCAACAGAAAGCTTTTTGTGTTATTGAGTACGGCAGAAGTGAATCGACGACAGTTGTTCAGCGTGCATTTCGAACGAAGTATGGTGTTAAACCTCCTGATAGGTGGTGTATTAAACGTTGGTATAAACAGTTTACAGAGAATGGGTGTTTGTGCAAAGGGAAAAGTTCTGGACGGCCGAGAATGAGTGATGAAAATGTAGCACGCATCCAGCAAGCATTTGTTCGCAGCCCAGGAAAATCGACTCGCAGAGCTAGCAGAGAGCTGCAAATTCCACAATCAACTGTATGGAGAGTCCTATGAAAAAGGTTAGTTATGAAACCTGAACGTCAATTACCCGAGGCGATGGATCGGCCGCCAGGCAGCCCTTGACAGAGCACTTCATCACTGGCCTCCAAGAAGCCCTGATCTTACCCCCTGCGATTTTTTCTTATGGGGTATGTTAAGGATATGGTGTTTCGGCCACCTCTCCCAGCCACCATTGATGATTTGAAACGAGAAATAACAGCAGCTATCCAAACTGTTACGCCTGATATGCTACAGAGTGTGTGGAACGAGTTGGAGTATCGGGTTGATATTGCTCGAGTGTCTGGAGGGGGCCATATTGAACATCTCTGAACTTGTTTTTGAGTGAAAAAAAACTTTATAAATACTCTTTGTAATGATGTATAACAGAAGGTTATATTATGTTTCTTTCATTAAATACACATTTTTAAAGTTGTGGTATTCTTTTTGCATCACCCTGTATATAGAAGATACGCACAAAGTTGTGGATGTTATACAGCATTAATTTAGTTAGGTAATGAGTTTCCAGCTAATGAGGCCATGGTCAAACTATAATAATAGTCATCTTGAAAACTGAAAACTGGTTAATTAAATAAATCAGTACTAATGTCTAATATCCATGAAGAGTATGCAGGGCTGGGCGGCACCAATATGTGGCATGCAGGTCATGGTAAACACCACTGCAGCCACAGGCATCTACCTATTGGTGTCCAAGTGTCAGGTACTTAGGTCACCACTTAGCTCCTCTGTGGCCAGCTCAGCTCTATGTCAACTACCAGCTTCCCTCAAGCCAATGTTTCAGACCACAACACCTGCTGTTGCTGCTACCCATCCGACAGTGCTGTCTCGTGCCTTTGCAGGATCACATCTGCTTTGAATGGCCTGCTTCCTCAGCTCGTCACCACTACCATTGATCACAGACTTCGTCATAGTGTCCCCCATAATGCATCATCACAGGAGGACATTTTAGATGTGTTCCTTGTGGGCTTTTGTCCTCTGACACAGTACTGAGTTCAGTTACCGTAACACGTGCATATTGGTCACATCCTTGGTACATGACTCAGCCAAGGGTCACAGTAATCCACATTTTTGTGCTATTCTTTTAGTTAAATAAATGTTTCTATTAACTACAATGCACAGAGGAACAGAAAAAACACATACAAATTGGGCGACGTACCTGTGAGGCCAGTGTATGAGAACATTCCTTTCTGTTCTGTTATATGGTTCCAGTTACCTGGTGTCTGTAGCTTTTCTAGAGACAACTTCAGTGCTGACCTCATTTCCTGTATCCGTTTCGTCATGATCTTCACACAGTCTTTCCTGAAATGTAGAAATAAAATTAAATGTGATCAGAATGAATCATATTGTAATTGTAGACAAACAGAGGCATAAAAGTTGAGGCAGTAGTTACGAAGGGAATGAGACAGGGTTGTAACCTATCCACGTTATTCGATCTGTACATAGAGCAAGTAGTAAGGGAAACAGAAAACATATAGAGAAGGTATAAAAGTTCAGGGAGAAAATATAAGGTCTCAAAGTTTTGCCACTAACAGTGTAACCTGCTCAGAGATTGCAGAGGACTTCAAAGATAGGTTGAACAGAATGGATTATCTCCTGGGAAGATGTTCTAAGATGAATATTAATCAAACTCAAATTAGGCTAATGGAGTCAAGTCAAGTCAGATGATTCTCATGGGGTTAGATTATAAAATAAGACACTAAAAATAACAGAAAAGATTTGCTCCTTGAGCAGGCAACTAATTGATTGTGGAAGACATAAACTAGAAATAAAACACAGTTTTGCTGAAAAAGAGAAATATATTAACAATGTATTGAAATTTAATTTCTAGGATGTATTTTCTGGAAGAAATACTGCAGTGCTATACACCATGGATTCAGATATAATTCTGTATGAAGTAGGTCCCCCAGGATAAAATATGTATGAATGGTTTTTGCACTCTAAGTTTACTGTATAAAATTGGAAAAACTTTATTACAGTCTCCATGTAGCCCAGCCCTTCTGCTATATAATTTACTGCTGAAACATCCAACCTCTGTAAACAGTAACCAAAATAGATGGTCATAATTAAACTCAACCTTTTGTTCATCTTATCAACATATCAGGATTGTTGCTGGACAGGAGGTTTGAAATCACATCACACAGTTGTGATGCATTCAACAAAGTGACTATGCAAGAGTGCCTGGCAATAATTTAAATGAGCCTAACCATCATGTGGATCATGAATTATTCATTAATTTAGGGAAAGATAGATTGCTACTTAAAATAAAGATGACTTGATAAGTTGAAGACAGCGACAATTAAAAGACTGTTAAGTTTGCCAGTTTGAACTTAGCGAGTCATCTTTAAGGTAAATAGCAATCTGTCTTTTCCTACTAATGTACCTTCACTCCAAGGTTCCTACATGGAAAGTTGGGGCAATGCTGCTGAACACAGCGAGCACTTCCACATGACATCACTGTTGAGAAGCATCAGTAGCACAAGACATATTCTCTCATTTGCACGTTGTATTATTCCACTCATACTTACGTTAATTCACTAAAACTGAATGGCAATGTAACCAGTCAGGGGTTCGATAGAAGTTAATCTATACGGGGACTGAATGTTGCTACTTTTTATGGCTATAAAACTCTCATATATCTTCCTAGTAATGGCAAAACTATTGACTGTGGCTCCCTTAACATGTATATGCTATTATTCATTATTTTCTATTGGATAACTCACAACCTGGCATCCTTCCGTTCCTTTTCAAATATTATACAAATTTCAGTCATATGTAAATGCAACACTCACAAGAGCTTTCAGTCTGCTAAATATATTTTTTGCATCACAGTCAAAAATAGTTTATAACACTTTTCTCATGCAGATATTAAACAATAAGAAAACGCTATAAGACCAATTATTTGACCCATTACTACATATGATGATACAGAAGCTAGAAAATTAATCATCTCATTTTCATCAATTTGAAGAAGAATTTAAATATCTTAATCTGATCTGAAATGAACTGCCAAAACTCTCCACCTGTGCGCTGTTTTCTGCTGCTGCTGTTTGGCCCTCTGTGTCTCTGTTGATGTGTTGAGGTGTCTTATTCAGATAAAGGTTCTGGTCTTTATCATGCACTGTGATGACCTCTTGAAAATTAGCTGGAAAATTCCCACTTAAAAGTCTCCACAGGTTGCTAACTGTATTGGCATCTTTACACAGACTGCTGCCATGAAAATTTGAAAATAGCAGCTCTAACTCTTAACAACTTCAAACCACTCATCTGAAAGGACAATTAAGCCACCACGGGAAAGTGTCTCAAGCTGCCCAGAACTTATAGGTTCTTCTGACACTTCCATTATCTTGCCAGTAGGATGGCTAAGTGATTTGTGTATGCAGGTGTATCTGAAAGCAATATATCCAGTGAAACATTCTAGAGAGTACTCTGAAGCTTCTATCAATGATAAAACAGTTAAATCAAGTAGTGTAATGTCTCTCATTTGTTGCTCACCTTCTATCATTGACAATGTTTCTTCAATATCCAGCATAGTCCTGTAGATAACGTGGAAATCAGGTAGTTTGCACCAGTTTCTGCTTCAACTGGTGAAGAATTATGTAACTGAATGTTAGCAATATTTTTGTTCATAATTAAGATACGCAAATGACTTTTGAACTCCACTGGTAGAGATGATCATAAACTCTTACAGTTGCCCTTATCTGTAAAAATGAGTTTTCCAGCCAGTCTTGGTTGAACCTTGAGGTCAAATCATAGCTATGTTTCAAATCAGAGAAACAACCCAGTAGTAACCGTGTTGAAGTGAGTAATCCCTTTTGGAAAGGAAGTAAAGTTTTACGATTTTTCTATTCTTCATTTTTTCACAGTGTAGACTCTGTGAAAAACTTCCTCTTATGTCTCCATACACAATGCAAAATCACTTGCAACTGGTCACTTGCCAGCAGGTACCCTCAAATTCATGACGGCAAACGTATCGTTTACCAACTTCAAGAATTCTGCAGTGTCTTTTTCTTCAGTCATTATGAAAGAAATTCCCTCTGACTCAGTGTTGGAAAAGAGCTAGCAGGCAAGATGAACACACTGCTAATCCCTTCTGGAAACTGTCAGATGATGAGCAGTAAGTTTAGGGCACAGTTTTAACTCGCCATTATCTTTCCGCAACAGCTGTTGATTACGCCTTTTATTATTATTTTTCCATTTCTTAATGAAAAACCATCATGCAAAAAGTGATTTCTCAAAAGTTTCAACATATGTGGTCCATCAGCAAATACCCAAACATGTGTCATTTCATCGTTAGGTTTGATGAAGCATGTGTTTGTGTAGTCAATGTGGAAGTCCTTCCACACTTCCCAATTTTACCACCCAAATCAGTTACAACACCAGCTACAACAAATCCCACTTTCTGCGTCTCTTTGTTGATACTGATTAGCAACCCTCGATTCATCGTGATATCAAAATTGTAATACACAGGCTGCTTCCAGGTTCCACATAAACCACATGCTGTAACAACCTGCACCTGGCTATGTGGCCCGTAAATAGTGTCAGTTTCTTGGCTGTAAGCATATGCAACTGTCCACATTCATTTAATCAAAACTCAACACGCACAGCCTTTCTGCTTCATGTAATCTTGTTGCTTGCTTACTCAGTAAGTGCAACACATCCATCAAAATGCCAGGAAGACAGCAAAGACCATTAGAAATCCATCTTTTTAACATAGAAAATCCCAGTAATGGTATATCTATTATGTTCCTGTAATAAATGTAATTTTTTCTCAACAGAGAGTGCAGAAGAAAGCCTTTGCTATCTTCCTGACTCCAACGTATACTCTTCTTGGTGTTCATGAAACATTTAGGTGTGTGTGTGTGTGTGTGTGTGTGTGTGTGTGTGTGTGTGTGTGTGTAAATGCTTTTTTCAAAATTTGCTGTACCTTAATTATCACTTCAGCACTTTGTCCACACTGAAGGCTTTGGCGCTGCTTCCTCTGTCTGCATAATGCGTGAGACAGTAATTTTTCCTCAGTAGTGATGATTCTTTTTCAAGTCCCTTCATTTCATCCTCAATATGTCCTTTTTCAGTTCCTGTGCTTAGATCTACTTTCGTTTTCTTTGGTGGCAAAGAAGCTAGCATGTTAAGTGCACATTGACGTGTTTCACGATTTTTTCTTGTGTCACTTCTTTGTCGGACAGAGGATGAAGAAGCAGCAGAACTGGCTTCAGTGAGATGCAATGTACAAACTGCAGTGAGCTTTAAGGTCTTCTTTGGATGAAGTTTCAATAATTCAGCTTGGAGATCATGTAAATAATCATCATCTTTAAAATGTATGCTACAGATAGTAGCATTCTTAATGTTAATACTATCACTTCTTCTGCAGAGGTAAACACACTTCAGGATTTTTGGAGAACATATGATGGGCAACACTACTACCTTTAGTCTTGTGATAGCAGTTTTCACACACATCCACAGTACAGTTCCATAGTCTTAACATAAAACAGCAGAAATAATAAACTCGATAAACAGACAAGTCAAAGGGCGTAGGCTAGATCTGTGGGAAGAGTTACAAATTTTTAAACATCTAGAGCTCAAAGACGGTAATATACTGAATGACCAGTTGAACCTTGCTTGTAGACAATTTTTCGAAGGCTTTAAACCTGTACTGTTTATGGTATAACATTAATGCTGGTAACCTCAGTGGTCTATTTTCTCAGGAAGCTATGATGCACTTTCAAATCTTTAAGCTCACTACCCTTTATGTAATGTGGTTTTCTCACGATGTATGGCTGCCACTACTTCGGCCCTTATGTGATTTTGTCTGGCTCTAAAACGTTGGCTCCCTGAGAATGTGTATTAACTGGATTGTGGACCAGGGTTCGTAATTCTGTCTTAAGAGCCATTATTGTTAATTTTAAAGTTCTGACATATATACCGTGTGTGGGCTTCACTAATATTGTAATGTAATTTTTATATTCTGGCTGTATATGCCACTGTATGTAACTCTCTCGGCGTAAGCGCCACCTGCCTTTTTGATGTATAACTACATTAATTGTACCAAGGCTCCCATACTGTTATAACGGGAGTGTTAAACGCTTTCCTTCTTTTTATTGTTACTTTATCTAAGGACGTTATTAATACTGATAATTTACAAGTTGCTTTTGTACGCCAATCGGCACATGGTTTGCGCCATGAGCGCCACCTGCCCTGGCCGCAGAGTAACTACGCTGGCCGATTACACTCAGTCGCCTGTGAGCTCTGCAACATCCATGTACTAATTTATATTTACATGACAAACCCTATTTTTAGGGCTATATTTTAATTTGGACAAATGGATCTATGCAGACATTTGTAAAAACGGCGATGATACATCAGTCCATACTACTGTAAAATTGTAAGTACCAGTCGTCATTCTCATATTTTTGTTATGCAAGAGCTCTCTAATATGTGTTAAAATCTATTCTCGACTTAAGTTTTATACCTTCTAATGTAAGCTATGATGTTCATTGTCCTTAGGCCACCTTCTGAAGAAGACAAATTTAAATTTGTTGAAACCTAGGTAAAGATTTCTTTATCCATTGCAACTGGTCGGCTGTTTATAATTTTATCTCAGTGGAACGTTGTTCTTATGGATCTTGGGTAATCCATACAGCCGAGGTGGTAGGGCTTCTGTATTGCGCAGGTTTCTCTGTATGTCTGCCGGCAGAGAAGATGCCTTGATTAATCGACTCGTATTCCATGTGATACACTGCGTCGGATCTGCGCTTAGTTTTTGGTACGTCGGCGGATCTAATAGGTCTCGCATCTTTTGCTCATAATCTTCGGTCTTCATTACAACGGTCGCATTCCCCTTATCGGCAGGCAGTACCAATATACTCTTGTCAGCGTTGAGATTCTTAATGGCTTGTACCTCTTCTTTCTTTATGTTGCAAGCTGGTGGTTTTGCTCGGCACAGTATCCTGGCTGTTTCAGTGCGTATTTCCTCTGCCCTTTCACAAGGAAGGGTCCGAATGGCTGCTTCAGTGTTGGCAATGATGTCCTCCATCTGTCGCTCGGTGCAGCGCTTGAGTTCGTTTTGCATGCTACTGTGAGTGATGCTGTCGATCTTGTCCCAGTCGTCTCGATACATTCTGCTACTTAGTTGATAGAAAATGTCCAGAAGTTCCTGATCCGTTCTTGCCAAGTCTTCCGTGTTGTATGAATTCACTCACGAAGAAAATCTCATTCCATTCTGTCGTAGATACGATGTGCTTGGGCTGTGGTGAGTAGGCGCTTACACCTCAAGAATGTCAGTGTAGCACATTCATCTCGGTACCGTGACAGAAAGGCGAGAGAGGACATCAGTCGCACTTTCTTCTTGCATCGTTGGTCAAGGCATCGGTACATTCTGCAAATCTCCTCCCTGTAGAGGCGTAATTTGACCAACGACGGAAGAAGAAAATGCGACTGATGTCCTCTCTCGCCTTTCTGTCACGGTGCCGAGATGAATGTGCTTCACCGAAGTTCTTGAGATGTAAGCGCCTATTCACCACCACCCAAGCACATCGTATCTATGACAGAATGGAACGAGCTTTTCTTCGTGAGCGAATTCATACAACACGGAGAGACTTGGCAAGAACGGATCAGGAACTTCTGGACATTTTCTATCAACTAAGTAGCAGAACACACCGAGACGACTGGGACAAGATCGACAGCATCGCTCAAAGGAGCATGCAGAATGAACTCGAGTGCCGCACCGAGCGATAGAAGAAAAAGTTTGAAAGATGCCAGAAGCAGACCGACATGGCGATTCGTGACATGTCACACATGGTGGTCAACCTCACTGAACGACAATTGACCGAAGAGGAAGTGTCTGTTCTTCAAAAAGAAGGGAATTACGCTATCATCCCGAGAACTATACCTATGGAGGACGTCATTGCCAACACCGAAGCAGCCATTCGGACCCTTCCTCGTGAAAGAGCAGAGGAAATACGCACTGAAACAGCCAGGATACTGCGCCGAGCAAAACCACCAGCTTGAAACCTGAAGAAAGAAGAGGTACAAGCCATTAAGAATCTCAATGCCGACAAGAGTATATTGGTACTGCCTGCCGATAAGGGGAATGCGACAGTCGTAATGAAGACCGAAGATTATGAGCAAAAGATCTGAGTCCTATTAGATCCGACGGCGTACCGAAAACTAAGTGCAGATCCGACGCAGCGTATCACACGGAATACGAATCGATTAATCAAGGCGTCTTCTCTGCTGGCGGACATACAGAAAAACCTGCGCAATTCAGAAGCCCTACCACCTCGGCTGTATGGATTACCCAAGATCCATAAGAACAACGTTCCACTGAGACCGATCGTTAGTCCTCCTGGCTCACCGACGTATAAACTGGCAAAACACTTGGCCTCTCTGCTCCAGCCACATGTGGGGAAGACCGACACACACATAAGAGACTCAGGACATTTCATTGAGAAGCTGAAGAAACTGAAACTTGCACCAAACGACATCCTGGTCAGCTTTGATGTTGTTTCGTTATTTACGAAAGTGCCACTCAGTGATGCTCTGGCGCACATCGGTTTCCATTTTCCCCGCAAGACATCAAAAAGCTCTTCCATGCATGTCTCACCACAAACTATTTCACGTGGAATGGCGATTTCTATGAAGAGCTGGAAGGCGTCGCCATGGGTAGTCCAGTGGTGGCCAACTTCTTCATGGAACAATTCGAAGCACAGGCACTGGACTTGGCGACTTGCAAACCTAAGATGTGGTACAGGTACGTCGATGATACTTTTGTGGTGTGGAGCCATGGTGAAGAACAGCTCGGTGACTTCCTAAGACACTTGAACAGCCTCCATGCCAACATAACATTTACCATGGAAATAGAAAAGGACAAGAAACTGCCATTTCTAGATGTGCTGGTCACATCCCATCTGCAGTGACAAGCAGTCCCTCTCTAAATATACCAAGGACCAAACTAACAACCTCCTTCCTAGTCTCCATAACCAACTATATCCTCACCCACAATTACTTCTCCTTTGAAGGCATTACCTACAAATAAATCAGCGGTACGGCTATCGGCACCCGCATGGCACCATCCTATGCTAACCTATTCATTGACCATGTAGAGGAATCCTTCCTAAAAACCCAGAATCCTAAACTCCTCACCTGGTTCACATTCATTGATGACATCTTTGCTATCTGGATTGAAGGTGAGGACACCTTATTCACATTCCTCCAGAACCTCAACAGCTTCTCTCCCATTTGCTTCATCTGGTCCTATTCAACCCAACAAGCCACCTTCCTAGATGTTGATCTCCGCCTCACAGGTGGCTACATCAGTACCTCCGTCCATACCAAACCTACTAACCACCAGCAATGCCTCCACTTTGACAGCTGCCACCCGTTTCATACCAAGAAGTCTCTTCCATACAGCCTAGCCACCCGTGGTCGTTGCATCTGTAGTGATGAGCAGTCCCTCTCCAAATATACCGAGGGTCTCACTGAAGCCTTCACTGACTGTAATTGTCCTCCCATCCTTGTACAAAAACAAATCTCCCGTGCCTTGTCTTTCCAGTCTCCCACCATCTCCCAAAGTCCCACAGCCCGGCCACAGAGGAGGATTCCCGTCATAACTCAGTGCCATCTGGGACTGGAGCAACTGAATTACATTCTCCGCCAGGTTTTCGATTACCTCTCGTTGTGCCCTGAAATGAGAAATGTCCTACCCACAATCCTTCCCACCCCTCCTACAGCGGTATTCCGCCGTCCACCGAACCTACACAATATACTCATCCAACCTTAAACAACCCCTGCTCCCAACCTCTTCCCTCATGGCTCATACCCCTGTAATGTTCTTGAGGACAATATTATGGAAATGGAAGAGGATGTAGATGAAGATGAAATGGGAGATACGATACTGTGTGAAGAGTTTGACAGAGCACTGAAAGACCTGATCGAAACAAGGCCCCGGGCATAGACAACATTCCATTAGAATTACTGATGGCCTTGGGAGAGCCAGTCATGACAAAACTCTACCATCTGGTGAGCAAGATATATAAGACAGGCAAAATACCCTCAGACTTCAAGAAGAATATAATAATTCCAATCCCAAAGAAAGCAGGTGTTGACAGATGTGAAAATTACCGAACTATCAGTTCAATAAACTACGGCTGCAAAATACTAACACGAATTCTTTGCAGACGAATGGAAAAACTGGTAGAAGTCGACCTCGGGGAAGATCAGTTTGGATTCCGTAGAAATGTTGGAACACGTGAGGCAGTACTGACCTTACACCCATCTTAGAAGAAAGATTAAGGAAAGGCAAACGTACTTTTCTAGCATTGTAGACTCGGAGAAAGCTTTTGACAGTGTTGACTGGAATACTCTCTTTCAAATTCTAAAGGTGGCAGGGGTAAAATACAGGGAGCGAAAGGCCATTTACAATTTGTACAGGAACGACATGGCAGTTATAAGAGTCGAGGGGCATGAAAGGGGAGCAGTGGTTGGGAAGGGAGTGAGACAGGGTTGTAGCCTCTCCCCAATGTTATTCAATCTGTATATTGAGCAAGCAGTAAAGGAAACTAAAGAAAAATTCGGAGTACGAATTAAAATCCATGGAGAAGAAATAAAAACTTTGAGGTTCGCCGATGACATTGTAATTCTGTCAGAGACAGCAGAGGACTTGGAAAAGCAGTTGAACGGAATGGACAGTGTCTTGAAAGGAGGATATAAGATGAACATCAACAAAAGCAAAACGAGGATAAGTCGGGCGATGCTGAGGGAATTAGATTAGGAAATGAGTTAACTTAAAGTAGTAAAGGAGTTTTGCTATTTGGGGAGCAAAATAACTGATGATGGTCGAAGTAGAGAGGATATAAAATGTAGACTGGCAATGGCAAGGAAAGCGTTTCTGAAGAAGAGGAATTTGTGAACATCGAGTATAGATTTAAGTGTCAGGAAGTCGTTTCTGAAAGTTTTTGTATGGAGTTTAGCCCTGTATGGAAGTGAAACATGGACGATAAATAGTTTGGACAGGAAGAGAATAGAAGCTTTCGAAATGTGGTGCTACAGAAGAATGCTGAAAGTTAGATGAGTAGATCACGTAACTAATGAGGAGGTATTGAATAGAATAGGGGAGAAGAGGAGCTTGTGGCCCAACTTGACAAGAAGAAGGGACCGGTTGGTAGGGCATGTTCTGAGGCATCAAGGGATCACAAATTTAGCATTGGATGGCAGCGTGGAGGGTAAAAATAGTATAGGGGGACCAAGAGATTAATACATTAAGCAGATTCAGAAGGATGTAGGTTGCAGTAAGTACTGGGAGATGAAAACGCTTGGACAGTATAGAGTAGCATGGAGAGCTGCATCAAACCAGTCTCAGGACTGAATACCACAACAACAACAACCACCACCTACTCCAGTTTGGTCACTAACATTACCTATCACATCAAAGGCAGGGCTACTTGTGAAACCAGTCATGTGATCTACAAGCTAAGCTGTAACCACTGTGCAGTATTCTACGTAGGCATGACAACCAACAAGCTGTCTGTCCGCATGAACGGCCACCGACAAACTGTGGCCAAAAAACAAGTGGACCTCCCTATAGCTGAACACGCTGCCAAACATGATACCCCTCATTTCAATGACTACTTCACAGCCTGTGCCATATGGATCCTTCTCGCCAACACCAGCTTTTCTGAATTACACAGGTGGGAACTGTCCCTGCAATATATCCTACATTCCCGTAACCCTCCTGGCCTCAACCTTCGTTAGTCACTGTCCTCACCCATCCAAGCCCCTCCCTGTTCCCATTCCAGCACTACACAGCCGTCATTTCACCACCACACCAAGTCATTTAATTTCTTTTCTTTTATTTTTATTTCTCTCCTTTCCACTAATTACCCCCTCTCCTCTCTGCACCTTCTCTCCTACCCTCTGTTTAAAGTGCAACACTTCTCTGTCTGCCACTCCCACCATACTATCCGTCCCCCTTCCAGTCCCAGCTTCCTCCTTACCCCCACCCAGTCGCCACTCCCATCATGCACTGGTGCTGCTGTTCGCAGTGTAGTTTCAGCTCTCTGAGACTGCAGATGTGTGTGCAAGTTGCGCTTGCGCGAGTGTGTGTGTGTGTGTGTGTGTGTGTGTGTGTGTGTGTGTACTGCTGACAAAGGCTTTAATGGCCGAAAGCTATAATTGTGTGAATCTTTTTATCGTGCCTATCGCGGCTCAGCATCTCCGCTATATGGTGAGTAGCAACTTTCCTTCTCTTATTGTTACATTCCATCCTGGAATTTCCGTTGTTTGAATTTTGCCTGACGGCTTTTCTTCGAGCCTAATCCTGTGTTGTTTTCCTTTGTAACTACTTTCTTTTACGTCGATATACTCAGTGTCCATCCTTCTTTCTTTTCTTTCCTGTGTTTCTCTTATTGACTTGTGAACCGCACTGCACGCACAACTTATGAGGCACACTGTATCAACGGACTCAGTCGCGCGCAACAGACGGCGGCAAGAGCACGCTGATTGTTGGTGCGGCATCTTTTTCCCCACATTACTTCCGCCCATATAATTAAGCCTATACCTTCAAACTGATCATGCTCCCTGTGTCAGTTCCCGCATTTTTTGCTTGTTATCTCCCGCACTTTTCCGGTGCCACACGATCTTACATCTCTTTAACTATGAACCCCTCCCCTCCCCCAACACTTTGTCCGTTCTATCCCTGTTCGCACCCACTAAATCCACCTCATCCAGTCACATCTGCCTTCCCCCTTCTCTATGCTTGTCCGCCCTCAAACCTGCGACCCACAGTAATATATTTATTAATGATTGGTTATTCTCTACTTTGACCTTTGTGACTTGTAGTGGGACGAAATTAAACGTCACCCATCCACCAAGTCAGCCCAGTTTGCAGGTGACTATAAGTTTAATTTAGTTTTTGTTTATGTGTTTTCTTATTATTTGTAATAAATGTGAATTATCTAAAAGTTTTGTATTTTTTTTATGTGTTTCATGTACGGAGAGATCGGCGCAACGAACGGGGACAGCATCTTCGTTGCCGCGACCAGAGAGGAAATTGCTGGCCGCTATACGTCGCGGGTCGACAGCCAAGGAGCAACAGAAGATCCTGGAACCGAGTTGTTGCGTCGTGTTTCTAAAAAAATTAGAAATGAATTTTTATACTCTTTTTGTACAACAATGACGTCATAATGATCTTAACCTTATTGAAAAGTTAGTCACTGTCTGTCAACGCTCAAGTTCACATCTGTATGTGTAGGAAGCTAATAAAATAGTGTATGCTACTAAAGTTGAAACACGTGTCTTGAAGATTTATTTATGAAGAGTTATGTGAACGGATTAATAATATATTTGACAAGATTATTGATTCAGACAGCGTTGGCCGAAACTTTGAATCTAAAAAGTTTATTTAATGTGTGATTCTGATATCGATTAGATCAAGATAACGTGTGTCAATATAATTTTCTGAGGAGAAACAAACGAAATTTAAATTGGGAAAAGTTTACGAAAACCAATTGGCCCAAGTGATGTAATTCTTTGCATACGACTCAACGGATGTTTTACAGTTTCGTTCAAGAACCATCCTATGACAATTTAAAAAAGAATATAAATAATTTTGAAGTGAGTGTAACTGACGTGGGTGACGAAGTCTGCACATGGTCATACATATATCAAACGAAAACCTAATACGCGTCGTTACACCGCACCGTGGCGACCTTAGAAACAGGACTTGTGTGCAACTAAGGCACACAGGTACGAAACAAAGCATC
Source organism: Schistocerca piceifrons (assembly GCF_021461385.2). Taxonomy (NCBI): domain Eukaryota; kingdom Metazoa; phylum Arthropoda; class Insecta; order Orthoptera; family Acrididae; genus Schistocerca; species Schistocerca piceifrons. The sequence goes on along the minus strand of NC_060140.1, from coordinate 853,139,300 downwards.
AAGAGTCCTTCGGAAGTCAACGCGGGTTTTCGTGGAGCCTTCACCAGCCAGCGGCGACTTCGCGGGTGTGGGCATCTGACGGAGTGCAGCCAAGCAGTACGGTCACGCAGTTGTTCCACGAGAAGGCGCGTCTGTTGGGCAGCAGCTGAACGCTGCAAACCCCGACAACCCTTTTTCTCCCTAAACTAATAGGCCCAGTACGTCAGCTGCGGGGCGTTCCTCCGGCTGATATTAGAGGTGTTGCTGAGGGCTTCGCCTGTCTACGGCGGTGCCGGGCGTGGTTGCAGCCAGCGACGTTTCCGGTGTTCGACTCAGCGTCCGGCCGGTTGCGGAAGCGGGGTCGCAGCATCTCAGCGGCTGCATCGACGGCTGTTACATCTGCAGCCCATAGCAGCACACTGATCATCGAGAACTACAAATTACAATATTAAGTGTCCGGTGAGTTTGTTTCAAGTTGGAAGTGGAGTGTTGTATATAGGGAGTGTGCTTTTATAGGATTGTTGATTACAAGTCTGCGTGTGTAAATAGTTAATATCTTACAATAATGTCGGGAAGTGAAATGTCAGACGAAGAGCAATCTATGTCCGATAGGAGCATGAGATCCCTTTTTAGGGCGATAGCTAAATTAAAACAATCTAACGGGGATTTCCTAGCTGAATTAAAACAGTCTAACGAAGAATCTACTGCTAGATTAAAAGAGGAATTAAAACAGTCTAACGAAGAATCTATGGCTAGATTAAAACAGTCTAACGAAGAATCTATGGCTAGATTAAAACAGTCTAACGAAGAATCTATGGCTAGATTAAAACAGTCTAATGAGGAATCTACTGCTAGATTGAAACAGGAACTAAAACAGGAATTAAAACAGTCTAACGAGGAATCTACTGCTAGACTTAAAGGGGAGCTAACAAAATCAACAGACAGGTTGCAGGAATATCTTAATGAAACCAGTCGAGAATTAAGTGATAAAATAGAGTCTTCTAAAGTTGAAATGCAGGAAAACTTAGTAGGACTTAGTAATAAGATTGCTGATAATTGTAAAAGGTTAGAAGAACATATCCAGGAATCGCGCGAAGAAAAAGCTCGCATGCGACACGATATTACTGACTTATCCGAGAGACTAGATAGTGTCAATATCTTAGTTGTAAATGAAATACAGAAAAATAACGATATGTTACGAGATGAATTTTCTATGCAAACAGAAACTGTTCGCAGAGAATTATTGAAATCTATTAAAGAGGTCTCTACCAAACCTGTAGAGATTTCTTCAATAGATAATGTAGAATTAGAGACATTAACTCATCAAGTAGAAAAGGACCATACCGAAATCGAAAACATGAAATTTTTAATTACTGAGATATGCAGCAATCTTGAGACTGCCAAAGATAGTAATATTGACGAAGGTACAGAGCGTTCACATCGTGAACACAGTGAAGAATCGATATTAGCTCATCGCGTATCCAATACAGAAATGCGGATACAGGAAATTACTAGACGGTTATCGGAATTATATAATAACGAGAACATTTCAGGTAGCAGAGGCAATAACATAATCAGAGACAACAGTCGCATCGAATTTGCTAGCACGGACGACAACAATATGAATAAGGCAATCACGGCAAGCCAATCCGATGCAACTCCGTCTCTGCAATCTAAACAAAATCCGACTATTTCTCTCGCAGAATGTCTGGATGACATAACAACAAATTCAAATGTAGCAAGTCGATTTCCTGTATTCAAACCAGGAGGCGAACTGCACCCTATAATCTTTATAAAAGCTTTTGAAACATCATTATCTCCTAAATGGAGTAATGAAAAACGCATTCAATTTGTAATAGGACATTTAGAAGCAGAAGCTGCGGAATGGGCAGTACTGCATAGAAATGAATTCAGGGATTGGGATGATTTTGTTAAGCAGTTTAAACAAAATTATTGGTCAAGACGAAAACAACAACACTTAACTTTAGAGTTGATAGCCCCTCCTCCATATTCTAAACGGTGGAGAGGTTATAGGAATTATTTTGAATGGAATTTAAACCGTGCTAAATTAATTGAAAGTCATCTAATGCGAGTACTAATTAGTGGATTACCGTATTACATAAAGGAAAGAAAAATGTTATTCTACGAATTATACAAAACCTTAATAATGGGGACGAAACAGTTAACACCCGGGGTGTGTGGTTATATTTTAACGACTTGTTGTATTGGAAAGCACAGAGGGAACACCAGAGATGGAAAATCTGCATTCCGAAAACTGTTGTGGACGAGTTAATTACTTATATTCATGAAGGTTACGGGCATTTTGGAATTCATAAATGTATTAAACATCTAATGAAGTATTATTATTTCAAAAATATGTCCCGTATTGTGAGAAGTATTATTAGGGCTTGTGAAACCTGTCAAAAGGTTAAAGTTAATAACAAATCCAAGCGTTATAAATTATATGCTGTAATTCCTCGAGGTTTGTGGGATCTACTATCATTAGATTTTTTCGGCCCTCTGCCTCGGAGTTCAGGAGGATTAACATATGTGTTTGTTGTAATGGAATGTTGGTCCAAACATGTGAAACTGTATACTTTGAAACGAGCGAATACAGCAAGCGTTATACGCTGCCTCACCCGAAATTACTTTGTTAACTGGGGCATTCCTAAACGACTTATGTCTGACAACGGTAGTGCCTTTATTAGTCAAAGATTTCAAGATATGATAAGACAATATGGAATCAAACATATCTTAATTTCGAAATATCACCCTCAAAGTAATTTACTAGAAAGAGTCATGAAAGAATTAGGACGATTATGTAGAACTTATTGTGCACATAAACATACTCGGTGGGCCAAACTAATGCCTGAATTCGAAAAGATATTAAATGAATTGCCTCACCTAACGACGGGATTATCACCTATAGAAATTTTAGGCAAACGAATTATAGGTGAGCCTTTACTAGCTGCTTTACCTTGGCCACCAGTAAATGAGATACAACAAGATATTCCAGACGAAAAAGTTTGCGAACAGATTGTAAAAAATGCCGAACGGAGAATTAAAAGTTATAATCAACAGGCTGTAGAACCCTCATTTCAGGTAGGAGATCTTGTGCTAGTACGATCTCATCCCAAAAGTTCTAAGATCGATAAGGAATGTAGAAAATTCTTCTTTATCTTTGAAGGTCCATATGTTGTACATAAGATTGTACATCCCAAAGCATTACTTCTTATGGAACCTTCATCAGGTGTAATTAAAGGATTATATAGTGTTGATCAAATGAAACCCTTCATTCCTAAATAAGTTAATATTTAGTATATGTTACACACGGAAGAGCGTTCATAGTTTATTCATGTGAAGTTTTTCGTGATAGTTACGTATTATTTTAAAGAATAGAACAGAAAGCTTAAACAAATGTTCTACAATAATCTACTGGTACTTAAAAAGAGAAAGATAACCAAAAGGGGGATTTATATGGAGGAAATTTTGCTCTTAGGTCTAAAGGAATTTTGCTTATTTTAAATTTACTCGGATAGTAGGAGCCAAAGGGGATGGTTAATAGTTTTAGGGACCATGGGCGTCCAGAGCTATATGGCTCACGAGAACATAGCAGAGTGCCTTTAATAGAGGTTTGCAATAGTGTTAATATAAACACACCAAACGGGGCTCTCTCGCTTGTTCTCCTAAATAAATGGCCATTACCCAACAAGGTGTCCGAAGGTAAAGAAAGCCGTGCCGAGATTCTAAAGAAAGTTTGCTTGATTTCTTCTTGACCTCAGGCATAAATAAGGCATTAGGGAAGAGAATGACGTAAAGTAAATAGTACTATTAGTTATTGTGAGAAACTTATTAGTAATATACATTCTTGGAAAGAATAACTCTAGTAAATAAATGAAACTATAACTAATCTATCACAATTTGAATGCTCTGTCCTAATGTACAACGTTAAAGAACGTACTAAATTAGTATTTATTAGCAACTATTAACTGAAGAGGAGCAATCTCCCTATATTCGGTTACGAATTACCATAAGAGCACAATTAAGAGTAAATGACAAATAGTCACAACGATATCGTATTAAAAGGATTAAATCTCTCTAATAGCAAGGACTCTAGGTTACGTAAAATGTGAGGAAAATGTATTAACAGTTAAATATTGTATATTGAACAGTTTTAATTTCGGTTAAAACCTGACAAACTGAGCTTGTGGGTGGGGTATGTAGTGGGACGAAATTAAACGTCACCCATCCACCAAGTCAGCCCAGTTTGCAGGTGACTATAAGTTTAATTTAGTTTTTGTTTATGTGTTTTCTTATTATTTGTAATAAATGTGAATTATCTAAAAGTTTTGTATTTTTTTTATGTGTTTCATGTACGGAGAGATCGGCGCAACGAACGGGGACAGCATCTTCGTTGCCGCGACCAGAGAGGAAATTGCTGGCCGCTATACGTCGCGGGTCGACAGCCAAGGAGCAACAGAAGATCCTGGAACCGAGTTGTTGCGTCGTGTTTCTAAAAAAATTAAAAATGAATTTTTATACTCTTTTTGTACAACAATGACGTCATAATGATCTTAACCTTATTGAAAAGTTAGTCACTGTCTGTCAACGCTCAAGTTCACATCTGTATGTGTAGGAAGCTAATAAAATAGTGTATGCTACTAAAGTTGAAACACGTGTCTTGAAGATTTATTTATGAAGAGTTATGTGAACGGATTAATAATATATTTGACAAGATTATTGATTCAGACAGCGTTGGCCGAAACTTTGAATCTAAAAAGTTTATTTAATGTGTGATTCTGATATCGATTAGATCAAGATAACGTGTGTCGATATAATTTTCTGAGGAGAAACAAACGAAATTTAAATTGGGAAAAGTTTACGAAAACCAATTGGCCCAAGTGATGTAATTCTTTGCATACGACTCAACGGATGTTTTACAGTTTCGTTCAAGAACCATCCTATGACAATTTAAAAAAGAATATAAATAATTTTGAAGTGAGTGTAACTGACGTGGGTGACGAAGTCTGCACATGGTCATACATATATCAAACGAAAACCTAATACGCGTCGTTACACCGCAGACTTCTCGCCAATTTTAGTCGTTTTCGCCTTCCACTATCGTCGTCTTCCTCAGATTTCATCCCTTTTTCTCCCCTGTGCATCCATTTCGTACTTTTTACACGTAATTTCGTGTATTTTTGCGTAATTTTTTGGACGTAATTCTACTTTCCTACGTATTTTTTCGCATTTTTGCACCACCATAGATCCTTGCTCCTTCCAGCTGCGTCAATACAGAAAAGTTTCCTTATCCCTAGCCAGATCCCAGTCCCACATACTGTTCCTGCGTTGTTGCTTGGCTCACGAAATCCCCCCCTAACGTCTTCCCATCAAATTACCCATCTCTGGTTGCCCCCCTCCTTCCACAATGACCTCCACCTGTTCAGATTCCGCCAATCCTTAGCCCTCACCAACAAAGTCCTGCAAAACCATATCAACCAAGCCCAATCCTCCTTGCAGTACCTTCTCTCCATCCACAAAATTCTCCTGCTATGTAATCCCAGATTCCTGGAACTCATAACACACATTGAAATTCTTGCCCTGCAGGAACTTGAGCAACATGCACAACACCACCTCAAAAAGCTCTCCATCCTGCTCATTTCCTACTCCTGCCTCGGAGTACTACTGTCCACCACTTCTACAACAACCTCCAAACCTTCCCCACACCCCCTCATAGCAGACAAACCTACTACATTTATCCCACCCTCCTAAATCTCCCCCCCCTCCCCACCACCACCACCACCACCACCACCACAAAGAACTCAAATCCCAAACAGACCTGCAACACTGTCATGAACCTTTCCTCCAGAAGCCTTAGTCCCACAGAAATATCAGTCCTTTCCAAAGGCCTCACCTTTTGCCCCACCCCCCAATTCAACCATGCAGGACTAGTTAAAGACCTTCTCCCAGTCCCTACAGCGGAAACACTTTTTTGCCACCAACCCGACCAATCAGACTCAACCAAAGACCAACAATGAACCTTGCCTATCTCAGTTCACTCCTCCATCCAACCGTGATCCACTCCCACTGCCTCCAAACCACCCCCTGTTAACTTTCCAGTATTTCTTATCTTCGAACCTTGCCTCACCATCATTCCCCTAATCCCTCAACATGCATACTAACCTTACATCTGCAGAAACAACCGCAGTCCACCATCTAAAAACTGATCCCAATCTTGTAATCCTACCTGCACACAATGGCACCACCACCGTAGTTTTGAACCGCAAGAATTACGTGGCAGAAGGACTCCGTCAGCTGTCAGATACTTCCACCTATAAACCATGCCACAGTGATCCCATTCCAGCAATCCAGCAGGATCTCCAGTCACTACTCAAATCCTTAGGCCCATCCCAAACCTCTCCCCAGAGTCAATCTCTCTACTTACCCCTACCACTACCCGCAGCCCCACCTTCTAAATGCTTCCTGAAGTCCATAAACCCAACCACCCAGGACGCCCCATTGTGGCCAGTTACTGTGCCCCCACTGAGAGAATCTCTGCTCTCGTAGACCAACACCTTCAACCTATTACCCGGAACCTATCCTCCTATATAAAAGATATCAACCATTTCCTCGACCAACTCTCCACAGCTCCTCTCCCTTTCCTACACGGTGCCCTGCTAACATGCCTAATGCCCATGGCCTTACTGCTATTGAACACTACCTTTCCAGATGCCCTATGGATTCCAAACCAACAACCTCCTTCCTAGTCTCCATAACCAACTATATCCTCACCCACAATTACTTCTCCTTTGAAGGCATTACCTACAAAAAAATACACAGTATGGACATGGGTACCCACATGGCACCATCCTATGCTAACCTATTCATGGGCCATCTAGACAAATCCTTCCTAAAAACCCAGAATCCTAAACCCCTCACCTGGTTCACATTCATTGATGACATCTTTGCTATCTGGATTGAAGGTGAGGACACCTTATTCACATTCCTCCAAAACCTCAACAACTTCTCTTCCATTTGCTTCACCTGGTCCTACTCAACCCAACAAGCCACCTTCCTAGATGTTGACCTCTGCCTCAGAGATGGCTACATCAGTACCTCCGTCCATATCAAACCTACTGACCACCAGCAATACCTCCACTTTGACAGCTACCACCCATTTCATACCAAGAAGTCCCTTCTGTACAGCACAGCCACCCGTGGTTGTTGCATCTGCAGTGATGAGCAGTCCCTCTCTAAATATACCGAGGGTCTCACTGAAGCCTTCACTGACTGTAATTGTCCTCCCATCCTTGTACAAAAACAAATCTCCCGTGCCTTGTCTTTCCAGTCTCCCACCACCTCCCAAAGTCCCACAGCCCGGCCACAGAGGAGGATTCCCGTCATAACTCAGTGCCATCTGGGACTGGAGCAACTGAATTACATTCTCCGCCAGGTTTTCGATTACCTCTCGTTGTGCCCTGAAATGAGAAATGTCCTACCCACAATCCTTCCCACCCCTCCTACTGCGGTATTCCGCCGTCCACCGAACCTACACAATATACTCATCCAACCTTACACAACCCCTGCTCCCAATCTCTTACCTCATGGTTCATATCCCTGTAATAGACCTAGGTGCAATATCTGTCCCATACATCCTCCTACCACCACCTACTCCAGTCCGGTCACTAACATTACCTATCACATCAAAGGCAGGGCTACTTGTGAAACCAGTCATGTGATGTACAAGCTAAGCTTCAACCAATGTGCAGCATTCTATGTAGGCATGACAACCAACCAGCTGTCTGTCTGCATGAATGGCCACCGACAAACTGTGGCGAAAAAACAAGTGGACCACCCCGTAGCTGAACACGCAGCCAAACATGATATCCCTCATCTCAATGACTGCTTCACAGCATGTGCCATATGGATCCTTCCCTGCATCTAGAGATGGGCAAACTGAAACACGTAACTGTTTCGAAACAAATGAAACAGTACAACGTAATGTTTCGATACGCTGCTTCGAAACAGTGAAACAGTTTGTGCTTTGTAATCTAATAAACCTACACATTTTATCATCTTGACTGTCTACTGTATAAGTATGTCCACATAAACACAAATGAGGTGCGAGAACGCTAATCATATCGCAGAAAGTATGAAATTATCACTTAGGCGTCTTGGCAGTTTCGTATTTCTACAGCAAATGCGCTGCTTTTGTGTCGTGTGACTTTCATACTTTTCAATTGGCTGAGGACAGCCATAGCCGAAGACAGAAGAGCCACCACGAACGAAACTGGAGGTGGGAGCAAACTGCAGAGACAACAGATATGCTACTGGGATTCCCACATTCCGTTAGTATGGGTAATATACCCATCCTGCTAATTTCCATGCACACAAAGGGAATCATTGTGGATAATAGGCACAGTGACTATAGAGTCACAAATAGCGCCAAATAATTTGAATAAATAACAAAATATAACAGAAAAAAATTTTGTCTTTCATGGTGTTTCGAACCGTTACTATAAATTCACCATGCTTCCTATTCCTTCCTGTTCACCATTACACTACCAGTGATATGTCAAACATATTGCTTGCAATTATACCTACATCAAATTTATGTATATGTCTAATAACTGTCACTCTACGACTTTTTTTTTTTTTTTTTCAAAATGTTGTAGGCTTACTTGTGTTTCTTAATATGATTACTTTACATGAACAGAGAAGCGTATGTTGTCAATAAGTGTAATTTAACTGAATGATTTTCACATATTTATTATTTTGAATGTGAATAGTATGCATTGTTTTATTGCTTGGTTAGTGTTTATAAAGCAGATGTTACGCCATTTCGGAATATGACAGTCAGCTAGAAACGAAGCTTTATTTTCGGATATCTTAAGCTTCATACTATTGCTTGTCAAAAAGATTTTGACACTCTTGAAAGTGTTTCATGAAGTGGTATGTTAAATGTGTTTCAGTACCTGTGCCGAGCCGGAATCTCGTCCGACACAGAGGGGAATGAAACATCACTGTTTCGATACAATTAGTCCGTTCCAAGCACTGGTGGACTGAAACAGCCTTATTTTGAAACAATGATACAGTTTCTGTGTCTGGCTCGAGACCGAATCTGGTCCAGTTATCGGAGACAGGGGTGGAATGAAACACCACTGTTTTGAAACAGTGAACCGTAGCCGTTCCGAAACACTGAAACAGTTCCACGTATCGATACACTGTATCGAAACATAGAAACAGTGGCCAAGTCTACCTGCAACACCAGCTTTTCTGAATTGCACAGGTGGGAACTCTCCCTGCAATACATCCTATGTTCCCGTAACCCTCCTGGCCTCAGCCTCCGTTAGTCACTGTCCTCACCCATCCAAGCCCCTCCCTGTTCCCATTCCAGCACTACACAGCCGTCATTTCACCACCACACCAAGTAATTTAATTTCTTTTCTTTTATTTTTATTTCTCTCCTTTCCACTACTTACACCCCGCCCCCCCCCCCTCCCCGCACCTTCTTTCCTACCCTCCGTCTACAGTGCAACACTTCACTGTCCGCCACTCCCACCATACTACTGCTGCTGCTCGCAATGTAGTTTCAGCTCTCTGAGACTGCAGATGTGTGTGCAAGCTGCACTTGCGCTTTTTGTGTGTGTGTGTGTGTGTGTGTGTGTGTGTGTGTGTGTGTGACTGCTGACAAAGGCCTTAATGGCCGAAAGCTATGATTCTGTGAATCTTTCTAGTGTGCCTATCGCAGCTCAGCATCTCCGCTATATGGTGAGTAGCAACTTTCCTTCTGTTATTTTTGTATTTGAGAGCGTACTTTATATACTGTATTGAAACTCGGATTACTGTTTGGGCAATGTTTGAGTGAAGTTTGCCCAATTGTTGTACCCTATTTGGTATGTTTCTGAAATGTTAACCAACAAATGTTCATTAAATTAAAATAGAATAGAGTACACCGAGGTGACAAAAGTCATAAGATAGCAATAAACACATATACATATGGGCGTAGTATCATGCACACAAGATGTAAAAGAGCAATGTCTTGGCAGAGCTGTCATTTACACTCAGGCGATTCATGTGAAAAGGTTTCCAGTGCGATTATTGCTGCACAACGGAAATTAACAGATGTTGAATGCAGAATGATAGTTGGAGCTCGATGCATTGAACATTTCATTTCAGAAATCATTAGGAAATTCAGTATTCTGAGAGCCACAGTGTCCAGAGTATGCCAAGAATTCTAAATATCAGGCATTACCTTTCACCACGGACTACTCAGTGGCTGACAGCGTTCACTTAACGACCAAGAGCTGCAGGATGTGCATAGAGTTGTCAGTGCCAAAAGATAAGGAACACTATGTGAAATAATTGCAGAAATTAATGTGGGACACAAGTCGAACATATCAATTGGGAGTGTGTAGTGAAATCTGTTGTTAATGGTTTATGGCAGCAGACGACTGACAGGAGTGATTTGTTAGCAGCACAGCATCACCTGCAGTACCTCTCCTGGGCTCGTGACTGTATCGATTGGGCTTTAGACGACTATAAAGCCATGAGCTAGTCAGATGAGTCCTGATTTCAGTTGGTAAGAGCTGATGGTAGGGTTCGAGTGTGGTGCAGACCCCACAAAGCCATGAACCCAAGTTGCCAGCAAGGCACTATGCAAGCTGGTGGTGGCTCCATAATAGTGTGGGCTGTGTTTACATGGAATGGACTGAGTCCTTTGGCCCAACTGAACCGATCATTGACTGGAGATGGTTATGTTCAGCTACTTGGAGATCATTTACACCCATTCGTGCACTTCATGTTCGCAAATAACAATGGCATTTTTATGGACAACAGTGCACCATGTCACCAGGCCATAATTGGCCATGATTGGTTAGGAGAACATTTGCGTAAATGATTTGGCCACTCAGAGTGCCTGATATGAACTCATCAAACATTTATGGGACATAGTCGTGAGGTCAGTTCATGCACAAAACTCTACAGCGGAAACACTTTTCGCAATTACGAATGGCTATACAGGAGGCATCATGGCTCAATATGTCTGCATGGTACTTCCAAATAAATGTTGAGTCCATGCCATGTTGAGTTGCTGCACTACGCCAGGCGAAAAGAGGTCCATCACTATATTAGGAAGTATCCCATGACTTTTGTCACTTCATTGTATAATACTGGATTATTTGTTCTTCCTAACTTCCCATGCGTAGTTTGTCATTATACAGCTCATTCTCGATGATCCATGGATGTGCTATAAAGTGTGAGTAAAGCAGTCCCCTGACAACTGTGTTATATCAGGCTTCTACTGTGTTTTTATGGAGATTAGATGATAAACACTACAGACAATAAGAAAATAGAAGATTTTGAAATGCAGTATTACAGAAAATTGCTGAAGACTAGATGTTTAGATCAGGTGACAAGTGAAGAGGTATCAAATCAGGAAGAAAAAACTTTATAACACAAATTGGCCAAAAGAAAGGTTTGACTGACAGAAAATATCTTGAAACATTGAGTAATAGCTAATTTAGGATTTGGCGATCAAGCATAAAAATTGTGGAAGGTGGCCAAGGCTGAACACAGAAAATAAGTTCTAATGGATGTAGCTTGTAATAGTTCTACAGATATCAAGAGACTTGCAGAAGATGAACTAGTGTGAAATGCTGCATCAAATTAGTCTTTAAACTGAGCACTACAGCTACAGACAAACAGTAAAATTATCAGTTAAATCTACTTACCACTCATTACTGAGGACTGGATCATTAAGGATGTGATTAACCACTCGAGCTCCATGAGCTGGAGGGCTCTGGTATATAGGTCTTATGATAGCATTGAACTGAGATTGTATTTTAAATTTGTCTTGTGGTTTTTTGACTACAATTGCAAGATTCCCAACCCTTTCACCTAAAACAATAGGGTAAAAGATGTTTACATTAAAAGGCCAAAATACAAACTGTATTCTTATGTAGTGATTGTGCTCATTACATACTGTATAGGCCAAAATTCTTTGCAAATGATTGTGCACAAAACAGTTCAAAACCTCGTTCTTCAAAGTATCTAACAGGCCAAGCGTCTTCTTCCAGGTCCCCAGATGCGAAGCCAAGATAAGCTGCATCAAAGTAAGGGAAGAGCTTCCTCTCCTATACAAATAAAATTTTGTAATTGGTCACATTACAGAAAATACTTATTAAAATTAATCATTTCATCAATGTTGAAACATTTTGCATTCTGTGAGATGGCAAATTTTTGACAGTTACTTGCATGATATCAGCAATTCTGATCCACTGTTCCTTTGTTGGATCACAACCAGTTGGATTATGAGCACAAACATGCAATATAATGACAGAATGTTCTGGTGCAGTAGAAAGATCATTTATCAGTCCATCAATATCCAGGGATCTTGTTGCAGGGTCCCAGTATCGGTACTGCCGTATGTCGCCGAACCCAGAGTAGTGCAGAATTTTTTGATGGTTATCTGAAATTATATTTTTGTACCCAGTTAAACTGGTTTTTAAAATCTGTTTCTTACAGTTTTAATTATCACATATTAAATATTCATACATACATTGCTTTTCATTTCATTTCATTTTTAATGAAATAATTTACCTAGAACTGTTGTACAGGAATTGTCAGTTGGTTTCATGATCTTCTTCTGATTTTAGTAATAAGCTTAAATGTATCACAAAATTTCTAGAAGAAAGTTGAATTCAACATACCCCATGATGGGTTGGAAACATAAGCAGTGTTGTAGTTTAGTATTTTTGATAGGAACTCAGTTCCAATTCTCAGTGATCCTGTCCCGCTGAGAGAATGCACACCAAATGCCTTGAAAAGAAAATTATTGGAGATGTATTTGAACATAAATGCAGTGTTAAATAAAGTGGCAACTATTGAAGCTGTCAGTTTTTTAAAAAGTAATACTAATAAAAAATACTGAAGTTCATTTGTAATACTAGTATTTCTCAGTAATGTCACAGTTAACAGTATCTGACTAACAACCAAAATAGAAACATTTGAAGTAGAATTGCTGCAGTTATACCTGTTGAGATGGTTAGTAAGTAGAAAACATCCACGTATCAAGCAAAAACTAAAATGCCAATAGAAGTTATGTAGGAGACAATTAGTATAACAGAAGCTGTAAGTTTTTTTACTAGTTGTGGCTTTCCTTCTAATATGAATTAGTGAATGACAAACCTCTTCTGTCATAATGAATATCTTTAATATTCATGTTTACGTAAATATGAAAGCCACACATTTTCTTATACTCTCAAAAATATTCATACTTGATTCATCTCTATTTGTGTTCATACAGTTCTATCGTAAAGGACATATACCGTAAAGTACGTCTCTCATCAGTATCCTCTCTTGAGCTTGTTAAGTGGAAGATCGTTGTTTGCATGTTTCTGTAAGTGTGCTGACTTCTCTAATTGAATCTTTGTGGTATTTGTGTGATATTTATTTTTATGTCAGTTTGTATTCAATAACACTGTTTACTGTGGATTTAGGCTCATTATCAGTTTTCCCTAGTCATCAGCATCATTGCAGTTGTCAAAAGTTGCAATAGTATGATTATTTGAAGTGTTATAGAATATAAATAAAGCAAATTCTTCTGATAAATATAACATACTCATACTATCAGTCATGGTAGTTGGTTAGCAGTACAGTGTTTCTCTGCAGTAATCATTTCTTTGAGTCAGTACACATCATTGGAGGTTCTTTTCCATGTTGGGATTTATGGAAAACCAGCTAATTATCTGACATTACCCTGTTGCTTGTTTATCCTAGTCTTATCTTGTATCGGGACATTTAGCTAGGGATGTCTTAGCCAGTCATTATTTTTTCCTATATATGATGTCATGTGTGTGTTAAGTTTGGTTAAAATTACTGAAATACATTTTTGAGTTTCTAGCTGTGTTCAGTAACCAGCAACTGACCCAGCCAGCTTCTTCAAATGCTGCAAACATTGTTCTTATTGTGTGCTTAATGTCTATACTCTAGTCAGACTGCTGTGCGGTGTGGGATCCCCATCAGGTGGGACTGACAGATGACATCGAAAAAGTACAAAGAAGGGCAGCTCATTTTGTATTATCACAAAATAGGGGAGATAGTGTCACAGACATGATACATGAATTGGAGGGTCAATCATTAAAACGAAGGCGTTTTTCGTTGCGACAGGATCTTCTCATGAAATTTCGATCACCAGTTTTCTCCTCCGATTGCGAAAACATTCTGTTGGCACCCACCTACGTAGGGAGAAATGATCATCATGATAAAATAACAGAAATCAGGGCTCGCACAGAAAAATTTAAGTGCTCATTTTTCTCATGTGCCGTTCGTTCAAGAGTGGAACAGTAGAGAGACAGCATGAAGGTGGTTCATTGAACCCTCTGCCAGGCACATTATTGTGAATAGCAGAGTAATCAGGTAGATGTAAATGTAGATGTAGAACAGTGTATTTGCAGTGACAAGAACTTCATTTCCCACTATTCTGAGGCTCTCACCAAGGCCTTCACTGACAGGCACTGCCCGCCCGACCTAGTACAAAAACATATTTCCTGTGCCATTCCATCTCACACCCGCAATCCTCCCACCACCCCCAAGAACCATCAACAAAGGAGTGTCTTCTTTGCCACCCAGTAGCACCCTGGACTGGAATGAATGAACCACATCCTTCACCAGGGCTCTGATTGTCTATTATCATGCCCTGAAATGAGAGACATCCTACCCAAGATCCTTCCCACCTCTCCTAAAGTGGTGTTCTATTGCTCACCTGACTTCCACAGCATCCTAGTCCATCCCCATCCCACTCCCAATCCCAACCCCTCGCCACTGGGAAAATATCGCTGTGGAAGACCAAGGTGCAAGACCTGTCCAGTCCAGATAGCCCGCACTTCCTATATCAGTCCTATCACAGGTTTATCCAACCCCATCAAAGGCCAGACTAATTGTGAAGGCATCCAGGTCACATGCCAGTTCTGGTGCTGCTGCACAGATTTTTGTATTGTTGTGACTGCCAACCAGATGTTCATCAGGACGAATGGCCACTGCCAAACTGTGGCCAAAAGCAAAGTGTAGACCAAATGGTGCCACAACATGCAGGTGAGCATAACAAAATTTAGTTCAATAGCTGCTTCAATATGCAAGCCAAATGGATCCTCCCATCTTCCACCAGCTTTTCTGAACTGTGCAGATGGGAGTTATCCTTACAACATGTTCTCCACTCCCAAAATTCTCCTGGCCTCAACCTACGGTAACCTACTGTCCCAATACCCTCAATGCAACAGTTTGCATCCCATCTGCCATGACTTCCACCTGTCTTTCCTTTCCTGATACCTCTCCTTTATCACTCCCTGTTCCTCCCACCCTCCCACCCTCTCTCCCTTCCCCCCTCTCCACCTCCCTGTTGTGGATACTAAGTAATAACATTAAATTTATTTAAATACTTAGAAGAACATACATTTTAACCAGTCTAATATAATATTAACAATATAATCAAAAGGGTAGTTGCTACTCACCATATAGCTGAGCTGCAGAAAGGCACAATAAAAAGACTGTCACACATTTAGCTCTTGGCCAACAAGGCCTTTGTTGGAATTAGACAACATACAAACATGCACACACTCATGCAAATGCAACTCACACACACATGACCACAGTCTCCGGCAGCTGGCTGGCTCCAGATAATTGTGTGACAGTCTTTTTATTGTGCCTTTCTGCGACTCAGCATCTCCACTATATGGTGAGTAGCAGTCTATCCTTTTCATTATATTACAATGAAAACAATCAATTATTAACAAAATTATTTAATTAGATGTATAAAAAAATCTACTCACCAAGCAGTGGCAGAACACAGATATAAAAGACTGTTGTAATTGGCAATTGTTTGGAGTCAGTGGCTTCTTCTTCAGGCAGAAGGGTTAAAGGGGAAGGAAGAAGGGTGAAGGAAAAGACTGAAGAGGTCTAGGAAAAAGGGCAGATTTTGGGAAAGTCACCCAGAACCGCAAGGCAGGGGAGACTTACCGTTATGGGATGAGAAGGAAAGACTCCTGTACGGTAAGTCTGCCCTGACCCGCAGTTCTGGATGACTTTCCTGAAATCTCCTCAGCCATGCTCTCTTTCCTCTGGTGCATAGCCAGAGGGGGTCACAATGTGTAGCAGGGGGTCACTGGTGGCTTTCAGAGAGAGAGGACATACTAGCATACGGGTATTTTGTGGTAGGTGGCCCATGTGGACGGCCGAGTTTCACGAGTGGGATTGTATCGTATGGTGAACTGTTTTGAGGTAGGAAGCCACGCCTCATCGTGGTTTGTGTTGCATCTCATCCAGAAGGGCGGTGAGGCAATGTGCCTGGAGACATGATGTTCTGCAGTTTGTATTATCGAGTTCCTGGCTTCTTGTGGTAAGATTGCTCTTTCCTTATACATTGTACAGCAGCAGGTTTACCTGGTAGCTTATGGCCATCAGCTGTAGTATTCTGGGCTTGTTGCTTGGTTGATTACATTTTTCTAGTTTTATACTGTTTAAATCTTTATTTTGGTATATCCTTTTATATACATTCTTCTGACTTAAGGTTTGGGAAGACAACAAATGTTTGTATTTATAATCATTGTAGGGCTGACATTGGTTTCCGATGTTCCGCACCCAACCGTGATCCTGTACCCTGTACCTTGGGAGCGTATTTGGGTTGAGAGAGTTGCCTATTCTGAGGTGCACCACTCGCTATCTCTGTCGGAGCCTGCATTGCTCAATCCCCCGGAACTTGGCCTAGCCCTCCCACTCCTACTTAAAGATAAATCCAGACTTGACTAGGACCATATCATACCCTTTTTCCTAGACCTCTCCAGTCCTTTTCCTTCACCCTTCTACCTTCTACTTCAACCCTTCTTCCTGAAGAAGAAGCCACTGGCTCTGAAAGCTTGCCAATTACAACAGTCTTTTATGAGTGTATTCTGGTGTCACTTGGTGAGTAGACTTTTTTATCTTTTGATTATTTTGTTACATTCCATTCTGTATTTTCCATTGTCTAATGTAATATTACATGTTTCACACTACAAATATAAAATTTTACTGTAGATAATATTGCCATACCCGATTTTCAAGAACAGCCCTCGATTTTTCTCCCAGCAGGAGTTTAGTGGCAGCAGCACCGAGTGAATCCATCCCAAGAATCATCAGATATTCGTGGTTCAGGTTTTCGTCAGTCACGACTTTTTGTTCAGTTCTTTTCACCACTGGTAACACCCATGGCTTACCTTCATTGGTCCTGTAGGCTAAACATTAATAAATTCTGTTATATTTGGAAATAATGGAGTATGTAACTTGGTCTTATTTGCATGTATCTATTTACATGTGTTCATATTGGAATATCATTTAATACCATATTTAGCAGTATCCACAGTGAAGATTGAGAGTACATACCACACCCCTCAAAGTTTTCATATATTCAAGGAATATAATGTAAGTGCACGCTTATGATAGAACACGAAATATCCTTCCAGTATTATTTTTTATTATTATTTTTTTTTTTCATCAGTGGTCTCTACATTGTATATTTTAGTGTGTATTTTGGATCTGTTATGTGATATTAATGATACACTACATGAAAGACTTTGCATAAAAATCCAGCATATCAGCCATATAACAAACTACAACACAGATAAATTAATCAAGAAACTTGGTTTGGAATGTTTTTTTGGCATTGTGTTTATTTGATAATATGCTGATTTATTTTGCATATTTTTACAGCAGTATGAATTTATTTTGGATACTTTAACAGTCTTGTGTGGATGATATATGAGGAAGGCAAAACACCCTCACATTTAAAGAATAATATAGTAATTCCAAATACAATGAAGCCAGGTGCTGACAAGTATATACGAGGGCAGTTCAGAAAGTAACCTCCGATTGGTCACAGTGCGGGTTGTGGGGGGAGTAGCGACGCCATCTGTGCGTTCACGCACTCAACAGGTCAGTCGGCATCAAGCCGTGGTCGAGTGAACGTCGTACCTGCGCTAGTTTAGTTTTTGTGGCAGTTTGAAATTTGTGCTGCAATAGAAAACCCCGCCAAATGTGAAGTGCGTGCTGTCATAAGGTTTTTTACAGCCAAAGGATATTCTGCAGCAGCTATTCATCGTGAGCTTTGTGCCGTGTACGGACCAAGAGTTATGAGTGAAGGAGTTGTCCGTGAATGGGTACGTTTATTTAAAAGTGGACGAGAAAATGTTCATGATGAAGAGAGGAGTGGTAGACCATCATTGGTGACTGACGAACTCGTTCAGACAGTTGATGCAAAAGTTCGTGAAAATCGACGTTTCTCAATGTCGGAGTTGTCTACTGGTTTTCCACAGATTTCTAAGACTCTCTTGTACGAGATAGTGACAGCAAGATTGGGTTACCGTAAGTTCTGTGCACGATGGGTGCCCAAAATTCTTACCGACCACCACAAAACTCAAAGAATGGCCTCTGCATTAGACTTTCTGTCATGTTATGAGGATGAAGGAGAACCATTGTTAAACAGAATCGTGACCGGTGACGAAACCTGGATTAAGTACGTGAACCCTGAGACAAAAGAACAATCAAAGATGTGGGCACATTCAAATTCGCCTACCAAACCAAGAAAAGCCTCGCAAGATTTTTCTGCCAGAAAACTGATGGCAACGGTGTTTTGGGATGCCAAAGGGGTGTTGTTGGTTGAATTCATGGAACGTGGTACGACCATTAATCAAGACGTGTACTGTGAAACAATAAAAAAGTTACGACGAGCTATACAGAACAAACGCCGTGGTATGCTGACTTCCGGTATCGGTTTTTTGCACGATAACGCCCGTCCTCACTCTGCTCGCAAACAACGGCCCTTCTTGAGTCCTTCAAGTGGGACGTTATCAACCATCCACCTTAAAGCCCAGACCTGGTGCCAAGTGATTATCACCTCTTCATGCATTTGAAGAAATGGCTCGGGTCACAGCGGTTTGATGACGACGAAGAGCTCAAAGATGCGGTCACAGGCTGGCTCCAGGCACAAGCGGGTGATTTTTATGCAGAAGGAATTTCAAAGCTTGTGAAGAGATATGATAAGTGCCTCAATCGCTATGGAGACTATGTAGAAAAATAGTGCAAAGATGTAGTTGTAAGATGTATATATTAAAATATTTTTATTTAACTTGGTGTATTTTTTTAAATCAACCGGAGGTTACTTTCTGAACGGCCCTCGTATATTGGTATATTACCGAACTATGAGTTTAATAAATTATGAATGTGAAATACTGCCAAGAATTATTTACAGAATAGTGGAAAACCGGTAGAAGCCAGCCTTGAGGAAGCTCAGTTTAGGTTCCAGAGAAACATAGGAACACAGGAAGTAATACTGACCCTAAGATACATTTTGGGAGGGAGCTTAAAGAAAGGTAGCCCTGTGTGTAGGGCATTTGTAGACTTAGAGAAACTTTCAGGTTTATCAGTGAAATTGTAATTCTGTCAGAGGGCAGTCAAGCATTGGAAGAGCAGGTTAAAGGAATGGATAGTGCCTTGAAAAGACGTTATAAGATGAACACCAACAACAGTAATGGATGAGAAGACATTTACCTGGACTTAAGATTCCATATCACACTTTGCATAAGTGCTGTAGAGCAGCCTTTACTGACTGAGTCATCTGAGAAAGATCATCACGGACACATCACATACTCAGTAGGGCGATAGTGTTCCAGGGATGGGAAAGGCTTGTATTTTTTTGTCAGTGATTATATTGAGACAGTCATATAGCTACCATACATGGTAATACCACTGTGTCATCATGAACATTATGGTGATGTAGAAATAGGAAGCCCCCATTAACTTAAGCTTCAGTGGACCAGTTTTACTGTTTGAAACTTCCTGGCAGATTAAAACTGTGTGCCGGACCGAGACTCGAACTCGGGACCTTTGCCTTTCACGGGCAAGTGCTCCGCAGTTTTAATCTGCCAGGAAGTTTCATATCAGTGCACACTCCGCTGCACAGTGAATATCTCGTTCCAGTTTTACTGTTTGTTTGAAAAAACAAAAAGCATGCTGCTGAATAGCAACCCCATGTGGAGTGCTTACAAAATCACGTGGCCCCTAGCTGTGCAGCTGATGCAGAAGAGGAGGGAAATGGTAGGGGTGGGGGCTCCCTTGTGGAGGGGACAGAATGGTAGGAGAGTTGTAGCTCTACAGCTGAAGCCTTCACACAAATGCCTTTCTCACAGAACTTTTAAACTACAGCTTGCGAGTCTGCATATGATCGTATTAACAGATTATGCCAGTAAAATCAATAACTGGACAAGTCAATTATTTATTGTTAAAATCCACAATTAGTTACAGGATTATGCTGAAACTGCAACAGGAGAGATTTATTTTCATCTTACTTGCAAGCCTTTCTCCCTTTCTGTTGTTGCCGTGTTAAAATTAGCTTCTGTTGCCAAATACAATGGTATTTACACAATTTCACCTCACTAAAATGCTAATGCTAGATATGGCAGATTCCTGAAACAGTCTATTATTAAACAAACAACTGAGGACAAGTCAGGTCCATAACATATGAAAAGCTGAAGCTCAGTATAACAGATATTTGAGTCTTTAACTTACTTTTTTACAAACCCATACTAATTCTCATTTCACCAGTTACCAATGTCTCTTAAAATAATTACAATATTTAATTGAAAAATCTGTTGTTGCCCATATATTGCAGTAGGTGACTTTTGTATGTTAACTACATGGCAAACTGCTCCCTGCTGTGTATGTTACTATTCGCAAAAAATTTGTTTCAGTATCTCAAACAGTTTATAAGTTATATCTAAAAACAAAGATGATGCGAATTACCAAACGAAAGCACTGGCAGGTTGATAGACACACAAACATACACACAAAATTCAAGCTTTCGCAACCAACGGTTTATGAGTTATGAGAGATATGAATATTTCACTTTCTCTGTACAGTTTGCCGTGCCATAAAAATAGATATAGACCCTGTCTCAAGTTTAAAAAAATTGAATGTGTTGTGCTACATTTCATATGCAACAATGCCTGATGTAACATGCACCAAATACAAACTCATAGCAACCCATAGTTTTCATTGCAAACCATTTGAATTTCATGCAGTGCTATCCTTATTGCTAAAATTTCACAATAAGTATGACCACTGACAAGCTGATTGGCAGTTCATCATGAAGCTGGTGAATAGGGCTATTAGATGTGAGAGAATAACAGTTTTTCCCAAATAGTCTCTTTAAAATCGTTTGACAAAGATTGCCAAGCAGCTAACGTGTGCACGCCTCTGTATCCACAGTGCAGCCAGAGCAGGTAGAGAATGTTTCGTTCAAAACAGGCGAAGCATACAGCACAGTAAGGAGCAGGAAACTGAGGCAGGCACCCTTTTGGAAACCAGCACTGAGAATGAAAATGTTCTTTAAGAGCACCATTATCAATACTATTACTAAATATGAAAATTAGCAGTTTTTTCCAGTGGCTGCAATATCATTTATGTTCTGTAAGTTAGTTTTGTTTTTCAGTAACAGTCAGGAAATCTCAGGTAGACTGTGCATGAGTCTGAGACACTGGAATGAGTCAGTCAGGGGCTACTCATCAAGGGTGACAGTGAGGTTGCAGCCCAAAAGTGCAGGCAGACAATTACTTTTGAAGTATAAATTTCTTAAAAGTGATAACAAGGACCATTTAAGTCATGATGTGATTGAGTATGAGTGGAAAATCATTTTGTAAAGCTCATTGAGAAGACTAATGAGCTATGAACAGTTTAAAGACTGAGTAGTGACCCATTAGTAGTGGGTAGGAGATTTTTCTATTTATAGGTGACCTTGTGTGAAGGTTGTATATCAGAAGTAGTCTTAAACACTCATTTGAATTATTCTTAATGTGAAATCGATGAAAGAAACTGACATGTGGCTAAGCAGGATGAGTGATGTTGAACTGAGAGACATTGATGGGGCCCCTTAAACTTGTTCACTATGAGCAACTTTTATCATTTCAAAGCAGTCATTAAATATCCATTCCTATACATAGAGGATAGATTGTGCATGTTAGTTTAGGATCTTTCACTTGTCTGTTTTGCTACAAACTTGGGTGAACCTTTATTATTCGAAAAATAGATAAAAGGGGGATTTGCTCTGTGTACATACATTGACCAGATGTATTAGTAACAAGTCAATAAATAGCTGATCAAGACAATGTGGGCAATCCTTCTTCTGTCCTGACCTCTAAGCAAAATGGCAATACTCCATGTCGCAGAACACAGTAGTGTTTACCATAGAGGCAGCGACCATTGTGCAGCCTCTACCGCCATCAAGATGGGATACACAATATTAAGAGTAGAATTGGCTTTCAGTGCCCCAGCAACAGGAAGGGGTAACACCATGGATCTTATGATCATTACGGAGAAGGTAGTTGAGCTGCAGCAATGTGGAACCTGGGTGAGCTTTCTCTAGAGTTTCATCACACTAAGGCATCAAACAAAATGGTCATATGGATGTCTTTGCAAAGGTCACAACACACAATGGGTACTTACTTATCTATAATTTCTATATGTTCCAATACATTACAATATTTGAACTCCGAGGACAAGAACCCACAGGAATTTATTATTTTTCTATTGTAAAAATGAAAATAACATTCAGTAGAACAGTCTTAGACTTTACATAAATGAAATAATTTTATGGCTGGTGCGTAAGATTAATTTTTTCCAGAACAATTTATCAGTGAGTTTTAAATAAGAATATTTATGACACCAGTGTTGTTATGGATAGAGGTTGTGGTGTGATATATTAATTATTTGCTGCATACATTTTAATCTCAAATAAAGAACTATTGAAACTCATTATAGTTGGGATCAGCAGCACATAAATAAGAATAGTGAGAGATTATTTATTTCTTGCTGCTACATTTTTATACATTTTACAATAACATGTACACACCACTACAACATTAAATAGAACCCAATTACCCATTACAAACTGTATTTAAAAGATCATGCAGACTAATTTCCTACTAATATCATCAGCATCCTTGTATCAGGAAAAGCAGTAGCTTACAAAATAATTGTAAACTTTTAAAAGGGTGTACCTTCCTATATAATTGTTAGTTACAGTGTGCTAACGTAGATTTGTTGTAAACATCAGATGTTCTAGTAAAGTAATGTGGTTCTGCTGCAAGACTTGTACAGAAAATGACAAAAATTAAGTAGTGAGTGAATAAAACTGCTTGACAGTGCAGGATGAATTAAAGTTGACACTTGTGCCAGATATAGCCTGGAGGGGGAAAATATTTTGATGTAATGCACGTGCACTTGAAAACCATGCACATTAGCAGTGTGTGTCACTGCTAGCAGTGTGTTAGTAGTGTGCCATGAAAGATCAATACTGTGAACTTTTGACAGAACCTGCCATGGGCGAAGGCCTATTTAAGCCCTGCCGTGCTATCCGTGCACTTGTGTATCATGTTATTACTGCTTACATACATTGCCTTATCTTACTGTGTTCAGTGTATGTTATGCTGATTGGTGTACATACCACAGTCTAATAAAGTTGTACTAACATTCTCGGTTGTGTTTTGTGTCCAAGTACAACACAAGTGACAATAAGTGAGAGATTGTCCTCCACGCAGTTTTCAGTCTTTGGTTGGTCCCCCATTGAGTTATGATGTCTGATGGTGACACTGATGAGTTTTTACACCATCTGGTTGATCAGCAAGGGATTCTTATTGCAGCATCTCAGTCAACAGCAGGGGGTGTTCGCCACAGCACAACACAACCAAATCCAGGTAACTGCAAATGCTTGCCTCTGTTTTGGCTTTTCCCGGTCCATTTCAATCTACATCACCTGCCGCACATCCTGTTTTGCCTGTTGCTACACTGCTATTTCCAGCTTACATTGAGTCCGTCAAAGAATGGAAAGCCTATGAAAAACATTTGTACCAGCATTGTCATG
The DNA here is from genome assembly GCF_021461385.2 of Schistocerca piceifrons. Taxonomy (NCBI): domain Eukaryota; kingdom Metazoa; phylum Arthropoda; class Insecta; order Orthoptera; family Acrididae; genus Schistocerca; species Schistocerca piceifrons. Next base: position 853,115,380 of record NC_060140.1, on the reverse strand, counting down.
TGTTTGGATTGACTGAAGTTAGTTTATGCCATGCTTTCTTTTTTCCTTGGTTATCACCTCCCATGTATCAACTCCATTGCCAACTGCCCCCCCCCTCCCTCCCCACAGGATCCATCTTCACTCTTTTTTGATAACATGTGTGACCTTCTTTTCAAATATTACTGTAAACGGACACACATCATTGCCCCTCGAGTTGAGTTCTGTGTGTTACAAGAAACCAGAACATTCCTATAAGACTTGGGTAGCTGGGCTTCATGTTTTAGGTCATTGTTGTTAGTTTGCCACTGACATACATAAGGAGTCATATTCCAACCAAGTTCATGTTGCAATCATTCGGTTGGCCCCCGACCATGAGGTTCGTGAGTAGGCCCTTCAGTGTGAAAACCCCTCCCTCTATGATGTTCTGACTATTACACAATCGTTTGAGGTTTTGAGGGCTGCAGGTACTAAAATTGAATCATCGTGTGAGGTTGCAGAAGTTCAACTCCATCCACCTCCCCATTTGTGGGATGATTCACAGGGGGACAATATGGTGGCAGTGGTTCACATGCAAGCAAAATGTCATGGTGGCTGGCCCACCTCATTATGGCAGCCATGGCCACAGTGGCAGCACAGCAAGCCTGGTAATGAACAACACCACAAGCACTCCTCACTTCTCTCTTGCCCGTCATGTTTTGCCACTCATGATAGGCCGGATTGTCTCCAGCGGTGGGCCATTTGCTGCAAGTACAACAAAATGGGTCAAATTGCTCCTGTTTGTAATGCAAAATTCCAACAGCTTCTTGCAGATGCTGACCATGGATGTCAGTTGCGTATCAGCAGTCAGTCTCCATTGCACTGAATAAGCTTTTTATTGATGTGAAGGTTTATCACAAGGTTTTGCACATACAATTCATCACTGGTGCTGCTGTGTCATTACTCAACTTGCTAATGTACGTGGACTTGGGTTCTCCCCCTTTAGTGCCAGTGTCATGTACATTAGTCACTTAAAATAAACAAAATATTCTGATATTAGGTAGTTTCTTGGCCCCAGTCACAAACAAATCTGTGGTTCATCTGCTGCATGCACTTAAAATTTGTATGCTGTGGACACCTTTAGCCTTTTCGGGTTTACTATTTCTGATGAAGTTAATCTCATCTCTAATCAAGTGCCTTATACACAGCTCGATTCTTTATGCCCTGAATTTTCCATGGGTTTGGGTTGTGCTAATAATTTCAAAGGCCACATCACCATGAAGCCTTTGGCCAGACCCCATTTCTTTTGGACTCGCCCAGTGCCGTTGGCGCTCCATGACCAAGTCAACGCAGAGCTCAACTGCCTCATGGCCTCCAGGGTTGTCCAACCAATGGGCTACCCCTCCCCCCCCGCCCCTCCCCACCTGGTCATTGTCAAGAAGCTGGCAGGATGGTTATGCCTTTGCGGCAATTTCAAAGTTTCTGTCAATGCTCAGTCTATTATTGACACATATCCCTTGCTGTGCCCTTATGAACTTTTGCTAAGCTCACTAGTGGTCAGTATTGTTCCAAGATCGATCTCTCCAATGCATATTTTCAGTTTACCATTGATACTGACTCTCAACGGCTGTTGGTCGTTAATACACCTTTTGGCTTGTATCAGTACTTGTGGTTATCATTTGGCATGACCAGCCCCCACGGACTTTTCAACGATATCTTGAACAGCTCAAGAAGTCTGTACCTGGATGTGCCAACTATCTTGATGGTATTGTGGTCTTTGGCTCCTCCACTGCTGAACATCTCTACAGCGTATGTATGCTCTTTCGGTGTTACAGGCCACTGGGTTAAGATGCAATTTGGAGAAGAGCTGCCGGCCGCGGTGGTCTCGCGGTTCTAGGCCCACAGTCCGGAACCGTGCGACTGCTACGGTCGCAGGTTCGAATCCTGCCTCGGGCATGGATGTGTGTGATGTTCTTAGGTTAGTTAGGTTTAAGCAGTTCTAAGTTCTAGGGGACTGATGACCACAGCAGTTGAGTCCCATAGTGCTCAGAGCCATTTGAACCATTTTTTTGGAGAAGTGCTGCTTCTTGCAGCCTTCTTTGGTTCATCTTGGATTTGATGTCTGTAGCGCCAGTATCAAACCCCTTCATCAGAATGTCTCCGACATTGTCTCTCTTCTGCATCCTACGTCGGTCAAGGAACTCCAGGTTTTTTTTTTTAGGTAAGATTGCATATCATCAATTTTTGCCAGGGGCAGTGTAAGTTGCACAACTGTTACATGCCTTGCTGCCTAAGGGCAAATTTTTCCACTGGTTGCAGGAATGTGAAATTGCGTTTTCCAAACTGAAGTATATGTTACAACCTGCACCTTGCCTCATAACCTACCAGCTGGGTCTACATTTCTAGTGTTAGCAACAAATGAATTCCAGCACAGGCTGGGGGCAGTGTTGGCTCATAAATACTCTGATGGTTCTGTGCAGCCTATTGTGTACTCATAAAAGACGCTTAATTTGGTTCAGATTAGATATTCACAAATAGAGAAGGAAGCCCTCACCATTGCTTATGCATTAAAGAAGTTTCATGTTTTCCTGCATAGTCTAAAATTCCATCTCATTATGGATCACAAGCCTTTAGTTTTGCTGCTTAACTCCTCAGCATCGTTGCCAGACAAAGCAGTGCATTGCCTTCAGCATTGGGTGCTCTATCTCTCTCGGTACAACTACGAGATTCACTTACATCCCAAGGGTAAACAGGTGGATGCTGACATGCTCTCCCATCTTCTGACCAGTCTGGACATAGTTTTTGAACAGGGGGAGTTACTCTGTGTCCACATCAATGGGTGCGTTCAACAAACAGTCGATGGTTTTCCAATCACTAGCACTCCGGTCACACAAGTTAGTGCTATCAACTCAATTTCAAAGAAAGTTATGTATAGCGTACAACATGGCTTGCCTGAGGCATGTCCATGTGGACTTCTGACCCCCTCTGTAACTGCTATGAGTTTTGGCATCATTTCTCTGTCATTGATGATGTTCTGGATACGACCTATTCAGCTCCTTGAATAGTGGTTCCCTCAGCTCTCCATTCAGAGATCCTGCAATTGCTGCATATTCATCACTGAGGGGGTATCATGCACCAAGGCGTTAGCCCATCGTTATGTTTTTTGGCCTGGTTTGGATGGTGACATCACTTGTTTGGTTATGGCATGTTCTAAATGCACATCGAAGCAGGCTGCCCTGCAGGCAACATTGTGTCCGTGGCTACAACCTTCGCAGGGCTGGGACCATCTCCACATCGATTTCACTGACGATTTCCGTAATGCATACTGGCTAATAGTAATTGATGCGTTCTTTCTGTTCCCATATGTTTTTCATTGTCCATCAACTTTGGCCTCTGCCGCTGTGGCAGCCCTGTCAAAAATCTTTTTCATCAAAGGACTTCTGGCAACGTTGGTCTCCAATAACGGCTCTCAGTTTGTTTTGCAGGAGTTTGCCTCCTTTTGTAACGTCCATTGAATGCGCCACATTTTGCCCTGCCCTTCCACCTGGAGTCCAACAATGGGGCCGAAAGATTAGTTTCAACATTCAAAACACAAATGAAAAATTATGTGACTTGGTTCCCATCTGACATTGCCTTCAACCAATTTCTGTCTTCCTATTGGTTCACACCATTCGGTGACAACAGCCCTGCTGAACTGCTCAAGAGGCACCAACACCGGATGCTCCTGCATCTCCTGTGGCCTGGTCAGGGATGCCAACCTGTGCAGGCGTCGTCCCATTTCTGGCATGGGGTGGCTGTCTGAGCACCTGGGTTTGACCGTCATCCAAAATGGATTGCCGCTATCATCTCCTGATGCTGCAGCCACCATCTCTGTGACATCTGTATGGAGGGCCTCTGTGCATGTCATCATGACCAACTGCGCCTGTGTGTGGATGACCGGATAAACCTGTCTGGGACACTGATGTCACCACACCAGAGTGCATCGCTCGATGGATCACCTGATGCAGCTGGGTCTCTGCCATGACATACGAGGGTCCCCCGTCACTGGTGGGCAAACCTCGCATAGCTTATCCAGTACTACTTCCACTAGCAACGCGACCATCATTCATACTGGAGCCATCTCCTCTGCCTCAGCCACCAAATGTGAGGGCACCACCACCAGGTCCTGGATCTGATATGGACATAGACCTTGTGCAGGCACTATCCACCCTACTGTTGGGGTTGACACTATAAGGTGGACTGTGACACTGCCCGCACCCCAAGTACTTTGACCATATGCCCCAGTATCAGCATGTCATCTCAGTCAGAGCCTCACAGAGGAAGACACCATGGACATCTTGTGAATTGGAACGGTTCCGCAAGGGAAGAGGAATGAAGTAATGTGTGCATACTTGAAAGCCGTGTGCATAAGAAGTGTGTTGTCATATGCGAGAGTGCGCTGTGAAAGAGCAATACTGTGAAATTCTGATAGAGCCCACCACAGTCAAGTCCCCATTTCTACATCTACATCTACGTGATTACTCTGCTATTCACAATAAAGTGCCTGGCAGAGGGTTCAATGAACCACCTTCAAGCTGTCTCTCTACTGTTCCACTCTCAAACGGCACATGGGAAAGCACTTAAATTTTTCTGAGCGAGCCCTGATTTCTCTTATTTTATCTTGATGATCATTTCTCCCTATGTAGGTGGGTGCCAACAGAATGTTTTCACAATCAGAGGAGAAAACTGGTGATTGAAATTTCATGAGAAGATCCCGTCACAATGAAAAATGCCTTTGTTTTAATGATTGCCACTCCAATTCACGCATCATGTCTGTGACATTATCTCCCCTATTTCACAATAATACAAAATGAGCTGCCCTTCTCTGTACTTTTTCGATGTCATCCGTCAGTCCCACCTGATGCGGATCCCACACCGCACAGCAGTACTCCAGAATAGGGTGGACAAGTGTGGTGTAAGCAGTCTCTGTGGTAGAGCTGTTGCATCTTCTAAGTGTTCTGCCAATGAATCACAGTCTTTGGTTTGCTCTACCCACAATATTATCTATGTGAGCATTGCAATTTAGGTTATTTGTAATTGTAATCCCTAAGTATGTGGTTGAATTTACAGCCATCAGATTTGTGTGACTTATCACGTAATCAAAATTTACCTGATTTCTTTTAGTACTGATGTGAATAACTCCATCCTTTTCCTTATTCAGGGTCAATTGCCACTTTTCGCACCATACAGATATCTTATCTAAATCATTTTGCAAACCCTGCTGCGCTATGCTCATGCCCAGTTATTATGCTATTACTGGTTACATACATTTGCCTTATCTCATTGTGTTCAGTGTATGTTCTGGTGATTGACATGCATGTCACAGTCTAATAAAGTTGTACTAACATTCTTGTTTGTGTTGTGTGTCCAAGTACAACATCTTCTTCTATACCCTCATGCCTCATCGAAGGGACTCTACTCCCATACCGCTCGATCACTGCCATTGTACCCACAGCATATGACACTTGAGGATCTGTCTTTTCTGGTAACATAAGAGAAATCATTTCCTATGAAAATATGGGCACCAAATCTACACCTACATCTATACTCCATAGGCTAACATAAGGTGTGTGGCAGACAGTACGTAGTGTACCAGTACCATTTCATTTCTAATACTCCCTATTCAATTCGTAGATGATATGCAGGAAGGAAGACAGATGATAATGTTCTGTCTAACCTCCAAATTTATTTAATTTTTTGCGTTTTGCTCATTATGCAAGATTTATGTTGGAGAAAATGTCTGGTTCTTGACTTGTTTTGCAGCATCGGATCTTAAAATTTTTTGAGTGAAGCTTTTCATGATGCAAGAGGTTTATCTTGTAACTTTTTCCACTGCAGTTTGTTGAGCATTTCTTTGTCACTTTCACTGTGACCTTACAAACACATTATGAATGTTGTGGCTGTTCTTTCCTGAAAGATAAAGAAAGACATACACCGTGAAACACTAATCCAATATTTATCAATCTTTGTGAAGAGGCGCCGCACACAATTGGTATTAGATTATTGAACTTCCATATAGTACTGGTGACCATCACCAACATCAGTATGAGGTGTAACGCTCTTGAGAACAATTGCACTCTTGTATTTGTTGTGGTATAGGGGCAAATAGCATCCAAATGTCAGTGTGAGGTATCTCTTGCCATGCCTGAAACACGTGCTGTGTTGTTAAATGAAGACTGCTTATAGAAGGCTTGCATTATACTGCAGGAATATGCCATTTGGCATCCTGGTCATTAAAGGTGTGACAACACGGTTTACCATTCATGTTACAGACTTGCAGGCATTGTCTCTCCCTAAAACAATTACCAGATCAGTTCTTTTGTCATATCCAGTAGCTCCCCATGCTGTGATTCCAATAATTGGAGAGGTATGGGTCTCGAGAATTGTTATTTCTTTTGAGGTTGAACCTGGTCATCTAAGGACACATTGATATCTATCTGATGGCCACAAACAGAAGTGAGACTCATCGCTGAATACCACAGAACATCACTCAATGTCCCAGCTGCCTCTGGCTCTACAGCATGAAAATCTCTATTGTCTGTGGTACAGTGTTCACAGTAAATAATGCATGGCAGCCTGATATCTCATCACAGCTTTTAGTACTTTCTAACAGATTGTGACATTCTGATCTCAACTATTATCATCCCTCTATTCATCAAAGCCAGTCAATTAAGTGTACAGTCCTGTCATGGTGTAGTCCTTCTGGAAGGACATGTGCCCACTCTTCTTGTCCTGAGCTCATCACTGAGCGGGATGGCACAGTGGTTAGCACACTGGACTCGCATTTGGGAGGATGACGGGTCAAACCAACTTCCAGCCATTCTGATTTAGGTTTTCTGTGATTTCTCTAAATCACTTCAGGCAAATGCTGGGATGGTTTCTTTGAAAGGCCATGGCCAACTTCCTTCCCTAATTTGATGGGACTGATGCCCTTGCTGTTTGGCCCCCTCCCCCATTGGGGGAGCCAACCTGAGCTCAACTCCCCATCACTCTTCACTAGTACAGACATTGTGCTAGAGTCTACTGACTATGCAGGGTGTTGGTATGATGCTCCCATGTCCATCATGTCATTGATTCAGATTTTCTCAAACTTTGAAAGATGCTAATAAGCTGCATGTTAACACTCTCTTGGCATGCTCTTTTGTTATCTCCATCTGAAAAGTTCCAATGATGTTACACACGCCTAAGAGTCATCATGTAGTCCCAAATTTCTTTATTTAGAGGAAATGATTTCCCTGTAGAGAAAATAAGTTCACCAAAGTATGAAATTGGAATCAACATACCACACAAGCATGTAAATACTGCAGTACCAGTTTGGCAGCACTAGGTCAAGGGCTCATAGTGTAACACCTTCCATTTCCACCTGTGTATGTTATATGTAAATTCAACCTAGGAACAGTCATAATTAAAAGCGGAAGCATTGGGTCTCTTTACAAGTTGCATACTCCTGTTTTGTAACCATTGGTGGATAGGAACATCGTCTCATAGCGACCGGTCGGGCCTACACCAGGTTGCTGTTAACATTTGGGTAACTGCAAGGGGATGTGTAGTTTCTTGCCTGTTCAAAACGTAAACAATACCAACATCATGTCAGAGACTGCTTATTGACCTTGCCATGCGCATCACATTGGCCAATGGTCTGCCATCTGTCGTGAGCCTCTGCTGCTGCCCGAATTTCCTCGATTTGCTGCCGGAGAGTGTCAAGTCTTGCTGGATCGTGTCAATCAGTACAATTTACACGTGCCCATTGAGTTATTTGTACTGAAAGACAAATAATAGAAAACATTCCCCTCTCATGTCCTATATCCCTGGAGTGGCCTTGCTACATACTCATCTGTCCCTGGGGTAGGCAGCCAACTTTTCTTAGCTCATGGCTAAATTCACCATCATCAAGTAAGATTAATCACATCTTAAAATGTTACATTGTGTCTTTGTAGTTATTTTTGTTTGTTGCTCAGCAGAAAAACTACACTCTTAGAAAGCTCTTATCATTAGTTGATTTTTTGGATTCTTATGTTAGTGCCGAATGGCTAATATCGTAAATTTTGTTCGAGAATTATGGGCCACATGACTACTTGATTTGTGCCACGTGCCGCAGTCTGACGATTACAGGTGAAGTCTAACGTTATCAGATGTTTTCATCTATTCATTTAAATTTATTTGTGTTTAACATCCGCTATCAACGTTTACATCAGGCACTGATCATCAGAAAATATCTCTGCATTTATAGTCCAATTAAAATTACTTTGTGAGTGATGTTTCACTGAGTTTAGTGGCAGGGGCCAGCCACCATCAATCGTAGTTCTCTGTAAAATGTCCATATCTACACAGGATGGCTGCAGGACTTCTGCTGTTCACTATAAATGTCAAATCAAAAACACCTTCAGCCGTTTATATTTTCAATTTTATTTTAGCGACTGGTTTTGGCGTTTCACTACGCCATCTTCAGGCCGCCTTACCGATGGGTAGGAAGAAGCCAACCTCATGTACAATCAAAATAGGGCCCAGCATACAGTCACTGGTATACATTAGTCTTCTTTTTTAGCAACGCAAGCCCTTCGTGCGTCAGTTGCGGAGTCTGCACTTAAACACTTATGCATTCGCCAATGTCAGCTGTCAGTCTCAGAACACCTGAATGCAAATATGATAAACAGGCTGCAATGCATTCATTTTGCTCCAGTAGGCGTTGTACCGTATTAAACATACCGTACAATCGAACTTACGATTCCTGAATTAATTTACCTACGGGTTTTTTCATTAGATACTGGAACTCATGAAGTTTTTCACTAGCATTGTAGCTTGTTTTGAAATAACTGACCATTTTTCTGGATTTTTACCGTATATTAGAGAGTTCACCGTAGTTGTACAAAGAACTTTTCACAACTAAATAACACTGCGTGTGCAAAACAAACAACCTGTTTTATGTTTATGTTGCCACAGTTCAGCGAGGTCCAAATATCAGCTGTTGAAGAAACACAGGTGGAATCTTTCACTTCCTAGGTTGCAGTCTCTTTCACTTTCTGGTAATTCTCTTAAGTTATGTGGCGCAATTTTTTTCGATTTGGTATCGAATATTTGGGTGTACCGGTAACAGTGCAACAATACGTCGAAAACGAGTGTCCTCAACGACTGACAGTGTTTGAAAATCGTCTGTTATAATGGCCACTAGTTCTTGTTGGCGTTTACTTCCCTCTATGGAGCGAGACGTTAGATTTAGATCAGTGTTCCTGCAGGAACATCTATTTTGCTCGAATATTAGTCCAGGAAAATTATATATCGTACTGTGCAAAAGCTTGGATCATTTTGATTTTGAGATGGGTTTAGTGATATCGGAGTCCGATTTAAAAATCCGACTTTAGAGGACTGCCTCTGGCACTATCCGACCTGTTGCGCGGAATTCCCTTTTTGTGCGATTTGAACGGATAACATACTCGCAACACTCCGCCTCGTTTTCGTTATCCCCAGTGATAACAGCGCCCCAAGCGGTCTGCAACCGACACTTCTGAATACGATGTAAGATGAGTGTGAATATTTACGTTTATATTGACATGTAACATAACTCTTACAACAGGAAGTACCGTATATGCGGTGCCATATAAATCGACAATAAGTAAAAAATTACACCACTTTCGTGATTCTTTAGTGTCCAGAGGGTTCTGGGAGATACGAAACCGCGCATTACCGGACAGTTTTTTATAGTTATCTTGTAACATACAAACATTTACTGAATAACAACGTTTTCCTTTAATAACAAAACACTATTAGCGAACTCCAGAAGACCCGACATTTGACAGAAAGACGTCTTATTTCTACCCGACAAAGCAGAGTTTTGTTCACTACTCTTTCAGCCATATCAGCGAACGTGGAACGTAGGAAACCTATGTGCAATGTAATACCTACATTATTTAACGTATCAAATAAGCCATTACAACTGTAGCTTAAGGCAAAACCACACAAACGTGATAGTAAATCGTCAAAAGCAATAAAACTGTTTCCCAACACAGGAGAAACCATTTCCACAATTGCTGCTAAATCTGAGCCACAAACGGCAAGAATCTTCAACAAATTCGGTTTTGAAGCACAAGTAATTACATTTACAAAAATGTGTACTAGAAAGTAGAATGAAGTGTAAGAAATGGTGAATCATTGGACTCCATTAAAATTTTTAAAGCGCCTATGATAACAACAGACAACAACAGAAATATATGCTTCTATTGTGTTATTAAAGTCGAAGACCCACCAATCATCAGCCAAGGCGATGCTGTGTGTTTTTGGGGCTATGGTGTGATGCTACGTCACTCAAGTAAACTACTGAAACGCCCTGGCGCTGTTTCAATAGCCTGTGTAAGCTGGAAATTGTTGAACGAGGTTCTTTTCGCTACAAGCTCGTTCTTCACAACATATATATTGTGCTTCTTTGGGTTATCAAATATTGCCTCACCTCATATTCTCCTGACACGGCATCCAGCAAATTCTTACTTTTCCCTTTGATGAAGAAACCATTGCGTGGCAGGCATTTCTCGAATGACTACGTGGTAATTTTCGACGTGAAACATTTCCTGGACAACCAAAATGTAGACTTCTAAAGGGTGAGTCAGCACTACCCAATACCTTTGACTTGAGCAGTAGCGCTCGAGTCAGAGAAGTGGAAGAGCTTGCTTGGACTCATTGTCTTCCCGACAGCAGCAGTTTAGTGACAATGGAGAGGTGGACCGCACGACACCATACGTGCGTCGTAGAGACATTCTTTAAACATGTAGAATGTATGGCCACCACTCAGAGGAAGTTCTATCTCCAATTAGACGTTCTACATAATCATGCAATTCCACCCTGCAATCGCACTCTGCTATAGGTTAAGAACTTTCATGAAACAGTTTCTGCAGTGCAAAAACAGCCACGTCAGCCTGAAAACATTGAAGTTGTGCATCGTGCAATTTGGCAGAGCACTGGCGGATCTGCGAAACGACATGCACAGTCTCCTGGGTTATCAAACTCGTCCGTTTGACGCATTTTACACCGTCTAAATTTTCATCCCTACAAAACTGCGATTGTTTAGGAGTTGAAGCCTCAAGATTTTGTGAGAATGAGAAGTTTTGCTGAAGTAATGAGAAAGATGTTGGTAGAAGAACCTAGAATTGTAATTTTAATATCAGATAAGGCTTAATTTTTACCTAAACAGCATTACTAATAAACAAAACTGCCGTTACTGGTCTCCAAACAACCCTCCGCAGCTGCACCAGCCCCCATCATATTGTGACAGGGCAACATTGCGGGCAGGATTATGGAAATTTGGTTTCTTAGGGCCTCATTTCTTCAAAGAAAATGGGAGAGCCGTCCCTGTGAACTCAGAACGTTATTTCTCGTCCTGGAACTTCATCGCCGTGGCATAAGTCGTCGAAGTGCTTGGTTTCAGCAAGACAGTACGATAGCTCACACTTCCCGTGTGTGTATGTCTCAAATAAAGAAGCTGTTTCTGGGGAAGGTGACATCTAACAGGTGAGATGTTGACTGGCCATCTCGTTCTCCAGACCTTACTCTGTGTGACTTCTTCTTGTGGAGCTTCCTCAAGAAAATTGTACACCAGTATGCCATGTACTGTGCTTCAGTTAAAGCATACCACTGAGTGAGAGATTCATCATACACCCCAAACATGTTGGAGACTGTGATGACAAGCTTCACACAAACAGTTGACAAGTGTGGCAAAAACAGGGACAGTACTTAAAGGACATTATCTTACACAAGTAATTAATTTCTTTCAAAATTAACACACACTGAAGAGGCAAAGAAACTGGTACACCTGCCTAATATTGTGTATGAGCATGCAGAAGTGACACAATATGATGCGGCATGTACACAACTAATGTCTGAAGTGCTGGAGGGAACTGACACCATGAATCCTGAAGAGTAGGAGGAGGTGGAGATCTCTTCTGAACAGCACGTTGCAAGGCATCCCAGATATAATCAATAATGTTCATGTCTGAGGAGTTTGGTGCCCAACACAAGTGTTTAAACACAGAAGAGTGTTCCTGGAGCCACTCTGTAGCAATTGTCCTGCTGGAATTAGCCAAGTCTGTTAGAATGCACAATGGACATGAATGGATGCAGGTGATCAGACAGGGTGCTTAAGTACATGTCACCTGGTAGAGTCGTATCTCGACGTATCAGGGGTTCCATATCGCTCCAACTGCACACGCCCCACACCATTACAGAGCATCCACCAGCTTGAACAGTCTCCTGCTGACATGCATAGTCCATGGATTCCTGAGGTTGTCTCCATACCCGTACACGTCCATCTGCTCGATACAATCTGAAACAAGACTCGTCCGACCACGCAACATGTTTCCAGTCATCAACAGTCAGTGTTGGTGTTGATGGGCCCAGGCAAGGCGTAAAGCTTTGTGTCATGCAGTCAACAAAAGTACACGAGTGGGTCTTCAGCTCTGAGAGCCCATATTGATGATGTTTCGTTGAATGGTTCACATGCTGACACTTGTTGATGAGCTAGCATTGAAATCTGTAGCAATTTGTGAAAGGATTGCACTTCTGTCACGGTGAACGATTCTCTTCAGTTGTCGTTGGACCCATTCTTGCAGAATCTTTTTCCAGCTGCAGCGATGTCGGAGATTTGATGTTTTGTTGGATTCCTGATGTTCATAATACACTCGTGAAATGGCTGTATGGGAAAAATCCCCACTTCATCACTACCTCGGAGATGCTGTGTCCCATCGCTCATACGCCGACTATAAGACCTAGTTCAAACTCTCTTAAATCTTGATAACGTGCCATTGTAGCAGCAGTAACCGGTTTAACAACTGCGCTTGACACTAAAGTGCGCGTCATTTACGACGGCGGCCGAGTTTAGGTTCATTCTGCGCATCTGACGTCACAAAATACAGTCAGCCAATGAACAGAGAACGACGTTGCCAGAGTTCGACTGCAGTGCAGAGCACGGACAAGAGTCTTCAGTTTTAGAAACGTTCAGTCATAAATAAAGTAACTGAACAAAAGCAATGTCTTGATAGCAGACTTTCTTTTATAGAAAGTTTGGAAAAAGCATTCTTTATACCAGTTGCTTCATATTCTATTAATTAATTAAACCAAACAAGCAATAAGCCTCCTAATTCAGGCGATAGCAAGGAAAGGTGTTTGTATCATTCTTACTAACCTCTTTTTCGCAATAAAGAACAGCGGTAATTGTTTCTTTCCTATTGTACTTCGACGAAACGTGAGTAATTTATAGTCACACCAACAGTGTTTGTCGGTATTTTGCGTGCTATTTTAAAGTCCTTTGGAAGGTCTATTGAATGACGAGTTGCGTAAGGGTAATGGTTAAAGTGTTTGGCTGCTACGCGAAAGGTTCTGAGTACAAACCTTGTTCGGTGCTTAGTATTTTCTTTATTTAAAAACAACATCGAAGTGTCTTAGTTCATGAATTTTATTTGTTTGAATGTAATTTTTTGAAATTTGTAGTGGCAACTAAAATCGACCATACGGAAAGTTTACCTCTGCAAACTCTTCAAAATTTCGTGCAATGGTTTACTACATCTTATGCTGCACAGTAACTGCGTTGAACATCGAAACAAAATTAAGTCATTTATGGGTGGAAGGTATCAGTCAAGAAGATGTGTAAAAATCAAATTATTGGGCCAAATAGTTTTTGTGAAATCGAATGATAAAGTGTGTCAAAGCAGTCGAAACACCATGTGTCTGCACAGGCGAGCAGTGCAGTGATGACAAAATCGCGCACAGCACGGAATGCGGGGAGCACGTCTCTATAGCAGCGAAAGGGTTAATACGGCCGTGGTGGCTTTACGTCATAAACTGCGCGCTCCCCCCTAAACGTAAGTTTGCGAACTATACTATGGCGCTGCTTCTCTTGGCGCGTGCAACTGGCAACGCAGCGATCTCCCGCGTCTGGACGGTCATGCGCGAACCGCCAAGATAAAATAATTGAACTATAATTGTCTTATGTATACCGCATCGGCGTATTCTGCCTGTTTACATATGTCTGTATACCAAATGTTCAAATGTGTGTGAAATCTTATGGGACTTAACTGCTAAGGTCGTCAGTCCCTAAGCTTAACACTACTTAACCTAAATTATCCCAAGGACAAACACACACACACCCATGCCCGAGGGAGGACTTGAACCTCCGCTGGGACCAGCCGCACAGTCCATGACTGCAGCGCCTGAGACCGCTCGGCTAATCCCGTGCGGCTTTCTGTATTTGAATAGTGTGCCTATACCTGTTTCTTTGGTGCTCAGTGTATAAGATGTAATCTGTCATTTATTGTATATCTTAAAATGTGACAGTGTGCTATAGATTCAAAACCATCAGACAACGCTGACCCACCCTGCACAACTAAGGTCTCCAACACACCATCCACCTTTGGTGAGGTGGCTGTGTGATCGCTATCTACCTCCATCATCTTACCGGAACTTGCCACTATTTTGCTGGAAGAATGTTATGAGATTTCCTTGAAAACCATAATTACATGGCCTGTGTTTTTTATCCATTCCTATAGGACTGGAAGCTGTTTTGAATGCCAGCTGTTTTCCTACACCGTCTGTGGCATGGTAACGTGTCGTGCTTTTGGTTTTTTCATATTTTTGTCCACCCCCGTGTAAGGATGGAAGATGCAGGAACTATAGAGTAAGGATGGAAAGTGGAGGATCTATAGTGTTAGGAAAAGAAGATGACATGAATTTTGTCTCTTCCTGTAGCATGACTGGTATCTCGTTTTTTTTTTTATTTTTGTTTACAGTACCGAGTTCTTTTCCCCAGTATATTATTCCACACTTGACTGTAAATGAGCTTTCAGTATCTGTAGCACATAACAGATTTATGATAGTTCAAAATAAATTCCCTGACTGCTAATATCTAGGCGTAACCTGTGTAAGTATAGATGTACTACCTATTAGTGACACATGAAAATTTGTCCCGGACCAATACATATATATCTAAGACAGCTGATGCCTAGATATTCGGATTCAGCGAATTCATGTCTAATTAGTTTCAGATGGCTTTTAATTGTCATTAATGTTTTCATACAGACATGCAATTAGAT
Organism: Schistocerca piceifrons; assembly: GCF_021461385.2. NCBI lineage: Eukaryota > Metazoa > Arthropoda > Insecta > Orthoptera > Acrididae > Schistocerca > Schistocerca piceifrons. The sequence continues at coordinate 853,100,318 of NC_060140.1, read as the reverse complement.
GATAGTTTAGCTGTAGGAACAAGAATATGTGTTCCATTTTAGACTACTCTGTAAATATAAACCTAAGAATTTCACATCATCAACCAGTTTTTAACTCTATCTTCGAGGAGCTGCCATTTTGTTGCTCTGGACACTTGTGGCTAAAGTATTTTCAGTGTTTATTATACGCTTATTGTAATTTTCATAGCAGTGTGCTAGCTTCATCACTGATGTGTTTGTTGATGATTGAAGGGCTTTTCTGGCTAAGGCTGTAATCAGTTTGGTAGTGCCATTTGTGAACAAATCACATGAGTACAGGCAATGAGACATTATTTCCATGTTTTTCATTGTCGAATAACCGAAATTTTGACAGGCTGTCACCGGGGGTACTGTCATGAATAGTACAGTTTTTTCTGGCTTGTTATCTGATGTCTGATGTATTATTAGTTGAGATGGGCATTGAATACCATCAACCATCTAGAAAAAAATAACACATTAATGGGCTTATTTACAATATGACGTTTAACAATTCAGATGTACGTAACTTTGTATAGATATAGGCTCTTCTGTGGTACTGCGTTATAAATTTAGAAGTGCTGTCTCTCTTCCGAGTAGCTGTGAACGACGCGTGGTACGGCACGTGCGATTGACAAAGGTGCCGTCGGTAGCGCAGTCTGATTGATGATTTGTTGCGAATAAATTGTTGAATACTTCAGAATTAACTGTTCTTCGAATGCCTCAAGTAATGGTCGCGGAATGTCCGGTGTAACTAAAGAAACAGATGAACATTATTTCGGAAGTGGTTCACGAACAAACCACTCCTGTTGGTTTTTCTTTCTTTCCAGACATAATTTCTGTAAAAGCTTATTGCACAAAAACTACTCGTCCAATTTCTGTGCTGCCATTATTTTAATAATAACAAATTATAAATTTTGAAACTATAGTAATGTCACATCACAACAGTGCCGTTCGGTAAAAACTCTGAAGGTGACATCTGGATAATACAGTACTGGCCATTAAAACTGCTACACTAAGAAGAAATGCAGATGATAAACAGGTATTCATTGGACAAATATTTTATATTAGAACTGATATGTGATTACATTTTCACGCAATTTGGGTGCATAAATCCTGAGAAATCAGTACCCAGAACAACCACCTCTGGCAGTAATAACGGCCTTTATACGCCTGGGCATTAAGTCAAACAGAGCTTGGATGGCGTGTACAGGAACAGCTGCCCATGCAGCTTCAACACGATACCACAGTTCATCAAGAGTACTGACAGGCGTATTGTGACGAGCCAGTTTCTCGGCCACCATTGACCAGACGTTTTCGATTGGAGAGAGATCTGGAGAATGTACTGGTCAGAGCAGCAGTCGAACATTTTCTGTATCCAGAGAGGCCCGTACAGGACCTGCAACATGCGGTCGTGGTTTATCCTGCTGAAATGTAGGGTTTCGCAGGGATCGAATGAAGGGTAGAGCCACGGATCGTAACACATCTGAAATGTAATGTCCACTGTTCAAAGTGCCGTCAATGTGAGCAAGAGGTGACCGAGACGTGAAACCAATGGCACCCCATACCAACACGCTGGGTGATTTATGAAAGGTTTGAAATTACGTTTAATATGTGTTGGAAGTCTGTTTAAGTGGTCTCAGCATGAAACACTGGATGAATATATTCTGGGTAATACGCACTCTATTTCAAGCAAAAGCTGTTTTTCATGTATCTCCTGAATTACATGTCGTACAACTACATTATTTTGCAAGGACATTCAGTGCTGTCTGCAAACATCTTGTAGAAGCCCTTCAAGGATCTTTGAATTCTTACACTCACTTCTCAGTATATTTACTCCTTACAGTTCTTTTTACTGATAACAATAATCTGTTTCCGCTCAACTTTGATTTTCGCAACTGTGATAAAAACCAGAGATATAAGTTCAGTGTACACTTCGCTATCTTTTCTTGGTATCAGAGTGCATTTAAGTACCAAAGTACACAGGTCGTCATCAAGCTCCCGTGTAATATAAAGCAATAAATTGGTAATCTCTACTACATCACTAGGTGCTCTTGCACATTAAATGACTATGTAGATACAAGGATTGAAACTCCCTGTTAGCTACATGCCAGTGGCAGTGCTCATTGTAAATGTGTTTGACAAGCAGTAGTGTATTGTAAACAGGCACGGGTAACTATTTTGTTTCAAAAGTACCAATGTAATCAAGTAAACGTTGGACTACCAGTAGGAGGCCAACAGCAGTTTTTTTTATTATTATTATTATTTTTTTTAAAGTAGCCACCTTCCTCCGAAGTTGCGAGGCTAAACTTAGCACAGATAGAGTTAATCAGTACTGTGACAGGTTATTTGTAACACAGTGTTAACATTAGGTTTATAAGAGTTGCTGCTTCTCTTTTGTTAATACATACGTTCATTTGTTCCACATACCAGGAGGATTTTGTTTCTAAAGGGCTTTAGATAACACGACGCGTGAATGAATAAATGAACTCAGTTTAGTAATGATTTCCGTAGATTTGTCATCCTTACATAACGCTGTGGCTTGGGAACATGATGTATGTGTGTGTGGGGGGGGGGGGGGGGGGGCTGTTTTTGTGTGCCTGTCTGTCTATGTGCGTGCGTGCGTGTGTGTGTGTGTGTGGGGGGGGGGGGGGGGGGCGCTCAAGCATGACCCGGGTAACAAGGCACTGCATCGTTAGTTTGGACGTCTCACTTTACTCCACTGCCTCGCCAAATTAGAAGGAATACAGCACCGCTGCGCTAGAATATGTATCGGAGCGAGGCCCTCAATACAGATCTGTTTTGCTCTTGAAAGCAGCAGAGATGCATCTTTATATTTGTCGCCAGTTGCTGGCAGAGAGATTTACGTTGCGAAAATTCTTAACTTGGGAATCCGTCAGTTGTTCAGAAATTAACTGAACCAATGGAGCTTCTCCAGGCCAATTTCCGTTTCTGAGTTGAAACAAAAAGCGCGCTGCTGAATATCAACCACTGTTGAACGGGGACATTTCGTTCCTAGCATGTTCACCAGAGTTACTAGCACTTCGAAATTCTTTTTTCTCAGATACTCGTTCCTGGATAGCAATGGCGGAAGAAGCACTTTGTAAGAAAAGAAGAATTCTCTGTAGCAATATGGACAAAGATTTAAGGAAAACACTAATGTAATGTTACGTTTAGAATGTTCTCGTATATGGTGCTGAAACATGGGCACTGAGGAAGGAAGATACACAAAGGCTGGAGGCTTTTGAAATGTGGACTTCTTGGAGTGTGGAAAGAATAAGTTTGACGTATGGAGTGAAAAATGAAGTACTGAGCAGAGTGGATGGGTAGAGAAGGTGAAGGAAGAAGAGACTTCAGATCCGCGGCGGTGTGATGGATGGCAGCAGATGCAGCGATATTTAAGTAGGAAGCAGTGGATCGCGGGAAATAGAGACGCAAAGGACCTACTTGTAGGTATTAGAAAACTGATGATGATGTACACAAGCTTGTTACTGCGTATCATCCCACCACCCCCATTTCTTAGGTACATACACTACAGGACTGAACAAGATCTCGATCACACCTGGGCCGTTAAGTGGGGTGTCGCCTGTCTACATTCCAGCAATACGGAGGGACTGAACTGATGTACTATGGAAAGTTGGTGGAGTTTCTCTGGAATCCATCGCAGTAAGGTATCCAACGAAAATACAGCGTGGATTCCCTCACAAAGGAAAGGGGGGACTCGCTTATCCCCGACTTGAAAGTTTCCAACAACGTCAGTGAACTCAAAGCGAAGACCCAAGAACGCCTGGAAATAAAGTCTGGGAACAAACACACAGCACCAGAGAGGCGGCTAGTGGATCCTACTCCCTCAACCCCCGTTCCACCACTCTCCCCTCTCCAACTCCCAGCCCAGAAGACCATGATTTACTCCTTGTACCTGCGACAGGGTGTATGTAACGACAACGATACAAGTTAGCTTTCAATGTGGATGTATCCCCAATCACCACCTATATTATTCGTGACACTCAACATCAGAAGATGATTTAAATCACCTATTCTTCTCATGTGAGTGGTACAAGACTACTTCAAATAGTAAGTTGCACATTATTATGGCAGACCAAGCAAGTTTTATTGATTGCTGCACTGTACATCAAAGTTGCACAGATACATGGCACTATTTTTCAACATAGCCATCGAGTCTCAGTAAACAACAGCCGAGAAGTTCAACCAATCGTTCAACTCCTAGACGATACAAATACGCTCCTCGGTCACAAGGCCGTTCGAGAACAGCTGTGTGAACGTCCTCATCGTTCGGATTGCTGCGAATCAGTTCCCCAACTGCCTGGAGATTGTCTTCTGTGGCCTTTATCGACGGCCTTCCTTCCCGATCAGTCTGACACACGTTTCTGCGGCCTTTGGCAGAATTGAAGACATGCGCGGAAAAACGGGTTAACTCTCAAATGTAAAATCTTACAGATAAGTGTTGCAGTCTGTTTCTGGCTACGGGAACTATCAAAATTGACATTGGTCGTACCCCTAAGTGATATTTAAGGGCGAGACCAATGTCAGTTTTGATACTTCCCGTACCCAGAAACAGATGGCAACACTTATCTCTAAGCTTCTACATTTGATGGCTACTCTATTTTTCCGCGCTTGTCTTCAATTGTTGGCACCATTTCACTACGGCTGCACGCGACACTGCATGCAGCCCATATACTGCCTAAATTTCACGGTGAATCTGTGTGCAATTTAGCGTTTTGCCCACAAGTATCGTACTGTCCAACGCAGATCATATTTGGAGTATGTTTCCAGTTTTGGGGCCATTTCAGTCCTGCACTGTGATGCACCTGTTATCTGAACCTGAGCAGATTTGTCTCTACAGGAAACCGGCAACATGTACTATTTGTGACAATGCGCCTCCTTTCTTACGCAACAGACTTAGCGTGGGACAACAAGTGCAACTTGTTTTCTGCAGTTCCCTTTCATCTCAGCCAGAAAGTTACTTTTTTCACATGATTAAAAAGCTGAAACACCGATTCCTTATTACTACCACAGTTACCCTCTCGTCAGAAAATTCAAAAACTGACATCTGCAGGGTGACAATTATTGAACTATATGAAATAAAATCGTCATAACTTCTGAGGGTTTGCGTTAGGACGTTCAAACTGCAGGGTTGGCCGCGGGGGTATGATGGGAATTACTAAGCACTGTATGGTTTGGTTTAGTGACGAAGCCGACTTTCATTTCAATCGGTTCGCCAATAATCAAAGTTGGCGACATTTGGGGGACTGAGAAATCGCATTGCGCGATCGAGAAGTCTCTTCACCGTCGACGGGTGACTGTGTGGTGTGCAACGTCCATTCCCGCCATATTCTCCGGATCTGAGCACATGTGACTCCTTTTCGTGAGGCTGTATTAAAGACAAGGTGTACAGCAATAACCCCAAAACCATTGCTGAGCTGAAAACAGCTATTTAGGAGGTCATCAACAACATCGATGTTCCGACACTCCAGTGGGTGATGCAGAATTTCGCTATTCGTCTGCTCAACATCATCCCCAACGATGGCAGGCATATCGAACATGTGATAACCTAAATGCGAAAATCTGTAGTGAAGTTTACATGTTGAATAAAGTGTGTGCACGTAGTAGTTTGTAGCTAATTTACGTATTTTTCATGTAGTTCAATAATTGTCACCCTGTACATACAAACTCTGCAGGCCAGTTTCAGGCATTTTTGCTACGACTTTCATATCCTCCCTTGCCTGTTCCATTCGCAGTTGTTCTGCATAGAGAACGCTGTCCGTATGCCGCCTTATAAATTCTTACTACTCCGATTTTACCGTCACGAACGTTTCCTTAAATATGTGTAAGAGGAACTAATTATATCGTCAGGCAGATCTTGAAACTCTCGCTCTGGAAGATACTAGTGATGCTCGATCGACCTCTCACGTAGAGTCTGCCACTATAATTTGATGAACACTTCCAGAAAGCTATCTTGCGTTTACTGAACGATTCTGTAACGAAACGAGCCGCTCTCCTCTAGATCTTCTGTGCCTCTTCTACTAATCCTACCTGATAATGGTCCCAGACCGGCAAGCAACACTCAAGAATCGATCGAACGATGCATTCGTAAGCTACTTCTGTGGTGGATTAATTCCATTTCCTTAAGATTCTACCAAGAAATCTGAGCGTGGCGTCTGCTTCGTTTTAGACCGCGCCGAACGCTCACTCCCAGGTATCCTGCAATTGTTACTCTCTCCAGTTATTTATCGCCGATGGAACAGCAGTCGATCTCTTCGGCTGCTTACATGCAGTGTGAAACATTTGTTTACCTTTAGGGTCAACTAACAGTCCCTGTGCCAGACCTGTGCACGTCTTCCTGCATTTCGTCAAAGTCTTCTGGCGGTGAAACCTGGCTGTAGAAACAGCATCGTCCGCGGCCAACAGCACAGACCTACCAACCCTATCCACTATGTGAGTAGGCTATATGTAAGGGGCGATCAAAAAGTTTCCGTTCGAAGGCCCTACAGTCCAGACTCGATACGCCAATCAGGCAAAATCGCCGAGAGCATTGAGGCAATGATCTCGCCGGCGCACCAGGTTGAAGATACCGTTTGGTAAAACACCGTGTCGTGCTGCGTGAAGAAGTCCGTAATTGCCTGCTGTACATCCTCGTCCGACAGAAATCGTTGACCCTTCAAAGCCTTTTTTAAGGAACCGAAGGCGTTATAATCGCATGGGGAGAGATCAGGACTATAGGGAGGGTGCTCGAATGTCTCTCGCTCCGTTACGACATTTGCGAGATAGGAACGTGCGTTATCACGAATCAGGAACATTCCTTTTTGACAGACATGCTGCCACATACACATTCCTCCCGCTGGTACTCTTTGGACGCATTTGGTAATAACGTCGCCATAATTCTTATTTCAGCATTTACCGCACACATGCCAGAAAGACACGAACACTACACTAATCCCCGCCTGCATGTCAGTGCTTATATACTTGCTTTGTAGACGCGCTACGTTGCATATACGCTGCAGCAACGCCCTCAAAAGGAACCTTTTTGATGATATGTTATAAACTCTAACGACACTACGGGGTGTTTCAGGAGCAATGGTAAATATTTTACGAGGTGGTAGTGCAGACGAACTGCAATAAAAAAGCCATATAACTATGTGTCCGCTTTTATCGAGTACACGGATACGGTTGAGTTCAATGCATTTTCGTTTCGTGTGTTGCTACACCGGTTGCTATAGACTGCTATGGGTGTATTTATCGAATGTGTAAATGAACAGACTGTGGATGAAGCAGAAGACATCATTCAGTAGGTAGAACGTAGTCCTTCAAAAAGTGCACGTAGAATTTCTGCATCTATCGGTGTTCCACATACACTATGTGATCACAAGTATCCGGAAACCCTCAAAAACATACGTTTTTCATATTAGGTGCATTGTACTGCCACCTATTGCCAGGTACTCCATATCAGCGACCTCAGTAGTCATTAGACATCGTGAGACAACAGAATGGGGCGCTCTGCTGAACTCACGGACTTCGAACGTGGTCAGGTGATTGGGTGTCACTTGTGTCATATGTCTGTATGCGAGATTTCCACACTCCCAAACATTCCCAGGTCCACTATTTCCGATGCGATAGTGAAGTGGAAACGTGAAGGGACGCGTGCAACACAAAAACGTACAGGCCGACCTCGTCTGTTGACTGACAGAGACTGCCGACAGTTGAAGAGGGTCATAATATGTAATAGGCAAACATCTATCCAGACCATCACACAGGAATTCCAAACTGCACCAGGATCCACTGCACGAACTATGACAGTTAGGTGGGAGGTGAGAAAACTTGGATTTCATGGTCGAGCGGCTGCTCTTAAGCCACACATCACACCGGCAATGCCAAACGACGCCTCGTTTGGTGTAAGGAGCGTAAACATTGGACGATTGAACTGTGGAAAAACGTTGTGTGGAGTGACGAATCACAGTACACAATGTGGCGATCTGATGGCAGGGTGTGGGTATGGCGAATGCCCGGTGAACGTCATCTGCCAGCGTGTATTGTGCAACAGTAAAATTCGGAGGCGGTGGTGGTGTGGTGTGGTCATATTTTTCAAGGAGGGGCTTGCACCCCTTGTTGTTTTGCGTGGCACTAACACTGCACAGGCCTACTTGATGTTTTAGGTACCTTCTTGCTTTCCACTGTCGAAGAGGCATTTGGGGATGGCGATTGCATCTTTCAACACGATCGAGCACCTGTTCATAATGCACGGCCTGTGGCGGAGTGGTTACACGGCAATAACATCCCTGTAATGCACTGGCCCGCGCAGAGTCCTGACCTGAACCCTATAGAACACCTCTGGGATGTTTGGGAACGCCGACTTCGTACCAGGCCTCACCTACCGACATCGATACCTCTCCTCAGTGCAGCACTCCGCGAAGAATGGGCTGCCATTCCCCAAGAAACCTTCCAGCACCTGATTGGACGTATGCCTGCGAGAGTGGAAGCTGTCATCAAGGCTAAGGGTGGGCCAACACCATATTGAATTCCAGCATTACCGATGGAGGGTGTCACGAACTTGTAAGTCATTTTCAGCCAGATGTCCGGATACTTTTGATCACATAGTGTACAGAAGTATGGCGGACATTACCTATGCACGTGTTCCATCAGTATCAATTACAACTCATCCGACACCTTCGAGCAGGAGACGATTCGAATTTTGTGATTGGAGACTTGAAAATCGCCAGGTAATCCCATTTTTCCTCTTAACTGATGAAGCCACTTTCACACAGGACGACATCAATGAAACTCGTATTCACATTAGTAGCCTGAAGAAAACTCACATGCCACTGTGGACACACATTTTCAAGAACGCTTCTCTGTAACTGTGTGGTGTGGCTTGATACACAATGAGTTGGCTGGGCCTGATGTGTTACCGCATCGTCTTACAGGCCCCGTTATTTACACTTGCTTGAAAATGAACTTCCAGCATTATTGGAACAGATTCCTTTGGCAACAAGAATACGTAAGTTCATTCAGCATGACGCGGCTCCTGCAAATTGCAGTCGCCGGGAGACACTTCGTCTAAACCTGATATTCCCCGGAAGAAAATTAAGTGTGAACGTCCTCATTTGCCTTTGTTTAAGTTTGTTTGGGTCACATACTAACAGCCTTATCTCTGTTCTCAATAAAAATTGGACACATGTTACATGGCATATTTGCTAATCCTCCTGAAACACACTGTATAACACGAACTTGTGGTGCTCCCGAACTCACTTTTACAAACTAATTGTGGACTACAGCTATTTTGTTAGTAGATGACATGTTTATTATTCCAAAATTGTATTATAAAACGTTTTATAGCAGCTACCATCCACAAACCAACCCATCAAACAACGCCGTGATTTACCAATTATTGCCGAAAACTTGCATGCTAAAAATACTGAACAAAATATTTGACACCAGTAACGACAAGGTACATCTGTATCTACGTGACTGATCTGCAATTCACACTTAAGTATCTGGCAGAAGGTCCATTGAACCACCTTCAAACTATTTCTCTACCGTTCCAATCTCGAATAGGGCCCGGAAAAAAACGAGCACGAAAGACTTTCGGTATGAGCGCTGATTTCTCTTATTGTATTACGTTAAGCATTTCTGTCTGTGTAGGTGGGCGTCAACGAAATATTCTCGTATCCGTAAGAGAAAGTTGGCGACTGAAATTTCGTGGGAAGATCGCGCCGCAACAAAAAACGCCTATGTTTTAATGATGTCCACACCAAATCCTGTATCATTTCAGTGACACTCTCCCCCCTATTTCACGATAATACAAAACGTGCAGCACTTCTTTGAACTTTTTCGATATCCTCCGTCCATCCTACCTGGTAAGGATCCCATACAGCCTAGTTTACACAACACTAGGTTGCAGGCAACTGCATTAGCGGCCACTGCGCATTTGCGCGCGCTGCGCGTTTGCACAACTCGTTGGTGAAACAACACTTTCGGCGTGTTCCAACTTTGGCGACACTTGTTGCATGAGCTTTGAGGTTATGTGTGTTCGTAGATTGTAGAAAAACTGAAATATGAAGTGGAGAACGGAGAATGATGTTCAATTTTTGGATATCTATGATTTGCATAAGTGTTTGTGGGATTTCAGTGAGCCGGCCGGTGTGGCCGAGCGGTTCTAGGCGCTTCAGTCTGGAACAGCGCGACCGCTACGGTCGCAGGTTCGAATCCTGCTTCGGGCATGGATGTGTGTGATGTCCTTAGGTTAGTTAGGTTTACGTAGTTCTAAGTTCTAGGAGACTGATAACCTCAGATGTTAAGTCCCATAATGCTCAGAGCCATTTGAACCATTTGATTTCAGTGATGCTGGTTACAAAAATAAGCAACATATTGCTGCCGCTGAGACCATCATGTGTGATCAGAACATAGTTTGACAATATCTTAGCTGCAGGGCAAAATTTATTGAATTAGGAGCACATTTACAACTTGAATTAAGAAAAATACAAGCAAATGTAATTATAGCTGTAGAAGTGCTCTTGTCTACAAGATTAAATCCTATCGTTCGAGTTAGCCCACTTTTTTTTTAAGGAACATTGTTAACAGGATGGAAGGCTACACAAATCAAGAAGCTAAATTCTTTATTCAATATTCATCTATTTAAAATGTCGCAGCATTGCTCCCCATTCACAAATGTTGGAATTTTGAAATATTGCCACTTCAAGGGATTCGTTTGCAAACCGTCCTCTTCTTAATGCGGCCTGCTTCTAATAATTACTGCTGTTAATGTTAACAATTATTACCGTTAATAATTATTGGTATTGATGAAAAAGCGTCATCCCCAACTATAACAGCATCTTATAGCATGCTCAGTGCATGCAATGTGATATGTAATTTCAGTTCTGGCGACAGTGCTTCATGCATTACAATATCTTTATTACTTATCGCATAATTAACTCTATTTAGAAGAAACGGTAACAGTTCTGGTGCATTCTAAGATAGTTAAAAGAACTTCTTGGGTCTTCCATTACAAACTATTTCAGCAAGGATGCTAAGCAATCGCGCTGACGTCTTTTCTTCATCCAGTTACGAATCGAAACACATTTCTTATTTTTTTCTTATGCAGTGATTCCACGCAACAAGCTTTAACTCAATCACAACTCGTGCGACGTGCAGTTGCCAAAACTTTCATTTCAGACACAACTCAGGAACCCACAAAACGACGAAACTGAAGTGCATACTGGTTTCGCCGTGTCTACAGTGGAATATGAAACCATTTGCGTGCAACACATTACACGCAACGAGTGGCGCAACCCAATGTCGTCGTGTAAACTAGGCTTATTGCACAGCAGTATTCTAGTAGAGGAGGAGCTGGCATAATGCACACAGTCTCTTTAGTAGACGTGTTGCATATTCAAGTGCTCTGCCAATAAAACGCAGTCGTTGGTTCGCCTTCTCCGTAACATTTGCTATGTGATCGTTCCGATTTAAGTTGCTCGTTATTCTGATCCCCAGGTATTTAGTTGAATTGACAGCGTTCAGATTTGTATGATTTATTGTGTAATGGAAATTTATCGATTCTTTTTAAAACTCACGTGAATGACCTCACATTTCTTATTATTCGGAAGCAATTGACATTTTTCAGTGATAAGATACAAAAAAATGTTTTCAAAATATTTCAGAAATTGATTTGTGCTTGAGGGCTGTTGTATAACAATTTAAAACTGATTTTTTTAAGAGACTGCAACATGTAGGGATCTACACAATTCTCAGGTGCTGTGTATTCTGTATGTGCTGACATAAATTTGTTGTAATCATCAGATGTACTGAAAAAATGAAATGATCATATGGCATTGTTGGCCGGGAGGCCCCATGCGGGGAAGTTCGGCCACCGTATTGCAAGTCCTTTTTAGTTGACGCCACTTCGGCGACATGCGAGTCAATGATGATGAAGAACACACAACACTCAGTCATTACGAGGCAGAGAAAATCCCTGACCCCGCCGTGAATCGAACCCGGGACCCCGTGCACGGGAAGCGAGAACGCTACCGCACAGATGTTTTATTAATGTTATATGAAGCTATGGCTGCGTGGTACGCACAGCAGACGCGAGTGAAATTAAAGTTAAAAAAGAAATACCTCCGATGCCGAGATCGACTTTGTTCTCGCTCTTGTCCTGCGCGAACCCCGTCCTCACTTTCCACAGTTCCAGAGGGGGCGCAGCTTGCACGGGGTCGAACACGGACCCCTCGGCGTTCGTGGCCATGGCGCGAGACAGCTGCGTCCGCAGGCTCCGGGGAATGAGCGAAGCTGCCCGCCGCATGGCTTTACCACGACTGCCGGCGCTGACCCGTGCATATTACGTCATACGTAAACAAGAGAGGATTCGTTACTGTTCGGGAGCGCTCGTACGTTGTCACCGCCCAAGCTTAGAGGAGCAGACGCAGACAAGCAGGAGAGATTACACTGCTGCAAAACAACGACGTTTGAATGCGTTACGCAACAAGGGAGACACTCGTCACATTGCCGTCACATCTACAGCACTTAACATCAACCCTGTTTATCGTTGCACTGGACTCCTACATCTACATCTATACACCGCTGTTAAGTGTGTGGCAGAGGGTACTTCCTACTGTATCGTGTATTGAGGTTTCTCCTTGTTCCAGTCACAGGTGGATGTACTGTGAGACGAACGACTGCTTGTATGCCTCTGTATACGAGCAGCCATAATATGCCTAATTTTGTCTGAGACATGTGGGCAGGGTCGATAGCAAAGGATTGAAGAATATTATCAGTTTCTGCCCTAAGAACAGTTCTTGGAGTTTTCTAAGCACGTTCTGATGAGGTACACTGTCTTTCTTTGAGTGTCAGACACTTACGATTTTTTCATTATTTCGCTAGTCAAACAAGCTAGTGATCATTCACGCCGCCTTTTATAGTATATATACACACCAGTACATTCGATGTACCCTCTCGGTGCAACCTGATGCTGGTCTCAATCCCTTCAGCAGCATTCAGGTATGATCTGTGCAACCGCTTTGTCTGCAATATCTTTACCTAAGATCCCAGCAGCGAACCATAGCCTGTTATTACCATTATCTTCAACGATGTCCATGTGTCATTCCAATTCATATTTTTACATACGCGACATGTGTTCCAAAAGCAATGGGAATCATTCCTTTTTTTGGAAAAAGTTTTGTTTATTCCTCGATATAAATGCTATCTCTTGTAAACTAGTCCTCATTAGATATTATACACTTTTGCCAGCGCTTTTTCCTTGCTCCGCAACACTTCTGGAACCGAAACTTGCTCTTTGGGACCCGTCAGCAATGCGTTTTCAATCTCGTCAGCGCTTATAAAACCTCGACCCTTTACGGCTTCGGCCGGCCGCGGTGGTCGAGTGGTTCTAGGCGCTTCAGTCCGGAACCGCGCGACTGCTACGGTTGCAGGTTCGAATCCTGCCTCGGGCGTGGATGTGTGTGATGTCCTTAGGTTAGTTAGGTTTAAGTAGTTCTAAGTTCTAGGGGACTGACGACTTCAGATAAGTCCCATAGTGCTCAGAGCCATTTGAACCATTTTACGGCTTCCTTTATTTTTTGGAATAGGAGAAAGTCACATAGCGCCGTGTCTGGCGAATATGGAGACTGGGCATGACAACGACATTGTTTTTGACCAAACATTCACAAACAAGCAAAGAAGTGCAAGCAGGTGCATCATCGTGGTGCTAAAAGCCATGAAATATTTCCCCACAAATTCGAGCTTTTATTCGGATTGCTTCGGGCAGTGACGTTCAACATGAAAGTACTATTCCTTATTAATCATTCGATCTTGTGACAAGAATTCTTGGTACACTGTACCCGCACGGAGTGGCCGCTCGGTTTAAGGCGCCATGTCACGGATTGCGCGGCCCCTCCCGTCGGAGGTCCGAGTCCTCCCTCGGGCATGGGTGTGTGTGTTGTTCTTAGCATTAGTTAGTTTAAGTAGTGTGTAAGTCTAGGGACCGATGATTTCAGCAGTTTGGTCCCTTAGGAATTCACACACACACGCACGCACAAACACACTATACTGCTAAAAATCGAAGAACACAGTGAGCATAACTTTCACGTTTGATCACACTTCGCGAGCTTTATCGCTCTTGGCGATCCAGAATGTTTTCACTGCTACGATGGAGGTTTAGTTTCGACATATCTGCAAACACATGTCTCATTACCTGTTATGACACGTTTTAATGGTTCTGCATCGTTGTTGACTTGAACTAACGACTGCTGAACTACTTGCAGTCGTCACTACTTTTGTTCGAAATTCAACAATTTTCGGAAAGATTTTGCAGTCACTTATTCCATACACAAAACATCCGAAAAATTCCATGGCATAAACTAATTGATAGGCCAACATCATCATCGACTTCCCTGATTGTGATCAGGCTAAAACGGGTCCCTACGCTTGTTATTTTGTTATTTGAACTCCTGATTCTTGTTAGTATTTAGATATTATTCTCTGGGGCATCCCTTTCGCCATGTATCAAAGAATTTTGAAGGGTATTATGACCCTTGCAAATTGGGGTAACTGGCATTTCTATGCTTCAGTTCCACCAAGTGCAGTGTCGTGCGAATTCCAGCTGAAATTTGTTTTATGACCCTGTAGATTAATCAAAAGCGGAACGGAATTAAGGCCTGGACTTCGACACAACAATGCACGGAGGCTGTTTCGTTACATGTTTGCCACAGATTTCCTAATTAGAGTATTCTTTCTATTAGCGATCTCAAAAAGGAAACAGAAATACGCAGACTCATTACTGGGGCTGAGAGAAGAAGTGACTCGTATTCTATAAAATGGGCATTTACTGCTAGAAAAGCCCTTCAGTCTCACACCAAATACCATGCATGCAGAAACAACACTTAATCATCCTGGTTCCTTAAGATGTAGGGGAGGTTTCTACTGACAATCTTTATCTGTAACAACAACACGTGAATCTGCGGAAAGAAATAAGGAGTCTAGACATTAGGAACCGACATAAAACCGCCGGAGAAATTCCACCATGTACTGATATCAACATGTGTTACACTCGCAGGATGGGATCTAATGAGATAGGAATCCAAGTCCGCTACACTTGGTAAACGGCAGTTATATCAATAAACCAAAGTCTACTGAGTCATTCCCAGCTACACAGGTATTAGTTCTGCTCACGTGGTTGGGTGTAACGCAGTTAGGTGTGTCTAGAGTGAATGGGCAACAGATCGAAAGCCAAGCCGAAACGTACAAGAAAATCGATGAAGTTCAGTACCCATAAACCTGAGCATGTGTGTGGATATTGGTTCTACTCAGTGAGTTAAAAATTGTTCATTTAACCTGTCTTCTAGCGAAACTCCCCTGCTCGGATTCGTGTGGTACTCGGTTGCCCACAGATGTACAAGTTTAGCCCGAATTATCACACACAAACGTGAAACACAATTAGAATAATTAAATAGTTCAAATGGTTCTGAGCACTATGGGACTTAACATCTGAAGTCGTCAGTCCCCTAGAACTTAGAACTACTTAACCTAACTAACCTAAGGACATCACACACATCCATACCCGAGGCAGGATTCGAACCTGCGACCGTAGCGGTCGCGCGGGTCCAGACTGAAGCGGCTAGAACCGCTCGGCCACTAGAATAATTAAAACTGAAAACTGAAGTTACAGACAATTCGCTGAAGATGATCAGTAAATAGAAAGAATTGAGAAATTCACACAAAGATAAGTCAGTATGAAGGTCGCACTCATGGTTCATTAAAAAAAAAAAAAAAATAGTCAGTAATCACTCCGCACAACACAAGTGTGCACCAATTTACAAACGGAAACGTGTTCAGCATCAGATAGAAGAGAATGGTAACACAAAATGTTCAAATGTGTGTGAAATCTTATGGGACTTAACTGCTATGGTCATCAGTCCCTAAGCTTACACACTACTTAACCTAAAGTATCCTAAGGACACCATGCCCGAGGGAGGACTCGAACCTCCGCCGGGACCAATGGTAGCACGAAATTCCACATTATACTACTGAAAAACTTTTAGAATAGAAATGTGGTTCTTCTCGAATACAGTTCTTGGTTATCAGCTCGAGTAAAGCGCGATAGTTACATAGATCGCAGACGAATATTTAAGTAATTCCGAACATGAGTGTCCGGAAAACTTTCTAACCGCTGGCCTGTAGTCGCCGAGGTGTGCCATTTTTTTCCTTTTTTACCACGGCGAGTGAGTGTTGTGTGAATGGAAAAACTGATAATAGAGATGGTGAGTGCTTGCCCGGTCCGAAGACGCTAAAAAAAAGCATGTTCGTTGCACTACGTCATGCCAGGTTACAGGGCGGGTCTGAACAGGGCTCAGTGGAAAATTTCTGTGACTTTACACAGAGGGAAAGGAACTACTCTAATTTCTACCGGTACATATGCGCACTCAATTTTCCACACACTACAGAGTTTATTCGTGATGTGAATTAGGAAGAGGAGAAAGGTTGATGATGCGAGACACAAATAAAACAAACTTGTCCGTACGAATTCTTTCCTCAAGCACAGGACAGAAGTATGGTAAAAGGTAGCGGAAGACTAAGCTGTCAGACTGGTTCCAAGTTAAATAAAGTATGATAAATAACATGTATGTGAAAAGAGAGTTGAACAAGCCTCTTTCAAGGCGATCGTTCATGATGATTCCTTACGGTTTCTGCGTGATTTCATCAGTTGATGCTGTGTAGTGGCGGCCAGGACGCTCGTCTTTCGTCATCTTCGACGTATTCATGGCCTGATTCAAAATGCTTACACCACTCGTAATCCTACGCTTTCATCATAGGAAAAAAAGGAAGGATGATTAGTGTTTAATGTCCCAACGACATCTAGGTCATGAGAGATGGATCACAGGCTCGGATTGTTTCAAGAATGCAGAAGGATATCGGCTGTGTCCTTTCAAAAAATCATCCCAGCATTTACCTGAGTCGGTTTCGGGAAATCACTGAAAACCTAAATCTGGATGGCCGGACGCGTATTTGAACCGTCGTCCTTCCTAATGCGAGCCTAGTGTGACAATCACTCCACCACCTCGCTCGGTTCCTCCTAGCGGAGTCACCAAACGCAATATTTAATATTTTCTAAAACTTTACTGCAATTTATTCCGTTCTTATAACAAAATTTAATACAAATTCCCTGATCCACCTTTATACACAAAAATATTTGCAGATACTACCAAAACTCATGCAACCTTTTTGACAGGTGACAATAGACTAAATATCCGACATGCAAAATACATTTCATACATGTTTACCGACAATAAGAACAACAAAATTACGCGAATCGAACTGATACAACATGCATCATTACAAAATTCTCGTTACTTTTTGGAAACACCTCATACCTGAACATCTAAACTGCGTAGGCTACCTTAAGGAGTGTGGCGGAGCGTACTTCTAGCACCATTATAACTGACCACTCCATCGCGAATGGCGCATGGTAAGAATGCTTGGCGATAAACCTCCGTAAGAGTTCCAATCTCTGATCTTCTCATCGCGAAGAGTACGTCATAAACCTGGACGACGTTGTCTATGGAGGTCTGGATCTCATGGACGAAGGGAGCGAGCTTGTCATGGAGTGGTCCAATACGACATGTCGAAACCTGCCCTGAAATATTTTATTGATAAAGAACACACTGAAAGAAACAGTTTCAAAATTTTAGCTGCTAAGACACATTACAAGCATTTTTTTAATGTTGACAACAGCCAAATTCGTAGCTCACTAGGCGGCTGGAGAAATGTACATCCCTACCGTAACTGTGGCAGACAACACACGTGCAACCCGGCCGGTCCATAGCCTCGGTTGACGGTGCATCGGTATACAGACAACACGCCACAACGCAGTCGTAATTTGTTAAGCGAATTTCAGTTTCCGTTCATACTGTCTCTGACGCAACTGTTCACAGTCACTATTCGCTCGAATTTGCAACTCATTGAATATCATCCATAATAATTAGCAGTTGCCTTTGTGATATGGCTAAGTGTTAACAACGGAGATGAAACTGAATTAATTTTCTTTGTGGTTCCTTCGTCTATGATTGCTAATAGCATCTGATTTGTGCAGGTTTGGGAGTTCCACAGTAAAGTGGAACCCAATTAATGTTTAGGAGCTTGCAAAGATGAAATATACCAATCAAAATCACCTACTTCTCCTGAAGACCTGCATAATTATACTTTATTTAGTTGTTCATTTCTCGGACATTCATTTCGGTGACGTCGGCATTTCTTTAGAAATTGAGGAAACATTAGAAGAAATGGGAAATAATTCTGACGACTTCGTGACTGCTGGTTCGAACGATGGTTGTTTTGCTAATTATAGTCTAGAACAAAAACAGTATCTTCCTAGCCCAAAGATTCCGTTACAATAATAGCTCTCAGTGATAAAAAGAAGGCTGTAAATTTTCTGGTTAAATGAAGCAGGGGAAAAATGCTTCTAGCTGAACAGTGTGCAAAACCAGTTTCGTTTCACAAAATCTGAACGTGAATTGTATAAACGGGAGAAAGATTCATTGTTGTTGTTGTGGTCTTCAGTCCTGAGACTGGTTTGATGCAGCTCTCCATGCTACTCTATCCTGTGCAAGCTTTTTCATCTCCCAGTACCTATTGCAACCTACATCCTTCTGAATCTGCTTAGTGTATTCATCTCTTGGTCTCCCTCTACGATTTTTACCCTCCACGCTGCCCTCCAATACTAAATTGGTGATCCCTTGATGCCTCAGAACATGTCCTACCAACCGATCCCTTCTTCTGGTCAAGTTGTGCCACAACCTTCTCTTCTCCCCAATCCTATTCAATACTTCCTCATTAGTTATGTGATCTACCCATCTAATCTTCAGCATTCTTCTGTAGCACCACATTTCGAAAGCTTCTATTCTCTTCTTGTCCAAACTATTTATCGTCCATGTTTCACTTCCATACATGGCTACACTCCATACGAATACTTTCAGAAATGACTTCCTGACACTTAAATCAATACTGGATGTTAACAAATTTCTCTTCTTCAGAAATGCTTTCCTTGCCATTGCCAGCCTACATTTTATATCCTCTCTACTTCGACCATCATCAGTTATTTTGCTCCCCAAATAGCAAAACTCCTTTACTACTTTAAGTGCCTCATTTCCTAATCTAATTCCCTCAGCATCGCCCGACTTAATTAGACTACATTCCATTATCCTTGTTTTGCTGTTGTTGATGTTCATCTTATATCCTCCTTACAAGACACTGTCCATTCCATTCAACTGCTCTTCCAAGTCCTTTGCTGTCTCTGACAGAATTACAATGTCATCGGCGAGCCTCAAAGTTTTTATTTCTTCTCCCTGAATTTTAATACCTACTCCGAATTTTTCTTTTGTTTCCTTTACTGCTTGCTCAATATACAGATTGAACAACATCGGGGAGAGGCTACAACCCTGTCTTACTCCCTTCCCAACCACTGCTTCCCTTTCATGTCCCTCGACTCTTATAACTGCCATCTGGTTTCTGTACAAATTGTAAATAGCCTTTCGCTCCCTGTATTTTACCCCTGCCACCTTTAGAATTTGAAAGAGAGTATTCCAGTCAACATTGTCAAAAGCTTTCTCTAAGTCTACAAATGCTAGAAACGTAGGTTTGCCTTTCCTTAATCTTTCTTCTAAGATAAGTCGTAAGGTCAGTATTGCCTCACGTGTTCCAGTGTTTCTACGGAATCAAAACTGATCTTCCCCGAGGTTGGCTTCTACTAGTTTTTCCATTCGTCTGTAAAGAATTCGTGTTAGTATTTTGCAGCTGTGACTTATTAAGCTGATAGTTCGGTAATTTTCACATCTGTCAACACCTGCTTTCTTTTGGATTGGAATCATTATATTCTTCTTGAAGTCTGAGGGTATTTCGCCTGTTTCATACATCTTGCTCACCAGATGGTAGAGTTTTGTCTGGACTGGCTCTCCCACGGCCGTCAGTAGTTCCAATGGAATATTGTCTACTCCGGGGGCCTTGTTTCGACTCAGGTCTTTCAGTGCTCTGTCAAACTCTTCACGCAGTATCATATCTCCCATTTCATCTTCATCTACATCCTCTTCCATTTCCATAATATTGTCCTCAAGTACATCGCCCTTGTATAGACCCTCTATATACTCCTTCCACCTTTCTGCTTTCCCTTCTTTGCTTAGAACTGGGTTTCCATCTGAGCTCTTGATATTCATACAAGTCGTTCTCTTATCTCCAAAGGTCTCTTTAATTTTCCTGTAGGCGGTATCTATCTTACCCCTAGTGAGATAGGCCTCTACATCCTTACATTTGTCCTCTAGCCACCCCTGCTTAGCCATTTTGCACTTCCTGTCGATCTCATTTTTGAGACGTTTGTATTCCTTTTTGCCTGTTTCACTTACTGCATTTTTATATTTTCTCCTTTCATCAATTAAATTCAATATTTCTTCTGTTACCCAAGGATTTCTACTAGCCCTCGTCTTTTTACCTACTTGATCCTCTGCTGCCTTCACTACTTCATCCCTCAAAGCTACCCATTCTTCTTCTACTGTATTTATTTCCCCCATTCCTGTCAATTGCTCCCTTATGCTCTCCCTGAATCTCTGTACAATCTCTGGTTCTTTCAGTTTATCCAGGTCCCATCTCCTTAAATTCCCACCTTTTTGCAGTTTCTTCAGTTTTAATCTACAGGTCATAACCAATAGATTGTGGTCAGAGTCCATATCTGCCCCTGGAAATGTCTTACAATTTAAAACCTGGTTCCTAAATCTCTGTCTTACCATTATATAATCTATCTGATACCTTTTAGTATCGAAAGATTCATATGAGCTACGAAATATGTGCCAAAATGAAACTCGCAAAAGTATGAAAGCAAAAAATGTTCGAAAGACGTAGCACTGCTCGTAAGAGCACCAGTCAGCAAGGGAAATCTACAAGACTGGGCCCTCCGACTTGAAAGTGAGGTGAACATTACTGATTTCCAGGTGTCTTCGATCTAGTTAAACAGATTCAGGAAACTGTATGGTCAAGGAAGTCGCAAGTTGAAGTTTACTTCAAGTAAATGTGTGGGAGAGTGTCATTCATAGGTAATACTATAGAGAAATTAGTATGTGATTTAATACCAAGTTTCTTGTTATCCCCTAAAATGCTGTGCATTAAGCCAACAGTCAGGTTTGGTGCAAGAACTGCATGCAAACCACACTTTATAATTTCGAGCGAAAAAACACGGAATCGTTTTGCGGTCGATAAATGCCATGACACATTCGTAGACAACAGTTCCAGTGGTAAATATCAGTGGATTACTGTTTCCACAGCTTTATATCTTTCTTCAGAATCCTTGAGGAAAAATGGGATCAAAATTTAAAAAAACCAATCTGGAAATACTGGAGAGGATAAGTTTAAGTATTACATCTGAAACATCTTCTTACCAGATGCAGAAAACAGTTCATTCCTTTTGTTAGACTCTTGGCCTCCACCCAAAACTAATAGTGTTATTCAGACTCTCAATAAACAAATTTTTCGACAGTGCAAAGTATTTATTCAGTAAACTGTCGGACAATGTAATTTCCGAGAGCTCTTTGTCATTTCATGTTTATCAGCGTAAAGTATTGTTATACTTCAGTCATTTCTGCACTGCCAGCTTGCATTTCCATGTTTTACAAATGTCATCAACATAGCAAATGGTACACAGCACAATATGCAGAACAACGACCACCACCATTTCTTCCTCCATCCCTATTCTACATCTACATCTTCATGGATACTCTGCAAATCACATTTAAGTGCCTGGCAGAGGGTTCATCGAACCACCTTCACAATTCTCTATTATTCCCATCTCGTATAGCGCACGGAAAGAATGAACACCTGTATCTTTCCGTACGAGCTCTGATTTCCCTTATTATCTTGGTGATCGTTCCTCCCTATGTAGGTCGGTGTTAACAAAATATTTTCGCATTCGGAGGATAAAGTTGGTGATTGGAATTTCGTGAGAAGATTCCGTCGCAGTGAAATATGATGTCCAGCCCAAACCCTGAATCATTTTTGTGACACTCTCTCCCAAATTTCGAAAACTTACTGACTTTCTTTGAACTTTTTCGATGTATTCCGTCAGTCCTATCTGGTAAGGATGCCACACTACGCAGCAGTATTCTCAAAGAGGACGGACAAGCGTAGTGTAGGCAGTCTCCTTAATAGATCTGTTACATTTTGTAAGTGTCCTGCCAGTAAAATGCAGTCCTGGGTTATCCTTCCCCACAACATCTTCTATGTGTTCCTTCCTATTTAAGTTGGTCGTAATTGTAATACCCAGGTATTTAGTTGAATTTACGGCTTTTAGATTAGACTGATTAATCGTGTAACCGAAGTTTAACGAGTTCCTTTTAGCATTCATGTGGATGACCTCACACTTTTCGTTATTTAGGGTCAACTGCCAATCTCCGCACCATTCAGATATCTTTTCTAAATCGTTTTGCAGTTTGTTTTGGTCTTCTGATGACTTTAATAGTCGATAAACGACAGCGTCATCTACAAATAACCGAAGACGGCTGCTCAGATTGTCTCCAGAATCGTTAATATAGATAAGAAACAGAAAAGGGCCTAAAACACTACCATGGGGGACGCCAGAAATCGCTTCTGTTTTACTCGATGACTTTCCGTCAGTTACTACGAACTGTGACCTCTCTGACAGTAAATCACAAATCCAGTCACATAACTGAGACGATATTCCATAAGCATGCAATTTCACTACGAGCCGCTTGTGTGGTACAGAGTCAAAAGCCTTCCGGAAGTCCAGAAATACCGAATCGATGTGAAAGCCCTTGTCAATAGCACTCAACACCTCTTGTGAATAAAGAGCTAGTTGTGTTTCACAGGAACGATGTTTTCTAAACCCACGTTGACTGTGTCTCAATAGACCGTTTTCTTCGAGGTAATTCATAATGTTCGAACAGAATATATGTTCTAAAATCCTGCTGCATACCGACGTTAACGATATGGGCCTGTAATTTAGTGGATTACTCCTACTACCTTTCTTGAATATTGGTGTGACCGGTGGAACTGTGCAGTCTTTGCGTACGGATCTTTCGTCGAGCGAACGGTTGTATGTGATTGTTAAGTATGAAGCTAATGCATCAGCATACTCCGAAAGGAACCTAATTGGTATACAGTCTGGAGCAGAAGACTTGCTTTTATTAAGTGATTTATGTTGCTTCACTACTCCGAGGATATTTATTTCTACGTTACTCACGTTGGCAGCTGTTCTCG
This sequence comes from Schistocerca piceifrons, assembly GCF_021461385.2. NCBI lineage: Eukaryota > Metazoa > Arthropoda > Insecta > Orthoptera > Acrididae > Schistocerca > Schistocerca piceifrons. The sequence continues at coordinate 853,077,068 of NC_060140.1, read as the reverse complement.
ATTCGACTTCTGGAATATTTACTTCGTCTTCTTTTGTGAAGGCATTTCGGAAGGCTGTGTTTAGTAACTCTGCTTTGGCAGCACTGTTTTCGATAGTATCTCCATTGACTAAAGACAACTAGTAATTGCTGTGAAGTGCCTGAATGCATCAATTTTTTTTTTTTTTCATCAGGTGTGCAGGATCTAAGGAAAATGCTTGTTTTCGTCATCCAACACACACTTCACATTTTTGTTACGACTGCAGGGAATAATTAAGGAACTGTTTCATTGTTAGCAAAATATACATTATTGAAAAATTATTAATAACAACTGTGGTACAAGAATTATTATAAAATATTTCATGTCAACAGATTAAAGAACCAGTTGACGAAAGTCGTCTCTAGTGTAACATCATACACTGCCTAGATTTTCTTTCTACTACTAAGTCTGTTGGGTAACAAATACGTCCGTGACCGTTTAGCCGTTGATATGAACTGCCAGTTATTCAAAAAAATTAATTATTTGAGGCATTTTTGGTACTGTTTAAGTGCTTAAATTCCGCGCCTGTGCAATTTGGACTTGGGGTTACGTGGCGTTATGTTCTCTTGTCCTCGCTGCGTCTGTGCATTGACCGATCCGCCTGTTAGGCAGGAATGGCTGTACAAATAGTTCAAAACACTGTTATAAGCGGCTCTTCGTGCGGCAAAAACGAGTAATTTTGACATTTTTTACCTGCAGTGTACCTTAACAGCTAAAAATTTGGCGGTGCATTTCTTTCTGCGTATTCTTCCCAGTGTGAAAAACGAGTGAATTTGACGTTTTTTACCTGCAGTGTGCCTTAACAGCTAAAAATTTGACGGTGCATTTCATTCTGCGTATTCTTCCAGTGTGAAAAATTTTAGGGTATGTTTCGGTACGTCGGATTGGAACATTCTGCTGTGTTTCGCACGGTCTCTCATTGCGGACTCTGTGTTAGTTTCATCGAGGGGAGTTTCGTTCTTAAAAAACGTTGTAATACATGTGCGTAAAATATGTCGTGTAATCCTACAACAAATTGATGTCAGTGATATAGGCCTTTCAGTATGTGCACCTCGCCCAGTGACTCTTCTGGTAAACAGGAATGACGCGGTTTTTTTTTCCAATCGTTTGGTACCCTTCGTTGCTCCAGCGAACTACGATAAACTATTGCTAGAAGGGGAGCGCCTTCTTTCTCACAATCTCTGCAGAATTTTTTAGGTGTCTCATCCACTCGAGATTTCTTTCCAATGTTGATCAGTTGTAGTTGATTTCCTGCTCCTCGGTCACTTATCTTAATATCTGCCATTTAAGCTTTCCCGCAATGTTTGAAAGGAAGAATAGTTTTACGATCTTTCGTAGGGTAACAATTTCGGAAGATCGGATTCAGAATTAGTCTTCTCTCTCTTTCAGAGCCAATATGGTTATTGAGAAACTGAAGAGATTATTTCGATTCGCTTACCGACTTTACCTAAGACGAAACCTTCTTAGGATTATTAGTCAGATCGGGTACAAATTTTACTTTTGAATGCACTGATGGCTTCTCACATTGCTCTTCTGATGTGGGTGTTGACTTCGTTCAGCTTTTGTTTTGACAGCTAGGCTTTGACTTCGGTTAAGTCTAGCAACTTTCTGTCACAGCTATTGAACCACGATGGATCTTCCCTACCACTCACAACCTTGCTCAGAGCACTTTGGTCTAATGTGCACTGCGCAATGATTTTCCATTTTATCCACTTGTGCCTCACCATTTCGTCCTCAGAGCTGAATATTTGATGCAGAGTACTCATATACTCTGGAATTAATATCCTGACTCTCTTGGTAACCGAAAATGCATTCCTACATTTCTTAACATTTCTAGTCATTATTCCTCCCAAACATTTGAATCACATAGACTGCCTCTAGTTGAGACATAAGACGTGGCAGTGGTATGTTTGTCCAGTGTAAATTCTCACTGTGCCCCTCATCCATAGCTGGATAAATGAAAATAATGAAAGAAATAACAGAGGACGTATAATCGTTTCTAGACGTATAGAGAATTTTATTATAATAATTGTGGAAAAAACATCAGAGTGATCCGAGTTGCGAATCACGAGACATTCTGAAACATCCCCTTAGAAAAATTAATGAATTACTGTGCTGATAAACCTCTTACGTTATTTGATTTTCAAACAGCTGAGCAGAACTGAACGTACTCAGACATCTCTCTCTTTACTTATTCCGATCAACACTAAACTGACACAATATTTTTAGCGCAACGCAAGCTGACTTTCAATAATCCCTACAAAAGAATGGCCCCGACTGACAATAACCTATACCTTTCATGAACACTTACCTCACAAAAATCTTCGTTAAATGGTTCAAATGGCTCTGAGCACTATGGGACTCAACTGCCGTGGTCATAAGTCCCCTAGAACTTAGAACTACTTAAACCTAACTAACCTAAGGACATCACACACATCCATGCCCGAGGCAGGATTCGAACCTGCGACCGTAGCGGTTGTGCGGTTCCAGACTGTAGCGCCTTTAACCGCTCGGCCACTCCGGCCGGCCAAAAATCTTCGTTACTCGAACTACTGCAGTACAGCGAGCGCCAATACTGCCAGCTAAATAAAAGATTGTAACTACTGAAGGCACTAACTACTGATAGCCATAGTTAGCAAATGAAAGATTTTGATAGAGAACAAACAATGTATTTACCTAAATAATATTCAAAAGTCATCATATATATATATATAATCAGTTCATGATATACAGTATTAAAAATTTACTCTTTCTGATGGACACACGTCCAAGATCGTCCGCTCTCAAAATTCTGCGATCTCTCTCCCCACGTCTACCATTAGTGGCGACTCACCTCCAATTACGCAAAGCTACGCGCTGTTCACATCCAACTGCCCAGCAGTACAATAGCAAATATTCCAACAATGCAAACCAGCCACAGACTGCACACAGCACAGTCAGTGATTTTCATACAGAGCGCTACGTGGCGTTACCAACATAAAAACCTAAAGAGCCTACTTACAATTCAAGTTTTAATTGAGCTGATTGATCTAAATTCGTGAGTGACAGATACGAGCAGACTCTGACATTACCGCAGAATTGGGTGCTGTTGGTCGCGATAACTCAAGTCGATGGGACAAGGGTGAAGCCATAGTGTCGGGAAAGTTTCGAAGGCGGGCGGATGGATGCGACCTCGGTCCTAAGTTAAAATAGTGTGAAAATTTGTAGCATAGGACACACTTTCTTTCATTCCAAGCGGCCGGAAGAGTCTAAAGTCTCGTAAAAGGACAGAGGTAAAGAAGGACATGATAAAGTTACGAATTGTAATTGTTAGAAGATAGACAAGATTCTGTCAGATATGATTCTGTGAGTGGATCACATGAAGCGATTGACGGAAGGTATTCTAATAAACAAATACATTAGCAGGTCGTAAGGATGATAGTGTGGCGTCGTCGTCACCCAGGACGGGCAGCAATGGGGAGGATCCGCCATTGTTCAGGATAACGCGACGGAAGCCTGAAGCAGTTGGACATGTTCCAAGAGGCAGCTCCAAAGTTATGGAAAAATACTCTTTGGCTTTGCGCATATTAGATAAAGAATGTATTTGCAAGTGAAGTCGAGTAGTAAGTGAATTTATTTGCTGATTACATGTAGTTTTTGATTTTTGACAAATTCGCACACTTAAGACGATGTAAGACATTGCGCAAAGCTTACCCCAGTCGCGGCGCCATTACTACAATTTGTCTACAGTATGTAAGTTGGACGTCCTTACTAGAGTGCTGAAACGCTCAGTGTTTGACCGGTGACGGCTCGCCTGTTGACTGGGGGACCGAGCCGCTCGTGTCCGGCCCCACACGACTCGGCTCGGTCACGTACTCGCCCCATTTCTGTTGTCTGGATTCCGGACACGCGGATAACCGAGCATGACCGGTCACCGCTGACGTCTCACCTCGCCTCGCCCCGGGCTCGCTGCACTGTACTGTACAAATCTAACGCCTCTCTGTCTCTCTCTGTCTCTCTCTCTCTCTCTCTCTCTCTCTCTCTCTCTCTCTCTCTCTCTCACACACACACACACACACACACACACACACAATGTATTTATCTTTGTCTCTCTCTCTTTTAATACAAAAGTAACGTTTCCAAGAACGGGTACGTGACACAGCTAAATTCGTAAAGCACTTGAAAAGTAAAATGATATTTCAATACAATGGCGGATATAAGACGAGTCTCATTTCCAAACAGAAGATATATTTTTCCTTTCATTAACAGGAAACATTAAATAAGTGCTGTTCCTGTAATCTAGAAGACAACCATCTTCATAACGGAAGCATACACTGAACATTAAACATTTACTGACGTAACTTGCCACACACAAATGATCACAATCTTCTCACAAACGAAAGTCATGGCTCGATTTTTAATCCTTTGTACCTCCTGTTAGGAAATACATATGTTAGTACACATCAATTACGCTAGTTAATTATAAAACTATCGCGTATCATAATGAAACAGTGCTTTTAACTGCAGTAATTACTCACCTGACAGTCAGTGTCATTGACACTGCAAATTTGTTGCAGTTTGTGAAACTGGCTAAGAACTAACTGGATTGTCGGTTCTTTTTCGTCTTCTAATTCATCTGTGGGCTCTTTAAATGTTCTCAGAAAATGCACAATTTTTCCTGCAAGCTCATTATCATATCATTTCAATCTGTAAGCGGAGTCCTTTTCCGTCAGCAAAGCAGCAACTTCGTTATACTGAGTTTATAGGGATTCCAACATAGTGCACAAGCTGTTTCAGCGTGTGCAGACCACTTGTTTCAACGATGATTTCAAAGACGAGCAGAGGACACTTTTCGTAATGTAACTTAAAATGCATTTTGCAATATTTATTGTTGATGCGATGTTCGGGGCATGATTTAACAAGAAGTTACCTTCATCGGCAGTATGGCTAAGTGCTGTGTTTATACAATGAGCAGCACAAGGAATCCCTTCGTGATTTCCCAAAGCCTTTATTACGTTGGCATCCTGGTCGGAGACAAAAACAAAATTGTGCAACATGTCCGGTGCAATGTCCCAATCAGCCATCCTCTCTTCAATTTGTTTCGTAATATTTACTCCCGTCTTGTTAACGTCCGGGAATTTTGTTGTAAATAAAATATTGTTCACAAGAGACAAATTTGTGTTAATGTAATGTGTTGTAAGCGTCAAATAGTGCACCTGATTATGCGAATCAGTCCACATGTCAACTGTCGTAGCACATGTTACATTAATAACTTCCAAAATAACAGTAGGCATTATGCTGTTTCGTATTGCATCATCTTGTTCTTTGATATATCTGTTTATAGTAGGGGAACGTGGCATGACATCTGCTACGTTAACTTCTCCATAATGCGCGCCTAGGTGTATTAATTCTTGGCCTAGTTCTCTGAAACCTTCACAGGAAGCAGCATTAAAAGGTCTCTTATCTTCAGCACACATTGCAACACACTTTGCGGTAATACTATTTTTTATTACTGCCGGTATCCCTGAAGGAGCTGTATCTTTGTGAGGTTTCTTGCAACTGTGTTTCTTTAAATGTGTGGTTCCCGACTGGAAACACAATGTGGAGCAGTTTATGCACCGTACGTACCCAGTAGACGCAGAAATGTACTCCGTACTTGGCTTTTTAGACCTTCCCGTTTCTTCAGTGTGTAAACATTGGTTTCAGTCTTATGTCTTACTGCACTGGCTTCCACGAGCTGCGTGATTACAGAGGGAGACACACCACAAATGAGAAGCACGTACTGGCTGCAATCTCAAGCGGAAAATTATACGTGTAACGTGTTTGAAGTTACGTGCTACGTACTCGATCACAGCGTCTATGCTCGGATACGAGAACTAGTGCGGGCAGCCTATCCAGTTAGGGTGTGCTCGCCCCATCTCGTATTTTGTGCTCGCTTACTCGGTCATGCAGGACTCTAGTCCTTACTATTCCAGTGTTTACTGCCTCGGTGTCGCTGATGATCATTTGGTCGCGACAGGGAGAGAATTTTGTTATTTTTTGTTTGTTGAGAAAGTGCCAGCATTTTCTATACTATCCTGGTGGTGTGGTAGCAAGATCCGTTTGGCAGGTACGGGTTTTAAACTGTGACAGATTAGTAATTTGCATTATGTTGCAAGTAACTCTCTCTTGCGTATGGGTCCTGTCGGAGCTAGAGTAAAATGCTACGTTCGCGTGAGCACTGTGGATTCTGGTCGAAGTATTTGTGACTTTGTGCAACTGCTGTAACGAATGTACACCTACGATATTGGAGGACGTTGGACCTCGACAATGTACTACGGCTTTTAGCAGATTTGTCTGTGATTGATTTACAAGTGTACCAGCTTACCCCACAGTACTTGGGTACTGTCGTAGCACATTCGTTCCCTGAGTTTATATGCTGCAGTGCCACGTGGTGGTAGCTGTCTTGCAGGTACGATCGGGTGAGTTTGACCGGTGAGGAATGTACAGTTGGACTTCGAAGATGCAGCGCCAAAAAGATCTCTGCACCTCTGACACAGGCAGTTTATGTGTAGTACATTGGTGTCTAGGGCTTGGACCGCCGTTATTTTCTCTCGTAGCAAACTGATGTGTTTTGTTTTGTTTGACACTAAAAAAAAGTAACAAGTCAAATTCACGTAAACCACGAGAGGGATATGGGCATAGGTCACCGACTAATTTCTGCTGTAGTATAAGTAATACCAAGCTTTTCCATTTCTTGAAGTGCACTGTTTTGAAAACCTCTGCGTTACATGGGATTTCAGCAGCCAAAGTGGTCTAGCGGATGCCGGCTGGGTAACTCAGGGTTTTCGGTCACAGGGTTGACTGCCCTCTGTAATAAGAAAACTGACAAGTATTCAGTGATCAACTTGAAAAGGTGTACTGTGACGTCTGCCCAGATCAAATGCGAGAACAATAGCCACCAAAATGAAAGTAAAAGCGGGTTCATCAACATCTACATAGATACTGAACAAGCCACCATACGGCGCGTGGCGGAGAGTACCCTGAACCACTACTAGTCATTTCCTTTCCTGTTCCACTCGCAAACAGAGGGAGGGAAAAACGACTATTTATATACCTCCGTATGAGCCCTAATTTCACGTATCTTATCTTTGTGGTCCTTACGCACAATGTATGTCGGCGGCAGAAGAATCATTCGGCAGTCAGCTTCAAATGCCGGTTTTCTGAATTTCCTCAATAGTGTTCCTCGAAAAGAGCGTCGTCTTCCCTCCAGGGATTCCCATTTGAGTTCCCGAAACATCTCTTAACACTTACATGTTATTCGAACCTACGGGTAACAAATCTAGCGGCCCACCTCTGAACTGCTTCGATGTTTTCCTTCATTGCGACCTGGTTCGAATCGCAAACACTCAAGCAGTACTCAAGAACAGGTCGTACCAGCGTCCTATATGCAGGCTTCTTTTATAGGTCAATCACTTTTTCCTAAAATTCTCCTAATAAGCCGAAGTCGACCATTCGCCCTTCCTACCACAGTTCTCAAATGCTCGTTCCACCTCATATTGCTCTGCAACATTATGCCCAGATATTTAAAAGACCTGACTGTGTCAAGCAGGACACTAGTAATACTGTATTCGAACATTGCATGTTTGATCTTCATACTCATCCGGCTTAACTTACATTTTTACACATTTACAGCTAGCCGCCATTCATCACAGCAACTAGCAATTTTGTCTAAGTCGTCTTGTATTTTCTTACAATCACTCAACTTCGACACCTTACCGTACACCACGGCATCATCAGCAAACAACCGCAGATTGTTGGTCACCCCGTCCGCCAAATCATTATGTGCGAGGGCTGTCCAGAAAGTACGTTCCGATCGGTCTCGAAATGGAAACGACTATGAAAATCCGACAAAGCTTTGCAAAGATGTGTTGGGCAGTGTCTCTAGTGTGACCCCAGGTAGAATTCTGTCGTTCTTTTCATTCCTGAGCTCGTAAAAATGTCTAGAAAATAGTGTCTCCCGCCAAGTACGAGGGCCTGGTGAGAAATTTCCCCTGAAGCTATGCAGCCAACATTACATAACTGTCGTGTGATTTCTTCTTCAAGACAATTCTCAGCCGCATTCTGCAGGGGCAATGAAGATGTTCCTGCATCGTTTCAATTGGAAATGTTTGATTACCCTCAATACAGCCCGTAATTGTCTCCCACTGAGTTTCATCTCTGCTCAAACGAACCGCTGACTATGAAGACAACATTTTGGCACAGACAACGAGCTTTAGACCAACGTAGAGAATTGGCGGAAAGCACTGGCGGCTGCCTTGTATGATGAGGGTATTGGAAAGTTGGTACAACGCTACAATAAATGTCGAAGTCAGAACGGCGACTACGTAGAGAAGTAGCTGGAAGGTGTAGCTAATTGTTACAAATAAAACATTTCTGATTTTCACTGTGGTTTTCATTTCGCGATCAATCGGAACTTACTTTCTGGACAGCCCTCGTATATAGAGAACAACAGTTGTCCTATCACACTTCCCTGGGGCCCTCCTGACAACACCCTTGTCTCTGATGAACACTCGCCGTCGAGGACAACGTACTGGGTTCTATTGCTTAAGAAGTCTTCGAGCCACTCACATATCTGTGATCTTATTCGATCTTCTTGTTCCTTCGTTTGGGGCACAGTGTCAAAAGCTTTCCGGAAATCTAAAAATATAAGGTCTGCCCTTTGCCCATCATCCATAGTTCGCAGTATATCATGTGAGAAAAGGTCAAACTGTGCTTCGCACCAAGCTCATCCGCAGACATAAGCTTCTCTGTCTCAAGAAAATTTATTATATTCGAACTAAGAATATGTTCAAGGATTCTACAGCAAACCGAAATTAGGGATATTGGTCTGTAATTTTACGGATCTATTCTTTTACCCTTCTTATATACAGGAATCACCTGCACCTTTTCCAGCTCTAAACTCTAGTTTTGGAAGCCACAGGTTTAATCCCGGGCAGAAGCGGGGATTTTTCCCTCTTCGGTCCCCCCAGGATAGCTCCAGGTACACCCTCTCTGCTGTCAAACTGAGTACTGGGGATCCCTCCCTGACGTAGAAAGCTTCGGGGGCGATGGGCTATCCCCCTCCCCCCCCCCCACCCCAACCACCGAGTGCTACAGCGAACGAAAGGCTGCTCTCTACCTGCAATCAGATCAGCAGCTCGTTCTCGGGTTCTTCGCTACAGACTTAACTTTTTATGTGCAGTTCCAGTATCTCCACCAAGCTGCTGTATTTTTGTCGAGCTCTACCTGGATATTACTGTAAGGTCAATTTCATAAAACCTCCCCATATAATTAATCTTATGACAGTTACACATCACTTTATATATACGAAGACAAAAAAATGTTTACATAATTTACAAATTTACAGACATATTAAAATGGTTCAAATGGCTCTGAGCACTATGGGACTTAACTTCTAAGTTCATCAGTCCCCTAGAACTTAGAACTACTTAGACCTAACTAACTTAAGGACAGCACACACATCCATGCCCTAGGCAAGATTCGAACCTGCGACCGTAGCGGTCGCGCGGCTCCATACTGTAGCGCCTAGAACCGCTTGGCCACCCCGGCCGGCACAGACATATTAGTTGTATAATTTACTGTCTCTGCTGTAGTGTCCAAGAATTCGGAGGGGTTTCCAGGGTGCGAAATTTGAGAGCACTCTTTAATAATGTGTCTGACAATCTGTCTTGGAAAGCCACAGGTGTACTCAGCCCTGGTAGCCTTCCCTCAGCCGTGTAGTGTGTAGTAGATCACCGCATCTCCCACGGTGCGTCCGCATTCTGTTGAGTGCGCTCCCTGTCCTCTGGACAGATCGAGTATATTGCTGACTTGGAGAAAGCTACGGAGCTCTGGTGGAGTCGTATTATACAATTCTTGCGTCCAGGCTTCGTGCAGATTGAAGTTACGATCCAGAAGGTTGCTAGCTGCTCTGAGTAAGGGATGTCTGCAGCAGAGTCTGTTGATTCAGATAGCAGGTATGTCGTCACGAATTTGCAGCTGCTGGTTGTTGCAAATTTTCTTATGTTCCTTCAGAAGATTATTCCTTCTTCTAAGGTTAGGTACTGGAATGCTTCTCAGGGCAAGTAGCCACAATACTGGAGTTGACTTAATTGTGGCAGTAGCAATCCGCATCGTTTGATTTAGTTGCGTATCTACCAGCTTCGTGTGGCTGTTTATGCAGACCACGGAGTAGACAAAAGCAAAGGGGGATAATCATATGGTCGAAGATGCTAAACCCCACTTGGTACCTTGCCATTTAAGCAGCATCTAACAAAGACTACAGCTAAACTGAGGTCAAGAAATAATATTCTGCCATCCTCTCAGAAATTAACAGATAGTATGAACGGCAACAGTCGGGTTACAACCCTCGTTGTCTGTAGATGTCTTCCCATCCACTATAAAACGCTACATTCTGCCTGGCAGCAAATGTTCGATCCAGTTGCAAACCTGGGTAAGTACCCCATAGGAACATATTTTCCGCAGAATCCATCAACAAGGTAGTGATCCAAACCACATGGAAAGTCTAGAAACAGAATCACACTGGTTTCATCTGTCCGTGGCACTGAGTATATCATGTTCGAAAAGTGCATATTGGGTTTCATATGATCTATGCTTTCATAACTTACTTACCTATGTTATTACTTTGGTTTCACACGAAGAGGGTTCTTTGGCTCTAGGTACTTTGTATTCAGAATGTGTTCCAGTACGCTGCCGCCAACAGATGTGATATGAGTTCGGTAGATCAGTTTTTTTTTTAAATAGCTGTGATTTCTGCTCTACTTTTCAATTACAGGGAACATATCTCTGCTGAAGGTATCCGCAGTAAATTAACATAAGGAGGATTTCCACATGTAGTCGTTACTATCAACAGTTTGTAGTAACAACAAATACTTTCCCACACAGCACCATGAAACACATGGGACAGGTTACTGGGAAAACCTTTTTTAAATTTAATTTTATTGGCATTTGGTGAACATTCCGCGCAGCCATAGGCGTCAGCAGAAATTTTTCCAGGGGTTGCAACAATTTAAAATTGAAAATTTGGCTAGAAATGAGTCAGTCAGTTTCGCGATGTGTCATGCCACAACAAATTAATTTTCTAGATGAGACAAAAAACTCATTATTTCCCAGAGCATTTATGGCTGTCCATGTTTTATGAGAATTATGCAATGAATAAAAACTCTCCATCCAGATTCCAGGGAGGACAAGTGCTACTTCTTGAAGCCCCTCTCCTCTTTCCAGTGCCTCTGTGTGCAGCTCCGTATTACATTAGCAGTACATCTGTTATTTCCAATGAATTTATCTTAGTATGTACAGAGTATATACGTATTATATGTGTAGGTTACAAGCTCTTAATGAATACATGATTATTTTGTAAGTTTGTGCATTCTGTTATGAAAGACGGTGCGATATTACTGAGTAATTCGTGTTTCAGTTTCCTTAATCTCTTGCTCACAATGTGTTACCGATCGTAATGCCAGTCAAACGAAATTGCTGTGCTATTTTAATCATCTTCTGATATTGAGGTGTTTCTCTTAAGCCTACCCTGTGGGGGTGAAGGGCAGTTTGTGTGACGAAAGAGCATCCTTATGGTGGACGTTGGGTATCACATAGCGCATGTCCAACCCACAACGCTCAAGTTAAGGTGACAGAAATCAAGCATTTAGATATCTGACATTCAACATAGAATCGATCATAGGAGCGTGCGTTAACGCAGCTTTCAAAATTCGGTGACATTTTCGCAAAATGCATTTTCGTAAACTATCCGTAAGTCGTCTTAATAAATCTCTAGACGCAGACGAATACACGTTGATGTGCGGATAGAAAAATGGATGGCGCTCTTATGCTGTTGTTCAGTTGACCACGCATTTCCGTTGTTACCACACGTATTTTCTGTTATTTTTCTTTGTTGTACATTGCGAAAATGAGTGAAACCGAAGATGAGAAAATTGATATCGAGCTACTAATCGACGAAGTAGAAAAAAAGCCAACAATTTGTAATATAGCGTCGGAATGGTATAAAAATTAAGTTTTTAAGCGAAGAGCTTGGGAAGAATTGGTTTTGATCTTATGATAGGGAAAAGAACTCTCAGAAATAAAAGATGAATATAAATAAGAAAAACTTTATCGTTAATAAGTACAATTTCGTTCATATCACATGATATACGTGTTCTAGTCTACATTCATTAACAAAATAATTGGTAAATTTAGCCCAAACGTTATCTGCTGATGAAGTGGGTCGTCTTTTGCGAGCAACATTTATACTCGTGAGATTCCCTCCTAAGGTGTCTTCAAGTTTAAATCTGATGTGTATCGGTTTGATTTCCTACAGCTACACTACTGTAGTGGCTGCGTTCTGGAATACGGCTGCCAAATTAGTACAATGTACATACACACTCATTTATTGCTACACACAGCAAGCATAGCATCCAGTTAGGGTTAAGCATTAATATGGCATGTTCATGCTGAGACTAAGTCCAGGACACAATATAGGGTGGTATGCATAAAAAAATGGATCACCCTTTGGAAAGAGTATCAGAGCAAAAGAACGGTCTTTGAGAAAATTCTCAGCTTTGTACGAATAAAAAATATTGAAGCATATTCTCTGAGGAGCGAGTTGTTTCTCACTACTTCCCCTCCTTCTTGAGAAGGAATCCAGTGTGTGTCGTTGCTGCGTCCATCACAGAACACACACATAATTTTACATTTCTTTCAGCTCACTGGAACAAGCAAACCATTCAGTCTACAAGTCAATGTGTTCTAGAAGAGTTGCACTACGTTTCTATTTTAGTTTTATATGCGGCAATAAGCATTTAAGAGAACATACAAATAGTTTACAAAAATGCATTTTCTGAAAATGTCACGGAATTTTGGACATGCCGGATTTTTTTTGTTATTGATATTAGCTGAACATATTATGGGAACTATATTTGAAGAATATATCAGATTTTCATCTACTCCAAACCGAACTCTTTTTTTTAGAGTTTCCTAACACTAGGTAATTTTGGTTAAATGTGACGCATAATGGTCCTCCCGCGCGTCAAGGACTTAAGCGGTCGCCCTTGAGATTTCGTTACGAGAAACAAATTACTAGATTTGTAATAAACCAGTTATTACTTTTTTGGATCCGCCTACTTATTTTTCCATAGCAAAATATGTGATATATGCTTCAGAAAACGTGGTGAAAAACATCTGAAAATGTCATCGATACAGCTGTCTGGTTTATACCTGTCTTCTCCTACGCCTTCGAAAATCTGGGTCTGCTACATAGCATAAAAATGTTTTCGCTTCGTCTGGAACGTCGCTCCCTTCTCTTCCATGACTTTTGGGAAGGAAATTCGTCAACCAAATAATGGTTTTGTCGTTGACCCTCGGTAATTCTTGACCTCGACAAAATTTACTCAGCTCGAAGCAAGCTACAAGTTGACTCCAAAAAATGGGGAACGTTCTCCACTTGTGTGAAACTTCTCTTAACTTTATTCATTCAAAATCGGAGAAAGTTCTTCGAGTCGAGCAGCTTCCCCCACCCTTTTACTCAAGCCGATAACATCCCCAAGTGAAGTTTATTCTCTGACTCGCTTTATTCTTGCAAACGTGAGAATGTTCTCCGAAATTCCGAGAGTAAAGTACGTTCGGCGTTTTATTCTTACGACCCACAGCCAGTTCCCAGAAGTAGCTACAGACTATCCAGAGCTAACTAAGTCCATTACCGGCGACGCTGCGTAATATTGGCTGCAGTGGCTAGTAGACTTGTGGACTGGGTTTTGCAGACTGCTGATTCCAGATTGATAGCTGTTCTCTTCTGACTGCTGCTTGCACTCGAACTCCACACGAGAGCTCACAGACTGGCTATGAACCAGCGCTAACTCGCTGGGGCGCGAGTTAAACAGCTATACGGGCTGATATCGAGAATGCGCCTGATTGCCTTTGGCCGCCGAGCGGTAACGTGCATCTCTCTTGTTCGCTTCCCAGGCGGAATGCTGTCACCTCTCTGCACAGTTGGTGCACGTGGCGAGGTGTGCAAACCAATATTATAAACTGCTGTTTGTAATTATATGCATTTTCTGATGAGAGAATGATAGCGATACTAGTGAGAGGTTGGTGTTGGTTTCCTTGGTCTCTTCCACGTAGTGCGCTGGCTTCGCCTTGATGTAGGCCAAACGTGCACACCACCGTGACGGAAGGGCAGTCTACCGGGCAGGGTTAGTGGCGTGACGGTATAAAAAATTCGCCTCTCGTGCTAATATCATGGTGAAGTACTGTGACCGTTTTTACAATGTGTTCGACGCGATACACACTGACAGCTAATGGGTGATGTAGCAGCCAAAACTATGCTCAATATACTTACGTGCTAAAGTTAGCCGATAGTTAAATATCTTTCTTTTCCCCATAAGCTAGCTGCTTTCCGCCATACGCTTTTATTAAATTCCCCGTCAGCTAAGTGCTTCACCAACAACAATCACGTAAGTGCCATGTCGTATTTTTCTAATAAAGCTCTTGGTTTTGGTACATCCAAAAAATTTCTGAGAGTTTTTGATGTAGAACAGAATCTCTGAAAGTTCCTGAGTAGCTGTGTTTTCCATAAGATTCTGTGTCCACCCAGATAAAACGATAGTCTGATCCACGTTGCGCCAACAGCACTAGAGAAAAAAATATTTATTTCAGTATAAGGAACTTGAATGTTCTGGATTTTGTTTTCTGGCATGTTTACCAACAAGAGCTCCGATGCAATGAGGAAACTTTCTGTACTATTCAAATCCTTCGAATATTTCAATCCATTTTTCTTCATGCAATGTTGGCATCACAATGTCTTTTAATTTCGTCCAGATAACATATGGAGGTCTATTAAAATAGCTTCAGAATTCACATAGTTGAAGATAATGACATCTTGTGTGCTATAATTATTCCCATACACTATAACAAGACCTCCACTGCACTCAATAATTTCCTTCTGTTTATTGTGCCCATTTGCTACACTTCGCCTAATGGCATGCAATGTTAAACATTAATAGTAGTAATAGTAGTAGTAGTAGTAGTAGTAGTAGTAGTAGCAATAGTAGTAATAGTAGCTTATTTAGCCAGAGACACTATACGCTGAATAGATTTTCCCAGAAAATACATAGCATAAAAAATACAAGGGTGTACAGTACCTTGCATAGCACAACTGTGTGCAGTGCCCAACGTAAAGACATATTTTGTATGTAATATAAGGGTTTTCCGATCAGTCGCGAAATGGACACCGCAGTTAAAACTCGAAGAAGCTTTGCACAGATGTGTTGGGTAGTGTTTTTAGTATGAGCGTCGATCGCATCAAGACGCTCTTTTCAGTTGTGAGTGCACTGTGAGCGAGTAAAGGTGCCTACAATAACGATGTCTCGCGCCAAGTAGGAGGGCCCGCTGAGAGGCTACGCCTTAATGAATGCAGCCCACCTAACAAAACTGCCACGCACTTCCTTCTTCATGGCAATTCTCAGCTGCACTCTGCAGGGGTAGTAAAGACGCTCCTGCTGCCTTTCTGATGGGAAGTGTTCGATCACCCGCAACACAGCTCTAATTGGCTCGTCCTGAGTATCATCTCTTTCACATGAAACGCTGGATACGAAGACAACACTTGGGCACAGGCTACGCCCTATAGACCAGTGTAGAGAATTATTGGAAAGCACAGGCAGTTGCCTTCTATGACGATGGTGTTGGAAATTTGGTATAACGCTCCGACAAATGTCTAAGTCGGAGCGGCGACTATGTAGAGAAGTATCTGGAAAGTGTAGCTAACTCTTGCAAATAAAATGTTTCTGATTTTCAGTATGGTTTCCATTTAGCGCCTGATTGGAACTTGCTTTCTGGACAACCCTCATACGTAGTTGATACTTACATACAAATAAAGCCTTAGATGTAACACTTTTGTTCAAAAAATACATTCACATTGTAGCAAGCACTTGATTAAAAACCTTATTGGCGTATTGTAAATGAATGTAGTTATTGGCTACAAGTTTGTCGCTGCTATTCATTTACACTACAGCAGCAGTTAGTCATTAAAAATTTGAATACTGGAACTGTTTCCTTTAATGAAGACAGTTTTTTTATTTCTTTTATCTGTGCCACAAGTTGGTTGTAGCATCTAATACACTCAATGTTTGTTTTTGTTTCAAAGACTTGTTTTTGCTTTTATATGGATGTCAAAGCACATACTTGTACTCGTATTATAAGAATGAAGATGTGACTTGGTTTTGAAACTGTCACTATACCTTTTAATTACACTTTGTTATAAACAGGCATATCAAGGTTAGAATATCTAGCTGTTGAAATAATTGCTTGGAGGGTGTTAACATAGAATTGTTAGTAATTATTCTAAAAGTTCATTTTTTATAGTGAAGATTGTTTTCAAATTTTTGTTACTATGGCCCCAGAAGCTGAGACCATAGGTAATAGCATAAAGGAAGTATACAAACTAGACAATTCTTCTACAGTGACCACTATATATACTACTAATTGCATGTAATGCAAAGAAGGTAGATCTTATGCACTTAGTGAGCTATAGGATGTTGGCTTTACAATCAAAATTTTTGTGAATATGCACACCTAAAAATTTGTTGACAGCTACCCTCTCAGTTTGTTTATATTGAATTTGTGAGTATTCTTGTAAGAAAGAACAAGAACATTGTATCATTTGTTAATGAAAATTGGCTAAGTGAAGATCTGTTGGATTTGAATGTACCACCTGCCTGCAGAAAAACACAGTAGCATGGTGGAGTTAGTTAGTTTTGTGTTCCATGGATCATTTTGCACACTAATTTGTGATGATATGGAAGCTCATTTTACATTCACAGCAAAAATGAATTTGTACTTATGGTTACATTCTGAACATTTTTAAGTGTGTGTGTGTGTGTGTGTGTGTGTGTGTGTGTCACCTTTCACACACTACAATAATAGAAAATCTTCTACAGAATATGAGTTGTCAAAGAGAAACTTTCTCAGTTTGGTTTCAAATTTTACTTGCTGTCTGTCAGACATTTCATATCACTGGTAAGCAATCTAAAATGTTTGTTGCAGCATTATGCACCCCTTTTTTTGCTAAAGACAACCTTGATGTGGAGTAGTGAATGTCATTTTTCCTTCTGGTACTGTAATTGTGTACATCATTGTTCCTTTTGAACTGTGGTGGATTATTTACAATAAACTTCGTGGCAGAATAAATATACTGTGAAGTAGTAATTAGGATGCTCAACTTCTTAAATAGATGTCTACAAGATGATCATGGGTGAGCACCATATACTATTCTTACAACATATTTTTGAGCAACCAAGACTTCCTTTCTTAAAGATGAGTTACCCCATAACTTTATTCTGTATGACTTTATTGTATGAAAATGTACAAAATATGCCAATGTACAGATTTGTCTTTCATGAAGATTTGCAATAATTCTGAATGAAATTGTGGTTAAAATAAATTGTTTTAGGAGTTCCAGAATGTGCTTTTTTGGTTTAAATACTCATTGATATTTACACCCAAAAAGTTTGAAGTCTCCGCCTATTTATTATTTCCTTGACATGTGTTACACTTACCACTGGTGTAGTACCCTAGATGTGGAGAAACGAATATGTTGTGTATTTTTAATATTGAGGGTGAGACCAATTCAGAGAAAAGCAGTCAGTGATACTTTTAAGAACCTTGTGTACCATTTCTCCTGTTTCTGTATGTATGTTTGGACTGAGTGTAATACTAGTGTCACCTGCAAAAAAACTAATTGTGCTTGTTGTGTATTAGATGAAAGGTCATTTATATATGTGAGAAACAATAGTGGACCTAATTTTTTTTTCTTCAGAAATGACATTACCCTATAAAACTTTGATATATGAAGGAGAATACTATGATTTATGAATTACAAGAAGTCAGTTGCCTGCTGGGGCAAATGACTTGTAGACTGGGACTTTTTCATTATTTAATGTCTGTAAAATCTGCTGAGTGAGTGTAAATGGCCTTCTCAGTATAGCAACCCATCTGAAACCCAAACTGTGATTTGTCGAGGATATTATTGTTGCTAAGGTGAGATACTATTCTAGAATACATCACCTGCTCAAGAATTTTGAAAAATGATGTCAGCAGTGAAACAGGTTGGTAGTTATTGACATTATTATCACCTTTCTTAAAATGGGGATTAACAATATAATTTATTGGCATCCATTTTATCATATACAATGATATAGGTGTTGTCATGTTACATTATATGAGTTTTTAATTATACAGTAAATTAATAACATAGGACTACGGTGGTAAAACGCATTTAAATATATATCTCATGCAGCATATAGTAGATACTATCAAAACAAACAATAATTAATTATTTATAGTATATACTGTTTCATACATTTGTTTTTCAGATATGACTTATCATTATCATTGACCACTCTAGTAGAGAATAACAGAACAAACAATAATTAATTAATTATAGTGTGCACAGGCAGGCTATTTTCATACATTTGTTCAAATATGAATTATCGTAGACCACTATGTCACTATGTTCTGAAAATCCATGTACTCTTTAACACTGTAAAAACATTCTCTTAATTACATTTTTAAGCTCATTTTTAAAAATGTAAAACTTTTCTATCTTTTTGCTGCTTAAGGGAAGAGCACTAAAAAGGATTTTGGGGTGATATTGCACTTTTGTGATATTGGGCTGTTTTGTGTGTTTCTCTGTGGAAATGATTCCTGTGTCTTGTCGGGTAGTCATGGCACTCACTATTTAAAGAAGAAAACTGGGAGTGAGATTTGAAAAAGCAGATACTTTCGTAGATGTATAAAGATGGAAGTGACATTATTTGAAAATTTCTCTTGGTGCAGCCCCTTTCATTATTCTTAATGCTCGTTTTTGAATAATGAATGAGCGATTTGCCAGACTTGAATTACCCCAAAATAAGACACCATACCGCAATAGAGCATAAGAGCATAATAAGCACATATTACTGTTTTTTCACTGCAGCAGTTTTTCAGAATTCTGAGTATATAGCAGCATTTACTTAGCTTTTTATTCAGCATTTCAGTATGTTTATCCCACTTTAAATGCTCGTTTAACTAGATACCTAAAAATTTTGTGTTTGAAGTTTCAAAACTATATTGGGTTTTACTTTTTTCAATACATGGCTGAAATTCACCCACACTGTTTTTTCTCATTTACAAATAAACAGTTATCTCTAAACCTTTTTCCTGCTTCTTCTTTTGTTATTTCTACTTCGTGTTGCAAGTCAGTCTCATTTTGAGCTTTAATAAAAAAACTTGTATCATCCGTATACAATACAGCATTAGCTAGTGTTAAACAGTTTGGCAGGTCATTTATGAAACTCAAGAACAAGAGGGGTCCTAGCACAGAACCTTGTGGCACTCCATTACTAACTTTCTTATATTCTGAAAAGTAAGAGGTTCCTTCGTGAACTATTTCTACTTTCTGGTATCTGTCTGACAGGTATGATTTAAACCAGCTGTGAACAGTACCACGTACACCGTAGCAATATAGTTTCATTTCAGTCTCTCTTGGAAAAATGCCAGGAGTTAGCGATGCATAACAAATTTCAGATCAGACACCACTTACCACATGGAAACAAGTCTTTAGTATCCTATTGGGAACACCATCAAAACTAGATGCGCTTTTATTTTTGAGAAAGTGGAAGTTTGTGGTATTTATATAGTGTTAGTAGTAGTAGTTGCTTCATTATCCGTAGATCGCTTTTTACAAGGGTATAGGACCTGTCAAAGTATTTACAAATTTAGATCAATTTAAAATAAGCTAATTCATATATTTACAGACTTCTAGTTAGAGTCAATCATTAGATTTACTCCTGGTATACAGCACTTTTTTTACAAATAACTTATTAAATAATGTAATGCCACATTGTTCACTCATATCTCACTATCAGTCACTGCACACATTATACACACATTGTTTCATAACACGTCACTCATTACACACACACACACACACACACACACACACACACACACACACACACACTGGCGATCTCTGGGCCATTTTCTGTACCACAACTTCCCATTTGCGATCCAGAAAAACTGAGTCAGCATCCCTCCATAATGAGCGAGATGTTGAGCTCTGAAAGAGGAGGAGGTGTTACTATCGTGCCATGCATAGCTTGGGGTAAGTATTTCTAGAAAGGAAAAAAAACATAAAGTGAAAGTGTTGTGTGGAATGTTGGATATTTTATAATCATTATTATTATTACTATTATTTGTATAACATTTTTTATCAAACTCCTACTCTGTTTTTGCTAAATAATCCTTCAATGTATAAAATGTATTGCATAACAGGTACTTTTTAGCTGCCTTTTTAAATAAGTGATTGTACAGTTTTATTCCTTGGTAGAAAATACTGTTTTGAGTTTTGTGTTTATTTTTTCTTGGTAAATATAAGTTGGGTGTATCTCTTGTTGCATGGTCATGGACATAGCTGTTTGTGCAGTAATTACCAATGTTATTTTTGATGTGTACAACTGACTGGTAAATGTATTCACATGGACCAGTTAAAATCCTGTGTTCTGAACAGATCTTTACAATGAGCTCGACTAGTATTGAGTGTACATATGAATAATATGTAACTAAAAGACACTGCATATTAGACACTGATGATAGGATTATAAGGGCATAACATGCTGATGATATTCTGTTTGCAAGTACCTTTGTGTGTTCATACCACTTCAGCTGAGAATCAATATTCATTCCTAGAAATTTTGCATTTGTTACACAGTCTATAGAGGTGCCATCTACATCTAATTTAACATTGTCATTTTTCCTCTTCAAACTGAAATTCAAGGCATTAGTCTTCTTTATGTTCAACGTCACTTTATTACTTATTGACCAATCATAAACTTCCTTGAGACTTTCATTTGCTTTCTCGACAGGGCGTTCTCATTTTCTCAGTGACTATAATATTGCTGTCATCAGCGAAGAGGACTTTTTCACCATGAGTAACACTACTGGGAAAGTCACTGATGTATACCAGGAACAGTATTGGTCCTAATATGCTACCTTGCGGAACCCCTATATTAATGTATTTTGGTTCTGATAAGTGTTTTACTAAATGTTTAGATCTATTTGAAGTACGTGTTATCTCTACTCTTTGACCCTATCTGTTAGGTATGATCGAAACCAGGCATTAGCTATCCCTCTTATTCCTAATTCTTCTAATTTATTTAATAGTTTCTAGTGGTCAACTGCATCAAATGCCTTAGAAACATCCAAAAATATTCCTGTGACACACTCATCTTTATCAAGAGCATCAAGTACAACCTTTGTGAATTCTACTATCGCTGACTCCATATTTTTGCCCAAACTGTGATTTGTTTAAAAGATTGTATTTATTCAGATAATTCATTAATCTGTCTTTCATAATTACTTCTATTATTTTTGAGAATGCTGACAGCAGGGAAATGGGCCAGTAATTTTCTATGTCTTCTGCATTAATTTTCTTAAGCCAAGGTACAACTCTTCCCAGTTTTAACTGCTCTGAAAATGTCTCTGATGTGAAGGATTCATTTATTATATTTGTTAAATAGTCTTGTATAATCCCTATGCATTATTTCAGTACACACATTGGTACTTCATCTAAGCCTACTGACCTTTTATTTTTTAGTTTCTGAACAGTTTTACTGACTTCATTCTCTGTGGTTGGAAGTAACATCATTTTATTTAGTGCAACATTATTTACAGGTGTTATATTTGTGTGGGGGAATGTTTGCTGTACCTTCTCTGCAATACTTGAAAAATGCCCCTTTACATACACTCCTGGAAATGGAAAAAAGAACACATTGACACCGGTGTGTCAGACCCACCATACTTGCTCCGGACACTGCGAGAGGGCTGTACAAGCAATGATCACACGCACGGCACAGCGAACACACCAGGAACCGCGGTGTTGGCCATCGAATGGCGCTAGCTGTGCAGCATTTGTGCACCGCCGCCGTCAGTGTCAGCCAGTTTGCCATGGCATACGGAGCTCCATCACAGTCTTTAACACTGGTAGCATGCCGCGACAGCGTGGACGTGAACCATATGTGCAATTGACAGACTTTGAGCGAGGGCGTATAGTGGGCATGTGGGAGACCGGGTGGACGTACCGCCAAATTGCTCAACACGTGGGGCGTGAGGTCTCCACAGTACATCGATGTTGTCGCCAGTGGTCGGCGGAAGGTGCATGTGCCCGTCGACCTGGGACCGGACCGCAGCGACGCACGGATGCACGCCAAGACCGTAGGATCCTACGCAGTGCCGTAGGGGACCGCACCGCCACTTCCCAGCAAATTAGGGACACTGTTGCTCCTGGGGTATCGGCGAGGACCATTCGTAACCGTCTCCATGAAGCTGGGCTAAGGTCCCACACACCGTTAGGCCGTCTTCCGCTCACGCCCCAACATCGTGCAGCCCGCCTCCAGTGGTATCGCGACAGGCGTGAATGGAGGGACGAATGGAGACGTGTCGTCTTCACCGATGAGAGTCGCTTCTGCCTTGGTGCCAATGATGGTCGTATGCGTGTTTGGCGCCGTGCAGGTGAGCGCCACAATCAGGACTGCATACGACCGAGGCACACAGGGCCAACACCCAGCATCATGGTGTGGGGAGCGATCTCCTACACTGGCCGTACGCCACTGGTGATCGTCGAGGGGACACTGAATAGTGCACGGTACATCCAAACCGTCATCGAACCCATCGTTCTATCATTCCTAGACCGGCAAGGGAACTTGCTGTTCCAACAGGACAATGCACGTCCGCTTGTATCCCGTGCCACCCAACGTGCTCTAGAAGGTGTAAGTCAACTACCCTGGCCAGCAAGATCTCCGGATCTGTCCCCCATTGAGCATGTTTGGAACTGGATGAAGCGTCGTCTCACGCGGTCTGCACGTCCAGCACGAACGCTGGTCCAACTGAGGCGCCAGGTGGAAATGGCATGGCAAGCCATTCCACAGGACTACATCCAGCATCTCTACGATCGTCTCCATGGGAGAATAGCAGCCTGCATTGCTGCGAAAGGTGTATATACCGTGTACTAGTGCCGACATTGTGCATGCTCTGTTGCCTGTGTCTATGTGCCTGTGGTTCTGTCAGTGTGATCATGTGATGTATCTGACCCCAGGAATGTGTCAATAAAGTTTCCCCTTCCTGGGACAATGGATTCACGGTGTTCTTATTTCAATTTCCAGGAGTGTAGTTTGCTAAGTGCTGTGGATCATCTATTACTTTCTCCCTCTCCCTTAGCAGTATGTTATTCTGTGTTTGTTTATCTCTCTCCGTTTCTTTTTTTATAACATCCCAGACTGCTTTGCTTTTATTCTCTGCATTATATATTATTTTGTCATTAAATGACTTTTTTGCAGCAATCAGCACCTTCCTATAGATCTTTTTGTATCTATGATAGAAATTTAAGAATTCTGGATCATTGCAAATCTTTTTCATGGAACTGAGGTGTTTAAGTGTTTGGGAGGACTTCTTAATATCTACTGTTATCCATCTGCTTTTATGAGATGTTGATACAGTCATGCATACTTTTGGAAATGCCTTTTCAAAGTTCAATTTAAACAATGTGGAGAATTTTGAGAATTTCATATTCACATTGGTTTCCTTATACACTTCATACCAGTTTCGTTTTCCTAGCTCCTTTGAAAAATCTTTTATTTTGATTTCTGATAGATGTCGTTTGTAGGCTTGTAGTTTAGGGAATGATTCAATGCCTGACTTTACTGTTGTTATTTGACCGAGATAGTCTGATAGTCCAAGATATTTTACAGCTACATCACATTTTTACCTGTCCATATTTGTGGCCACATGGTCAATTACTGATGAAGTCATTGTTGTAACCCTTGTTGCACTATTGACCAATAGGGACATGCCAAAACTTTGAAGGATGTTTATAAAGATGCTGCTGGATTCATTTACGATTTTAGTGTTGATGTCAATGTCCCCACACAGAATTATATTGACCTTTGTACTTGAGACTTTATTTTAATTGTTTATTTATTTAGCGCTCATTTTATCATATTCATGATATTGGACTGGTCTGACAAAGTACAAGACAGTATAAAATTTTACACATTTATATTCATGTACAAAATAAAGTCACATATTATGGTACTAGTAATGTTTCATCAAGGCTAGATGCTTTCTTACCAACACACCTTCATGACTGTAATAGCACAAGCAGTGTTCTATTTACTTAGACATAAGAGAATAAAATTTTGTTCATGCATATAGAGAAAGCAGGCATATTGCTGAAAAGTTACTGCAACATCTTCGTTGATTTAACTAAAGTATTAAATATTGTATCCTTGGAGTCTTTCGCAGTGGCATACATGAATAAAACATTCTCAGTTTTCAAGGCATGTCAATTCAAATAAAATCCTCAAGCTTTTGATGACCACCTCTCCCATCGTCATCAGGAGTTCACTGACTGCTGGGGCTGCTATGGTTTCTAGCTTATATATGCATGATGACATCATCAACAGCCAATCAGATAGACCCAATGCAGCACAAGTGCATAGGTCGACCCAGGCAGCTAGCAGAGCTATTGCCCGTGGCAGCACCGGTGACATCAGGTGGTGCCACGGGCAGGCGCCAGATATATGGCACAGAAGATGTACATTATTATACACATGAGTACATTAGTGAAAGGAGTTTAGTTTTACCTAGGAATACTTTGATAATAATCAATTGTTGATTAGAGAGATTTTGAGGCAGAAACTGCAGATTTGAGAAATGTTCCAGATATGCATATGACTGAATTTTACGAGATTTTTGATAAATATTAGTAGTGACCTACATCTGCAATATACTGTCTTTAATGTTGATGATTACTGTATAGAGAATGTGCTTGAAGCAGCTGCAATACTACTTCCAGCATTAAAACTCATAACAGTTCCAGTATACCATACTCCAGATAGGACCATGAATTATTTACACAGGTCTTAGAAGAAAATGATCTTCAACTTTAAAAAACCATGCAAATACAGAATATTAATCTTTTGAGGTATGACCATTGATGAGGTAAGGCTAAAGACATCAAAGCAGCTTCACCTACTGAATACGTTAAGATCACAAATTGTGTTAATAAAATTGCAATAACTCTGTCATCCTGTCTTGATAATGTCATCACCAATGTTGAAAAAGATCTAAATGAGTTAGGGTTGTTTAATACTTATTTTCTGTCAACCACGAAGATGTATGGTTAAAATTAAAAATTAACAGACTAGGTTTGACTGCATCAAAACAAAGTATATTAGGCTACTGTGTGATCAAAATATTGACAACTACATGAAACTGTTGCAGGTGATTAGATGGAATGACAACCTGTTTAATGGTAAGAACATTGAGAATGCATTTGTAGTTTCTATCAGTGTACCCACAGGCATTTTTAAGACTTGTTGCCCAAAGATTTTGAAAATAAATAAGGTAGCAACCTCAAGACATGACTCTACACACATCCCTAAGTGGTTCGCATCCACTTTGCAGAAGCCCAGACTGTTATTTATGATTTGTCTGCTTGTGTCTGTGTATGTGTGGATGGATGTGTGTGTGTGTGTGTGCGAGTTTATACCTGTCCTTTTTTCCCCCTAAGGTAAGTTTTTCCGCTCCCAGGATTGGAATGACTCCTTACCCTCTCCCTTAAAACCCACACCCTTTCATCTTTCCCTCTCCTTCCCTCTTTCCTGATGAAACAACCATTTGTTGCGAAAGCTTGAATTTTGTGTGTATGTTTGTGTTTGTTTGTGTGTCTATCGACCTGCCAGCACTTTCGTTTGGTAAGTCACATCATCTTTGTTTTTAGATATATTCTTATATAGTTGCGCAGGGATATTCACTTATGCTGTAATAACATTTGTCAAGCATGTGGTTCTTTATATTCTAATACAGTTGAGCATAGAAATTCACTTACACTGTAATAGCATTTGTCAAGCATGTGATTCTTTATAACAGTTTTAAATTTATCCTCATTTTCCAGCTCTTTGAAATGTTTTGGTAGTGCACTAAAAAGTTTGACGCCTTGATTACATACATGTTCCTGACTTCGAGTTCTTGTTACCGCTTGTAAGTGGAGATCTTTACATTGCTGTGTATCGTAATTATGGTAGTCTGTATTGATTTTAATTTTGTCCTGATTTCTTTTGATCACCAACAGACATTTCAGAATGTATAATGATGGAATTGTTAAATTTTCAATGCTTTAAAAAGGGGCCTATAATGTGTTTGAGGTGGGCTCTGGGTCATTATCCGAATAGCGCGTTTTTGTAATTTGAAAATCTCATTTAGATGACAATTTGTTTTTCCCCAAAATACTATCCCATAGGAATCAATGGACTGAAAATAGCCAAAATATACTAATCTTGTACAGTCATTACTACAAACTCTTGAAATTATTCTAAGTACAAAACATGCTGAATTTAGTTTTAGTGCTAAGCTCACCACATGGTCCTTCCAGTTTATCTTCTCATCAATGTGCATACCCAGGAATTTTGAACACTACTATTTCAAGCTGTTTGCCCTCCATGGTGGGATTTAGGTCATCAAGATCACTTATTTTTCCATATTGCACATAATTAGTTTTATTTGCATTCAATGTTAGCTTCTTTGCATTAAACCATTTTTGTATATCTTGTAGGACATGGTCCACAGTACTTTGCAATGACTGCTTCATATCACTAACTATTAAACTAGTATCATCAGCAAATAACATGATTCTAGCTTTTCTCTCTGACACCTGAATATCATTAATGTAAATGAGGAACAACAAGGGGCCTAATACACTTCCTTGGGGTACTCCTACTGTGACCTCCCTTGGATCTGATATTAGTTTAATTTTTTGGTTAATATTTGGTGCTGCAAATTTCAACCACCTGCATCCTCTTTTTCAGATACGACTCAAACCACTTTTTTACCGGTCCTCTGAAACCTATAGCTTCAAGCTTTTCCAAAAGTATGCTGTGGTCAACACTGTCAAAGGCTTTTGACAGATCCAGATTTATCCCGACTACACTTTTTCGCTCATCCAATATATTGATTATTTCTTTTGTGTATTCCAATACAGCTGTTTCGGTACTTCTCCCAGCTTGAATTCCATGCTGATTACTGTTTATCAGATTGTGGATCTTAAGTTAATGTGTGACTCTATATTTCATTAGTATCTCTAAAACCTTAGAGAAAGTTGGGAGAAGTGAGACAGGTCTGTAGTTTTCTATTTTAATCTTATCACCCTTTTCCAATAGGGGAATGACTTTAGAAATTTTCAGTTTCTGTGGAAACACACCCTCAGCCATTGACAAGTTTGCTATGTGCACCAATGCTTTTGCTATTTGATTAGCTGTTTTCTTTACTAGTAATATTGGCACCTCATCTACTCCAGCTGACATCTTGGACTTCAGACTTTTAATCACATTTAAAACTTCCTTTTCGTTTGTTGGGACTGCCATCATACTGCTGGCTACCATGGGTGTTGCTCTCTTAGTCTGCTCCCCAAAATTCCTGCTTAATGTCTGGGGTATATTTAAAAAGTAATTATTTACATGATTAGGCATGGCATATTTATCTACCATTTTATTCTCCTCATCTTTTAGAATAATTTTCTTATCTTTGTTAGGTACCCTGGTTTCTTTTCTCACAATTTCCCAAGCTATTGTAGTTTTATTTCTAGACTGTTTTATTTCCATGTCATTACTTAGTAACTTTGCATTTGCAATTACTCTGCGGCATATTTTCCTACACCTTTTTACATATTCTGTAAAATCAGTATCTGCACACTCCCTCAACGCTGTATTGAGTTTTTTCATGTTTTCACATGATTTCTTAATGCCAAGAGTCATCCGAGAACTTGACTTTGTGTTCAGTAGACTTCACTGTGGTCAGTTTCTTTGGAAAACACATCTCAAAGTTCATCATATAATTTAATGCAAGTACACTATATGCCTCATCTGTACTTGTTTGTTTCATAACATCTAACCGGTTTTCATTCTCTAAGATACTTATGAACTGATGACAGATGTCCATAGAGAAGTTTCTTTTGTAAATATTATTTGCACCTTAATCTTCCTTTGACCTTAAAGGGATATCAATGGGGAGAGCACTGTGGCCAGACAATCCTAAATCTACGTTTGTTACCTCTATGTCAGTTGTTGACGTATTTGAGAAAATGTTATCTATGAGGCTGTTGGAGGTGTTTGTTATTCTAGTTGAATTGTTTATGTGTGGTGACATGTTGAAACTCTTTAATATGTCCGAAAATTGCCTTTTTGTTGACTTTCAACTAGAAGATTAATGTTGAAATCACCACAAAGAATAATCACAGTTTTTTTGTAAAAAGTATTTAGCAACAATTCTAATTTGTCAAAAAAGACTTCTATGTTTCCACATGGTGACCTATACACTGTTATGACTATGACTTTTTTCATCAGGCTATATAGCTGGACAGCACCTGCTTCAAATAACTTTTCAAAACTTAAGTTCTCTGCTTCACATCTCTTTTTAAATTCTAACTCTTGTCTAAGGCAAATGCCAACACCAACACCTTTTGCAATTTTCCTACTATAATGATTTGCCAGTTTAAATGGATTAATATAAATACTACTAATTTCATGGTACTTACACCAGTGTTCAGTAATACACAAGACATCAGGTTGGGTGTTACTTACTGCTATTTCGAGTTCACAATATTTGTTCTTGAGGCACTGCACATTTAGAGTCATAATCTTTAGATCAGGGGAGTGAGCACCGATGGTATTTCTCCTTTCGTTTAACACCGTTAACTTGGAGTTTTCATGAAGGCCGGATACCAAAAATCCTGTTGTACCAAAAGCTTCTTGTTTCTGTTGCTTTTCCTACTTGAAATGGATGATGTTGATTGATTGTTTATACTAGCTGTGGCAAGCTTCTTGGCATTCACCTCGATCCAAAATTAACTTGGGAAACTCACACTAATTATGTATGCACAAAATTAGTCCAAGTCACCTACCTGCTGAGTAAACTTAGGACTTGTGTGACTTACAAACTACTGGTAAATTCTTAATATACTTTTTGTCACAGTCACCTCATGTGTACAGTGCCACCCGATATGGTGCAATTCCTTTGGGGTGAAAAGAATTTTTATCTAGCAGAAAAAGACCATTAGGTGCATTACTGGAGTAAGAAACCATGAATCATATAGGAAATGCTTTAAAGATCTCAAGATACTAATAATTGTAACCTTGTTTTTTTCTCAGCAGCCAGGTGCATATCAAGAAAAATCAAGACAGCAATGATCTGTGGGCATCTATACATAAATATAACACATGTCAAAGGCAGATGATTGACATCCCAGTGACTAGGCTTTAAAAAAAACTAAAATAGTTACACAGACATGGGGCTACAATTATTTAATATCTTAATGATCACAGCATGGAGTGTATCACGGAACTTCTTCAGAAATATTACAAAAAGGTGGCTTGGAAAAAAAACCTTTTTGCACAATAGAAGAATTTAAAATGTATAATAAAAGTGACCTGATCCTCTAAAATTTCTGTATACTCTGGTCATTGTATTATTTGAGTTTTCTTAAAATGTTTTTATTGTGTCATAATGTTGTGCTATATTTTCATAGAACATTTATACTTGATGACTAACATGTATCAACCATATCTTATTTATAATGTTGGTTGAGCTACCATCTGCCTTGTATTCTGGACTTACGGCTGTCAGAATAAATAAAGCCATGGTAGTGTATTAAAACAATGTGGTAGTGTTTAATGTTAGAGAATATGTTTTTCATGAAAAATATGTTTGTCCTCATTTTCGAGTCAATGCTCCTGTTTTATGTATGACCTTTCCATTCTTTAAAACATTGATCCTCAATGAAAACTGGGTTCCTAAAGTCAATATTGACCTCTTCAGTATTGATTGTTCTATTTTCATGTGTGTTGTTTAACTTCAGTTCATGAATAGCTTTTCCCCTACAGGGTATTTTCTTGCTATTTCAGTCTCTTCATAAATCTCATTTCCACGTCCCTGACTGACTTCAGCATACTTACTCCTTTACTCATTTACAGCTCGCAGCATTTCATTTAAGCATAATCTAAAAAATGGTTCTAGAAATAAACTACAAACTTCTTCCTGATCTTTCAGTACTTTGATTAAATGTGTTGCGAAATCTGCTACTGCTGTTTTAGTGGCCCTACCCCCTCTGAAACCATGCTATGCACTCTTAGTACATTATAAGCCAATGTGGTCTGCAAATGGTGATATATGAGATGCCCACATTGGAGCCGGAATAAGAAGTTATGCATTTAGTGTTGTAGGATTGCCGGATCAAATGATGCACAGTATACTACATTTAATAAGCACTACTTTATTACTTGGAAGCACATATATAGTTATATACATTCTTGATTCTCCTTGCACATTTGTACTGTATTCGCACACAGAAACAGACTAGTTGCAAAAAGCTTGCCAAAACGAAGATATTACATGGAACTTGGTCGATAGTCGCCAAATTAGCCCCCCCTAGAATGTGGAGCACAAAACATAAATATTGGGGCATACATGTAAAGGAAACACCCAGGGGGGGGGGGGGGGGGGGGGGAGGAAGAGTGTGTTTAAACCAAAACCATACCTTACATTACATTAGTAACTGAAGTCTTCGTGCCGGCGAGGGGGCGGATGGTCCTGCCTGACTGGACGAATCCTCGTACAGCAATCGAGGGATCAGGGGGAGTAGTGGACCTGAATGCCTGTTGCAGTACGACTTTTACCATTGATGGGTCAGGACCAAGAGGCTAGTGGACAGACTGGATAAGGTGAATGTGGGTTAAGTTGTCATTGGGGGAGGTGGCTCATTCATAGAAGAAACACACATTATCCGGCTGCATAACAAAATACACTTTAGAGCTGTGTTAACATTCACTACCACTTCCGTATACGGGTTGACAGAATCTCCACATGAGTCGGCGGCGGCGACACCACATGTTCTGAGACTGGCTCTTGATACATCACTACATACTAACAGGGGAGAGGCGGGGGGCTGCTTGTAGGAGGGGGAGTCATCATACGCGTAACTCTGTAGGGGAATGTCACACATACCTGTAGCACTGTCACACGACTGGGAGTGGATAACGTCGCACGTGCGGGAATTGGCGTCACTTATCTGCAGACCAGTGGTAGATGACTCATGTGAGGTGGGTGTAGCAGGGG
Source organism: Schistocerca piceifrons (assembly GCF_021461385.2). Lineage (NCBI taxonomy): Eukaryota > Metazoa > Arthropoda > Insecta > Orthoptera > Acrididae > Schistocerca > Schistocerca piceifrons. The sequence continues at coordinate 853,045,844 of NC_060140.1, read as the reverse complement.
GTGGGAGCTGACTGGGTGGGGTATTAGGCAGTTCTCCCTGAGACCACGCCAGTTTGAGATGGCAGACAGATACCTTTTGAGGTGCGCCATTAATGAGCACTTTGAATGTGTTGGTACGCCACGATATGACTCTGTACGGCCCTGAATATGGGGGTCTGAGTGCCGGTTTCATGGTGTCATTGTGCACTGCAAGACACCAAGTCCTTATGCAGAAATACGGGAGGGAGCGAGTGCAGTCAAGGAGGGGGCATGCGAATGTTAGTGATTAGCTACTTAACATGAATGTCGAGTTGCAGATTTGATCTGGAGGAAGTGGAGGCTCGACTAGCTCTGCTGGGAATGTGAGGGGTTCTCCATACAGTACTTCTGCCAGGGATGTGCTAAGGTCCTCTTTGTGGGCGGCCCAAATGCCTAACATTACCCACGGTACGGTGTTGAACCACTCACCTCCATGGCAAGTCAGGGAAGCTTTAAGCGTTCGGTGCCAGCATTTGACAAGCCCATTGCTCTGGGGGTGGTATGCGGTAGTCCTAAATTGTTTCACCCCACACAGTTCACAAAGCTTTCAGAAGAGGGCGGACCCAAATTGGTGTCCCTGGTCAGTGGTGATGGAACTTGAGCAGCCGAAGCATGAGATCCACATAAATAAGAGGGCTCGGGCCATTGCGTTGGCTGTGATAGTAGTGAGAGGAATTACCTCTACCCAGCGGGTAAACCTGTCAGTGGCGGACAGAAGAAGCCCAAGGGAGTTAAGGGCCCGATGATATCGATGTGTATCTTTTAACCACATCGAACATACCCATGGGGGGGCTGTGCGTGACGATCTACTTTTGCGCACTGACAAGCCACACATGCTCGCGCCCATCTGCGACATTGTTTTATCACCCCAGGCCAAATGAAACGTTCAGATACCAGATGTGCAGTGGCGCGAATGCCAGGGTGTGCCATGTTGTGGATACTATTAGAAATGTCCCGGCGGAGAGGTGCAGGAATCACTGGACGTATGTGTCCTGTTGAAATGTCACACCAGATGGGTGATGATAACCCAGGAAGTGTTTATAAGTTCAGTATCCTCTATTTGCAATTTAGGAAGTTCACTGAGGTCCAGTTGTGAAGATAAAACCGACACACGAGATAGAAAATTGGCGATGACGTTGTCTGCCCCTCTGATGTAACATATGTCATTCATAAACTGACATATGAGGTCCATATGTCGAAAACATCTCGGGAATGAGTCCTTGCCTGGGTTACGGAAAGCATATACCGATGTCTTGTGGTCAGTAAACACGACGAGATGACGACCTTTGATATCGTCTTGGAAATATTTGGTGGTGTTGTAAATAGCAAACAGTTCCTGGTTGAAGGTCGCCCATTTACATTGGGAAGCGGGCAGTTCATGAGAGAAAAATCTGAGCAGATGTACAACAGAACCCATGGATTGCTGAATTACCGCCCCCACAGCTGTATCACTCATGTCTGTAGTAAGTGAGATGGGAGTGTCAGGAATGGGATGAGTAAGCATAATGGCCATCTGTAAGGCTGACTTTAGGTTATCAAATGCGCAACACATATCTGGAGTCCACGTGACCGCACGAGACCCTGAAGTGTTTTTTCCTGCGACAGCATCCGTCAGTGAGGCTTCTATGTTAGCAGCATGGGAGATGTGTTTGCAGTAGTAATTTACCATTTCAAGGAAGCGGTGGAGGCCCTGAAAATCTTTGGGCAAAGGCACCGTACTAATGGCCTCAACCCGTTCGGGCAGGATGTGTTTGGCAGAAACTCATATATATACACACACAAATCAGTTGGTTTTACTGAGAAATTCATCAATGAAGTAGAAGGAGTTGGCCACCAATAAATCCTTTAGGCTTCGCTTAAACTGAATTTCATTGGTTGTTAAGCTTTTCATGGCTCCTGGCAAGTTATTGAAAATGTGTGTTCCTGAATAATGCACACCTTTTTGTACAAGACTAAGAGACTTTAAATCCTTGTGAAGATTATTCACATTTCTAGTACTGATTCCATGAATTGAGCTGTTGGTTTGAAAAAGTGGTATATTTTTAATGACAAATTTCATTAAGGAATAAATATATTGGGAAGCAGTAGTTAGTATCCCTAGTTCCCTAAACAGGCTTCTGCAGGATGCTCTTGAGTTGGAAAACTTGGATTGATGAATTACCCCAAAAAATAATACCATATGACATTATGGAATGAAAGGAAACATAGTATGCCAGCTTTTTCATTTTTATATCCCTTGTGTCTGACACAATTCGAATTGCAAATAGAGATTTGTTAAGATGCTTCAGCAGTTCTGTTGTGTGCTCCTCCCAGTTGAATTTATTATCAAGCTGTAATCCCAAGAATTTAACACTGTCCACTTCTTCTATCTGCTTGTCATTATATGTTAGGCATATACTTGTGGGACACCCCTTATAAGTTCTGACCTGCATGTAGTGTGTTTTTTCAAAGTTTAGTGACAAATAATTGGCTAGGAACCAGTGATTAATGTCCACAAATATTTTATTAGCTCATCTTTCTAAGACTACACTTGATTTGCTATTTGTTGCAATGTTTCCATCATCGGCAAAAAAAAACTAATTGGGCATCAGGTAATGTTACTGATGAACGGTCATTGACATACACGAGAAAAAGTAAAGGCCCAAAAATGGAACCTTGTGGGACCCCACGACTATGTGGCAGTTATCGACTGCAAGACTCGACTGCCTCATCTTTGAGAACGAACTTCTTAGAAAACTGTTGATCTCAGTGTGTTCCGAACTCTGTATTTGAGTGGATGTGTTTGTACCGACATGATCAAAATAAAGTTAATTCATTATAAACGAGCAAATACTTAATGTTGGGTTCGATATTACCGTACGTAGCATCTCGATCCCCACACTGGTGACCCTGACACTCACAAACGCCGCTTATGATGCCAGAAATGTGTACTGGAACATCACCATGGACAAACAATGCAGCAACCCTTTGTCGGATTTCTACGTCCATCGACTTCGCATCGCGCCACATCTGGATGCAGTGTACAGGAAGTGTAATTAGTGTGTAAATTCCCGACTCTTGTATGAATCGTGCTTTTTGGTAACTTTCGTCACCTTCTCACACATCGACAATGCGACCGAGGCACACACGTCGTCCGTCGAAACCCGCTCAACGCGTCGGTAATTTCACTTCTGGACAGTGCAGTGCACCTTCGCCGATTAATTTGGACAATTTTGACTTGCTTTTGTGTAATGAATTAACTTTGTGCAGTGCTTCGACGTCGGACAATCATGCCAAACAATGGGTTGCAACAAACGGGGACGATGTTGCAAATCCCAGTTCGCACGAACTCCGAACTACGGCTAAATCGCATGCCTGGTCGAATTCACAAACGCCCGTCACGGCGACCACATCTTCCGCGCCGCGTGCAAATTCGTTCGACCCGGTTTCCGCACAGCCCGTCATCCAGAGTTCGAATGTTGGCGCCAACTTTTCTGCCACTTCTCCACGCTTGTCCCTCATTTGCAGCATCCAACTACCAACATTTCTCTCGGACCAACTTCCAATGTGGTTCATGGCCGCGGAGTATATATTCTCCTCTTATGGTATCCCCACCGAAAGTAAAAAATACTTCGTACTCTTCAGGCACCTAAAGGACTATCATTATATAATTATGGACATTATCTGTGACAATTTGAGTGACAAGTAGACCAGAGCGAAAGCCGCTTTAATCCAGCGCCTGTCACCAACATCACAGGAACAATTTCATCAAGGGCATCCTACCAATCAACGACAATGTACCAATTACACCAATGATAATGCCGGCTGATTCTCAGTGCAACACTGCACGTGCCACGCCTCCCTCTACGCAGCATCCGAGACGCACCGACTCTGCTCGACCGCTACCGACAGCGACGTCACGGCCTGCTGGCTCACTGACCTCGACCTAGGCAAAACAAACAGCTGCGCGACATACGATCCCGCCACGGCTACTGCACCCGCATCTTGCCAATAACTCGCCGACACTACGCACGCTTACCGCCCGGCCGTTCACTACTCGATCGCGCCCGCAACTTGTTCACCCACCCCAGAAGACGATTTCATCTGTATCGATGCTTCATACAGCAGTGAACGTGTTCTCACTCCGCCTCCGCCAAGTACTGAATTTCACATTCGCGATCGCACACACAATCTCTTCTACTCGAACTGTTACGTCAATACTGTGCCACCGACCTTGTCTTGTACGCCAGGTTACCCTTTGATAGAGACAGATCCCGATTTCGACCCTATCTTATTCAGTGATACACAGCAGACCGCTTCATGACATACATTTTTACCTGAACAACTGCAACAGCTACGTGAACAAATTGCGACATACAACTTAATGGTGCAAGATCAGTTACACATGCTGCAGCCGACACCGACCGAGTACGGCATGCAACGAGATGCTCCTGTCATTGTTCCACCTCCGACTGCTTCCGATCCTTTGCTGTTACTACCAGCTACAACTAATACCCTAACGATCACGCTACATGTATCTAGGTCCCAGATGTCACAACTGTCATCATCACGCCGCCTCAAGTGAAAATTCTACGTTACTGATGTGATACAAGCAACTTATTTACACCGCTGCCACCTTTCCTTGTTAGTTCCAGACACTTCGTTTCTGTACCACGGCATAACCAGCCGCATTCCAGTGCCGCTTGCTTTGCCGCCCTCTTCACTACCTCTGCAATGTACGACCAACACATCTGCCGTTTCTGCTTCGACGAGTGAGCACCTTTCTGCTCCGACACACGACCGTGCAGCAGTTTCGCGCGAGCAGCTTGCAGCCTTACCACTCGACCGCAGCGCCGACAGCGACAGCACACACGCAGCTACAGTTCCATCAAACTGTGTCGCCTCTCCGCCAAGGACCAGTAGTTCATCCGCCAGTTCAACTTCTTTATGTTCACATTACGTCTCATCGCCTTCCTGCTCCGACCATGGTTTCACCGACCACGTCCGCCTTCCACCACCTCTCGCCGTCGCCATGCATCATGCACGGGCTCACGGGCACGCCCCCCAACCTTCGATCACGGCTCTTTCGCACATCAAAACACCGACAGTGTCAACTCCGCTTGGAACATCCTGCTATCTACCGCTGTAACACACCCGCCTTCCTCGAACTCTGAGGTGACACTTCCGTCTACACCGAAGTCATCCGCCGCCAAGGTCAGTCATGTGAAGCTTGCTGTTTTCTCCCCTGGTGCGACATCAAGCGCTTCTATAACTCTGTCATTACCGCGAGTGTTGCTCATCCGGCATCTCTTATGCAACCTGTTAAGCCACAGCATGCTTGCTCCTTTATGTCATACGGCCAATAACAAACTGTTACCGGACACGCTGCACTTACCGCGGCGCTCGCCGGCAAATACTTTGGCAATATATCGCATCGCATCTTCGACGCACTCAGCGCCTTTGATGGGATCAAAACCCCGCTGCGCCACACGGCCTCGGCACGACGGTGTTCTCCCCACCGACATGCCGCTGCCTTCTGCTTCCACCGTGCCATCAGCAGCATGCCACGGTCAACCTTTGGACGTCTTCCGCGCCTCCTTCCCTCTGCTGGTCGCGCCTACCGAGACATCGAGAAACGGTCCGATCGCGCCTCGCACTAGCGCCTGTCACGACACGATCTGTCACGCGCACCTGCGCTATCAGCCGGCTGGGTGCACACACGCGTCTCATCATCCTTACCGTGCTCCGCACTACTGGCGGGGGCTCTGTGGCGGTTATCGACTGCAAGAGTCAACCGCCTCATCTTTGATAACGAATATCTTTGAAAACTGTTGATCCCAGTGTGTTCCGAACTCTGTATTCGAGCGGATATGTTTGTACCAGCATGATCAAAATAAAGTTAATTCATTATAAGCGAGCGAATACTTAATGTTGGGTTCAATATAGCCGTATGTAACATCTCAATCCCCACATGTAATCCGTTTCCAGTTGGATGATGCCTGATAGCTTGAAATGTGTCTCTTTCCTAATAACACCCTTTGTTTCCTGCCAGAGATATAAGATTTGAACCATTTTGCAGCATGTCCTGTTACACTATAATATTCTAATTTATTTAAAACGATATTGTGATTTACACGGTCAAATGCCTTTGACAAGTCACAAGATAGACCAGTTGCCCGCAATTTTTTGTATAATGAATTAAGCACTTTTTCACTGTAAGTGTAGATAGCCTTGTCAATATCAGAACCCTTTAGAAATCCAAACTGTAACTTTGACAGTATGTTATTCGAGATAAGGTGGTTATAAAGCGAATTGTACATTACTTTTTCTAAAATTTTTGAGAATGCTGGCAACAGCGAAATTGGACAGAAATTTGAGGCTATTTCTTTATCTCCCTTCTTAAACAGTGGCTTAACTTCAGCATATTTCAACTATTCAGGAAATATTCCACTGACAAACGACTGGTTACAAAGATAGCTTAATATGTTACTTAGCTCAGAATCATATTCTTTTATTAACTTTGTTGATATTTCATCATACACACTAGATGTTTTTGATTTTAAAGATTTTATGATGGACATTATTTCTGCTGGGGTAGTGAGGGTCAAATTCATATTATGGAAGTTACTTGAAATGTCTAATCTGAGGTATTCCATAGCAGTATCTATCGGATCTGACAACCCCATCTTTTCAGTAACAGTTATAAAATATTTGTTAAAAATTTCTGCAACACTATACACATCTGTCACCAATGTGTCATTTACTCTTAATGCTATTTGTTCCTCTTCATGTCTGGTTCTACTCTATCTTATGACAGATCCAATGAAAGAAAATTATAGCTATAAAGATTGGTCACCAGCTCCGATGGAGCAATTTAAATATTTTCTTTCAGGTTATGTTTTTGAACGTGCCAGAAATAAAGTTAAGTTCTGCCATCTTTACTTTGAATAAATACATAAAATTAATATTCTGCTAAATCAAATTTAAAAGTAAGAAATCTCATAAAATTGAACATTACAATGACATAGCAAAGCGACCACACTGTCTCTTCAAAATGAAAGTAAACAGTTATTCTTAGAAGTTACTTTTATACGAGACTGAATGACTGTTATAACAAGAAAATTAATTAACTATGCTCTTAGACTACAGAATGACACAAAAGTTACATTTGACAAAATGGGCAGGGAACTTTGGATCGGTATATGGCTTTGGGACAATGATTCGAACAAATACAAATGAAAAAAAGAACACATTGACACCGGTGTGTCAGACCCACCATACTTGCTCCGGACACTGCGAGAGGGCTGTACAAGCAATGATCACACGCACGGCACAGCGGACACACCAGGAACCGCGGTGTTGGCCGTCAAATGGCGCTAGCTGCGCAGCATTTGTGCACCGTCGCCGTCAGTGTCAGTCAGTTTGCCGTGGCATACGGAGCTCCATCGCAGTCTTTAACACTGGTAGCATGCCGCGACAACGTCGACGTGAACCGTATGTGCCGTTGACGGACTTTGAGCGAGGGCGTATAGTGGGCATGCGGGAGGTCAGGTGGACGTACCGCCGAATTGCTCAACACGTGGGGCGTGAGGTCTCCACAGTACATCGATGTTGTCGCCAGTGGTCGGCGGAAGGTGCACGTGCCCGTCGACCTGGGACCGGACCGCAGCGACGCACGGATGCACGCCAAGACCGTAGGATCCTACGCAGTGCTGTAGGGGACCGCACCGCCACTTCCCAGCAAATTAGGGACACTGTTGCTCCTGGGGTATCGGCGAGGACCATTCGCAACCGTCTCCATGAAGCTGGGCTACGGTCCCGCACACCGTTAGGCCGTCTTCCGCTCACGCCCCAACATCGTGCAGCCCGCCTCCAGTGGTGTCGCGACAGGCGTGAATGGAGGGACGAATGGAGACGTGTCGTCTTCAGCGATGAGAGTCGCTTCTGCCTTGGTGCCAATGATGGTCGTATGCGTGTTTGGCGCCGTGCAGGTGGGTGCCACAATCAGGACTGCATACGACCGAGGCACACAGGGCCAACACCCGGCATCATGGTGTGGGGAGCGATCTCCTACACTGGCCGTACACCACTGGTGATCGTCGAGGGGACACTGAATAGTGCACGGTACATCCAAACTGTCATCGAACCCATCGTTCTACCATTCCTAGACCGGCAAGGGAACTTGCTGTTCCAACAGGACAATGCATGTCCGCATGTATCCCGTGCCACCCAACGTGCTCTAGAAGGTGTAAGTCAACTACCCTGGCCAGCAAGATCTCCGGATCTGTCCCCCATTGAGCATGTTTGGGACTGGATGAAGCGTCGTGTCACGCGGTCTGCGCGTCCAGCACGAACACTGGTCCAACTGAGGCGCCAGGTGGAAATGGCATGGCAAGCCGTTCCACAGGACTACATCCAGCATCTCTACGATCGTCTCCATGGGACAATAGCAGCCTGCATTGCTGCGAAAGGTGGATATACACTGTACTAGTGCCGACATTGTGCATGCTCTGTTGCCTGTGTCTATGTGCCTGTGGTTCTGTCAGTGTGATCATGTGATGTATCTGACACCAGGAATGTGTCAATAAAGTTTCCCCTTCTTGGGACAATGAATTCACGGTGTTCTTATTTCAATTTCCAGGAGTGTATATTAAAACTTTTTTGAATTTATGGGGTTGACTGTGACAGCCGGCTGGGGTGGCCGAGCGGTTCTAGTCGCTACAGTCTGGAACCGCACGACCGCTACGGTCGCAGGTTCGAATCCTGCCTCGGGCATGGATGTGTGTGATGTCCTTAGGTTAGTTACGTTTAAGTAGTTCTAAGTTGTAGGCGACTGATGGCCTCAGAAGTTGAGTCCCATAGAGCTCAGAGCCATTTGAACCATTTGACTGTGACATCCTGATACACTTCTAAATATGGTTAATACAAAACTGTCTTGTTAGTTGCAGTCATACCGGTGTTGAAGTTGTTGCTTGTGGAATAAAAATTTGGATAGGCTCTTCACATCTCAAGTGATGGAATGAATTTGTGATTACTACGCACATGCGATAGACATATTAACTTGCTGTATCATCAATCCACATTCCATCATATAAAACAAGTTGGGTATTCTTGGTTTCCAACAACACAAAATAAACTGGAGACGACTTCAGGAACTATAAGCCACTGCCACACCAAATATCAAGCTGTTTCACACCGAATTTTTTGCTGCTTAAGCCTCGCATCACATGAAATGCCATGACATGTACACTGCCAAGGCTTTACTGCAACTGCTCCTGGTTTTCCGATCGTTCCCTTCCTTGTGCTGCTTGCATCAAGGTCATCCAAGAGACAGAGTCAAAAACCCATTGCGGATTCCCTGGCTTTATGATTTCAATTTGTTTAAATGAATTACATGTCCTAATACCTTAGAATGTTACGATCAGTACATTTATAAATTACATTCATGTCTGTCTCAATAGCTCAGTGGTCAGAGCGGCAGAATGCCATGCAAAGGGGTCAGGTTTCGATTCCCGGCTGGCTTGGAGATTTTCTCTGCTCAGCAACTGGGTGTTGTGTTGTCTTCACCATCATATCATCCCCATTGACACGCAGGTCGCTGAAGTGGCGTCACCTAATCAAACTTGCACCAAGCGACCAGTCTACTCGATAGGAGGCCCTTGCAACAAGACATTTCATTTCAATTAGATTAATTTCTATATTTTATTTTCCATAAAATTATTAATGCGTTCACAACTACACTCTACTTCCTACTACCATTTAACACAGAAATAACACTTTTACATCTTGCATAGTCACAGAGGTTTTCTTAACACTAACCTTTAGTATAAGATCAATAATTTTGATGAAATGGTTTTCATTCGACATTTAAATTTGAATTTAACTGTATTTTCACACTAACCACCTCACCAGGTGTGCCTTTGGCCCTGCAGTCTTGCACGCCACCCTGCCGGTCATCTGTCACGTTCTACATCGCTGACTACCACCACGCACTCTATGCTGCCATTGCATGCTACCATCATTACTGCACCACCCCAGCCGCTGGCAGTGGCCAGGTATTTTTTCTCAATACATACTGCACTGCCATGCTCCATTGTCAACGCAGTGGCTGTCAACGTGTTGGCCGTCAACAAGGTGGATGTCGGTTCACCTGTCACCTATCCATGCCACCGCCACTCACTGTTGTGGTACCCAGACATAGTGTTTGACTAGCCAGAGCAGCTGCATTCAACGTTGTTACCCCGACTTCCTCCTCTTGCACGGGGGTGGGGGGTGGGGGAATTTTGTGAATCCCACAGTCTACCCTAACAGATGGCTCTCACCTTGCAGTCACACTTAAACTATCTCCCAAGTACCTGCGCCATAGTTGACACCTGTCAACTGAAGCGTCTTGCCTCCAATATTGTACTCTGCCTACCATTGCTTTGCCTGAAATTTCTGCCCATGTCTGATACAAGCATGTGTCAGTGATGAATGGCCATGCAATATCTGCACAAGTGCTCCTTCTTTCATTGTGAACTGTTGCTACCATTTGTGAAACAGTGATTTTGATTTTGATCAGCACTTCAGTGAGGACATGAGAACAGTTGCATGGTGACTATTCGTGGACAAATCAGGTGAGTTGCCCTTGTGCACTGCTTCAGCAGATTGCTTGCGAGTGCCTTAGCATCCCAAGCAGTTGAGTGACTTACAGCTCACCTGCCGTTTTCCAAATGCAGTGAAACACACGAATGCCGTCTATGTTGTACGAGGTGCATTCAAGTTCTAACACCTCCGATTTTTTTTCCTAATTAACTACTCACCCGAAATCGATGAAACTGGCGTTACTTCTCGAATTAATCGCTCTGCAGACGTACACATTTTTCACAACGCTGACGCCATGATTCCATGGCAGCGGCGAAGGCTTCTTTAGGAGTCTGTTTTGACCACTGGAAAATCGCTGAGGCAATAGCAGCACGGCTGGCGAATGTGCGGCCATGGAGAGTGTCTTTCATTATTGGAAAAAGCCAAAAGTCACTAGGAGCCAGGTCAGGTGAGTAGGGAGCATGAGGAATCACTTCAAAGTTGTTATCATGAAGAAACTGTTGCGTAACGTTAGCTCGATGTGCGAGTGCGTTGTCTTGGTGAAACAGCACACACGCAGCCCTTCCCGGACGTTTTTTTTTGCAGTGCAGGAAGGAATTTGTTCTTCAAAACATTTTCGTAGGATGCACCCGTTACCGTAGTGCCCTTTGGAACGCAATGTGTAAGGATTACACCCTCGCTGTCCCAGAGCATGGACACCATCATTTTTTCAGCACTGGCGGTTACCCGAAATTTTTTTGGTGGCGGTGAATCTGTGTGCTTCCATTGAGCTGACTGGCGCTTTGTTTCTGGATTGAAAAATGGCATCCACGTCTCATCCATTGTCACAACCGACGAAAAGAAAGTCCCATTCATGCTGTCATTGCGCATCAACATTGCTTGGCAACATGCCACACGGGCAGCCATGTAGTCCTCAGTCAGCATTCGTGGCGCCCACCTGGATGACACTTTACGCATTTTCAGGTCGTCATGAAGGATTGTGTGCACAGAACCCACAGAAATGCCAACTCTGGAGGCGATCTGTTCAACACTCATTCAGCGATCCCCCAAAACAATTCTCTCCACTTTCTCGATCATGTCGTCAGACCGGCTTGTGCGAGCCCGAGGTTGTTTCGGTTTGTTGTCACACGATGTTCTGCCTTCATTAAACTGTCACACCCACGAACACACTTTCGACACATCCATAGCTCCATCACCACATGTCTCCTTCAACTGTCGATGAATTTCAATTGGTTTCACACCATGCAAATTCAGAAACCGAATGATTGCACGCTGTTCAAGTAAGGAAAACGTCGTCATTTTAAGTATTTAAAACAGTTCTCATTCTCGCCGCTGGCGGTAAAATTCCATCTGCCATTCGGTGCTGCCATCTCTGGGACGTATTGGCAATGAACGCGGCCTCATTTTAAAACAATGCACATGCTTCTATCTCTTTTCAGTCCGAAGAAAAAAAATCGGAGGCCTTAGAACTTGAATGCACCTCGTACTGTTATGTGCCAACGCTGCGCTTCATGTCGACCTTCCTGTTGTATTATCACACAGATTAGTATCTACCTTCATGTACGACCGTGCCTCACCTCAGTGGCTCTTTACTGCGATCTATGTTAGAAACGAACTTTTAGTGTTTATGTTGAGCTTTTGAACTTTGTGTAAGTTTTTGAGAAGACTCCCGCCTGCAAACTTTTAACACATTTCTTTCTGTACTGGCGCTGATAAACTGTGAACACTCTCTGTGAATGTCACAACTAAACTGTGGGCAGATCGCAGATTCCCCTAAATGTAGCAGTGTCTTCCTCGGTAAATAGTTTGTACTGCCGAAAATTTCCTGCCTTGCTTTCTTGTTGCTTCACTGTAACAGGTGTTTCACATAATTTCCCGCCCTCTCCTTCTTTTCTCCTTTATCTCCCTGGTCCAACTGCTGTGATAAATGTTGTGCAAAAAATATTTTCAGCGCTACCACAGTATTTTGGAAGCGTCTTCTTGTGACTCACTTTGGTCCTCATCATTGTCAATGGTTCATAGAACAGGAGTTGCATTGTTCATATCAGTGTAACATGATTACACTATGCCCCCCATTAAGCTGTTACATTATGCACCATAGGGCAGCTTCTTATATTTCATAAGTGTCTAAAAAGGTTAAAATAACAGTATGGATTTTTTACAATGGAGTGTGATACATTAGTATCAATGGCTATACTGCTCAGAATTACAGCAATTGTTCATGATTAGAAACAATAGAGAAAATATTATTTTATGATAAATGTCTTCTTCTCATATTCACATACTCCAAAAATATTTTATCACTCTCAGGCAAAGATAAACTTTATACGCTTCCAAAGAGTATGGACCAAAAGCAGTAAGAAAACGACGATCGTAAATAGGTTAAACATAAGACTACTGACCAAGATTGATAAACCTGCTACGTGATTTATAGTTACATGAGGAAATTCATCGTGTTAAAGCAAAATAAAAAGTGTAAAAGATGTGCTTGTAAAGTTGATTACTTAATTTATGTATGTACCATTAAAGATGCCCCTGCACATTTAAGAAAATCATCTCACATTAGAGGAAGCGCTACAAATGGTGGTGGTGCACATCGTCTAATAAATACAACAATAGATAGGCTACACCAGAAATGAAGCATTTCTCAACTGTTAGAACTCTTTTAAAAATCCCACACTAGAGATGGGCAAACTGAAACACGTAACTGTTTCGAAACAAATGAAACAGTACAATGTAATGTTTCGATACGCTGTTTCGAAACAGTGAAACAGTTTGCGTTTTATAATTTAATAAACCTACACATTTTATCATCTTGAATGTCTACTGTATAAGTATGTCCATATAAACATAAATGAGGCGCGAGAGCGCTAATCATATCGCAGAAAGTATGAAACTATCACTTAGGCGTTTTGGCAGTTCCGTATTTCATGCAGCAAATGCGCTGCTTTCGTTTTGTGTCGCTTTCATACTTTGCATTTGGCTGAGGACAGCCATAGCTGAAGACAGAAGAACCACCACGAACGGAACTGGAGGTGGGAGCAAACTGCAGAAACAACGGACATGCTACTGGGATGGTTCAAAATGGTTCAAATGGCTCTGAGCACTATGGGACTCAACTGCTGAGGTCATTAGTCCCCTAGAACTTAGAACTAGTTAAACCTAACTAACCTAAGGACATCACACACATCCATGCCCGAGGCAGGATTCGAACCTGCGACCGTAGCGGTCTCGCGGTTCCAGTCTGCAGCGCCAGAACCGCGCGGCCACTTCGGCCGGCATGCTACTGGGATTCCCACATTCTGTTAGTATGGGTAATATACTCATCCTGTTAATTTACATGCACACAAAGGGAATCATTGTGGATTATAGGCACAGTGACTATAGGCTCACAAATAATGCCAAATAATTCGAATAAATAACAAAATATAACAGAAAAAAATTTTGCCTTTCAAGGTGTTTCGAACCGTTACTATAAATGCACCATGCTTCCCATCCCTTCCTGTTCACCATTACACTATCAGTGATATGTCAAACAGATTGCTTGCAATTATACCTAAATCAAATTTGTATATATGTCTAATAACTGTCACTCTACGCCTTTTTTTGTTCAAAATGTTGTAGGCTTACTTGCGTTTCTTAATATGATTACTGTACATGAACAGAGAAGCGTATGTTATAAAAAAAGTGTAATTTAACTGAATTTCACATATTTATTATTTTGAATGTGAATAGTATGTGTTGTTTTATTGTTTGGTTAGTGTTTATAAAGCAGATGTTACGTCATTTCGGAATAGGACAGTCAGCTAGAAACGAAGCTTTATTTTCGGATATCTTTTGCTGCATGCTATTGGTTGTCAAAAAGATTTCGACACTCTTGTAAGTGTTTCACGAAGTGGTATGTTAAATGTGTTTCAGTACCTGTGCCGAGCCCGAATCTCGTCCGATACAGAGTGGAACGAAACATCACTGTTTCGATACAATTAGTCCGTTCCAAGCACAGGTGGACTGAAACAGTCTTATTTTGAAATAACGATACAGTTTCTGTGTCTGGCTCGAGATCGAATCTGGTCCGGTTATCCGAGACAGGGGCGGAATGAAACACTACTGTTTCGAAACAGTGAACCACAGCCGTTCCGAAACACTGAAACAGTTCCACGTATCGATACACTGTATCGAAACATAGAAACAGTGACCAAGTCTATCCCACACTGCTCGTCATCGCGGGGCTAGGGTATAGGGTGGTCTCTCCGTAACACGTATAATAATGAAGCAAGTATAATTTATGAATAAATTATTTCGATTTTTAGTTTTTACTTCCAATACCGATATGTATCGGAAATGAAACCTAAGATCTAATTAGTCTGTATTTCGGTTTTTAGATTTCATTTCCGGTAAGTATCGGAAATAAAACATAAAAGTCGAAACGGTAGGTTAACGGGCTTTCATTAAGAAGATATGCATATATTTTACTCTCTCTATGTGCCACACAAGAAGGTTAAAATTCTGACCTCCTTGGCGTCCCATGAAGCCTTTATGGACTCGTTAAAAATGGAAGTGCTTCATTTCTAGAACCTCTATTACTCTACTCCTCGAACGACGTGTCCCACAAACATCTGCAGCTTTTAAATTTCTCCACTAAATTTTAATCTGCCTCGCCCCCTGCCATGTATGTCACAACAGCATTTAACCTCGCGCGCAAATACAAAAGACGAATTTTCGTCGGACGGTTGGCACGACAGTGTTACACACGACATTATTTGGTTTTGGGCGGTCGTCTGTCGAGTGGTCCTAACCGACTGACATCCCGATGGTGCGTGTGTAGGTCCCTTACACAAAAAGCCAATTTTGACGTTGCGTCCGATGTTACACAGTATCCTACCTGCTTGCAGACTTACTTCGTGTTGCGCACACAAAAATAGCTGAAATTCGTATCTCCCGCCTCAGCTCAGTCGACTCATAAGCCTGGACCTGTAGTTGCACGTTGGAAACTAGAAGCAAGTGAGAAGATTCAAACTTCGAAGCCCCATCTTTGAAATTCTATATCACTTTTGGTGAATGCTGGACTCATTCTTCAAAAGGCTTTCCTCATCCTTGTCCAATCCAAAGCAGTGTTTCGTACCTAACGATATAGCGGTCCAAGCTATGTTAAGCACTAAAAGCTCTCGGCAGAATAAAGATTTTTTTTTGGTACGGAGGGAGGGGGGCAAATACTAAGGAAATAAATATAACTTACAAGAGCTTTTTCAATAATTTACCAGGATTGGAGCTTGTGTCTCATCCGTATTATGTATTTGTGGTAAGTAACGATGTAATGCTATTTGATGCAAAATTCACCAAAATTGTCTATGCCTGCGGAGGAGTAATTGTGCAGGGAATTACATTTCCGGAGGCCGCTTTCGATTAGTTATATGAACATATCTTGCATACAACAGTACCTGAGATTTACGAGAACTTGTGATAGTAACTTTCAGTCATTTCGAATACTAAATCACAATTCTAAATAACGCGCCGATACCAGTATCAAAAGAGCCAATCAGCCAACATTGCAAAGGAAAGATGCACATTTAGGTATTACCAACTGATTAATGCCGATCTTCAGTTGTTTCAGGTTCTGAATCAACTAGGAGCCGCATAGGCGGTTTAAGATGTTGAGGGTTGCAGTTAAATTTGTATATCGAGGACCGCCAAGGGTAGGACTAGTATTATAGCAAAAATAACCTTCCACACAGGGTTTCTTTCTAACACCCTGCAAATTTTTCTTTACGGGTCTCGTAAAATGCCGGCAGAATGCAGTTGATTCTTAAATTGACCTATTTATGTAGATTTTCCATAGATCGTTTTAAATTTTTTGGCTAATAAACAATTTAATTACAAGCCCTTAAAAACTGTACACTTTTTTTGAATGTAAGCAAGTACAGTGGTTGTCAATGTCAACATAACCTTGCGGCAGCAAGGAGCCGAAATAGGACCCACTACATATTGCGATTACCTTCCAGGTGCTCCGTTGCAACACCGCCAAACTCCACATATCGTCGAGGAATCTTCAGTCCACTGGTTTCGAAAATACTCGCGGAAGAGGGTAAGACACGCAGTACCATTATGTGCTGATAATGATAGTTGTCACTGTGGAAGTTTTGTAGTTGTATGTGACACTTGGTTCCTTCAGAAAAGAGTAAATTTTTGTTGGTAATATGTGTGTTCTTAGAAATAGAAACTACAATTTTAAATTAGTGGGAACTATCCTTATAACGTGAAACAACGGAAATAACGCCTTTTCTCTGTAAACTCAGAAATAGAGAATACCATATAGGCCTATATTTGAAGTGGTATTTTCACAAGACTTTCTCGCATTGTTTTACTATATTGATGTAATATTGTGACTCGAGTACACAACTCTTATCATTCATTATTCTGCTTATCTCAGCTGTTCTGCTACTGTTCTGTTTAGTACATAGAATTAAATGTGCTTAGTACATGCATTATCTTACAACAACTTTCTTCTGCAACTCGTTCTGAAAGTGTTATATAGGATTGTTATCAGTCAAACTTTTCTTGATCAGTAACGGAGACTTTACTGGGAGAGGTGGTGCAAATTACACTCCGTTTATAGAATGCCTTGGGGAGATAGCAGTATGGCCAAACGAGTCTTGTCTTCTTCATGTAATGCTGGTATTACTTACTTACTTACTTAGTGTTTTGCACTGAGCATTGGCATAAAATTTAAAGTGACCCATGTATCTAACAAACTGTACGTAGCACTTGCAATGGCCTGAACATGTCTCATCAATCATTTCAATATAGACGCTAAAAAACGACATTCAGTGTGTAATGAATCCGACAGAGCTACATACAGTATTGTTGTTATGTCAAGGCCTGACAAAGACAAGTAGGACAGAGTGTGACATTTGCAATGTTTGTGTTAGCTGTATGCTATTGTTTTTCAAAAAGTAAAGTAATTGGTTCAGACTCATTTCACTAGACGCATAAGAATTGTGTAGTATTGCTCCCCCAACCCACTGCCTCCACCCCTTTACCATTTCTTTCATTTTTATTAGTTGATGTGAGGGGGGGGGGGGAAACCACACACACACACACACACACACACACACACACACACACACACACACACACACACACACTCTATGAGCAGTGTAATGTGTTGTTGAAAGTTGAACATCTGTGAGATTTTCTTCCTTATAACTAGCAAGTAAACCTAAAAAATGCATTATTTTCAGCATTCACGAGGTTTTCATGTAGAGCTACAGTTTGGACACAAAGGAATTGTGGCTGATTCACAAACAAGGAGCTTACAGAACAGTCTGTTTGGGACATAAAATGTCAGGTGTATAGAAGAAGGCGATACTGTCATTCTGCTTTGACCAGTGACCTCACATTTTTTTTATGTAGTGACCTGGTTAGGTGGCTGGATGTGACAATTTTTTGTTGTTATAAATTGTGCATTCTGTAATTGTATTTATATCCTTGTTGAGAGCCCCTATTTCCTCACTGTGATCTGATATTTTGAATTTAATTTGTCTAAAAGTATCTTGTATGAGGGGCAGCCACAGCCATGAGTAGACATCTTGAATAAATAATTATTCAAGAAAATATTAATAACAAGAATATTTTCATCCAAACTGTCCATATA
This sequence comes from Schistocerca piceifrons, assembly GCF_021461385.2. Taxonomy (NCBI): domain Eukaryota; kingdom Metazoa; phylum Arthropoda; class Insecta; order Orthoptera; family Acrididae; genus Schistocerca; species Schistocerca piceifrons. The sequence goes on along the minus strand of NC_060140.1, from coordinate 853,027,612 downwards.
TCCATAGAAATTCCAATACGTTACTAGTTAAAATATGTGTAATTGCAGTCTGTCACTGGTCATAACTGACAGATTGTATCTTACTTTTCAGTATGCCCATAATTTCTGCATTGCTGTACAAATTAATGAGAACAGACTTGTAGGAATAATTGTGAGAGTCATACCAGTCATGGTTTTTTGTGTGTGAATGTAGACATGAAGTATTCCTCCTACATGTGATCTAAGAATAAAATAATTGAAAGACCAGTTTGTAGCGTTTGCCTTATATTGCCTTATACAAATGTGGAAGCTGAATGATCTCAAGAGTGTTACTCTAGATCAGGAGTAGTAAGTGAAGATTGCGACCTTTATGCTATGTTTGTGATGCTATCCTAACTCATTATTTACAATGTGGACTGTACTTTGTACATTATGTAAATCCTAAGAAAGAATGATATACATGTCTGTCAGAAGATAAAGAGTTCTTTTTTCTTGCTCTCCAAAAGAGAACACAAAGTTGCAAGTATGATAGCTGTTGTAGACAGTCATTGTGTGTACATCTCCAATTTTAGATTTTATTGTCATCATACATTTGTACACATATAATGAAGGTACTGCAAACTAACTTTCTGAAGCTCGTATTTGCAATGTTTGTTTTTAGAACTGTGATACCTGATTCAGATAACTCTCTTCTGTTTTGTAAAATTGTCATTTAAATTACCCCAAAATACTGTTCTGTAAGCTGAAGAGGAAGTACACAGAATACACTATTGTAGTACCTTGTATGGTGCAAATTTTTAAATGGTTCTCGGAGCAGAATTTGCTGAATTGAGTAAACAGTTCAGTAATTTCTGTTATTTCCAACTCTGTTAGCCCTCTCCCACCCCCCCCCCCCCCTGCTCTGCCCCTTCCCTCCCCAAAACCAGATTGCGATCTTCATTTTGATTTATTTTTCAAAATCATGTATGATTTATTTACATTAGTGGCAACCTATTGGCATTAAACTATGAATGTAGACTGTGTCAACATAAGACCTCAATCAATAATAGTTTCATACAAAGATGCCTTTACGTCAATTTGTATACAATATAGGAGCATCCCAGCAGATCATACTCCGAAATATGGAATAAAAATTGATCAGACTTACTCTGGGCAACGTTAGGGGTAATCCTAGCTGCAGATCCTTCCACCAACAGCACCGAGATAAAGATAAATTTCAATTACAAAAGCTTTTCTCAAAGCCAGCTCCCATAGTACTCCTGAAGTTCTTCTCCAAGCCTGTTTAATGTAACGCCTGATCAAATTGCACATCAACTACCGTTGAATGGGAAAATTATAACATATGTGGAGAGGAAGCTTCAAAGAAATACTGGTGAGGAAGACCACTTTGATACTCTCTGCACCGTGCAAGAACTGGAAGCAACTTTTGTCTGTGAAGAACAATAAAGCTGCAGACCTACGTAATCTAATACCAGAGCAAATTAAAATGTTTGGGCTTGTAACAAAGCAATGAATCTAAATTTAATGGACACCTGCATTTCAAAATTACAGATCCCTAAGATCTGGTGCAAAGCCAAAGTTGCAGCGCTTTCCAAAGCCTGGAAAGGATCCAACTGATTCTAAAAGCTTCTGACCACTTTCTCTTCTTTGCCAACTGTACAAAGTCCTGGAAGGGCTGATCCTCAATCACATCACACAACATGTCGATAAAAACTTTATAAATGAGCAGTCTGGTTTCTGCCCAGAAACGTTATGCTGTGATCAAATCCTTAATCTGACTAATATATAGAATATGGATACGAAAGAGGACAGGCCACAGAATGGCATTCATATATCTGTCAGCAGCAAGAAATTTATTAGAAAGGTATATTCAGTTACGAAAGACTACTGCTTAACGCAGGTCATCCAGTGTTCACAGCAAAACAGGTTTTTTGTCAGTCTGCATAGTAGGAAGAGGCAACGCAGGACATTGAAGAATGATCTCCCTCAAGGTAGCGTACTGGCACCCCTGCTGTACAGCACCTGTGCTAATGACCATTAATCAATCCTGGAACAAGAAAATTTATTTATACAGATGACACAGGAACTGCAGCTCAAGGCAAAATCTTTGAGGAAGTGGAGATGAAGCTGACAGCAGCCCTTTAGGATTTCGGCATGTATTACGATGATAACTACCTGAGGCCAAATCCCAGAAAGATGCAAGTTTGTGCCTTTCATCTGAGATACTGGGAAGCCAGGAGGAAGTTAAGAGGGCAACAACATGCCACTAAGATGGTACAAAATATCGGGGAATAAAGGTGGACTGTAGTCTCGCATTTAAAGACCATTGTCAAGAAACAAGGCTGAAGATATCTGCTCAGAACATCATCATACGTAAACTTAACGGCACCACCTGGGGATCACAGCCTAACATGCTCCATACATTCACCCTGGCACTATGCTTATCTGCAGCAGAATATGCAGCAGCAGTCTGGCGAAATTCCAACATGCTAAACAGATGGACACGGCATTGAATGAGACTTGACACATTGTGACTGGCTGTTTATGACCAACTCCTGTCATCAAAATCTATCAAGTTATGGGTATAGCGCCGCCTGACATCTGCAAAAGAACAGCCCCAGAAATTGAGAAAAAGGAGGAGTCTGACCCCAGGCATCCCCTGTTCAGACATGAAGCAGAAAGACCAAGACAGGTCAAGAAGGAGCTTCATGCACACATCAGCAATTCCATCAGCACCCAGAACCCATAGAACAGAGCTGTGGCAAAATTGACTAACTTAAAGGGATAGGAAGAACATCAAAGAGAATCCTGCCATGGGCTTTCATCTGCCATATGTGATATGGAAGGCTCTTAACCAACTGAGGACAAGTGTCAAGTACAAGGTGAACGTCAGGAAGGGGAGCTAGACGTCTGAGGAGGAATTATCTGAGTGTGGCGACCTACAGGGCACATATCACATCCTGGTCTGCACAAACCTGCCCAATACTTGCACCACAGAAGATCTTTATGTAGCAAGTGATAAGACCATCAAAACTGCGGAATTCTTTAGGCTGTGGTCCATTTAATAGAAAACTGTGTCTTGCTATATTATATTATCACTTTCAGTATCTCATATTACTGTACTGTACCTTTATTTGTCATATTGTATTTCAGTTAGTTTGTATATCGAAGTTCTGGAGATGTATAATAAAGTAAAGTGTTTAACTTGTCTCCTCTGAAGAGTATGCTCTTGGCTACAGTGTCTTAGGTCTGTATGACATCTATGTAAAAGAAGGCCTAGTCTACTACATTCTGGTACACCTTTTTTGACTTTCCATACATTGACGTCACTTTGACTTTAAGATTAGAATGAAGCTATGTGAGTACAGCAAACTGCGTTCTTTGTTGTGTATGTAATTTGAACTACATTGTTTATATGCCCTCAAGTTCTTACTGCTTCCTGACCATCTGCATATTTAATTACTTGTACCCCATCGTTTATTCTTATTATCCAAGCTTTCATCCATAAATCTCTTATGTTAAATAGTGTAGAGACATGCAACTATTGAATCTCGCATTTCTCTCAGTAGCTATTTGATCTGTTGTTTCCCTAGTGCACTCTTGTCACTGCTTTCCTTTAAGTATAATTCCATTATTAGTGCCATGTCCTTCCCATATGTAAATGTCTCTTTTGACTGTCATTATCCTTCAGTCTACCATACAAGCAGTTGCCGTGAAAATCCTAGCACCAGTTAACATCACTGTGTGTTCTGTATGTCTTCCACCTCATGATCCTTTCGATGCAGTCACTGACAGAACTCTTCCGAGCACTCCCATGCATATTCCTCCTTGTGGGGGCTTCAGTGCACACAGTCAGCTGTGGGGCTTGGCTACCACTTGCTCGAGGAGTCGAATTATTGAGCAACTTATCCATTCTGAGAATATCTGCCTTTTGAGCTGGGTTCAGATGAGAGACTTTTCCCCAGCTGCAGGGTCTTTTTCAGCCATTGACATGTGTTTTTGCTTCCCAGCTATTACAGACTCGGTTCAGTGGAAAGTGACAACAGATTTACATTCTATTGACGCTTCCCAGTGTGGATCCATCTGCTGACTCAGACGGTGGTAGACAGAAGACGACAAAGATGGGTGATTCGAAGGGCAAATTGGTTGCTGTGCAGTCAACAGGCTATTTTTGAACAAAAGGATTGTGCACAGGAGACAGTGGCCCATATCATTTGTGAGATCCAGTGGGCTGCTGCTAAGACCATCCCCCAGTCCAGCAACTACATCAGACAACGATCTGTACCTTCGTGGAATGGCGACTTCCTCAAAGGAATTCAAGACTTGATTCACAAGTTTGGGAATCAATTAGGGGGATCTCAGGCAAGGGCAGTACACATTCCTTTACGGCCTTGTCGAGAAATGGGGTCTTGGTGGACACACCTAAAGACACGGTTCAGGTGAACACTTTTTTTTTACAGTCACTGCATCATCTGGGCAAGCTCCTGTGTTTAAGGTGTTTTGTAGGACTGCAGAGATGGGGAAGCTCCATTTCTGCTCGAAATATGAGGAAGTTGTAATCTTATCCTCCCACACATCATCATTATATTTCTCTTAGTCTCTTCATTATTTTCAAAAGCTTTGAGAGGCGTAAGATATACATAAGAATAACTTTTTACTTATCTTCATTTTCTTTTCTTGCTGTTGGCTTCAGTTCTTGCGTCTAGGGCTACATTCTTGCAGCTGAAATTTTGACTTACTGGGTTCCAGATGACAAAGTAACTGATGAAGTACTATCCGTGCTATGATTTTCTTTTATTTTACCCCATTCTTCTATATCACACTGACTTCACAATCTCCATTTTTAAAAAGCCATCAATTACATTGTTGTAGCCAAATTAAAAAAAACATGTGCATTTCCATCATAGGCATGCCTACTGCTACTTACATTCTACGGTACTCACAATATTCCAAAGAGTTTTCAAACTTCCTTGACGAAAGTAGACTCTTTACCACATTATATCATTATCTTATAAATGGTTCCAGAAATAAGTTTAATTATTAGCATTAGATTGTGCAATTAATAATATGAATTTTAAGTATGCCAGAATTTCTAATTTCAAATATGTCTAAAACAAGAATAATTTTAACTGGTGGTGCATATCGATTGTAACAAATTAATTTCTTTTTTATACATTTTAGCCTGAAATATAATACATCATATACAAAATCAAATGAAATTTTTCAGTGAAACAGCCAAGAATGTTCACTATACAAGACTCGATAGTATAAATGGTATCGGTTATTTCTATTTAAAAAAAAGTTAATGTTAGAAAAGGATGTCCCATTATGAAGTCTGCAACCTTTCATTCTCCATGTGGGAACTGGAATCAGCTTTGTCTGTGGCAAGAGACACTGCTCCAGGACCTAATGAGATTCAAGGTAGGTGGTTAGTGTTTAACATCCCGTCGACAACGAGGTCATTAGAGACGGAGCCCAAGCTCGGGTTAGGGAAGGATTGGGAAGGAAATCGGCCGTGCCCTTTCAAAGGAACCATCCCGGCATTTGTCTGAAACGATTTAGGGAAATCACGGAAAACCTAAATCAGGATGGTTGGAGACAGGATTGAACCGTCGTCCTCCCGAATGCGAATGAGATTCAATATGCCATACTTTGTCATCTGTGCCCTGAAGCTAAAGGACAGCTCCTCTTTTGTTTTAATCAGATCTGGTTTGATGGACAGTACCCTACGACTTGGAAGGAGGCAATATTAATTCCATTCTGTAAACCAGGAAAGGACGGTAGTAACATTTACCAGAGTGTAGCCTGTACCTGTTGTATGGATTAGACTCTTGAATGCATGGTCAACGACCGCCTCGTCTGGCTGCTTGGATCCTGAAATCACTTGAGCCACTCCAAGTATGGTTTCAGGTGCTACCATTCCATCCTTGACAACTTAACTGTACTGGAGATGGCGATACAGGAGTCTTTCTTACACCGAAACCATTTTGGTTTGTGTGTTTTTTGACCTCGAAAAAGCATATGACTCTACTTGCAGTTAAAACATCCTTCACCAATTTCATGAATGGGTACTACGTGGATGTCTGCCACTTCTTATCCAATCCTTCTTCAAGGACCAGCACTGTCAATATAACCCTGGTGATGCCTTGTCTGACTGCTGTCTCCAAGAGAATGGGGTCCCCCAAGGCAGTGTACTCAGTGTCACACAGTTTGCCATTGCTATCAGTGGCATTTCCTCTGCAAGCCCTGCCAAATGCTCTTTGTTTGTGGATGACTTTGCAGTCTTCTACTCTTTCTCTGGTCTAACAATGACAATGAAGCAGCTCCATCTGACCATCAGGAGGCTGGGAATCTGGACCAAGACAACTAGTTTTGGGTTCTGACCAGGGAAAACTACATGTGTCAGTTTTAATCGAATTTTTAACCAAGCAGTGCTCACAGTGGGGGAAAATATTTTACATCTTCAGGAAACTGTGCACTTTTTGGGTTTATTATTTGACTCGAAATTAAACTGGCTACAACACCTGAAAGACCTACGAACAAAGGACTTCACAGACAATGAATATTTTTAAATGCTTTAGCAGAAAATCATGGGGAGCAGACAGATCCTGTGTCCTGCAGTTTTGTAGTGCATTTGTTCAATCACATTTAGATTATGTCAGCCTGTATTTCCTATCTCAAGATGTTAGACACTGTCCACCATGAGGGCATTCGGATATTGACTGGGGCCTTTCAGACCAGCCCAATTCAGAGTCTCTGTGTAGAAGCTGTTGAACGAACACTCCAGATTCAGTGGCATATTCTTTTGGCTTGACAGGCACAGAAGATCTCAGCATCACTTCAGTCATTGGCATTTAGTGCAGTGGTCCAACCCAACTCTGAACGGCTGTTCAGGAATCAGTTTCATGTGACCAAACCATTCGAGATACGTGCTGCTGAATGTCTCAAAACTCTGGATCTATCAGACCTCCGAATACACAGCCAGGGATGGAACACATTGCTGCCTTGGTGTCTTCAGGGGCCCAAAGTTATTTTAAGTTTGATGCAGTATAAGAAAACTTGTACTCTAGATTACGTTTTTACAACTTTGTTTTCCTCCATTTTAAGTATGTACCACAGTTTCATTGTTCTTTATACAGGTGGCTCCCAGCAAGAGAATGTCTTAGTTTGTTCTGCTGTTTTCCCTGATATGGTTTTCAAATTATGATGCGAAGTTACATGGCATGATGATGGCACTGCAGAGGATTCACAGACTTCGCTGTACAAGGTTTTTTGTCTGTTTGAACTTGCTTGATGCACTAAAAGCACTTCACCAAATGTATCCAGTAGACCAGTTGATTCAGCTCATCCAGGACTCCTTACAGTGCTCCAACACCATGGCAAGGTGGTGATCTTTTGCTGGGTACCTGGCCACATCAGGATACAGAGAAACGACGTGGTCGAGAAAGCAGTCAATGAAGCATGTCGGGATGGTGTTGTCCATCAATGTCCCATCCCGTTGCATGCAGTCTTCTCATTTTCAGACACTCATCATGTGTCAGTGCGAGACTGAATGGTTGAAGGTGACAGAAAACAAACCGTGGTTACTCAAATCGATCACACAGGTAAGCCTCACCGCTTACCAGGCTGTATGTCGCACATAGCCCTGTAACACATGGCTTCCTCCTCCAGTGGGAGGATCCACTGCTCTATGAGGTTTGTGTTGGCCCACTTTAAGTTCAGCGTATTTTGGCAACATGTGACTTACAGAACTAATATCAGGACAGCCCTCAGTTCGATGGAGATCTGCTCACTATCCTAGCCGATATTGATTCCAATGTTACAAGAGTGTTGACATTTGTGAATAGTCAGGCCTCATCCCTAAAATGGTGGGGAAGGTTGGCAGACTTTAAAGCATTATAAATTACTCTGCATGTGAGGATAGCCTCTGTCCCCATCCATGAAATTGGTATGCTGGCTTTTTGTCACAGTGCTGATGACCATGATGTTGAGCACCCCTAACCCCAAATAATAATCCTCCTCCTCCTCTCCATCTACATCCAATAGCATGTCTTGCTTCCCTTCATCTCCTAAATCCAAATTTATTCTCTGACAAGTTTTTCTGTCTCTCCTTAAAGCCCATGATTTATGTAAGTTGTTATCCCTATTGCTTCTGATTCTGCCCCTACTTGAATATGAGCAGATAGCTGTGCGTTTTAACCATGTGTGCATGCATTTGTCTTGTATCTGTACTTATTTTTTCCAGGAGAGCTGGGAAGTTCTTCTATTTTCTAGGTACAATAACATTGGCCTCTGGAGGAACAGTTGCATATGCCAATTATGACCCAGAATTTCGAAGGTGGTTAGAGGCTAATGTTCCCTATGCTGGTGATGCTTTTAATGTAGTATTACGAGATAATAATGCCTTGTATACTTCTCTGAACAACTATGTCAGTGAGTTGAAGAACCAGTAAGTAGCACTCTTTCATAATTGTACTTATTTATTGAGATATAAGGCAGTAATGATGATACATTGTCTCTTTCTTTTTAGAGTTTTGGGACTGATTTCTCGCAAAGAAGATAAATCTCCACCTACAAAACCGAGAACAGAACCGAAACCTGTACTTGAAGAGACGAATGAGAAGAAAGCTCATAAAAGTAATACTTTAAACCATTAAATTGCACATTATGTGTGCTGTTAATAGATTTCACATAGACAAATTGTTGCTACATCTATTCATTTTTGTTGCTTTTGCATTCATTTTCTGCCATCATATTTCACATAATAGGCTAGTTGTCATCAGTGTGCAAATGGCAAACGTGAACAAATTTATATGCACGTCAAGCCTTTCCCAGTGCAGTAAATGTTGCTGAGGCTGTCAAATGTTTTTGTCAGTATTTTGATGGAACACATGCTTGTCATCTTGGTAACACATACTGTGCAGAGGCCCTGAAGCAATGAAATCGTTGGAGTAGGGTTTTTTTTCACAGGTTCGAGGATAACAGCTTTCTCTGTTGTAAAACAACACTGAGTGGCTACTATATCTTAAGATGAATTGTAGCCCTCTTCTTTTTAATGTGTTGTCTTTTGTTACTGATGCAATTTCGGCGTAGCTGATGCTGGAGTAGGATTCTTGGCTCATTGCTTTTTCCTGGAGCTTATTGTCTGTAAGGCATTGGATATTCTACAAAAATCTGTTTATGGACCTTTAACTGTATATTTTTGGAAACAAATGGTTATTTACTCTGAAACTTTCATACATGTCCATTGGAGTCCTAGGATTTTTACATTATGCATATTGACTTATTTCTTGGGGAAAGAATAATCAGTCATCATCATCTCACCACAGTAAACTCTAATAACATTTGTACATAGTGCAAAAATCTTCTTGGATGCAGAACTTTATGACAAAAGCTTCGTTACTTACAGGTAATATTTTGCTAATGTGGGTACACTGACAAGTCTGATGTGCATTTTGATGAACACCTATGAAATAAAGAAAGCAAACTCAAACAGGGGGATATTCAGGATGGAATGTAACAGTATTATGAAAATGATAGTTGCTGCTCACCATATAGTGGAGATACTGAGTGGCTGACAGGCACAGTCTTTTTGTTGTGCCTATCTGCCACTCAGCATCTCTGCTATATGGTGAGTAGCAACTATCCTTTTCATAATACAAATAAATTTTACATTGTTTGAAATAAAGAAAGCAGTCAGCCTTGAATGGGAAAAATTTCACAGAGATTTAGAAATTGTGGAAAGTGGATGATTAGGTGCTTGTCTCATTGACGACGTGGTATATGAGGAAATATAGCATGCTAACAAGTTTTGACGTGTAAGTACAGAAAGAAAAAACCACATCAACATTTAACTAATCACAATCACAATATTTAAATTGCATTTAGATGTCCCATAGTGTCTATTTGGTTGTTTTTTTTAAAATGAACAGAAATCCAATGACAATGGTGAAATTATCTCCAGAACTAGTTTGTAGCTAACAAGCAAATTAATTGATAAATTGCTGTGGACACATCAATCCCACATTATAAAACCACTTGTTGAACACACAATTACTGGATAAAGTGATTGTCAAAATGTTGTATTTAGTGAAGTTTGCAACTTGTAAATGCTGAAGATGAGGATTATCTAATTTATAAGTCAGAATTTAAGTCTGTGGGGTGGGATATGGTTCCTAAAATGACAGGTTTGTGGTGTTCTTGGTATGCATCACTTGTATGCCATTGCCTTTAGCGATACACCGTCTGATCCGAAAGTCCTGTCCCCCCCCCCCCCCCCCCCTCCCTGTTCCCCACCCCTACCCACCCACTTTTCCACTTTTTTGGTCATGATGTGTGTGTATATTTCCTTATTTTGAACATGTCGTGGCAGACATTTGACAAATGTTGATAATTTACATTCCAGCTTGTTTAGCAATTCAGAAGGGCACCACCATTATCACGGCACAAAATTATGCGGCGCCAGATCCCGTGTCAAATTTTCCTCAGTGTGGTTTCCTTGAATGCCTCCCTAACAGCTTGCTTTATTTCATCAGTTGTCTGGTATCATTGTTTTGCAACATGATGCTTAATACATCCCACAGGGAATTGTCGCATGATGTCAGATCAGGACTCCTTGGAGGCCACTTTGATCGGTGCCGACACATGCACCCATACTCTCCCTAGCCATCTCTGGGGTAGTACTCATCAAAGAATTCTTGAATACAGAGAGTGTAGTGAGCAAGAGCTCTGTCTTGCTGAAGTCAACTGTCACCAAGACTGTTCAGTCTCGGGGGCTCTGAAATAAACCATTCATGCAACATTTGGAAGTGAAAATGTTGATTCACTGCAATGTCAGAGATACAGCCTTATGAAGTGCCTACTGGACATTGCAGATCAGATCATAATGTGGGTGATTATTCTGTAACTCTTTGTAATGATTTTCCGAAAAGATTAATAAATTTCACATTTGTTTGAGAAGAATACTTGGTCCTGCTGTGGGAGCATCACAAACATGTAGAGCAATCTTGAGCAAGCTTCATGTCTTCGCTACATGTCCTCGTCACTCAAGTCATTTAAGAATGTTTGCCTAAAAAATTTTAATTCAAGTTCTTTCCTCATGCATGTCAGCATAGTCATTTTTGTAATTCTGAATTCAGCAGACCTCTTCTACAAAGATTTTAGGGGAGATCAAGTCACATAGTCTGCCACTGCTGCCCATGATTGTTTTCGTGTTGATGGTCGACCTATCCTCTTTCCATCCAAATTATATCCATTTCTGAAGAGTTTCTGTTGCCATCACAGTACTGTTCTCTTTTTTGGTGCCTCTTTATGGCACTGTGCTGCAATATCCTGTTTCACATCTCTTATGGTTTTCCTGGTGTGTGCACATTCACAAGCCCATTCACTTGCTGGAACACTATCTTCCACACTAGGTACTTGTGCCTGCCATTTACAACCCTTTTTCGTGGTGGGCCATTTCTCCCTCCTTCTTATTGCCTGTCCTCTGAATTAATTAATAAAAGTTTCACTTTCTTTAAAGGCTAATAACCTACATATTGGAATAAAAGAACATTGATGCTGTGTATTCCCTGTGTTAAAACCTTTTCAATATTTGTTTGCTTATAACTGTATTTTTAAAAAATTAAATAATTTAGGAGTAAAGGAGATTACATGCCAAAAACTAAAATGTTGAGTCATCAAAAGGCACAGAAAGAAATGAAAACTTCACTAGCTCCCAGACAATCCTAAACAGTCAGGAGTTCACGCAAGTGCTTGGACACACACACACACACACACACACACACACACACACACACAAGTTGTGTTAGCTGAAAACACGGACTGCGAGGACTATAGTTCTGTAGTTCGGCAGGTAGATTATGTAGACTCGTGTGGTGGTGTGACGCGCGTGCGCGGGGTGTAGAGGTGGCAAGAGGGGCTGGGGAAGGCTGGATAGTGGCTCAGAAGGAGGCTGCTAGTGTGTGCAGCATAGCAAAATGGAATGAAAATTCAGCAGGTACAAGGAATAGGAATGTGACCTGAAGACCCAGAAGCCAGTGAGTTCACGCAGTGCACCATGACGATGATGACGACGACGTGAAGGCATGATTTGGGAGCAGGCTGCAGGATAGAGGAAGAGTAGACAATTGGCTAGAGGGTGCTGGTGCAGTGGGTTAGTGGAGATCAAGGCAAGGAGGACTACGTGAATGAAGGATGTGTCGCAAGGATAACTCCCATTTACGTAATTCAGAATAGCTCTTGCTGGTGGGAAAGGATCCAGTGGCATGTGTTATTGGACTCCAGCATGTTGTCCTCAGCTTTGTTTTGCCACTGGGTAGTCATCTTGCTGTCAGCCACAGTTTAATGATGGCAATTCATCGTGGTGGACAGCTGGCTGATAGTTACATCCATATAAAATGCTGTGCCGAAATTGCGGAAGATCTACTGTGGTGTGGCTGCTTCCACAGGTGGCCTTGCTTATGATGGGATCAGATAATTCTGACAGGACTAGAGGAGGATGTGCTGGGTGAGTGAATTGGGTAAATCTGGCATTTGGGTCTTCCGCATGGATTGTGGGACAGCGGGTAAATTATCGTTTCATTTACAAGCTCCTGAAAATGGTTTTTGCGGTCAGCCATAAGATGGAGAACTTACTGACAGTAATTTTTAGTCTGCAAGTCCACATTTCTCTTCATACTCACTGAAAGAAAATGTTGCTACTTGCTATTTACTCAGCAGGACCAGGAAGTATGACTATAAATAAAAGTTTAGAGTTTTAAGTAATTGATACAGTCAGTAAAAGTTCACATGCAAAACCATAATAATATACCTGCTGATGAAGGTAATAATAATAGTAATAGTGATAATGATGATGATGATGATGATGATGATGATGATGATGATGATGATGATATTATCCCTATTGGAAGCAGCGCTATTAACAGTTCTGAGGTGACCTCTGAATGACACACTGTTCCAAGACTTTGGATTGGAAGAGGAGAAGCAGAAAATGAACTTCATCCCAGGTCTTCAGACCTCATAACTTGTGACTTTTATCCATGGGGTTACGTGAAAGACTGCATTTTTATTCCCTCTATGTAGGAAAGTCTAAGACATTGCATTGTTGAAGCAGTGAATTCTATAATGAGAGACTAGCTACTTTGTATGTAGTAGGAAATGACCCACCATTTTATATTTGTCGTGTAACATATGGTGCTCACATTGAATTCATACAAATTTGAACTTTTCTCTTACCAGGAACATTGACATTGTTTCAATCTTTTATAGTTTGGAAGCAATAAATGTTTGAAATCTGTTCCCTCTTTTTGAATAACCCTTTATAAAAAACTTAAAACACATTTAGTGGACATACACAATGTACAGCTCAGGTCAAATCAAATGCGGCAATGATGACATGGGGTATTAACCCTTGAGCAGACGTGCTGCTTTTTGTAACATGAGTGAATGCACAGCACATTTTGTACACATGTAAAGAAAAGCTGTCTTTGTTCTTAGTTTAATTAAATAATGATAAAATAAACTTGCATTATATGAGTTAAATCACTGTTTGATAAAACGATAATAAAATAAACTTTTCATTATATCATTCTGTCACTGCATACAGGTGTTCCCCTACGGTAAAGACCCATCGAAGCATTAAACAGCCCAGTTGCATCAGATCCCTACCAGCTGTTTGTTTGATTACTAATTATCTCATAGATAACTGCCTCATTGTGGGAGAGTGCTGATAGCTCGGAATCTGGATCATTTACTCACACAGATTGTAAATTTTTTCTCAACTAGTTCACTGATAATTGTGAACCTGGGACCTAAGTGGTCTGCCCCTCCACCTTAACCTTTCCCAACTTATCCCTGTCTTCTCACAGGGTAGTTTTGTGTATATGTTGACAGTAGGAAACATTTAGCCTCCTGAAGGTAAAAACTTTCCTTTTGGTTCTGTCTTACTCTTTGAGCATTAAAATGTGGGTAATGGGAACTGAATTAACATGTGTGTCAAATAACAGAACCACTTCACTCGTTATGTTTCAACATTTTGTCCTGCTTTGTGTTCCTTACAGTCCTGTTTTGCATGTTGTGTTGTTGAACATTTAATTGCTGTAATAACAATGTGAATTCCGTGACAGAATAATAGATAAAATAAAGGAAAGGCAACCACTCACCTAGAGCTGACTGATATTTGGCATGCAACAGAAAACAGTATAACAGTATTTATACTAGCCGTAGTCTTTCTCTGTTGTGAGACTTAGCGTGGCAAGAAAGAGCAAGAGCTCGAAAGCAGTACTATTTTACTTCATCTTGTTTCTATGTGCTACACATCAGTCGGCTATTGTTGAACAGTTGCCTTACCTTCATTTTCTGTTTTGCTGCTTTAACATGTTTACTGTCTCTGTCACACCAACAACAATGTATAAAGGGTGGGGGTATGGTATGAAGATGTAGTAGGGAGGGGGGAGGGGAAGGGTTACAGTTGAAATAAAACAAAACTGTTCACAGTTTCAGTTTTATTCCAAAAGGATGTTAGGACAGTTTCTGTTCACGATATAAATAAATAACCTGCTACATAAGGCCTTCGTTTCATTAGGCTGTTTTCAGACAATACTGGTATATGGAGGAGTTGTGACATGAGAAAATGTTAGCAAATTAATGTAAGGGTTTCACTGTTGACTCTTGGTGTAGGAACCTAGAGTTGAACATTGAAATAAACAGATTACACATATTAAACAGAAATAAGTAGAAGTACCCATTGTCATCTTAACTCAGTTGGTGATCATCACTGGATGCAGTCACAACATGTATATATCTGTGATTATGCATCCTAGCCAATTTAAAACAGAATGGCCACATAAAACTAGTTGTAAAAAGGGCAGATGCCGGACAGAGACTATTTGCAGAGTTCATTGAAATTGCTATTTGCAGTTGCATGCAGAACCATTGCTCAGCCTTTTCTTTGATATTATTCATTAGCCTGAGATCCATACCAGGAATTATTAGTAGAGGAGATGTAGAAGATGTGTGAAAGAGCAATGTATTTTATTGTGTCATTTTTTTAAGCACGAGGCCTTCATGAGTATGCTTATGCAACTGTATTGATAGATGCTGTGAGAGAGGCATTGTGCATCACAGAGAGATTTACTGTCAAAATTCTGAGATTGTATGTTACAAAAAAGGGTTAAGTGACATATCCCTTTCTCCAATGAGCTTCTCAAAAAATGACCTTGAGCATAAAATCTGAAAAATTGAGCTTTTGCTGAGGCTTATCAACAGTTGTTCTTCCTGCAGGCCATTTGCAAGTGGAACTGGAAAGTGGGAAAATGATAGGGGTACTAGGAGGACTTTCCACCATGTATTGTAAGGTGACTCGCGGAGTGATGGTGATGTGGCCCCCATTAAAATTTTAACACTTTATGCTTGTGTGTGGGGCTAGCCTGTTTTAAAATAATGATTGTCTAATAAAATTCATTATTGGTGTTTCAACCTCACCCTTTTCTTTTACCCATTCCATTTAGCTCCTGCAAAGGTGCTGCCATCCTTTACAAATGCTCCTACTGAACCTCAGAGTGCAAAGGCTGAAGTTAGACTTCTTCCTGACTGTCCCCCTCCTCCACCTGAAACAGGTAAGATGTCTTTTGCTAAATTTGCTCAGCTATTGTTGCACTACTAATGTGGAACATTGAAGTAATTCTGCTGTAGCGCTTTTTCATGTTGTTCTGCAGATCTGTCATAGTGTGTGCTATGCTTCTAGAATGAATTACTTGGTATTTTTATTAATATTTGAACCTTGGTATGTTCGTATATTATCCCTAAAGCAGACTTCGATATACTAATTATTGTTTTCTGTTTATACAGCTCCCGAACAAGCAAAACCAACGGCTGCAGCTGCTAGTGACAAGTTACCACCAGCCCAACCTCAGAATGTTTCTGAGTTGGAGCAGAATGTGATGGATTCTGTGAAATTAGCGATTAGTGCGTATAGAGAAGCTGCTTGTGCTTGTAAAGGTAAGCTGGAACATTTGTGTACATAGTAATTCGTGCCATCTGTTGAGAACATATATCTCGAAAAAGAAATATGCAGGAAGCAGCGGTAAAGGCAAAAGTCTCAAATTTCATGATATTGTGATCATTGTGCTACCACTCCAGCCTTTTATTTGCTATATGCATCTTATCCATGCGACAACCCCTGTGGCAAACCTTTACCTACACTTTCTCTTTACCACTACCTACTCTATCCCAGCAATTTGCTTCCTTCATAACTAGTTTAACATAAAAGACAGCCCTGTGTTATGTATTCCTCATCCTTTGTTGTTAATTTTATGGATTCTCTTCCCACAGAACATAAATCATGCCTTGTCAGTTTCAGTTGCGTGCAGGTATAGAAAACGTTTATTCCACAGCCGAGCAGCTTGCACATTTCTTTGCTGGCACATTTAAGCTGCAGTGAAGCTGCCCTACCCTCTGGTTGCTGGGATCTGCACCAGACAATGATTATTAAGTTGCAGCTGCACAACATATGCTAACAGTGAAACAATAAAACATCAAATTCATTGTATACAGGATTCGTAACACAATGAAGAGTGGACAAACAGCTTATGATATGATACTCTTAGTCTGGCACCAAACATAGTTCTCACTACTTTTTTCTGTGATATTATTTAAGGTGTTTGGATTGTTTTTGCAACATTTCCAATAGAATATTGTTGCTGATCTCCCAAAGATTCTCATTTTAAGTTCCCTGTGAATCCCAGTTACATTTTGGTGTGTGTGATACTGACTTGTTTTAATTCTACCAGTGTGTCTGCCTTCCCTAATACTGAATAACTTGAAAAATGTACATTTGAATGGATAGAAAATTTGTATGTCATACATTTTAAACATGTTCTAATGTACTGTATAAAAAGTTATGGGTTTTTCTGTAGTAAGTTCAGTGATAGCATATGGCATCACACATCTTCATCTGATAGGGCTTTAAGTTGATGCACACTCACACAGAGTGCAAGAAATCCCATGGCCAGCAATATGTGGAAAGTCACACTTACTTTACCACACATGAATACTGTATAGTAATTTATACAGCCTCCTAAGAAAATCTGTACGCATAGGGGCTTATATTATTATTACTTTTGACATAATTATTTTTAAGAAATGAGCATAACCACCAATAATGGAAATGTTTTGTTTCTTATTTTTAGAACATGGCAAGGATATTGGACACATTGTAGAAGAGTCAATAGAGAGGATAGACTCAAATGTGTGGGCGCAACTTAAGTCGAAAGCAGAAAAGAGAGAAGCAGCATTGGTATTATCACAAGAAAGAGCCAAAACAGCCACGTGAGTACCAAGAAATTGTCATAGCTTAATTTGTGAAATGTACAATATTTAAGAAAATCCATATCTCAGTCATTTGATGAGTCTTTTGAGTGGGAAATTGGGTTGAGCTATGTTTGCATTTCATGATCAGGTAGCATAGGTTTGACTGAGAAGGCTGAAGAGGTGCTTGCTACAAATATATATAGTGGCCAGTGGGATATCCATGTTCTGATTCACACACACCATTATATCAGCACACAACCTCAGCATCTTATTTTTCCATATTCTTTCATGTAAGAGTTTGTCATTAGTCACTGGCAATTTTTGTTGAATGTTGACATTAAACTATGTAGTTACCAAGTGAAGTAATGGCACACATAGTGCACCTTGCCATAGCTATACAGCTATGCATGATTATGCAATTCTCTGTCTGGCTAAATTGTTCTGCATTCATTGCTGTGATGTCAACAAAAACGACAGTCATGTAAGTTAAAATGGCAGTCCTACAAGTTAGACATAAGAATTTGCTTTGTTTTCAATTCTCACTACATATTTTTAATATTCAGAAAGAGCTCATCTACCAAACCTGACACTTCTCTCTATAGAAAGTGCGTATCTCATGATGAGCACTATTCCCTCTACAGCTGTAATTTTTATTACCTCACACAGTTCACAGCAAATTTTTCTCAGACCTAATTTATTGCTTTAAAATTTTTTTGCTTAGTTGTTGGCACCACAACATCTGGTGATGCCAGTGGCCATGTGAATTTCATTACTTGGGGTGAGATCCAGACAGCTGTGTAAAATTATGACTGTAATACAATAACATGAAAACATTTTAATTGCAAACATAGTTAGGTTTCTAGTTAATGGCTACAGACCTACTAGAGACTGGACAGTCTCTCTGGAGACCTTCTTTTATTTTTTGACAATATTATGAAAAGGAAAGTCACTACTCATCATATAGCGGAGATGATGAGTCACAGATAGGCACAACAAAAACTCTGTCACAAATAAAGCTTTTGGCCATAAGGCCTTTGTCAACTATAGATGTGTGTGTGTACACACACACACACACACACACACACACACACACACACACACACACAAAACCGCGCGCACGTGTTGCTTGGCTCCCTCCAAGTGACTTCTGCATTTAGTGAAGCTCCTAGTCTGTAGCGTTTGTTGAATGTTGGCTCCTAAGAGCCATCCGATGGGCCTCCACTTGGACCCTTTCCCATGGTTTCCAGTTTCCCCCGCTGAATCTATTTCTACATCATACCACGATTTATCTCAACCCAGAACTCTGTGGGCATACAATGATTTGGCATTGTTGCACAGTCCCAATTTTTGAGACTCCTCTTTGGTAAAATATGACATAGTTGTACCCCTATCCATCAAGTTGAGGCTAGCTGCATGCGAAGCTTAACTCTGCTCAGGAATTACCAGACACTGGGCTCATCCAAACTGGAGTATGAATGCCGGGTTTATGGCTCAGTGGCCCTTCAGCTTTGAAATTGTTGCACACAGTACATATTTGTTGTGTTGCCGGATCAGGATGTTACCTTTTCAGTTCTGACAAGGGTGACTATTGCTCATTTACATAATTACCATACAAAAATTACCTATCCATCCAACTCATCAAATTCTTTGCTTCATAATAGGATGTCGATGCTGTGACATTAAAGCTAAAATGGGTTTTCCATTTTGAATGTGTCTTGAGACGCTCCGCTGGAACTGTCGCCTACATTAAGGGTGTAGGCTTCTTGTTTGTTCCTGTGCACCCCTGCTTGTTTAGTACCCAGAACACAAATTATCACCGATTTATTTTAAGGACCTAAAGTTCAAGTCATCCTGTGATCACCTTTCCACATCTCTTTCTCTTAGTTCTTCAGGAATATTGAAGTACTTGTTTCATTTACACTGATGGCTTCAAAATCATGGACAGGAACGTGCGATTTTTTTCCTTGGGGATCTGATAGCCATTAATAGAGCCTTATGTTTTACTAAACAGACCTTCTTTGACCTTTTTTTAATGTCTAGCAACTCGATGAGCAGTCTCCAGGCGATTGATTCCTGTTGCTCATTTCACCTAGTGGTATCTGGTACTCACAATATTCTTTCTGATCTTATTTGTACATCCTGCTCAGCTGTCTTTCTCTGAGTCCCAATCATGTCAGTATACCAGAGAATTGATTAAAGCAGCAGTTACGTACTCAACATCTTGGACAATTCCAGAGTGCAGTTTAGTGGGTGCATAAAAGGCTTCTACTCACTTTGAGATAGGTATCAACGTCTGATACTGCCTCTTCTAATGAATTCACACTATCGAGGAGATACAGTTGCACTGTGTTCCTACTCACATTCCTCCCAGAAGCAGTCCATCATCTTACATCACCTACACATTAGTTGTGCCCGATAACCCATAATATTACCTACATAATGAGCTACCTATGTGTTGTGGTTTACAAACAGTAGCTCACATCCTTGAGGAATGCCCTTTCCTTCAGGCTCTCAGAATCAAGTATCGTCTTCGGAGTTCTTTGCTTCTTATATTAACAATCAGCACACGGACAGCTGTACTGGTTTTTCATTTCCACTGAGAAAGTGGCTTTTATTCTCAAACATGGTCAGGTTCATAGTGCCTTCTGCTGCATGCCGGCTATAGTCTTCCTTTTTCATTCTGTTTTTATTGGTTCTATTTCAATCTTTAAATGTAAGCTATAGCATATTGTAGGTGGATAATTGTAGGACAGACATACTCCTGTGGGACTCTCGACTGCATCTACCCACATACTGATCTGATAATTTCTGTCTATTTTACTACTGTCCAACCCACTGGTGTTAATTATTGTTTTTGCCATTTCACTTTTGCTGTTATGGATCTGCTCACGATCTGGCTAGAAGGAATTAATTATTCTGTTTGTGTCTCTATACGTTCATACATCCTGCAATTGTTTATCATCTGTAGCATCAGTAATGCTCTCAGTGCCTGAGTTTTACCACTTGTACATGCTATCACAATTCAGTCAGATTTCTGCCTGATATTAATTCCAGATACACTACCCTACAAGCAAGGGACTGGTGGACATGCTATTTAGTCCCTTAATCCCCAACTAACACCACCATAAATAATTGGTAAAGTTGCTGTGCATTCTGGAAAAACAGAGAAAGTCAAACTAAGAAGAAAATTTGAATAATATAATAATAATAATAATAGAGTACCAGCATTAAGAAGGAGCTTAATAGTCTAGAAAACTTAAACTTTGAAATATTTAGTTTCAGTCTTGTTCATGTGGCTGCCAGCCACTCAGTGCCTCATCTATACAGCAAGTAGTTACCTTTACTCCATCCATTCCACTAAGGGTATTAAATGTTTTCTTGAGTGCCCCTGAGAGTTAATTTTGACCGATGCCACGTATTCAGTCAACGGATAACTACAAATCAGGCATATGAAGTGGCTCTAGCTTCTGATAAAATTCACAGTATATGCAAAATGGTGTTTTAAAGATATATACTAATTTATACACATTCTCTTCTTTTTCCCAAAACAATTTGTTCCTAAATCTTGTGTAATCATTATCTGATGAATGTATGTAACATACAAAAAAAGTTATGATTCGCTATGTACAGCATATAATTTATATAAATGTATATCTTAAGAATGTGTATACTTATGCATGTAACTGAATACCTACAATATAAGTATATTTATGTATCAAAGCATGTTAAATGTAACTTATCCTACATCTATGTGTAATAACACAACAAGATTTCTGAATGAATAAATAAATGAAATGAAATGATGCAATATAATGGCGGTTTGACAGTTGCACAAATATCTGAGATTATGAGCCACTCCTATCTGCATTTTCAAGATTAAATTATAATTAAAAAAAAACATAAAATTAATTTCAGTGAGAGTATTGAGAAGCTGAGATTGTTTGTCGAGGATAGTAAAGCTGATATATCAGAAGCACAAAAGGAAACTATTAAACAGAATATTATGCGTTTGCAAGAAGAACTCGCTATTGCTGCAAAGGGACTGGAAGTGGAACGCCAGAGAGCCGATGTTACAGACAAATATTGGAGGAAGGTGGAAGAAGCACGAAGACATTTTGCTGTAAGTAAGAAGATTGTAAATGTTCTTTTGAAATGAAGTGTCAAGAATTGTTATATTTTTATTAACAGATGTCATCACACTTGCAGGAAGAACTGGAAGTACTTATTCCTTCTTTTAAGATCACAGATAGAAAACTCAAGATTGCAGAAGGTGATTTAGATCTATTTATTCTTCACGCATTTCGCACTGTACTCTATTACCAAAAGGAACTGCAGAAGTTAGAGGTAAAGAAAATAGTTTTGTGTAATACTTTACTGCTTTCCATTTCCCCTACATCTCCACTGCAACTGAACATACATTTATCCTATCCAGACACTATATGATCAGCGGCTGCAGATCGCTCTTGAAAAAACTGGCGGTGCTGTTGACAAGGCCATTGTTATTGCTGAAGTTGAAGCGGAACTTGAGAGAGAACGAAGGAAATTGGATGCTGAATTTCAGAAAAAGGTATGGTAGGAGTTTACATAAACTTATTGCTCCTTAACATGTGATACCTATTAAGTACAAAAACCCAACTTTTCAGGAGAGAAGAAAAATCCTCTACATACCTTTTGTTAAGGACCTAGATCGAAATTTTGTGATATTTGTTACAAACTGGCTTGTTTTGCCTATAAACTATCACTTCACATAGAATTCACCTCAGAATCTCAAACAAGGGAACTTCAAGTAGGAATATACACGATAGGAAAAGATACGAGGGCGGTTCAGAAAGTAACCTCCGATTGGTCACAGTGCGAGTTGTGGGGGAGTAGCGACGCCATCTGTGCATTCACGCACTCAACAGGTCAGTCAGCATCAAGCCGTGGTCGAGTGAACGTCGTACCTGCGCTAGTTTAGTTTTTGTGGCAGTTTGAAATGTGTGCTGCAATAGAAAACCTCGCCAAATGTGAAGTGCGTGCTGTCATAAGGTTTTTTACAGCCAAAGGATATTCTGCAGCAGCTATTCATCATGAGCTTTGTGCCGTGTACGGACCAAGAGTTTTGAGTGAAGGAGTTGTCCGTGAATGGGTACGTTTATTTAAAAGTGGACGAGAAAACGTTCATGATGAAGAGAGGAGTGGTAGACCATCATTGGTGACTGACGAACTCGTTCAGACAGTTGATGCAAAAGTTTGTGAAAATCGACGTTTCTCAATGTCGGAGTTGTCTAGTGGTTTTCCACAGATTTCTAAGACTCTCTTGTACGAGATAGTGACAACAAGATTGGGTTACCGTAAGTTCTGTGCACGATGGGTGCCCAAAATTCTTACCGACCACCACAAAACTCAAAGAATGGCCTCTGCATTAGACTTTCTGTCACGTTATGAGGACGAAGGAGAACCATTGTAAAACAGAATCGTGACCGGTGACGAAACCTGGATTAAGTAGGTGAACCCTGAGACAAAAGAACAATCAAAGATGTGGGCACATTCAAATTCGCCTACCAAACCAAGAAAAGCCTCGCAAGATTTTTCTGCCAGAAAACTGATGGCAACGGTGTTTTGGGATGCCAAAGGGGTGTTGTTGGTTGAATTCATGGAACGTGGTACGACCATTAATCAAGACGTGTACTGTGAAACAATAAAAAAGTTACGACGTGCTATACAGAACAAACGCCGTGGTATGCTGACTTCCGGTATCGTTTTTTTGCACGATAACGCCCGTCCTCACTCTGCTCGCAGAACAACGGCCCTTCTTGAGTCCTTCAAGTGGGACGTTATCAACCATCCACCTTACAGCCCAGACCTGGTGCCAAGTGATTATCACCTCTTCATGCATTTGAAGAAATGGCTCGGGTCACAGCAGTTTGATGACGACGAAGAGCTCAAAGATGCGGTCACAGGCTGGCTCCAGGCACAAGCGGGTGATTTTTATGCAGAAGGAATTTCAAAGCTTGTGAAGAGATACAATAAGTGCCTCAATCGCTATGGAGACTATGTAGAAAAATAGTGCAAAGATGTAGTTGTAAGATGTATATATTAAAATATTTTTATTTAACTTGGTGTATTTTTTTAAATCAACCGGAGGTTACTTTCTGAACGGCCCTCGTAGATCGCTACTTACCATAAAGACGACATATCAACAATAAACAAATCTGGACACCTACATGGCACCATCCTATGCCAACCTGTTTGTGCCCATCTAGAGAAGAGCTTCCTAGCGTCACAAAATGCAAAACCCTTGAACAGGTTTAGGTTTGATGATGATACCTTCATCATGTGGACTCAGGGCCAAGACACCCTATCTTCCTTCCTTCATAACCTCAACACATTCTCTCCCTTCTGCTTCACCTGATCTTCCTCCAGTGTGCCACCTTCCTAGACATTGACCTCCTTTCTGACAGCTCTCTCCACACTTCTGTCCACAATAAACCAACCAATCACTAACAGTACCTGCACTTAGACAGCAGTCATCCTGTTCACAGCAAAAAATCCCTCCCATACAGCCTGGCCAGCTGCGGACAGCATATTTGCAGTGACAAGAACTCCCTTTCCCAGTATGCTGAGGGACTCACCAAGGCCTTTGCGTACAGGCACTATTCCGCAGACATAGTTCGCAAACAGATCTCCCATCCCATTTCCCCTCACACACCAATAATCCACATCACCATGCAAGAACAGCCACAAAGGAGTGCCCCCTTCATCATCCAATGCCACCCTGGAGTTTGAGCCACATCCTTCGCCTGGGCTTTGATTACCTATGATGATGCTCTGAAACAAGGGACATCCTACCCAGTATACTTCCAACCCTCCTAAAGTTGTATTCCATCACCCACCCAACCTTCATAACATCCTAGTTCATCCCTATGTCATTCCCAGTCCCAATCACTTGCCTCTGGGATCATATCCCTGAGGAAAACCGAGGTGCAAGACCTGCCCAATCCACCCACCCAGCACTTCCTATTCCCATCCTGTCATAGGATAAATCTATCTCGTAAGTGGTCGGGCCAGCTGTGAAGGCATCCATGTCATTTACTAGGTCTGCTGCAATAATTGCACAGCTTTTATTTTTGTATGACCACCAACAAGTTGTCCACCAGGGTGAACAGCCACTGCCAAAATGTGGGCAAGAGCAGAGAGACCACCCTGTGGCACAACATGCAGCTGAACATAACATGCTTGATTTCAGTGGCTGCTTCACTACCCAAGCCATCTTGATCCTCCCCTCCACCACCAGCTTTTCTGAACTGCCCAAATGGGAGTTATCCTTACAGCAAAGTCTCTGCTCATGTAATTATCCTGGCCTCACCCTAAGGTAATGTGTTGTCCGCCCCCTCCCCCCTCCACCCAACAGTTTCCATTCCCCCTCTGTACTATCACATCCTTCCGAATCTCGTCTCCCACTCTCTGCCAATGCAACTGCCCATCTTTCCCTGCTTCTCTCCTTTTTGCTCCATTTTCCTCACCTCCCTGCCCCACAACCTCCTGTTGCTGTCTCTGTTGGTGTTCTCGTTCCTGCACACTCTGCCAGACAGCACCCCCCTGACCCCCCCCCCCCTCCCCCATCCCCCAAACACCCACCCACATATTGCTATCCCTTCCCCACCACCTCCAGATTGCTGCTTCCATCCCACGTGATATTTGCATTCTGGCTCAAGCTGCCGGAGTTGATCATCATATGTGCTTGAGGTGTGCTTGCTTGTTTGAGTAAATGGTGTGTGTTTCTCTCTTTTTGATGAAGGCTGTGGCTGAAAGCTTGTCTTTTAAACGTGCCTGTCTGCAACGTAAATGTGTCATTTTTATGATAAGTAGCAATCTGTCTTTTCCTACATTTTTCACCTCAACTCTTTCATTTGTGGTTTACAAGGTATCACTAGGATGATGTGGATCATTTTTTCTGCCTGTTTGATATCGGTAACGTAAAATTTTAAAAGCATTATAAGGTGTCACAAGTTAGGGAGCGATATTGTTTTATTTTACTGTTATCTATTATTAAGATTCATAAATGTGCTACAGTGGCACATTGACTAATGTAAATGCAATCATTCTGCACATATGTATACAGTAGGACATTGGTAATCTGTGCATTGAAACAGTCTGTGATTAGGTATCAAACAATCAGTTGCAGCTCTCCATGAATTCCTCACCTGTGCCAACCTCTTCATTGCAGAATAGCACTTTGCATCCGACATCCTCAAATATTTGGTGGATGTTTTGCAATATCTGTCTTCCTCCACAGGTTTTAGAGTCTACAGGTTGCATCAAATGCTACGGATGTTACTTCTTAACATGTGTCTTATCATCTTGTCCTTCCTTCTAGTCAACATTTTATACAAATTCCTCTCACAGCCATTTCTGTGAAGAACATCCAGTTTACAAAGACTGAGAAAGTCAGACAGTGCTGGTGATAATTCCTTCATATAGTTCACATATTTGTCATTTGTATATACCCATCCATTGAATAACTCTTGTGACATGCTGGAGGATTTTGGATGCTGATAGCAGCTCCCTTTACGTGGAACTCGACAGGAATCATTTACCTCCATTTATTAAGATGTTACTGTTTCAAGAGACAATCACCATTACCAAAAATGCGGACCTTAGCCTGTAGTGTGTGTCACGTCAGAAGTCATCTTTGCATGTTCATACACACTTAATGCTGCCAGTTTTGCTATTTGAACCTGATGTAAGTGATCATTTGACACGAAAGTTAGTCTACCTTCCTTACTTTCATTCGCTTATGTCATGTGGTACTATATTTTGGGGTAATTCTTCCCATTCTATAAGGATATTTTTGGCTCAGAAATGGGCGGTTCCAGCAATAAGAGGTGTAAGTTCACAAACCTCTTGTCGAATCCTGTTCACTAGTGTGGGTATTTTGACATTGGCCTCCCAATATCTATATTCTTTACTGTCATTTCTTGTTAACAGTATCAGCTTATTCCCAAGAATAATCAGCTTTCACTCAGTTAATACTTGGCAGAAATCAAATCTGTATTTGAATCGGACTTCTTTAACTCGTGCGCAGAAAGGTGTGCAGTATTCTGCTGCATCTGTTTTCAGTAAGCTACCACAAGGATTCAAAAATCTTAGCAGTAATCCCTGCGCTTTCAAATTGAAACTGAAAGTTTCCTCATGGGTCACTCCTATTCTGTTGAGGAGTTCCTCGAAAAATTAAGCTGATTCTTGTTGTATTGTTGATTCTGTTTACTTAAACTTGTGGCTTGACTCTTTTGGGTTCATTAACATTTTATTTTTATCTGTTATTACTTTTATGTTGTAATTTCATGTACTGACAGGTTCAATGACCTTGGAATTTGCTCGTCAATTTGGTCCTATGGAACTTGACACACACGTAGCCCTGACATTGCAATCGGGTTGAAATGCTGGGAAAGTTGAGGTTATGTGTTGTGTGTGCTATATTTCATGAAGTGAAATGCCTGAGAAACTACACGTTCCAAATCAGCAAGAGAAATGTTTATTACAACACAACAAAATATTAGCTAAACAAAAAATTCTTCTTACAAAACTGAATACCAAACTCTCAGACTTCTGTCAGGCATTAGCCTGAAAAACAACAAAGTTAATTTCCAACTGGAACAAAGGAGAGTGTACTCGGTAGCAGCTGGCTGAAGATACTTATCGGAATTGATGTTGGAGCAGTCTGAAGTTCTGCAGTGGGGGCTCCAACAAGGCTCTGATCAAAGGGCTAGTATAAGCCAGCATATGAGTTGACCCAGAGCTTTGACAGGAACTGCTGACAATTGGAGCTGTGCCACTGTAAGTAGCCAATGTGCAGAGTTATACTTCTCGTTCAGTTTCTCACACGACTCAGTGGAGGGAAATAGATCCCCAGTGAAGACCTCTGGATGCAGTTGCACTGCCATCTATCAGTTGCGGTAATGATACTCATCAGCACCTGAAGTCCTGGGAAGTGACACCTTGGAAGTTTGCATGTACACAATGCTTTTCTATATGTAGGGTTGCAAGTCTGTCAGGATTACTACTGGTATATGACATCCCTCGCTCGCAAGAACTGGAGAGAGCCATTAGCTGGCCTCGACATTAGGGTTGACCTCCATGGTGTCGAGAAATCCCCCAATGTGTGCTGTTCCAGGGCACTCTGGTCAATGTCCACTGGGGTTCACTTTGGGATGGGTATCGTACAGCGACTGTCCACTAGTGAAGGTGTAGGGGCTGCCCAGATATCATCACAGATGGAATTATGGTGCTGACAACCCCGTGAAGGAGGCTCTTATGGCTTGCATGGGTGTAGAAGGGAAAGGTGTGATCGCTGTGGCCACCCATGGAGTCATTCATCTGGACAGGCCTCCTCCTCTGGGGTTGCCGGATAAAAAGCAAGAACAAAGGAGAGTGTGTTGTCCAATGAGTTGTGACGGCAGATCTTTGATAGCTGTTCTTTAAACGTTCGGATGAACCGCTCTACTAGACCATTGCATGCAGAGTAGCCTCCTCAGTTCCGAGAAAATTTTTATTTAAACTTTTTATATTTTCTTCCATAATTTGCTTATTAGCAATACCAGAAAAACAAGAAAAATGTTTAAAAAATCATTCATTACTCCTAGTCCTACAAAGGGATGTCCTCCACAGCGGATGTTAGGTCTCAAGATGTAATGAAGTTCCACACATCATATTTCATTAAGAACAGTATTTTTAGTTTTATTGATGCATTATTTATTTAAATTAATACAAAAATAAATTTTATTGTTCCAAATTGTACCTAGGTATATCTACTGAATAAAAGAAAAGTAGATTGAAAAAATTCCGAATACAGTAGATCTATCATAATAATTTATTTCTGATGACAAATTCATTTAGTCTTCGCAGCTCATGACAAAGCTTGAACCGAGCGAGGTGGCTAGCACACTGGACTCGCATTCGGGAGGACGACGGTTCAATCCCGCGTCCGGCCATCCTGATTTAGGTGCCTTATTAGCTGAACACCCTGGAAATCGACAGCGATTTTTGGTATTCGGTTGAGGAAATTCTGGTAGATGTAGAACGTTTTTGGTTTGAAGGGCTCAGGAGGGTGGTAAACTCTAGATTTTGAATGCTTTGGTGCTCAATTTTCGAAGTCAGGGTCATCATTAGATATCACTTCAGGTTCACGTGTATGCGATAGATATTCCTTGTACTTCTCTCTGAACTGAAGGCAGTCTAGAATGTTATTCTTCAATGTACCCAAAACAGCTTGATCATGTCTGTTTTCTAGCCATGAAGCATGAATAGCGAAATCAATGAATTGTATAATCACTCTTACAGTTCACTTCTTAGTTATGGCACTTATTCTATAATAACTGATCAGCCTGTTGAGGAAGTCAACGCCTCCCATATTTGAATTGTAGGTGCTTACAATTGCAGGATGGTCCACTTGAATGTACTTTTTTTTCTTTCCTGCACCAGCATTGACATTTATCAACTGGATTTACTCTTTCTGTACTGGACATGAATATAACAAGGCGATTGTCAAACCACTTCACTACACAAACTTTGCCATCACTTC
This sequence comes from Schistocerca piceifrons, assembly GCF_021461385.2. Classification (NCBI taxonomy): domain Eukaryota; kingdom Metazoa; phylum Arthropoda; class Insecta; order Orthoptera; family Acrididae; genus Schistocerca; species Schistocerca piceifrons. Next base: position 852,998,760 of record NC_060140.1, on the reverse strand, counting down.
TCACTGACTGATCAATGGATCCCCTACCATTTTTCTTCATATCCTTGTCCAATGATAGTTTGGAAGCCTTTTGGAATTCTGGAGTTCTGTAATGTTCCAGTAGCTTGGCACTCAGCTTCACTGTGCAATTTGTCTAAAAGCAACCCCAACGTGAATTAACAGCCCATGTATATGGTCACTCCTGGAGGGAGAGTGGCTGTCAGTTTTATAACAGCTTTTCCATCTAAATCCGAATTTTCATATTGAGTATCAGAAACTATAGGATCACCTTTTCCCTTGGTAAAAGAAGAAATCCAAAGAAAGGCCATCAGTTGCAGCCAGTAAAAAAATTCTTTAATCCACAAGGGTTAAGTTTCAATTTTACGACTTGTCCTGTTGGACTGTGACCCCAAAATGGAATCGTCTATTCATCAACAGAAACATTAGTGGGCCTGGGGTCTAATCTGCAACCATTCCATACACTTTTAAGAATAGGTTGTATTTTCCAGAATTATTATTTTGTTTTACTTTGAGGGACACTTTGTCATCAACAATAAGTTTCAGATGTTTTCTAATTGTAAAATATGTCACGGCAATTTTTTTTTAGCAATACTTTCCGCCGTAGTCTTTTTGGCCCAATACATCCTAAACCTAGGATAGCACAAGTATGACATCATCACTGTTGCAGAGAGAAAACTTTTCATTTCATCTACAGTACATTTCAGATCTCTCCCAGTATTTTTAAGATACCTTCTGTTTGTATATTCGGTAAGGGTGCTAAAAATATTTTGTGGCAGATATTTACTCACATAGTCATGAGGTGGGAAGTTCACACCGACTGCCACTAGTTCCTCATGTTCAGGTGCAGGTGGTAAGGGGAAAAAATCCGAAGTCTTCCTTCCAAAATGTCCTGTCGGTGGTAGATTGACTAGAGCGGATTTTTTCGGATCTGCTATTGTTCCTGTCTTCAGCTTCGTCTTCATCTTCATTAGCTATATCTAATTCCAGTTCTTTACTAACATAGTAAACTGGATCTGTACAGATATCATCATCATCATCATCATCATCAGAGAGCTCTAGTTCACTAACATCTCCATCAAATAATTCATTTACAAAATCTTCAAATGCCTTTTAATATGAAAAAAAATTTGAAATTTGACCTAAAAATTGTTAAATTATTCACCTGTAGATTACAATTTCCTGAAACGTTAATTAATATTAATCTAATATTCACCACAGAATATAAAATGAACAATTAAAATATTATTTTTGAAAAAAAAGAAAAAAAAGAAACCTATTTTGTTGACAAATCACGTTATACGTTACACGAAGTCCTGATGTCCCCTACAGGGTACACTTGAATTTCAATACATTTGTCAAAGACAGTTGTAAAATTATTAAAATTGTAATTTCAAATAATTATTCTCTGACTGTTCAGTTGCATTATCCCATATAAGTTATATTGATTAAAATAGAATAAAGTGGTAATAAAATACTTACAAAGAGCCTCTCCTCTGAAAACATGCTTTCTTCTGTCAGCCATTTTCTATTCTGCCTTACAACAATGTCATTAAAGACAATGGTGATGAACTGCTGTTGCATGAGGTGCCGCCATCTCTGAACTTCCTTCAAAAACACTTTTCAGTGTTGCCAAGATGATAAAAGCTCAGGGGAAAAAATATATAATAATGCTATGTGTTATGTCCCCCATAGGGAACACCAGGACTGAGGAGGGTAGAGTGGTGCTGCCTGGACAACAGTTGATTCCATTTGAAGCACAAAAGGATGTAAACTCTGCAGATGTAAATTGAGGCCCACTGTCTCTGACGATTGTTAAGAGAAAACTTTCAGTTGAAACATTTGTGTCAAAGCTTGAATTGCATGCATTGAGGACATACACAAGGAAAACCAAATCTGGCGTTGACCACAAACTGCGAAATCCAAATGTAACTGCCTCTGACTATGGGAAATAGCAACATACTGGGGCCACTCGCTTGCTATGGCAGAATGTGCAGGCTGCCACCATGGTGGCAATGTTGCTGTCAGTCCCTTTCCAACACACATGTTGACGAGCCATGTATTTCACTAACACGCCGTTCCAATGGCCACAGTGAAGCAGATTTGGATCCAGTGCTGGAGGGAGGAGGGAATTATGATCAGAGTCCGGCCATTTTCACACTGACAGTGTGAACTCTGAACTTGCAGGTTTGAGCACCTTCTGGCAATCTGATGGCCATCCTCACTGGACCAGGAGGAGGAACTCTCCAATGCTTTGTTATCGATAGGGAGTGGGGTGACGGCTTCTTCGTCATTGGTGTCCAGGCAGTAGCGTACTTCAAGATTAGAGTCAAAAGAGGAGTCTTGGCCTACCGGCAATCTTGAAAGTAAGTCAGCATTGGCATTGTGAGATGTAGAACAGCACTGGATATTGCAGTAATAACTGGTGAGAAACAAAGTCCATCACAGAATGTGGTGAGCCGATTTTGTGGGGATGTTGACATCAGGTCAGAATAAGAGCAGCAATTTCTGCTGTCAAGAGGATAAAAAGGTACCCATACACGTAGTTGTGGAATTTTTTTTAAAGCGAAGACTATGGCCAGAGCCTTCTTTATAGTCTGTCCGTAGTTGCGTTGGGCCCTTATCAACTCCTTGCAAGACAAAAGTGACAGGCTGTTCCACACTGCCTATGATGCGAGAGAGGACAGCTTGTAATCCGTAATTGGAAGTGTCTGCTGCGATAACCACAGGGCTGGAGGGATCGTAAGTCATGAGACATGTGGGCCAAAGCAGTGCCTGTTTAAGGTCCCTGAAGGGGCGGTTGCATGTCGTGTTCTGATTCCATGCCGCATTTTTATGAGAGACAGTACAGTGGTTCTGCAGTTGTGACAGCATGGAGGTGAACAACTTACAATAATAATTCAGTTGTCCCACCGTAATATGCACTGAAGTTGCTTCACATTTGTCGGAGGTGGTAAGTTCTGCATAGCCTGGACATATTGTGGCTTTGGTCAGATAGCAGTGCCACTGAGAATATGCCCCAAATATTCGACTTGAGGAACGGAAAACTGGCACATCTCAAAGGTACAGAGTAGATTTGCTCCCAGTAGGACAGAAAAAAGAGCACTCAGGTTATCTGCTGGATGCTGGGCAGGCTGACGTGCAATGATGATATCATACGGCTAATTGGCTGCATCCAGCACTTCCCATGTGACGTGTTCCAAATGCTTCTGAAATATCGCTGAGATGTTCACAGTGCCAAAGGGTACGTGATTGTAGTGGAAGAGACTGAAGGGCATGTTTTGCAGTGGAAGAGACCGAAGGGCATGTTGATCGCCAGCAAGTCTCACAATGCCACATCCAATGGAAGCTGTATGCATGCACCCTTGAGATCAATTTTTGCAAATATTTTGCCTGCTGCCAGCCAAGTAAGGATCTCGTCCACCCTTGGGATAATGTAAGATTCAACAGTAGACTGTGGGTTAATGGTGTTCTTGAAGTCACCACATATATGGAAGGAGCCATCCTGTTTGTCAACCAGCACAATGGCTATTGCCCACTAACTGTCGGCAGCTCCACACATAACTTAACCTACGGTGCAAGTGGGACATTCCAAGACCTCAAAGGCAAGGTAATCAGCAGGAGGGTGATGTGGGATTCAAATCCCACAATGCCTGTAGCAGAAAACTCAAAAACCAAACAATACTTCTAGTGAAGAGAGTAGAAGTAAGAATTATCCATGCCGGGCTGGATGCTATTGGTTGCATGATGCATGTCTAGTACCAGAAGTGTCAGAGGTCAAGTCCCACTGAGTCTGTCATCACAGGCTTGTTGATGACAAGGAGGCACATCCTCCATGTTGTGACACCATTTTGGCTGAGGGCTGTGAATTGTCCTGTGACCACCACTATGTTGTTGCTGTAACTGCAAAGGCACTAGTCAAATGTGTGGAGGAGATGGAAGCCCAATTCCCAGTAGGTGTTCCACACTATGATAGTTGAGGTTCAACTGGTGTCCACCTGCAAGTTGGCTGGGTGACTACTGGCGAACACCTGCAGGGGTGCTTGTTGATCCCAGATGGGTAGTACCGTGTGGACATTGAGGACCTCTGGGTCTGCCACATCAGGTTGCTCGACTGGAAGGGGGTACACTTGAGTATAATCCACATGTGTCTTGGAGGGAGCATGGCAGGCCTCTATTTTGTGACCTGTTTTGCCACACGAGGCACATTTGGCACACTGAAGCTGGCACTGTTGTGTAGGATGCACGATGAAAGAGTGAATGCAAGAGGGCAACTACTGAGGGCTGTAGGCTGAGAATGCTGGTTTACTGTGAGGGGAAAACTCTGCAGAGTGGGGGAGCTACTGGGTTGGTGGGTGGGCAGCAATGTAGACGTGAGACGGATTGCAGGGATGCTGATGCATGAAGGGACTGCTTGAATACTCAAATGATCAAAAGACAATAATCAAACATGGGTCTCTCAACTTCAGTAAGTCCATTCAAAGTCCCTCATCTAGGGCATGCACCAAGATCTTGTCTTGAATGAAAGACACAGCATACAACTGTTGACAGATATCATTTGTGCACTGTAAATGGCTATCCCAAGAGCCCTTTGAACGTCATGATCCACTACCGATACAGTAGCCCCTGTTGCTTACGCCGTGCTGCTGCAACATGCCCCTGAGAGTCAAAATATTCTTGCAAGCAAAATTTCAATTCCTCATGTGGCAGGGCATGCAGATCATTTTCAGGCTTAACTGGTGAACAAGGTGATAGACCGCTGGTCCGATGTAGATGAGGAGGAAGGCCTGACAATGGGCATTGCCAGAAATATCTTAAGCCATAAAATGCTGCCCATGTCAGGCCATATAATTTGCACTAGGTTCCAGTTTCCTGTCAAAGGCCGAAAATAGCGGAGGAACTCCACAGAGGCCTTTAGCTGCAGAGTCCATTCGAGAAAAGTGTTGTGATCCATCAGCGGATGCTGTGGTAATGTCCACCATTGTGTTTACCAGCCACTGTATGAGATGTGCATATCTCACAGGAAGAGCATCATCTGTTGCATCACATTGAGGGGTTCAAGGAACCAGGTGTTCGGCCATAGGGAAGCAAGATGATCAGACCTACCTGTTGAACTGGTGGGAGCGAAGAACAAAAGAAAGCACTCACGACCTCCTGGATCCAAAGAAAACTGTGTCCCCAACTGTTATATCTCATGTAGTGAAGTGCTCGAGAAACAAGGCATTCCAAAGCAACAGAAGGAAGGTTTATTAAACACAACAGAATGTTAGCTAAACAAAAAACTACTTCCTATAAAACTTAATAGCTTACTTTCACAGACTTCTATCAATCATTTGCCTGAAAAACAACAAAGTTAATTAAGATGAAGGGATGTAAAAACTAATGTAACAAAGTTTCCCAGTGGGAGGAAGGAGTGTATTCGGTGGCAGCAGCTACTGGAAGTTACTTCTTGGAAATGACATTGGAGAGGTCCAAAATTCTGCAGCAGTGTATCCATCCAGGCTCCGATTGAAGGGCCAGTATTAGCCAGCACATGAGTGGCCCAGAGTGGCGGTGGAAAGCTGCCCAAGAGTGGAGCTTCGTCTCTATGAGTAACCAGTGCACGGAGTTATACTTCTGGATCTATTTCCGCGCTCATGGCTCGGCGGAGGGAAATAGATCCCCAGCGAGGAGGGCCTGTAGTTGTGCTTACTCCACCATTTATTGGTTGCAATATGACAATCGCCAGCAGCCGAAGTACTGGGAGGTGACACCTTGTAAGTACACAGGTACATGATGCTTTTCCATCTGCACGGTTGCCAGTCCTTCAGGCATACTGGGTGGAATATGATAGTACATGTTTTGCTTGTATTTTAGTGATAATCGGGGATATTATCCAAAATGTAGTGGCAGTGCCATTCATGTTTGTGCGCCTCCCAGCTACATGATGCTCCTTCCATTACTTGTTTTCCACCCAGACATCCCAATATCATATTACTCTACCAGTCTGTCATGTGATCCATCTTGACACACTAACCACCTGTCTGTGATACATAAGAGTGGACTGATAGTAGAAGATGCAAAAGTTCAAGCACAGCTGAAGATCAATTGAATTCATTTCTGTGGCTGTCATATAAAAAGTTTATTAATGCTGATACTGTGTATGGAACAACTGAAGTGCATTCTTTTCTTCATGACAGTTTTATCGCATTCACTTAGGATGTTGTTGGTGGTGGGCCTTGCTTGTCTGTTTCTTGCTTACAGTTGTGAGTTGTCATCACTGGTGGTAGTGACAGATTTTGCATAAACAAACGAGAGACATAATTTGCAGGATACACAGTTTCTTTATGCGCAAAGTGTGTGTATGCACATACCACAACTGTCATGTGGTAATAGCAACAAATCAGTCCCTGTCCAAGCCTCGACCTACCCGAATTGTCATTGTTCGTAAATCAGACTATAATAAAGTGCGTGCTAGCTGAATGGTCTAACTTATGCTTATAAACACAATGACTGATATTTGGTGTGATTCGTCCATGTTTTTGTGGTGGTTTTTAATGTGGCCCTTAGATATAGGAAATCTTCTGAAAGATAAAATTTTGCTACTCCCACCACATAATCCAGTTCCAGTCAACAAGAAAATAGTCTGCACTAACTTTGTTCTTAATAGGACAACTTCTAGGCGGCCTTAAAATTATATGTAGATATTATTTTTGTTTCTCACCATGTAGCAGAGATGCTGAGTCAACAAAAAACTTTGACAATTAAAGCTTTCAGCCATTGGCCTTTGTCAACAATACACACACACATGCACGCACACCCACTCATGCTAACGCAACTCACATACACGACTGCGGTCTCAGGCAACTTTATTTTTGTTTGATGGTGGTTTATTTTTCTCTATCTCCACCCATTCATTTGTTACTCTTAAGAGAAATTTATGGGTACCTCTAGGGTGCTGTAGCACTTGTTAAATAATATTCTGAATTGAAATTTGAAAATAATCTCTCTAAATTTTTCACATTTTCCAAGAAATTTTAGAAAATATTCTGTTTTCATTAAAAATGCGCACCATTTATATAACAGAAACATGTTTTTATTTTCATGTTCTACTGAACCAAAATATCACATGATTGAAGAGACATTGAATGTTATTTTTTTCCCAAGAAAGAATGCCATATGTCAGCAGTTGGGTATTTTTTAGGTTCTTGAGTTTCATCTTTTGTGAGGATGTTCTTGTAATTAAGGACCTTTCTGCACACGACAGTCTTCTGAACGTTTTCAATTCCACTTTTGTAACTAAGATCAGTCTTTAGTGTTGAGGAATCATTGTTGATGAAGTCAGTGGCAATTGATAGTCTCCTGAAGAGAGCTTTTGTACCAAGAATTACAATAGATGAGAATTCAGTGTTTTTGAAGAAATAAAAATGACTTTCACTGTTGGATCATCATCAAGTAAGGATAGAGTAACAGATTCAGGAATTGGAATAGAGAAATAGATTCAGGAACTGTGTACCAGAGGGTTGGAAAATCTTTTTGCAGCAGCTGTACTGATTTCAAGATAAATTACCAGCTAATGCATAAATAGGAAATCATATTAAGATACTTTAATTACTTGTAATGACCTAAATCAGACTCGTGTGCTCTCTAGCCAAAATATTCTTGGTGATTTTAGTTGTATGGGCTTCTGGTCAAGGCCCAAGGCTCATTTCTCTTCCTTGGACCACCACCCAATGCCCAAAAGTTTTAAAGGACACAAATGCCAATCATAAAAGCTGGCATTGCAAGAATATTCTTATTAAAGAGTTCTTTCCACAAGATAAAAAAGAGGTATATCTTGAATATGAAAACTGTCTGTATCATCCACGTCCGTTACTGTCCCTGGTACATGAAACAGTTTCCTGGTATATGAAACAATGCCCTATTCTTTGGAAAGTGGCCAGTTAACTACAAAAGCAAGAATTCTTGTTGATTTTCCTCAAGATTTCTCAATTTTTTTTGGAAAAGTGTCATGTCTGAACTATCTAACAATACCATCTGATGATAAGCTTCGAAGTTTCAAATTTTGCAGGCAGCTAAAGATTGCTATTTGCTGGTGATCTGACCAGAAAAAGCTGATGTATGCCACTGAGAGTATATAGCATCAGATGGTAATGTAGAATTGAAACTAATTTTTTTATGTAATTTAATTATCTTCTGGGATTGAATTTAACTGTTGCCTAGGGTATGTTCCTCATTATTGATAACCCAACTGCAGATTCCTTTTAACTTTTTTGTGTTTATTGCTTTGAATAAATACTGAAGTTTGATGACAGTCTTCAGTTAAAATTTCTGTAATCCTCCCTGAATTACACAGTTCTGAACACATTTTAACATTTTGCACCAAACTAAGTAATGCTGAATTCTCCATCAGAGGCTCCCCAAAAACAGCTATCCCAAGCTGATTACAGTAACTGCTGCATGGTCTCTGCCACACAACCATATGTATTAACAGTCAGAATTTTACAAAGCATTATTATGTCAATTTCATCTAACAAGTTACAGTCGAAAATTAGTGTTTTGTGAAAAGTTTGCTACAACATAATATTTTACAAAACTAAAGCAAATTTTGATATGAGGTTGGTTGGATTGCATTTTAACATGAAAATTAATGAATTAACATTGTCAATCAGTCATATTACAAAATTTCTTAATTACATTATAATTACAATATCATTTATGTTACTAACATTTGCTTGATGTCTGCGTGCATTGTAGAAAATTATACATTCAGCACTTTTAAGATAAAGAAATAATAATACAGAGCGCATGATTCCTGGAATGGATGGTAAAGAAAACGTTCTGGAATGTTCTGTGGAAGTGAAACTACATCAAAAGGAATGATGTGAAAGTCAGCATTATGTCTGCATGATTCTAAAACAGATAAGTTCATAGACAAATGGAAATAGATGGTGAACGAAGTAGCAGTCGCCTGTAGCATGTGTGTACACTATGTGACTGATGAATCATGTTGATCATAAGTCCTGGTACTGGTAACTGTATAAGTTGTTTCTTGTCTAGTATATCACAATGAGCAAATTGAAACAGCTTTGCAAGAATGTGATGAAGGCAGGAGAGGCACAAGAGATCACAGTAAAACTTTTTTTCTCTGTTTGTACAGACACCATATAGTCAACCTGTATGGCTTGCTGTTGTATCAGTACAAAATACTTGTATTGTGTCCATTATATGCCACTTTTTATTGTCCGCCCAAGATTCATCAAAATGAACAGTGTTTCTATTCTGACACTGGAAAGTTCTGATCACTTCTCAAGTGACAATATTTGAGAACTCAATCAAAATTATCCTGTTACTTGGACATCTCTCCCACTTGAATCCCACTGCATGATACAGTCTCTTTAGTATGTTATCACCCCAGAGAAATTGAATTCTTCTCCTGACTGTTATGTGGAGCTTTTTGGCACTATAGGCATTTTTCTTCACTAAGCTGTAGTGCAACATAATGTCTCTGTCCTGTACTGTCTGCATTACCACTTGAAACTTTTGAATTCTTCAGATCTTGGGACACTTTTACCAGAAGTACTAAGAGAAGATTCACCAACAGAAATTCCCTTTTCCAAATTTGTGTAAAAGAGTTCTCTCAGAAATACCAGCATAATTGGCAGCACACGGACAACAATGTTTCAGTAGATATTTCAAATTTTTTGTCTTAGCATCCTGATAATATTTTATTATGTTCCCCTGTCTTCTCTGTGAATCACTGTCCCACCTTGTGTCCTGAAGACACAGAGGAGGTGGAAGAAATAAAGCTACAGACTTCTGATTTCAAAGTTACTGAATTAAACTCTGTGCTCTGTAAATGAGAAACAAAACAGCAGAATAACATAGATGTGCGCTAATGAAAGAAACTCAATGAGTGTGAATGGGAATGGTCAAACAGTTGTCGAACATAAGCCGTGTTTGATGTGGTGGAGATAAATATTGATTGACAGCAGTTTTGACAATACGGCAGATGTTTATATTAATGTCTCGCTGTGGATGTTTAGTGAAAGAGTTTTGCTACAATTTATCTCACTGTATCGGGAGTTTTCACAACTGTTAAAACTACAATCAAGGATAAAAACAAAATAGCACTTGCAGTTATCAAAATGGTAAAGATGTTGTCTTTCTCAGCCATATGTTACGCAGGAACGGGTTAAGAAGAAAATTGATATTCTGCACACAAGTAAACAAGTGGGAGTATAATAAAATTAAAAATCTCTGATTCTTTCAAAGACAGGGTATGATATATGTTACTATGTTGTTGTACTTTAATGTACTGTCATAGAGGACCAAGTAGAAGAGAATAAATTTTCACATAGTTGTCTTCTTTTTCAACACGAGGGCAAAGGAACTTGGTCATCAAACGTTTCAGAGTCCATTCAGAGAAAGTTGATACAGTCATCTGGTTCTGAGTGTAATATTTCCTTTAGCAGATTTCATGGGTATATTTATCTCTCAATTCCAACTGTTCCCTGGACCACTGCCGTGTTTTATTTTTCGTCTTTATTCACAGTCCTAAAGTCAATGCAAGAAATGCTTTGTCTACATTGGTATCTACTCTCACTAGCATGAAAATACTTCACAGAATGAACAGTTTCAGCCACAGTAGTGAAGTCAGATTGACAAACTTTGTTGTTATGTTTACTGATTTGTCAGACAAATCCATGGATAGAAATGATCAAATTTGACAAACAAGTTTGTTTTATCATTTGTAGGTGTCATAACACTGCCAGGTTGGGAACTGTAGTATTCCCATAGTATTTCAAAGTTGAGATTTACTTGAACCTATTAATACTCAGTGTTATTGTTTGTCTTCAGCTAAATGTACCGACACTTCTTGCACACATTTCCCATGTATTCTTCAAAACTATTACATTAGTCTCCCCAAATACTTCAGTCTTTGTGTCATGGTCGGAAATGCAACTTACAAATTCAGAATTCAACACTATTATGGAAAGGTAAGTTGCTACTCACCTTATAGCGGAGATGCTAAGTCACAGATAGACACAACAAAAAGACTGCCACAAATAAAGCTTTTGACCAGTAAGGCCTTCATCAAAAATAGATCACACACACACACACACACACACAACTCGCAAGACTGCAGTCTCGAGCAACTGGTGCATGATGGGAGTGGTGAGCATGAGATGTGCCTGCTTGTGTGTATGAATGGTGTTTATCTCTCTTGTATTGATGAAGGCTCTGGCTAAAATCTTTATGTAAGTGTCTTTTAATTGTGCCTGTCTGCAACTTAACGCATGTTCTTTATGGTAAGTAGCAATCTTCATTTTCCTTAATTGTCAATAAGAAAGTGTACATCACAGAACTTTCACAGTGCTTAAACACACCATGGACATGTCAGTACTGAACTGCTGTGGCACTTGAGCACAGCAAATTTTGGCCACTGTGACAGCCTGCACGATTCAGATGATTATTAATAATCTAAAGTTATGATTTCATCATACTCAAATACTGAGAAATGGTGATGATTTATGTATGCAGGAAAATTCCAAAACTGAAAGTTTCAGATCCAAGTGAGAAAAGTATTATATGTATTTTCTGAGAAAACTACTAGTGGTATTTTGTAAATTCTTCTTAGAATAAGGAAAGATAAATTAAATTGTTGTTGCCTTTCCTTGATAATTTTCTGCTATGTATGTTTGTTTATTTACTGTTGTGTAAGCTTCCTGAAAAAGAAAGGATTCCTTTCTTTCCTTATTTTGCAGATTTTGTTTTTCTACTTTGTTCTTACTTTTTGCAAATTTTCCATTTTCTCATTCATAAGCAGTAAATGATTTATACAGTTTCAAATTTTATCAATGGGAGTAAATTTGTTTTATAGCTGCAGTAGAGATAGATGCCCATAACACATTTTCCCTTATGTCTCTCTCTATTTGCAAGTTGCTGCAGTTGTGACCAGATACTGTCTGTTGCAGTCTCTCGGTCTGAAAGCAGAGGCAGAGCGCGAACTCCGCATGCAACTGAAGCGACAGGCGGAGGCCCACAGTGACCACCTGCATGATGCCTTGGCGCTGCGGGAAGTGGAACTGTCCCGTAAATATCAGCGCACAGCAGATGAGAGGATCGCAGAAGAACAGGCCAAGTACAAACTGCAGATTGCCTCGATGATGGGACGACTAAAAGGCCTTGAGACAGCTCTCAGAGGTGGGTTATATTGCCTGTCATTGTAATAAGGGTGTAATTCAGGAATTAACGGTCCTTTGGCATAGATTCATCATCATCATCATTTAAGACTGGTTATGCCTTTCAGTGTTCAGTCTGAAGCATAGTCCCCCTTATAAAATTCCTCCATGATCCCCTATTCAGTGCTAACATTGGTGCCTCTTCTGATGTTACGCCTATTACTTCAAAATCATTCTTAATCGAATCCAGGTACCTTCTCCTTGGTCTACCCCGACTCCTCCTACCCTCTACTGCTGAACCCATGAGTCTCTGGCTAACCTTGCTTCTCCCATGCGTGTAACATGACCCCACCATCTAAGCCTGTTCGCCCTGACTGCTACATCTATAGAGTTCATTCCCAGTTTTTCTTTGATTTCCTCATTGTTGACACCCTCCTGCCATTGTTCCCATCTACTAGTACCTGCAATCATCCTAGCTACTTTCATATCCGTAACCTCAACCTTATTGTTAAGGTAACCTGAATCCACCCAGCTTTGGCTCGCATATAACAAAGTTGGTCGAAAGATTGAATGGTGCACAGATAACTTAGTCTTGGTACTGACTTCCTTCTTGCAGAAGAGAGTAGATCGTAGCTGAGCGCTCACTGCATTAGCTTTGTTACACCTCGCTTCCAGTTCTTTCACTAAGTTGCCATCCTGTGAGAATATGCATCCTAAGTACTTGAAATCGTCCACCTGTTCTAACTTTGTTCCTCCTATTTGGCACTCAATCCATTTATATCTCTTTCCCACCGATATTACGTTCGTTTTGGAGATGCTGATCTTCATACCATACTCCTTACATTTCTGATCTAGCTCTGAAATATTACTCTGCAAACTTTCTGTCGAATCTGCCATCACAACTGAGTCATCCGCATATGCGAGACTGCTTATTTTGTATTCACATATCTTAATCTCACCCAGCCAGTCTATTGTTTTCAACATATGATCCATAAATAATATGAACAACAGTGGAGACAGGTTGCAGCCTTGTCTTACCCCTGGAAGTACACTGAACCATGAACTCAATTTACCGTCAACTCTAACTGATGCCTGACTATCCATGTAAAGACCTTTAATTGCTTGCAAAAGTTTGCCTCCTATTCCATAATCTCGTAGAAGACAATAACTTCCTCCTAGGAACCCGGTCATATGCCTTTTCTAGATCTATAAAGCATAGATACAATTCCCTGTTCCACTTGTAACACTTCTCCATTATTTGCCGTAAGCTAAAGATCTGGTCCTGACAACCTCTAAGAGGCCTAAACCCACACTGATTTTCATCCAATTTGTCCTCAGCTAATACTCGCACTTTCCTTTCAACAATACCTGAGAAGATTTTACCCACAACGCTGATTAAAGAGATACCTCTGTAGTTGTTACAATCTTTTCTGTTTCCATGTTTAAAGATTGGTGTGATTACTGCTTTTGTACAGTCTGATGGGACCTGTCCCAACTCCCAGGCCATTTCAATTATCCTGTGTAGCCATTTAAGACCTGACATTCCACTGTATTTTATGAGTTCCGACTTAATTTCATCCACCCCAGCCGCTTTATTGCACTGCAATCTCTTGACCATTTTCTCCACTTCCTCAAATGTGATCCTATTTCCATCATCATTCCTATCCCATTGTACATCAAAATCTGAAACATTACTGATCATATTTTCAACTACATTGAGCAGCTATTCAAAATATTCCCTCCATCTGCCCAAGGCATCAACAGGATCCACCAGCAGTTTTCCTGCCCTGTCCAAAATACTTGTCATTTCCTTCTTACCTCCCTTTCGAAGACTGCTAATTACTCTCCAGAATGGTTTTCCAGCAGCTTGACCCAAAGTCTCCAACCTGTTTCCAAAGTCTTCCCAAGATTTCTTCTTGGATGCTGCAATTATCTGTTTGGCTTTGTTTCTTTCTTCAACATAACTTTCTCTGTCTACCTGAGTTCTAGTATTTTCCTTTTACAGGCTGCCTTGACTGTGTCATTCCACCAAGCTGTTTGCTTCATCCTACCTTTACACACTACTGTTCCAAAGACATTCTTTAGCCCCTTCTAGTACTGTGTCCCTGTACCTTGTCCATTCCTTTTCCAGTGACTGTAATTGACTACATTCAACTAACTGGTACCTTTCTGAGATCACTGTTATGTCAAATGCTAAAATAATGGACAATGATTAGCCTACATAGAGAAATAATGTAAGCTTCACTTTTCTAACTGACAAGTATTTTTGTTATTAATCTGTATTTTTGTTAGGAATATAGATTAATAACAAAAATACTTGTCAGTTAAAAAAGTGAAGCTTACATTATTTCTCTATGTAGGCTAATCATTGTCCATTATTTTAGCATTTGACATTTCTTTCCATAAGATTTAGGATTTCTGTCTCATAGTCAGCTGTGTCTCGTTCATTAAACATGTAGCTACAGGCCTTTTACACCTTTGCATTACTGCTGAAACATTTTTCCTGTCAGGAGCTCTTACTTTCGTTAAAATGTAAAAACCAGGACAAGGCAGTAAATTGAGTGATCAAAAATTTACCATCTAAATCGATTCAGCAAGCCTCTGCTTGTAATTGTTGTGATGATGACTATTGGTGTGAAGAAGCAGAATGCCCCGAAAAAGGTATTCGACACTTATGATTTTGGATTGCTAGTCACTGTTGTTTAGGATGTCCCAATATTGATCCGCATTGATCACAGCATTTTTTCACTTGAAATCTGTCAGAGGAAAAGCCTTATGATCATAGAAAACTGTTGCTGTGAATTTCTGTAGTAATAGTTTGCTTTAATTTTCAGTTTTGGGGGTATTACGTGCTGACGCCACTCAAGTAATTAGTATCTAGCATATGTCTTTAGGTAATACACCCATGCCTCATCATCAGTAATGAATGGAACAGCAAATGTATTTGCATCTGTATGAAATAAAATGTCAGTGCTGAAGCCATTACCTATTATGTATCTATTACTCAGTTATCAAGGAACCCACAATGCACAAAGTTGGCTACAGCCAAGATATTTGGACACAAGTTCACCGAACAAAGAACAAGAAATTTTTGGGAGAGGAATGTGTAATGTGTCTCAGTGGTGACTGACAGCTGAATAGTGTTTCGTATTGCACACTTGTTCTAAATTTTTGAACATTGCACAATGTTTTCACTAATTTCTTTTGTTCATTACTGTATCACCGTACTTGTCCTTTAGTTAACACTAAATTTCTGCAGGTTTGCAGCGTCAGTATATTAAAAAAAAAACAAAAACAAAAAAAAAAAAAAAAAAAAAAAACTGTGGTTTCACAGTCAGTAGAAATTTGTATCAAATTTTTGTATTCTAGCAAGGGAGTGAGAGGTATAGATGTGGGTTATAGGCTGTGAAAAAACACACACACACACACACACACACACACACACACGCACACACGCACACACACACCCACCACCACTCATGTTCATAATCCCACTGTGTGTGTGTGTGTGTGTGTGTGTGTGTGTGTGTGTGTGTGTGTGTGTGTGTGTGTGCGCGAGAGAGAGAGAGAGAGAGAGAGAGAGAGAGAGAGAGAGAGATCATAATGATCACTTTTGTGTCCCTAGTTTGACAATCTGCTTTGTGAGATCTAAGGCAGTAGAACTGACGTTAATGTATGTTCAAAGCACGTGCCGAAGCTGACAAAAAGGCAGCCCAGGCGCAGCTGCTGTGGAGTGCTGCACAATCCCTCCACTCCGCTCTCAAGGCTGGTGTTCCTGGTGAACCTTGGACACGGCAACTCCGCCCTCTGGAGGACGATGTACTTGCTCTCAGGAAAGCGGCAGGTATGCAAAATATCTGTGACTGCTTATAAAATTGTCTGTGTGTGACCATGAAAATATCAAACCTTAATGAAACGGGAATGGAAATATGTTGGTGGAATTAAATAATTTGAGGAGTGATGTTAAAGGCAAATGTCACGACGCAACCTTAGATCCCACATTCCTCCTGGCCACAATCTTGGCTAGACCCATGTCTCACACCCGCCTCCACCCCTGTCCCACAGCCCCAGTGACGCTCGTCCTGCACTCGGGCCCTTTCCTCCACACTCCCCCACTTCCTCTTCCTCTGTTCTTCTGTGACATAATGCTGACTCCTATTGTCTGCAGCCAGAACGAGCTCGCTGGTGCCACATTCCTGTCCCATGGACCCATTTTCAGTCACCTTTCTGCAAGTCTTCCCCCTGCCCTCCTCGTCCTTTCTTCCCTTGTCCACTCCACCAGACAAAACCTTAATGACAACATCAGTGAGATAACGCAAAATATCTCGTGGAATGCAAAAATGGAATGACCATTTTTTGTATGCAGAGTGCACTCCACACAGGAGCCTGGAACCTGAATGTAGTTGATGTACCAAAATTATTTTAATTTTATCAATGCATTCCACTGTTGACGGCAGTTTCAGAGACACAGGTTAACTTTTTAAATTTTATTTTATTGATACCAGAGTAGTAATGATACTGTGCAGGCAGTTGTAAATAATTTTATGTTGTGTGATGATGACAGGTTGTTTGAAACTGTTATGAATAAAAGATTATTTCATCAGCAGTTCTTGGTGGTTCATAAATGAGTTGTGAGGAACTATTAACGACAACAGTGGTTTTGCAAGTGATACATCAGTATTAATTTAATGTAATAGTGCAGAAAGGACTTATGGTCTCTTATGTGAATATATTCGATACAATCGACAAATGGATCAAATTAAATAGGTTTAAACTTAACATCGCAAAAACCTGTATGATGTTGTTTGAAACCAAATATTCAGAATGCTGGGAGATTAAAATGAATCATAACAATCAATTGATGAAGCAGCTAATGTGGTGGAGCTCCTTGGATTAAATTAGTAAAATAATGTAAGCTGGATTACATATTGGTGAAGTCGTAGCTAACAAATTAAGCAGTTTTGTACATACTAGCAAATCCTACTGACACCTTTGCACAAAAAATAGCATATTGTAGCTGTCCCCACATTACACAGTTATAAAATCATGATGTTCTTCCTCAGCAGACTAAAATTATTTGGAGAAAGTCACTTCGGTCACTCTTAAAATGCAAGAAACAAAGATAATTTTTATGCTTACCCCACAGATTAAATTTTATGCTCAGAGTCCACAGTATGCAGATGAAAATATACACTAAATTAATAGCCAAAAAATGCTTATAAGAAGTTAAATCCTCTAAAAATAAGGCTACAGGACTTTCCCTTTTTCCTAGAAGAATTCATGTTGGATGAACTGACATTTTTAGAATTGTGCAACGTGATACTGGATTTATTATGTAACTTTTTCCATAACATAACTGTGTTAGTGCAAGAAAAATGGAAATTCATGGATGGAGCAATACATAAAATAAGGGAAGGGCAATGACTCACCTGTAGCGGATTAGTGTGTGGAACACAGGAACACATAACAAAAAACAATATTTACACTACCTCTTGAGCATTAGCTCTTTCTGGTAAAATTATATGCATGCTTACACTCACGCACACACAGACACCCAAAGCACACTCTCGTGATCATGGCAAGACTCCTTTCCTTTCTCTTATTTTATGCAGAACTGTATTAGTATTAAGTTACTATTGTCAGAATTTGTTGTAATTTGATTGTGTTTCTGTTTTATAACAAATTATTGGCATGTGTTCTCTATGTGATTCAGAGGATTTAGATATGTACCTAGAGACAAATAATTCACAATTCTGATAGGAGTATAGGCAGACACTTGTGTGCCAACTGGCATTCACACATCACAGCAACTTCTGCTGAAACTAGTGAAATCGAACTTAGCTGTTTTTTTTTTTTTTTTTAATATATATATATATATATATATATATATATATATATATATATATATATATATATATATATATATATATATGTGTGTGTGTGTGAATGAAAATGCTTTTAATCACCAAAAAAATATAAGCACCTTTGACAGCTTTCTAAACAATTATTAGAAGCTTACATGCCTGTGTATGGGTCTGGCTCTTTTGTAACCTACTCAGAAACCCATCATTTGAGCCATATGCTCTATATTTAGTTGGCAGAGTTCATAAATATTTTTAAAAATGTCTAAAATTACTCATTCATTCATTCACACATTATGCTCTATGAATCGTATCATGGAGGAGAGGCAAACAGATTTAACATTGGGGATGCTGGACAAAATGTCAATGAACAAAATGTGATAATGACATGCAGACTAAATATGGAACACAATCTGCTGTCAGCTTCCACAGATGTAAACAGTAATTGCTCCAGTTTCCTGATTTTAGTCCTTTAGCACACCTGATGAAAACTTGTTTTGTAGCTGAAACATTTGTGCATGCTTGACATGGTCATCTGGTTGTTTGCCCTAGAACATTTCCTCCAATATTTTCAGCTTTTTAAATTTTGCTCAGTGTGTATAAGTTAAGTGTAGCTGTTGTTCCAAAATTATGAATAGTGCTGTTAACGTGGTGATTACTAGTGTCTTTCTTAAAGTGCATAATGGATTTTTAGTAGTAGTCAACAGATTTAGAGAGGCTCACCAATATTCTATAAACAGATTTTTACTAGAAACTCAATCATTGTTTTTGATTATTATTATTATTATTATTTATTATTGTTATTACTATTTTGAATTCTCAAGAATTCAGCCAGGTGGCTTTGTCTAAAGGCACAATATTTCGACAAGCAGACTTCTTGCCACCTTCAGGTATTACTGACGAGTGAGTGGTACCTTCTGAGTGCTCGCTCTCTGCACCCCCACCCCCCTACTCCTCCCGCCTGTGCCTCCAGATGTGGACCTGGTGTGGTGATGGAGGAAGCATGACATCAGGCCTTGATCCAGGGCCTTCAGAAGTGCCACAACTGGCAACTGATGCGGATGTCTGCTGGTGAGGTAACTGCTTCCTCATCTTCTTCGTTTATCATCTTCTTCTTATCTTCATTTATCATGGTGGAAGCAGACTTCCACGTAGACTGCTGCTGTGCTGTAGTAATGCTCAAGACTATGTCCCAGGCCTTACTTAACTGAAACCAACTGTCCTTATTTATTAATCTGTCATGCAGTCGTGTTTGTATAGTTTATACATTCGTAGACTCCCTGTTTCTGGAGGCCTAGGATCCTTGACAGATCCTAATAATGTTTTCATCTTGGTTGGTAGGTAGAACACACACCTGATGTTGTAACTGTTCATATGTGACATGGCCTATGTTACAGCAACCGCCAGATACAATGTGTCTTAATGCAGAAGAAGCCAAGACCACAGCCTGCTGAAGACAAAGATAAACTGGTTGTAACAGTGATTATTCCATATGTTGGGAACACATCAGCAAAAATCAGAAGAATACTCCAGAAACACAACGTCAAGTGCATGTTCTGTCCACCAACCAAGTTGAAAATCTCATTAGGGTCTATCAAGGATGCTCTAGGAGTCTGGATGACAACACCAAGTTCTTGCAACAATCCAACACCTTCTGGGACTGTATTCTCAAGAATAATGTCCCAGAAGTCATCATTCACGGTATGTCTGTGGGAGAAGCACCGCTCTGCTACAGTGAACTTTGTCGGCTAAGAGTTGTCTGTGTGTTGTTTATGCTCATTGCATCTCTCCTTTACTGTCCAGATAGACTGGCCTATATACATTTTCCCTCGCTGGCAAGGGATGTGGTAGACCTCCAGTTTCATTCTCCTAGATCATCCTTGATAGATCCTAATAAGATTTTCAACTTGGTTGGTGGACAGAACACACACTTGACATGTTTCTGGAATATCCTTCCAATCTTTGCTGATGTTTTCCTGACATATGGAATAATCACTGTCACAACCAGTTTATCTTTGTCTTCAGCAGGCTGTGGTCTTGGCTTCTTCTGTGTTAAGGCACATTGTATCTGGCAGTTGCTGTAACGTAGGCCATGTTCCATATGAACAGTTACAGCAACACATCAGGTGCGTGTTCTGCCTGGCAACCCAGACGAAAACATTATTAGGATCTGTCAAGGATCCTAGGCCTCCAGAAACAGGGAGTCTACCACATACCTTGCCAGTGTGGGAAAATGTATGTAGGCTAGTCTATCCAGCCAATACAGGACAGATGCAATGAGCATAAACAACACACAGACAACGTTAATCCAACAAAGTCCACTGAAGCAAAGGACTACTTCTCCCACGGACATACCATGAATTATTATGATACAAAGTTGTTGCAACAATCCAATACTTTCTGGGATTGTATTCTGAAAGAAGCTGTAGAGATCGCATTGCATGATGGACTAATAAATAGGGACAGTGAGTTTCAGTTAAGCAAGATCTGGTCCCAGTGTTGAGCATGACCAGAGTACAGCAGTAGTCAACGTGGAGGTTGACTTCCATCATCATAAATGAAGAAGACGAAGAAGAATTGTTGCCACACCAGCATAGATACGCATTGAGCACTGGCCGTGGCACTTCTGAAGCCCATGGATCAACAGCCAACACTGTGCTTCCCCCACCACTGCACCAGATCCACACCAAGAGGTGCCAATTAGAGGCAGTGGGAGGGAGGGGGAAGAGGGGAGGGGAGAGGGTACAAAGGCGGCACCCAGCAGATACTACTCAGTCATCAGTAATGCCTGTAGATGGCAAGAATTTGGTTTGTTGAAATATCGCATCTTTTAGACAACGCCACCTGAGAACCAGTAAAGATTTTCCTACATCAGGAAAACTTTAAACCACACATTGTTATTATTACTATTTGGCTCTTTTGTGTAGTCTGAGAATGATTCATATTTTGTGCAATTCCACCCCACCCCCACCCCATCCCACCCCCAACCCCACCCCCACCCCTCCCCCAAATATTGTGCTGCAGCTGAGGATTGAGCTTGCATGGAAATAGTATATAAGCAAAAAGCACTTGCTGTCACACACTATTAAGCAAAAACCACTTGCTGTCACACACTATTATCTTTAATTTAAAAAAAAAAATATTTCTCTCCCCCCCCTTGATATTTGCCATACTTAGTTCCAGGAACTGGAGATAACACTGAATATCTTTGGTTACCTCTGTTATTACAATTCTCATTTCACACTTTGTTGAATTGTTTGTGCACATTTTTCTTAAATATGATAGAATTTCTTATTAACAATAGCAGTGTTTATGGATTGTGTGAGTAGACTGTCAGTCTTTTAGATGTAAAAATAATTTAAGTAGAAGATGCTGTACATATGTTCTGAACCAGGCTTGGTTTTGTAGTTGAAGGAGATGAGCTTGTGGAAGCTGTGTTGGCAGCCATTCCGAAGGAAGCCGTCTCTCGAGGTGTCTATCCGGAAGACGCTCTGAGGGAAAGGTTCCTCAAAGTGGAGCGCATCGCTCGGCGCCTGGCGCTTCTGCCCGAGAGTGGAGGGTCACTGCCCCTCTACTTCTTTTCTTATCTGCAGAGCCTCTTCCTCATAAATGCAGTGGACCCCATACCCCAAGCAGAATTATCTGATGAACCAGTTAACCTGGCCCATTTGGATACTTTTGATATACTGCAAAGGGCGAGGTATGAAAACTAGGATTAAGATGATTATGATGATGTAATATTGTGGAACAAAATTTACATTGGAAATTACTTCTTCAGTTACCAGGCAATGTTGCTTTCTACTTCTGTCAAAAATTTATAGCAACTTACTGGTTTTACATGTTGTTTATTATGTAATAGAAAAAGTGCCTTTCCTATTTACACTTGTAACAACTAAATTCTTAGTTCTGTCTGACCATTACTTACTCACATGAAGCAAAACTTGAAGTACTGCTGATAGATGTACGTAAAACTAAGTTAGCTTTTTTCTGTTTTTTATATACGTGTGTATCAGCAGTATTTGGTACTCTACCTCCTTAAACTAAGTACAGGCTATCTATTCTGCCTCCTTGTACTTTAAGTTTTCTCAGGTAAATGTTCCATTTGCTACAAATGCTTGCTTATATTACTCACAGATAGTCTGATGTAATTATGTGCTTAATTTCAGATATTGGTTGGACAGAGGCAACTTCACACAGACACTGAAATATATGAATTTACTGAAAGGAGCTTCAAGGCAGATTGCCAGTGATTGGATGAATGAAACTAGAATTTTGCTGGAAACTCAGCAAGCTGCTGGAACATTGTTGGCACATGCGGCAGCAGCAGGGCTGATTCATCTGTGAATAGCAAATATGGAGTTGAATGCATGAGTATTGTTAATGTCTAGTGTAATGTCATGAAATTGTTGCATTTCCTTCTCTGTAAATGCCATTCTGAAATTTTTATGAAGTTTTTCATATTTTTTGCTGTTTCTGCATATCTCACATTCATTCCACAATTATTAGCCAGCATTTGTGACAGTGCTAGCAACGAAGTTCATATTTTTTTGAACATTTCTGGTTACATATGAATTAACTCCTTCTGTGGGCGAATGTAAATAACTGTCGTCAAGAAAATATCATGTTTTGTACAGTTTGTATGTATGTTTTTCTAGAACATCTTGTAAAACTGTGATTTTGGAGAACAGACTGTAACTATATAATATGTAAATACAGCTAAGATAAAACTCATACCAACATGACACTCACTTATTAAAGTAAAAATCGCAGGATGCATGTGACAGAGTGTTCCAGTAACTACATCTTTGCTTACAAACAAACATGAAGGTGATAGAGAAGCAACATTTCAAAAGTAGTATATAGCCAATCAAATTAGTGACAAGTTTACAGTAACAAAATCAATTTTATTAAATTATGACTGTTCCCTTTTTTGAGAGTGCATGGTGTGAGAAAGTTTTATATTTTATTTTTCAGTTAATTTTGTTTGGAAGAGTGAAAAATATGTATCTGCATTCATCAGTTTCTTAGACTGAAATATGAACAATAGAGGACTGCTGTAAGCAATCACATTGGACTTGCCAAAGTGGCTTTTTTAATTAAAAAAAAGTATTGTAGCATTTAATCATCATCATCATCATCTTGGACAGTTTCCAGCCACTGGCTGGGTCTGTCGGGAACACAAGCCTCTCCACCGTGTTCTGTCTTTCCACCATTCCCCCTCTTCCACCTTCGTCCAGTTCTCTCCTCTTCTCATCACACATTCCTTCACTCCCTTCACCCATCTATCTCTTGGTCTTCCTCTGGGCCTCTTCCCCTCCAGTTGCAGATCAAACATCCTCTTTGGAATTCTTCCCTCATCCATTCTCTTCATGTGTCCATACCACTGCAGTCTTGATTTTTCTATCCTGTCCTGTACTGGTTCCTCCTTTAGTCTTTCCCTCACATACAAATTTCGCAATCTGTCTCGTCTTGTTACACCCAACCTGCTCCTCTGGAACTTCATTTCACTAGCCTGTATTCTACTTTTGTCGCTTTTGTGCATTACCCATGTCTCACTTCCGTATGTCAATATGGGGACAAAGTAGGTTCGGTATATAATTCCCTTGGATTTCTGTGGCACCTCCTTGCTCCAAATAAACCCCCTAATGCATTTGTAGAACTGCCCTGCTTTTCTGCATCTTTCATTTATTTCCATTGCGTTTCCCCCCTTACTTTCAATCACACTTCCCAGGTACTTGAAGTTCTCTACCACTTGTAGTTTTTCCCCTCCACAAGTTATATCCACATTTGGCCTATTCTTCTTCCTTGTTGTGACGATTATTTCACTTTTCTTTGCAGAGAAATGCATTCCATATTGTGCTGCCGTTGCCTCCCATGCATCTAACTGCTCTTGCACCTCCTTCACGCAATTTCCCCATAACATCAGGTCATCGGCAAAAAGCACTGCTTTCATTTTATGATCTCCAATTGCATCTGATACTTGCTGTAGGATTTCATCCATAACAATAATAAACAATAAAGGCGAAAGTGCACTTCCCTGTCGCAGCCCATTTTCCAGCTTGAACCATGCAGTACGTTCCCTCCCCACTTTCACACAACTCTCACTTCCCTCATACATTTTTCTGACTTTTCGTGTAATCTCTTCATCTATCCCTTTTGCGTTCAGCACATCCCAGAGCTTGTCCCTACAGATACTGTCATACGCCTTCTCAATATCCAAAAAGGCCATGATTAAGTCCTTCCCGTACTCATAGTGCCTTTCCTGCAGTTGCCTTACCGCAAGTTGCCTTGTAGCATTTAATCCTTTTGTTAATTCCATGAGTCGTGTAGGCTAAGTGAAGGAAAAATTATTTGTCATTATAAAATATTTGGGTATTGGAAAGATGTAGATAGAGGTAAAGATTCCTGAAGAGTGGAAAACAATGTGAATCCACCCACTACATAGAAAAGGAGACAAATAAAACATCAAAAATTACAGAGGAGTGTCACTTCTCTCAGTGGCATACAAAATATTATCAAAAATTCTCATGGACGGAATGGTAGGAACTTTAGATATTCAATTGGAAGAATATCGGGGAGGTTTTCGAAAGGGGAGATCCTGCACAGAACAGATTTTTAGCCTAAAATAATACTTTGCTACAGAATGTTAAACAGCAAACCTATAATAGTAGCATCTATTGATTAAAAAAATATTGATTTGGTAGACTGGAAGACAGTAGATAAAATCATTAGAGAATCTGATGTTAGAGCAAAATTAGCAAACAAATTCACGAACTCTTAACAAAGACAGTATCTAAAGTTAAATTTAGGGGAGAACTATCTCAGCCATTTGAAATAAAAACTGCTATTAGACAAGGGGATGGTTTATCACCTTTACTGTTTAACTGTGTTGTAGAAAAAAAAAGTAAGGGTCTGGAATTTGGAGCTAAAGAATAACAAAATTGAATCAATGATTCTCGGATGGAAAACAAATGGAATGAATGTAAACAGCCTGGCTTTTGCAAATGATTTTGCAGTACTTTCACAAAATATGATTGACATAGTTATCCAAATAAATCTTCCAGAAGAAATAGCGAATAGAACTAGAGTCAAAATTTCAGCTGAAAAAAAACAAAGTTCATGACAAACACAAAAATTGCACCAAAATTCATAGAAACACAAATAGGTAAAATGTAAATTCAAATATCTTGGTGAAACTATACTACATAATGGACTAGGAAAATTTGCAGTAGATGTAAGAGTTAACAAAATGGAGGGAGCATATGGTTCAACAAAGAATATTTACGACAAGAAATGCATATCCAGAAAAACCAAACTAAAACACTGTACCACAGTGGTGCAACCAGAATTTTTATATGCATGTGAATGCCTAACAATGAACTATAAGCTTGACAGAAGAGAGGTACCTGAAAGATGGAAAGTTAGAAAAATAAGGGATGCAATAAAAACTACAGATGCCTGGAAATTTAGAAGTAATGAGGAGATCTACAAAAATATATAGAAAATATCACAAGTAATGGCTAAAACAAGATTAACCTTTTTTGGACACATCTGCCAAATGAATGAGAACAGGTTCATGAAACAAATATTCCTGTATTTCTTTAAGAAAAAAATTGACGATGGCATGGATTACAGAAGTAAGGAAAGATTTAGAAAGAGGAAAAAAAAAAAAACAAAAAAAAAACAAAGAATACGAAATAAGACATCTTTTCAAGAATAAAACTTTAAATTTAAAAGGCTTTCAATGCAGAAGAAATGGAACAACATGAAGACATAATGGGGAGAAGATGGAGTACTGGAAAAGTAAAAAGCAACAAAGAAAGAAGAGGAATTGAAGTTCTTACGTGATCCTAGTTGGTTGATATGGGAAAAAAGAGATAAATAGAAATAGTAAAAGGCTGGAAAGATGAAAAGTAAGAAAATAGTATTTAGGGCCATGCAAAATGCTGTACTCCTTATACAGACACACAGACAAATTTTGACACTGTGAGAAATTTTGTGTATAAAATGTGACTAAGGGAACAAACTGAGAGTAGGGAGGTAGTGGGGGGGGGGGGGGGGGGGGTAAAAAAAAGTGACCACGGCAGCAAAAAGTGCAGGAAAAATCTACGTATGTGGCGTGCAGGCTCATTGTAAGGAGAAAAGTAATGTGAAGACTGATGAAGAGAAAGCAAAAAGAGACATTAATTTTTTTGAGAAGACCTCATGAGGGGAATGGATATGCACTGATGAACATCCTGGAACATTGAAATTGGAAGATGGTTAACACACCTCGGAAATGAAATGGTGCTGTAAGTGTGAGCATGATCTGTAATACTATCAAGTTGGGTGTTAGTAGGGATAGGTAATACGAGAAGAGAGCCTTACGTAGCAGACGCTCTAATGTAGTGCCATCACAATGTTTTCGAATGAAGAACAACGGAGTCGGAGAAAAAGTGAGAGTGCCAGAGAACATACAGCACAACAGTAAATGAGACTTGTGGGGAGCCTGCATTGCCTTACAGGACAGTGGTAATGTGGGTAAAAGCTTTCAACAATGGACCTCAAAATGTGTCGGGCATTCATAGGTGAGGTCGTCCCCGTGTGATTGGAGAGCTGTCTGCTATGAAATGTCTTAAGAGAAAAGATTAGCAAACACGACTGTGCTTCTGAGGAAACTTCTAGGCATGAGGAAAACTGCATCACAAAGAGGTCTGCATAATTTGACTGAAACGCAAAAATAGCTTAAACATGACACTATTAAAATACCCATTTGGGATGCAAAGAAGAGCCTTTCTTATGCCATATCATTATGCTAGATGAGACATGAGCTAAATCACCTGAACAACAGCTGAAATGCCAAATGAATCGCATCATTACAGTTCAGCACGACTGTTGAACATTTGTCAAAATATGAAAGTTATGCTAATTCTCATGTATGACTGTAATAGTATTACTGTTCACTTTGAAAAAGAAAAATTACCAGCCATTGTATTGTACTAAATAAAATGAAACTCCAAGCAGAAATCTATTTTAGATTAACAAAAAGTGTTTGGACACCTACAGTTTCCTTTCAGTAGTTCCTATGGATAAATTCTTGTGCTAACAGTGATAGAATGTTAATGCAAATTTAAAAAGGTTAATTTGAGCTTGTGTGGACTTTAACACGCAGAGAAGATTGAAAATTCGAGATTGACTTATTTATAAAAATAGGCACAGAAAGAAAAAACATACTGTATGTTGTCATAAAAAGCACCACTGACGTCTTGACCTTTTTGATCTTGGCATTCCTGATATTTTACCAAAGCTTCTAAAAGTGGCTTTCTCAGATCACTTTTATTTGGAGTACATTGCTGTTAGTGCAGGATTCTAAGATGTTCCACCGTTTTTTAATATATGTAAATCAGAAGACTGGAGAGTCTCCAGCTGTTTTCAAGTGTTGTACAGAAACATCATAATATTACTGAAGGTATGCTTAATACTCCTCAAGTCACGATATGGTGTTTGATGGAGGATTATTCATGTACCACTGTTTGGAATCCAACCTAATTTTTTTGCAGTTGCACACATTTGTTTTATTATGAATACATTGTGTTGCCCAGTACTCCTTCCATGAAATGCAGGATTCCAGTTCCGGCCCAACACATTACACATCACCAAGCAAGTACAGTCTCACTTCCACATTTTATAGTTGAAATACATGTCAGGGCTGCAGTTAAAAATATAAGGGGAGCCTCTCAGCTTTGATACAGCAAAGATTATATAGTTCATGTATGATTTATTTTATCTGGTAAAACTGACTAGAAACTGCTCTGTTCATCTTTATGAGTGTTTTTATTTCAACTAAGAATTTATGATTTTCAATACAAAGTTTAGAACAAAGACAAGTCACCGCTAACTCACTGAAAGAACAAATAAGAAGTGCTGAGAACCATAAGGGCATAAAGTATACTGTCATTTACTTTGTTACTGTAGCACGTGTGCTTGCTCCTGACATATATTGATCTTATTGTGAACCAGCTATATCTGTGCTGTTGGCCCACTTTGTATCTGTGAACATTCATGGAAAGCTGTCTCACTGATTGCTATGACATTCACTTTTGTATGGGGCTGCCGATGGTGTGCTGTAGGCTCTTATGGTTCTCAGCATTGCCATTGTGTTCAATGTAAAACAGTGAAATTTGTTTGTTCCTAAAAATTTCTTTCCATAGTATCTTAGACCATATTTACTGGGAGATCAACCAGATACGTGGCCATTTGTAACACCTTGACTGCCACAAGGCCACTGGTAGGAACAGCGTAGCCTCACACCTGACACTGTACCCACTGGCAGCCACACTAACCAGACAAGGTCATGTGGAGTGTTTATGTGAAAATGCGCTCTCCCCCCCCCCCCCCCCTCCCCATTTTCCTTCCCTCCCTCCGTGTGTGTGTGTGTGTGTGTGTGTGTGTGTGTGTGTGTGTGTGTGTGTGTGGTGGGGGGGGTTGCACATTTTGTCTCTGTACATATGCTCTACATACCAAAGTTTTAAATTTCATTGCTCAGTGTACTCTAAATGCTAAATGCATTTGTGCCTTGAGAAAGACAGAGCATGCACCTTTTGAAACATCAGAAGTTCTCGAAGATACCACTCAGCTGCATTCTTGTAAGTTATTTGAACATTTTGTATATGGGAGAAATTGAAGTTTCACACATCTCTTATAGGTCAAAATTTTGGTAATACAATTTAAAAAATCTAGGATGCCTGCTCGTACATCATGCGTAGTTGTAATATGTGAACTCCACGCCACATGGAGATGCAGACAGCTGCAGATTAGTAACCTCACAACGAGAATTAGAAAAAAAATATAAATAGTTGTAAACAATATGTAAACTGTAAAAAAATACATATGCAATATGCAGTTTATTGAGTAGATGAGTAGAATTGAGGATACACAGCAATCAAGGCTGACAGGACAATTTGCTCCAGGTTTCACAGAATGGGACTATCTTCTTCACTTGTTTCAAAGCTTCAGACTTTCCGTGAGTTTCAGGAATGTTCAGGTGATACTCTTGGCTTCCCTTTTGCACTTGTCTGTTATCTTTTTCTTGTGTAATCGTCAGGCAGTGGCTCTTTGTATTTATTGACATTTGACTGTGAGTTTGCAGTAATCTTCATTGGCTCATAGAGAATTGATTATTCAGCACCAGTCAAAGATCACCTATATGGAACATGTCCATCCACAGCATATATTTCATCATCATGCCACATACAGCTGTGATTAAGAAAAAAAGGGGGGGGGGGTTAATTTGAGGTGATTCACTTGTGGAGCCAGTTTTCGAAATTGTTAAAAGTTGTGAAATGTTGTTCAGAGAGGCCACACTTCATGGACCAAATGGTAATTGGAAGGGGCATTGTCTGATGAATACGGCAGGTGGTGCAAGACATCCTGTTCAAGTCCCTTCAGGGTTTCTTTCATTCACTCATTTTGCAATATGTAGTTTGGCATGTCTCAAGCATTACGAGACTAAATGTTAAGCACAGAAACATGTCCAAGGCCTAATGGACAAGCAACAAAAATCACCAAAAATGTTCCATTTTTATATTCTCTCTACAGTGCCTGTTGGAACTGTTGATCATCTGAAAATGTTAATCAGTCAATATACAGAGATCCATTTCCATTCCAGTATGTGGGGGAAAGAATATTAATTCTTTCTTACCTTGCCCAACTAATTTAATCTCCAAGACATCTAGTATTTGTCCCGTGGATTGTACTTTAGACTGTACAATGATGGATATCCAGGATGGAAACAAAAAACGAAAAAGCCAACCACGTACTGCTAGTCAGTGTTGGCTGCCTTATGGAAAAACTGGGATGAACAGACATTCACATTAGCTTTCCTGCGCACCTTTTGACATTTGGTGACCATCACTCCCTTAATAGCATCATAGCCCCGAACCCCTCTCTCGTGGATGACACCCTCGGAAAAATTGATGTGTTTGTAGCCAGGATGAAAAAAACATTTTCAAACTTGAAATACACAGGATTGATGTTTCACAGCTTAAGGATTGATGTTTCACAGCTTAAGTTGTCTGAGAATGCCAGAAAAAGCCAAAACCCAGCTAACAAAAAACTGTAAGATAAATATTATTGTGGAATGTCAATACCATGTATTTCAGTTCTTAATATGTCTGTGTGTGTTCCGTAAATGTTCTAAACTATCTCTTTCACGTGTGGGCTGTAGTGCTGATTGTTCAAGGCAGTTGTCTGATGATATTCATTATTAGTTCTCACTATTTAGCTAACCCAACACTGTGCAACTTGAGTAGTTAGCAAAATGGCATGTTCGAAACAAGAGACTACACTATCACTCCAATTTGCAGCATCTGTATGAAGCCAGTCTATGGTTAGCTATTCTCTAGCACCAGCGAATTTCTGTATCATGATCCTACAAAGCATAAGAGAAATTAAAACAAAAACTTCGTAACACTTATGACCTTAGAGAAGCATACAAAAATCTAAACTAAGCACCATGCACAAACTTTAAGTTCCAACTGCTGCAATTGTTGCTGGTGGTAGCTACTCCTAAATCTCAAGATATGGACCACCTGAACATCTAAGGAACTGGACTAAAGTATTAGTAACAAAATTTAGTATCACAACTTGGTATGTCTGTTTCAGTAGAAGGCATCATCAGATGTAAAAGAAGCATCTAATGTTCCGTGAGACAGTGTTATAGGGCTGCTATTGTTTATGGTATATAAATGCTCTAGTAGATACTGTATGAGGTACTATGAAGCTGCTCACAGGGAACACAGTTGTAAACAGTGAGGTGACATCATTAGAAACTCATAACGAAATGCGGATACTTGCAGATGATTAGTGCCTGGTGCAACACCGGCAACTGACTAAACATAAATTAATGTAAAGTAATATAATGGTATGTAAACAGACAAAGAGACTTAGTATCTGTTGATTATTCAATAGTCCCATTCGCCTGTCAACGAGTTTGTGGTGGAAGAGTCACAAAAATTCATCTGTAGGGAGTGTGGAAGATAGGTACTAGACGCGCACACTGATCAGCCAGAGGGCAGATTTTGATGGCCTGGAGGAAACTGCATGACTTGTTGGGTGTTAGAGGAGTGCTGTGGTGAATGTCTTCAACACATGGCGAAACCGAGGTGAAACCACATTGAGACTTCATGAGGCTGGATGGCCACCTCACATTACAGATGTGACATCGCAGGTGTGGCAGACTGGTAAAACAGGACAAGCAGCGAACTGTGGCAGAACTAATATCAGACTTTAATGAGTTTTTCTTCTCATCTCCGGTAAGTCTCCCCTGACCGGGGTGCCGGGTGACTTTTCCAAACTCTACCCCTTTTCCGAAACCTCTCCACTGGCTCTGAAAACCTGCATATATAAAACCTTTTTTTTTTGTAAGTGTATTCTCCTGCTGCCACTTGGCGAGTAAATTTTTTTATCTGTCCAACTATACTATATAATGTAAATGGGAAGATAAAAAAAATGCTACTCACCAAGCGGTGGCAGGGGAAAAAACACACACACACAAATAAACAAAAGGTTTTAACTTTTACAATGTTTCGGAGCCAGTGGCTCCTCCTTCTGGCAGAAGATTAAAGGGGAGGGAAGAGAGATAAAGGAAAGGGAATGGAGAGGTTTAGGGTCCTTTTTCTTCAGCCCTCCTCCTTCCCCTTCCCCTTCAACTCTTCTGCCAGAAGAAAGAGCCACTGGCTCCAAAAGTTTGTAAAAGTTAAATCCCCTCTCTCTCTCTCTCTCTCTCTCTCTCTCTCTCTCTCTCTGTGTGTGTGTGTGTGTGTGTGTGTGTGGGCGCGCGCGTGCGGCACGCGCGCACACCCCTGCTGCCGCTTGATGAGTAGATTTTTTTAAATTTGTCCATTTACATTATATTATTAATAATTGATTATTTTCTTGTTACAGTTGTATAATATAGACTTTGATGCTGAGCAGAGTTCAAGTGAGTGTAAATACATGGAGCACCAAACACTCCTAATAATGGGCATCTGCAGCCGATGACCCGTGTATGTGCCAATGTTAACACCATGACATTGGCAATTACGACTGAAATGGGCACTTGACCATTGGTACAGTGGTAGAGGATTACATGGTCTGATGAATCCCAACACCTTCTTCACCATGCCAATAGGAGGGCATGAATCTGTTGTCTTCCAGTGGAACAGTTACTTGACACCTGTACTGCTAGAGAGAGACAAGCTGACAGAGGTTCCATTGTGCTCTGGGGAACATTCACTTGGGCATCTGTGGGTCCAGTGGAGCTTGTGCAATGCATCACGGTGGCTAAGGAGTATCAGACAATGGTTGCAGGCCATATACACCCCTTCATGATGATCACGTTTCCTGACGGCAGTGGCATTTTTCAAGATAACGCGTCATGTCACAAGGCCAGGAGTGTGATGGAGTGGTTCAAGAAACACAGTGGTGATTTCCAATTGATGTGCTAGCCCCCCAACTCACAAGATCTGAACCCGATTGAACACATCTGGGATGCAATTGAACGTGCCATCACAGCTCATTGCTCCCCTCCTGGTATTTACAGGAACTAAGTGACTTGTGCATGCAGATGCAGTGTCCACTCCCTCCAGCAACCTACAGTCTCATTGCATCCATGCCATGACATGTCGCCACTTTTGTCCATGCCATACGTGGACATACCGGTTGTTAGCTAGGTAGTCATGATGATCTCATTCATCAATATGTGTAGTCATGTATGAGGAATCAACCCTTCAATAGAGGGTCCAAAAGGTATTTTTTGTAGTATTTTGTGCAATTTTATTGTAAGGACAGCACTGCATTGGTGTAATTTTGCAAATGCAAGTGATCTTTCAGCTTGTTTCTTTTTATTTCCATAGTCGTGCTTATATGTCATAAATTATTGTCCATAATACACTCCCTCCTTCCTCCACCCCCTCCCCTGCCACACCCCACTAGTATCCCCAATATACCCCAACCCACCACCCTTCTCCCCTCCAATATCTCCCAGCATCAAGCAATTCTCAGTGAAAGTGAAGAAGAAATACAAGAAGTGTTGAATACAATTATAGTCTTCTAAGTACAAAATATTGGTTGAGAATAAACTGAAGAAATGCAAAAGTAAGGAGGAGTGGCAGAAATGAGATTAGTGATAAACTTAATATCAAAACAATGTTCAGGAATCCCACTACTTTGGATGAAGCAAGGAAGACGTAAAAAGCAGATCAGCACAGACAAAAAGAGCAATTCTGGCCAAGAGCATTCTGCTAGTATCAAACATCAGCCTTAAGATTAAGTCTTACGGCTAAATTTATAGGCTATAACATAGTCAACAACTTCACTAACAATCTGCCACCCTGTTGGTCTTCATGATAACTGTTACCAGGATTATTTTGCCATTCCTTATATCCGCAGAGGATTGAGGGCTTAATTCTACACCAACACACTACGAAAGATCTCTTCTTTATTTTGTTGCTCTTACGTAATAATTACAACATTTGATGAACAGATCTCTTATTAATCAGAACACATCTCTGAACCAAATTTCAGAAGAGAAGAGAAGAGAATGACATTTCTCTTCTGCTTCTTTCAACTGTTGGACACTGTGATTGTGGGCAGCACCTCTTGCTTTCTGGTTTCCAAAACCCACCAAGCTGTGATGCCAAAGCAGAAGGAACCTTCACAGCAGGTGGAGGCACCCAAACGCTGTCACACCTTGGTGACGTTTTGTGCTCGCGCATCTGGCTCTGTCTCTGTACACTTACCAAACCAGTGCACTCAGAATGGAAAGTTCTCTACATGTTAATAACATAAGCAACGTTTTACATGAACATCTTTCATCATTTGATTGCAAGGACAAGGTGGAACAACATGTTACACCACAGGTCCTCCCGCCAAGATGAAAGATGTCATGTAAAATAACTTACTTAACTAATTAAAATCCATTATATAACTTTTTACCTTTTGTTAACATGTCATCATTATTAAACTTAAAGTTTATTCAAATCAAGGAATTCACAAAACAAATCTTGTGTGCGTATATTTCTTATTTGAGTCTTTCCAGTTTGCCATTACTAGGTTTAACAGCAACTGGATTTCCCTTTTGGTTACGTATTTAGCACATATTTTACACCTAGTTAGTTAAAAGGATAAAGTTTATTTTTACTAATGTCATTCCTCTATCCTGTCTCATTTGTCTTAAACTACTATGCCCATCAAGCTGCTTTTTAATTACATTGTTAGAATTTCATAGATGAAGAAAATGCACAAGAGATTTGTCCTACTTGACCAGGCTCTATCATTATTTCATTACTTTTATTCACAGATAATTTGCATCGCATTGTTTGTAAATTGTTGTCTACGAAAGTACGAGGTGCTCAGACTTATTGAGATAGAAAAGGTTTACATCTTCAATTACCATAAGGAATTATATGCTGACATTTTCCTCTTCACAACTTCTCTCAATTTCAAATCTCAGATTTGTGATAAGCCACCATGCACAGAAATGAATATTAAAAGAATCAAACACTGCCCAGATAAGTCTGTTGGCTTTTGACTATTTTGGAGAATATTTCATTAGTCTGACTAACAGTAGTAGTATAGTTTTGTACCTTTGTAAGAACTGCATATGCACCTCATCCTTCAGACAGATGCTGTGTACATGCATTATCATCTCTGTGACACAAGTTACCCTATCCTTAGTGCTATATGTAAAAGAAATGATACAGGTCGTTCCTTCCATGGATTCACCTGACCAAGGATTGGACATTTGCGATGCCATAATTCACATACATTCATCAAACTACACATACTGAATAGTGCTCTCTTATGTTGCTTGTTCTACATTCACCTTCCTCTTTATTATGCATAATCCTCTTGCACATGCAGTCAAAGGCAAATCAGCCTTGATCTATTTATTATTATTAACTTATACTAATTTCTTCATACTTTATTATTACCATAGCTATAATGTACGCATGTGAAAAACCAGCAAAAACATGATATGAATGATTCTGACAATGTGTAATCGTAGTCTCTTTTTTCCATTTCTGCACACTCATACGCTCTACAAACATTGCGCCACAGATTCCCATATTCTGTTGAGAACACTTGAAAATTAGCATTTAATCTTTCTTGAACTTTTTTAAGAATTACAGGATACAAAACCTTTTCTTTATATCCCCATAATCCTACCATTTTACATTAAAAATGTAATATGTCATTAACTATTGTAATTTTCTAACATTTATTGAAATCTTTTATGCACTAGCACACTCTCATCAGAGATAATTAGAATTAAAAAGTCATTGGTGCCCTCCTATTGGACATAACCTGAATGCCATCTACTGTTGAATCGGCGAAACAGTATGCTTAGCCACATTATTTCATTTTATTTTCACTAATATGTTAGCGCATCACAATGTCCTTTAGGGACAAGTATTAGCTACCTTCAACTTAACATCCCAGCCCACCCCCACAATTATTTGATATTGCTAACATGTATTTGAGATCGCAATACCAGTAATTGTTTAGCTTACCCCACATAAAAAAAAACAACAAAGAAAGATCTATTTTAATGTCATATGGTTGTTACTCGGAGTTCTTGGCTTTACATATGAAAACAAGTTGCAAAATACCAAAATGTTGAACAGATAAAAGAAGGATTTCAGAAACAGAAAGACGAATGGAAGATAGAAATGGTATTCGTGCTTGAGAAGAATGAAAGGAAATAAAAGAGTAAGTGTGTTAGGATCAAAGAAATGAAGAAGATAGATCCCCAGAAACGATCCTATCCCACCTCCACCCCAAGGGGTCCTTCACCAAGGTGCCGGACTACAAAGTGTCGTCAGCATGCCCTACGCAATGGACTTATCCCTGTTTTAGCTGTATACGTCCTCAAAATTCATCCTAACTGCACCCCTATGAGTAGCAAGAGATTGGATAATAACATGTCGGTTGTCAATAGTAATCAGTCTTTTAATCGTCAATCTGCAAGTCAATGGTCGCTCACAGTATTTCATCATCATGAAACATATTTATTTGATTATAAGTACCACTGTACATAACAGCTTACATTTACCTAACCTTCCCTATAAAACAAACAATGGAAAATCCAGGATGGAATCTAATAACATTAATAAAAGGATAGTTGCTACTCACCATATAGTGCATATGCTGAGTCGCAGATAGGCACAACAAAAAGACTGCTACAAAATGAGCTTTTGGCCAACAAGGCCTCTGTTGAAAACTGACAAAAAACCACACACACACACACACACACACACACACACACACACAACTGCAGCTGAAAGCAGACAATGAGCAACTGTGCATGATGGGAGAGGCAACTGGTTGGGGTAAGGAGGAGGCTGGGGTGGTGGAGAGTGGGGTAGCAGAAAAGGAGAGAAATAAAAAGACAGATGCATTGGTGGAATAGAGGGCTGTGTAGTGCTTGAATGGTGACAAGGAAGGGGACAGATAGGTAAGGACAATGACTAATGAGGGTTGAGGCCAGAAGGGTTACAGGAATATAGGCTATATTACAGGGAGAGTTCCCATCTGCACAATTCAGAAAAGCTGATGTTGGTGGTAAAGATTCAGATGGCACAGGCTGTGAAGCAGCCATTGAAAGGAAGAACGTCATGTTGGGCTGTGTGCTCAGCAACAGGTGGTCCAATTATTTCTTGGTCACAGCTGTCGGTGGCCATTCATGCGGGCAGACAGCTTGTTGGTGGTCATGCCCACGTAGAATGCAGCACAATGGTTGTAGCTTATCTTGCAGACCACATGACGCTTCACAGGAAGGTACTGTGTAGGTTCCGTGGGCGACGCAGTTCCATTGTGGGAGGGGTGGGAAGGATGGTGGGTAGGGCATCCCAGTTTTCAGGGCACAGCGAGAGGTAGTAAAAACCCTGGTGTAGAATGTGATTTAGTTGCTCCAGTACTGGGTGGTTCTGAGTCGTGAGGGGAATGCTCCCCTGTGGCCAGTCAGTAGGACTTTGGGGTGTCATGGTGACAGGAAAGATAAGACATGGGGTATCTGTTTTTGTATATGGTTGGGAGGGTCATCAGGTCAGAGGATGGGTGTCAGTCACAATCGGGTACAATTCTCATGAAGAATAAACATGTTAGTTACAGATTTGCTAACATGTAGCACTCAATCACAAACTTTCACATTCTAATAATTGACAAAATTACACCTTTAATATTGTGACCTCTGCCTTTTGATTTTTAATGTAACTGATACACATAAAGAACCAGAATCCAGTTCCACAAACTATCCCTGGCTTGGTGCTTGGCTCGTGGAATCTCCCCAAATGTGCTTACCGTCAAATTACCCATCTCCAGCTACCACCTTGCAATACCTTCTCTCCATCTGCATAATTCTCCTGCTATGCAATCCCAAATTTCTGAAACCCTATCGCATACTGAAAAACTCTTGCCCTCCAGGAACTAGGACAACATGAACAATACCACTTCCAAAACCTCTTTCCACTGTTCACTTTGTACTCCCGTCTTGGTCTGCCACTATCCACCACCTCTCCAACCACCTCCAAACCTCCCCCATATCCCCTCATAGCTGACAAACCGTGTCTCGAAGACCTATTACATTTACCGCACCCTCAAAAGCTCACTCCCACCATGATACAGAATCCAGAATCTAAATAGGCCTGAAACATGAACTGTTCCTCCAAAAGCTTTAGCCCCCCAGAATTATCAGTCCTTTCCAAAAGCCACACCTTTCACCCCACTCCCAAATTCAATAACGCGGGACTTGTTAAAGACCTTCATTTCTTCTCCTGATCCCTATGACAGAAACAGTTTTTCTCCACCAATCATACGAATCAGACTCAACTTAAGACCAATGTTTAACCCTATCCTCCATCCAAATGTGATCCACTCCCACTGCCGCTAAATCACCCCCTGTTAACTTTCCAGAATTTCTTAACCTTGAATCTTGCATCACCACTTTTCCCCAAATCCCTCAACATGCACACTAACCTTACATCTACAGAAATAATTGCAGTCCACCACCTAAAAACTTATAATCCTACTTGCTGACAAACGCAAGGATTACCTGGAAGAAGGACTCCGCCAGCTGTGAGATTCATCATATCTACAAATCCTGCCACAATGACCCCATTCCAGAAATCCAGCAGGATCTCCAGTCTCTCCTCACATCCAGGCCCATCCCAGAACCTCTCCCCAGAGTCCATCTCTCTCCGCACCCCTACGACTCCCCACACTCCTACCTTCTACATGCTTCCTAAAGTCCATAAACCCAACCACACAGGACCCTCCATTGTGGCCGGTTACTGTGTCCCACTGAGAGAATCTCTGCTCTTGTAGACCAACACCTTCAGCCTATTACCTGTAACCTACCCTCCTATATAAAAGATACCAACCATTTTTCCGTCCAGTCTCCGCAGATCCTGTTCCCTTACCATATGGCACCCTGCTCACTACTGTTGACATCTCCTTTACACAAGCATCCCTAATGCCCATGGCTTTACTGCTATTGCTTGTTGACTGGTTATGAAGCCCATTTGTCATCGTTGTGGATGTATTCTGGTACATTTCAGTTTGCACTTTTTCCCTCGCTGTGTGCTAAGTGATTTTATAACATGGTGAGTGCATATATGGTATTCAGTACATACATGCCCACTGTAATGTTTATATGCCATGTCTGTGAAGACATACATTGTGCAATCTGTCTGTCTTACAGATGTCTATATGTACAAATACCAGTCCTTGTTTTATCACAATTACTTCTTCACGACTTACATGGTATGCACCCTATGCTTCCAGATTCCCTACAATCAGACTTTCTGTAGCCTGGTTTGCCACTGTTTTCACAAGTTACTTCCCATTCTCTACACTTTGTTGGCAGGATATAGGTCACAGCAATTAAAGCGCCAATAGACATCCATGAAATTCTTGATTCACAGTGCCCCAGAGTCAATGTATACTGACTCCCTCTGGAGGAGAAGGTAGTGAACTCGAAGGCCGGCTTAATGATATTGTTTGCAATCCATTTGTCCCCTCACCCTGCGTTGAATCTTCACTTGATCTCTCTCGTGAACTTCTCTTTATCTAGTTCATTATTTAGATTGATTTCAGATAATTCGTCAAAAACTGTTGGCATCATTTGATAGACTGCCAAGAGCTCTTCACACATGTCCTTTACCAGGGCATGATGACCGTAGATCTAATGGCCTTTATCTTAATTGTCTTGTTGAGGGACTGACTTCTTCCTCAAGGTTTCCTTAACAGCGCGCACAGCTTGAGTGTTGGCTGCTTTGAAAAACAGAATGTTTGTTTGATTCACTTGTCTATTCCGTACAACTTCTAACTAATTTTTTGCTAGCTGGCAAGTGCCAGCTGCAATGACCACTGCAAAGGATGCGGTCTTACATTGCGTCTAAGTTATATTTTCTCTTGCTTTTGTTTCTCTATTTCTGCTTCTAGTCTGTCAATTTTGTCCTTTACATAGGGTGCACTTGCTACTCCCAAGTCAATGTGCAGGCATTTCATTTCTATATGTAACTTTTTATTCTGGCCCTCAAGTTTTGATGTGTTAGTATGAACACCCAGATTCTGGTGCTGACTTGAGCTACGATTGTTGTCAATGATCTTATTTGTTTCAGTTCAGTTTGCACGACACTCAGAATCTCATCAACTGTCACGATTTTTTCCACAGTTGATGTACTTGAAAGTGCTCTTTTACAAGCCACGTCACCTGATTACTTCTCTTAATATCACCAGTCTTCCTATTCTGTTGTGTCTCATTTCTTCTCACTCCTGATGTCACAGTTATCACTAACTTCGGCATGCCGCCTCCCTCACTATTTGGGATAGAGGGTGCTGCCATCAGCAAAGACTTCTTAGCTTAATCCAGTGTGTGCACTTATGATGCAGACATGGAACCCTACAGGACAAAAAGCTTAGTGTCCACATCACAAATACTTCACTGAGGTGATGCTTGTTTTAGAGCACCAAAACAGCTAGGTTCATATGCTCCCATATCAGAACTGTAGAACACGAAGACAAAAAAGGAGTTAAAAACGACTAAATGTTAAGCCCAATCGACAGAAAGAAAGGCAGCTAAAAACAGGGCTTGGAGACAGGTCCATAAAATTCGCCATACAGACAATACAGGTCCTGAACTAAAGATTAAATATCCTTCGCCATATTGCTACGATGAATAAAAAGTAAAACACGGTCGACAGCCCATGTGTCATTCACTGAAAAGGCCGATAATTCAGATGGCAAACATAAATCAGAACGTAACTGGTTAAAAAAGGGCATTCCCTAAGGAAATGGCTAACCGTCAAAGGTTGAGGGCAAGGAGCACAGAGTGGTGGAGGATCACCCCTTAACAAACGGTGATGGTTAAAAAGACAGTGCCCAATACGCAACCTAGCTAAAATGATCTCCTCACAGCAAGAGGGCTGAGAGGAGGTTGTGCAAACCATTGGGAGACGTTTAATTCCCCAGAGCTTGTTCTCATGAAGGAAAGACCAGTGGTGATGCCAAAGTGACACCACCTGCTGACAGACTGCAACACAGACATCACTGGAGGGAATGGAAGAACTAGTGGGCCGAGGTACAAGGACTGCAGCCTTGGCAGCAATGTCAGCGGCCTCTTTCCTTTCAGACTGACAAGACCAGGGATCCACATAAACGTCACAGAGTCCCCATCAAGAGTGAGCAAGTGAAAGCTTTCCTGAATCCATTGCACTAAGAGATGGACGGTGTACAGAACACGGAGGGTCTTAGAGTGTCTGAGCAAATGACACAATTAAAATGCCTGTGTTACTAAATGTACTGTGTGGCCTGATACAGAGTGAAGAATTCATCTGTAAATACTGAGCAGTGTTCCGTAAACCAATAACAAAATCATCGGTACCTATTTTTGTGGCGGTGTTCGTAGCGACAAACAATTCGCTGTAGAAACGGCTTACGAAGTCACCGCCACACTTTTAATAGCGGGCCGACCGGTCCGCTGGAACAGTTAACAGAAAGATGAAAACCCAAACACCCTGATTAAATAAAAGTCGGTACTTATCTTTATTAACGAAGATACAGAAACACAGTGGTGAACTCCGTGTCTACAGAAATCTGTCTAGTTCGAGTCGGAGCGTAGGTCAGCGTCGGCTGACGACAAACAACAACTCTGCTGCGATGAACACACAACTGACTAGCAAGTACACAATTTGGTGGCGAGTATACAACTGAGCGGCGAATACAGAACTGTCCTAGCGCTCGCGACTCCAGCGCTTAAGAAGCCAGAAGCCAGCGGTGGCGCGCGCAGACTTGCGGCGATTTCCTGTCTCGCTGGCGCTGCTTATACGGACGGCGTCCGGACTTTGATGCTGCCAACCTTTTGGCAGCGGGCTCGGTTGGCATTACTGGCTAGGATATAACACCTATGATGAAGGCACACCCGACACCAAGGTCAGTCCGAAAGCCATCAGTGTATACAAAGGCATTATCACGAAGACCCATGTGAAGGTCGACAAATTTATGGTAAGAGAGCAAGGCTGGTATAGTGGGCTGGTATAGTGTCCTTAGAAAGCGAATTAAGCCCACGGTAAATACGAACTGCCACACATAGCCAAGGTGATGAAGCATTCACACTCATTGGGAAAGTGGCAGGTAGCATGAAGTTAAGCTGCTGGAGAAATAGCCGAGAACAAACTCCAGGAGGTAACATAGAAGAGGGGG
This sequence comes from Schistocerca piceifrons, assembly GCF_021461385.2. Lineage (NCBI taxonomy): Eukaryota > Metazoa > Arthropoda > Insecta > Orthoptera > Acrididae > Schistocerca > Schistocerca piceifrons. The sequence goes on along the minus strand of NC_060140.1, from coordinate 852,957,017 downwards.
ACACCCCATACTGGCAATCAAAGGAGTCATTGAAGAAGGAGGCATAGGATGGGTGGTCAGCATACATATCTGCCGGGGAGAAAATCTTGGCGATATGACAGCGATAGTTCAGCAGCTTCCGCATACAGACTCACAACCAGGCCAGTGTAAAAGGAACCAATGGCCAAACGGAAGCCATGACGAAGGATTGTATTGAGATGGAGTAAGATGCACAAACAAAACACTCATAGTGTAGTTTTGAACCGACAAAAGGCCAGTACAAATGGAGGAAGGCGGTCCGATCCACTCCATAGGAAGTACGTTGAGTGCACGTAGGACATTGAGGAACCACCTACAGTGAGCAGCCAGGTAAGAAATGTGAGAGGACCAAGAAAGTTTCCCATTGAACATGAGCCCCAGAATTTTTGTAGTTTCAATGAATGGAAGAGCAACAGGCCCAAGATGTAAGGACAGCGGAAGAAACCAACTGCACCACCATAAATTCAGACAAATGGTTTTTCAGCAGAAAAGCGAAAGCCTCTGTCGATGCTCCACGAGTAAAGATGACTGAGACAACGCTGAAGAAGCCCCTCTAGAAGACAAGTCTGTGGAGAACTGCAATAGATAGCAAAATCGTCAACAAAAATGGAGTCAAAGATGCCCAACAGGAGACAGACTATAACAGGGTTGATGACGATAGCAAAGACTACTACGCACAGGACGCAACCCTGAGGCACACCATTTTCCTGGATAAAGGTGTCCAACACAGCAGAACCCACATGTACCTTGAAAACTCGATCTTCCTGAAGGAAGCGGGGCTTGCGGCCTCGAAAGCCCCACATGTAGAGAGTGTGGAGGACACCAGTTCTCCAGCAGGCATCGTAGACTTTCTCCAAATCAAAAAACATGGCCACAGTCTGATATTTCTGCAGAAAACCATTCATGACATGGGTTGACAAAGTAACAAGAAGGTCAATTGCACAATGATGTTCTCGAAATCCACATAGTGCATTGGTTAGTAAATTGCGAGACCCGAGCCACCGGGCATGAATCATACATTTCATCACCATTGCAAACACAACTGGTGAGAGAAAGGGGCAGTATGGAAGGCATTTGTCCTTACCCGGCTTAGGCCTGGGTATGACAGTGGTTTCACGCCAGCATCTGAAAAATGTGCCTTCTGCCCAAACGTGATTGTATGTGTAAAGGAGAAAGTGCTTGGCTGCAAGAGAAAAGTTCATCTGAATGTGAACATCGTCTGGTCGTGGAGTGGAGAATCAGGATGAAGTGAGAGCGTGATCCAGCTCCCTCATAGTAAAGGCGGCATTGTAGCACTCACGATTCTGAGAAGAGAAGGGTTTCACCCGAAACTCTTCCACTAGTTTCCAATGGAGAAAGTCAAGGGGAGGAAGGCAGGTGATAGTGGGTGGAGTTCAAAGTCTCCGCAAAATAATGGCCCAAGGTGTTGGAGATAGCAAAGGGTCCGCTATGACATCATCTGCTATGGTCAAGCCAAAAATTGGGGAATGGATCTTGGTTCGAGAGCCACAGGAGGTTGGTCCACATGACCCTCAAAGAGGGAGTGGAACCGTTAAAAGAACTAGTAAATGAAATTCAACTAGCTTTTCTGCTATCCTGAAGAACGTGATGAGCCTGTGCACACAACTGTTTATAACAAATGCAGTTTGACATCGAAGGATGACTGCTAAAACAGGAAGAGAGCATGCCTCCTCCACAAGTGAATTGTGCCGCGGCATGCCTTAGTCCCCATGGGACCAGGACACAGCATGGTTAAGAGGAAGTGTGAGAAAGGGCATCTTCTGCGGCAGTAAGGATAGCTTTTGTACAATATTCTACCTGATCTTCACAACTGGGGAAACCTCCTTCATTGAAGGTCGCCAGGGAGGAGTACAGCTTCCAGTTGGCCTTAGAGAGCTGCCGTTTGGGTGTGCATGTAGGTGGGTTAGGAGTCAGCAAACTGATAGCACATGGGAAATGGTTGCTCAAGTATGTGTCAGGGAGAATAGACCACTTGAGATGGATCTGGGCAGTGCAGAAGGAAAGGTCCAAATGGGAATAGGTGCGTGTGGAGTCTGGAAGGAATGTGGGTGCTCCCGTATTAAGACAAATGAGGTTAAGTTGGTTGAGAAGGTCAACCAAGAGGGCATCTCTCAAACAGGTTCCGGTACAGTGGAGGAAATTTGCCCTGGTGACATTGAATGACGTAGGGGTGTAAATGGTACAAAAGGAAAAGGTCAAGTGAGGAAGGAAAATGCAGACTACAACAGCTTGAAGTTGGATAGTCAGGGAGATGGTCTTGACTATGAACAGCATCCCAGATTAGCAGCATGACTCCCCCATGACTTAGAATGCCGTCCTCGTGGGGAAGGTCCAAGCGGACTGGAAGAAATGCAAGAAGTCAAAGCAGTTGTGAGGATGCAATTTTGTTGCCTGGAGGCAGAGACTAAGTGAATGCAGCTGCAATGCCTCTTTGATGGACCAAAGGCCGCAAACGTTCCATTGGAGGAGAGTCATGAGGAGGAAAGGGGAGGAGGGAAAATATGGAGGGGTCTCACCTCAGTGGCTGCCGAGTGCCAGCGCAGAGACGCGGGTTGCAGAGGCTGGAGGATCCTGCTCCAAGAGATCTACAGAGGTGTCAGCATTCTCCCTCTGTCAGTCTGTGGAGTCAAGGGCAGAAAAACAGTTGGCAGAGCGCACCAGTGACACATATGTCGGTCAGGTGAGGGTATCAAGTGGACACACTGCTGAAGAGGATCTCCGAGTTGACAAAGGAGAAGACAGTTTGCGTCTGATTTCTTGGAGCTTTTCCGGTTGGCAGAGGAAGACTAAGATGTTTGTTGGCTGGAGGGATGTAAAAAGTCTGTGCGGGAGTATTCCTTCTGTCCTGCCGATTGTGTAGCAGGTGACTTTGCCCTGTGAGGCAAAGTCCGGCGGCTTGTTGCACAGCTGGAGGAGGAGTCACGCATGTCCGCATGGCCATATCCTTCGTGGAGCAAGATGTATCAAAAAGAGTACAGTAGGTGCCAGATGGTAGAACACAGGGTTTCTGACTAGCCAACAACTTGTGAATGACAGGATAAGGCACTTTTTCCTTCACCTGGATCTCTGGACAGTGCACTCATCAAGATACACGGACTGCATGATCGCCATTGCAGTTGATACAGCTGGGAAAAGGAGGCAGACAATTGCACTTGTGAGCATCCCTACCACAGGTTTCACATTTGCCCAGGTGTCGACAGGACATTCGAGTTTGGTTGTAACGATGACACAGGTAGGAACACATCGGATTCGGAATGTATGTTCGGACTGTGATAACTTCATAGCCTGCTTTTATATTTGATGGAAGCACCAGTGAGAAAAAGAGCAAGTGTTGGCACTAAGGATCTTTTTCATCACCTGATGGACTGCAATGACACCCTTATCAGACGTACATTTGGATTTCTACCTCAGTAAGACCACCGAGCAGCCTAGTGTAATTAATACCACGGGAAGAACTCGGAATTCGATTGGCCTCAACATGACAGGACAGCCATGGAGGAGCAAAGCTGCAAGCAGTTGTTGTGCCTGAGAATCAGAAGCAGTCTCCAAAAAGCGAAGTGCCATTGTGTAAACAGCAGCAGGATTTCACAGGGCCAGCAACTGCATCGAAATCTTTCTAAATAATAAACAGATCTACTGTTGCAAAAGACTGACCCTCTTCAGTACGTGAAACCAGAAGGAACCATGGTGCAGCTGGAAGGGTCCTTGAGTCAGGAGCTTCATTTCGCTTATGTTTAGTACATGTTGACTGAAGATGATGATTGGCTCATTGCGAGACAATTCCCCATGATTACCAATGTCTTTGATGGCATGCTCCTTCAAACTGCTGCTCTCCCCCCCCCCCCCCCCCCCCCCCCCTCCTTGTCCCAAGGAGGGCATGTCCGTCTTAGGTGACTGTTCACAACTCAGGTCACATCTCCCAAACACATGACAGAGTTACCAACTGGCAATTTGGGAAGGTAGAAGCTCAGGTAATCACCCCTCCCTGAGCCTGGCCTCTACAAGGGGATATGTGTGAACCCTATCTGTTGATGCAGGTCTGGGAATTACACATTACCCAGTCATCTGTTATGTGTCAGACATGTGGGCCAGCCTTCTAGAGTGCAGAGAGTGGAAGAAGAAAAAGAGGAACCTCAAAATTCAAAGCAGAGGAAGGACAGGAGAACGGGAATGAAGAAAGGAAAAAGGAATGAAAAACAGTGAGAGACTTATGATGTCAAAAATGCAGAATAATTCCCAAAAACATCCCAGGCATGTTTCCCAAGAGGGGGGAAAAAGAATAGCAAGAAGAGAGACATGCAGCATGGAAAGGAAAAGATGTCACAAAGGCTGGGGCCCTGTGTTAGCCAAGCATGAACCCTCCAAAGAGTGGTGAGCTACCTGGGGCGACTGCGGTGAGGTGATGGGAGCCTTTGTCAACTAACATCATCACACGACACCCAGTCAATAATTAGACTGTGAACTGAGAATACCTACAAATCAATTAACCTTGCACTCTTGAGACTAAACACCAGCTACTAATTTACTACTTTTACTACAGAAGAATGTCGTCTCAACACAGAGCTGATATCAAGTCACAAGTAAGTTGGCTGCCATCTTGACCTGCCCCCTGGACATTAGAATACGTGGGACACAGTTTTGCAATTTGCTGCCCCCACAGTTGGTAAGGAGGGTGATTTCTTCTCAGATCATTCAAGTTCATGAGTGAATGTGTCACATCATTATTTCAAAGTTTTCTGGACAAAAAGTTGAAGGAGTTGAAGTTCCCCAAGATGCCTCTAAAAACCTTAAAATATTTTGATTTTCTGATAATTTGTTTAAAACATTATAGTCCTTTCTAATGAGTATTTGTGAAAATGCTGCAATGAAAAGGGGGGAGGGGGGGAAGAAACTGTAACCAAACAAACTACAAGCGATACAGATCTGAAATTACTTTCAACAAAAACCTTGTTCACAATACTATCAGGTATGATTAAAACACAAGTATTTCTGAGCTTTTTTTGTCTTTAATTTAGAAAAATAAACTATGAAAATTTGTAACTTTTAGCAAACTATGAATAATAACAGGATGTTAAGTGCCTTGAGAAATGATAAAATGGAAAGATTGCTACGACATTAATGCTTGAAATTCTTAAACTATCAAAATATTTCTACCTTAAGATGAGAAAACGTGAAAATTTTTGATTCTTTATATATTATTTTCTCTAAAACCCCCATCCCGAATATTCTATGGTATTGCATGGTACGGTAGTTAGTCAATTTTACTTATTGAACATACAGAGTAGTCAATATTTTGCAATGCAAATTTGAGAAATTTTTATGTTAGGTCAGCCTCCAATCAAAGTCAAAAAACACTGGACACTTAAAAATTTAAATTGAATGCTGATGTTGAGTAAATGTAAAGCAAAACTGGTGTATCGCAGTCAAAATAATTATTGTATAGCCTTATGAGTGAGTGGGAAAACAATTCATTTTATTCAAGCATTTTATACAAAAAAGTAGTATAGAAAATAGCTTTTTATACACATTTTTCTGTTTCTGATATTATTCACAAATTTTTGTCTTCTGTTGTGACTTACTTCTTCATGACATCCCATGAATGAGAATCGTCTATGCTGTAACAAACAACACTGCACTACTGAAAAAAATTATGTTTTTTCATCTACTCCTCATTGAACTTGTATAGCTGTGCTGAAATTTGCACGTGGACAAGGATGACCCAACAAGAGCAGTACTTGGGAAACAGGAACTACACACTGATCTGTTGAAGATGGCCATTTGAAACAATTTGCTGGATCATGAGGTGTCAAAGGAGACTGTTACATCTTGCAGCTCATGAGGGACAGAAGGGACATTCCATGTCAAGTGGTCTAATTTTTGGAAACTGCCCTGTCTAACACTGTGGATTTTGCTGACATTTTATATGTAGAGTACCACATCTGTCAAACGAACTTGGTAAAGTTTTAGATCCTCCAGTGGAATACTTGTTGAGATACCACTGTTTGTACAGTACGACACTGATATTTCAGCAACTTTGAGATCTAATATCTCTCTTGGTATATTTTAAAAAAATCATTAAACTTAGCTAACTTCTATAACTTTTGCACTATATTTAATGGTAATAATGATGATTATTTCTGTGTGCAGCATAAGTAGATAACTGAGTCAAAGCGGGCCTAAAAAATGGTACTTAAAAAATTAAAAGTAACATAGCTCCTTAAATAATTAAGTAATAGATGTCAAATTTGATGCATAGTATATCTAAAAGTTTTTTTTTTATTTTTATTTTTTTGTGTGTATAATTTGATTTTACTACCTCTTTCTATTACTTTACAGATTTAGTGTAAAGTTGATGATTTTTGTAAATGAGATAAAAATAAAAGAGTATTTTCAATCTCTTGCTGCACAAATTATCTTCTGGAAACATTTTAAAACCATTCTCATTAGAAAGAGCAAGTTTGATCATCATAGAAAAGTGGATTTGACTGACTAACACTGGCATACAGTGTAAAAAGAAAAAGAGAGAGAGAGAGGCCGAATCTGGGCTAGTCATGAGAATTGCACATGTGTAGAACCAGCTTTCTTGGCATGGTGCCACCACGTTTGTTTACAAATACCTGTTATTTTGATCTCGAGTGTTTGTGGAGTTCATTGTGTATTAGTTGCATTTTGTGGTGGTGGTCTAATTTGTTTCAGCAATCCATCACAAATGCTGAACATAAAAGAGTATGTACGAAGGTCACTCCAAAAGAAATGCACACTATTTTTGTAAAAATACAGTTTTCATTCTGCATGTGTGAAAGTTTTACAATGTGTAGATACATCCTTCCCACTTGTTTTCAAACTTAGTTCAACCTGTTCCCGTGAGTGGCGCCGTCACAGCATGTCTTCAAGATGGCTGCTACACTTGACGTTCGTCAGAAGCAACATGTTGTCATAGAATTCCTGTGCTGTAAAAACAATACAGTGGGAAACATCCACAAGAGGTTGAAAAAGGTGTATAGAGATGCTGCTGTTGATCGCAGTACAATTAGTCGGTGGGCAAGCAGGTTACGTGATGAAAGCGAACACGGCAAAATTGAGGATTGTCCACGCAGCGGCAGGTCTCATACTGCACACACTCCAGACAATGTGCAGAGAGTTAACGAATTGGCGACTGCTGACAGACGCATCACAGTGAACGAATTGTCACGCAACGTTGGGATAGGGGAAGGAAATGTTGGCAGAATACTGAAAGTGTTGGCGTTAAAAAAGGTTTGTGCCAGGTATGTTCCCAGGATGTTGACAGTGGCCTTTTAAAAAAAAAAGAGAGAGAGAGAGAGAGAGAGAGAGAGAGAGAGAGAGAGTTGGTATGCAGCAAACTTTTGGAACGGAATGAGAATGGTGGAGATGAATTTCTTGGAAGAATTGTGACAGGTGATAAAACATGGCTCCATCATTTTTCACCAGAGACGAATTGGCAATCAATGGAGTGGCATCATGCAAATTCACCCAAGAAAAAAAAATTCAAAACCACACCTTCTGCTGGAAAAGTTATGGCTACGGTGTTTTTCGATTCCGAAGGACTCTTGCTTGTGGACATCATGCCAAGTGAAACCACCATAAATTCTGCTTCATATGTGACGACACTGAAGAAACTTCAAGCTTGATTGAGTCTTGTTCGACCACATCGGCAAAAGCAGGATGTTTTGCTGTTGCACCACAATGTACGGCCACAAGTCAGTCAAAAAACCATGGAAGCGATCACAAAACTTGGATGGACAACACTGAAACACCCACCTTACAGTCTTGAGCTGGCTCCATGTGCCTATCATCTCTTTGGGAAACTGAAAGACTCTTCGTGGAACAAGATTTGAAGATGATGACTCCCGTGTGCACGCTGCCAAACAGTGGCTCCAACAAGTTGGTCCAGAATTTTACCGTAGGGTATACAGACACTGGTTCCAAGATGGAGTAAGGCAATTGAGAGTGATGGAAATTATGTGAAGAAATGAAAATATTGCTAAGGATGTATCTACACACTGTAAAACTTTCGAGCATGTAGAATAAAAGATGGATTTAAAAAAAAAAAAAATAGTGTGCATTTCTTTTGGAGTGACCCCCGTATGTAACCTAGTATACGGATTTTCAGATTTACATTAGTATTAATTCACTAATTAGCTTAATTCAAAATGGACATCAGTGAATCAATTGATAAGGATTATCCTATAGCCGAATGCACTGCTGGGCGCAAACTGTCATCAAAATGCTAGCAGTGCTCATTTTATTCGAAACAAAACTGAGCTCATTTCTGTTAGCAGCTTGTCAGAAAATGAAAAATTACTTATTATTCGGTGATCAGAAGTTGAGTTTATGGACAATGGCCAGATCTGCTTGCATCAACAGGAAAGTACATCCACAAATATGAAATGAACCAAAATTAGTGTTGCAATCCATTTGAAAAGCAGACTCACATTGTCAATGGTGATCTTACAATTAAATTTTCCTCGAGACATTTCTTATGCCTCATCTTTATCTACGATAATGATAAGTCCAGGCTGTGGCACAAATTTAAATTGACTCATTCAGCTTCCATCATTATTGTCAAAGTCACTTTAGACATGTCCAAGAAATTCAAAAAGTGACTAAAGCGAACATAAAGCCAGGTCAGAAAATTTGCATCAAGTGCAAAGCAAAATACATTTTTATGGCTGAAGCCACATCAACTTCATCTTCAGAAGATTTTGATCCAAACACTTCACACACAGTAGTTTGGATGAAAGCTCAACTCCTTTAGGCACTTCTCCATTGAAAATTTGAAGAATAAGCAGCAGACATAAAACTAGCTATTTGAAACAAAAGATTGAATTGAGTGCAAAATACAATAGCAGAAAAAATAATGTCCATTTCTGGAAAGACTGAAGACACTGCACAATCTGGTCACTCTGTTCAATGCAGTTTGTGTAATGATTACACCGACCTTAAAAAAGAAATGAAAGAAAAAATTGAAATATCCAATAGATCAACAGAAGTTCAACTACTGAATATGGCTCCAAAAAGCTAGTCAATAAATGAAACAGCAATAAAGTTATGCCACAGTACATCCATTAGTTGCTTATTATGTCAAAACGTGGGGACCTTGCAAGTTGTTAACTGTTGCACGATTTCCGATACATTGGAACATGATACCACGTCTGTACACATGTTTGTTCATAAGTGTATCGAATTTTTGGTGACTTGAACAAATGTTATGAAAATATACTACTTCAGTGATGGCTCCATGACACAATATAAAAACTACAAGAACTTTGTGAATTTATGCAACCATAAAAATGATTTCAATATTGAGGCTGAATAGAACTTCTTTGGTACAAACCATGAGAAATCTCTCTGTGATGGAGTTGGTGGCAGAACTAAATGGTTGGCTGCATGGGCAAGCCTCCAAAGACATTCATATGACCAAATATTGATGCCAAAGGATCTCTTCAATTTTTGAGACCAAAATATAAATTGAATTAAATACATTTTTGTCACAAAACCTGAAATTGAGGAAAGTGGAAAGTTTCAAGAAGAAAGACAGCAAGAAAGCAGCACAACAGCTGGTACTAGAGAGCATCACCAAATTGTACCAGTTGATTCAAACTTAATTTGCATCTGCAAAGTTTCCAAAGACAGCAAAAGCTGGCAGAATTTGTGACATCACTATTCTGTATTCAGAATTACCTGAGCTGTCCTCTGGTTGTTACATTGCCTGTATTTATGACGAAAAATGGTGGACTGGCAATGTTGTGTAAGTTTCAGTTGAAGAAAATGATGCGTTGATAAAATGTATGTATCTGCCAGGACCTGCTCATTCATTTTACTGGCTGGAAAGGCAAGATATATGTTGGATTCCAGAGCAACAACACCTGATTTGCATGCTTCCTGCTTCTCCAGTTACAGTGTCTGGCCAACAATATCAATTTCCAGAAACCATGATGAAGGAAGTGGCTTGTAAATGTAACAGAATGTGAAGAAAGATTACTATCAATTAAAATCAAACTGTGTACATGGAATGGGGAATCATGTAACATACCCAGTTTACACATGAGAACCTAGGATAAGATGCTCAATCATTGGCTTAGGAACCAGGCAGACACTCACTTAAGGCTTTGAAACCTCAAGTAGAAAATTACAGGCTGGGGAACCTGGACTGAGAAATCCACCCATGGCTGGTATTGCACAGCTACTGGGTGTGACCTCTACAGTGATGGGGTTGCCAGTTCAGGTTTCTTGAACTGGTAGTGCGACAATGTTGCTGTGGACCAACACAACAGAATACTCAAAGTTTCTCAATTTAAAAAAAAAACCTGTTGTTCAGAAATGCTCCTTACTTTGACCCTTTTCTATATGCCAGCATTGGTCAATCAAATCCACTTTTCTAGAATGATCAAAACATGCTATTTCTGAAGAGAGTGGCTTTTGAAACGTTTCTAGAAGATAATTTTGTGCAATATCTGATTGAAAATACCCAAAGTCAGCGAAATGTCAGTGTTGCCTTGTACGTGGTTGGATATGGGGGGGGGGTAAAAAAAAATGGCTTTATCTCAACGAGTGTTCCAATGAAGAATCTAAAACTTATCCAAAATTAGTCTGATATATGTGGTGCTCTATATACAAATTTCAGGAAAAAATTCAAGATCATCGAGTGGGGATCCTAGACCACTTGACATGGAATGACCAAAAAATTATTTGTGCCTCACACCACTGATTGTCACACACAACGAAGCTTTTCACAACAATTCTAAAGTATGCCGAGATCTATGCATTTCACACACAGTAACATTTCATGAAAATCTGTTCTTGCAGTGTATATGTCATCCCAGGAGGCCATCCACAGAATTCTTCTAATGTACCTTCACTTAGAAGTAAGAATTTCATTTTTTGTAGTAATTGTGGTATGGTCTGTACAAATCCAGTAGCATCAACAGCTTCATGATGGAGATTAAATCTTGTTGCAAGATGATTACAGAGACCTACCCCATCACACATACTTTTTCTTATATCTATTGCTGAAAATATCCATTTTTTTTCCTTATTTCGTGCACAATATTTACGAGCTTGTAAAGCTGAAAATGGTTTTTAAATCGAGATGCTGCACCATCAGGCATATGCACATGTTCAGGAAACGTACGGCCTCTAGATGCAATGTCATCAATTATTATACTGACTGCGTTGCATGCATGTGCACCTTCATGAACGAGAGCATCACTGACAATAGCAAAAGGACGTGAGCTACATATACGAATATTGATACCTGTGATGTGTGCCAGTGGTAACTTTGAATTTCATTCTGAAAGCACTAGACCAGTTCTCAGCAAAGTCAAAATGAACTAATACATGTATTCTGGGATGTGGCTGATTTTACTTCTGCTATGGACTGTCTCTGAATCCTGTGAATATTATAATGAGCTACTCCTTTCATGACCCAATACCTAACCTCTGTAACAAACTTCCCTAGTTCCACCATCTTCTTCACAAACTCTCCTCCCTCCCATAATGTATAGATTACATCATTGTGAGTATACTGAAGGTGTAATGCTTCCAACAGTCATCCCTTCAGCACCAGGACACATTGCACACTCCTGCACCAACATTTATCTTGTGGTTCTTAACACACACACAAAAGCATAAGGTCCATCTCTGTGTACTTCTTCCCTGTGACACAACTTACGGTGAAACAAATGTTTCTGTTTAGTGTAATAAATGCGTGTGCATACTTCCTTCACTTGCTGACATCTTATCCATTTTGGTGATAAACAGTAGAATTTGTGCGACCAGTTATCAATTCCGGTTCACCTTTTTCATTAGGAGATATGCTTCTCTTATTGATCTTGCCATACATCTTTTTACCTTTTTCACCATTTCCACTAACAGAGGTAACATTAGCCTGGTTATGACTTCTGCTGCAATCTTTGTTATCACCTAAGGTAATATTCCAGGGCAACATTAAGCATATCATCTTGCAATGCAGATCCACAGTAGGAATCTGGGCATGCCCAAATACGGTTTTTATTCTTTATTTTACGAGCTTTTGAAATTAAATGATGTGAGGAAGTGGGCATGTATCTGTTGCTTGGAATAGCCACCTGGTATCAGTGTCAGTAACTGGACCTTCTCGGTATAGGTAGATGCTGAGACAGCAGTGTTTAGGTTTTGAAACAATACATCACACTGGGCACACGTCACTGCCTTCTGGTTTGGCACCAAGTGCATCTACATTATACAACTAACTAAGTTTCGAAGATGTTGCTTGTGTAAAAACTTGTTTCAAGTGCTACCACCTTTCTTTATACATACAATTTTTTTTCTTGTACTTCTTATCTTGACTGGGCGTTTAAGGTGTTGGAGGGGGGGGGGGGGGGGGGGGGGGAATATTTTGGGCTACAACACAAATGCTAACATCCAACACATTAACAACTTCTCACCCAGGAATATAAACATCTATAGTGTCATCTTCTGTTTCACATTCTGGTGATGGTGATAGTTCAGGTGGTTTATCAATAAATTTCTTGTTGTAGTGAGTATAGGAATTCCTGCACAATAGATGTGATGGTGACAAAATCACTAGAGGGCCAAGATATTTCTGCAATGCCTCTCACATATTTCAAACAATTGTGAAGAGTTTTCTCTTTTCTTAAACACCACCTTCCTGTGTGTGTTTTTCAGTCCGTACACCTCACCCTTTCACTACTGTATTTTCCTCACTGACATTGTAGTAAACAAAAAGTTCAATGATTCATATGCAAGTTCTCACTTGTTTGTTATGAACAGAAGAGAGCAGGAAACAGTGTTGCTAACGCACATATTTTACACTAAAAATTCAATTATGCGAAATATGCAGAATATTGAAAATTTTTTAATGCTTTACATAGAAAAAATATTGTCCACTTTGACTGCAGTAACTACTAACACATTAACCAAAAATATATTGCTCAATCTTCATAAGTTTTGTGATGGTGATTTTCAACTAAATAATTTTTAGTAATAAATATTTACATAATACAGATAGCTGGAACACAGAAGGTCTTTTTTTAAAAAAAGTATATCAATTGTATCTAGTAATACACAACAAGGATGTCAGCATTCTGTGACTTTCCAAATCAGAAAAAAATTTAAATTTTTGTATCTTCTTCTTAAATCTGTAAGTTAAAAGGAAAGCCTATAAGTGTGTGTGTGTGTGTGTGTGTGTGTGTGTGTGTGTGTGTGTGTGAGAACTAAATTTGAACACAAAGATGGAGCTTTAAAACAAAACATCTGGCATATTTTTTAGTTCTCTACTGTTTTAAGAGTTACTTACAAAATACAGATTTTTCGAAGGACTGTACCATTTAAAAAACCAAGATAAAATGAAAATATTTACTTTCTTAATATACATGGTGTAGATGTCTTTAAAACATTTTTTTCCACAGAAATTCATGATCATGAATTGACACGTCCTGCATGATTTGAGACGAAATTGCCCAGGAGTTCTCATAGTATGGTGTTCCATTCCTCCACTAACGCCTTTGACAGCTGCTAGGTGGTAGTTGGTGCATGTGGACGTGCTGCAATACATCTCCTCAATGCATCTGATATGCTCAATGGGATTTAAGTTGAGGGAACAGGCAGGCCATTTGACAGACATCCTCTCATTCCAAGAGTTCCTCTGCCTGCACTGTTTGATAAGGTCACACATTCTCATCCATATAAATGCAGTTAGGACAGAATGCACCCCTAAAGAGACAAACATGGGGAGGAGGTACAGTGTCACAACAACACTGACCAGTGAGTGTACAGTGTTCAAACACACTGAGATCAGTACACATGTGCAACATTATGTGCCCCCTCACCATAGCATCTAGACTACCAAAACAATCACATTCGACAATGTTCCTGGGTGAATTATGTGATCCTACCGCTTACCATTTGAGGGTAAGTCCAGAATCACTCCTCAGACTGAATTTGCTTTCATCCAAAAAAAGTGTTCGACTCCCACTTCTAGAAGCTCAGGTCCTTATGCTCTTGGCACCATCACAGAAGGTCCACCAATGAGCGGGTGTCAATAGAACACAACATACTAGCCATTGGCCAGAGTGTTCACCCCCATGCAGTCAGGTATCACTGCGGGTGTGTGAGGTGGTGTGCCTTGCAGTCTTTAAAATGCAATTACAACTGCACCTGCTGTTAGACGTGGCTCCCTTCTTGCCTGTCGTAAAATTTAGCAGTGGTCATCTGCTGTTGTTGTTGAACAAGGTCGACCACCTCCTCTCCTTCAGGCGGCAGGGCCTGTGGCACTCCCTTCCCGCATGTGAAACAATGTTGTGCGCAATACCAAACTCCTGGGCTTCATCCATCTTCCGTTTTGTGATGATTCTTCCATGTGTACAGTCATCCAAATGTCTCTGGACCATGCTGTAAGAAGAACACCAACAAAGTGCACCATAACTGTCCACTGACTGGCGTACACCACCCTTTCCCGCACCTTCAATTGCCTCTTGTGAGGCCAGCCCCATTTGGTGCTATAGTCACGCTGACCTCAAATCATGTGACATCGAGCTTTCTGGGCACAAATGGGAGAGCTCTGGCAATACATTCCCACACTTTCATTCACTTTCCACCGAGATGTTAATATTTTATGCTACTATACCTATCTCAGTCTTACATTGTGCAGATCAGTGTGATTGGAGAACTTATTGACCAAGTTTTTGTTTACATACAAGAATTACCTATTTAAAAAGAATTATTATCATTTTTGCCACACGTATCACGCACATGGTTATAGCCAGGCATGACTGTTTCCACTGCATAAGCTTTGACACTGTCTCTCAGTTATGTACCCATTAAACAACTAGGATACCTCAGTAAAGTACAGGACCACAAACCGCAGTATCACAGGCAGACAAGCAGACATGTTATTGTAATTTTTCTCTTTGTTTATTGCAATGACAAACACAAATTGATGCTGAACCAGTAAGTAATAGCTGTTTCATTTATTGGTTTATTTCAAATTAATCTGCGTAAAAAGTTTTAATGCAGGGTTTTTAATCCAATAACCACACAGTTTAACCAAAATGGGTTACAAATTTTCAGTCCCATAAGGAAACAACAAAACTTAAAAAGATACTGAGTATTCTCCAACAAGGAACAAACATCAATATTTGTTAAGTATCTGCAAATAACAATGGGTACTAAAGTTTTGGAAACTTGATTTATGAGATGTGTAATTAAGATACTCCACAAGAATATTACAAATTTGTTGGGTCAACAAAACAAACATAAACCAAATCCTCTTTTCAAAAAAAGTATAAAGAAAACAGTAGTCACTAAAGTTTACAAGCCCACAAAATAATCATAGGCGCAAATTTCCAAACAAACAACGCTGTTTGCTTTTGGTTGTAGTGCTCCTGACACAAAAATATCTATGAAAACAAGTGAATGATACACAGGTTTCATATATTTTAATTTATTTTACAGTAACAATTGTAAACAAAGTTATCACTAAACACTTTACCATGGACAATTTTGTTATTCGATTCATCACCTGGCTCACACTCTGCAAGTTTCACACCAGTTACTTGAAATTTTAATTTGCAACAATATGCAAACAGCAAGGAACTGCCAATTCTCAGTCAATAACCTGACAGTGACTTCAGTGATTAGCTGCTCCTGCTTCCCTTCTGACAGCGTTACGATTCGCTTCCGTGTAATCCAATATTCTGCGACGTGTCTGTCGAACATACTGTTTTTGTTTATGGTATATTCTTAACACACCTTTGACAGCGACGAATGCCAATCCACCCTATGGAGAGAAAAAATTATTTTAGAGTAAGAATTGTAACAGAAAGCTCATCTAAACAGGCTCTTACACCTGCCTGTCAAATCCCATACAATTTTTCAGACCAAAAATTGCCTCTTGATACTGGGTTGCAGCCACAAAAATATCACAACTTTCTGGCCTATAAAGGACTACTTAATTTCAAAATATTCCTCAATACACTGCCGATGAAGTCGTGAAAGACGGCTGTAAATCTGAGTACGAATCCACCATCACATCTGGCTGGATGTGATTAGAAGGGCCACATAGTCTATGCAAACTAGGTCCAACAGCATTTTCCACATCTGCTATTTTTCTGGAAAACGCTTCATTAAATGTTAATATAAAGTTTGTTTAAAGTTGACATTTATTTAATATTTATATCCCACACTGTCCGAGATGTTCAGTTAATTCCAGCCAGACTGTGAAGATCAATCAAGAATAGTTTGAGATGATAGTGTGACCAATGCCAAGGCCACAGAGGGAGCTGCTGGAGAGGCTACACTCCAGGAAATGGTTCAATGCTCTTTAGAAGGGGTTCCCAAACTTTTCTTTCAACGGAACACTTTGTGAATCCTAGTACACTGATGGAACACCATGTTTCTTTTGAAGGTTAATAAATTATTAAAAATGAGAAAAACTTGTTTTATTCAGTGATTAGTTCAATTCTGCAGAACACAGTTTGGGTAACCCTGCTCTACAGCAACAAACTGTTTATGATTCTGACAATCCACATCAAATAAGACAGGTGGGTCACCTCAAATCTCAAATGTCACTGAATAAAATGTATGTTACAATTTTAGGTTTACCATGATATCCTTGATTTGGAAATATGAATCAAAGACCTCGTCGTAGCCTCCAAATTTTTTTATTTAAGATTTTTTTTTTTTAAACGTCAGTTACCGTATTTACTCGAATCTAAGCCACACTTTTTCCGGTTTTTGTAATCCAAAAACCTGCCTGCGGCTTAGAATTGAGTTCAAAGTAAGTGGAAGTTCTGAAAAATGTTAGTAGGTGCTGCCACAACTAACTTTTGCTGCTGAATACACGAAGTGCTACACAGGCATGCTTTGCAGGTACAAAGATAAATACTGACGCCAAAACCTCTGCGTCAGTAAATAAATTAAAAGAAAAGGTAAAAGAATGTAAACATTATGCCACGTATTCTTCTTTCATGTTTGCTGCTATCTCATTTAAATCCTGTCTGCCTAATAAACTATGAAACTAGAGTGAGACAACAGCAAACGCGGAAGAATATATATAATCATGTCATGTTTGTATTGATATTATTCTTATGCTGAATAGTGATACAGTCAGAAATGAAGCAAGGAAACTGACTAGATTTTTAAATCTAGATTACTAATTTCTGCACAGAGTGTAATGTACTAAAGGGGAGTCTGCAAAGATTTTCAAACAGAGAAAAATGTTTGCTAAACTCTCATTCAGAAAATCTTGTATAATACGCAGTCTATTATTTGGTTAGTGTTGATCATCATCAAAGAAAGCAGCAGTGTAAGTAACAACAAATAGCAGTCTCTTGCCATTGTTTAGCTTATGAGACAATTCCTCTCTTTTTTTATTGTTAGCCGCGGTAGCGCGTACAAAAGCAAGCCATGCCGCGAGTGGTGATAAGTCGTTAACACTCATTATCAGAATCTGACAAACAATGCAGGACACAGTACAATAATGCCTTTTCAGAATGAGATTTTCACTCTGCAGCGGAGTGTGCGCTGATATGAAACTTCCTGGCAGATTAAAACTGTGTGCCGGACCTAGACTCGAACTCGGGACCTTTGCCTTTCGCGGGCAAGTGCTCTACCAACTTTTTTTTTTTTTTCTCTCTTTTTCCTTGTTTTGTTCAGTATTGTTTGTTGTGTTTGGTCTGGGCAGACATCGCAAGACATTGATTCAGGTCGATTATTGATTCCTTTACTCAGTTTTTTTTTATTACCGAGGGCGAGCAGCCCGCTGACTGAACACGCTGAGCTACCCAAGCACAACTCACACCCCGTCCTCACAGCTTTACTTCCGCAAGTACCTCGTCTCCTACCTTCCAAACTTTACAGAAGCTCTCCTGCAAACCATTTTGATGCATAGAATGACATAAACACCTATAACAAAGAGAACGACACTTATCAGATCAAAGCATAATAAGCAATTGATTCAAACCAGACGAAGCACGTGAAAAAGGAAGGGTACCCGTATAAATATGGACAGAGCACCTGACGCACAGCAATGGCTACCTGGTAAAGCTTAACTGCTAAGCTTACGACTCGAACCAAACTACAGTAGCTGTATCTTCATCCATTTGACCTAAATTGTGTCTCATGTTACAATGGACCAACTTTGTTTCGGTTTGGAGGTGCGGTCTAAAACTTTTCTCTCCCCTTGAATTTCGAGTCTGAAATTTCACGTGCGACTTAGATTCAGGAAATTTCTTTTCCTCGATTCAGAGTCTCATTTTTCAGGTGCAGCTTAGATTTGAGTGTGGCTTAGAGTTGAGTAAATACGGTAGTACCATATAGTAAAACATTCCCTGGAAAGGAGAATTTCCACTTTCTAGTTGAACAGGTTTTATAAACAATTTAAAATGTTGCCATACAATAACTCAGTTCCTATTGCCACATCTTCACATATTGGTCTCATGAAATCAAAAGCTCATTTAGACTCAGAATTTTATCTATTCTGAAACGAGTAAGCAGCACATTTTTTCAAACATAATAAAAGATTTAAACAATTTGCAAAAGTTTCAAAAACTTAAAACTTCCAAAGCATGCAACTCATGTGCAATCTGCTTGAATTAAAAATGTGTTCAACTGCATCAGTCTCTTCCTCTGATATTGAATGAAGCCTTCCCATTGAATCAACAGCAACTGGAGCATTCACAGTTTTTAAAATATTAGGAACCATAAGTGAGCACCGATGGTGATGGTGCTGTCTGCAGCTGGAAACTTGTGTCCAGCAGCCAGTCCATGTGGCAGCATGAAGTTCACAACAATTTAATTCAATTCTTAACTATTTGGTAGCAAGTCAAAGGTTGCAATTTACCGTTACTGTCAAAGAATAATTCACCCCAAACTTCAGTATATATCAATGTGAATAAATGGACATTTTGAGAATTTTAGACGTTATCATTGATGTTTGCATAAACTATTTTTTTAGTAAATCAGAGTTTGTGATTTAGTTCCTGTAGCAAATTTTATAACTAACATATCGTGTTGCATTTCACTTTCCCTTTCAAAGGGAGTGTATATTATCATAAGTTAACACTATTTCGAATGTCTTAGTAACTAACACCCAAAAGTTAGGAAACTAGTAACTTTCACCACGTTATTTTGTTGCCTTAATAGCAATTCTATTTTGTGTACTAATTTTTTTAATTCTTAGATGGAATTATGAATATTTTTTGCCCAGCAGATTAAAAGATAATCAGCAGGCTTAGTTTAAAGTTATTTGTTGATTCTCCTGTAAAACATGGCACCAACCACAATGCAGCCCTCCTGTGAATGCTGTTCCCAAATGGGACGAGTTAGTTGATGTTCATAAGCCGGTGGAAATCACCTTGATTACTGTCAAAATTGGCAGTTGTTGCAAATTGTTGTTTGGTTTGCGACCCTCTGGAGCTCTCCCATTACAAAAGGTATCTAAAGTACTAACTTCTCCTGTGAATGCAGTCTCCTCTGCAGGAAGTATGGGATCTGCCACTACCTCTCCAGTTGAATGCAAGTGGCCTATCAGTGACAGGTATGGGCAGGCATACAAACAGATCAGGGGTATGGCCATATGAACCAGGATGGCTCCTTCCTATGCCAACCTTTTCATGGGTCACTTGAAGGCAGGTTTCTTGGGATCCGTAAGTCTTTAGTCCCTTGTTTGGTTTAGATACACTGATGACATCATTGCCATATGGAATCATGGTGAGGTTGACCTGTTAACATTCCTGGAATCTATAAATACCTTCTCCCAATTAAATTTCACATGGACTTTCCAAATCCCATGCCACTTTCCTAGATGTTGATCTCGCCCTCACAGAAAGCCAGCTACACACTTTTGTCCACATTAAATCTACTAACAAACAACAGTATTTATATTTTGACAGTTGCCATGTTTTCCATGTCAAACGTTCCCTCCCATACAGCCTTGGCATTCGGGGCAAACTTATTTGTTCAGATGCGGACTCTTCATAGCACTACACCACCATTCTCACCTGAACCTTCACTTGGCGTAATTACCCCACCAGCCTAATTCAAAACCAGCTTTCCCAGACCATCACATCCATTCCTGATACTGCTGCCCCCCCCCCCCCCCCCTCAAAAAAAAACAAAAAAAAAAAACAACAACTTTGGAACACTTGTCACTCAGTATTATCCTGGCCTGGAATGTATTAATCAGCTACTTTGACATGCCCATGACTTCCTAAAATCATATCCTGAAATGAGATCCATTCTGCCCAAGATTTTACCTACCACACCTAGAATAGCTTTTTGTTATCCTCCCAATCTTCGCAATATCCTTGTCAGACTCCATGCTCCTTCTGTAGCCATCTCCCTACACTGTGACCGATACCACTGAAAGATCTGTCTATGCACCCTCCTACTAGTAACTCGCAAAACATATACTATTAAAGAGAGAGCCACCTGTGAAACGAGATGTCATATACCAGTTCTTCTTCTTCTTCTTCTTCTTCTTCTTCTTCTTCTTGCGTTACGGCCTCTGCAGGACCACGGGTAGCCCCTTCGTGGACTGCATTTTCCTCTTCTTTTCCCAGAACCTCTTCATTCTTTCTCTTCTTCTCTCCCGCTCTTCTTCCGAGATCTTCAGTTTCCATTACTCCTGTCAGCTCCACTGGGGACACACTAATCTTTTCCTGTATTCTACTCTGTCATTGATCTCCGGCATATTGGCCAGTGTATATTTGTTCCTCCAATTTTCCTTTCCTTCGACCTTGATCCCCAATTCCAACCAGTCCTTCCAAAGTTCAACAACCCACTTGGTTCCTGTATTTCCCCTTGTCCTCCCTGTTTCCCACACTCTCTTCGTCATTCTGTCCATACTCATCCTAACTACATGTCCCACAAACCTTGCCCTTTTGAGTCTGATTTCCCCAGATATTGTTCTCATGTTCTGGTACAATTCTTCCCTAGGTCTTCGCATCCACCTCTCTCCACCTCTTTTGGGACCTAGTATTTTTCTCTCTTCTTTCTCTAGTTGTTATGCCCAATTTCTTCCTAGTGTCATCATCTCAGCACCATATAATACTGCATTCCTCACCGTTGCCTTGTAGTGGCGTATCTTTGTCTCTGTGGATATATTCTTATATTGTATATGTCTCTCGTCATGCAGAACGCTGACCTCATCTTCTTTATCCTCTCTGTTATTCCCTCCTTGCTCCTGTTCCTTCCTGTTATAAATTCTCCCAGATATTTAAATTTGTCCACCATTTGCACAGTGCCTTCCGGTGTTTCCCAGTCTGCAGTGGTATTTAATGTCTTTGTCTTGTTATAGGCGATCCTCAGTCCACACCATTCTGGCTACATTACTTAAGTTGTCGAGTTGTGTCTTTGCGTCTTCTTCCGTCTCACTATTGCTATACCAGCTGTTATGTAAACACTGTTTGGTCTTTTATATCGGCATGACAACCTGTTTCATCGCATGTGCCACCTGCATCTTTCCCTCAGACACCAGTTTCTCAGAACCCCACAGGTGGGAACTAACGCTGCAACACATCTTTGGTTTTCATCACCCACCTGGTCTTAATTTATGTTAATTTCTGAGCCTCGGCACTCCTTTCTTCATTCCACCTTTCATTTTCTGACCTGCCTATTTTTTCCTGTCCACCTCCCACCTCTGTTACATACAGTGCTTTTCATTCTTATTAACTTGTGCATGTTTTAGTAATAATCTCTGTCTTGCATACTACACAGTCTTCCACCTTAGGCTCTCAGGTTTTCAAATCTTGGCCAGTGCCGTTCCCAACAGTCATCTTACCTTCTCATCATGCCTGGTATGTCTCACCTGACCGGCAGTTCTGGGTGATTTTTCTGAAATCTACCCCTTTTCCTAAGCCTCTCCAGTCCTCCTCATCCACCCCTCTTCCATCCCCTTCTGCTGGAAGAAGGGGCCACTATCCCTGAAGGCTTGCGTATGTATAACCTTTTATGCTTGGTGAGTAGACTTTTTACATATCCAATTACATTATATTGTCAAACAACTGGTAATGAATTTAGAGCAATTATGAGCACCGTTAAAAATAATAATGATCTTTTCTGCCTGTGGTTGCACATGCTGAATTTTGTGCATTGGCAAAAATCCTGATTTATGTCCTGTGTCATCACTTATAACTGCAACACTTGTGGTCTTGTCCAGAAAACGTCACCCCAGTAAAAACTGAAACTTAAGTCATTATTCCAATGATATCCCTTTACTTCTTGTAGCATAATCACAGACCATTTCTCAGCAAAACCACAGTGAAGCATTAAACACAGTTCTTCTGCCTGTAAAAGTCCCTTCACTTCTGCAATGTGTTGTTACAATTTCTTCAGATGATGGTGTATTACTACTTTCACTGACCATTTCCCCAGTCCACCAGTGAAAATGTTGATGCCAACAGTTTTCTTAATTAGTTTATTTTCCTTCCATGGCGGATATGAAACTTCTGGGGAGTCATCTAGTATGCCTTCCACATCAGGTGTCTGTAATGAAAGTCCTCCCTTTCCAGTGCAGTTGCCACATTCCGAAACAAACAGGACTCTTGCCTAACTGCACAGACTACTAAGAACTTCACACATCCAACCATGGTGTGGTATGTCATGTGTTCAATAAGTTCTTCAGCATTATCAAATGAAGTTCAAAATGCACACAATACACAGAGACATCTCCTAGATGGCTGTGGTAGTGTAACATATCACTTTGATGACATGAAGTGTTGCACAGGCTTTTTTAAACCGATGAATGATTGCAGTCACTATAAAAAGTTTATTTTCATAATGTATCAGGTAATCTATGTTTGGGTGTTTGTTTTATTTATGTGTGTGTATCATGAGATGGATAGACACAGCATATCTGCAAGCTGGGGCTACAATAAACATTATACCACATTTGCGGTACCTGCTGATTGGGCAGTTTATTCCGTGTGGCCGATCCATATTTTGGAGATTTGGTGCGCGCCATAGAGCAAGAAAGGCCGTGGCAAAGCCAATGATGTCATGGGAAGAAGAGAAAATTTTTATAGAGATACATTCAGTTGACATCTATCAACGAAGCAGAATTTTTGGACTATGTCCTTATCAAAGTTTTTGCAGTGTTCTGCATGATGTAATTGCTTTGTAATGCACAGTTATTGTAAACAAGATTACAATATATGAGATGACGATAATGAGAAGACTCATCTTTATTTTGAGAGTCTGATATTGGGATCATCCTCTTAACTTCCGAAAGTACCTGCAGCACTTTGAGAAAAGAAGTTTGATTAGAAGAGGTCTGTGAGCGTGCTGAAATATTAAATTGAGCAAGATTAAATCACAGGAAATCTTACATCCCAATCAGACTTTGCTCACCCCTCAATGTCATGGTAGAGAATCAGTACAGTGTGGAACCACCCACTTACGTCTTAGTGCATTAAATTTTGATCTTCAATTGTACAGGGTGTTTCAAAAAGGACTTTACAACTTTAAAAATACGTATAAATTTATTGAAGGAAGATATACAGCTCGGTTTAGTTTATCTTTTTAGGGAAACACGTCAAGTTTTTTACCTTAAACTAAGGATGTTGTATGTGGCTTCCGTTGATTATCATGCACATGTCCCATCAGAAGTCAATTTCCTCCCTAACTAGCTGTAGCACTGCAGGTGTAACTTGCCCATCCTCACTGATCTGTGGTATCAAAAATTGTTGTAACATATCTACATACACCATCCCATTGATCGTTCTGTCACGGAAAAACAAGGGGCCTAAACTTTGTTCTTGCTCAATGCACAAAAAACGTTCAGTTTATGGCTATCACAAACATGTTGCAATGTTTGATGTGGATTTTCACTGCCCCACATACTACAGTTGTGTGTGTTAACTTTGCCACATAAGTGAAAAGTCGACTCATCAGAAAAGATGATTTTGTCCAAGAAATGATCATCCTCTTGTAATCAATTTAACGTATCTGCACAGAAGTAGTTGTGAGCAATTTATCAATGTCTTTTATTGCTTGTACGATCATCAATCTGTATGGTTTCAAATGCAAACGGTTTCTCAACACACGCCAAACAGTTGTACGTCGGATTTGCAGCTCGCGAGATGCATGCCAGCTCGATTTTGTAGAGCTGTTGACAAAATGTTCTCTTGCTCGCTCAATGATGTCATCAAATGTGCTTGGATGACCCGATGATTTCCCATGTCTTACCGAGCACCCTGTTCCTACAAAATATTTAAGCCACTCATACATTGTAGGCCTACTACGAGGATCTTTAGAATACTTGGTATGGAAATTACACTGAACTGTTGTCGCCAACTTCAATTCTTCAAACCAAAACAGACATCTAGCACGCTCGGGTCTAGTGACGCTAGCACTCCTTACAATGCAATTCGGCACTAGCAAACTATGCGAGACAAAACTTGATGTATTTCCCTACAACTTGACACCTCTGTAGGTACTATGAAGTAATTTATATGCATTTTCAAAGCTGTCAAGTCTTTTTTGAAACACCCTGTATTACGTTGTACACTACTGGCCATTAAAATTGCTACATCAAGAAGAAATGCAGATGATAAATGGGTATTCATTGGACAAATATATTATATGAGAACTGACATGTGATTACATTTTCACGCAATTTGGGTGCATAGATCCTGAGAAATCAGTACCCAGAACAACCACCTCTGGCCGTAATAATGGCCTTGATACACCTGGGCATTGAGTCAAACAGAGCTTGGATGGCGTGTACAGTTACAGCTGCCCATGCACCTTCAACACAATACCAAAGTTCATCAAGAGTAGTGACTGGCGTATTGTGATGAGCCAGTTGCTTGGCCACAATTGACCAGACGTTTTCAATTGGTGAGAGATCTGGAGAATGGACTGGCCAGGGTAGCAGTCTAACATTTTATGTATCCAGAAAAGCCCATACAGGACCTGCAACATGCGGTCGTGCATTATCCTGCTGAAATGTAGGGTTTTGCAGGGATCGAATGAAGGGTAGAGCCACGGGTCGTAACATATCTGAAATGTAATGTCCACTGTTCAAAGTGCTGCCAATGCGAACAAGAGGTGACCAATGGCACCCCATACCATCACGCCGGGTGATATGCCAGTATGGTGATGATGAATACATGCTTCCAATGTACGTTCATCACGATGTCGCCAAACACGGATGCGACCATCATGATGATGTAAACAGAGCCTGGATTAATCCGGGGGGAAAAAAATGATGTTTTGCCATTCATGCACCCAGGTTTGTCGTTGAGTACACCATCGCAGGCGCTCCTGTCTGTGATGCAGCATCAAGGGTAACCGCAGTCATGGTCTCCGAGTTGATAGTCCATGCTGCCGCAAACGTCATCAAACTGTTCGTGCAGATGGTTGTTGTCTATCAAACGTCCCCATCTGTTGACTCAGGGATCGAGATGTGGCTGCACAATCCATTACAGCCATGCAGATAAGATGCCTGTCATCTCGAGTGCTAGTGATACGAGGCTGTTGGGATCCAGCACGGCGTTCCGCATTACCCTCCGGAACCCACCGACTTCATATTCTGCTAACAGTCATTGGATCTCCACCAATGCGAGGAGCGATGTCGCGATACGATAAACCGCAATCGCGATAGGCTACAATCCGACCTTTATCAAAGTCGGAGACATGATGATACGCATTTCTCCTCCTTACACGAGGCAACACAACAACGTTTCACCAGGCAATGCCGGTAAACTGCTGTTTATGTGTATGAGAAATCAGTTGGAAACTTTCCTCATGTCAGCATGTTGCAGGTGTCGCCACCGGTGCCAACCTTGTGTGAATGCTCTGAAAAGCTAATCATTTGCATATCACAGCATCTTCTTCCTGTTGGTTAAATTTCGCGTCTGTAGCACGTCATCTTCATGGTGTAGCAATTTTAATGGCCAGTAGTGTATATTGCTTCTTGCACATGGCAAAAGTCTCTTTAATATTGGGAGTCTTGTATCTTTAAACTTTCACTACTTTTTCTCCTTAAACTGTTGTAGCACCTCCCTTGTTTGCATTCTGGTGAGAAGTCTCCTTCATCTTCCATATAAAATGACTGTGAATATGACCATAATAAGAATCTGATCTTCCTTTTACAGACCTCTAATTTCTTGTTTTGTCCACCATGTATTTTGACACACACGGAATGTGGTGCAAAACTTTTTTAAATGACTTGGGGATAACAGACCTTGCACCTTTTCACTGTAGGGGGCATACAATTCAAAACGTGAATTGATATTAAAAAAAGTCTTGGCAAGTTGTGCAAGTTTCCTTTGATAGATTTTCTTCTCATCATGCACCTTTTACTCTGAAGAGTGTGCTTTGTTTTGCTGTGGTGTACTCCCCCCACCTCCTTTGCCAGATGATTACATAACTATTTGTAACATTTAAGGAGATGTTCAATTTCTTTCTTCACTACTGGTATTCCTTACTTGTTCACGATCATGTTCCTCAAAAATTTTCACTGCAGCATCGGTCATTCTGGAGGACCCTACCATTTTCTTCGTGTTGGCTTTGTAACAGGCTCAACTTCCTCATTTTCTATTTCTTGTTTATTATCAATTTCACTGAAAGCTATCAAATATTCATTACCCAGATCCTTGGGATGAGGATTTAGGAAGTCACATACATTCTCTTCATTGACATTAGTGAATCCAATCTTCTGTGTCAGGTCCGCAATTTCTCTCATTGCAATGGAGATATAAGTGATCATCTACTGGCACTGACACAGCTTTAGGTCATAGTTTCCTCCACACATAATTCATACATTTTGGTGCGATGTCAGTCCATGCGTCTTTAACAACTTCAACTTCCATCTTAATATTAAATTGTCACTAGAAAATCTTGACGGGAAGTTTGTCACTCAAATCGCATTCTTCTATGAGATTAGAGAAAATTTTATGCAGGTTGTATTTCTTGAATGTAAAAATAACTCCTTGGTTTACTGATTGCATGACACGTGTGGTGGAAACAGAACTTAATTGTTATTTGAGTCAACAACTGACAGTTGGTGGTTTGGAACATTATCAAGGACAAGAATCATTTTGAAAAAGAGTTTTTCTTTCTCACAGAAGGCATTTAATTCTCTGTTTAGTTCACTAAAAAGTAGTCACTGAAAATAGAAGTCATTCAGCCTTTCGTAGTCACAACCCTTTAATGTTCTTCGGTTTCAAGAGTACTAGATCATGAGGAGTTGCAATCCTCTGTAACATTTTCTCTGAAAAGAATAGTGCATCAGTCATTGGCAGCCCTAAATACTGTTGCTGTTTTTTCTTCAATACGAATCAACGTGCAGCTAGGAATTTGTTTCGAAAATAAGCCCATTTGAAAACCTGCTTTGCAATATAATCTTCTTCTGAAAATTTTTTTAAACATATTTTTAAATTCCTCAGTTCCAACTTCAACTGCCATACCTCTCCTATTATTTTAATGTTATGAAAGTCAAAACAATGCTCAAAGTGATCAAACCAACCTGAGCTGGCTCTTCTCTTCTTTCTTAAATCTGCATACAAGGTCTTGGCTTTAGCTTGAACAGCAGCACCATTAAGACATGTGCAATCCATTGGCTTAGCATTTTTTCCAGTCTTTCCACTGCCTGTGAGCATTATTTGGTCACTATAGTTACACTGATGTTAATAAAAGATCGAGCAGTTTTTCAAATTTATTCTGCATTGTCATGAACAGTTCTTACAAACTGATTCAGTGAGTACCAAACCACACCAAATGTCTAGCGATCCACAACTTCTAACCTTTTTCTACTGAATACGGCTTCCGTAGATGCTTCCTCCTGTAGACACGATCATTTTCTTTCTTTTTACCAACATTTTAAATACAGATCCTGTCAATTGCTCTGACTTTAACTGACAATTCACATATCAACAAAAAATGACAGAAGTTTGGCATTAAGTGCACTCACTACTGCTTCCACATACTGTTAGCAAATTACAGCACTGGACTCAAAACTAAAATCGCATGTATGTGAAAACACAGGCAATGAATACGTGTATAATGGTGTCAACCTGTTTAAATTCAATAGCATCTGAGAATATGAAAAGATTGTTTCTTAGAGGGACTGAACTATGCCGCTGATAAGAGAGACATCAATAACTAGTGACCTGTTTCACTGGTGACATCATTCTCCAAAATTTTTGAGAAGGTGATTTATTCTAGAACAGTATCTGACTTAGAAACAATAACATCCTTAGCAAATCACATTTTACGTTTCAGAAGGGTTGCTCTACTGAGAATGCCATTTACATGTTCACCTACCAGATTTTACAGGCATCAAAACAATAAAATCGTGCCAACTGGTATTTTCTGGGACTGAACTAAGGCATTTGACAGTGGGAGTCACATTATTCTCCTAGATAAATTGACATTTTAGAGGATTGATGGTACAGCCAACCAATTGATAATGTCATATCTAACCAAAAGAATGCTGAAGACTGTACTTAGTAATTCAACCAATATAAACAAGGAACATAATTCTGACTGGTGAGAAATCATGTATGGGGTTCCTCCCCAGATTCAATCTCAGGTCCACTGCTGTTCTTCATATATGTAAACAATCTTCCATCTAGTATACAACAAGCATATTTAGTTCTTTTTGCAGATGACATTAGTATTTTAATCAATCCAAGCACACATATAGAAACAGAAGAAATGATATACAAAGTTCTTAAAAGTATCATTACTGATTTGCTGCAAATGGTCTCACCCTCAATTTTTAAAAGACACACCATATTCAGTTCTGCACATCTAGAGGTACTACACCAATGATATGTGTGACACACTGTGAGGAAATAATAAATAGGGTGGACTCTTCAAAATTCTTATGAAGGGTGGACTCTTCAAAATTCTTATGAAGCCATATTGATGAGAATTTAAAGTGGGAAAACCACATTTTGGAACTCCTAAAACAACTTAGTTCAGCCACATTTGCACTTAGCATCATTGCAAATCTTGGGGATAGAGAAATCTGCAAGGTCATACATTTTGCATATTTTCATTCAATTATGTCCTGGGGCACCTTATCTTTAAGAAAAAAGCCTTCATTATGCAAAAATGTCTGTAAGAATAATATGTGATTCTCACCCACAATCATCTTTTAGACATATGTTTTAGGACTAGAGCACTCTGACTACTGCTTCACAGTAAATTTATTCCCTCATGACGTTCACTGTAAATAATCCACTACAGCCCATAATGATCAGTGATGTACATGATTGCAATACCAGAAGGAAAAATGACATTCATTACTATACATTAAGGTTGTCTTCAGCACAAAAAGGGCTGCACAATACTGCAACAAAAGGTTTTGATCACTTACCCAGTGATATAAAATGTCTGATAGAAAACCAAAATTTGAAAACAAACTGAGCAAGTTATTCCTTGACAACTCCTCCTACTCTGTAGGAGAATTTCTATTATTGCAATGTGTAAAAAGTGGTGGGAAGGAACTACTAACTTGTATCTGCGTATTTCTTTTTCTATTTGGAAAAAAAAAAAATTAGAAATGTTCAGGATGTAACCAATGAACAAATTAATTAGGGATGTGAACGTAAAATGACTTGTTCCACATCATTATGATTTATTATGAAAAATGATCCATGGAGCATGTATCTAACTAGCATATGCCTTAATATAATATGCACTATGCCTTCTAGATTATATCTGTGCAAATTGAAACTTGGATTGGAATACATTACTGGACTGATTTTCATTGCTTTGTTCTTTACTGTGAATGTGTAGGTTCACTAACAATTCTCATTTTTGTACTATATAGCCATATGGACATTCACCGCAGACTTGTTTAAGTTAAGTTACGGCTGACCTTGCTGGTCATGGCCATCATTATTATTTGATGTTCAGTGTTTGAATGAGTATTTTGTATTGGGCAATAAAGAAGTTAAACACTACCACAAAAGGTATAGTATAATTTTCTGAAATCCGCACTTTAACCGTTTTCAGTGTGTTGTTTGATTCAGTTATCCGCCATATCCCAACTGATAAAAATTTATTCAGTTGGATGAGATCAATGGTATATGTCAAATTTTTTTTTTTTAATTCTTGAGGGTATTTTTGTTCTGTCGTTGCAACTACAAAAATGCACGATTTTTCTCACCAGTTGTAGTTACAATGACAGAACAAAAATACACTCAAGAATTATAAAGCAACTATAGGTATACAAATGAAGAATTTAATTTTTTTTATGAATTGGAACTTAGGATTTTATGATGGATGAATGATACCACGATTATATTAACTGCTACTTTTTACTGTTAAATAGAACTGTTTTCAACAAGAATTAATTTGAGTTTTGGATCATATATAAAGTGGTGAAAGATTCTGCTGAAATTTAAATAGAAAGGGATATTTGATTAAGATGGACTTACTCAAAAGGACAGTCACATAAATGGGAAGAAAAGCACGATCTTTTATCAAATTTCCTCAAATTTGCAACCTGTTGTCTATGCTATAAATCCAAACATAGCATACAGCATATGCCCTTTTCATTAGCCAGACACCAAAGTACTTGTCAGAAAACACGCTAGCATCTTGTGAAGTTACAATACTGCACCTGGAATTGTTTTAAGTAAGGGGAGATTTCCCCCAGTTTGAAATATAAGTGCTAGACAATGCTGTGGCCTTCTATCAGAAAGTTTGACTTGTGAGAGTATTTACCAGAGTGAACACATATTGGGTTTGAGTGTACAGTGAAATTTCAAGAAGAGTAATCTTACAAACAAATGTTGTCTGCAGAATGAGATTTTCACTCTGCAGCGGAGTGTGCGCTGATATGAAACTTCCTGGCAGATTCAAACTGTGTGCCCGACCGAGACTCGAACTCGGGACCTTTGCCTTTCGCAGGCAAGTGCTCTACCAACTGAGCTACCGAAGCACGACTCACGCCCGGTACTCACAGCTTTACTTCTGCCAGTACCTCGTCTCCTACCTTCCAAACTTTACAGAAGCTCTCCTGCGAACCTTGCAGAACTAGCACTCCTAAAAGAAAGGATATTGCGGAGACATGGCTTAGCCACAGCCTGGGGGGATGTTTCCAGAAACATCTCCCAGGCTGTGGCTATGCCATGTTTCCAGAAACATCCCCCAGGCTGTGGCTAAGCCATGTCTCCACAATATCCTTTCTTTCAGGAGTGCTAGTTCTGCAAGGTTCGCAGGAGAGCTTCTGTAAAGTTTGGAAGGTAGGAGACGAGGTACTGGCAGAAGTAAAGCTATGAGTACCGGTCGTGAGTCGTGCTTCGGTAGCTCAGTTGGTAGAGCACTTGCCCGCGAAAGGCAAAGCTCCCGAGTTCGAGTCTCGGTCGGGCACACAGTTTTAATCTGACAGGAAGTTTTAAATGTTGTCTGTGTCACTGAGCTGTGAGCACTTCGACTAGCTAACAAGAACTTTGCGTAGTGAGTAACGTGGTTTCCATGTACAGAGGACCTAGGAAATGCTACCCTAGTGTGTAGTAATTCCTATAGGAATGTCCAGCTATGGACAGCTGAGTGCTGCCTACTGTAATGATCTGAGGCAGAAGAAGTTTACTGACCCACAGCTCAGGCATGCTGGTGCAGTCAATGTGAGGAGACAAATCTGCAGAAGCACTTATTGTAGAATTAAATGAACAGCTACACTCAAGAGTCCAAGCCACCAACAGCGAAATGGAAATTCCACTAACACTTACTGAACAATTTATGAACACACACCACAGCATGCAAAATTAGGAACTTCATTACCTTCATACCACATCTATTACATGAAAGTAAGAGCCGTGCAGAATTCTTGTGTGAATGTTTAACTGTAGTTCTAAGTTAAGGAAACAGTATAGATGAAAAATGATATACAGTAACACATGTTGCACCTTAGTAATAAGTTATTGGTATAATTCCATGTGGTTTAGTTTACTAGTTATGAGAAGACTAGCTCAATAATATTGCAAACCCAATAATTTAACATATATAAGAAATAATTTTATATTTATACATTGTAGAGAATCAAATTCATGAACATTTTAGCAGGCTGCATATAAGATTACATTTACGTAAATCTGACAATAGACTTTGAACTAGTAAATTTTACACTACATTAGGATTCTTCACTAGTGATAGCGTGGCTGGAAGGGAGACAGTAAAAATGACAGTCAATGACAGACTATATAACTACATTAGTGGGGAAACACATTATAGAAGGACAGTAAAAGTGTAGTCATTTGAGAATGGTATGGGAGACTGTGCTGTGAAATGACTGAATGAAGATCTGGCAGCACCATGTTTCTGGTGAGTGGTGGCGATCTCTGTGCTCACACTGATGTGTATAAGAATTCTCCATTCTAATACCAGATATAAACACAGCTTAGAGGCTTTTCATATTTTTTTTTGATAGACGACAAAAATGTAATGTCACGCCACAAGTAAGAAATACTTACACACTTTTTTAGTAATTAGCCACTACTGGACCTCTCTTAACTCTAAAGCCACCTTTAATTTGACAACTGCACTCTTAGTTTTTGTTCTAACCCATAGAAAGAAAGATTAGGGTTCACCATCTCTGTTGCAAGAAAGTTATTAAAGACTGAGCACAAACTGAAGTGAGGGAGAAGTGGTGATAGGGAATTGGCAGTTTTCTACTAAAAGCAAATAGACTGACAATTGCTTTAGAGAAATCATGGAACACCAAACTCCTTACACTTGTTATCCACACAACAGGCATTAACAAGCAAAGGGCACTTTTACTTTATTTGCTGTTTCTACGTGCTACAACTTTTATCTACCATTTTGTTCTAAATATTTCTGTTTCTTTATATGTTTCTGTAAAGTACTTCTCAAGATCATTCTGAATTAAGAGTCCGACATGTACAAAATTGTGGTCTTCTCTGACAATTTGTGTGTGTGTGTGTGTGTGTGTGTGTGTGTGTGTGTGTGTGTGTGTGTGTCACACACATGCAGGGGGGAGGGCGGAGGTTAGATCAACCTGCATTGCAGTTTACATATTAAGGCATAACGCTGACCACAATGGCAAAACTGGCCAGTTCACAAGACAAAGAAAGGAGCAAGCATATCTTCTCCAACAGAACCATGTCAAGTAGAGCAATGTGGTGTTAAACAACAGTTTCTGGTTTGATATCTGGTTTATTTTATTTTTTTGCAAAGCAAACTTCACCACATATCCTCTGTTTTGTAATAAAAGTCAGTTTCATGGGCTCAGAAAATAAAGGACTGTAAAGATGACACTACAACAAGAGATAATGCATTGTTTTCTTTTCCTGTGATTTTTTCCTTGTTTTCTTGCTAATTTATGTGATACATTGAAAGTGATATTTCTGGATGAGCTTTGTAAATTTATTTCTTTGTACAACTATGTTTCTATTTAGGCACTGCAGTTGTCACGAGACACTGTAAATTTAAACAGAATAATGGTAATGCATTTCCTGACCTCCATATTAGAGAATGTGGTTCTGTATGGAACGGAGACCTGGACAATTAACATGAAGCACATTAAAAAATTACAAGCTCTAGAGATGGACTTTTGGAGAATATCAGCAAGAATCTCCAGGAAAGAAAAGATAAGGAACACCGAAGTAATAAGGAGAATGGAAATAAAAGAAAGAATATATGACGTAATGGATAGGAAGAAATTACAGTGGTACGGGCATGTACGACGAATGGAGAAAACCAGAATACCAAAATTGATACTAGAGTGGGAACAGGAGGGGAGAAGAAGAAGAGGACGACCTATGACAACCTGGCTCCAAAATGTACAGCACATAATGAGGAGAATGGGCGCAGAGGAAGAGGACACACAAGATCGAAACACCTGGAGAAATATTTTGAGATTATAGTTTAAGAACATTTATTGTTTGTATTGTAATTTCCAAGTAAATTATTATGTTGGAGATAAGCCTCTGTAATGAGAAAAAGCTCAAAATAATAATAAATAATTTCCTGACCTCAATACAGCTAATTTAAACACTTTAAAGAGTAAACTTAAGTATTTATTAATAGAGAAAAGCTGTTATTCAGTAGAAGATTTCAAGTTGTAATCTCCCTTTGTAAAACAGTGTATATAGCATAAGTTTGTTTTTGCAACACAAAAATGATAATTTATGATCTTCGCACATTACATCAATACATGCATTTGTATTTCAAGCAGTAGTCTCTCTGTAAAACAGTGTATATAGCAGTTTGTTTTTGAAACAAGATATTTTTACCTTCACTATTTATGTCCATGTGTGCACTTATGTATGTTAACTAAACCTTTGTATATGTGAACTAAAATCTATGACAATGTCTGAAAACTGATTGTTATATGGACAGCAAACAAATACACAAATATCCTAAATGCATAGTATGACAATCTTTCTTTAAATATACATAGATAATTAGTTTATTTGTGAGTGTTTGTCCACATGTGACTTATGTAAGCGTACAGTGACAACTGTTCACAGTATGGATTGATTTGTGCAAGCCGTGAAGTGTTAATTCAAATTACAAGTATATTAATGTACTTTCTTATCACGGACAGTTGTATTGTGAAAGGTCCCAAACTGCGATTGAGCGGAAAATCATAAGTTTGAAACTGTGACCTGTAATGGTTAGCAAACATTATCTACGTTTACATCTACATGGATACTCTGCAAATCACATTTAAGTGCCTGGCAGAGGGTTCATCGAGCCACTTTCACAATTCTCTATTATTCCAATCTCGGATAGCACGCGGGAAGAATGAACACCTATATCTTTCCATACGAGCTCTGATTTCCCTTATTTTATCTTGGTGATCGTTCCTCCCTATGTAAGTCAGTGTCAACAAAATATTTTCGCATTCGGAGGAGAAAGTTGGTGATTGGAATTTCGTGAGAAGATTCTGTCGCAACGAAAAATGCCTTTTTTTTTTTTTTTTTTTTTTAATGAAGTCCATCCCAAATCCTGTATCATTTCTGTGACACTCTCTCCCATATTTCGCGATAATACAAAATGTGCTGACTCTCTTTGAACTTTCTTGATGTACTCAGTCAGTCCTATCTGGTACGGATCCCACACCGTGCAACAGTTTTCTAAAAGTGGATGGACAAGCGTTGTGTAGGCAGTCTCCTTAGTAGGTATGTTACATTTTCTAAGTGTCCTGCCAATAACACACAGTCTTTGGTTAGCCTTCCCCACAACATTTTCTGTGTGTTCCTTCCAATTTAAACTGTTCGTAATTGTAATGCCTAGGTATTTAGTTGAATTTACGGCTTTTAGATTAGATTGATTTATCGTGTAACCGAAGTTTAACGCATTCCTTTTAGCACTCATGTGGATGACCTCACACTTTTCGTCACTTAAGGTCAACTGCCACTTTTTGCACCATCCCAATATTTCTTTTAAATCGTTTTGCAGTTGTTTTTTTTTATCTTCTGATGACTTTATTAGTCGATAAATGACAGCGTCATCTGCAAACAACCGAAGGTGGCCGCTCATTATGACATTGGGATACATTATGCGTTAACTGAATGAAGTGTACCTTACTTTCATTGCTGCATGTAGATGTGCTACATGAGACAATTCTACAAACATCATTCGCTCTTGCTATATTCACAATGGATGGCCAGTAAGACAGCAATAAATACTGGACTGTATGCTCACAGATTATGGACCAACAATGCAAACATCGCCAACAGCATCAACTGAGTGAAGAGACAAGAGCTCACCAACACGAACTATTGCCAAAAAGGACTTTATATTGAACTTAATAATTTTGTTACAGTTATGTTACTTTTTCATAGTCACTGTCTTTTGGATAACTGAAGTTGCACTAAACACTGAATTGTGTTTTTTCAATATCTTTCAAAATCAACAATTAAAAGCACTATTTTTCAGTAAAATGCGACTGGTTTTATAGAAGTCATTTCTTTGCAAACCTTGTATCTTCCTATTCTCCTCACTTGCTGGTTCTCATGCCCCCCCCCCAATTCATCAGATCGGGAGGTAAATGGCAAAGGAAGTTGTACGTAAACATAAAAAATATCTGTACACCCAAGTAATATTACTTATTTTACACATAGAAAATGGCAAATTTATTGTTGACTGTTACAGTTTTATGTAGCTACAGGGACACCACACAAGTATGGAATCTATGATTTTAAGCCCCAAATATTAGTCACAATTTCTAAGATATTACTGAAGCCCATCAAAAACATGAGGTATGACTGAGAACCTGCTTACAGCTGTTCACTTACCTGCAGGATCAAATTTTCTTTAATTCGGTATTTCTCACAATGACACATTATAAAATGCCTAATGACCAAGTAACTTGAAAAATGCACATGAATATACTTTCCAAAACCACTCATTTGCCACAAAAATACACTCACTCACCAACAATGTTCGATGAATATTTGACTCTACAGTTTCGAAGAAAATGTTTCCAACTAATGATGCCACAGTTGGCAACAAAAGTGCTCCACAAAGCACCCGTGTTGCAGAAACGGGATCATTCATGGGAGGAAATTCTACACTGCTCCGTGTTCCCTCTGAAGGCCTGGAATGAAAAAATTATGGGAGTTTCAATCGTGGTAAGCAGACAAACTGATAAAGAAAAACAGTACATTGGTAACTGTGAAAACAGTGAAAGAGAGGTTTGAAATTAATCAAAATGTCAGAGTACCCTTTATTTCCACTTTTCTGTCGTTCTTGGTAAGGAGGCTGATTCGCTGCAGCTCTACAGTTTAGTTTATGCCGTGCAAGTCTCTTCATCGCTGGTAAATATTGTTACCCAAATTGCTTGTAAGTGTACTGTTGTACTGCTAACCCATCGATAGTTGCCTCTCTGGCAAGGGTAGAATGCATGGGTAGTCGTAGCTCAGTTACCGTGGGGAGGTGATGCTGTGCTGTGTCTGCAGCACACATTTCTCAAGTCATTGTGACATAATTAAAAATTTTTGCCACATAAGTTGAACATTTCATATCAGTGTTCATGGCTCAATATCTAAACGGTGACTACTTCCGATCTCGTATGTCATGTCGGGAGTTCAATAATCAATCACACTGGGATGGTTATGGGAAGATAGCCTGAACTGGATTGACTAATTACAAGTTCCAAGTGATACAAACATGTATGGCTGGACTGTTTGAATATCACGAGCATAGGTACTTTCTTGTTTCGGATGTTGCACACCTACTTTTTGAAACATCCACATTGTGACTCGATCATGCGGACGCTCCTGTAATGAACGAAGGAATTGTTTAGTACTGACTGGAATAACTGTGGTTTACATTGACTTATAAAGCACATTCTGAACAGGGAATCTCATGTGTGTTCTGTGTTGCATGTATTTCAATTGGATACTATTACTTACTATTTGAATTGGATCCTATTACTTACAACAACTTTAGTACATCAAAATGGGTTATGCTGTTGGACTGTAACTACCGACTACGTCAACTGTGGAATGACGTTAATTGTGGAGAGAGCAGCTCAACCCTGTGTGTATGTCTGTAACAGAATATACTGAATTCCATCAGACTAAGTCAGTATTATTGGCGTGAGTAGCTCTGCATCTTGTTGGATAAAAATTATTATAGGAAACATCTAACTGGGGAGTGCAATAAGAGAAGAGCAACCACTGCGGAAAACCAGGCATGTGGCGTTTAGGCAAGTGATCTTTTAAACGTCCAGCCCCTGTTACTGTCTTTAGAGAGTACTTGTGCAGAGAACATATGTACCGCATTTTCCCTGGGTATGTTACAAGCTGCTTCCCTGTTTCTATTGTTTCATACCCAGAACGCTGTTGAACTGAGCTTAACAAAAAGCAACAATAATTGTGTGGATGAAACTGTGTGTGGAGAGTGAGACAGAGCGAATGAAATTAGAACACAAGATTTTCATCGTATTTGCACATAATTAAGAGACAATTTTTTTCCCCTGTTCCATTATCTACATTAAATGACTTGTACTAAATTATTAAAGGTTTAAGAAATATTATTATTAATCTCCTACATTCATTTGTAGCTGCTTACTGTAGTCAAGCCTTTGTCGGACACTATAATTTCTACACCTCCACTTCCATTCACAAGAAAATTAACTATTCCTCAATAGTCGAGGATGTTTCTTAACCTATAATTTTGTTTACTCATGTTGTGCCATTGAGCTTATCCCCCCACCTCCATTCAATTGACAACCGTTTTCTCTCTTTACCCACACAATCTTCAGCATTCTTCCACAGCTCCACATTTCATCATTTTTTGTCTGTACAGTTTTTCCTTCATATTTCACTTCCACATAAGTATACAGTCCACATATTTGATGTCAAATATATTTCTCTTTTTAATAACAGTTTTTCTTGCAGTTGCCACTCTGCATTTCATATTCTCTCTGCTTTTGCCACTGCCAGTTATTTTAACTCCATACTCTCACTATACTTTTATTGGTGTTAATCTTATAATCTGTTTTCAAAACATAATCCATTCAGTTAACCTTATCTTTCATGTCCTTCGATGTATGACAGAATTATGATTCCTTTGACAAACCTTAGAAAATACTAATTCTTGTCATTGATCTTTAATCTCTTTGCCAAATTTCTTTTTCCATTTTCTTCACTGCTTGTGCTACATAAAGCATGAATAACATGGAGGACAGCTTACAACACTGTTTCACTGTTTTCTCCACTACCATCTTCTTTGTGTCTTTAGCTTCTCAAAATGCAGTCCAGTTTTTGTACAACCTGTAAATAAACTCCTCCAAACATACTAAATTCATATAAATTGGGGTGTGGTCATGGGCAGCCCTCGACAAAACATGTGTTCACAAAAAATTAATAACATTTTGACTACTCACCCTGATGGAAGAATGTATTTAAGAAGAGGCAATTTGTACGAATGTCGTCGCAAAAAATTTAGGACAGCATCCTCCCAGTGAAGAGTTTTTCCAACAATTAATACCATAGGTATCATAGGCAGTCCAAAAAGCAGCACAAAAGGGTCTGCCTTTTCCATTACAGACATACCTTCATCCTGACCTACCACCTGGAAAACAGACAAATACATTCTCATGAAAAATGGATGTAAATGATTCATCCCTAAATATAACTTCCCATTCATTTTACTTGCAGGTTTCACACATATACTAATGGAAAGAGAACTTTCAAAACAAATTCCAACTGTCACTGATACTCCAAACAGCTTCGAACTCTGGTTTAATCTAAATGGATCAAAATTACTGACAACATAGACCCAGCTAACATATTTAAAACAAACAGTCAAATAACTATAAAATTATCCATACAAATCAGGAGCTTTGGGAAGCAGATTCTATAAAATTCTTGGAGATATTTTTTGACAAAAAAATATCATGGTCTTCACACAAATTACATACTTGCCAAATACGTCAAACAGTTGTTTCCACAATGTCAATGTTGTCATCTACAACTGACATGAATACAATAATTTATGCAACTAGGGTACAGAGAATACTGTTATTACGAAATACAATTATTAAAATGGTGAGTAACATTAATCCTAGGGATTCATGCTGATCTTTATTTACGAATCAATATTTTAACCATTCTATGTATTTTTATATGAATGGACTGTTTATCCTTACATTAATAACTAATCTCCACAACATATTCCTTACACAAAAAAGGAAAAAGGAAAAAAAAAAAAAAAAAGATCACGTTTCCACTCTGTGGATCAATAAAATACACATGTACATAAATTCTCAATCTGATTCCCGAAGTTGTACTGGTGGCACCGATAGACTTGTGTCCACATGCATTGACAATTCCAGTTTAGTGCACAGTATTCTGATAGGTGATATAGTTGATCTTTGTTCGATATTGTGAGTCATGTTCTTACACATGCTCACTGATCAGACACAAACCTGGCTGTGTGATGAGATAACATCACAAGTGAGGGCTGTCTGCTCTGCCCCCTCTGAGGTGTGACACAGAAAGCACAGGACATTCAGAGAACAGATCTACATCTACATCTACATCTACATCTACATCGATACTCCGCAAGCCACCCAACGGTGTGTGGCGGAGGGCACTTTACGTGCCACTGTCATTACCTCCCTTTCCTGTTCCAGTCGCGTATGGTTCGCGGGAAGAACGACTGTCTGAAAGCCTCCGTGCGCGCTCTAATCTCTCTAATTTTACATTCGTGATCTCCTCGGGAGGTATAAGTAGGGGGAAGCAATATATTCGATACCTCATCCAGAAATGCACCCTCTCGAAACCTGGCGAGCAAGCTATACCGCGATGCAGAGCGCCTCTCTTGCAGAGTCTGCCACATCTGCCGCCAGCAAGAAAAATAATACTATCAAATCTGTCGCCGCGCACTCGCTATTGGATGGACCCGCTGTCTTCTGTGGTTGCAGACTCAACTTCAGCATCGACATCAATGATACCTTTACCCATGGGAACGGATGGTTAACAGTTGCTATTGTACGTGGTGGTACAGGCGTACCTAATGTATCTGGACTGGAAAGCTTCGTGGATCGTGATATCATAGCCTATCGCACATATCATGTTACAGAAAATGCAAATAAAGACTTCAGCAAATCAACATACATGTCATCCTCACCCTTCTCCTTGTATACACGTAGTAGACGTAAGATATCTGTTAATGAAACTGTATTTATATGGATTAAAGGAAAAGGTACCTGTGAATATGTTAAATTTGTAGGAGATTGTACAATGTATTTCCACAAATAAAGTGATCTGTAGCGTAGCTTAAAAACGGACAAGGGTACATCTAGAATCTGTCGACATAGAGTATGCAACAGCATGTTGCGTCAGTTCTCTGAACGCTTGACCTTTGACCCCGCCGATAAGGCGGCTCAAGGCCATCTTGGCAGCGCGCCAGCTGCAGACTGCAGATACTGCAAGCTGCCAAGTAGGATGTGTGAGAGGATCAACACAGTTTTCTAACAAGTATTGGAGATTGGACAGACAGTGCTGAAGTCACTTCTCAAGTAACTGAGTCCACTGAGGCCGGAAATAGATCGTGAAATAGTCGACAAAGTGAGAGCCTGTGATACCCAGAGGAAGATCATCAATGTGGTTTACTGCCTCAACAAATAATTTTATTCTCAACACAGAGCCCTGCGGTATCCTGTCCTCATGAATAAAAAGGTCCAATACAGGCAGACTTGCATGTACTTTAAAAACCGGGCCTTAAAAATCTCCTAATTAAGTGGGGCTCTCCTCAAAGTGGGGCAGGTGACCTTGGAAGATCCGTGTATGGAGGATTCCCATCCTCCAACATGTGTCATAGGCCTACTGGGTTTTTGATTATGTGTATTTTTACAAGGGTGACCTTCTAATGCTTTCATTGATAACTTCAAAATAGTTTCAGGGTCAAATGCAGTCTACACCCCCTCCCTCCCCCCCCCCCCCCCCCCCCGCCCACACACACACACACACACACACACACACACACACACACACACACACACACACACACAGGTGCACATGTTTGGGCTCAATTCTGATGTCCAAATTTTTATTGAGGCACCACTTTTGGCAACTGGATTCTTAAGGGCTGACACAAAAGCAATAAGACATGCTGGAAGCTGCATTGGCTTAACAGCTTTTATAGCTTCACTATAGAACGTTCTTCTTTTAACTTTCAGCTCCAAAAGTTTTCTTTTGTCAATATAAATGCTGCACTTTCTGTTTCACACCAGGTGAGGTAAATGGAACTTTCTGTACATTTTGGAGGAGACGTACAGGATTCAAGTGATTTGTAGGATGGGCCTCCCCAATTTCCACTTTTAGTTATACTATTACACGCCACAGTGGTATGGTCAAATATTTGGCATTTAAGGCATCACATCTTATTTGGGATGTACTGTTAAACATTAAGGAGGATGTACCCTACAGTAATCTATTTAGGTAGTTCTGGTGTTCTGAAGGTTAAAATAAATGTTGCTTTTTTTCCCCACGACATACATTTCCA
This sequence comes from Schistocerca piceifrons, assembly GCF_021461385.2. Lineage (NCBI taxonomy): Eukaryota > Metazoa > Arthropoda > Insecta > Orthoptera > Acrididae > Schistocerca > Schistocerca piceifrons. The sequence continues at coordinate 852,915,011 of NC_060140.1, read as the reverse complement.
GCTCTGTATTACCAATGTTTTTCCATTCTTCTTTTAGTTATTTGGGTACAATCATCATTGTAACTGAGTGGGTTGGTTGGTTGGTTTAAAGATTGAAGGGACCAAACTACAAAGGTCATTGGTCCCTTGTTTCATAAAAACACAGAGCACAGTGAAACTATCCACCAGTCAGGCGAAGCACTAAAAGAAAAATTCTGGGGGAAGAAAAGCCCCATAGTCCATTGTAAGACAACACGGAAAACAGAGCACAGCAACAAAATCAATACAGAGGACAAAGGCAGAAGGAATTAAAACTGCACAGCAGAGGACTGTGGCTGGCTGATCACGAAAATAATAGGATGAGCCAGCCACTCTGCAACACGTTAAAACCTCCAGCCTGAAAGTTTAGGGTGGAGTCGAATCACAACACAAAACTAATTAGAAGAGAGAGCTCAAAAGAAGGTGATGTGTGTGTAAAAAAAAAAAAAATAAATAAATAAATAAAAAATATTTAAATGGACCTATAAAAGCCGCTTGCGCGAATAAAACTTAAAACCCGATCTGCCATAGAGACATTGTCACCTAAAAGAGATGATAAAGCACCCTGGAGATTAAAAGTTCACCTGAGGGCGGTTAAAAGAGGACAGTCCAACAATATATGGGCCACCGTCATATTCGCACCACAGCGACAATGAGGGGGGTCCTCTCGACGCAGCAGATGACCATGCGTCAGCCAAGAGTGACCAATGCGGAGCCTACAGAGAACAACAGAATCCCTGCGAGAGGCCCGCATGGAGGAACCCCAAACGGTCGTGGCCTCCTTTACACGCCGCAGCTTGTTGGGTACAGACAGAGTGCGCCATTCGTCTGCCCACATCCCAAAGACCCGACGGCGTAACACCGATTGGAGATCAGTTGCCGGGAGGCCGATCTCCAACGGCAGTTTGCGGGTGGCTTCTTTAGCTAACTTGTCGGCGTGTTCGTTTCCCGCTATCCCAACGTGTCCGGGGTCCATATGAACACCACTGAACGTCCACGCTGTCCAAGAGCATGAACGGACTCCTGGATGGCAACAACAATGGGATGGCGTGGGTAGCACTGGTCAAGAGCCTGTAGACTACTGAGAGAGTCACTGCAAATGACAAAAGACTCGCCAGTGCTGGTACGAATACGCTCAAGGGCACGAAAAATGGCTGTTAGCTCTGCAGTGTAAACACTGCAGCCGTCCGGCAAGGAGCGCTGGTCTACATAGTCCGCATGAGCGTAAGCGTACCCCACACGGCCATCAACCATCAAGCCATCTGTATAGATAACCTCCGAGTCACGGGATGCGTCGAGGAGAGCAAGAAATTGGCGGCGCAAGACTGCAGGAGGAACTGAATCCTTTTGCCATTGTGAGAGGTCCAGCCGAAGCTGCGGCCGACGAATGCACCAAGGTGGTGTATGGGGGTGGACCTGAAAAGCAGATGGAAGAGGCAAAGACTCGAATTCACTAAGGAGTGACCGAACACGGATCCCAATTGCGTGGCCTGATCGCGGCCGCCGGCGTGGGATATGGACTGCCGCATCGGCGAAAAGGAGACGGTAGTTAGGGTGACGGGGAGAACAACGGACATGGGCAGCATAGTTGGCTAAGAGTTGTTGACGCTGAATGTGGAGCGGAGGGACCCCAGCTTCAGCAAGTAGGCTATTAACAGGACTGGTGCGGAATGCTCCTGTCGCCTGTCGAACCCCACAGTGGTGAACGGGTCCAGCAGTTGCAACGCTGAGGGCGACGCTGAGCCATACGCCACACTCCCATAATCAAGTCGGGATAGCACAAGGGCTTTGTAGAGCTGCAGCAGCATGTTACGATCTGCACCCCAAGTGGTGTTGCTGAGGCAGCGGAGGGCATTCAGATACTGCCAGCACTGACGCTTGAGCTCACGAATATGTGGAAGCCAAGTAAGCCGGGCATCGAACAGCAATCCCAGAAAACGGTAAGTGACAACAACCCTGAGCATAGAATCCTGAAGATAGAGCTCAGGGTGGGGATGGACAGTTCGACGCCGACAAAAGTGCATAACACAAGTCTTCGCAGGAGAAAACTGAAACCCATGGGCTAAGGCCCACGCCTGCGCCTTGCGTATGGCTCCCTGCAACCGACGTTCTGCAACACCAATGGTGGAGGAGCTGAAAAAGATGCAGAAATCGTCAGCATATAACGTGGGTGAGACAGACGACCCTACTGCTGCTGCAAGGCCATTAATGGCCACAAGGAAAAGAGGCACGCTCAATACAGAGCCCTGTGGAAAGCCGTTCTCCTGGATATGAAGTGAACTATGGGATGTGCCAATTAAAACGCGGAATGTCCGAACAGATAAAAAATTCTGAATAAAAATGGGGAGAGAGCCCCGGAGACCCCACCCGTGCAACGTGGCGAGAATATGGTGCCGCCACGTCATGTCATATGCTCTGGAGAGGTCGAAAAAGACGGAGACGAGGTGTTGGCGCCTGGAAAAAGCAGTGCGGATTGCAGACTCAAGGAAGACCAAAGTATCGGCGGTGGAACGGCCAGACGGAAGCCGCTCTGGCACTGAGCCAGAAGACACCGAGACACGAGCAGCCAACACAGCCGTCGACTCACCATGCGTTCCAGTAGCTTGCACAGAGTATTTGTCAAGCTGATGGGCCGATAGCTATCCACAGTAAGCGGGTCCTTACCAGGCTTCAGCACCGGAATGATGGTACTTTCTCGTCACTGCGACGGAAAGACACCATCACCCCATATGCGGTTGAAGATGGCAAGAACACATCGCTGACAGTCCGGGGACAGGTGTTTGAGCATCTGATTGTGGACGCCATCTGGCCCAGAGGCTGTATCGGGGCACTGTGCCAGGGCGCTCTGGAGTTCCCACAAACTAAATGGGGCGTTATACGCCTCAGGGTGGCGAGAAGCGAAAGAAAGCCGTTCGCCTTCCTCCCGGCGTTTGAGCGCGCGAAACGCAGGCGGGTAATTCCCTGACGCAGAGGCCCGAACATAGTGCTGTACGAAATGCTCGGCGATTGCATCGGCATCGGTGGATACCGCCCTGTTGATGGTAAGCCCTGGGACACCTGTAGAGTACTGCAATCCAAAGATGCGCCGAATCTTCATCCAGGTGAAGTACGGGAACCAATGTTGGAAATGTACCTCTCCCAGCACTCCCGTTTCCGCCGTTTGATAAGCCTCCGTACCTGAGCACGGAGACGTTTGAAGAAAATGAGGTTCTCCAAAGACGGGTGCCGCTTATGTCGCTGAAGAGCCCGCCGACATTCTTTAATGGCGTCAGCGACCTCTGAAGACCACCAAGGCACGGACTTTCGCCGGCGGCACCCTAACGAACGAGGAATGGTACGTTCCGCAGCTGAAACAATCGCTGCAGTCAGTGTCTCAACCGCCACATCGATGGTACCATGGGGGAGAGATACAACAGTGGCAGCAGAGGAGAACGTGTCCCAGTTTGCCTTGCTAAATGCCCATATAGGCAAGCGTTCATGGGAGCGACGCTGGGGTAGTGAAAGGAAGATGGGAAAATGGTCACTACCACACAAGTCGTCATGGACTCTCCAGTGGACCGATGGTACAAGCCCTGGGCTGCACAATGACAGATCTATGGACGAGAACGTGCCATGCGCCACACTGAAATGTGTGGCGGCGCCAGTGTTTAAGAGGCAGAGGTCGAGTTGGGAGATGAGATTCTCGACCTCTCTGCCTCGGCCAGAAACCTTCATTCCACCCCACAGGGGATTGTGGGCGTTAAAATCCCCCAGGAGAAGAAAAGGCGTGGGGAGTTGGGCGACAAGTGCAGCCAATTCGGTCAGGGAGACTGTACCACCTGGTGGCAGATAGACACTGCAGATGGTTATGTACTGGGTAGTCCTTACGCGTACAGCCACAGCTTCCAATGATGTTTGAAGGGGCACAGGAGCACTATATACAGAGGTAAGGACATACACGCAGGCTCCACCTGACACATAATTGTAGGTGCTACGGTTGCAGTAATAACCCTTGTATCCACGAAGGACAGGGGTCCGCATTGCCGGGAACCAGGTTTCCTGGAGGGCAATGCAGAAAGCAGGTGTCAGGCTTAGAAGCTGTCGTGGCTCAGGGAGATGGCTAAAATAACCGCCACAATTCCACTGGAGGATCGTACAAAGCGTGTCCTGTAAGGGCATGAAGGTACTGAAAAAGCAAATTACTTCACAGGGTGACATGCTGCCACCGACTGAGTGACGGACGTCGTTACAGCCATGGTTTCTGAGGAGACTGCGAGATCCAGGTCGTCAGGGGATGCAAAGAGCTCGACCTCATCCTCAGAGGCTGAGCTGACAGGAAGCGTTCGTGCGGGAACCACTGGGTCCTTATCCTTCTTGGAGAGCTTCCTCTTCTCTCTCTTGTCTTTGGGAGGAGGGTTGGCATGCTGAGAGGGCTTTCCTGATGCATTATCGGGAACAGATGAAGAGTGGGAAGCCCTTCGACCAGCAGCTGGTGGCTTCTTCAGCCACTGGCTAGTGTCTTGGGAGACACTGGGGAAGTACTTGGAAGGGACTCCCCCAAGGGATCCCTGCCAAACAAGTGAGGCCGGAGGAGGCTGAGCAGCCGGAGAGAGCTGTCGCTTCCCCGGCTGAGGAGCCGGAGAGGGCTGTCGCCGCTCCGGCTGAGAGGTGGGGACTGACGTCCCCGGTTGCTTGGGGCGCACTGCTCCCAAACTGGGTGTTTTGGGAGCAGTGGAAGAGAGAGTGGCCTGTCCCAGCGGTGGGGCAGACGTGACTTGAGTTCTCTGTGGGCCAACAGAGAAGGGAGTCTGTGCAGGAGCTGGTGGTGGCAGTGTGACGGTAGTATAACTCCTCAACATAGGTGTGGGGTTGAGTCGTTCTAGCTTCTTCTTTGCCTCTTGGTAACTTAAACGGTCCAAGGTCTTAATTTCTTGTATCTTCCGCTCTCGTTGATAGACTGCACAGTCTGGTGAGCAGGGAGAATGATGCTCCCCACAGTTAACGCAGGTGGGAGGCGGAGCACATGGAGCATTAGGATGCGGAGGTCGTCCACAATCACGACACGTGGGGCTGGCAGTGCACCTGGAGGACATGTGTCCGAATTTCCAGCACTGGAAGCATCGCATAGGGGGCGGGACATAGGGCTTGACATCGCACTGGTAGATCATGACCTTGACTTTCTCAGGCAAGCAGTCGCCCTCGAAGGCCAGGATGAAAGCACTGGTAGCGACCCTATTATCCTTCGGCCCCCTAAAGACACGACGGACAAAGTGTACACCTCGTCGTGCCAGGTTCTCACGTAGCTCGTCATCAGACTGTAGCAGAAGATCTTTATGAAAAATAATCCCCTGGACCAAATTTAAGGACTTATGGGGAGTGACAGTAACGGGGATGTCACCGAGCTTCTCACAGGCGAGTAATGCCTGGGACTGTGCAGATGAAGCTGCTTGGATCAGAATGGCCCTGCTTCTCATTTTGGAAAGAGACGCCACTTCCCCAAACTTATCTTCGAGATTGTGCACAAAGAAAAGAGGCTTAGTCCCCAAAAACGAATCCCCATCAGTTCTGCTGCATACAAGGTATCGTGGCGAATACGGCTCCTGTCTGTCTGCAGCCCTACGTTCCTCCCATGGTGTGGCTAGGGAAGGGAACGATTTCGGGTTATATGTCACAGCGTTAAATTCCACCTTACCACGCTTAGAGATATTGGCGGTCGGGCGACCACCAGATTGAGATTTCACCCACTTCATTGCGGGGCATCCTCCCCGATGCCACCCACTCCGACCAGGGGCTCTCCCCACAGGCGCCACCCAGCCACAGCAAAGGCCACCTGGCAGGATGGCCGTTGCCGGGAGTCCCGATGCCCCAGAGAGACGGGCATCTACTCCTTGGCTTACGTGGGGAGGTGTCAGCTCAGGCATCGGCAGTACGATCCCTGTGTTGTCAGGGGGCTACAACCTAGAGGGTGCATGACGACCCCACCACAACGGGCTGGCTACCGTGCTGGATTTTGGGTGCCATGGGTAGTCCATAGTGATCGTGGGTGCAGATGGTGACGCACTAAGGGCGCGACGGACACAACCCATCAGGTGTGTATGCCCAAAATGAGGGATGGAGGGTGCAGTGACGACGCCAAGACGATCAAGAGTGCCAAGGCCTTAGGGCACATAGGACTGATGGTGCACCACGTAAGGTGTCCTTCCCCAAAAGGCTCGTACGTCTGTGGAATTTGGAAAAATGGAGGTCAAACCCTAATGGGGACCATCACATTAAAGGCCGAAACGTTTGAGACTCCTTTTAGTCGCCTCTTACGACAGGCAGGAATACCGCGGGCCTATTCTAACCCCCGAACCAGAAGGGGGATACTGAGTGGGTAACTAGACATTTGCTGTAGTCAATGGTGTTATGCATTTCAGTTAGACTAGGGTATTCACTTAATGCCTCACATCCTAGAAACCTATGCACTTTGTGTGATGTAGCTGTTTCTACTAGTTGTGTACCATTACACCCTTATGCAGTCATTTTATTCATTTTAAAGAGCCAACAATTCCCTCCTAATAGAAAGAGGTTATCTTTTTTAAGGTTCTTTCTCTCCCTTAATTACTAAGGAGGTATTATGATAGACTAGTGCCCATTTACTATCTTTTTGGTACTCTTTTTCGGTGGACTGACCATTCGAGCTCTGTTGGTTGGGCACAGGAACACACTGTTGATTGGGCATATTTACCTGATGGTCCCTGCCTCCCATTTGGAGTATTTTTGATGAGTTCACACCATTGGAATCCCATGAGACACTAGGAAAATGTCAACTCCGCTTATCTGAGTAAGGCTCTTACAACTGAAGGATGGGGGAGGGGGGCCGTGGCAGATGCATGGAGACTGCCCAGGTGTGCAGCACATCTTGAGGTGTGTGTGTGTGTGTGTGTGTGTGTGTGTGTGAGAGAGAGAGAGAGAGAGAGAGAGAGAGAGAGAGAGAGAGAGAGAGAGAGATTCCGTCATCACACCTAATGATGGTCACCGGAGTATGCTCAGAGCTTGTGTAGTACAAGAGTACTGGAAATGCTGGTCACAGCCCCAGCTTGGGAATCCCAGGTTTCCAGTCTCTGTAACTGCCCACCACTGGAGAGGCTCCATCCCCTAAGACGTGGAACATACTTCACCAGTACCCTCTGCTGAGGTTTGGCTTTGGTGACCCTGCCTGCAGCTACACCACCTCCAGAATAGCCCTCAGCTTCACTGAGACAGGCAAACCCTCCTGCCCGGAACTGAAAGTGCCTGCAACAACACGGCATCTGCTGGGAGGGTGTGCAATCAGTTTTAAAAATCTCTGTATGTCCATCTTTTCAGAGATGGTTGTGGGACTCAGCTGATCAGCACAGAATGTCACATCTAACACCTTCCAGCCATCTAATTTCCAAACTGTTATTTTATTTGGACACCAGTTTTGGCAATTTACTACGTCATTTGCTAGTGCCCTGACCATGTAGGAAGATTTTAATCTCGGTTCCAGTCAAAATAGGGCCCGGCATTCAAAGACTGGTATCTGTAGATTTCTGCTCGATACAACAATCACTTCAACTGTCATGCGCCAACCAAAGTTGATAGTTGAAGTGATCACTGTATCAAGCAGAAATCTACAAAAAACCAGTCTTTGAATACTGGCCCTTATTTTGATCGGAACCGATGTTGGAAACTTCCTACACATCAGTCAGGGGGCCTGAAGATGGCCTAGTAAAGCGCCGAAACTGGTAGTCAAATAAAATAACAGTTTGGACATTAGACGGCTGAAAGGTGTTTGACCTGACATTCAGTTTTAAAATGGTTTATACGCATCAGAGCTCTGTGGTTCATTGCTGAGTTTATTGATATGTATAGAAAACACAATCTTTTGTGGAAAACTAAGAGCAAGGAACACAGCAAGATTGGAAGAGGAGACCAGTTGTTTGTGGTTCTAAATGTCTATACCAGGTTGCTGGTATACTTTAGGTATGGAACCGAAAATCTCCAGACACACAGAAATAGAGTAGAAGATACCTCACTGCCCACTCATACAGTTTAATTGAATTATGTAGTTCCAAACATGTCTAAAAATGTAAATATATTACCTAATACTTGTCACAATTGATACATCACTAGCATTCATGAAACCAAAAAAACACACAGACACAAAATGATAACAACTAGGCCATTCATCAAGATATTATGCAGAAAAATGGAATCTTCAATCCTCACTGTCCCACATCAATTCACTGGTGAGAGATTCAGAGGGGCACCACAGCCATTCCAGCTGCTTGTCCGGAACATCGAGCCCTGAGCGAACTGTGTGGCCAGAATGGAGCAACATTTTCTGGCACATGTTATCACAGGTGACACCTAGCAGCACACATTCTTGTTGGCCTAAGCATGCCCGCAAATTTATCATTCAGTGCAGCAATTCAACCCTAAAGTGGAGCCCCAAGCCCTCTCGTATGATCACTTAAGACTTGTCTACTAGCATACTTCACCTCTCAAGTGTACACTGCAGCAGCCTACTGTAAGTTTTTGGCTGACTGTCGGTTCCAGTGCAATAATCCTCAATGTAAACAGTAATATGCAACTACTCATCAGAGACATGATTCTTGTACGTTCAACGGATGAAGGGGTCCATAATGACCTCCTCAAACTTGAGGTTCCCTTGTTAAATACTCGCCTCCCCATCATTAGGGCTTCTCACAGTCTCTATCATAATCTGCACCATTACATGATCCTTTTTCACAGGTGTTTACAGCCTGTCTGACTTTCCAGCCCCAACACCGACCACAGCCTGCACAGCATTCTGATCTGCTCATGGCTGGGAAGCCCTCGATCAACGTGCATCGCCCACAACTGCAACTGTTTTACCACTCACCAATAGGCTAAATTTGGGCTCACCTCCGCTACAGGAACTCTCCAAACACCTATGTAGCTACAGCAACGAAACTGAGTGAAAAGGCAGTTCGTGGCTCACATTCAATATCATTCTACAGTCTTCATGGCAAGCAATTTTGTGGTAAACATTCAAGGAGCCACAGATATCCTTGGTTTGGACCTTTCAAAGTTTTGGGCTTGGAATTACAGCATTAATACATCAGGGGCTAGCTCCTACTCAAGCGAGCTTTGCTCCAAGTACAAGTCAGTTTGTTCTCATCCTACCACGGTCGACACTAGTTTTGAGGCTCATCTCACACTCCTTGCACGGCCAATCCCTGTTTCTTCAAAGCACGAAATGTTCCATTCAGTCTCAGGGATAATCTACAAGAGCAGCTACAGCACCTCTAAGAGGAAGACATTCTACTAGGTACAGACACCAGCAGTGAGCTACCCTCATTGTACCATGGAAAAGTCGAACATGAATTTATGGCAATTTCAAGGCCACAGTCAACACATAGTCTGTCGTAGATGCCTATCAGATTTCAGAGATGGATGACACTATGGTGCAGCTTGCAGCAAGCATATTTTCACCGAGATTTATCAGCAAGATGCTTACCTTTAGCTCCCCCTGGATGAGGATTCGCAGAGCATTCTGACCATGAACGCTCTGTTTGGACTATTATGCTATAACAGACTTCCTTTTGGCATTGCCAGTGCTCCGGTTAATTTTCAGTGGTACTTGGACAAGTCGACACAGCACATTCCCAGCACAGTGAACTATCTTCATAACATTCTAGTTACTGGTAAAAACACCCAAGAGCTGGTGCAATCCTCATGCCTGTTTTGCTCCTTCCACAACTCAGTCTCAAGTATCAAAGACAAAAGCCCTTTTTTTGGCTCAGGTGGAATATCTTTCGTCATTTTCTCACTGTTTTGGGAATATGACCCATACCTCAATATAATCAAACCATTCAGCAACTTCCAGTCCCAAATGACACAGGGTATCTACAATCTGTGCTTGACCAACTTAATTATTATTGCACGTTCATCCCACACGTCGTGGTCACAGCAGAACTGCCCTATCAGTTGTTAAACAAAAGTGTGAAGTGGAACTGAACTCCTGCATGTAATAAAGCTTTCCAAGACATCATTTAAGGCTCGCTTCATCTGCCATGCCTTACTGCTTGTGACCCATCAAAATCTTCAATTTTATCAGTTGATGCTTCAGATTACGGCTTGGGTGCGGAGTTATCCAAGGAAGTAGATTGTGTGGAATTTCTTACTGTGTTCACATCTAATACTCCGACACACGCACAACACAACTATGGTCAGATAGCACTAGCTATTGTGTTTGCAACTCATGAAATTCCACAATTATGTGCATGGACGTCATTCCACATCATTGATTGACCATAAAACTCTTATTGCTTTTCAAGGAAGACTCCAATGTTCCAACCAAATTAGCGCATCGCCTCCAGATGTGGGCAATGTTTTCATCTAGCTATTAATACGAGTTCAGATATTGCCCAATAGGTCAACATTCCAATGCTGACACACACCAGGTCACCACAGGGACAGGTCATGCAATTAATTGAAATGGAAGTCTGTTGCCATATGGGCACACAAGCAGAAGAAGACATAGCTACCCTTCCCTTGCCTTGGAGGTCTCATATATCTGGAAAATACTCTGGTGCACAGAGGGTGGCCAACGGATCAGAAATATTTCAGTCATGTGGGAGTCCAACAATTCTGGCACAGGCATCACACATTCTCCACCCTCAGTGCAGTCTTCTTGTTGCAAGAGGAAGCTGGCCGAATCCGCCATCTCACTCCCCTTGCAGCACCACATCCTGCCCTCCTACATCAAGACCACTAAGGAGTTGTGCTCACGAAGAGGCTGGCCTATCAACATCTGTATTGTCAGGGCATCTATATAAACATTGCCAACATGATGGCACCACGCGAGGCCTGTCAAAGCCACTAGGCAGCAACTGCTTGCAGGTACTATCCTTGGCCGTATGTTTCAGCACTCTGGTTGAGACTCCTTTTAGACTTTGATGGCCTCTTCCTTTGTTATTCACGGTTTATTGGGTTCGATGTGGAAACTGGATTCCTGTATGTTTCTTGGACATCTCCAATATCCTCGGCACAGGCTTTGGCGTGAATCTTCTCCATAGAAGGCCTCCTGAAAACCTAGGTTACCAACTACGAGCCTCACTTTACAACTTCTTTGCCCTTCCAACATAACTGCCCTATTGCACATGGTGCCTTTTCATCCTGCACCCAATGGATTATCAGAAAGTTTTGTTCACACGTACAAGTCAGAATTGGCAAATATGCACAACCATCGTAATTTAGATGAAGCCGTCACTCAGTTTTTGTCATCCTATCACACTCAATCCTTCAGGTCAGTGCCAGCCATGCTGAAGAGCTCCACTGACAGAAGCACTGGAATTCTCCATCCTACGAAAACTCAGTCTCTACATCTGTTGGGTCTTGAGGCTACTCTTATTCCATCCAAAACAATGTCTGGAAGTTGGTTTTCTCAAAAAGAGTTGCTGCCACTGGGCCCCAATAGTGGTCACCTATTTATTGGGACAACCCATGGTGGAAGTGAGGCTACATGACAGCTCCATTACACAAGTGCGTCAACCAGGTGCACCCAGGGTTAACAGCGACACCACCTAGCAGTGGTGTGTCATGATCTTTTGTTCCACAGTCAGACGTGCCCATGGACATCAACCTCAGCCAACCTGAGTCACCAGTTCCATCAGCGCCTGAAAGGAGGTGCCAGGCTCCTCAGAGATCTAGGGTGGGAGGGATGCTGTGTACAGACTGTATACCCTACAGACTGACAACATCAAAACAACAATATACTAGCAGCCTATCTTCCACCAAGGGGTTATATCAGCAGATGACAGAGCTTAAATCACACATGCTGCCCAGGCCGACAGAGTGAGCACCGGCAGAAGTCGCTGTCCCTGTGGGCCTGTTTGCCTCTGCAGGTCACGTGATCACAAACAATTCCTCTAGGATCTCTACATGGCCTGGATATTTAGGGTGGCGCAAAACCATTCTGAAGTATCTTCTGTCCCATTCTGGGCCAGGCACTGACTGCACCTATATTTCTTTGACCGGAGCCTTGACCAAAATCTTAGCTATATCTGCCATGCTGCACCAGCCACCACCAACAGAGAGCCTTCACCATCACCAGGACTCAGTCTCTGCATCAGAGATGACCAGGATCTTTGTATCAGCTGTTGACCTTTACTATGTTATTTTGTTCTACTTCTGAGTGAATATCATTACTGCCTTCAGCCTAAGTCCGCACTTGTGTAAATTCAGCACTAATCACTAACTTTCACAAACTATTGTAGTGATTAACTTTTTTCCAACAGGAGCATTTTGGCTCATGCGCATTCCAATAAAACTGTTTTACATTGTCAATCTGGGATGTGTTCTCAATGCCCCTCATCCAGTGAAAGACTTAGTAGATCACTCGTCTCAGATCAGCCAGCAGGGCACACACTGCAAGAATATGAGTGACAGTGAGATGACAACAATAGCTGCATTGAGGGTTATACTCCTGATGCAAAGGAACTCTTGGGTAAGTCTGGTTTCACCAATATGCGGCCAGCACAGTAAGGTGGCATCTTTCTGAGAGCCCTGGTGAGAAGTATGACACATCTTGGCAGTCCTCTTGATTGCTCTCACCTTGTTGAAGGTGGTGGTGGCCTGACATTCAATATCTCACGTTTTTTAAGTTTGATGCCACAGCTGCAATCTGCAATTCAGCACTCAGTACTCTGAGTTAAGTTTGTCTCCTGTGGTTGCTTCTTTACCTAATTTGTCAGTGAGTTCATTTCTTGGAATAGCCACATGGCTCAGTGCCCTGATGAATGATGTTACTGTCGTTCTGGGGCTGTGGAGGTCAACTGATAGGTTTTGGATGTCAGCGATCGAAAGGTTTTACAGATACCACTGAAATATGTCCTATAAGGAGCTCAAGGAGTTGCTACAAACCAGGAAGCCCTTCGTGGCTGGAGTTTTAACATACTGTAGTGCCTGTGATATGGTGACCAACTCTGCAATGTATACACTGCATGTCCCTTTGAATGTGCAAAAGGAAAATCGACCTTGTCATTGACTTTCGATCCATCTGTGTATGTGCATGTCGAATCTGGGTAGTCATGAAGAACAGAACGGAACATGCGCCTGAGGATGGTACATTCAGTGTTTTTCTTAGGGCCACAAAAGAGATTCATCTGAATGACAGGTCTGGGTATAAGCTACAGGCAAGAACAGAGGGGGGAAAGCAGGGTGAAGGCAATTTCTCAAGACGGGACACTCAGAGAAGACGAGGGGGCAGATAGAGATCCTTGCATAGAATGTCCAATATTATCTCACAAGCTGATCTACTCACTTTTGAGCGATTCATAAACAGTCTGAACTGCTGATAATGAAACAGTGACGAGTACCTTGAGTGGGTAGGAATTTGACAATGTGACCACACAGCTCGCCAAGAGTTGTTGGCATCTGACCCTCAGTGGTGGGACACCAGCTTCCACCAGGAGGTTGTCTACAGAGAACATACAGAAAGCTCCAGTTGCCGATCACATCTGTACTCGGGTCAGAATAAAATCAATGCTTTATAAAAATGAAGAAGAACTGTGCAGTCTGTGCCACAGGAGGTGCTGCTGAGAAATCAGAATATTAGGCTTCTCCATGCCAATATGCTTTGAGGTGGCATAATGTGGTAGCCACATTAATTTACTGTCAACTAAAAGGCTTAAAAATTTGAAATTTTCAACAACTTCAATTACTGGTCACTAAAGTAAAGTTCTGGGCACAGGAAGACAGTCCTAAGTTGACAAAAATTCACAACGCAAGTTTTTGCAGGAGAAAACTGATGGCCAGAATTCAGGGTCCAATAATGTACACTCTGTATTGCCCGTGAGATAAATACTTTATGGTGCGCAATCATTGAGAGCTGCAATACAGACAAAGGTCATCCACAAACAGTGATTGTGAGGCTATGGATCCCACTGCAATTGTAATACCATTGACTGCAACGTCAAAGAGTTAGGCTCAGAACCAACCCCTGAAGGACTCCATCTTCCTGTGAACAATGGCTGCTGAGAGTCAAACCTCTCCAGACCTGAAATCTGGAGGAGAACAGAAAGTTCTGGATAAAAATGAGTAAATTGTTTCTCGCATGAGGCTATTAGTTGTACATGCTGATAGCTTTTAATTACTAGATAGTCTACAGTTAGTCATGGTTTTTGATTATGTATTTTTCCCTTGCTTGTGTTAACACATAAAATGGCAACAGAAACACTGTGCCTGGATAACAAATCATACAAAATGTATGTGTAACAACAAAACAAAAGAAATAGGCATGTTAACATGATAAACATGGGAAACAAGGGAAAAATGCTGACATCAAAAACCATGACAAGCTGTTTATTGTAGTAGTAGAGGGGTTTTTTGGGCGCACGACAGCAAGGTCTTCAGCGCCCTTTCAGTAACATAGTGAGACGGGTGTCAAGAAAAAAACTCAGAACAGCAATATAAAACGGAACATAAAACACAGGGAACAATCGTTGAAAAACATGTGCTCACCCACACCGAAGCGTGGGATGAAACAGGACGTCAGCAGTAAAACATGGACAACACAGGAAGAAGGTGGTAGAGGGAGCTAAGTGGTTGGCTGACCACAAGGAAAAAAGGGAGGAGTCAGCCACTCTGCAATACACTAAAACCTCCAGCCTAAAAGTTTAGGCCAGAGTCCAGACACATCACAAAACTTAAAAACCCTAAAACGTCTCATCGTTAGCTAAAACACAAGGCAGATCCCCATCAACTTGTGCTTCTGCCCTTGCATCACGGTATAAAATGCAGTCTGTTAAAATGTACCGGACAGAGATGGGCACACCACAAGCATCACAAAATGGAGGATCCTCCCGCCGTAATAAAAAGCTATGTGTGAGAGGACAGTGCCTGGTCCGAAGACGTGTGAGGGCCACCTCTTCCCGCCTGAGCAACCGGCAGGAGGAACGCCCCAGCTGAGTGGTTGTCTTTACCAACCGCAGATTATTGGCCGTCACTGCCAGCCATTTGTCCTCCCACACCTCCATGCACTTCCTGTGGAGTGCAGAGATGACAGACTGTAAGGGGATAGGACACTGGACCACATCCTGCTCTCTGCAGGCCTCCTTGGCAGCCCTACCGGCCTGTTCAGCCCCATATTCCGACATGACCAGGCACCCAGCAGAAGGAGACCTCTTTACCCCGCTGTTGGAGCAAGTACAGTTGGTCATATATCAGCTGGACCATCTCCTCAGTCGGGTACAGGTTCTGCAGTGATTGTAAGGCACTAAGAGAATCGGAGCAGAGAAGAAATCGATCGCCCCGAACATGATTCATCTGCTCCAGTGCCTTCAAGATCGTGTGGAGCTCTGCTGCGAAAACGGTATATTCAGCAGGGAGGCGAATCCGGGTAACATGATCAGGGAACACCACAGAACAGCCAAGGAAATTCTCCTGTTTGGAGCCATCAGTATAAACGATGGTGAAACCGTGATGCACATCTAAAATGTTAAAAAACAGAGATTGGAATCTAAAATCTGGTGTGCTACCTTTCTTAAAATTAGTCAAATCTAAAATAAGTTTGGGTCTCCGGAGGAGCCAAGGTGGAAATCTGCTCCAACCGTGACATAAAACACGAAGACCAGCCATAGACATGGCAGCGAGGCAATCCTGTGCGTGAATCCTATAGGGCTGCATCGCATGTTGCCGGTTATGAAATAACCGTGCCAGAGGAGGCTGAGCAACGGTATGGTATGCAGGTGTGTATGGTGTGGAAAAAGTTTTATATGCCTGGAGTACTGTAAGTAGCCGTCGCCGCATATGAAGTGGCGGTTCACCAGCCTCTGCACAGAGGCTTGGTATGGGGCTAGTTCGAAATGCCCCAGTGGCCAACCGAAGCCCTTCATGGTGCACAACGTCCAACATCTTTAAGTAAGAAGGCCTCCCAGACCCATACACCGTGCACCCATAATCGAGCCGAGATCGCACAAACGCCCTGTAAAACTGGAGCAGACAAGTCCTGTCAGCTCCCCATGTACTGTGGCTATGACATTTTAAAATACTTAAAGCCTGAAGCGACCGCCGTTTCAGGTCTCTAAGATGAGGTAACCATGCAAGCTTTGAGTCAAAAATGAGGGCCCAGAAATCTCACCGTATCTTTCAAAGTAAGAATAGTGTCCCTCATCCTCAACTCAGGAAAGGTTAAAATCGAACGAGAACGGTGAAAAAGAACACATACAGACTTCTCAGAGGAAAACTTAAAACCACTCTTCTGCGCCCAGTCATCCAAACGTCTAATAGTAAGTTGCAACTGACGCATTGTCGTTGCAAGGCTGGAAGAAGAGCAAAACAAAGGGAAATCATCCACAAAAAAGGAACACTGGACAGGACTTTTCGCTATGGACATAATGCTATTAATAGCGATGGCAAAGAGAGTCACACTTAAAACACTACCCTGAGGGACACCGTTCTCCTGCTCAAAGCGATCAGACAGGACGTCACCAATTCGGTATCTAAAATATCATGGCGAGAGGAAAGACTGAATAAAAAGAGGAAGACAACCACAAAAACCCCATTCGTGAAGCTGCTCCAGGATGAGACGCCTCCAAGTGTTATCGTAGGCCTCCTAGATGTCGAAAAATACACCTAGAAGGTGATGATGGCGTAGGAAAGCTTGTTGTATAGCCGCCTCGAGGAGGGCAAGGATATCGAAGGTGGAATGAAACCTCCTGAACCCACACTGAAAGCGACTAAGGAGTTGCTGGGATTCTAACATCCAGACAAGGTGGCAGTTGACCATCAGCTCCATGGTCTTCCCCATGCAAGTAGTGAGGGCAACACTACGGTAGCTACTCGGGCTCGTGAGGTCTTTCCCAGGTTTAAAAAAAAAAAAGGAATTAAAACTGCCTCGTGCCACACGCCAGGAAGGTGACCCAATGCCCAAATGGCATTAAAAAGTGCAAGGAGGATTTCTTTGTTGCGAATTGTGAGGTGTCATAGCATACCGTAATGGATCCTGCATCTCATCAGCGCGTGGCACACCTTGAAATTGAGGGGTTGTTTATAGAGGTTTATTCCATCCTCGCGATCCGGGCGGTCAAGCCAAGATCCCCATTCCCTGAGACACACAACATTCCACCGCCGCACCACACGGTGGTCGCTGAGCTTACGGTGACAGGGGACTGGCGACGCTTACCAGTCCCCAGCTCAGGAACCCCAGGGTCGCCAGGCCCGGCACCTGAATGCCGAGCCCCTGGGGGCCTGTTTATTGAAGACCATATTTTAAGCTAGCAGCATACACAACTAATAGCTTCTTGTGAGATGATGCAACATGCACTGAAGATCATAGGCGTAAGGTCCAAAGAATTGTCATTACATGGATGGACACCTGTTGGCGTCAGGCAGCCAATGGCCAGTGGCAGTTGTCTGTTTTACTGAATGGGAATTCTCAAGCAAAAAATTACTCTGATCAGTTTTCTATTAATGGCAATTAAGGAAGTAAATTATCTTTCAGTTCCATCAGATTGGTGATTTCAGGAAACGAAAAGAACTTTACAAAATTTATGTTTATCTGCATAATTTGTGTGACTACGGGTTGTCTGTTGGATTGGTGCTTGCAAAATATTTTGATGATCTCATGTTCGATTTCACCCGAGTCACAAATTTTAACATACACCATCCTTCACCTCTGTGAATACCACACAAAAATGCTGGGATCGATTATCATTTTGAATCACATTTTAGCATGGTGATTCCCGCTACCAGCCGGTGTGAAATTGGTTTAGTTCAGACTGACAGACAAATGTAGCAGCAAATGAAAACTCCGAATGTTAATTCCAGATTTTTTTTTTCACTATCGAAAAATAATAAATTGAAAAGTAATTATCCATTTGTGAACACAAAATTTGTTTGGTGCTACACACTTTGCTTACTAACTAGATTTTTCCAAGGCTATGGACCAAGACCATGGATGACCACAGTAATATTAGTTCACAATATTTGTGATTCTTCAGCATTATTAATATTATACATGTCTTTCTTTTTAGAGGCAGAACATAGTGACCAGTACATAGAAATGCAATATAAATGTGATAAAGGGAGGACACAAACCCCCAAAGTTTGTGTTTGTTGACCAATGTTAACAAATAAGTTTATCTCTTTCTTAGAACTTGGAGTTGTCATTTCCAGTAACTGTATGTGTTAAGTATTAGGTCTAAGCATGCTATCATGTTTTTATAATTAATTATTTTAATAAAATGCCAATTTTGGATCAATTACCTGCAGCAATAAATTTTCACTATCAATCATCAAGATTTTTTTAGTTGTGGTATTAACGTATGAGAACTATAAACAAGAAGCACGCCTAAGTTGGCAACATCATTTCAGAAATTATTAGACTCATTTCTCTATTACCTGCACTCCTAGACATGTTAATAACAAAACTAATAATCACTGTACCTTGGAACCTGAAAGTTTATTTGTTGTTGGGGTCCTTTACAACTATTGTTTACACATCGAATTATGACACATGGCAGATTATTGTATCAGTAAAGGAAACTGTCAGCCATGACAACACAGCTAACTTTTTCTGTCTTTAATATTTTAGTTATTATGAGTACCATGTGTGTTTCAACTAGTGGAGATGACAATTACAATGAAATCTTCTTTTGAGAACCAGCGAGCATCACACCAAATAGTTGTGTGCCTTCCTAGCGAGTGACAGAGCTGGTGGGTGGAAACTTGTCAGCAATCTGGTCCAAAAATGTTTGGATCAGTGGTCTCTAGTGCACTGTAACGGAGTGTGAAGCACAATCCCTCAGACTGTCCTGCCAATGCAGAATTACTACTACTTTTCCAGATGGTCTGCAGTTTTTGTTTCACTTAAATGTCTGACAATCAACAAGAACAGGAAAATTTTATATGGATCTTAGTGCAGCTTCAAGGACTACATTAACTTATAAAATGTTTCACATACAGACATAAAATAATCATAATATTGATAAATAAGTATGTTCATGGGTTTTGTTTCATCCTCCTTTGAAGTTATGATATTCGGCTCCTTAGTGACTGCCAAATGTCGATCGGAAATGTGTAATATATTCAAACTATGGCATCTGCATCTCCAGTCTTTCTGGCATCTTCGTTACTGATACTACGATGTCTGGGGTGTAAAAAATGAATGTGTGAGATGTGAAGCGCTAAAAATAGCGCAAGGAAGAATGAAGCTGTGGATCAGTTATTAATTTTGTTTATGAACTCTGCATTATACGAGGGTCACTCCAAAAGAAACACACACTATTTTTTTTTTTTAAATCCATCTTTTATTCTACATGTTTGAAAGTTTTACAGTGTGTAGATGCATCCTTTAGGAACAATATTTTCAATTTTCATTTCTCCACATAATTTCCATCCCTGTCAACTGCCTTACACCATCTTGGAACCAGCACCTGTATACCCGCACAGTAAAATTCTGGACCAACCTGTTGGAGCCACTGTTTGGCAGCATGCACAAGGGAGTCATCATCTTCAAACTTTGTTCCATGAAGAGAATCTTTCAGTTTCCCAAAGAGATGATAGTCACATGGAGTCAGGTCAGGACTGTAAGGCGGGTGTTTCAGTGTTGTTCATCCGAGGTTTTTGATTGCTTCCATGGTTTTTTGACTGACATGTGGCCGTGCATTGTGGTGCAACAGCAAAACATCCTGCTTTTGTCGATGTGGTTGAACACGACTCAGTCGAGCTTGAAGTTTCTTCAGTGTCGTCACATATACATCAGAATTTATGGTGGTTCCACTTGGCATGAATTTCACAAGCAAGAGTCCTTCGGAATCGAAAAACACAATAGCCATAACTTTTCCAGCAGAAGGTGTGGTTTTGAATTTTCTTTTCCTTGGGTGAATTTGTATGATGCCACTCCATTGATTGCCTCTTTGTCTCTGGTGAAAAATGATGGAGCCATGTTTCATCACCTGTCACAACTCTTCCAAGATATTCATGTCCATTCTCGTACTGTTCCAAAAGTTCGCTACATACCGTTTTTCTTCTTTCTTTGTGAGCCCCTGTCAACATCTTGGGGAACCCACCTGGCACAAACCTTTTTTAATGCCAACACTTTCAGTATTCTGCAAACACTTCCTTCCCCTATCCCAACGTAGCATGACAATTTGTTCACTGTGATGCGTCTGTCAGCAGTCACCATTTCGTTAACTCTCTGCACATTGTCTGGAGTGTGCGCAGTATGAGGCCTGCCGTTGCGAGGACAATCCTCAATTTTGCTGTGCCCGCTTTCATCACGTAACCTGCTTGCTCACCGACTAACTGTACTGCGATCGACAGCAGCATCTCCATACACCTTTTTCAACCTCTTGTGGATGTTTCCCACTGTCTCATTTTCACAGCACAGGAATTCTATGACAGCATGTTGCTTCTGACGAACGTCAAGAGTAGCAGACATCTTGAAGGCATGCTGTGACGGTGCCACTCACGGGAACAGGTTGAACTAAGTTTGAAAACAAGCGGGAAGGATGTATCTACACACTGTAAAACTTTCACACATGCAGAATGAAAACTGCATTTTTACAAAAATAGTGTGCATTTCTTTTGGAGTGACCCTCGTATCATACAAAAATACATGCATCATGAAAAATGTGTTATTACTGACTGTGATGTTTGTTCATAACTATTTCCTCCTTTGTCTTGCGGTAGAAGAAAATGGACCTTCCTGTTAAACCATTTTTGCTTGCAGTTTGTCTTCTGTTTACTCCTAACTCAGTCCAGATGACATCTCACTTTTTCGTTCCCTGCAAGGAGCAGTAGGACCCATGTGACAACAGGTATGTTAGTACTATTGTGTATTCTTGCACATTATACTGTGTAACAGACAAGCTCTGCAGTTCAGCATAACAAGAAAGTGAGGGGTCTCACGAATTGTAACACCAGCTGTATGATCATAATAAAAACAAAATTACATTGCCATCAACGGTTTCTGCCAACAAAATGAACAGGAATATATCAATGGTCAATTCCCCTAACTATAATTATTATTGCCAAATGCAATTTTTTTAAATTTAAAATGCCTCTGTCATAAAAATCCGATTATGTAACAAGTAAAATGAAATGAAACGAAAAAGAAGGTGGCTTACCTGCATGATCGTCACTGCGCCATATGTCACTGCTGTCCAATATATGGATCCAACAACAATGCCAGCAGCCATGAAAGGGCACACTTTTATGACAATACTATCAAGTGTGTCTAGTATAAACACCACTGTACCTGATTTAAAAAAGGAACATGTTGAAAAGACACTAGACATTACTATACATCCAGCAAATTTATTTTTCTGTGGTGGAACTTACCCACATTAGGAATTAAAATTATGTATTCTGTTCCACACTGTGGACAAGTTACACGGCCGGAAGGATTTCCTTTTTGTTTCTCATCTACCCATCGTTGTATGCAGGACTGATGAACCTGTTTCACAGTAAAATACTTTGTTATTTAAGAAGTACTAAATTTAGTGAACATTTGCATATTGTTCAAGTTGGCACTAAGTATTTCCAATAAAAGGATTCATGTTATGAAGGGAAAATTTTATGTATTAAGTGCTGCAACTCCCATGGCATTTATCCCTTCCAGAGGCAAAATTTAAGGTTCATTGTAAAGTAGTATAGGTTACATCCATTCTAGTTTTGTATTTGAAAATTAGCAGTATTAAACTCATCTGTGAGTAACTTTAGTTGAGAAAGTTCAGTATACCCAACCATTTAAGTAGAGAGACACAAGTGTGGACTTCTTACTTAACTAATTGTGCATTCAGTACCTTTAACAGCATTCCAAAAAAGAATGTTGTCCTACAAAATATCAACAAATGGAAATATGCACACATCAGAAGAAGATGGCCTGAATGCAATTTTTTCTCCTCAACAAACATGGCACATGAATTGTTAAAAGGTAAGTTACACTTTGTTCCAATGGTGTGCACTTACTTCCTGAAAATGTATTCACTGCAAGTTCCATTGTTTACGACAGTAAATACTAGGAGCTTACCTGCTGCAACATATCTGACTCTCACGACTGCATAGTCCAAACATCATTATTATTAACATTAAACAATGGGAAGGTCAGGATAGACAACTGTATTATGAAAAGGGCTGATTGCTACTAACTATACAGAGGAGACACTGAGTTGCAGACTCGCACAACGAAAAGACTGCTACACATTAAGCTTTTGGTCAAAGGGGTTTCTTTCAAAGTAGCATTATTGTTATTGTTACTACAACTCCTACTACTACTACTACTAGCTATATCCTGCCACACATTGCTGTGGCTCAGGTGGGGTGGGGTGAGGGGGGGGGGGGGGGGGAGGAAGGAAGGAAGGGGGGGGGGAGAGAGAGAGAGAGAGAGAGAGAGAGAGAGAGAGAGAGAGAGAGAGAGAGAGAGAGAAGTTTCTAAAATGTATGACAACTGGATATACATCCTCATCTCCTACTCCTGCCCGTCTATGTCCTCCTCCTCCTCCTCCTCCTCCTCCTCCTCCTCCTCCTCCCTATCACCTTCTGCCCCTTTCTCGGCCTAAAAACTCCTTTTTCAATCTCTATGTCCATTTCCTTCCCACCCCTCTGTCCATCTCCTCTTTTTGTAACATGTATGGATATCACTTTTTCTATGATCTGATTCTGATGAAATATAGCGCATACAGTGCACAAAGCTCTACTCACATTATCTGCAAAATCTCTTGAAATTTCATCTAATGGTTTTAGAGATTAAAATATCCAAACAGACAGACAGACAGACAAAAAAAGACACTACAGTCGTACAGTTTTATAATTAGTGTAGATACTATGAGGACTGATCAGAAAGTTTCCGTTGGAAGGCCTTACTGTCCAGAATCTGTATGCCACGCAAGCAAAACTGTTGTGAGCACTGAGGCAATAATCCCATAGAAACACCAAGTTGAATATGCCCGTCTCATAAAAAACTGTGTTCTAGTGCGTGAAGAAGTCTGTATCTGCCTGCTGCACATCCTCATCTGACAGAAATCGTTGACCCTTTAACACCCTTTTCAAGGGACCGAATGGGGATCACCATGGGAAAAAACTGGACTACAGGACGGGTGCTCAAGTGTCTCCCACTCGAGTTGGTGCATAATGGATCAGACTGGCCACCCAGATTGAATGGAATCTTATGTCAAATTGCGATCAGCATGGAAGTCAGAGCACCATTTCACAACAGTGGTTTTCAACAGTCATGTTGCCCCATACGCATTCTTCTTTCTCAGATGGCTGTCAACTGGTGTTGGTCCTTCAGCAGCCAAGAACAGAAAAAACAGCACATTGGTCCTGTTTGAATGCATTTGGTAGTAATGTTGTCATAATTCATGTTTCCCCTTTACCGTACACACAACAGAAAGACAAGAATGCCACACTAATCCTTGCCTACATGTCAGTGCTTATGTATCCCCATCAGAGATGCACTACGCTGCATATATGCTACAGCAACACAATCAAATGCAAGCTTTTTGAATCACTCCTCGTATATATTTTTACAACATAACCTTATATATATTTACACAACATATGTCACTCCAGTAGGTATGCAAAAACACATGTGTATTCAAATACAACATTGTTTCAAAATTTCGAAGGAATCTAAGAATTTTGGAGATTTTTGCTAACAATGTATCCCTTTTATGCTGAAACATCATACATACATTCATTAATCGGTGTGCTTGCGGAGTATGCTGAAAAAAACAATAGTTCTACCTCTGGCACCAGGTGAAAATACGAAACTGTAAGCAGTCACAATGTGGTGTGGGTGCAGGAAAAAAAGAGGAATATTCAAAAACAAAGAAGAACCACATACAAGACAGAATCCAACTTAACACGGTATTTACCCAATGGATATGGACATTTTGGTATTAGAAAATGTATTAAACATATGGTAAAGTAAAGTTTTACTATTTTAAGAACTTAAGTAGAAAGATCCTACCCCCATGAACCATGGACCTTGCCGTTGGTGGGGAGGCTTGCGATACAGATGGCCGTACCGTAGGTGCAACCACAATGGAGGGGTATCTGTTGAGAGGCCAGACAAACGTGTGGTTCCTGAAGAGGGGCAGCAGCCTTTTCAGTAGTTGCAGGGGCAACAGTCTGGATGATTGACTATCTGGCCTTGCAACACTAACCAAAACGGCCTTGCTGTGCTGGTACTGCGAACGGCTGAAAGCAAGGGGAAACTACAGCCGTAATTTTTCCCGAGGGCATGCAGCTTTACTGTATGGTTAAATGATGATGGCGTACTCTTGGATAAAATATTCCGGAGGTAAAATAGTCCCCCCTGCAGATCTCCGAGCAGGGACTACTCAAGAGGACGTTGTTATCAGGAGAAAGAAAACTGGCGTTCTACGGATCGGAACATGGAATGTCAGATCCCTTACGGCCTTGGGAGAGCCAGTTCTGACAAAACTCTACCATCTGGTGAGCAAGATGTATGAGACAGGCGTATCCTCAGACTTCAAGAAGAATATAATAATTCCAATCCCAAAGAAAGCAGGTGTTGACAGATGTGAAAATTACCGAACTAACAGTTTAATAAGTCACAGATGCAAAATACTAACGCGAATTCTTTACAGACGAATGGAAAAACTGGTAGAAGCCGACCTCGGCGAAGATCAGTTTGGATTCCGCAGAAATGTTAGAAAATAGATTAAGGAAAGGCAAATCTACATTTCTAGCATTTGTAGACTTAGAGAAAGCTTTTGACAATGTTGACTGGAATACTCTCTTTCAAATTCTAAAGGTGGCAGGGGTAAAATACAGGGAGCGAAAGGCTATTTACAATTTGTACAGAAACCAGATGGCAGTTATACGAGTCGAGGGGCATGAAAGAGAAGCAGCGGTTGGGAAGGGATTGAGACAGGGTTGTAGCCTCTCCCCGATGTTATTCAATTTGTATATTGAGCAAGCAGTAAAGAAAACAAAAGAATAATTCGTAGTAGTTGTTAAAGTCCATGGAGAAGAAATAAAAACATTGAGGTTCGCCGATGACATCAAATAGTTTGGACAAGAAGAGAATAGAAGCTTTTGAAATGTGGTGTTAGAGAAGAATGCTGAAGATTAGATGGGTAGATCACATAACTAATGAGGAGGTATTGAATAGAATTGGGGAGAAGAGGAGTTTGTGGCACAACTTGACTAGAAGAAGGGACCGGTTGGTAGGACATGTTCTGAGGCATCAAGGGATCACAAATTTAGCATTGGAGGGCAGTGTGGAGGGTAAAAATCGTAGAGGGAGACCAAGAGATGAATACACTAAGCAGATTCAGAAGGATGTAGGTTGCAGTAAGTACTGGGAGATGAAGAAGCTTGCACAGGATAGAGTAGCATGGAGAGCTGCATCAAACCAGTCTCAGGACTGAAGACGACAACAACAAGTAGAAAGATGTCTGATACAATCAAAACTTTTAGAACATGCCAAGACACAAAGGAAAATAATTCTGGTACAAGAGACAAGTGGTACCCAATAATACCTGTGTCATTATACGATCTGACAGCAACGAATTTCTTTGGACTCTTCCAAAAGAAAGATGGGTACTAAATACATTTTTGTGTTATTAGAGTGCTGGTCAAAATATGTAAAACTTTATCCTATTAAGGTCGCCAATACTAACACTGTAACATACTGTTCATTAGAATACTTTGTCAACATTGGAAAACCATGTCAACTGCTTATGGACGATGACTCTAAGTTTACAATACTACCTTTAAAGAGTTTTTGGTGTGGAAAGGCATTAAGCACATAGCAATATCCAAGTATCATCCACAATGTAATCCGAGTGAACAGTTAATGAAGGAAATTGGCGTTCTGTGTAAAACATTCTGCTCTGACAGGCATACTCTTTGGGTTCATCTTATTACAGAACAATTTTAAATGGACCACCACACCTTTCTACAGAGTTATTAGGTGTTGAAGTTTTAGGCAAACATTTTGCAAGAGGGCCTCTATTGAAACTGCTTCGTTGGCCCAGAGGCACCATAATACAGCCAAATGATATGCAAGAAGTGGTGATAGACAATATATTTATGCAAGCAAATTCCAGAGAGCACAATTTTAACTAAAACACTAGCGTATCTAATGTCTGTATCAACGATTTAGTACTGGAAAGTATCATCCACTGAGTTTGGGATTAAAAAAGGAAATGAGTAAATTTTTTCTGACTTACATTGACCTTTATAAAATAGTTGGAATTCCACATCCTAAAGTAGTGTTCCTGGTGGATCCAGTGACCAGCAAAAAGAAAGACCTGTATAATACAGAAATGATTATGAAATTCCTTGAAATCGCACAGAGACCACGGTCTTAAGTGGTCTATGCATCTTTAAGTAGGCATGGAACATGAATTAATCAATACAGTTTTACTTTTCCTTTTTCCCTGCATCGATTATTTATCCTCTTATGTTAGTCTTGCTAGGATGGGTAGAATGTGTGCATGCTGTGTGTGGATGCAAGAGAAGATGGCTACAGTTCACAAACAGCTGAATGTGCTTTTGACTACAGTCAGTCACCTTCATGCTGCTGTCTCAGGGTTCTGCAGTGGCAGAGAATCTGGCGAGTCACATTGTACACCTCAGGTGTCACTTGTTTCACCCACGAGCGCTGCCGAGGCACCTACTAGTGCGCCTGACATGGTGGCTCTGCCCTCATACTAGGGTGAGGAGGGATGGTAACAGATTCGCATCCCTCGACTTGGAGGGGCAATGTGGAAGTTGGCCATCTGGCCTCACCCATTCACCCTGTGAGCAGACAGGTGGCTATTGCTTCAGCATGGTCCCAGTAAACACGAGCGGAGGTGTTTACTAGTTATTGGGAGCTACAACGTTAAGTGTGTTGAGCGCCCTAGGCAGGTAGCATTTAGGGCTGAAAAGAATACCAATGTGCGCTTGGAATGTCTGCCAGGGTGGGGGTGGGGGGGAGGGACACTCATCCAAGAAGTCATTTTCAAGTTGGGGCTAATGTCAGCACCAGTTACACCTGTCACATAGGTTCAGAGGTCACTCTCAGTTCATACAGGCAGCTGGTGGAGATGGTGAAGGCTGCTGGTCTTATGTGTGGGCTGCAAGGAGAGCTCGCTATTTGCAGCACTGTTCCTAGAGGTGATTGGGGTCCTTTGGTTTGGAACCGAGTATAGGGTCTCAACCAAATGCTTTGTCAACTCTTGTTGGCTGAAGATTTCTTGACCTGCATTATCAGGTGGGGATTTGTAGAACTCCCCTTGATAGGTCAGTGGTGTACTTAGCACTTAAAGAAAGCAGCTATCCAGGTAATAGAGTCCTTGTGGAGTGCAAATGAGGATTTTCTTTACACTATGTCATAGACTGAGGTACTCAAATGAACACTTGCCAGTTGATACACACAAGGGAAGTCAGACAGTGTTCAGAACTCATATTATTCTTGAGATTGAGACCTCGCTGAAACCCGAAGTAGAGATATATAACAAGCCATGGAATGTATATCAGAAAGACAGATTACAGGCCATTTAAGGGGGGGGGGGGGGGGGTGTTCATTGCTGTAGACAAAAATATTGTCTCTACCGAGATTAAAGTTGATCGAGACAATCTAATTATCTGGTTGTGTACAACAGGTCTAGAAGAAACCAAGTAAATTGTTGAATGTTTACTGGCGACGTGATCCCACTGTGGCAGTTCTACAGTCATTCAAAGAAAGTCTACGGTCAATAATGCGTAAATTCCCAGATCATGCAATACTATTTGGAGGCAACTTTAACTTAAATGTCTATGGATTCATTGTGGGGAGTACAGACCAACAGTCTTGCGAAGTACGTTTGAACACATTATCTGAAAACTGTCTTGAGCAGCTAGTTCGACAACCCACATGCAACACAAATATCTTTAACTTTGTCACTACAAACCGGCCAGACCTTAACAATGAAGTCACTATAGAAACAGGGATTAGCAATCATTATGTCATTATAGAACTGTGGTTAATAAAGTTAATAAATCAGTCAAGAAGGCTAGGAGAGAGCTTCTGCTAGAAAGAACAGACAAGTAGTTGTTGGCATCTCACTCAGGCTGTGAAATGAAATCACTTAACTCCATTAAGATGGGCAGAAAGAAGTTATGGGCAAAGTTTAAGCAGATTCTAAATTGTGGTCTGGAGAATTCTGTGCCTCGTAAGTAGATTAAGGACAAAAAGACCATCCAAGAAAATTCTAGTCCTATGTAAAATCGCTAAGTAGGTCTAAGGCTGCAATCCAGTCACTTTTGATCAGACTAGTGTGGCAGTAGAAGATAGCAAAACAAAAGAAAGTTCTAAATTTTGCATTTAAGAAATTGTTGACACAGGAGAATCGTACAAACATATTGTCGCTTGACGTTTGCACAGAGTCCCATACGGACGACTTAGTAATAAGCATCCCTGGTATAGAGGAACTATCGTACTGAAAGAGTTCAAAGCAAATAATTTGTCAGGTCTGGATGAAATTCTAATTCAGTTTTACAAAGAGTACTCTATGGCACTGGCCCCTTACCTAGAATGCACTGGGTGAGAGAGTTGCGATAATGCAAAGTCCCAAGCGACTGGGAAAAAGGTGCAAGTGACTCCTGCATATAAGAAGGGCAAAAGAACAGACTTGCAAAACTCCACATCAATAACCCTAACATTGGTTTGCTGCAGAATCCTTGAACATATTCTCAGTTCAAAGATAATAAATTTTCTTGAGACCAAGAAGCTAAGTCCATGAAACAGCATGGTTTTAGAAAGCATTGCTAATGCAAAACTCAGCTTGCCATTTTCTCACGTTGTTAACTGCAGCAGGCAGAAGATGACCTTCATTGGCGATAGACAATTTAGCAATTTTGCCCAAGATAAAACTCACGTCGCTATGTTCTTCTTTGGCATGCCAGTGTATAAGTGTGTTAGTGAAAAATCAGTGTAATACACGTTTATTTATGTATAACAGCCAACTTCGAAATTTTCCTTTGTGCGAGTCTGCATATACACGATTAGTGTTCCGATTTGAAGTTCCATATTCATATTTTTTACTGTTGGCATCACTTCTGCATAGAATTTCACTGACTGTACCAATACTCGTTCGTATTGTGCTATACTGTGACATTCTGAACATCCACAAGTGCAGCAATAAAATTTTACTGTTATTGTCAACTGTAGGCTTAAAATTAATTGTACCCTTTTAAAATTTTTAAGAATAGGAGGCCTATTGTCATTCAAAACATTCATTCTCTAATTTCAATGTACAATTACGTGAGAAAGATTGTTTCTGAGAAATTTTGGAAGCTTAAAAAACTATATTTCCATAAGTTACTGGTACAAGAGTTCTTGGATAAATTATTTCATAGCAAATCAAATCAGTGTTTGCGATTTACAGTTACTGGCAAAAAAAAAAGAAATAGATAATCCCGAATTTCATTATATATCAATGCAAATAAATATGTATTTTTTAAGAATGTCTGGAAGGTACCATTGCCCTGTACATAATCAGCATGTCATTTAATTACTGTTGCAGGTATTGTAACTAACATATTGTGCTCCATCCCATTTTCTCTTAAAGAGGAGTATATACTATCCACATTTATTGTAAATTAACTCTTTTCGAGTTTGCTAATAACTATAATTAACTTCAAAAAGTTTTAGGAAATTAGCAATTTTTACCCCAGTATTTCCTGTTGTGTATTTGCTTCAATTCTTCCAGGGAATCAGTTTTTTTTTTTTTTTTTTTTTAGTTCAACAGGTACAAAAGACAACATTTGGCTTAGTTTAATGTTCACTGCACCAGCCAAAATGCAGCCCCACTGTTAATGTCGTTCTCAAACATGAGATGAGTTGGCCGACATTCGTAAGCAGCTGGAAATCACCCTTACTACTTTCAAACAAATGGCAGCTGCTGTGAATCAGTGTGTTTGGAGAACCCCTGAGAGTCATGTACCTGTGATACCTGTACCGGAAGTACCTCAAGTACTATCCTCTCCTGTGTATACTGTCTCCTCTGCAGAAAATACAGGATCTGTCATTACTTGTACACTTGACTGTGAGTGGCATGCCAATTGTAGATCTAGGCATCCTCTACAGGGTGGATAGGAAGCAGGGAGGACTCAGGGTGTTGTACCCATCCCATAACCAACAAGTTTGAGGTGTTTTCTTTCACTGAAACTGAATTTGAGTCAATGGGACTCATTTCACCTGTTTTGGGGAAACATGATCTGTCCAGTGTCAAGAGGAGGCAAACGCAAAAGAGTTGCAGTGTATTAATCATCAGCAATTCAAACGTGCCACAAAATGGTACTCCTTACATAAATGGCAGCAAGGGACAGGAAAGGACGCCAGGCACACTCAGTAGGTATGTTTGGGGATCTCATTTGACATGTTGAAGAGGCTATTCTGGCAGCCATTTAGGAGACCGGGTGCAACCAACTGCAGACTGTGGCACACGTTGGAACAAATAATGCCTGCCGTCTGGACTCCAAGGTCATTCTTGGGTCAGTCCAGCAAGTGACAGAGAAGGTTGGACTTCAACAAAGCTCACAATTTGCAGCATTGTACGCAGAACTAATCATGGCCCTTTGGTTCCAAGTCGGTGTGGAAGGACTGGACCAGAGACTTCGAAGGTTCCGTGACAATCTATGCGGTGACTTTCTGGACTTGTGGCATACGGCTGAGAACTTTAGAGCCCCCTAAATAGGTCAGATGTGCACTACACATCCGAGGCTGCTAATCAGGTAGCTGACTATGTGTGGGATGCACACTAGGGCTTTTTTAGATTAGGTGACTCTCCATCCAATCCAGATAACAACTGCTGGAAGTATCTATGTACGATCGAAAGAAATGCCTCCCACAGGTAAGTGAATTAAAATCACAACGGTAAGCTGTCGAAGCATTTGCAACAAAGTGGCAGAGTTTGAAGCTCTCCTGAAAAGCAGTGAAGCTCACACAACAGTAGGTACAAAAAGCTGGTTGAAACCTGAAATTGATAGTGATATACTGAAGGAAAATTTGATTGCATATTGAAAGAATAAAAAAATGGGAAAGGAAGTTGGTGTATTTGTCGCAGTAGACAAGAAACTCAAATCCACCGAGATAGAAATTGAAGCTGGCTGTGACACTGTTTGGGCAAGACTAAGTATCAGGAGTGGGCACAAAATGATAACTGGATTCTTCTATAGCCCACCAGATTCATCTCCTGGTGTAACCAAAACCTATACAGAAAACCTCAGTTCACTTGTATGTAAGTTCTGCGGTCATACTGTAATCATCAGTGAAGACTTTAATCACCCAACAATCAACTGGTAAAATTACAGTACTGTTAGTGGTAGGCATTATAAGAAATCTCGCGAAACTTTATACTTAATGCCTTCTCTGAAAACTACCTGGAACAGGTGGATAGGATCCCCACTCATGATGGAAATGTATTGGTCCTAATGGCAACAAGTAGACCTAATATCTCTGAGGATGTCAACATTTAAACTGGTATCAGTTACCGGGATGTGGTTGCAGCAACAATGATTATCAAAATATATAGGACTACTAAAACAAGCAGAAAAGCACTTATATTCAGTAAACTAAATAACAAATCAGTAGCGGCATGCTTCGGTGAGGGACTTGAAACTTTCAGCACAAGACACGAGCACGTATTGAAACTATGGCTCAAGTTTGAAAGAATAGCACACCATGCACTGGATAGATATGTACCCACTAGAATAGTTCATAACGGGAAAGACCCTTTGTGGTATACAGTCATTACACAGAAACAGAGATTATTGCATAATAGATTAAAAACAAAGTGTAGAGCTATAGACAGGGAGATGCTGAATGAAACACTTCTGCTGTCAAGAGAGTAATGCGCGATGCCTACTATGACCACCGCAGCAGAATATTGTCAAATTATATTTCACC
Source organism: Schistocerca piceifrons (assembly GCF_021461385.2). Classification (NCBI taxonomy): domain Eukaryota; kingdom Metazoa; phylum Arthropoda; class Insecta; order Orthoptera; family Acrididae; genus Schistocerca; species Schistocerca piceifrons. Next base: position 852,883,111 of record NC_060140.1, on the reverse strand, counting down.
AAACACAAAGAAATTCTGGTCATATGTAAAGGTTGCTAGTGTTGCTAGTGTCCAGTCCCTTGCGAATAAGACAGGACTGAAATTGAGGATAGCTAAGCAAAAGATGAAATGCTTAACTCCATTTTCAATGTTTCTTTACAAAGGAAACCCAGAACAATTGTCAAATTTAATTCTCATACCACTGAAAAGATGAGCGGAATCAGTATTTGTATCAGCGGTGTTGAGAAACAGCTGTGATCAAAGTTCCAGGGCCCGATGGAATCCCTAACAGATTCTACACTGAATTTTAAGCTGAGTCGGCCTCTCTTCTAACTATATTCTATCTTATATCCCTCGAACAAAAAATTGTGCCTAGTTCTTGGAACAAAGCACAGGTCACACATATCTAAAAGATGGCTAGTAGAAGTGATCCACAAAACTACTGCCCAGCATCCTTGATAATGATTTGTTGCAGAATCTTAGAACAAATTCTGAGCTCAAATATAATGAGTTCCTTGAATATGATGACCTCTTCAATTCCAACCAGCATGAATTCCAAAAACATCTATCATGTGAAACCCAACTCGCTCTTTTCTCATGTGACATAGTGAAAGCTTTGCATCAAGACAACCAGGTATATGCAGTATTTCTTGATTCCCAAAAAGAATTTGACTCAGTACCACACTTACACTTATTGTCAAAAGTACGATCATATAGGGTATCAAGTGAAACCCGTGACTGGACTGAGGACTTTTTGGTAGGGAGGACGCGGCATGTTATTTTGGATGGAGAGTCATCGTCAGCAGTAGAAGTAATTTCAGCTATGATCCAGGGTATGTTGTGACCCTTGCTGTTCATGTTGTATATCAATGACCTCGCAGGAGAGCGTCTGTAAAGTTTGGAAAGTATGAGACGAGGAACTGGCAGAAGTAAAGCTGTGAGGACAGGGCATGAGTCGTTCTTGGGTAGCTCAGTTGGTAGAGCACTTGTCCCCGAAAGGCAAAGGTACCGAGTTCAAGTCTCGGTCCGGCACACAGTTTTAATATGCCAGTAAGTTTAATATTAACAGTAACCTCAGATTTTTTTGCATGTGATGCAGTTATCTATAATGAAGCCCTGTCTGAAGAAAGCTGGATAAATATTCAGTCAGATCTTGATAAGATCTCAAAGTGGTGCAGACATTGGAAACTTGCTCTAAATGTTCAGAAATGTAAAACTGTGCACTTCCCAAAATGAAAGAAGATAGAATCCTAAGACTATAATATTAGTCAGTCACAGTTACAATCAGCCAACTCATACAAATACCTGGGTATAAAACTTTCTAGGGATATGAAATGGAATGCTGAAATATGCGCAGTTGTGGGTAAAGCAGGTGGTAGACTTGAGGTTATTGGTAGAATACTGGGGAAGTTCAGTCAGTTTACAAAGGAGATTGCTTACAAATCACTCGTGCAACCCATTCTACAACATTATTCAAGTGTGTGCGACCCATACCAAATAGGACTACCAGGGGATGCTGAACATATACAGCGAAGGACAGCACAATTGGTCACAGGTTTGTCTAATCCATGTGAGAATGTCACAGAAATATTGAAGGAACTGAACTGGAAAACTCTTGAAGATAGATGTAAACTGTCCTGAGAAACCTTTAACTGATTACTCTAGGAAAATACTACAACCTCTATGTATCACTCACATAGGGATCATGAGGGTAAGATCAGAATAATTACTGCACACACGGAGGTATTCAAACAACCATTCTTCCAGTGCTCAATACGTGAATGGAACGGGAAGAAACCCTAATAAATGGTACAAAGGGATATACTCTCTGCCATACACCTCATAGTGTTTTGCACACAGTTACAGATGCAGATATTCTGCGAACTATGGATGAAGAGTAACAGGCAGATTCCACAGTTTTATATTTCCAAAAAGCATTTGACACGGTGCCCCATAGCAGGCTAATGAATGTATGAGTGTATGGAATAGGTTAGCAGCTATGTGAGAGCCTTGAAGATTTCTTAAGTTATAGTAACGAGTATGCTGTCCTCGATGGCGAGTGTTCATCAGAGACAAGGGTTCCAGGAATGCCCCACGGAAGTGTGATATGACCGCTGTTATTCTCTTCATACATAAATGGCTCAAATGGCTCTGAGCACTATGGGACTTAACATCTATGGTCATCAGTCCCCTAGAACTTAGAACTACTTAAACCTAACTAACCTAAGGACATCACACAACACCCAGCCATCATGAGGCAGAGAAACGTACATAAATGGTTTGGCAGGCAGAGTGGGCAGCAATTTGCAGTTATTTGCTGATGATGGTGTGGTGTATGGTATGGCATCAGAAGTGAGTGGGCGAAGAAGGATACAAGATGACATACACAAAATTTCTAGTTGGAGTGGTGAATGGCAGCTAGCTGTAAATGTACAAAAACTTAAGTTAATGAGAACGAGTATGAAACACAAACCCGTAATGTTAGGATACAGCATTAGTAATGTCCTGTTTGACACAGCCACGTCATTTAAATATCTCAGCATGATGTTGCAAAGCAATATGAAATGAAACAAGCACAAGAGGATTGTGGCAGGGAACGCAAATGGTCAACTTTGGTTTATTGGGAGAATTTAGGAAAGCGCTGCTCATGTGTAAAGGAGACCACACATGGAACATTAGAGCAACATATTCTTGAGTACTGTTTGAGTGTTTGGAGTCTGTACCAAGTTGGATTGAAGGAAGAGACAGAATCAATTCAGAGGCAGGCTACTGGATTTGTTAACAGTAGGTTTGAGGCGTCAAACTATAAAGTAGGAGCTAAAAACTCAGAGTGGAAGGCATAAAAGGGTAGGTCAAATCTAAAAACTGGAAAAACAGAACGATAAAGAGGCGGTCTTTGGAAGGGGGTGTGGTCATGGGTCTCACACCCATAAAACCAGACGAGTAGCCCCAATCACAACCAACCTGCACCTGCCCTATGAGTAAAGCAAAACCTTATAACTGAAAATAGAAACCACTTTCAACAAGAAACTGAGTTCTCATTCAACAATCCACGAACTGTCTGCTAATATTAAAGACAAAAAATCTGGAAGACTCTACTTAGCACGAAGGGCTAAAAGAAGGGAACATTCCATCAATATATGGGATACCATCAGTCTGGCTCCACAGCTACATTGTGGAGATGGCTCATAATGCAAGAGAAAACTATGGGTGAACCCAGTATGACTGATGCATAGATGGAATACAATAGACTCATTGTGAGAGGAGCAGAAGGAAGAGCACCAAACTGCAGTAGTCTCCTTGATTATACGGAGTAGTAGCACACTAGATGTCATTCCACGTTTGGGCAGAGGGAGATTTAATGTGTGTCCGTATATCTGCATCTGGAATCGTGACAGGGAATTGGGTGGGGGGGGGGGGGGGGGGGGCAAGTATCTGCCTATCTAGCCAAACAGTCAGCTTATTCATTCCTTGGGATGCCCACATGACTTAAGACCCAGAGAAAGACAGCTGAGCAGGCAGTACAACTGAGGGCAGAGCATAGCCCAAAGTGTGATGAGAATAGCATTGGTCTATAGTCTACAGGCTGCTCACTGAGACAGTACACATTAAAATACTGTGGAAGGAGGCCTGAGTAACAAAATGGAGGGTCCTGTTAATGGCTAGCAGCTCTGCTGTGAACACACTCCATGATCCCACTAGTAAATGGTGTTCCATGCCAGAAGGACACGTACAAGCACATCCCACCTTATCTATCCTTTTAGAACCATCAGAGTAAAAGATGGTAGCACCCTAGAACTCTTCAAGAATGGACAGTACAAGGTGACAGAATATCATATGGGTGCCAGAGACCTTAGGACCTAGGAATAGGTCAGTCCTAATCTGTGGTCTAGGCACCGTCCACGGAGGGATGCAGGAGGAAATACACCAAGGGGCACATTCCAGGGAGTGGCGATCCCAACAGGAAGTGAGACACATTCCAACTGGTAATCCCACATGACGGCAGGTATTAGGAGGGAGACAACCCTCGTTTACAAATAGGATGGAGTACATGGTATGGTCAGGGGATCTCAAACGGCGATTGCATAGGAAACCTGGAGTTGGCTCCAGCGAATTTGTAGAGGGGGAATCGTTGCTTGTGTGAGGAGACTGTCGACAGGACTAGTGCAAAAGGCACCGATAGCCATGTGCACCCCACAATGATGAACAGGGTCAGGTAGTTTCAGGGTAGAAGGAGCCACTGAGCCATAAACCTGACAACAACAATCTAGTCTGGAAAAAACCAGAGCATGGTTAATATGGAGAAGAGTAGCACAGTCTGCACCCCAAGATGTGTGGACCAGGAGGCAGAGAGCATTATGCGTCAGCCTGCAGGTAGTCTTTAGGTGGCAAGTACATGGTAGCCACATCAGCTTTTTATCGAAAAGAAGGCCCCAAAAATGAGACTGTTCTACAACATCTAGGTGCTGGTTGCCTAAATAAAGTTCAGGCCTGGGGCATTTTGTGGGTTGACAGCAAAGATGCATAACCAGCGTTTTGGAGAGAGGAAACAGAATCTACGACAAACGGCCCACCCAGAGGCTCATTGGATGGCACCTAGGAACTGGTATTCAGCAGATGCTACCACGTGGGAGCTGCATCAGATGCAAAAATTGTCCTCGTACAATGCCTGGATAACCAGAGGCCCAACAGAGGTTACAAGCCCATTGATAGTGATGAGAAAGAGTGTGACACTTAACACAGAACCCTGTGGGATACCATTCTCCTTGATCCACGGGGTGCTGAGTAAAATTCCAACTCTAACCTGGAAGAGCCAGTGGAATAAAAATTCATGGATAAAAATCTGAAGGGGGGCTGCGAAAGCTCCAGAGTGGAGAGTAACCAAAATGTGATGGCACCAAGCTGTGTCGTATGCCTTAAAACTGTGACAAGGTGTCGGCGTTTATGAAAAATCTGTCGGATTGCTGTTTCCAATCAGAGTAAATGGTCAGTTTAGATTGTCCAACCAACAAGCCACACTAATATGGGGACGAAAGGCCCCAAGATTCGAGTACCCAATGTAATATGAAGGTAACCAACCTCTCAAGCAGCTTACAAAGTATGTTCGCCAGGCTACTCCATCAGTAGCTGTCGAGAGATGTTGGGTTCTTCCTGGGCTTACATTTGAGAATAACTATGCTGTCTCACCATTATGATAGGAAGACATCTGTGAGCCAAATGTGGTTGAAGACCCTGAGTAGATGTTTCCTTTGGGTAACATCTAAGTGTTGGATCATCTGGTTGTGGATGCAATCCTTGCCTGGGACCCAGTCATAAGAGCCAGCAAAAATTCCCATTCAGTCAAGGCTTAAGCTTGGTGGTGGTTGAAACGGAGAGGGGTTTCTTTAACTCGCCATCTCTGTCAGAGAAATGCAGCAGTATAGGAAGAAGGTGCTGATGCTGTCGCAAAGTGTGCCTTGAGATGTTCTGCAAGGATCGATGTATCAGTACACAGAGCATCCTGTAGTATAAGACCTTGGACAGTTGTTTTCAGTGACCCAGAAGGCTATGGCTCTTGGCCGAAACCTGAGATGAAGAGGCACACATCCCTAGGATGGAAACATAGCACTCCCAGCATTCCTTTCTACTTGGCTTAATAAGGGGGTGAGTCTTGGCATCGAGATGCTTAAAGCTATAAGATTAGTCTGTGAAGGGTGTCGTTTAAATCATTGTAGCACCTGTCGACGGTCCTGAATAGTGACTGCTACACACTTGGTCCACCATGGTATCGATCGATGTCAAGGAGGATAGCAGTGCCAGAGACAAGAACAATAGTGACAGACATGTACTGCACAACCGCATCAATGCAGTCAGAGAAAGATGTCAAAATGCACAGCACACATACATAGAGGCCAAATGTCTCTGCAGAATGCCCAATGTAGGAAGCCTATCTGCCTGGTGCAGCAGGGGAACGATAGAATAACCAGAAAGGGGTCACTGTCACAAAGATGATCATGGGGTAACCAATGTAGTGAAGCTACGAGAGCAGGGGAGGAGACTGTGTGATCAATAGCAGAAACAGTGCCATAAGTGGCACTGAAGTGGGTTGGAGAACCGTCATTGAGGGGAGACAAACCAAAGTGTGTAATATGTTTGTCAATTAGAAGACTCCTACCCATCGAAGTAGCACTCACCCACATGGGGTGGTGTGCATTGAAGTCCCTGTGGAGGAGATACAGGGGTGGAAGATGCTGCATTAACGTAGGCAGTTTAATATAAGGAAGTGGCCTACCTAGAGGGAGCTAGACAATGCAAATTGTGATTGCTGAAGTCGTTCACACTCGTACTGCTATTCCCTGCAGGTTAGTACAAAGGCAGGATCCTTTCACTAATGACATCAGTGCAAACTAAAGTGCAGAGCCCCTTGTGACGAAGCAAGCTGGGATAATTTTAATTCCCCTCTTGTATTGCTATTTGCCTCCTTAAATACGTTTTTTTTTTTTTTTTAACATACATGAATATAATCAGTTCTAAAGAATATAACACCAGATCTAATTTTGTGTTTAGTTTCATGCATGTAATTGATTTTCTAATTTATTTTGACTATTCCTAGTTAGTATCGTTTGTTATAGGGTGAAATCAGTGACTGTTTCGTAACTTAAATTCTATAATAATTGTAAAAATTTAGAAGACAAAACGATGGTATTCTTAAAGTATCTACGTAGCTCTATTCAAAAACATGTTAGCAAAACCAGCCCTTCATTAATTCCAAAGTAATTAATGGTTTTATCAAAAGTATTTTTTGCATAACTATATTTGTTAATTTTACAATTTAAACAAATAATTTGGCATAACCTTCGTAGTAGAAGAAACTGCTAAAAAGAACCAATTTTTTTATGTATTCAGTTAATTTAAGGAGTTAAGTTTTAATTGTAATTTCTGTAAATTTAACTTTAAACAATGTGTAGTTTCAGCACCTATTATTGTGATGATATATAAGGGCCCGATTTTTGGTCGCGAGGCATTCAGTACATGGCCGAATTTCAGACAAGTAACCTATGCTGGTTAGATCAACAACAATGCTTCAAATTAACAGTTTAATAAGTGTTAAACAAATAGGCCATGTGTAAAAACAGTTACAGTGTCTGCTCCATATGTACCTGATTATTCTTCAAGAACTGTGAACTATATGGTTAGGTTTTACTGCTCGCAGCTATTCAACAGTAAACTATTGTAGCAGTATGTGGAGTTTCGTGTGAAAACCATTAATCAGGCTTATGGAAAGTTTAAACAATAGTACACTGGCCATATAACTGTGTATTATTAGTGCATTGTGACCAGTAAAATTAAAGCACTGTAAAACGTAACTGTGCATATGTCGGCCACATCATTTGCAGTAGTCAGTGTCAGAATCCACAACCCATTGTTTCAGCCAGTGTAGCAATGCAGTACATCAACACCAAGGACAACAATCAACAAACGAAAGAAATAAAAGAAGGTGGAACCGCTACACCCTCCAGATGCTACCTTGGGACAAGCACAGATCCAACAGAACACCTGATAACCACGAAATGTTGGAGAGCAGTCATCACGGAAGAAAGTTTCTTGAAGAGCAGGACCGAACACAGAATAAGAGCAAACAAGTCGTTGCATTTCCAGCTGCAATTTCACTGGATTATCGTGTGGCAAGAATCCAGGTTAGACAAAGACGCCAAGGTGAGGTCATGTCATCAGGTCAGTAGTCATCACTGACGAGGATCAGGTGACATCCATAAAGACTGGGTCTGATTAGGAGTGAAAAAGAGGGGGGGGGGGGGGGGGGCAAAGTCTTCCAGGATGCCGGAGAAGCCTCATCCTTGGACTTGCGCTGCTTCTTCTTCTTCTTCTTCTTCTTCTTCTTCTTCTTCTCCTCCCTCGGAGGAAGGGAGACTATGTCATCAGTACGGGTATAGGTGGCAGCGATGTCCGGATCGAACAAACAGCGAGCGGCTTTGGGGCTTTCGGAGTGTGGGTCCCTCGTCCAAGCCCCATCCCTGGCAGGAGCAAGAGAAGAGAATTTCTTCACTGGCTGCGGAGGAGGAGGAGGAGGAGGAGGAGGAGAAGGAGGAGCTGTTCCTTGCAGGGGATGGGAGCTGCCGGGGAGGGGGAAGTAACAACTGAGGCAAAGGTAGGTGAGAGATTCACAAGATGAATTCAGTCAAATTTCTTCCAAGCCTCAAAGTAGCTCAGATGGTCCCAGGATCTTTATTTCATGGATTCTTTTTTTCTTTGTAAACACTGGACACTAAAGTGAAAGAGTAGGGAGAATGCAGACCAGGGAAGTTTTACACATTTGGGCGGCGGTGTGCAGGGCTCCTCACAGGAAGAGGGTGGCAACAGTCATCACAGATGGCAGTGGCATCGCAATGTGAGGACATGTGGTCGAAATGGAGGCAATGTAAGCAACACACGGGAGGTGAGACGAATGGTTTGACGTTGCATCTATATATTGCCACCTTGACCTTCCACCAAGATGAAAGTGCCAGTCTCTACAAGATTGCTCTTAGTGTACCTCTGAACACACCAGATGAAATAAATGCCATGTCATTCCAGATTAGCCCCGAGTTCATCATCGGACTGATGGAAAAAGTCCCCATGGAAAATTACACCTTGTGTCATATTGAGAGACTTGTGAGGAGTGACGTTCACTGCGACATCTGGTCGCAGTCACAGCGGGAAGTGACTAGCTGGCAGGGGCTGTCTTAATAAGGAGGGTGCCAGATCCCATCTCGCTTAAGGACTCAACTTCACTGAACTTGTACTTAATGTATTTAAAAAAGAAGGCTTTAGTTGTGCCAGCCAAAAGTCTCCCTTTCACTCCCGGTACAGACTAGGAACTGCGGAAAGGGTTTTGCCCCGAGCTGGTGGGCCTGGCCCTCCTCCCAGGGACTAGCCAGGAGGGGAAAGTCCATGAAGGCAGGAACAGCAACTGAGACAGAACTATTCCTCGGAAGACACACAGCCACAGAAGAGCAGCCAGAGTTTAACATGTTTCATGTGTCAAATATCGGCCTCTGCATCACCCACTCTGATCAGGGGCTCACCTCACAGGTGCCACAGCAACAACCACCTGGCATGATGGTCACTGCCGGGAGCTCCGATAATCCAGAAAGATAGGCAACTTCTCCTAGGCTTTCATGGGGTGTTCACAGGGCAGGTAATAGAAGTGTGATCCCTGTGGCATCAGGGGGATCAGCCAGATGGGTACATAAAAGCCCCACCACACAGACTGGCTACCAAGCATGTGACCTAGTAAGGAGGCAAAAGGGTTATTGTGGAGAGGGAGGGGAAGAGGGGAAAGGGAGAGAAGGGAGAGGAATGGGAGAGGAAACCACACCAAAGACACTAGGGAGGGAGTTATTCCCCGACTGGTTCACACTACAGATATCAAATTTAGCGATAGAAGTCGAATCCATAAAGGGGACCAAAAAAGAAAACCCACAGAGGGGAGGGGGAAGCAAACAAACCAAAACTGCAAGACGAAATGAAGTCAGGAGGATAGCTGGGCCAGCATAAATAAAAACACCAAGCGAGGGAAAGGACTGTAGGCCCCCTGGCGGCAATCCCTGGAGAGAAGGCGGCGTTCTTTACGTGGAACACTAATGAGAAAATTTAGAGAAGTGGCATTTGAAGCTGATTGTATAATAATTCTACTGCCTCCAGAATGAATTTTCACATTACAGTGGCATGTGGCATCCTGGAAGATTAAAACTTTGTGCCGGACCAAGAATCAAACTCTGAACCTTTGCCTTTTGCGGGAAAGTGCTTTACCAACCGAGCTACCCAAGAACGACTCATGATCCGTCCTCACAGCTTCAATTCTGTCAGTACCTCATCTCCTACCTTCCAAACTTCACACAAGCTCTCCTGCGAACCTTGCCTGCAGAAAGCAAAGCTCCAGAGTTCAAGCCTCAGTCCGATACACAGTTTTAATCTGTAAGGAAGTTTCAATTCTACAGCCGCCAACATACAACGCGCATAAGGACCAATGAAGATAAGCTAAGAGAAAGTAATGCACATATGGAGGCATACAGAAATTTGTTTGCCCCTTTGCTCTACTTGGGAGTGGAACAGTCAAAGGAATGACTAAAGGGATAAGAATATCTTGTAGAACAAAGTGGCAATTATATCAAAACGTTAGAAACAGCCAAAATCTAAATGCAGCAGCCCATTACAAACAGTATTGTAAGGTGCTTAAAAAAGTTATTAGGAAGGCAAAAAGTATGTGGTATGCAGATAGAATAGCTAAGTCTCAGGATAAAATTAAAACCATATGGTCAGTCGTAAAGGAAGTTGCTGGTCTGCAGAGACAGACCGAGGATATAGAATCAGTGCGTAGTGGGAATGTCCGTGTTACTGATAAGTCGCATATATGTACAGTATTTAATAATCACTTTCTGAATATAGCAGGTGAACTAAATAGAAACCTAGTCCCAACAGGGAATCAAATAGCGCTCTTAGAAAAAAGTGTTCCGAGACTGTTACCTGAAATGCTCCTCCATGATACTAACAAGAGGGAGATTGAGTTAATAATTAAATCACTAAAGACCAAGAACTCTCATGGATATGACGGGGTATCTAGCAGAATACTGAAGTATTGTTCCACGTATGTTAGCTCAGTACTTAGCCATATCTGTAACTTTTCCTTTAGGAAGTGGTCGGTTTCCTGACCGATTAAAGTACTCGGTAGTGAAGCCACTTTATAAAAAGGGAGACAGGGATAATGTTGACAATTATAGACCTATTTCTATGCTATCGGTGTTTGCTAAAGTTATCGAGAGGGTTGTATATACAAGGTTACTGCAGCATTTAAATTCACATAATTTGCTGTCAAGTGTACAGTTTGGTTTTAGAAATGGCTTAACAACTGAAAATGCTATAGTCTCTTTTCTCTGTGAGGTTTTGGACGGATTAAATAAAAGGTTGCGAACGTTAGGTGTTTTCTTTGATTTAACGAAGGCTTTTGACTGTGTTGACCACAAAATATTACTGCAGAAGTTGGAACATTACGGAGTAAGGGGAGTAGCTTACAATTGGTTCGCCTCCTACTTTAAGAACAGAAAGCAGAAGGTAATCCTCCGCAATACTGAGAGTGGTAATGATGTTCAGTCCCAATGGGGCACTGTTAAATGGGGCGTTCCCCAAGGGTCAGTGCTGGGGCCACTGCTGTTTCTTATTTATGTAAATGATATGCCTTCTAGTATTACAGGTGATTCAAAAATATTTCTGTTTGACGATGACACCACCTTGGTAGTGAAGGATCTTGTGTGTAATATTGAAACATTATCAAATAATGTAGTTCATGATATAAGTTCGTGGCTTGTGGAAAATAATTTGATGCTAAATCACAGTAAGACTAAGTTTTTACAGTTTCTAACCCACAATTCAACAAGAGCTGACATTTTAATCAGACAGAATGGGCATGTTATAAGCGAGACGGAACAGTTCAAGTTCCTAGGCGTACAGATAGATAGTAAGCTGTTGTGGAAAGCCCATGTTCAGGATCTTGTTCAGAAACTAAATGCCGCTTTATTTACCATTAGAACAGTATCTGAAATAAGTGACATTTCAACACGAAAAGTAGTATACTTCGCATATTTTCATACGCTTATGTGATATGGTATTATTTTTTGGGGTAATTCTTCTGATTCAAAAAGGGTATTTTTGGCTCAAAAACGGGCTGTTCGAGCTATGTATGGTGTAAGTTCGAAAACCTCTTGTCGACCCCTATTCAATAGTCTGGGAATTTTGACATTGCCCTCACAGTATGTATTTTCTTTGATGTCGTTTGTTGTTAGCAATATTAGCTTATTCCCAAGAGTTAGCAGCTTTCACTCAGTTAATACTAGGCAGAAATCAAATCTGCATGTGGAATGCACTTCCTTGACTCTTGTGCAGAAAGGAGTGCAGTATTCTGCTGCATCCATTTTCAATAAGCTACCACAAGAACTCAAAAATCTTAGCAGTAGCCCAAACACTTTTAAGTCTAAACTGAAGAGTTTCCTCATGGCTCACTCCTTCTATTCTGTCGAGGAGCTCCTGGAAGAGCTAAAGAATTAAGCAAATTCCAGTGTTACATTCTTGATTTTCTTTATTTAAACTAACGACTTGTCGCCTGAATATGTTTCTTATATTTCATTTTATCTGTTTCTACAATTGTGTTATCATTTCATGTATTGACTCGTTCCATGGCCATGGAGACTTCTCCTAAATGTGGTCCCACGGAACAATAAATAAATAAATAAATAAATAAATAAATACAGAGTACCCTCCACCAGTCGCTGTATGGTGGTTTGAGGAATATGTAAGTAGATGCCTGCTCAGCTAGTCACATGGTCTTACACGCTGCTTCCCAGGCAGGAAGGCATGCCGGTCCCTGGCACGAATCCACCCGGCAGATTAGTGTTGAGGTCTGGTATGTCAGCCAGCCTGTGGATGGTTTTTAAGGCTGGTTCCCCTTATTCCGCCTCAATTACACTATGTCAGCAATTGCTGAGCAAACACTGTCTCTACATAAGTGTACACCATAATTACTCTATCACGCAAATACTTGGGGCTACACTCGTCTGGTGCGAGACATTCCAGGGGAAGGGGTCCACTAGGGGCCGAACTGCACAATAACCTTGGGTTCAGTGCGGGGCAGCGGTGGGGTAGGCGGACTGATGTGGTCTGTAGGTGGGTTGTGAACCACTGAGGGCTACAGCAGGACAAAGCCTCTGTGCCATTTCTAGGTGCCCAGTTTAATACACAATGTAAATAGATGAAGATGTACATGCAATGAAATATGAATAATCTTGAAATATAAATACATTGTATATCTGTGAGTATTAAGTAGCACACAATGTTCTACATTAAAGGGGGAATAAGGAAACTTGAGTTCTATAGTGTTATATAGGAGAATGTCAGCCGAAATAAACAGGCGCAAGTTCAGATGCTCCATGAAGTAGTACTAAGGGTAGTGAAAGATATCTATGGAGATCAGGTGGAAAATAGTGTAGGTGGACCAATAACTGAGATGCCCTGGGTTATACAATGTGAACCTACAAATGGGATGGCCTTGACATTCTTTTTCCCTTTTTTTCCCTTGTAACGCTACATCAACTCACGGCTGAGATGACCTATGCCTAGACAAGGTAGACTCGTGAACAGGACGACCTTTACCATTGTAGGTTAACACCTGCCTGGTGTTATGAATAATGAAAGAGTATCTTCCTCTCTGAATGAAGGTATTGTAGCGTTCTTATAAGAAATTAAGTGACGGTAGTGTAGAAGCATTCTTCAAATGGGAAAGAACCATTAATCAAAATGATAACTGTTAAAGAAATGTAAAGAAAGAGTAACTGATTATGATGTAAAGGAATGTAAGTGAAAAAGGTCACACAGGTTCCAAAATTGTATAAAATCTTGTTTCTCATCCAAGCAGACGAAAAATAAGTTTTATGGGGACTGGTCCCTAAATACTAGGGGAAACCTTGAAAAAATTGTCATTTTCTAAACAGTGAAACTGAAAGAATAAGATTTGAAAGCCCATATAATGCTTACCATCTTTTCAGACACCTTTTGGGAACATTTTTATGTATGAACCACAGCTTTAGCTCTCACACTTTCATTAATTTTATTTTTTTGTTGCAAGCGAAATAAACCACGCTGATTACTTATGTACATCACAGGTACACATTACTCAAAACGCAAACAAAGTAGAAGGTTTATTTTTTTCCTGTAAGTTCTTTACACTATTATCTTTAGGGCAGACTATTGACACGATGGTGCTGTCATAAATTGTAGTACAAAATTTTTTTAAGTATGATTATCAAAAGTTTTAGACATGAATTCAGGGTTTTTCTTCAAAAAGCATTTTATTTTTTAAGTTAATCCACAAGAATACTCTACTTTTTAGTGAGGCATGTTTTAAGACAGTATACAAAATTTCAGCTCTATCTAAATAGCCCCCCCCCCCCCCCCAGGAACTATGGACCTTGCCATTGGTGGGGAGGCTTGTGTGCCTCAGCAATACAGATGGCCGTACCGTAGGTCCAACCACAACGGAGGGATATCTGTTGAGAGGCCAGACAAACATGTGGTTCCTGAAGAGGGGCAGCAGCCTTTTCAGTAGTTGCAGGGGCAACAGTCTGGATGATTGACTGATCTGGCCTTGTAACACTAACCAAAACAGTCTTACTGTGCTGGTACTGCGAACGGCTGAAAGCAAGGGGAAACTACAGCCGTAATTTTTCCCGAGGGCATGCAGCTTTACTGTATGGTTAAATGATAAAGACGTCCTCTTGGGTAAAATATTCCGGAGGTAAAATAGTCCCCCAATCGTATCTCCGGGCGGGGACTACTAAAAAAGGACGTCGTTATCAGGAGAAAGAAAACTGGAATTCTACGGATCGGAGCGTGGAATGTCAGATCCCTTAATCGGACAGGTAGGTTAGAAAACTTAAAAAAGGAAATGGATAGGTTAAAGTTAGATACAGTGGGATTTAGTGAAGTTCGGTGGCAGGAGGAACAAGACTTTTGGTCAGGTGATTTCAGGGTTATAAATACAAAATGAAATAGGGGTAATGCAGGAGTAGGTTTAATAATGAATAAAAAAATACGAGTGCGGGTAAGCTACTACAAACAGCATAGTGAACGCATTATTGTGGCCAAGACAGACACGAAGCCCATGCCTACTACAGTAGTACAAGTTTCTATGCCAACTAGCTCTGCAGACGATTAAGAAATTGATAAAATGTATGATGAGATAAAAGAAATTATTCAGGTAGTGAAGGGAGACAAAAATTTAATAGACATGGGTGACTGGAATTCGACAGTAGGAAAAGGAAGAGAAGGAAACGTAGTAGGTGAATATGGATTGGGGCTAAGAAATGAAAGAGGAAGCCGCCTGGTAGAATTTTGCACAGAGCATAACTTAATCATAGCTAACACTTGGTTCAAGAATCATGAAAGAAGGTTGTATACATGGAAGAAACCTGGAGATAATAACAGGTTTCAGATAAATTATATAATGGTAAGACAGAGATTTAGGAACCAGGTTTTAAATTGTAAGACATTTCCAGGGGCAGATGTGGACTGACCACAATCTATTGGTTATAAACTGTAGATTAAAACTGAAGAAACTGCAAAAAGGTGGGAATTTAAGGAGGTGGGACCTGCATAAACTGACTAAACCAGAGGTTGTACAGAGTTTCAGGGACAGCATAAGGGAACAATTGACAGGAATGGGGGAAAGAAATACAGAAAAAGAAGAATGGGTAGCTTTGAGGGATGAAATAGTGAAGGCAGCAGAGGATCAAGTAGGCAAAAAGACTAGGGCTAGTAGAAATCCTTGGGTAACAGAAGAGATGTTGCTGTTGTTGTTGTTGTTGTTGTTGTTGTTGTTGTTGTCTTCAGTCCTGAGACTGGTTTCATGCAGCTCTCCATGCTACTCTATCTTGTGCAAGCTTCTTCATCTCCCAGTACTTACTGCAACCTATATCCTTCTGAATCTGCTTAGTGTATTCATCTCTTGGTCTCCCTCTACGATTTTTACCCTCCACGCTGCCCTCCAATGCTAAATTTGTGATCCCTTGATGCCTCAGAACATGTCCTACCAACTGCTCCATTCTTCTTGTTAAGTTGTGCCACAAACTCCCCTTCTCCCCAATTCTATTCAATACCTCCTCATTAGTTATGCGATCTACCCATCTAATCTTCAGCATTCTTCTGTAGCACCACATTTCGAAAGCTTCTATTCTCTTCTCGTCCAAACTATTTATCATTCATGTTTCACTTCCATACATGGCTACACTCCATACAAATACTTTCAGAAATGACTTCCTGATGCTTAAATCTATACTCGATGTTAACAAATTTCTCTTCTTCAGAAACGCTTTCCTTGCCATTGCCAGTCTACATTTGATATCCTCTCTACTTCGACTACATTCCATGATCCTCGTTTTGCTTTTGTTGATGTTCATCTTACATCCTCCTTTCAAGACACTGTCCATTCCGTTCAACTGCTCTTCCAAGTCCTTTGCTGTCTCTGACAGAATTACAATGTCATCGGCAAACCTCAAGGTTTTTATTTCTTCTCCATGGATTTTAATACCTACTCCAAATTTTTCTTTTGTTTCCTTTACTGCTTGCTCAATATACAGATTGAATAACATTCGGGACATTCTACAACCCAGTCTCACTCCCTTCCCAACAACTGTTTCCCTTTCATGTCCCTCGAGTCTTACAACTGCCATCTGGTTTCTGTACAAATTGTAAATAGCCTTTCGCTCCCTGTATTTTACCCCTGCCACATTTAGAATTTGAAAGAGAGTATTCCAGTCAACATTGTCAAAAGCTTTCTCTAAGTCTACAAATGCTAGAAATGTAGATTTGCCTTTCCTTAATCTATTTTCTAAGATAAGTCGTAGGGTCAGTATTGCATCATGTGTTCCAACATTTCTGCGGAATCCAAACTGATCTTCGCCAAGGTCGGCTTCTACCAGTTTTTCCATTCGTCTGTAAAGAATTCGCATTAGTATTTTGCAGCTGTGACTTATTAAACTGATAATTCGGTAATTTTCACATCTGTCAACACCTGCTTTCTTTGGGATTGGAATTATTATATTCTTCTTGAAGTCTGAGGGTATTTCGCCTGTTTCATAAATCTTGCTCACCACATGGTAGAGTTTTGTCAGGACTGGCTCTCCCAAGGCAGTCAGTAGTTCTAATGGAATGTTGTCTACTCACGGGGCCTTGTTATGACTCAGGTCTTCCAGTGCTCTGTCAAACTCTATACGCAGTATCGTATCTCCCATTTCATCTTCATCTACATCCTCTTCCATTTCCATAATATTGTCCTCATGTACATCACCCTTGTATAGACCCTCTATATACTCCTTCCACCTTTCTGCTTTCCCTTCTTTGCTTAGAACTGGGATTCCATCCAAGCTCTTGATGTTCATACAAATGGCTCTCTTTTCTCCAAAGTTCTCTTTAATTTTCCTGTAGGCAGTATCTATCTTAACCCTAGTGAGATAAGCCTCTACATCCTTACATTTGTCCTCTAGCCATCCCTGCTTAGCCATTTTGCACTTCCTGTCGATGTCATTTTTGAGACGTTTGTATTCCTTTTTGCCTGCTTCATTTACTGCATTTTTATATTTTCTCCTTTCATCAATTAAATTCAATATTTCTTCTGTTACCCAAGGATTTCTACTAGCCCTCGTGTCTCTACCTACTTGATACTCTGCTGCCTTCACTACTTCATCCCTCAGAGCTACCCATTCTTCTTTTACTGTATTTCTTTCCCCATTCCTGTCAATTGTTCCCTTATGCTCTCTCTGAAACTCTGTACAACCCTTGGTTTAGTCAGTTTATCCAGGTCCCATCTGCTTAACTTCCCATCTTTTTGCAGTTTCTTCAGTTTCAATCTGCAGTTCATAACCAATAGATTGTGGTCAGAATCCACATCTGCCCCAGGAAATGTCTTACAATTTAAAACCTGGTTCCTAAATCTCTGTCTTACCATTATATAATCTATCTGATACCTTTTAGTATCTCCAGGATTCTTCCATGTATACAACCTTCTTTTATGATTCTTGAACCAAGTGTTAGCTATGATTAAGTTATGCTCTGTGCAAAATTCTACCAGATGACTTCCTCTTTCATTTCTCTCCCCCAATCCATATTCACCCACTATGTTTCCTTCTCTCCCTTTTCCTACTCTCGAATTCCAGTCACCCATGACTATTAAATTTTCATCTCCCTTCACTACCTGAATAATTTCTTTTGTCTCATCATACATTTTATCAATTTCTTCATCATCTGCAGAGCTAGTTGGCATATAAACTTGTACTACTGTAGTAGGCAAGGGCTTCATGTCTATCTTGGCCACAATAATGCGTTCACTATGCTGTTTGTAGTAGCTTACCCACACTCGTATTTTTTTATTCATTATTAAACCTACTCCTGCATTACCCCTATTGCATTTTGTATTTATAACCCTGTATTCACCTGACTAAAAGTCTTGTTCCTCCTGCCACCGAACTTCATTAATTCCCAGTACATCTAACTTTAACCTATCCATTTCCTTTTTTAAATTTTCTAACCTACCTGCCCGATTAAGGGATCTGACATTCCACGCTCCGATCCGTAGAACGCCAGTTTTCTTTCTCCTGATAACGACGTCCTCTTGAGTAGTCCCCGCCTGGAGATACGATTGGGGGACTATTTTACCTCCGGAATATTTTACCCAAGAGGACGCCATCATCATTTAACCATACAGTAAAGCTGCATCCCCTCGGGAAAAATTACGGCTGTAGTTTCCCCTTGCTTTCAGCCGTTCGCAGTACCAGCACAGCAAGGCCGTTTTGGTTAGTGTTGCAAGGCCAGATCAGTCAATCATCCAGACTGTTGCCCCTGCAACTACTGAAAAGGCTGCTGCCCCTCTATATGGCCTCTCAACATGTACCCCTCCGTTGTGGTTGCACCTACGGTACGGCCATCAGTATCACTGAGGCACGCAATCCTCCCCACCAACGGCAAGGTCCATGGTTCATGGGGGTAGGACAGAAGAGATACTGAATTTAATTGATGAAAGGAAAAAATACAAAAATGCAGTAAGTGAAGCAGGCAAAAAGGAATACAAACATCTCAAAAATGAGATCAACACGAAGTGAAAAATGGCTAAGGAGGGATGGCTAGAGGACAAATGTAAGGATGTAGAGACTTATCTCATGAGGGGTAAGATAGATACTGCCTACAGGAAAATTAAAGAGACCTTTGGAGAAAAGAGAACCACTTGCATGAATATCAAGATCTCAGATGGAAACCCAGTTCTAAGCAAGGAAGGGAAAGCAGAAAGGTGGAAGGAGTATATAGAGGGTCTATACAAGGGCGATGTACTTGAGGACAATATTATGGAAATGGAAGAGGATGTAGATGAAGATGAAATGGGAGATATGATACTGCATGAAGAGTTTGACATAGCACTGAAAGACCTAAGTCGAAACGAGGCCCCGTGAGTAGACAACATTCCATTAGAACTACTGACATCATTGGGAGAGTCAGTCCTGACAAAACTCTACCATCTGGTGAGCAAGATGTATGACACAGGCGAAATACCCTCAGACTTCAAGAAGAATATAATAATTCCAATCCCAAAGAAAGCAGGTGTTGACAGATGTGAAAATTACCGAACTATCAGTTTAATAAGTCACAGCTGCAAAATACTAACGCGAATTCTTTACAGACGAAGGGAAAAACTGCTGGAAGCCGACTTCGGGGAAGATCAGTTTGGATTCCGTAGAAATGTTGGAACACGTGAAGCAATACTGACCCTACGACTTATCTTATAAGAAAGATTAAGGAAAGGCAAACCTACGTTTCTAGCATTTGTAGACGTAGAGAAAGTTTTGACAATGTTGACTGGAATACTCTCTTTCAAATTCTGAAAGGTAGCAGGAGTAAAATACAGGGAGCGAAAGGCTATTTACAATTTGTACAGAAACCAGATGGCAGTTATAAGAGTCAAGGGGCATGAAAGAGAAGCAGCGGTTGGGAAGGGAGTGAGACAGGGTTGTAGCCTCTCCCCGATGTTATTCAATCTGTATATTGAGCAAGCCGTAAAGGAAGCAAAAGAAAAATTTGGAGTAGGTATTAAAATCCAGGGAGAAGAAATTAAAACTTTGAGGTTTGCCGATGACATTGTAATTCTGTCAGAGACAGCAAAGGACTTGGAAGAGCAGTTGAACGGAATGGACAGTATCTTGAAAGGAGGGTATAAGATGAACATCAACAAAAGCAAAACGAGGATCATGGAATGTAGTCAAATTAAATCGAGTGATGCTGAGGGAATTAGATTAGGAAATGAGACACTTAAAGTAGTAGATGAGTTTTGCTATTTGGGGAGCAAAATAACTGATTATGGTCGAAGTAGAGAGGATATAAAATGTAGACTGGCAACGGCAAGGAAAGCGTTTCTGAAGAAGAGAAATTTGTTAACATCGAGTATAGATTTAAGTGTCAGGAAGTCGTTTCTGAAAGTATTTGTATGAAGTGTACCCATGTATGGAAGTGAAACATGGACGACAAACACTTTAGACAAGAAGAGAATAGAAGCTTTCGAAATGTGGTGTTACAGAAGAATGCTGAAGATTAGATGGGTAGATCACATAACTAATGAGGAGGTATTGAATAAAATTGGGGAGAAGAGGAGTTTGTGGCACAACTTGACTAGAAGAAGGAATCGGTTGGTAGGACATGTTCTGAGGCATCAAGGGATCACCAATTTAGTACTGGAGGGCAGTGTGGACGGTAAAAATCTTAGAGGGAGACCAAGAGATGAATACACTAAGCAGATTCAGAAGGATGTAGGCTGCAGTAGGTACTGGGAGATGAAGAAGCTTGCACAGGATAGAGTAGCATGGAGAGCTGCATCAAACCGGTCTCAGGACTGAAGACCATAACAACAACAACAACTACTACTACTACTACTACTACTACTGCTTTAATAGATTTTAGCCAAAGTGTATCACATCAGGAAACAATTCAACTTTTGGGAAATTCAAGTTAAAGATATAACTTGCTTTTTCTATTAAACAAATGTACAGTACTAATACATCCCAGGTCCATATTCATCCAGTTTCCTGTGTTGTTCTTCGTTGCTTCTGTTTTTCACACTACTCCTTATTCATGCTTCTTTGGTGGCTTCCATCAACAATTTTTCTGCTTCGAAGAGTCTCCTTCGGTCAATGGCTATTACAGCTCTATGCATATTCAGTCCAGCATGCACTTCCATCAGTTCCATAATATTAAGCCTTGAGACTGCACTGTCATTGCTTCCCATTGCTCTTAAGTGGAATAAGAAACTCACATACACAATTACTTCGCAGTAAACAAAATATTCACACCAAAACAACAGCAGGTTAACCAGCTTATGGTCTAAAAAGTCATAAAAACAAAAAGAATGACAGCAAAACTTTATTTTTTAACAGAGCTCACTTTGTGCCATGGGAATGTTGTGGTGCGTGCAGTCACTTTTAAAGTCCTCTAATTTTGATACTTTCTGTGGTCCATTTTCCTGAAAGTAAACTTTTCCTCGTTCAGAAAACTACAGTGACTTTTTTAAGACAAAAATTTTAAAAAACAATTTTTGACAGTTTTTCAGTACAAGTCCCCTTAAAGTTGGCCTAAAAATGTGCAAAGGTATACAAAGATAATAAAATTAAACTTAGATGGAATAATGAAGTTTCTATTTTCTTTTGTTCTTGAAAGAACATAACAGGAGCAGTATTAAAAGAGGTGTTAAGTACCACACAAAGCCTCAATAATAAAATATTACCAAGGTATAAATTAAACAAGAAGCAGTACAAGCTCAATGTAAATGAATAATTTCAACATCTTTCTCCTATGTGGCAGTATATGTAGTGTCACAGGTTATTTTGTATGAGACTGCATGTCACACTCAAGGATTAACTTAGCTGATGAAAAGTGTTGGAAGATTTCTTAATGTGTAAGGTAGGCAAAAAGATTGGACAGTCCACTATGTGGGAAATTCTGTGGGAAGATGGAGTGAGAAATGAATGCCATATATATATGGGGAATGGTATGGGTGTTAAAACATCACCACCTGTTGTGGCATCATACCAGAGAAGAGTTTGGCCCACAGAATAGCACTGCAGACAACAATGTGCGATCAGCTCCTTCTCTGTGCAGAGATATCAAGTAATGTGGACTTCATGTGAGAACACTGTCTGCTCAGGCAATTGTAATATTAATCTGATGCTCAGCAAGATGTCAATGTGAAATGTCATTTATGATGTTGAAGAGTATACAAGTTAAACTGAGGTCCGAATATTTGTTGATTTGGTGACGTTAGTTGGAGAACAATCTCTTTTACAGTTCCACACATAACTGCCGTGTGAAGAAGAACGATTAGCATTGCAGACTGGAACTGAGTAGCTGGTCTGGTCGACTACTGCAAACAGCTGCCAAATTATTTAAGGAAATCCTGAGTCTTCAGAACACCAGGCAAGATAGTGTGCACACTTGCATGTACTACTTACACAAGTACAAGCATGAATAAAGCAACTGCCACACTGTAGCATTATCCACAAACCTAGCCCGTGAACAGATTTACCATGGCATATCCACAAGTGTCCCGATTCCACTGATCACCAACTGCAAAAGAACACTGCCCTCGATAACCAGTACCACCCTGGACTGGTACAATTTATCCATATTCTTCACTGTGATTTCAACTACTTATCACTAGACTGCGGATTTTAGGTAAAAACCTATTTTGTTCCTGAGTTCCTATTTGCATAAAAATTTGTACTTACGCATTTCATGACTGTTGTTGTTGTGGTCTTCAGTCCTGAGACTGGTTTGATGCAGCTCTCCATGCTACTCTATCCTGTGCAAGCTTTTTCATCTCCCAGTACCTACTGCAACCTACATCCTTCTGAATCTGCTTAGTGTATTCATCTCTTGGTCTCCCTCTACGATTTTTACCCTCCACGCTGCCCTCCAATACTAAATTGGTGATCCCTTGATGCCTCAGAACATGTCCTACCAACCGATCCCTTCTTCTGGTCAGGTTGTGCCACAAACTTCTCTTCTCCCCAATCCTATTCAATACTTCCTCATTAGTTATGTGATCTACCCATCTAATCTTCAGCATTCTTCTGTAGCACCACATTTCGAAAGCTTCTATTCTCTTCTTGTCCAAACTATTTATCGTCCATGTTTCACTTCCATACATGGCTACACTCCATACGAATACTTTCAGAAATGACTTCCTGACACTTAAATCAATACTGGATGTTAACAAATTTCTCTTCTTCAGAAACGCTTTCCTTGCCATTGCCAGCCTACATTTTATATCCTCTCTACTTCGACCATCATCAGTTATTTTGCTCCCCAAATAGCAAAACTCCTTTACTGCTTTAAGTGCCTCATTTCCTAATCTAATTCCCTCAGCATCACCCGATTTTATTAGACTACATTCCATTATCCTTGTTTTACTTTTGTTGATGTTCATCTTATATCCTCCTTTCACGACACTGTCCATTCCATTCAACTGCTCTTCCAAGTCCTTTGCTGTCTCTGACAGAATTACAATGTCATCGGCGAACCTCAAAGTTTTTATTTCTTCTCCATGAATTTTAATACCTACTCCGAATTTTTCTTTTGTTTCCTTTACTGCTTGCTCAATATACTGATTGAACAAACCCTGTCTTACTCCCTTCCCAACCACCGCTTCCCTTTCATGTCCCTTGACTCTTATAACTGCCATCTGGTTTCTGTACAAATTGTAAATAGCCTTTCGCTCCCTGTATTTTACCCCTGCCACCTTTAGAATTTGAAAGAGAGTATTCCAGTCAACATTGTCAAAAGCTTTCTCTAAGTCCACAAATGCTAGAAACGTAGGTTTGCCTTTCCTTAATCTTTCTTCTAAGATAAGTCGTAAGGTCAGTATTGCCTCACGTGTTCCAGTGTTTCTACGGAATCCAAACTGATCTTCCCCGAGGTTGGCTTCTACTAGTTTTTCCATTCGTCTGTAAAGAATTCGTGTTAGTATTTTGCAGCTGTGACTTATTAAGCTGATAGTTCGGTAATTTTCACATCTGTCAACACCTGCTTTCTTTGGGATTGGAATTATTATATTCTTCTTGAAGTCTGAGGGTATTTCGCCTGTGTCATACATCTTGCTCACCAGATGGTAGAGTTTTGTCAGGACTGGCTCTCCCACGGCCGTCAGTAGTTCCAATGGAATATTGTCTACTCCGGGGGCCTTGTTTCGACTCAGGTCTTTCAGTGCTCTGTCAAACTCTTCACGCAGTATCATATCTCCCATTTCATCTTCATCTACATCCTCTTCCATTTCCATAATATTGTCCTCAAGTACATCGCCCTTGTATAGACCCTCTATATACTCCTTCCACCTTTCTGCTTTCCCTTCTTTGCTTGGAACTGGGTTTCCATCTGAGCTCTTGATATTCATACAAGTTGTTCTCTTATCTCCAAAGGTCTCTTTAATTTTCCTGTAGGCGGTATCTATCTTACCCCTAGTGAGATAGGCCTCTACATCCTTACATTTGTCCTCTAGCCATCCCTGCTTAGCCATTTTGCACTTCCTGTCGATATCATTTTTGAGACGTTTGTATTCCTTTTTGCCTGTTTCACTTACTGCATTTTTATATTTTCTCCTTTCATCAATTAAATTCAATATTTCTTCTGTTACCCAAGGATTTCTACTAGCCCTCGTCTTTTTACCTACTTGATCCTCTGCTGCATTCACTACTTCATCCCTCAAAGCTACCCATTCTTCTTCTACTGTATTTATTTCCCCCCATTCCTGTCATTTGCTCCCTTATGCTCTCCCTGAATCTCTGTACAACCTCTGGTTCTTTTAGTTTATCCAGGTCCCATCTCCTTAAATTCCCACCTTTTTGCAGTTTCTTCAGTTTTAATCTACAGGTCATAACCAATAGATTGTGGTCAGAGTCCACATCTGCCCCTGGTAATGTCTTACAATTTCATGACTATTTACATTTAATAGCGTTAATTCTATAGGACCTAAAAAAGCCTATTTCGACATTAGTGCCTATTTTTGCCTATTTCGGCTTTAATATCCTAAAAAGTGCCTATTTCATCATATAAGACAGTTGCTCCAAGTTTTTCCACACTATACGACAGATGGAAAAAAAAATTGTTCTGCTCAGCGCGCAGCAAGGTGGCTAGTTGATGTGCGCTCATGCTTCGTATTTGCCTAACATTTCGGTCTTTTTATATTTTTTTATATCGCTATCCCTGTTAATACCAAATACTCCTTACAGGTGTTTTATTATTCATATGTAAAAAATTGATCATGGATCTTTAGGTTAAAACCTATTTTTCTTTTTCCTAAGCTCCAATTTGCATATAAGTTGGTACTTTGCGTTTCATGACTGACTAAACTGAATACCGTTAGTTCTATAGGACCTAAAATTGCGTATTTCGACACTGACGCCTAATTTGGCCTATTTCGCCATCAAAATCCTAAAAAGTACCTATTTCATTAATCTGACAGAGTTCTTGTGTTTTCAAAGATTAGAAAAAGGAAGTAAACTTAGGGCTTTACGTCACGTCGAAGGCGAAGGTCGTTAGAGACTGTTTACAATTCCTTTGCTTGCCTTACTATCAACAGCATTCGGCACGGTTGAATGGTCATCCATCCAAGTACACACCGAGCACGACAGTGCTTAACTTCGGTGAGCGAATGGGATCCGGTCAAAGATTTGAGTTACACATTAGAATCGAACGTGGGAGTACTAAATGATATATATGAAAATATTTCATTCGTAGGATTCTAGTCAGCTGTGTATTTTCGCAAAGAAACGGTTTCATAGGCCTTAAGCTGAGCACGGATTAAAAAATCACAATGTTAATCGTAGACGACCTCTATAGCTAAATTACTGCCCTTCGCGCATTTTCTCGCTGCTGTCTACAGGCAGTCCTATCACACTACTCTGTTTCGTGAAAGGTATTATACGTGAATTTTCCGGTTCAAAAAATAATTTGCCAGTAGTGAGATGTTTTCATCTGAAGCACCGGCAGATTCCATTCGCATGTTCAGAAGGGGCGGCCATCTGTCAGGTGCCATATGTCCAGCAACGAGTACGGTACTTCCCCTACCGTTCCCATGCACAGCAGTAAAAAAAAAAAAAAAAAAAAAAAAAGGGTCATCGTTCACTTTTCCCAGTGAAAACAAATCAGTACATTGTGTAGCGAATGACATTTTAAGTGTTACTGACGTTCTAAGTGCAAAATAAATTCTAGTTTCTGTGTGAGAATACTACGCCATGCCGAAAACAGCTAGTTCAAAGTCTACTCACATAAGGCAGTGGCTGCAAGATTTTCTGCATTATACAACAGATGGGAAAATCATTTTCTGCCAAGCATGCAACAAGGAGGTTAGTTGATGTTTTTCTTAGACTTCTTATTTTCCTGTCACTTAGGATTATTTTTTAACGCTATCCTTTAGTAATACGAAATACTCATATATGCGATTCGAAACTGAATTTCCATTTTCTCTCGTATTAGGTTTAGAGTGTTAAGAAATCTAAATTAACTCAGCATGCAGATGGAATCGCACATACAGCTAATGTTGAATGAAAGTCAAAATTGAAGCAAACTCTTTTAACCAATAAATCTGGTGAATCCTCCGAAAAAAACTAGTTCTGCAGTGATTTGTGTCATGCACTTGTGGCAGCAAACATCCCCTTTCGGAAACTAGAAAACCCTATTTTCAGAGGTTATCTTGAGAAGTACTGCCGTCAGTCTATTCCTGCAGAGTCAACTTTACGTAAGAATTATCTGGAGTCAGCTTACAATGCTGCATTGCACAGAATCCGAGAAGATGTTGGAGAATCTTGTATATGGATTTCTGTGGATGAAACTACTGACAGTCTTGGCCGTTACATTGCAAACCTGATTATTGGCAAGCTAGATCCAGATGCTCCATCCAGGGCTCATTTGATTTACTCAAAACAGCTTGCAAAAACTAACCAACAAACAATAGCACAGTTTGTGAACAATGGGCTTAAGGTGCTATACCCAAACGGAGTGAATGAGAATAAGGTGCTTCTGGCCGTCACCGATGCTGCTGCATATATGATAGCACCATTTCAACTACTAAAAGTATTCTAACCATTGATGCTGCACGTAACTTGTGTAGTGCATGGGATCAACCGCATAGCAGAGCAAGCAAGGCTACAATTTCCTAAAGTAAATAAAGTAATATCTATGTTGAAGAAAATTTTTGTTAAGGGACCATCAAGAATACAGGCATTCAAAGAACAGCTTCCAGATGTCCCATTGCCGCCAAAGCCTGTTGTCACCCACTGGGGCACGTGGCTGATATCAGCAGAATACTATAGTACGCATCTCTCAGCCGTCCAGAAGGTGGTTGAAAATATACTGGAGGATGCTGCATCCGTAACTGTAGAAATGGAGTTACTCAAAGATTCTTCTTTAAAACAGGTCTTATATTACATTAGGGCCCACTACGCATTTATGGCAACAATAATTTCACAATTAGAAGGCTCAGGGAGACCTATCTACGACAATATGTCTTTGCTTGAAGAAGTCAAAATGAAAAATAATGAAGCGCCAGGTGAAGTAGGGGAAAAAGTACGTGCAAAAATGCAAACGGTTTTGCAGAAGAACACTGGCCTGAAGGAGTTGTGTGTAGCTGCCGACATACTTAGTGGAAAATCCAGCACTCCTAACTGCAGCTTTCCTGTCCAACATGTGCCGAAAATGAAGTACGTCCCTGTCACATCTGTTGATGTAGAACTTTTTTTTCAGCGTATAAACTGATTCTGACTGACAAGCGCCACCTTTTTTCACTAGAAAACCTAGAAAAGATTTTGGTTATTTATTGTGAAGCCAACTATGGTGAGAATATGTGAAACCACGAATGCATTAATTAATCCATGGCCACATCATTTTTAGGGAGATCTTTATCTTGCAGGAACTCAAAAATATTTGGAGTTATGTTCAACATTAATGTTGTAGATTGCTGTGCTCTGTAACTGTGTAAATATTCATTCTCCTTGTTTTAATGACTAATAAGATGTTCATACTGTCAACACTGTGTATTTTAATTTATTTTTATTTTTCTCTGCATCATTTTTAATTAGAGCCTATTTTAGGTTTTATATAGCCTAAATGAACTACTGAAGGAGCCTATTTTAGGTGCCTAAAACACACTTTTTACGACCTAAAAATCCGTGGTCTACTTATCACACCTGGAAATTAACATCCTACCTACAATTCTTCTCACTACCTCCACAAGTGGTTTTCCACTGACTACGCAATCTAAAAAATACCCTAAAACCATCCTTAAATCACATATTACTCCCTAGCCCTTGCCACATGTCTTGTACCCCTGTGGGAGATGCTGATGCATGACCTGTCTGACACACCCATCCAGCACAGGACTATCTTATCCTATCAGAGGCAAGACCACCTTTGAAAGCAGCCAAATCATTTACCACTTATGCTGGGATCATGCAGAGCATTTTATGTGGGCGTGGCCATCATATACCTGCCCAAGCAAATGCATGGCCACAGTCAAATTGCAAACAACAGCCTCAACTTCTGTTAATGCTTTACAGCTTGTGTCATTTACACACAACATCCCCCCCACTATAATAGGTGCTCTTAATTATGTAGATAGGGATTGTCCTCCCAACACATCTTTTGATCCCATACATCTCTGATCTTAGCCTCAGCTAGCAGCTGTCCCAGCACCACCACTGTCTCCATGACATATCACCCCGCCCCCACAACACTCCCACTTAAATCACTAGACATTCACCCACTCTTCCCAGCCATCTCCCTCTACTTCTTTTCTACCCATCCCTCAAAAACCATTAATTCCTGCCAATATGCAGAAAACATGATCCCTCCTGCCTGAGCAGCTTGCATCTGTCTACATAAAACTATCATCGGGGTACTTAATGTTTTAAGCATAAGCTACTGTTCATTATAATGATTTAGTATAAGGAAAGTTAGACAAACTCCCAAATCAAATTATAAACTGTCTCTCTCCACAGCAGTGAATGACACCAAAATCAATATAGCTGTCATCATTTTAAGAGAACTTACTTGTAGCACTGATGAGGACGAAAAGGATCTAATTCTCACCTAAAAACTAGACTGTTAGAGAGGATAATCCATATGAAACTTAATTTGAAAAGTAATCAATCTTAGCTTTATTTTTCAGATGTGATTGCATCTGGCATACAACCAACTCTGCAGAATGGTGAATGCACTACCAAGATAAACGTTCAGGCCAGTGTGTGCCACCACTTCAATTTACTAATCCACTTTTGAGGATTATACATGCAGGGTGAAATAAATCATCTCTACTACTACTATTAGGTAGTAAGTCGAGGGGCCTGAAAGGGAAGCAGTGGTTGGGAAGGGAGTGAGACAAGGTTGTAGCCTCTCCCCGATGTTAATTCCATCTGTACATTGAGCAAGCAGTAAAGGAAGCAAAAGAAAAATTCGGAGTAGGTATTAAAATCCATGAGGAAGAAATAAAAACCTTGAGGTTCGCCGATGACATTGTAATTCTGTCAGAGACAGCAAAGGACTTGGAAGAGCAGTTGAATGGAATTGACAGTGTCTTGAAAGGAGGATATAAGATGAACATCAGCAAAAGCAAAACGAGGATAATGGAATCTAGTCGAATTAAGTCATGTGATGCTGAGGGAATTAGATTAGGAAATGAGACACTTAAAGTAGTAAAGGAGTTTTGCTATTTGGGGAGCAAAATAACTGATGATGGTCAAAGTAGAGAGGATATCAAATGTAGACTGGCAATGGCAAGGAAAGCGATTCTGAAGAAGAGAAATTTGCTAACATCGAGTATAGATTTAAGTGTCAGGAAGTCGTTTCTGAAAGTATTTGTATGGAGTGTAGCCATGTATGGAAGTGAAACATGGACGATAAATAGTTTAGACAAGAAGAGAATAGAAGCTTTCGAAATGTGGTGCTATAGAAGAATGCTGAAGATTAGATGGGTAGATCACATAACTAATGAGGAGGTATTGAATAGAATTGGGGAGAAGAGGAGTTTGTGGCACAACTTGACAAGAATAAGGGACCGGTTGGTAGGACATGTTCTGAGGCATCAAGGGATCACAAATTTAGCATTGGAGGGCAGCGTGGAGGGTAAAAATCGTAGAGGGAGACCAAGAGATGAATACACTAAGCAGATTCAGAAGGATGTAGGTTGCAGTAAGTGCTGGGAGATAAAGAACCCTGCACAGGATAGAGTAGCATGGAGAGCTGCATCAAACCAGTCTCAGGACTGAAGACCACAACAACAACAACAACAACAACTACTACTACTACTACTACTACTACCATGGGCGTACCCAGAGAGGGAAGGGGGGGCAGCTGCCTCCCCCCCCCCCCTCCTAGAAGATATTCGCAGTTTTTTACTGGTTTACTGTTTATTTAATAAGAAATGCTGCATGTTTTCTCAGATTGTACAAGTGCATTCTTGTATTTCAAATGTTACTTAAATGCAGTTTTTCACTGCTTTACTGTTTTATTTAATAGGAAGTGCTGTATGTTGTCTCGAGTCTTTGTTTCCTGAGACAAGTATGACCTGGCCCCCCCCACCCCAGCCCCGTTCAGATCCTGGGTACACCCTTGACTACTACTATTAATAATAATAATAATAATAATTAATTATTATTATTATTATTATTATTATTATTATTATTATTATTATTATTATTATTATTATTTTTTTTTTTTTTTTTTTTTTTTGTTTTTTTTTTTTTTTTTTTTTTTTTGTGTGGTTCAGTGGCCTGGCACAAGTCTTTCAATTGGATGTTATTTTCAGTGACTTGCGTGGCCATAACGTACCCCATTTATCCAATCAGGGGAAAAGGACCTACAGCTTAACCAGCCATATGTTTTTTGTGACAACTCTTCACATCATTGTGAGGTGAAGCTTAAAACAGATACTGAAAAATCCGTGGTTACACCTGGACTTGAAACCTTCAGTTTTCAGCCAAGTGCTTTACCACCAGGCCTGACATCTATAGTACTGAGGAATATAACACACTTTGTGTGAATTGTGTTTTATTCATCTCATGATGTACATTTGCAATCCATTTGGTTTGCATACAGGAGACATGTCAAAAATTTATAAAACAATTACAATGATTTTTACACTAATAAATAATAGCACTATAATAAATAACAGCACTATAAGGATAACACATTGTACCCAGCTCAAATTTCCAGTTTGTCCTGTATGAATTCATCCACTGAGTAATAACACTTCAGTGTCAGTACCTCATATAGTTTTCTTTTAAGTGAACCTAAATTCATCTGCATCAATTTGTTCCCTTTTAATTTATTACAAATTTTCATTCCCATGCATTGAGGTCCCTGGGCATACAGTCTGAGGCGGTGGGTGGGGAGCATAAAATTTTCTTTGTTTCTGGTATCATGTGAATGGACAAAATGGTTTAAAGCTTTCCAAATAATGGTTGACATGATTCTTTGTGATTTGCAGTGCACATATTTCATATGATTTTTTTCTGTATTTTTAGTATCCGCACTATGTTTGTCGAGTTACCAAAAAACAATACCATACCTAATAATCGATTCAAAGTAGCTTGTATATGCTACTTTTCGTGTGTCCATGTCAGTATCAGTTGACACTATTTGCATTGCAAACGCAAAGCTGATCAGTTTGTTTGCCAGGTATTCAATGTGTGCCTGACAGCTCAAATTTTTATCTACATTTAAACCTAAGAATTTGACTGAGTCAACTTCTTCTATACCTTGGTTGTTGTGTTCAATCTTAATCTGCTCACATTTTGACTGTTTGGTTCTGAACTGTATCACATGAGTCTTAGATATGTTTAGATTCAGCCCATTTAGCTGAAACCAAGTTTCTAAGGTACTGAGGGTACTGATCACAGATTTGGGAATTTTTTCCGAGTCCTGATCTTCAACTAAGACAGAAGTATCATCTGCGAACAGAACTGATGGGGAGCTGATATTTAATGGTAAGTCATTAACATAAAAGAGAAATAGGATTGGGCCTAATATGGAGCCTTGTGGAACACCCTGAGATATTTTTTTCAGTCAAAAAATAACATGTGCCATGTGAAGAAATGCTAACTCTTTGCTTTTTGTTGGATAAATAGGAGTTAAGCCTTGTAGGGCACTGCCGCTAATACCATACTTTTCAAGTTTGTAAACATGCAATGCATGGTTTACGGAATCAAATGCCTTTGAGAGGTAGCAGAAAATTCTTGCCACCTTATTTCTCTTGTCTAATGATGTGCTTATTTTCTCAATGAAACTGTTTACTGCATTGATGGTGTTTTTACCCTGCTGAAAACCAAATTGATTGTTTAGAATAACAGAATATTTTGCAATGAAGTTTTGGATTTGTGCAACAGCAAGTTTTTCAAATATTTTAGATAGGACTGGGAGAGTGGAGATAGGACGATAATTTCCCATGATCTCTCTTGATCCCTTCTTGAAGAGTGGTTTGACCTCAGCATATTTCAGTACCTCTGGGAAACAGCCCTCTTCAAAACACTGATTTATTATCTGAGCTAGTGGGTTTGCAATTCTATTGTGTACCACTTTAATAACTTTGGTGGGTATTCCATCCCACCCTGCAGATTTTTTTGTTTCTTAATGTTAGAATAGCATTTTCTACATCCTCCACAGAAACTTTTGAGAATTTTGCAAAGTTTTCGCCTAGGCCAAAGGGATTTACTTTGTTGTGATAATCTGTTACATCTACATCAGACTTTGCTACATTTATAAATAATTCATTAAAGTACTCTGGTATTTGAGCTGGATTTACAATAGTATTTCCTTCAATGTCACTACATAACCATGTTGTTAATGTCCTTTTCTCTTTAATTTCTTTCAATATCTGATTCATACCATGTCAAATCAATATAAAAAAGACCATTTGCTACCTCACCATCTCATATTTTCTGGAAATTTGGCACTGGTGTACTGTTGGTATAGACATAGAAAAATATGAAATTTTACTGAGCTATGTCAACTTGTTTACATAGCTGTAAATTTATCATAGCTGGATGCAAAGACAAGGCACAGCAGTTTTTAGAATTTCTGTAGAAACTTTCCTAATTGAACTACAGACCTGAGACACATACCATTTTACAACACCTTTTTCACACCCTTTCATATGGTATAGAATAATATAGAGGCTAATATCAGAAAATTCTTTTCAAAACAGCATTTAAAAATATTTTTTAAGGTAAATATTTTAAAATTTCCAATTTTATTCCATGAGTAGCAAGTACTGCAAGAAAGCACAGGCTAAAATATGTATTTGGGATGATAATTTCCATATTATTAAAAGAAGAAGAAAGAAGAAGAAGAAAAGGATAATGACTGAAGCTCTATTTCCAATAATTGGACTGAGTACTCATGTTAATTGTTACAGTATTACTAATACAGACATTTTCATGAAAATAAACAAACACTGTTGTGATATTCCAGTACGAATCACAGGATTTACTTTCCCCAGAACATCCATTACTGATACCCACAGAATGTCATTTCTTGGGTATGGGAAGCATGTAGATAGCCCAACTGGACAAAAAGTTATCTTTACTCCATTAGTTTCTCCATTTTTCTGTAAGATATACTTTGCAACTAGTTTGCTTGACAGAGACAGTGATATATCATGGTATGTCTGCTAATTTTAATTTATCAGGAGATTTTGACACTTCCTTTTTGCAAAATTCTGCATCCCAACGAAAAGTTTTTCCACTGACCTTTTTGGAATTAATATGCGGTATTGATGCATTCCTTTGATGATCAATGATTGTTTAAAGCTTTTTTTTTTTTTTCAAGAAATATTCTGATTCAAGAAAGTCTTCTCGAGCTCTACATTGGTAATGTTTTCTACTGCCGATTCAAAAAGTTGTGTTAGGTTTTCATATGGTTTTGCAAACTGGCACAAACTGCAAGTTCTCTACAGATCCTCCAACACACGTCCCTTTGCCCTATGCTGCAGCAAAAAGTACCACTCTGCTTCCACTTTACAATTAATTCATGGAAACATAAGGTTAAGAAGTTTTTTGTTTTTGTACTAGGCAAAAGACCCATCTGAAAAACTGAGTAACTTTTTTTTGCAATGTTTTGAAATGTGGCTGTCAGAAAAGTTGTGTGTGTGTGTGTGTGTGTGTGTGTGTGTGGTTTGAGGTGAGACTTTTCTTTTTTCAAAAGTGCATTCATAGACAATGGGTTACAAAGAACTTTTGCGAGGTACTGCTCGTAATTTTGAATTTTAGCTTTTGTTACAATTTTCTATTTAGTATTTTCTATCATTAGTTTCACATTTTTGTGATTTGTGTACACCCAAAAGGTGTATGCCCCTTTGACCAGCTAACATATAATGTTCAGATCTCAATTCAGCAAATTTAGAGAAACTCATTTTTATGCTGAAAAACTTGTCTTTAAAATTTGTGTGCTGCTTCAAGGTTACACAATATGTGTCTTTTTGAAATCACTGACTTACTTCTGTCTGATTCAGTAAC
Source organism: Schistocerca piceifrons (assembly GCF_021461385.2). Taxonomy (NCBI): domain Eukaryota; kingdom Metazoa; phylum Arthropoda; class Insecta; order Orthoptera; family Acrididae; genus Schistocerca; species Schistocerca piceifrons. Next base: position 852,849,017 of record NC_060140.1, on the reverse strand, counting down.
TGTCACAGAGTCTTTTATACCTTGCATTGCCTACTTACTACATCATCTCCATAAAATGAGTGTACAATTCCGACTGTCTCTATTGGCAAGCTTTTCCCTGGTTTTAAATACGAACCTTCCAAAAATCTTTTCTTTAAGAACTCTTTTTGACTGCCTGGCCATGTAATTCAGTTCATTAAATTCACACATTATCTTTCTAATGGTCCAAATTTGTGGTAAACATTTTAGAAACTTTAGTCTTTTTGTCCTACATTTACATCTATATCCATACTCTGCAAATCACCATGGGACGCATGGCAGAGGGTACATCCCATTGTACCAGTTGTTAGGGTTTCTTCCTGTTCCATTCATGTATGAAGTGCGGGAAGAATGACTAACTGAGTGCCCCGGCACATGCAGCAATTATTCTAACCTTATCCTCACAATTCTTATGTGAGCGATACATAGGGGGTGGTGGTTGTATACTCCTAGGAGTCATCATTTACAGCCAATTCTTTAAACACTGTTAATAGACTTTTTCAGGATTCTGCCAGTTCGTTCCTTTAATATCTCTAGGACTCTCGTACGAATTAAACAAACCTGTGACCATTTGTGCTGCCCTTCTCTGTATACGTTCAATATCCCCTGTTAGTTCTATCAGGTACATGTCCAATACACTTGAGCAATGTTCTAGAACTGGTCGCATGAGTACGCAATCTAGTTTGCAGACTGATGCACTTCTCTAGTATTCTAACAATAAACCAAAGTCTACCACCTGCTTTACCCACAAAAGAATATGTGATCATTCCATTTCATATCCCTATGAAATGTTACACCCAGATATTTGTACGAGTTGGTTATTCCAACAGAGACTCATTGATATTATAGCCAAAGGACACTACTTTTTTTTCATTTTGTGAGGTACACAGTTTTACATTTCTGAAAATTTAGAGCAAGCTTCAATCTCTGCACCATGCTGAAATCTTATCAAGATCTGCCTGAATATTTAAGCAGCTTCCTTCAGACAGTACTTCATTATAGATAACTATCATATGCAAAACATGTAAGGCTGCTAATAATATTGTCTGCAAGGTCATTAAGAGACAATATGAATAGCAAGGATCCCAACACACTTCCTTTGGGCACACCTGAAGTTACTTCTACAACCATCCAATATGACAAGCTGTGTCCTCCCTACCAAAAAGTCCTCAATCCAGTCAGAAATTTCACTCGACACTCGATATGATCATACATTTGATAATAAGCGTGGTGCGGTACTGAGTCAAATGCTTTTCAGAAATCAAGAAATACTGTATGTACCTTGTTGCCTTAATTCAAAGCTTTCAGTATGTTATGTGAGAAAAGTGCGAGTCTGGTTTCACATAATCGATGTTTTCAAAATCCATGCTGGTTGGCATGGAGGTCATTCTGTCCAAGATACTGCATCATGTTTGAGCTCAGCATACATTATAAGATTCTACAACAAATCAATGGCAAGGATATTGGATGGCAGTTTTGTGGCTCACTTCTATTACCTTTCTTGCAGACGGATGCGACCTTTGCCTTTTTCCAAGAACTGGGTACAGTTTTCTGTTCGAGGAATCTACAATAGATTATAGTTAGAAGAGGGGCTAGCTCAACCACAATTCAGTATAGAATACGATAGGGATTCAACTGGAGCCTGGAGCTGTTTTCAATTTTAACAATTTCAGCTGTTTCTCAACACGATTGACATGAATACTTATTTCATTCATCTTTTCAGTGGTACTGGGATTAAATTTGGGCAATTCTCCTGGGTTTTCCTTTGTAAAGGAACATTCAAAAATGGAGTTAAGCATATCAGCTTTTGCTTGTTACCCTCAGTTTCAATTCCGGTCTCATTCACTAGGAACAGAACCCAAACTTTGGTGCCACTAATAGCCTTTACATATAATGAGTATTTCTTGGAATTGGTAAAATTTTAATTTACAATATTCTGCTACCATAGTCACTGAAGGCGTCAAGCACTACTTTTGACAGCCAAACATGTTTCACTCAGACTTATCTATCTTTAGCCCTACACTTTGTTTTACGCGTATTATGCTGTAATCTCTGTTCCTTTACAAGATTCTTTACAGTGATGGTATACCATGAAGGTCCCCTCCCATTATGAATTGCTCTACTGGGTACATACCTATCCAGTGCATCACTGTTGCCACAATCGTATCATGATCACTGATATCAGTTTCAATGTGGACTTCCTCAAAGAGGTCAGGTCTGTCTGCTGTCACCAAACTTAATATTTCCATGACGAGTGTGGTAGTTTTCAGAGTTCCACAACTAATTTGCATGGATTTTACTACTTGGGCAGCACATAAAACAGGTGACAACTGAACTATAGTTGATATTACAAGTACTGCAATGACTAAGCAAGCATTCAAAATACACTTAATTTATCAACAAACGCACCCTTTAACATACAAACAAGAAATAAATTAATCAAAACTTTTATCTGGGAGTACAGTTATGAAGGGTGGACTATGGAAAAACACAGAAAGAAAAAATTAGAAGTAACAGATGTGGATATGGACAAGAGCCACAGAAACATTCTGAACTGAAAGGAAATATAATGACCAAATACTAAAAGAAAAAATATTGTGGTATCCACATTCCCTATGTGTGCAGCTTTCATAATGTTGATCAAAAGAGAGGATTTAAAATTTAGACTGGCAATGGCAAGAAAAGCGTATCTGAAGAAGAGAAATTTGTTAACATCGAACATAAAGTCTAGTGTTACACAACATTTTTCTCAAGGCAACTGTCTTGAGTGTAGCCTTGTATAAAAGTGAATTGAGGGCTATGAATTGAAATGTGTGGCGAGGGCCTCCCGGCGGTTAGCCCTGATCGCCTGATGCTAGTGTTTTGAAGTGATGCCACTTTGGAAACTTGCGCGTTGATGAGGATGAAATAATGATGATGGCACAAACACTCAGTATACCTGAGTGGTGCAAATCTCCAGCCCAGCCAGGAATTGAACCCGGGGCCCCCGGCATGACAAGTGGTGCACTGTCCACTCAGCTATGGTGGTGAACGTGAGGGCTATAAGCAGCACAGATAAGAAAGAGAACAGGAGCTTCTGAAATGTTGTGCTAAAGATGAATGCTAAGCATTACATGGGTACATTGGTTAACTAACAAAGAGGTGGTCAATCAAACTGGAGAGAAAAACCTATTGTACAATTTGAAAATAAAAAGAGAATGGTTTATAGTACGTGCCTTCAGGCATCAAGAACGTCAATTTGGTAATAGAGGGAAGTGTGGTGGGTAAATATTGGAGATGGAGACAAGGGTTTGGAAATCTGTATACCATCACTAAACGTACTATGTCTAGAAGTAGTTCAATTGATTTTATTGTGCATTTGGGCATTAGCACACTTTTTGTAACAACAGATTGGCTGTACATGTATTTACTCTTGTAGGCCTAATATCTGATTTAACTTTGTGCTCTTATCTTTAATCTTTATTTGAAGCTCCTTTTTCTGTCAAATGGTAGTTATGTTATCTAGCTGACATTGTATCTGTTACTGTATTTATAGTATGTCTTACTTAAACTATGCACAATTTGCCATTGAAATGCCCTTGTATTTATTGTAAGTTTAAATTGAAACCTGTACAATTTGACACGTTCCATATCCTTGTGATTGACTCACTAACTGGATCTACGGAACAAGAAATAAATAAATAAAATAAATAAATAAATAAAACAATTCAAGTGAATGTAGGTTGCAGTAGTTATGCAGGTGATAGGCTAGTTTGGAGAGGTGCAGCAAAACAGTCTGTGGATGGAAAACAGTAGTGGTAACATTGTGTTGATGTGCTTACTGTCTTAAATGGCAGTTCTGTTAAATTTCTTTCATGTATAAGATGCAATTTATTGCAAATATTAATGGAACTGTCAAGTTGTCACAGTACATAGTCTGTTTCTAAAACTGCCTCACATTACACATTGTTTTACACAGCTGATATGTCTAACAAAGTTACTTATTTGAACCCCCCCCCCCCCCTCCTTCCTCTCCCTGCAATCATGGTTGTGGTAAAAGAGTGATCTGAAATCACTCGGGTAGAGATCACTGCGGGTAGAGATTCTAAATATCTGAGAGGAAACACTCATGCGGTGGAATGTTGCCTAATGAAGATCCTTTGGGGAAAAACAAACAAGAAAAAACTGGTTTGCAGTTGTAGCCAACAAACATCTCTAACAACAGATCAAAGATGAACCCAACATTCATAGCTGAGAATTAGGGAGACCAATGACTGATGTAAAATCTCGAGAACAGAATGACAAGCTTTACAAAAATCTATTTTAAAAGTATAAGGCAAACAGAAGAACAAACTTGAATAAACAATGTTAACAAAACAGAGTAATCATTTAAAGGGTAAAATTGTCCAATATGCTTGACCATGACACGAAGACAATAAAAAATGCAAATTACTCTCACTTATTTCACATAGTGTTCTTACCACTCTCAGATGGATGTATTATAATCCATGTCTTTAACTGTCATGGCATGAATCTCCCAGATGACGGGAAGTCTAATCCTACAAAACGTGACATGGACAGAATAATAAATTGACTTTTTACAATAATTGTTATTCCAAATTAAGGGAATAATCAGTTCATCAATGAACCTGATGGTAGCAAACATGACTGCTGAAACAATGTACCCGTTTGACACCAGTAACCAGCCTTTGCCTACGAACCAATTTCCAAATAGGAAACCAAAACGACTTACATCAAACAAGGACAATGAAAACTAAAATTATGTAGACTGTTTTAAGATGCTCAAAAGACACACGAATACAAAATGCAATACAAACGTATACGAAAACAATGCTTTATTGTCACACCGTAAACTAAAAACTGATGTTTACCCTTACTTACCCACTTAGTTGTACCACGACAATTGCAAGGATGCACCCACTCTGCTTCACTGTCATCATCATCAGTGGCAAAACAAACCCAACACGTCCTCCTATTGAAACATGGCAAAATGTAAACAGCAAATACATCATGACACAAATCTTAACAACAGCAACTATCAGAACTTGTTCTCAAATTATTTGATGCTAAAATCACCAACAGCTGCATTTTACTTTATCTACTCTACAAACACAATATAACAATTGGAACAGACAAATAACAAAAAAAATAAAGGGAACAGTGCATCAATATTATACGGAGAGAAACTGCATTACCTTTCTTCATCTAACCTGGACGTCGCACCTACTAGCTGATTGGCACTTTCCTCCCGTTCTCTTCCAGCCATCTCACTTTGTCACGATTCCAACATATCAGTTTCTGATAAGAGATAAAAAAATATTTGACAATTCCTTGAGAACTTTGAGAGATCCACAGCTTCATATATGAAATAAAGTGTAGATTAAACGTCGTGAGGCAGACTTTCTCACAATGTAGTTCATATTTATTTATCACCTTAATGAGACTTTGTACTGGAACATGTGGGTTTTATGTTGTTTGCGTATCAACTGAAACCAATCATCATGAAATAGCACATTCATAAGCTATTTTGATTCATTATTGTCATGGTTTGTCAGATTATTTAGACTTATACAGTGAGCCGTAAACATTTCTTAAACTAAACAGAAAAAAATACATATCGTTAAGAAACATACTCGAATGGATCACCAGCAGTCGTTACACACTTATCTCACGTTACGAACGCAATTTTGTTGTGCTGACACATGTGTCTACATTCCAGCAATTAAATGATCTTCCCAGGTCCCACACACAACACTGCTCAGCGGCTTTTAGCAAACACTTACGAATATCTTTGGAATGATTGTTGCAAACAAATACATCTGTGATCATTTACTGATTTCGATATGGTGTAACAAGACTGATTTTACACGCGTGTGTTAATCAGCGCTTTCTAAAGTCTCACCTTGGACGTGTAGTGTTTCGTTAATAAATACGTCATAAAGTGTAAATGCGCAGGGCTGAAATTCTTTCTGTACGCCCACTAACATCTGCACTGCAGAATTGCTTAGACGATTATCTGTGAATACAATAAATACGTGAGCCCAAGGAGGTATTATGCACCATGGAGCACATGAATGTAGCTGGCGGCTACTTTATATCAGCAAATGTTAATAATCGCTGATGTATTGGTGAAACAGACGGCAGTTTGTTACTGAAAATGAGTAACTCCCTTTTGTCGCAAGAAAGTTGGTCTGGACGTCTCTACACTGCTGCTGATATTGCGATTATTGGTGCTGGGCTGTCGGGTTTGACAGCAGCATATAGGATTCTAAAGAAGGACCCAAGTCTGCGTGTAATTGTGCTAGAAGCGAAGGGTGAGAAACTAACCTCTAATTTTGTCAGGCCATGACAGTTTTTCTTCCCATAGATTTGAATCTATGTATTAAAACTGTAAACTCACTTTCTTGCGTTCTTAAAGATTGAAACGAGAAATATGACGTTCTCTCGAACCCGATATCTATTCTCATACGTACTTGTATGTGAAATGCAACGTACAGCTACAACTAACTGTGGACCTTACACAGTGCTGCTACTAACCACCGCTGAGGAGGAAATCAGCAGGATCGTACATATACTTAGGAGTAAAATGTCCACAAGTCAAGATGAAGTTAAAATGTGTCTACTAAAGACAGCATTAACAGCATGAAAGTATCCCTAACAGACATTATAAATGAGACATTCTCATCAAGAAAGTATCCCTAACAAACATTATAAATGAGACATTCTCATCATGTTACTTCTCTAATTACCAAAGCAGGCAGAAGTACTTCCCATTCATGAAAAAGGTGGTACAGATAATATAGAGCATTACAGAACAGTTTCACTACTGTCTTCCTTTTCAAACGTGATAGAAACTATTATGAAAAACAGACTTATGGATTATTTAAATAAATACTAACTTCTGTGCAAGGTACAATTTTACTCGGTCTGGGAAGGGAACAGAAGCTGCTTTAGCAAGATTTACAAAAGCGGTTTTAGAAGCCCTACACAAAGGAGAACAAGTAACAGGCATTCTCCTGGATGGCAGTAAAGAAATACTTGTAGGTGAACATGATGCACTAGAAATAAGGGAGATGGGGTGGTAAATAAATGGTTTAGGCCTTCACTAGCAGACAATGTGCAGAGGGTAGAGATCCCAAATTTCAAGGGGCTCTAACAATATGGTGAAACATCTTTCAGAGACAGAATACTTAAACACCGGAGTCCCTCAAGGGAGTGGGTTAGACCCAATACTGTTTCTAATATGCATTTACATGAGGAGAAACCATGTTATTTGCTGAGGACAGCAGTATGATAATTACAGAAAGGACACTTAGAAATTTTAGAAGTAAATGCTGCAAAGACACTTAAGCTGGTGTAGTAACAATAAAGTAACTCTTAATGTAAAAAAGGCTAATAACCTAAACTTCTACATAAATAAAAACCAAATATAACAAAACTTAAAATACATAACAAATCCCTAGAGAGTGTAGCGGACAGAAAATTTTAGGGTATGTATAAAATGGGATGAACATATCGGGGTACTAGGAAAAAGAATTAGCACTGCATGCTATGCCTTATGATTACTAACCACAGTGCATAATAGCTCATGCCTAAGAGCAATATACTATGCACACATACATTCTAATATCAGTTATGGGATAATATTCTGTGGTGCAAATGCACAGAATGTGGTAAATGTGTTCAAATTGCAAAAACGAATCGTCACAATCAGGGGTCATTTCCTGATATGCTAAAAGTCACTGAAATAAGATCAGTGCAATCAATGATACACAAAATTATAGATCTATTTTACTGATGTGAATAGTTTATAAGGTGTTAGAAAAGCTACTTACTGATCAACTGGAATTATTTTTCTGTAAGTACAATCTACTAAAAAAACTGTCAGCATTGTTTCAGGAAAGGCAGGTCTGCAGTAGCAGCTGTAGCTACATTTTTTCAAGCAGTATTGAATAAACTTGACGAAGGAAACAAAGTAGTTGACACCTTTTTAGACCTATCCAAGGCTTTTGACTCTGTAAGTCATTGTATGCTTCTGTATGAATAAGAAACTTTTGGAGTCAGGAGAGTGGCATTAGATTTGTTAACATGTTACCTTGCTGACAGGGGTCAATGTGTTAAGCTGTATCATACAACTGTGGAACATGTACAAACAGTAAAACCATCTTATAAAATCCTTAACCTTAGAGTTCCTCAGGGAAGTATTATAGGGCCACTTTTGTGTATTGTGTACATCAGTGATATAATAATTCCTCAAAATTCAAATCTAGTAAATTATGCTGACAATACCTCCTTCATAAGCTGCAGCTCTACAAAACAGTAAGCAATGCAAAATGATACAGAGAACGTCAGTCTCATCACAGAATACCTCACTGAAAACAAAGTAGCACTTAATTAGGCAATTCTGATGGAGTTTCTACAACATTATAAATTGAGACAAGTGGATAGTGAGCCAGAGTTATGGGTTGGAACAATTGAAAAACATAAATTCCTGAATATTACAGTAGATAAACATTTTACATGGAAGGAGAACATCAGTTACACATGTAAAAAAGACCTCCTGTAGCACCTAAATGCTAAAATGCCTTTCAAGTGTAATAACATCACCTGTCTTAAGACAAATCTATTTTGGAATTATGCACTCCCACCAACAATATGGTATCGAGATTTGGGGTGGGGCATCAATGGTATACATGTATAAGGCTTTCAGAGCCCACAAAGGAGCAGTTATGATAATAGCTAATATCAGTAAACACCAGTCCTGTAGAGACTACTTCATTAAGCATAGCATACTAACAGAGTATTCACTCGATGTTTTCAGGACTATACTGTTTGTAAAAGAAAATATGGAGCATAATACAGGGTGATTCAAAAAGAATACCACAACTTTAGGAATTTAAAACTCTGCAACGACAAAAGGCAGAGCTAAGCACTATCTGTCGGCAAATTAAGGGAGCTATAAAGTTTCATTTAGTTGTACATTTGTTCGCTTGAGGCGCTGTTGACTAGGCGTCAGCGTCAGTTGATGCTAAGATGGCGACCGCTCAACAGAAAGCTTTTTGTGTTATTGAGTACGGCAGAAGTGAATCGAAGACAGTTGTTCAGCGTGCATTTCGAACGAAGTATGGTGTTAAACCTCCTAATAGGTGGTGTATTAAACGTTGGTATAAACAGTTTACAGAGAATAGGTGTTTGTGCAAAGGGAAAAGTTCTGGACGGCCGAGAACGAGTGATGAAAATGTAGCATGAAGCCCTGATCTTACCCCCTGCGATTTTTTCTTATGGGGGTATGTTAAGGATATGGTGTTTCGGCCACCTCTCCCAGCCACCATTGATGATTTGAAACGAGAAATAACAGCAGCTATCCAAACTGTTACGCCTGATATGCTACAGAGAGTGTGGAACGAGTTGGAGTATCGGGTTGATATTGCTCGAGTGTCTGGAGGGGGCCGTATTGAACATCTCTGAACTTGTTTTTGAGTGAAAAAAACCTTTTTAAATACTCTTTGTAATGATGTATAACAGAAGGTTATATTATGTTTCTTTCATTAAATACACATTTTTAAAGTTGTGGTATTCTTTTTGAATCACCCTGTATAACCAGTAGTGAAATCCATAATTATAATACAAGAAAACGAGAGGATTACCACATAAAATTTAGTAACAAAAGAGCAACAGATCATAGTCCATAAAAGACTGACAAATAACATAAAACTGTTAAATGGAAATGTATTTTAGACAAAAATTAAAGGAACTGTTAATTGATAAATGTTTGTACTCCATCAAGGATTTTTAATGTTATTGTGTATAATTTATCCTTATTTCTAAACTCTTTTTAATGTTACATGTAAATAAACAGACTATGCCCATGACTGTAAAAGTTATTATGGACAAATAAACCATTTATTACTATTATTAAACAATGGAAAATCCAGGATGGAATGTAACAGTGTTATGAAAATTGTTTAATATTATGAAAAGGATAGTTGCTACTCACCATGTAGTGGAGATGTTGAGTGCCTATTTGCAACTTGGCATCTCTGCCATATGGTGAGTAGCAACTATCCTTTTCATATGACTATTATTATTACTTAGCAAGAGTCATAAAAGGACCCTCTGCATTGAGGTATTAAAAAATGGGGTATTCTGACAGTTCCAAGTGAATATGTATTCCAAACTGCAGTTTTTATAAATAAATAAAAAAAAAGCATTGAGCTCCATCATGATCGTCAAACCAGATACAGTGATTGCTTGTACCCGCATAGAGTGAATACGTTTTCATCCCATTAAAGAATTCACCCAACATAAAATTATTACAAATAAATAAGCAGGTTGACCAATTAGAAAACAGACAAAAGAGTATGGAGTATGCTTGTAAGCAACACAATACACTGTAGTTTGTAATTTACACCAGGCAATGCGAAACCGAGTTGTATTATCGAATAAGTCTAATGATTCTTTTCTGTTGTTAGAAGCAGGTTCTTCTACCTTATTTAAAGCAGTGGTAAACTGTGTATATGTATATTTGTATTGTGAATATATTATGTGTAACCTGTTTTTTTCCATTTTCGTATGTAGATTAGATTAGATTCAGTTTTTATTCCATAGATCCAAAAATGAGATGATTCTCGTAGTTGTGGAACATGTCAGAAAGTGCAACATAAAAGACATAGATCATTCGAATATAATACTCTCTTACCCGATCATTTGTCAGGAGACAGTCAAAATGTTACAGTAAACTGGAACCGCTAATATTTACAGAATTAATACACTGTCAGAATGAAACACAGTTATGCACTTAAAGTATTTGTATGGAGTGTAGCCATGTATGGAAGTGAAACATGGACGATAAATAGTTTGGACAAGAAGAGAATAGAAGCTTTCTAAATGTGGTGCTACAGAAGAATGCTGAAGATTAGATGGGTAGATCACATAACTAATGAGGTTTTGAATAGAATTCATAGGCCTGAGACTGGTTTGATGCAGCTCTCCATGCTACTCTATCCTGTGCAGGGTTCTTTATCTCCCAGTACTTACTGCAACCTACATCCTTCTGAATCTGCTTAGTGTATTCATCTCTTGGTCTCCCTCTACGATTTTTACCCTCCACGCTGCCCTCCAATGCTAAATTTGTGATCCCTTGATGCCTCAGAACATGTCCTACCAACTGCTCCATTCTTCTTGTCAAGTTGTGCCACAAACTCCTCTTCTCCCCAATTCTATTCAATACCTCCTCATTAGTTATGTGATCTACCCATCTAATCTTCAGCATTCTTATGTAGTATCACATTTTGAAAGCTTCTATTCTCTTCTCGTCCAAACTATTTGTTGTTCATGTTTCACTTCCATACATGGCTACACTCCATACAAACTCTTTCAGAAACGACTTACCAACACTTAAATCTATACTCAATGTTAACAAGTTTCTATTCTTCAGAAACGCTTTCCTTGCCATTGCCAGCCTACATTTTATATCCTCTCTACTTCGACCATCATCAGTTATTTTGCTCCCCAAATAGCAAAACTCCTTTACTACTTTAAGTGTCTCATTTCCTAATCTAATTCCCTCAGCATCACCCGACTTAATTAGACTACATTCCATTATCCTCGTTTTGCTTTTGTTGATGTTCATCTTATATCCTCCTTTCAAGACACTGTCCATTCCGTTCAACTGCTCTTCCAAGTCCTTTGCTGTCTCTGACAGAATTACAATGTCATCGGCGAACCTCAAAGTTCCATTCTGTTCAACTGCTCTTCCAAGTCCTTTGCTGTCTCTGATAGAATTACAATGTCATCGGCGAACCTCAAAGTTTTTGTTTCTTCTCCATGGATTTTAATACCTACTCCGAACTTTTCTTTTGTTTCCTTTACTGCTTGCTCAATATACAGATTGAATAACATTGGGGATAGGCTACAACCCTGTCTCACTCCCTTCCCAACCACTGCTTCCCTTTCGTGTCCCTCAACTCTTATAACTACCATCTGGTTTCTGTACAAATTGTAAATAGCCTTTCCTCCCTGTGTTTTACCCATGCCACCTTTAGAATTTGAAAGAGAGTATTCCAGTCAACATTGTCAAAAGCTTTCTCTAAGTCTACAAATGCTAGTAACGTAGGTTTGCCTTTCCTTAATCTTTCTTCTAAGGTAAGTCGTAAGGTCGGTATTGCCTCACGTGTTCCAGTGTTTCTACGGAATCCAAACTGATCTTCCCTGAGGTTGGCTTCTACTAGTTTTTCCATTCGTCTGTAAAGAATTCGTGTTAGTATTTTGCAGCTGTGACTTATTAAACTGATAGTTCAGTAATTTTCACATCTGTCAACACCTGCTTTCTTTGGGATTGGAATTATTATATTCTTCTTGAAGTCTGAGGGTATTTTGCCTGACTCATATGTCTTGCTCACCAGATGCTAGAGTTTTGTCAGGACTGGCTCTCCCAAGGCCGTCAGTAGTTCTAATGGAATGTTGTCTACTCTTGGGGCCTTGTTATGACTCAGGTCTTTCAGTGCTCTGTCAAACTCTTCACGCAATATCGTATCTCCCATTTCATCTTCATCTACATCCTCTTCCATTTCCATAATATTGTCCTCAAGTACATCGCCCTTGTATAGACCCTCTATATACTCCTTCCACCTTTCTGCTTTCCCTTCTTTGCTTAGAACTGGGTTTCCATCTGAGCTCTTGATATTCAAACAAGTGGTTCTCTTTTCTCCAAAGGTCTCTTTAATTTTCCTGTAGGCAGTATCTATCTTACCCCTAGTGAGATAAGCCTCTACATCCTTACATTTGTCCTCTAGCCATCCCTGCTTAGCCATTTTGCACTTCCTGTCGATCTCATTTTTGAGACGTTTGTATTCCTTTTTGCCTGCTTCATTTACTGCATTTTTATATTTTCTCCTTTCATCAGTTAAGTTCAATATTTCTTCTGTTACCCAAGGAGTTCTACTAGCCCTCGTCTTTTTACCTACTTGATCCTCTGCTGTCTTCACTACTTCATCCCTCAGAGCTACCCATTCTTCTTTTACTGTATTTCTTTCCCCCATTCCTGTCAATTGTTCCCTTATGCTCTCTCTGAAACTCTGTACAACCCTTGGTTTAGTCAGTTTATCCAGGTCCCACCTCCTTAAATTCCCACCTTTTTGCAGTTTCTTCAGTTTTAATCTACAGTTCATAACCAATAGATTGTGGTCAGAGTCCACATCTGCCCCTGGAAATGTCTTACAATTTAAAACCTGGTTCCTAAATCTCTGTCTTACCATTATATAATCTATCTGATACCTTTTAGTATCTCCAGGATTCTTCCATGTATACAACCTTCTTTTATGATTCTTGAACCAAGTGTTAGCTATGATTAAGTTATGCTCTGTGCAAAATTCTACCAGATGACTTCCTCTTTCATTTCTTAGCCCCAATCCATATTCACCTACTACGTTTCCTTCTCTCCTTTTCCTACTCTCGAATTCCAGTCACCCATGAATATTAAATTTTCGTCTCCCTTTACTCCCTGAATAATTTCTTTTATCTCATCATACATTTCTTCAATTTCTTCATCATCTGCAGAGCTAGTTGGCATATAAACGTGTACTACTGTAGTAGGTGTGGGCTTCGTATCTATCTTGGCCACAATAATGCGTTCACTATGCTGTTTGTAGTAGCTTACCCACATTCCTATGTTTTTATTCATTATTAAACCTACTGCTGCACTACCCCTATTTAATGTTACAGAATTGCAGTCATCATCATAAAACTAAATCTCTACACTACTAGTAAATGAGAATTCTCTTAAACTGTAGAATGGGTTGACACAGCTGCAGACATTGGGTTGTCTTTGAATTGCACTGTAGTTTATTAGATGAGAAGAAGTTTAGTGCTAAAAGGAGAGTGTCCGGTGATTTCTGGTGTAACCTTAATGTATCTTGATCTGTCGTGTTTAAAGCTGTGTCATCCACATAGCAAGTGACTGAAGTTGAGCATAATGTGACAAATAGTTTATTGCAACAGTGAAGAAGAATGGCCCAAGGACAGAGCCCTGATACACGACAGATGTGACTTTCAACAGGGAAGAATGCCTATTTTGAATTGACAGAGATTTCCCCAAAGAATTCATTATTCCTAATGTTGTATTGTTTATTATATAACACTGTAGCATGGCTAGTAAGATGCCCAAGGGGATACATTCAAATGGTATAGCTCAAGACAGATTGTGTTCTCGTAAAACAAAAAGAAAACTTTATCTGTCAATCTGAAGCAGTTCTGATATTGATGCTATAGCATATTACAAGAAATACTGCAAGGTATTAAAGACTGTAATTCTGACATCAAAGCAAATATATTACAAGGAAAAGATAGTCATATCAGATAACAAAATAAAGACAATATGGGATATAGTGAAGGAGGAGACCGGTAGATCCAGACATGAAGAGGGACAAATGGCATTAAGAGTAAATGATACATGAATATCAAGAGCTTTGATGGAAACCCAGTTCTAAGCAAAGAAGGGAAAGCAGAACGGTGGAAGGAGTAAAATTCCATTAGAACTACTGACAGCCTTGGGAGAGCCAGTCCTGACAAATCTCTACCATCTGGTGAGCAAGACGTATGAGACAGGCGAAATACCCTCAGACTTCAAGAAAAATACAATAATTCCAATACCAAAGAAAGCAGGTGTTGACAGATGTGAAAATTACCGAACTATCAGTTTAATAAGTCACAGCTGCGAAATAGTAATGCGAATTCTTTACAGACAAATGGAAAAACTGATAGAAGCCGACCTTGGCGAGGATCAGTTTGGATTCCGCAGAAATGATGGAACACATGAGGCAATACTGACCTTACGACTTATCTTAGAAGAAAGATTAAGGAAAGGCAAACCTACCTTTCTAGCATTTGTAGACTTAGAGAAAGCTTTTGACAATGTTGATTGGAATCCTATCTTTCCAATTCTAAAGGTGGCAGGGGTAAAATACAGGGAGCAAAAGACTATTTACAATTTGTACAGAAAGCAGATGGCAGTTATAAGAGTCGAGGGGTATGAAAGGGAAGCAGTGGTTGGGAAGGGAGTGAGACAGGGTTGTAGCCTATCCCTGATGTTATTCAATCTGTATATTGAGCAAGCAGTAAAGGAAACAAAAGAAAAGTTCGGAGTAGATATTAAAATCCATGGAGAAGAAATAAAAACTTTGAGGTTCGCCGATGACATTGTAATTCTGTCAGAGACAGCAAAGGACTTGGAAGAGCAGTTGAACGGAATGGACAGTGTCTTGAAAGGAGGATATAAGATGAACATCAGCAAAAGCAAAATGAGGATAATGGAATCTAGTTGAATTAAGTCATGTGATGCTGAGGGAATTAGATTAGGAAATGAGACACTTAAAGTAGTAAAGAAGTTTTGCTATTTGGGGAGCAAAATAACTGATGATGGTCGAAGTAGAGAGGATATAAAATGTAGACTGGCAATGGCAAGGAAAGCATTTCTGAAGAAGAGAAATTTGCTAACATCGAGTATAGATTTAAGTGTCAGGAAGTCGTTTCTGAAAGTATTTGTATGGAGTGTAGCCATGTATGGAAGTGAAACATGGACAATAAATAGTTTAGACAAGAAGAGAAGAAAAGCTTTCGAAATGTGGTGCTACAGAAGAATGCTGAAGATTAGATGGGTAAATCACATAACTAATGAGGAGGTATTGAATAGAATTGGGGAGAAGAGAAGTTTGTGGCACAACTTGACAAGAATAAGGGACCGGTTGGTAGGACATGTTCTGAGGCATCAAGGGATCACAAATTTAGCATTGGAGGGCAGCGTGGAGGGTAAAAATCGTAGAGGGAGACCAAGAGATGAATACACTAAGCAGATTCAGAAGGATGTAGGCTGCAGTAGGTACTTGGAGATGAAGAAGGTTGCACAGGATAGAGTGGCATGGAGAGCTGCATCAGACGAGTCTCAGGACTAAAGACCACAACAACAACAACAACGATACATTGGTGACAGATGTGTATAATGTTGCAGAAATTTTTAACAAACATTTTATAACTGTTACTGAAAAGATGGAGTTGTCAGGTTCTGTAGATGCTGCTATGGAATACCTCAGACCAGTCATTTCAAGTTACTTCCGTAATATGAATTTGACCCTCACTACCCCAGCAGAAGTAACGTCCATCATAAAATATTTTAAAATAAAAAACATCTAGTGGGTATGATGAAATATCAACTAAGTTAATTAACGTGATTCTGAGTTAAGTAACATAATAATCTATCTGTGTAACCAATCATTTATCAGTGGAATATTTCCAGAATGGTTGAAATATGCTGAAGTTAAGCCACTGTTTAAGAAGGGAGAAAAAAGAAATAGCATCAAATTTCTGTCCAATTTCACTTTTGCCAGAATTCTCAAAAATTTTAGAAAAGGTAATGTACATTCCCTCCCCCCATGAACCATGGACCTTGCCGTCGGTGGGGAGGCTTGCGTGCCTCAGTGATACAGATAGCCGTACCGTAGGTGCAACCACAACGGAGGGGTATCTGTTGAGAGGCCAGACAAACGTGTGGTTCCTGAAGAGGGGCAGCAGTCTTTTCAGTAGTTGCAGGGGCAACAGTCTGGATGATTGACTGATCTGGCCTTGTAACAATAACCAAAACGGCCTTGCTGTGCTGGTACTGCGAACGGCTGAAAGCTAGGGGAAACTACGGCCGTAATTTTTCCCGAGGGCATGCAGCTTTACTGTATGATTAAATGCTGATGGCGTCCTCGTGGGTAAAATATTCAAGAGATAAAATAGTCCCCCATTCGGATCTCCGGGCGGGGACTACTCAAGAGGATGTAGTTATCAGGAGAAAGAAAACTGGTGTTCTGCGGATCGGACGTGGAATGTCAGATCACTTAATCGGGCGGGTAGGTTAGAAAATTTAAAAAGGGAAATGGATAGCTTAAAGTTAGATATAGTGGGAATTAGTGAAGTTCGGTGGCAGGAGGAACAAGACTTATGGTCAGGTGTCTACAGGTTTATAAACACAAAATCAAATAGGGGTAATACAGGAGTAGGTTTAATAATGAATTGGAAAATAGGAATGCGTGTAAGCTACTACAAACAGTATAGTAAACGCATTATTGTGGCCAAGATAGATACGAAGCCCACACCTACTACAGTAGTACAAGTTTATATGCCAACTAGCTCTGCAGATGATGAAGAAATTGAAGAAATGTATGATAAAATAAAAAAATTATTCAGATAGTGAAGGGTGACGAAAATTTAATAGTCATGGGTGACTGGAATTCGGTAGTAGGAAAAGGGAGAGAAGGAAACGTAGTAGGTGAATATGGATTGGGGCTAAGAAATGAAAGAGGAAGCCGCCTGTTAGAATTTTGCACAGAACACAACTTAATCATAGCTAACACTTGGTTTAAGAACCATGAAAGAAGGTTGTATAAGTGGAAGAACCCTGGAGATACTGAAAGGTATCAGATAGATTATATAATGGTAAGACGGAGATTTAGGAACCAGGTTTTAAATTGTAAGACATTTCCAGGGGCAGATGTGGACTCTGACCACAATGTATTTGTTATGACCTGTAGATTAAAACTGAAGAAACTGCAAAAAGGTGGGAATTTAAGGAGATGGGACCTGGATAAACTGAAAGAGCCAGAGGTTGTACAGAGTTTCAGGGAGAGCATAAGGGAACAATTGACAGGAATGGGGGAAAGAAGTACAGTAGAAGAAGAATGGGTAGCTTTGAGGGATGAAGTAGTGAAGGCAGCAGAGGATCAAGTAGGTAAAAAGATGAGGGCTAGTAGAACTCCTTGGGTAACAGAAGAAATATTGAACTTAACTGATGAAAGGAGAAAATATAAAAATGCAGTAAATGAAGCAGGCAAAAAGGAATACAAACGTCTCAAAAATGAGATCGACAGGAAGTGCAAAATGGCTAAGCAGGGATGGCTAGAGGACAAATGTAAGGATGTAGAGGCTTATCTCACTAGGGGTAAGACAGATACTGCCTACAGGAAAATTAAAGAGACCTTTGGAGATTAGAGAATCACTTGTATGAACATCAAGAGCTCAGATGGAAACCCAGTTCTAAGCAAAGAAGGGAAAGCAGAAAGGTGGAAGGAGTATATAGAGGGTCTATACAAGGGCGATGTACTTGAGGACAATATTATGGAAATGGAAGAGGATGTAGATGAAGATGAAATGGGAGATACAATACTGCGTGAAGAGTTTGACAGAGCACTGAAAGACCTGAGTCGAAACAAGGCCCCCGGAGTAGACAACATTCCATTGGAACTACTGACTGCCTTGGGAGAGCCAGTCCTGACAAAACTCTACCATGTGGTGAGCAAGATTTATGAAACAGGCGAAATACCCTCAGACTTCAAGAAGAATATAATAATTCCAATCCCAAAGAAAGCAGGTGTTGACAGATGTGAAAATTACTGAACAATCAGTTTAATAAGCTACAGCTGCAAAATACTAACACAAATTCTTTACAGACGAATGGAAAAACTAGTAGAAGCCGACCTCGGGGAAGATCAGTTTGGATTCCGTAGAAATACTGGAACACGTGAGGCGATACTGACCTTATGACTTGTAGACTTAGAGAAAGCTTTTGACAATGTTGACTGTAATACTCTCTTTCAAATTCTAAAGGTGGCAGGGGTAAAATACAGGGAGCGAAAGGCTATTTACAATTTGTACAGAAACCAGATGGCAGTTATAGACTCGAGGGACGTGAAAGGGAAGCAGTGGTTGGGAAGGGAGTAAGACAGGGCTGTAGCCTCTCCCCTATGTTATTCAATCTGTATATTGAGCAAGCAGTAAAGGAAACAAAAGAAAAATTCAGAGTAGGCATTAAAATCCATGGAGAAGAAATAAAAACTTTGAGGTTCACCGATGACATTGTAATTCTGTCAGAGTCAGCAAAGGACTTGGAAGAGCTGTTGAATGGAATTGACAGTGTCTTAAAAGGAAGATATAAGATGAACATCAACAAAAGCAAAATGAGGATAATGGAATGTAGTCGAATTAAGTCGGGTGATGCTGAGGGAATTAGATTAGGAAATTAGACACTTAAAGTAGTAAAGGAGTTTTGCTATTTGGGGAGCAAAATGTCTGATGATGGTCGAAGTAGAGAGGATATAAAATGTAGACTGGCAATGGCAAGGAAAGCGTTTCTGAAGAAGAGAAATTTGTTAACATCGAGTATAGATTTGTGTGTCAGGAAGTCATTTTTGAAAGTATTTGTATGGAGTGTAGCCATGTATGGAAGTGAAACATGGACGATAAATAGTTTGGACAAGAAGAGAATAGAAGCTTTCGAGATGCGGTGCTACAGAAGAATGCTGAAAATTAGATGGGTAGATCACATAACTAATGAGGAAGTATTGAATAGGATTGGGGAGAAGAGAAGTTTGTGGCACAACTTGACCAGAAGAAGGGATCGGTTGGTAGGACATGTTCTGAGGCATCAAGGGATCACCAATTTAGTATTGGAGGGCAGCGTGGAGGGTAAAAATCGTAGAGGGAGACCAAGAGATGAATACACTAAGCAGGTTCAGAAGGATGTAGGTTGCAGTAGGTACTGGGAGATGAAGAAGCTTGCACAGGATAGAGTAGCATGGAGAGCTGCATCAAACCAGTCTCAGGACTGAAGACCACAACAACAACAACAACAACAACAATGTACATTTGGCTTTATAACCATCTTATTACAAATAACATACTGTCAAAGTCGAATTTCAGAGTTCTAAAAGGTTCTGATATTGAGAAGACTATCTGCACTTACAGTGAGAATGCACGTAATTCAGTAGACAAAAAATGACAGGCAGCTGGTATATTTTGTGATCTGTCAAAGGCATTTGACTCCTGTAAATCACAATATCCTTTTAAGTAAATTAGAATATTATGGTGTTATATGGAATGGTGCAAAATGATTCAAATGTTTTATCTCCGGCTGGAAACATAGGGTGTTTTTAGGAAAGAGACATGTATTAAGCTATCAGGCATCATCCAACTGGGAACTAATTACATGTGGGGTCCCATAAGGTTCCATCTTAGGGCCCTTACTTTTTCTTGTGTATATTTATTTATTTTTATTTATTTATTTATTCATCCGTGGAACAATAAATATTGTATGGATGTCGTCAGATTACAAAACATGAGCACACATTTACATTTACAATTAAACAGGTTTCTCATATTTTGTGTAGTTTTTATAACTAGTCATACACATATTTATGATTTACATAATATTTTGGTGATAATGTCATATGTTGCTAATAATCTACATCTATGTTAAATATTCTTTTACAGTATAAAAACTTTTACTTACTAAAAAGGTTTTAAGCTTTTGTCTGAAAGTGAGGGGCTCATTTATTTCTTTAATTTCTTGTGGTACTTTGTTGTACAGTTTTATCCCATTGTAAAATATACTTTTTTGTGTCTTTGCCTTGTTCTTTCTATCTAGATGGATGTGGTGACAAGCTCTTGTTTCATGGTCATGTATTAGGCTGTTTGTGTTGTACATGTTAAGATTTTTCTTAATGAACATTATGTTCTGAAAGATATACTCACAAGAAACAGTTAGAATTCCTAGCTTTCTAAATAATTCTAGACAGTGGGCCCTGTTGTTGCTATTTGTTATTATCCTTATGGCTCTTTTTTGTACTTTGAACACAGTTTGTATGTTACTGGCACTTGTTCCCCAAAACATGATCCCATAGCTGAGGACTGAGTGTAGATATCCGTAATATGTTATTTTAAGACAGGTATTATTGCATACCGGTGCAAGGATTCTAAGAGCATAGCATGCTGTGGATAATTTCTTTGCCAAAATGTTGACATGGTTTGTCCATTTCAGTTGGCTGTCTACATTCATCCCTAAGAATTTGGTACTTGTTACACATTCTAATTCATTATTATTAACTTTTATTCTAGTGGCATTGTGTTTTTTGTTCAATTGGAAGTTAATATAGTTAGTTTTCTTTACATTTAGGGTTACTTTATTTTTTAATGACCAGTTGTGGACATCATTGAGAGCCTCGTTTGCTCTTTCTGACAGTTGTGTTGGATTTTCACCTGTTATTACTATGTTGCTATCATCAGCAAAAAGTATTTTTTCGCCATGTCTGATACTTTGTGGAAAGTCGTTAATGTATATAAGAAACAATATTGGGCCTAATACACTTCCCTGTGGGACGCCTATATTCACATTTTCTGGGTCAGACAGGTGTTTTATAAGGGAATTGTTTGAAACTTGTGATATCTCAACTCGTTGAACTCTGTTTTCCAAGTGTGATTTGAACCACTTCTTTGTCACACCTCTTATTCCTATTTGCCCTAATTTATGAAGTAAGATTTTGTGGTCAACTGTATCAAAGGCCTTGGACAAGTCTAAAAAGATACCACTTACATTTTCACCTTTGTCCAGTGCTTCTAAAATTGCTTTAGTGAACTGTGCTATAGCATATTGTGTGCCTGTTCCGGGCCTAAAACCAAATTGGTCATTGGAAAGAAGATTATATTTATTCAGGTAATTTAGCAGTCTCTTTTTGACTAGTATTTCTATTATTTTAGAAATGATAGACAGTATAGAGATCGGCCTGTAGTTCTCTACATTTTCCACATCTCCGTTTTTAAGGATAGGTATAACTTTTGCTTGTTTTAGGTACTCCGGAAAGTATCCAGACTCGAAAGATTCATTAATTATGTCTGTTAATGGGCCCTTTATGGAGTCTATACAATCTTTAATTACGCAGACTGGAATTTCATCAAGTCCTACTGAAGTTTTATTTTTTAGTTGGTGTACTACTAGTGCCACTTCCCTTTCTGTAGTTGGCAAGAGCACCATTGAGTTTGTTGGCTGGTTCTGAGTAGGTAAATCATACGTATCTGGAAATTTCTGCTGTAATTTTTTTGCAATACTACTGAAATATGAGTTTACAAAATCAGCTAATTTTTTAGGGTTACCTACTGGTACATCTTTGTTTTTAATATGTGAATTGAGGTCCTTTTTAGCAGAGTTAGATGTTTCCTGTTTGACGATGTTCCAGGCTGCTTTGCTCTTGTTTTCAGCTTCAAGTAATATTTTGTTGTTTGAAAGTTTTTTTGCGGCTAGCAACACCTTTCTGTAAATTTTCCTGTACTTTTTGTAGGATTGCAGAACTTCTGGGTTAGACTGATTATTTTTTATGGAGTTGAGATATCTAAGAGTTTCTGAGGATTTTTTGATACCTGTAGTCACCCACTGATTTCTCTTTGTAGTTTTAATTTGATAAAGAGTTTTGGGAAACATCTCTTCAAATCTGAGTTTAAAAATTGACATGAACTTGATAAATTTCTGATTTGCGTTGGTTTCCGCATAGACTTCCCTCCAATCTTCATATTCTAGCTGGGATTTAAACTGATGCAGGGCTGATTTGGAAAACATTCTTTTGTATGTACAAAGTTTAGGAGGAGTTTCTACATGAATGTTAGTTTTTAAGATCTGGCAGAGGTGGTCTGCTAGGCCCAGGTTTTGGACAACAATATGACATTTTTTACTATCAATATCTGTAGCTACATGATCTATAGATGAGGAGGATTCTTTCGTTATTCTAGTTGGACAATTTACAAGGGAGGATATTCCGTAACAGCTTAGAATATTCACATATATGTTGCTAGCCTTATCAGGCTTCATCATATTAATGTTTAAGTCACCACAGATAATTACATTTGCTTTTGGTCCAGAAACCCTGTCTAAGCTTTGATTCAGTTTTGAGAAAAATATATCAATGTCTCCACTAGGAGAGCGGTACACACAAAATATGACTAATTTTTTTGCTATGCCAGGTCCTATTATTTCAACAGCGGAAAGTTCGAAATGTTTGTCCTCACCTAGATCTAAAAGATCATATCTTACTTTAAATGACATACCTTTTTTTACATAGATACATGAACCTCCACCATTCATTGAGATTCTGCTATAGTAACATGCAAGGTCAAATGAGGCTAATGCAATGTGTTCAATTTGCTTCCCTTTGCACCAGTGTTCAGTGATACACAAAATTTGGCTATCAAATTTTTCCAATTCTACTTCTAGCTGTTGTGCTTTGTTCTTTATGGCTTGAATGTTTTGGTGAAACACTGTTAGGTATTTGTTTTCACTTATCTTGGTGGCACCTTTCCCTTTAGACCTGATGCTAAAAAATCCTTCAGATGAGCTGGTGGCATGGTTATTCTTCTGTTGATGACAGTGGAGGTGAGTCTGTTGCCGGTTTGACTTGGAAGTTGGTGTATCTGAGGGTATCTGCCTTATGTTAGTCTTGTAACTGAGGCCGGGTACCAAAAATCCTGCAGAGTTGAAAGTTTCCTGGTTCTTGTGCTTCTTCTGTTTGCTTCTGTTACTGATGATGATGGTGAAGCTGGTGAAAAGTCTTTCACTGTTGAAGACTGCGGAGCGGCCAATACTGATGAAAGGTCGTTGGCTGTTGGCACATCAGGCGTTTTTTTTCTTGTTAATGATGCAGTTGCGTAGTATGTAGCTGCTTCTGCTGAAGCTGCTTTGGAAACTTCTGTCCTAGTTGACTCATTTATCTCAGCTGTTTGTGACGAAAGTGGAGATTCTAGTGCTGGACCTGTTGTCAGTGATTCAGTTTCATTTTCTTGTTGGAAATTTTCCCTTTCATCAGTAACATTACCAGATGCCAAGTTTGTTTTGTTTGCCGATGGTACAAACATTGCAATAAATAACAAATCAAGTGTCGTCTTAGAAAGAGCGGCTAATAAAATATTTGTGTACATTAATCACTGGTTCCTAGCCAATTCTTTGTCACTAAACTTTGAAAAAACACACTACATGCAGTTCAGAACTTGTAAGGGGTGTCCCATGGGTATATGCCTAACATACAATGACAAGCAGATAGGAGAAGTGGACAGTGTTAAATTTTTGGGATTACAGCTTGATAATAAATTCAACTGGGAGGAGCACACCACAGAACTGCTCAAGCATTTTAACAAATCTCTATTTGCAGTGCGAATTGTGTCAGACATAGGGGATATAAAAATGAAAAATCTGGCATACTATGCTTACTTTCATTCCATAATGTCATATGGGATTATTTTTGGGGGTAATTCACCAAACCAAGCTAAAGTTTTCTATACACAAAAACGTGCAATAAGAGTTATATGTAGTGTGAACTCAAGAACATCCTGCAGAAGCCTGTTTAGGGAGCTAGGGGTGCTAACTACTGCTTCCCAATATATTTATTCCTTAATGAAATTTGTCATTAAAAATATATCATTCTTTCAAACCAACTGCTCAGTTCATGGAAACAATACTAGAAATAAGAATAATATTCACAAAGATTTAAAGTCACTTACTCTTGTACAGGAACACACATTTTCAATAACTTGCCAGCAGCCATAAAAAGCTTAACAACCAATGAAATTCAGTTTAAGAGAAGCCTTAAGGATTTATTGGTGGCCAACTCCTTCTACTTCATTGATGAATTTCTCAGTAGAACCAACAAATTTTTGTGTGTGTGTGTGTGTGTGTGTGTAATGTGCAATCTAACTTCTGCTGCACCATTTCAGTGCAGTAATGTGTTCATTGTAAATAAGTATTGTAATAGTTCTATTATATGTTTATTACCTTATAAATAAAACATTTTTGTATTTTAAATTCAGAGCATTAATGATTCTTTCATATAATGTTCATTAAAAAAAAAAAAAAAAAAAAAAAAAGACGATCATTCCATTTGGGACCTGTGGAAGGTACATTAGCTTATTTGTTTCAGTTGTAAATATATGTCATGTATTATTGTTTTTCTGATATGTTCTACATCCTGGAGGACCTTCTCACTACGGATCAATTGGAATGAAAGTAAATCTAATCTAATCTAATCTTTACAAATGCAGTTAACGTATAACTGACAATTTGAGGACTGCAAAAATGTTTTCTCCTTCTCCTTCCTTTCCTAAAAACCATGGTGTCTACTAATAAGTAGGATATGTTTTTCAAAGTAGTTACTAAGCTGTATGTAAAAAATTGCTTCAATATTTTGGAAAATATTGAAAAATAGAGACAGGTCTATAGCTCCCAGTGAGGTGCTTTCCTTGCTTTGTGTATATAGGTATAACTTTTGGTTATAATAGAGGGAAACATTCCACGTAGGAAAAATGTATCTAAAAACAAAGATGATGTGACTTACCAAATGAAAGTGCTGACAGGTCGACAGACACACAAACAAACACAAACATACACGCAAAATTCAAGCTTTCGCAACAAACTGTTGCCTCATCAGGAAAGAAGGAAGGAGAGGGAAAGACGAAAGGATGTGGGTTTTAAGGGAGAGGGTAAGGAGTCATTCCAATCCCGGGATTTCTAGGCAGTTACTATATCTATGGGTGTGACAAGATCCCAATGGAATTCATGTCCTCTAGAAAGCCAGTTAACAAGTATATCAGTTGCTGGTTGAAATGTAACAGTTTAATTGAAACTCATTTAAACACTCAAATTTGCATGAGTTACTATGAACAACCCCATCATTATGTGTAGTTAGTTAAGTCAGGTTTCATGGTGTGTTTGTTTAATTTTAGATCTTAATTCATTTACTATAACACTAAAGTATTAATTGAGCTCTCTTGGCTTCTCCGTCAGCATCACTGTATCGGTATCTTCTTTGATATCAGTAAGGCATATGATACTACTTGGAGACACTGAATTCTTGCACAGATGCATCAATGGGGCTTTCGTGGCCGCCTCCCCATTTTCATTCAGTATTTCCTGTCTCAGCGGTTTTTTCGGACCCGCGTTGGTAACACACTGTCTGATCGCTTTGAGCAAGAGAACGGTGTCCCCCAGGGCAGTGTTTTAAGCGTTACCCTCTTTGCCATAGCCATCAACAGTATAACGTCTACAGTGAGGAGTCCAGTACAGTGCTCCTTATTTGTGGACAACTTTGCTGTTTTCTGTTCCTCCTCCAGTGTTGCAACTGTGAGCCGTCAGTTGCAGCTAACAGTGCGGCAGTTAGAGGAGTGGGCTGCAAAGACAGGTTTTCGGTTTTCTGCCGATAAGTGTGTTTGTGTTCATTTTAATCGTTCTCGTCATCTTTTTACTTTGCCTGCTTTGCATATGGGGGATACTGTCCTACATTTTAGAGACACAGTGCGGTTTCTGGGCCTAATTTTTGACTTCAGGTTGTCATGGCTGCCACACCTACGTGACTTGAAAGCCAGAACGCTGAAGGCACTGAACATCCTCAAGTGCCTCAGCCACAGGTCTTGGGGCGTGGACAGGGCGCGTCTCCTACAGTTTTATGGAGCTTTTGTGTGTTCACGGCTGGACTATGGGTGCACAGTATATGGGTCAGCGAGGCCATCTTATTTGCGGATCCTTGACGCTGTTCACCATGCTGGGATCCGACTGGCCACGGGTGCTTATCGGACCAGTCCCATACCCAGCCTCTGTGCTGTGTCTGGTGAACCGCCACTTACCATCCGGCGGCAGCTCCTGCTGGTGCACCAGGCTTGTAAGTTTCTTGCAGCTCCCAGATCGCCTGCTCACCATCTTGTTGCCCATCCACCTCTAGACCGCCTTTTTTCCCTCTGTCCCCGGGCTACGTTGCCGTTTGGGATCCGTGTGCAACGTATACTAGAGTCCCTCGGTGTGGAGTCTGTACAACCCCAAATCCAAGGTTTTAACCGCCTGCCACCCTGGTTACTGAAGAGGCCCCGAGTGATTTTAGATTTATTGCAGTACAAGAGAGATTGCACTCCTGCCACCGTTTTTAATGCAGCATTTTCTGCCATTTTTTCTGAGCACCACGACTATGTAGCTGTTTTTACGGATGGGTCGAAACAAGGGGATTCTGTTGGTTGCTCAGTTGTTTTTCCATATTGTGTCCTCAAGGTCCGACTGCCTCAGATTTTTACTGTCTTTGATGCAGAATTGTTTGCGATCTTGCGGGCACTGGAGCACATGAGACATTCTTCCTCTCCTAAATTTCTTGTCTGTTCCGATTCACTCAGTGCCCTTCACTCATTGCAACGTTTGTATCCGGCAGACAAAATTGTCCAGACTGTCCAGGATGCCCTCCTCCGACTACAGCGACTGGGGAAGGTTGTAGCTTTCTGCTGGGTTCCGGGGCATGTTGGCATTGCTGGGAATGAAAGGGCAGATCTCGCAGCCAAGGAGGCGTGTCTTGCCCCACAAGTATCTCAGTGTGCTATCCCCTTGCACGCAGTCGCCTCGCTGTTGACCTCACGGGTCATGCGTCGGTGGGAGGATGAGTGGCTGGAAGTGACTGACAATAAGCTCCGTATAGTCAAGCCCACAACGCGTGTGTGGTGTACTTCCTTTCAGCCCCATCGACGGGACGAGGTTCTCCTCACTCGGCTTCGAATAGGCCACAGCCCTATGACGCTCAGCTTCCTGCTCCGGCGAGAGGACCCTCCAATGTGTGGTGCTTGCGGCGTCCAGGTCACTGTGCGCCACGTTTTATTGGATTGCGTTTTATTTTCTGATCAGCGGGTCGCGGCTGACTTGCCACCAGACCTGCCGTCTCTTTTAGGTAACACTCGGACGAATGTGGTTAAAGTTTTAAAGTTCTGTGCCCTGTCAAATGTTTTTACAAAGATTTTAGGGAGAGGATTTTAATTTTCTCACTGTGTGACAAGCTCACCTATATTTTATGTAAGTGGCCAGCCAATAACAATTTCCTGTGACATTCTTGTTGCTATGTTTCTCCTTTCCTTAGGTTTTACTTTCTTATGTAGCATTTTCTTTCTTTTCCTGCTTTCTTTGAGTGTGTGCTTTAGTTTTCTTAGGTCTGTCCACATTCGTTCCTTTTAATGTGTGTCAGGGCGCTGATGACCTCGATGTTGAGCGCCCATAAGCCCCAACACACCACCACCACCACCACCACATCTTGGCTCAAGCAGGACATCTTTAGTTTGGGTAGAAGTGAATTATTTGTATTATAATATCCTAACTAGCCATACATTTGTTTGTAGCTCCTTCTACATAATTTTCATAGGCAGCATGTTTGGCAAGTTTAAGTATGGCTTTGTGTTGGCATACTGTCTCAGGCTCTGTAAATGAGGATTGTTGCCCCAAGAGGCAGTAGGAGCTAATATGCTGTGTCACTCGTTAACACATACACGTTATTATATGTGCTTACTAATAAATAGTGTGTAAATTGTATCTCTATGCTGTGCCACTATCATGCTATCACACTGCCAGTACCTCATTACTGACAGTGGTGACCGTGAATTTCTGCGTTGCGTCACATCACTCTGTGATTTTGCTGTTAACTTGAAGATCTGCTGCACCAGTTGTGCAATCAAGAATGCTGCCATTACAAATGGTACAACCGCACTGTTTCTTTGGTAATGTCAACAACATCTCTCGACAAGTGCTTGTGTATTCCACGAACATCCCATGTGCAAAATCGCTAAATATCCTCAAAGGCTTGGACAACACTACAGTGCCGAATGATATAGTGACAATGCCTTCATTGTGTGCCACATCTTCAGACTAACCTCGCATTGCCATCGATGCCAAGCAGCAAACTGTGCCATGACAAGTGGCAAATTTACAGAGTGACTTCGCAATAAAAATTTGAGATTTGGCACCAAGTGAATATATTCCTGGTATTTCAGGCAAAAGTGTAGCAGAGAGTCACAATAAACAATTTCTGCCCACCTACATGACAAAATTTTGCACAGGACAAAACATTGTGTGTTCCAATGGTAGTGATTATTAACGATATGACACTCGCATTATTGATCTGAACCACCCGGACGCCTTCCACAGTGCCATCATGGTTGAACAACAGTAGCCATCGCCATACTACTCAGTCATTCCAGTTCATCATCCATCTGCCAACAGACCACAGGACCAAGGTTTACATCACCTTACAGTACCCTTGCATTCCAATTTTCCAAATCCTGTTTGGACTGTTGCGACACATGAGTTCTGCGAGACAGATTATGATCTCGCTCATATCCAAGCTGCGCCAGCTGCTCCGGGCGTAACAACTGACTTGCTTCCAGTCCAGCACCATGCTTCACATTTGTAACACCTGCACCCAAACCAACCATGGACTCCGGGAATGTGTTTTCGCAACCTTGCCTTGGCAAGGTCACATATGCTGCCTTCAGTTCAAGTGATGTCACACCCGCATCAGCCACAAATGTCTGCATGAACTCCATGAAACATAGACAGTGCTGCTGGATGATAAATGGACTAATCTGTCCTTCTTTATGGTGCCAAGACCTCATGTGCACTCTCACAAGCATTTTCTACTGTCTTAGACATACAATATTGGGAAAGTTGTACATACCGCATTGGCCTACGGAGCTTCTCTCCCATGCACAGCTGTCCTTCAAACAGGCAACTGAGTTCTATGCACATTGCCACGTGATGCCAATCTCACCTGCACTGCAACATGACCTACCTCATCATGTGCCTCCTTCCCTCCAGCTGCATTTCCTGCCTGTCTCGTGCATTGATACTCCTGCACCTCCCATAACATGCCATGTCCACCTCGTGGTGGTGCCTTACAATCAAACTACTGACAGCCGTCATACGGACCACCTCCATTGAAAACTATTGTTGTTTCATGCAGATTCTCCCGCGATGTGGTTTGCCCTCAGCGAGTTTGATGTCAGCCAGTGGCACCATTGGGGATGATAAAAAGTTCGCCACTCTTCTTAACCTCCGCAGAGACAGTGCAGACCTTATTACCAACTTGATTTTGGACATTCTGACTTCTCCCAAATACCAGTCTGCCAGAATGCTACTGCTACGATGACTGACACACATACCTGAGCACCAGCTACATCTCATCATCAATGAAACTACTTCAGGCAACAGCACACTGTCTTTGCTCTGGCACCACTTTTGAGTTCTAATTGAACCAATGCTCCTTCCTGATCACATGCTGTGGACACTTTGTCTCCTCAAACTGCCAGAGAACATCCAAACAGTGATGCTAGCACATGACGGGGCACCGCTTGAGTTTAAGCTTCGACTTGCTGACAGAATGCAGGCACTATCACACCACTGCATTATAAGGAACAACCAACAGTGCTACACTGCAGTCAATGCCCAGTACGCCTGCAATGAAACCAGTTTTTCATGATCCCAGTTGAGCTGCCTCAAAATTCCTCGCAGTTGCAGACCACCCAACAATGGCCAGATTGACCCGAACTGAGTCATGCCCCCCCGCCACTACTACCCAAAGTGTGTTTCAGGGGTCTGACAGACAGCACTCGCTTACCATCACAGCTGAGGTTGTCGCCCTCCCATCTGGCCACCACCCTGACTGTAAAGAAACGTAAGCCACGCCGAGAAAGGGGATCATCTACTTCTATGCCCCACGCCCGAAAACACTATCGCTAGTTTCACACCTGATTTTGGCAGGATGCACAGCATAGCAAACAACCCTGCCCCTACCTAAACTAGTAGGGTGATCTAACATAGGCACACATGGCTGCTCGTCATTAACAAGACACCTCTGCACACCACCACAAAACAGCACTGATGCAGTGTTTCAGCGAGCAGATGGACCCTGACTATTTGTCCATGACAGCTGCCATATTTCCTCATCGATACTGGGGCTGATGTGAACAATCTACCATCTGCTCTCACACCTGCTACCCTGTTGCCATCGCCACTGCAATCGCATGTGGCCAATGACACTATAATCACAGCTGCTGGAACACATCATGCGCGACATCGGCACACATATGCAAATGCCTCGGACATTCCTAGTGGCAGTGACAGTTGAAGCAGTCCTGTGAGCTGACTTACTCTGGCACTACCAGCTACTGCTGGATTTAAATTGCACCCTCCTACTACAATGTGATGGCCATTAGTTGATTCATGGTGTGGTCAGCTATACACTACCGGCTGGCACTGCAATGCCCTCTGTCACGCTGCCATCGTTTGATGCACCACTCGACCTAAAGCTACAAAGTGAAGCACTTTTCAACCAGCTATGTTTAAAGGCAGCCTAGTACTCATCATCACATCATAAAATCAAGGTCATCGGCCTCACCCATGAACAACTAGGGAGTCAAATCTTGGATGCCACAACACTGCTATGCACAGCTCAAGAGTATCTTGATGAGCTTTGCCATCGTGACACCGATCACTTCTGTGACACTACTACTACGGGCACTTCCAAGCTTAGTGAAGCATCACAATCTCCAAACAAGTCCACTCCTGAGACAATGCCGTGTGATGTTAACAGTGATGGTGAATCACTTTACTCCCCACTTCCTGGACTCGCTCTACACTCTCCCATTAGACCAATACAATTCTTGTCATGCAGGACATTATAGTCCAACACATTACAACCACAACAGGTCAGATTGTCCATCACCACACCTGTTGTCTAGCTCCTAACAAATTTAAAGTGACTAAAACTGTGGTTGATAAAGTTTATCGAGCTGGCATAGTCAGTCTGTCACACAGTGCTTGGTCCTACCCAATTAAACTAGTTCCTAAAAGGAATGGCACTTGGTAGCTATGCAGAGTCTACTGCTACCTCAGTGCCCATACAATCATTGACAGGTACCCTGTTCCAAACTTGCATGATTTTACCCATGTCTTGGCCATGATAAAACTTTTCAGTGTTGTTGATTGCAAAACAGCATACATGCAAATTCCGATGGCAGACAAAGACGTACCAAAAATTGTGATAATCATGTCATGACACAGATGTGGCAAAGCTTTAATGATAGTATACTGTTCAATACACCTTTTTGTTATGCCTATGCAGGTGATGTCATAATCTTTTTGCAAAACGAGCAAGACCACAATGACCACCTACATATCGTCCTTGATAAGCTGACCACTCACGAGGTTGTGATAAATGATGATAAGTGCCAACTTCAGCAACCCCATGTGACCTTTTTTGCACACCGTGTTGACGCATCTGGGATGTGTCCTACTCCTGAGAAAACTTTTCCAGATAAACCTCCTCCATCTCCCAACAACTACCAAGACCTGCATAGTTTTTTGGGGAACATAAATTTCTACAGGAACCAATTGCCACACACCACTAAGACTTTGCTACTAGTCACCCAAGCATTGTGCAGGAAGAAACATCTGGTAAACGACATGTCAATTGGATGCTGCAAATGCAGGCAGCCTTTGACAAAATAAAAGAACACCTGTTACACGCCATAACTCTTGCCCACCCATTGCCTGATGTGCATCTAATTATCAAGTCTGATGCTAGTGATTATGTGATTGGGGTTGCTTTTCAGCAAGAGACCAGTGGACTCACACAGCCACTCAGATTTTTCTCGCGCAAACTTACCGACAGACAGAAAAAATTGTCCACATCTGACTGTAAACTACTAGCCATATATGAAGCAGTTCATCACTTTCAGAATGATGTTTAAGGTAGACCCCTTACCACATATACACACCATCATCCATTATTAGATGCATTCCACAACCCATTGTGAGGTTCTGCTCCCAGGAAATTCCGCCACTTAGATTTAGTAGCACAGTTTACTACCAATGTGCAATACGTTAAAGGTGCCAATAACTTTGTGACAGACTGTCTTTCCTGTATCGCATCTACCTCTGCCCAGTTGGACTTTAATAAAATAGCAGATATACAAGCGACAGGTGCTGATCCCCACAGCTTGTGTTACAAACCAGACACCAGATTCCAATTGCAACAATGCACACTACTTGGCATAACCGAACAAGTTTGGTGTGACATTTTGAACAGACAAGTCTGACCAGTCATCACAGAGCTGTTGTCGTGTCCCACTGACGAGTCCTGAGAGGGAGTGGAAGGACGGCAAGAATGTGCATCAAAGAACTTACTTGGCAGGAGGTCTCATGGTCGTGGGCTGTCTTCTGTGCACTTGCTCCACTGAAAAGAGGGCTGTAGGGTGAGTTAGAATACGGAACTCGTACACTGGAAGCACCCTTGGCACATCCGTTTTATAAACAGTTCTGTATTCAGAGACTGTTAACTGCCTTCTTAGTAGTGTAACTTCTCATAGCTCCCTGAGTCTAAGTCCCAATATAGCAGAGGCGGGCACACCAGACTAACTGTTGACTACATGGAAATGAGTCTAAGTCCCCTCATGGTTATGCAGCATTGTACTACAATCTCACAGCATCACAACTCCAGCTAAATCATATCTGACTGACTGACCAGCTGCTCCATCACTGCCATCACTCTCCCAACACTATGGCAGCTAGCCTTTTTATAGGTGGTAGTGCACTCAGCACCACTTGTTCTAGAAGTTTCCAGTACTCTCAAGCATTGCATGTGTGTCACGCGGCAGCACGTATGCCTACATGACGAACAGGCCGTACTCCGCTATGTTTGCTGTGTCCAAGGATTGCGGGTTGTAACGGCTCTCGAGCCTCGTGATGTGGCATAGTCCGCTCTTGTTAGCAGAGTGAACATTACACATAAGCTACGTCCAGTCATGTCCGCCTCGCTGGTAGCAAGAATTTCCAAGCCTACATTTTACTTGATTTTTAACCCTGTTTTCTATAATTCACGACACCTCCCTTCCCCAGGGGAAAATTTTGTAAGCTCGGACTCTCGAGGTTACAAAATTTTCGATCTCTACGTGTGGTGCCAGTGAAACTTGCCAGACTTTATTTTAAAACATGGCTTCACATCATAAACTCTAATACAAGTACATTGTCATAAAAATAGAAAGCACATTGTAAGTGCAACTGACATTTGGTTGTTTGTTGTCCACACATACTTGTCGTGGAAACTACCACATTACACTTCTATATCACTCTTTTTATTGTTCGTAGTTCACACAACAATATAAAGTTTTACATTACACAATTCAAAGTTCAGAGCTTTACCTGATATAGCAAAGGTTTCACATAATATTACACATAGTACAGACCTCTTTTTTAATGCATGATCACTTTAAAATTTCATACACATAGTTTGCAACACAACACAAAAGAACAGGAAAAGGAAAAAGGTTACATAAAATATTATACAACATAGTTTATCATTCAACTTAAAATTACGCTTATAGATAATTTATAAGTTGTATTTTCATCTCCTATCTGTTTTGGGTACGAACGACTCCACTGTATTTGCCTGTGGTTCGATTTGTTTAGTGAGTCATGGCGTTTGACTTTGCTCTCTCCGTTGCACCCGATCGGGGAGAGGAGTACGTCATGTATACTTTAATTCATACTCTCCACCATCTTCCTGCTCTCCACACTGTACAGAATGAAGGGAAGGAGCGTATCGGACAGTTCTTTCACAGCGGCTATCTGTTACCACCGTATTTGTCGCACACACTTTAGCACAACAATTTCCTCCTACTTCACACAGTGTTCTGCCACACCCTCGACAACAGTTGCAACAGATACATGAGCAACATATTATAACAATTGCAACTAGGGCTACTGAACATGTGTATCCCCACGCGGAATACATACTTTGTGACCATCCTCGGAAGGTCGTTCGCTGCTGGTATTCTGTTTCATTTTGTAGTTCATCCGTTTTATGACTTGCTATCTTTAGGTCGTCTAAGTGTCTTACAATAGAATAGAATAGAATCTTTATTTGCCTTTCAGTATGTTTTCCATAGAATTGGCATCGTCAGTGTGTTCAATACATTTTTTTAAAATTACAACAATTATTATAGTACATAATTGTGCCTGTGCAGGGCAAGCAGATACGCATGCTAAAGTAATATCGATAATACAACAGTTATTCATTCACAATAGTAATAATAATAATAATACATCATAACAGTTAAATATACAATAGTATCAAGATATATTTATGCTACATCGTACGTATCCATGTAAAAGTCTTTGTTGGTACATTACTGTCACAAACATATAGGTATAATTCATATGGCAGTTTTTTGTTTCATGTAGCATATCTCTTTTGTGTCACTGTTTAGAAACTCATCAAGTGAGTAACATGGCGTACATTTGAACCACACTTCTATTGTTTGCTTAAAGTTATTCATTGGTAGTTCGCTCACAGCCTTTGAGAGTTTGTTATAAAATTTCAAGCTAAGGTGTTTATGGCTCTTTTGTGTTAATGTCAGCCTTGTGTATGGTAGGTCTATTTTACTATTATTTTGAGTATTATGAACATGCACTTCAGATCTTAAATTAAAGTTCCTTACATTCTCTTTAGCATATATTAAACAATTATAAATGTATATACTAGGTAGTGTTATTATCTTTGGTTCTTTAAAATGATTTTTACAATTTTGTCTTGGTGTTAGTCCTAAAATGCACCTAACTGCTTTCTTCTGCCACTTGAATATGGTACTTGAACCCACTGAGTTACCCCAGAAAA
Source organism: Schistocerca piceifrons (assembly GCF_021461385.2). Lineage (NCBI taxonomy): Eukaryota > Metazoa > Arthropoda > Insecta > Orthoptera > Acrididae > Schistocerca > Schistocerca piceifrons. Next base: position 852,813,690 of record NC_060140.1, on the reverse strand, counting down.
GTACCCCATATTGCAGTTCTGAATGGAAAAAAGCAAAGTATGTGGAGATTAGCAGATTTTTACTGATAACGTGTCTCAGCTTGTGTAATAGAAAGAGAGTTCGAGTAAGTTTGCCACATAGATAATTTGTGTGTCTGTCCCATGTAAGTTTTTGATCTATATGTAAACCTAGTAACTTGACATTTTTTGCATTATGTTTAATTGGTTTCAGGGTGAAGTAAATTTCTTCAGTTTTCAATTTGTTTACTGATAAAAGGTTGGCTCTGCACCAGTCACTGCTCATTTCAGTTACTACTTTGTTGTATTCTGTGACATCTTGCAGATTTTCTCCATCTGTTATTAGTGTCATATCATCAGCATACAGTACATTGTTGCATGGCATATAATTTGAGAAGACATTGATGTAAACAATGAACAGGAAAGGGCCAAGCACTGAGCCTTGTGCAATCCCTCTCTTTACTTTGACGGGTGTTGACTTTTGATAGTTTGTTTTTACTAATTGCACCCTATTGCTTAAGTATGATTGAAAAAATTGTAATGGATGGTTTATCTACAATACCATAATGTTCTAGTTTTTTTATCATTATTTCATGTGTGACTGAGTCGAAGGCTTTTGTTAAATCTAACAGTGTAGCACAAGTGAGTTTCTTGTTTTCATATCCTTCATATATATTACTAAGGAGGCATTCAACTGCTTTGCTTGTCGATAGTTCAGATCGAAAGCCAGACTGGTTCTTACTCAATAATTTATTACTTTCAAAACAATTGTAAATTTGGATATGTATGCAGTTTTCTATTACTTTTGATATAATGGGAACTATTGATATATGTTTATAATTGTTCGGCATTTTTCTGTCACCTTTCTTATAGATTGGGAGTGTAACTGTCATTTTCAGACATTCAGGGAGTACTCCTTCTTCAAATATGCGATTTGTCAGATATGTTAGTGTCATTAAGATTGCAGTGGTTATGTGTTTAACAATACTGTTACTAAGCCCATAATAGTCCTCTGTTTTTGAGTTTTTAAGTTTCTTTATAGATTTGATAGTGTGGCTGGAGGTGATTTTTGACCAAAAGAATTTCTTGGTTTCTGGTGCTTGTTGTTTAAGAAGGGTTACAGCAGCTGAAATATTATCAGAATTATTTTTACCAAAAGAAGAAGAAGAATGAGAGCTGGCACAATTTATAAAATATTCGTTAAGGATGTTGCAATCTATAGGCACTGTGGCTTCCTGTTTGCTCATATTGATTTCACTTTTTATTATATTCCAAGCTGCTTGACAGGCATTTTTGAGCCTGCAATATATTCATCATTTACTTTACATTTAGCTGATTTTATTTCATATTTGTACAACTTCTTAAGGGTCACATAGTGTTTCATGGCTTCCTCATTTTTATCAGTATTATTTTTTAGTATAAGTAGCAGTGTCCTCATTTGCTTGAGCTCTGGAGTATACCACTTGTTAGAGTGCTGAGGTTTTTTTCTGTTGTTAGGGGTGCATCTTTTTGTGATAAGTGGACAGTGACTATCTACTGCATTTTTTATTATATATAAAAACATAGAGAAACATTCATCAAGACTTTTTATATTGTGTAGTGTATTTGACCAATCTACTACCTTCAGTTCATGTTTCAATTGTACAATATTGCTCTCTTTTAGTATTCTGAAAGTGACTAACTATTTAGTTCTCTCTGGGTTCATACTGCCTATTCTGACCCATATCCCATCATGATCAGATAACTCTAACTTAATCACATCATGCTTTAGTTGATACTGATTTACATTACTAATTACATTGTCAAGGCATGCATCTAGTCTAGTAGGCTTTTCATTTATACAGTAGCAGTTTAGTACCTTTAGGCTGTTAACCATGTCATTTACATTTTTTCCACTTTCCCTTATATCTGTATTGAAGTCACCTGCAATAAAAATTTTGTGATTTTTGTGTTTAGTGAATAACTTGATTATGAATTTAGCTTATGTATAAGAACTTCCTCATCAGAGGCTGGTGTACGGTACACAGAAGCAATGATAATTTTTTGGGTATGCAATACTATGGCTGCTACTTCAAATACACCTTCAATGCAATGTTTGTGTAGGTCTATCACTGAATGCTGCAGATTTAAGTTTTCTTTGATGTAGATTGCAACTCCACCATGTGCAATATTTGTTCTACAATATTTTGTGACTTGGACCATAAGGTACACACAACTCTATTTCTGAGTCATGCAACCAATGCTCATTAATACACAGTATGCTATAGTTAATTTTGTCTGCCAAGTACTGTAACTCATTAACCTTATGTCTTAGGGATTGTACATTAACATGAAATAACATTAAATCATTTTTGTTACTGGGAGTAATACTTGTTGCTTTTTCTGATGCATTATCTTTATTGTCCCTTGCAAACTATTGTGACCGAATCGAACTTGTGTTAGATTTGGTCACTACTGGGAGTTTCCCTGTACCATATCTCCATATCTTTGAACTGAAGCCTATAAATTGTTTTTTTAGCGGAGCTTAATTTTTCTCTTACAATCCCAACTATTTTTTTGCTTAGAAGTGACTTTCCTAAACCATTTAGATGCTGACCATGGCTTGTATGACAAGCTCTGTTACAGTGACAAGGTTTGCTAAGGGGCACAATTGTGGTGTGGCAGCAGTCTGAAATATCATTCATGTCAATCACTGTTACAGTTTTGAAATGTTTACATACTGAATCATTGTTCACACATGATTGTTCTATTAGCTCATAATGGTGAGGTATTTTAGCCACTATTACATTGGTATGTGTTAGCTTACCCAGTGACTCTTTCAGTGCTTTTGTTGCTGCAACTGTTTCATTGTGATACACATCATTAGCACCTCCTATAATTACTGCATAGTCGTTTGATGATAGATTCTTGCATTCTTCTTCAACACTGTCAACAACTTGGCTTAATCTTGCATTAGGTTTTACTAGTCCCTGAATTTTGAACCTTCCTGCTGCATCATCTGTTTTCAGTTTTATAGCTAACCCTCTTCCGAAACTGTCTGAGAAAACTTTTAGGTTATTATAGTGTTTATTTTTTCGTAGTACCTTTGTGTTCGTTTGATGAGATTGTTTTATCACAGTTTTGTTTGGGGTATGTCTTCTTTGGACTGTCACTTGATGATCACTGTCATTGTTCACATGAGTTAGAGCTGAGTATCTATTCTCATGTTCAGGGATTGTACAAAGTTTAAGATAACTATTCACGTTTGTGTTGTTTGTTACCTTACGAGGCGGTTGAGGCATAATTCATCCTGTGCTGCTTTTCTGAAAATGTGTTTGCCCTATGGACTGGGACAGTGTTTCATTATTTAGTATGTCCATTGTTGTTGTAAATTCTCTATGCTAAACTTCCTGATGGCTTATAGCATTAGATCTTGTCCTACATTCCTCACATTTCCAGTTTGTCAACAATGTCATGTCTTCTATAAGGGATGGATCAACTTTTCCACATCTAAAGTGAAATAGTAGACAGCATTCATTTCACTTCACACCACTTTTCACATTTTTCTTGCATCTTTTACAACAAGACGAAATATCATCACTTGAAACTTGGGTGCTAGGATCTAGTCTTTTATCAGTGCGAGTTGTACTACGATTTTCTGTTATCATATATGAAAGTTCATCACATTTGTATTTTAATATATGTATTTCTTCTATTAATGCCGTAATAATTTCGTTTTTGCAGTCCTTTTTAAGTTTACTATTCAATTCATTTTGATCACATTTTACACATAACCATATTTTCCATTTTGAAGTCGCATTTGCACATTGGAAATGAAATTTTGTTTTACATTTCACACATATTATTTCTTTGTAAGCTCACTTTTCACAGTAGCAATAACTGGAATCGAGAAATACGTTCATATCACTGTTGTAGGACGGTGGTTGCTATGCAGGCAATGTCTTTATGGCGTTTTTCTATGACCTTAGTCTTTATTTTGGTTGTTTTTCCGGCAATATGACACACCAAGCACATATTATTACGGTAAACACTGAATTGTTTGCACTTTTCACACATTTTCTTGCAATTTTTCTATGTTCTAAGGGTAACGATACAGGTATTTTTGTGACCTCCTGCTTCTCCTCATTTATCATACAACAGTCTATATCTAAACTTAACGTAGGTACTATGTTATTCCTGCTTAAATTAGTACTAATTACATAGTCAGCTTGTAGCATGACTTGCGCACCATATCCTTTGCACTGGCTTGTAAATGTTAATTTACCAGTACCTCTTATGATTTAAGATCATTAGGGGGTAACTCATAGCACAATATCATTAAACCCTCATCCTTGGGTGTGACATACAGCCATTCAGTGTCTTGTATCTGCGTCCAGATACTTTCATTCAATATGATATACTTTTGATTGCAATCTTTTGGAACTTCTCTTATAGGCTGCAACATACGAGCTTCACATCGCTTGTGGTCATAGGTGGACATTAAAACAAACCTCTGCTTGCAAATCTGACTTCTTGGTGTGACTATTTTACAGTGTAACTGGTCACAGGACAGAAACGCGTACTGTTGTTTCGCATCATCAGCCAGCAAGTAGTTTTTCTCAGGCTCAATATAAGCAAACAATTTCTTTGCCTGATCATACTCTGCGGGTAATGTCCATATTCTATATAACGTATATATGTTACTATCCACTAAAGGTACATTTAACATGTAACTTAATGTAGTGCTTGCAAGAACTACGTCTATATCTATTATACGAAGTAACAGATACCCTTGGTCCTTTGTGAGTTCAACAGGGAACTTTTTGTCTCTTAAATCTTCTTTTATCAGTTCTAAATACTTGACCACCTGTACAGGGTTAATCAAGTGTGGTTCTAAAAGACCTTTCTGCAAGTTCACTATTGCAGAGACTAATAAGTCATATTTCCTCTCGAGTTCATTGAACATACCAGTAATCTGCATTATTTGCTCTGTAATAGTTAAGAGAATCAGGGCATGTGGTACCTTCCTAGTAGTGCTAAACTCATAATCCTCTACATGCATATACCGAGCGAGGTAGCGCAGTGGCTAACTCACTGGACTCGCATTTGGGAGGACGACGGTTCAATCCTGCGCCCGGCCATCTTGATTTAGGTTTTCTGTGATTTCCCTAAATCACTCCAGGCAAATGCTGGGATGGTTCCTTTGAAAGGGCATAGCTGACTTCCTTCCCCTTCCTTCCCTAATCCGATGAGACCGATGACCTCGCTGTCTGGTCTCCTCCCCCCAAAAACAACCAACCATCTACATGCATACTTAGTTTTCTTATTCCTTCTGCAATTATCTGAGTATTCTTAGTTGCCATGTTAAGTGTTTAATTCACCCCTATCAGTGACGCTCTCACAATGGTCACTTGTTCTTTGGACAATTGTAACAGCTCTTCTGCTGTTCCACAAGTACATCTATTTTGGCTTTAAAGAATGCTGCATCATCTTCATCTAATGTGCCGAACAATACCTTACTTACCTCCCCTATAAAATTTAATATTCCTCTTTTGACCCTCAGTCATTCATGCCTAGCCAACTGATCAATCAACTCTTTCGATCTAGAAAATTTACTCACATGCCATTTCACAGTATGCTGTGCATTCTCGCACTCTCTGGTGCTTAACTTTGCCTGATTCAGCTTACCCATGCAATGTGTTACTGCTCTATTGGCAACCACTGGTGTGTCCTCCAATTTGTCATGCAGTTCCTTGAGGTTAAAATAACTCACCACTCTCCATGTTGTGCTGTACAAACTCACGCTGCCCTGGTTGTTGTAGTAAATCCCCGGTGCTGACTGGAATTTTTGCACTCGTACATCGTGTGGTGGCGCTTCTCATCCCGCGAGGCTGATCTGCAAGATACTCCCGACTATCGCTGTCACCCACAGTACCTTCATCTTTGGCATCTGTAATAGAAACGTACTTGTCACTCTTCTGCTCCTTAATCACCTGCGGTCCTTCTTCCTTTTACATCATGTCTTCTAATAGAATGTCCACATTTCTGTTCAGTAAAATTCCTTCAGCCTATTGGCATGCACTTTTATACATTTCTTCCCATATAGCCTAATCACTATGTTAGGTTCTTGCACATCAACCACAGTAAATGGCCCTTGCCATTGGCTATCTAATTTCTTCAATTGTCCCCGATGCACGCTCTCATCATACAGCAACACGCAATCATTCCTTCTAAATTCCCTTGTGTTTTGTGTTTTGTCGTAGTTATTCATGTTTATTTCTTTGCTCACTTGTGTTGCCTCATGGGCATCTTGGTGTAACATTTGTAGTTGCTGTCGAATCTCCGTCACATAATCGTCATAATTGTAGATTACGTTTGCTGGTTTCTTTTGTAGCCATCCCGGCAAGTTGCACTCCCTGCCAAAGAACAATTCGAATGGTGTGTATCCCGTGGTACTATGAGGAGTGGTATTGTTCACAAAACATGCAAATGCAACCCATTCATTCCAATCTGTCTGGTCCCGGTTCACATAGTGTTGTAGCATCTCCATTGTAGTGCTCCATTGGACTGCGGATGGTATGCTGTCATTTGTATTTTCTCTGTTCTCAGTAATTTGCAGACTCGTTTCATGGTATCGCCTATGAAATTGCTTCCCATGTCGCTCAACAGAACTGTCGGGATCCCAGATTATAAAATAATGCTTTCCACCAATTTTCGTGCAACCGTATCAGCGTCTTGCCAAGCTATCGGTTCGGCTATTACAAACTTCATGAGAGAGTCTTGAAAAGTCAAAATATATTTGTGCCCAGACTGGGTAATGGGTAATGGATCTACTATATCAATATCACAGCGCTCAAATATAAATTCTGGGGTCGGAGTTAGCTCTAGTGGTTGCTTAGTCATAGCTTGTGTGATCTTGTTCTTTTGGCAACTTTCGCATGTAGAGATGAACTTCTCTATGTCAGCTTTCATACTCGGCCATGTATAGTACTGTTTTATTCATTTATACGTTCTTCCCATTCCTTGATGGCCTCCTATGAGAGATATGCACATCTACTTTAGAATTGCCAATTTGTCCTCTGCACTCAGAACATCATCTTTGTTTATCTGTGATGTGTTACTGTCTCCGCATATCTCGGTCGCGTCAGCTGTCTCTTCGGGGTCTGCTGTCTCAGTTGTCACTTCTGTCTCCATTATCTCGTCACTATTCTAGTCCTTGATTGCGGTCTTAGCTGCGGCAGCCCCTTGCTTATCTTCGTGCCTGTCAGTCTCATTTGTGCCCCTCTTTGTAATCTACTGTGTTTTTGTTTGTCGCCGTCTTGTACACTCCGAATGCGTGATAGCGTGTTGGCCACACGATTTTGCTTTCCTTCCTTATATATGATTTGGTAATTGTATTATTCTAACTTTAACCAAAGCTTCATTAATCTTGATGATGGATACATAATGCTACCTAACCATATCAGTGGTTTATCTTATCTTGGAGATTCTTGAACTTCCTTCCAAAGAGATACGGTCGGAAATACTTAACTGCCCATACTATGGCAAGTACTCTCACTCTATTGTGCTGTAATTCAACTCTGCCTTGTTGAGAGTATGTGATATGTATGCAATTGGTAAATTCTTTCCCATTAGACCTTGACTCATATATGCCCCTAATGTGTACTTACTGGTGTCAGTCATTAAGTTAGTGAAGTCTGGATACTGTAGTATCGGTGGCTTGGTTAACTTCTCTTTCAATGTTTGAAATGCCTCTTCCTGCGCTTCCACCCAAACATACGGAACTCCTTTCTTTAATAGTTCGTGTAGGAGTTTTGCAATTTTGATAAAGTTGCTCAAAAATCTTCGGTAGTATCCAATCATACCCAGATAACTTTTTAAGTCAGCAGTTCTTCTGGTCGTGGATACTTTTCTATTGCTGATACTTTTCTATTGCTGCTACTTTAGTGGGATCGGGTTTCAGACCTTCCGCTGTCAAAATGTGCTGCCCCAAAACCATAACTTCCGTCCTTAGGAATTCACATTTGTCGATTTGCAATTTCAGGTTTGCTTTCCGTAAGTGATCAAATACTTCCTCAAGTTGCGCATTATGGTCCCCAAGTGACGCACCCATGACAGTGTTGTCTAGGTAAATGAACACTTTATTTTCCTGTACATCCATCAGTACGGTATTCATTAACCATTGAAATGTGGATGGAGCCATCTTCAGGCTCATCACCATCCTATTGTCTTCATAATGGCCTGTAGGTGTGCTAAATGCCGTCTTTTCTCGATCCCGTTTGTCTATCAGGACTTGATAGTCCCCTTTCCTGAGATCTAGGGTTGAGAAATACTTTGCCTTCCCTAGGCTGTCTGGTGTTTCGTCAATTCTGGGTAGTGGATAGACTATATTTAACGACATATCATTTAATTTCTGATAATCGACAACCGCTTTCCAGTTTTGTGTGCCGCTGGCATCAAGCTTCTTAGGTAGTGATAACAGAGGGAAGTTAAATGGACTGGTACTTGGTGATATTATGCCATCATCCAGCATGCCACATCCAGCATGCCATCTATTTCCTTTTCAGTGCTTTCTGCTGGGCTTGGGGATTTCTTAAGGCCTCTGATTTATGACCGTCCCTTCTGCTTCAGGTTCTAGTGGATTCTGGTGCTTCACTACAGTGGTGTATGTGAGCACGTCCCCCGGTAAATGAAAGACACCATTATCCGCCAAACACAACACCTGTACGGCTTCTTGCTCTTCTTGGTTTAAGTGCTCTATACGCATGTTTTCTTTCAACAAGCTCTGCCGCGGTTTTCTCCCATCTTTCTTTCCCTGCGGTGCACGTCGGATTTTACAACTGCTTGGTGGCGGATTTTGTTCTGCTAATACCTCCGGCGCAATAAAAATGACCTTCTTGTTCCCTGGTGTTCATTACACTTGTTATGCACATCCCATCTTGGATAGTCACTATGGCTTCTGGTATATAGACCCCTGGTCTAATCTCTTGTTTCGGAATTACCATTTCACTCCCTAGTTTTCGTGTTATGCGAACTTTTATAAATCTTTCTTGTCGTGGCCCAATTCTTATTTCTTCTGAATCCTCCAGGGCTGGAGACATGTCACTCCTACTCGTTGTGACCTTGCATTGATTCTTTGCTCTTCGGGGTGGCCAATTACTTTGCTTAGTTTCATTTTCCTTAGGTTTTGTACAACCCGCTTGGGATGGCGCAGGCGGCAGCCAGCTGATAACGCCTCGCCGTGTATTTGTCTTCACCAATACCCTTGTTATCTATGCAGAATGGGCCTCTATCATCCGTTTGCGTTGCGGCGAGTGTTTCTTTGGATGCGGTGACCTTGGCTTGCATCTTTCCAAACCTCGTTACAGCTGCGTAACTTGCTCATAGAGTCTTCCCGTTTCTATAATTTTGTACAGTTAATCTATTGATGGTTTCTTCTTTGCATTCTTCTTGCAACTCTATCCATTCGCCTTGTACCTGCACTCTCCTATGGCCATAATCCAACATGACTTTATTTTTATCCAGGGACTCCCGTCCCAGTAGCCCATAAAATGGCAAATCAGTACACTCACTCACTACTTGGAACTGTGTGACCCAGTTGCTTCCCTCACCGTTGCTTAAACATACTGACACAGGACCCTCAGTCCTGACCTCTTCATTTGCGATACTTTTTACCATTACCGCCCTTCGAGGAGCCCACTTCCCGTTTTCCTTCAGAACCTTGGACTGTATAAGGTCAATATGGGCACCACTATCTATCAATAACTTTGTTTCAGAGTCTTTCACATCCTTGCTCTGTACGCATATGTAATCGTTTTTCCCCATGCAGTCAGTAGCTCTTACGATTGTTGACGCAGAGTAATGGAACTGCGGCATTACACCCACTGCTTGTTTCCCTACACATTTTTCCTAGGTATGTTAGCCCACTTACTTTTTTGCGACAATCATGAGCATAGTGTCCCATTCGGTCACACATGAAGCATGTCACTGGCTTTGCTATAGTACACGGGGGCGAGTACACCATCAGATTACATGCCGTACATCGTGCTGGTTGGGGACACTGTGCCTGCGATCCAGTCCCTTTGAATTCACGAACATTGATTTCTTTAGGGGTAGCCGACTACTTTCTGTCTTTTGGGGAATCTCCTTTACAGTGTCTGTCTTCTGGACAGTATACTTTTTCCTACACTCATGCGATATGTGCCCCTCTTTCCCCCAGTTAAAATATTTCGCACAACTTCTTTTCTCTGGCCAGGCGCTTATCTCTTTCCGAGGTTATTGCACAGTCTTTGGTAGCTGCTAAATCAGTAGCTTTCTAGAGGGTGATCGGTTCACCTTGGGCCAGTATTACTGTCTTTATCCAGTCATCATACAACCCTTGTATAAACATGGCCCGTCCGAACTTCCCTATCAACGCATTGCATCCTGCAGTTTCTTTGTCATCCATGACTCTCTTTATTGCTTCTCAAAAATGGAATTGCATGGAATCCATGTGAGAGCCCCATTGAGCCACACTTTCTCCCTTTTCTTGTCTACTATTGAACATGGTGCAGGCATAGTAATCAATAGTGCGTTTACTTTCATAATTTTCTAACACAATTGCCCTCATGTCAGACCATGTTTCTGTATGATCTCTAACTAATAGCTTACTGCGGGTGGAGCCTGTTATTTGGCCAATAATAAACTTTAAAAATACTTGATTATAACTAGGATCTACTAAGTTGTAAGTGTTATCACAATTATCTAGGAATTCGGACAGTTTTTCTCTGTCCCCCCTCAAATTTATGTGATACTAACTGGGTGACCTCACTATAACTTAATATAATCTGTTCTCACTGGGGTTTACTTGCATACTCCCACCTGAGTCTACTGCATCAGCGTTTCCCTTCTTCACTAACCTTGTTTCCTGTGGCCTGTACGGCGAACTCGGCGCTCTCGCTTGCAGCATGTGGATTTGCCCACAATGAGTTCAACGTGAGATGGGTCAGCTGCTGCGGTGGCGCAGACCCGCGACCCTCCGATTCCACCACGGTATGATGCGACGCTGGTGCTGCATTGGTGTGAACCGACAACCCTCTGCATAGACGTGGTGCATCTAGCCTCTGGCTCTGCATTGGCGCGATGCGATGACCCTCTGTGTAGACGCTGAGTGTCTACCCCCCCTGACTTTACATTGACGCGAGGCAACAATGCTCTATGTAGACATTGTGTGTCTACCCACTGGCTCTGTGCTGGTGCTATTTGATGCCATCATGCCATGATGTCCCATCATGGTTATGCAGCATTGCACTACAATCTCACAGCATCATAACTCCAGCTAAACCATGTCTGACCGACTGACCAGCTGCTCCATCACTGGCATCACTCTCCCAACATTATGGCGGCTAGCCTTTTTATAGGTGGTATTGCACCCAGCACCACTTGTCTAGAAGTTTCCAGTACTCTCAAGCACTGTGTGCATGTCATGCAGCAGCATGTCATGCCTACATGACGAACAGGCCATACTCCACTATGTTTGCTGTGTCCAAGGATTGCGACTTGTAACGGCTGCTCCCTACCGTATCCCGGTTTGTCTGACCTAAAATCAAAAAGGGTTGTGCTATGTGGACCAGAATTTGCATTTCATGCCAGCAGGAAAAAACTGGCTACCAAACACAGTACCCTTTGGTAAATTCCTGATTCTAAAGGGGCAGTTCCAGCACATCCACACTGACATTGTAGGACCTCTCCTCAAATGTTATGGTTACCGTTACATTCTGCCAATGACAGATCGCGTGACGCAACGAGTGGAGGCCACACCCATTTCCGATATATCATCAGATACAGTAGTGAAAACTTTTGTCTTCAGCTGCCCAACTGCCTCATCTTCAGAGCAGGGTTGGCAGTTCGAATCCCAACTGTTCAATGACTTATGCTACCTGTTTGGATGCCACCAGTTCCAGGCAACTGCCTACCACCTGTGTAGGTACACGGTGAAAGATGCCCTGGATATGCTAAAGTTAAAATTTATTTAAAAAAAAAAAAAAAAATGAAACAGTGATGGCCATAAGTATTGGCAAAGATATTAATTATGAATGTGCAGCAAGGCACAGACAAATAAAAAAAATTCATGATTCATTTTTCTTTTTACATTATTTTGTTGCACTCTCTCATGTGTAGAAAGATGGTTAAGATGTATTCCTCAAAGTATGAATTATTACGAGTGTTTTGTATTATATGTGAGTCTGAATAAGAGAAGACTTAACAACAGTATTAAGTATTTTTACTGAAGTGAAGTGGAGCCAACTTAGGAGGATTTTCTTTACTTTTGGCACAAACTTGTGTCTCTGAAGTCAGCTGCCTGCATCTACAATTGAAATGTAAGAGAGGAAGTCCGAATAGCCTAAATTTGTATGCACAGAACATTATTGATAATGCAATTGTACTATACTTTAAGTTTTTCCATTTTTTAATTATTATAATACACACTCTCAATCCAATGGCCTCATGGAATGGTGGCATTGGATGATGAAAGATGCTCTCATGTGCCACTCAGAATTATGAGTGGAGACGCTTCCATGTGGTCTCCTGGCATTCGCACAACACATAAAGATGACCTTGATGTGTCGCTCACTAAATACTATACGTCGAGCCCCTCACTCTATCCTCTGCATTTGTAGCACATGAACTGGCCCCCAGAGACCAGTACTTACACATGTATAAAACATCCATGTGCCACCTTCCTCACAACACGACACAACAAATTTTCGTTCTTAAAGACCTGGCCACATGTTCTTATGTGATGCTTCATGCAGCTGCCATTGACATGACCATATCGAGTGAAGAAACATGATACAAACATTCTCGATATTGTAACTGCTGAAAAACAAATAACAGTGTTGGTGAACTGCCATGGACGTAAGTGAACCTGCCAAAACAGACATTCCCCACCCCACCGCCTCTTACGCATCCGTTAGCCAATTTTCAAGTGCGTGTGAATCTAAGATTTTCTGCCTGATGACACATCTGTCATGTTATGTGATACTGACCTCGTGGTTACTGCTACCTACATGAACAGGTGGTCGGGTGCAAGCACCATCACACACAGTTTCTTGCACAACACTCCATCCCACCACAAGTGACATGGCAGAGCCCACCTCCCATTTTGTAGCAGATGGTGCACTCATTACCAACACCCCAGCTTACACCACCTCTGGCTCTGCAATGCTTCCTGTGGATGCAACAATGCAAGGCAATCCCACCAACATGCCTCCCTCTTCAAATGTCACTTCCAAGCCAGCAACAGTTAAAAATGCCACTGATACTACTTCCTTATGTGCTAACGCCATAGGCAGCAACTCGTTTGTCACATTGCCGATGTTGTGCTTTTGATGTGCCCTTTGTCCCCCTGTGCACCTTGGTGACTATGACATGTCTGCCATCACATCCACCATCACACAGCCACATCAATTCAGACAGATGATGCCCTACCACCGCAACCTCTCCTCATTACCATTACCCCACACTGTGGGGGTGAGGAGAGAAGTGGTGTACCTCTGCGATGGCATAATGTCCTGGCTCTGTAAATGAGGATCGCTGCTCTGTGTAACAGTAGGAGTTAGTATGCTCTGTACACTTGTAAAGTTTGCACATGGTATGTATTTGTTGGTGATTTCATCTCATATTATACAGGTCAACCTGTGGTCATGAATTTCCCTGGAAAAAAATATACATTAGACCTCTATATCATAAGTGTTAAGAAATAAAGTATTTTCGTTTTATCTTAATTTTTGTAAATGGTATGGCCCATTGGAAAATGTGTATTTTCTAAATAACTCTTAAAATACTAAAGAACAAAAAAAGTAACAAATAAACCAAATGTACTGGAGACCTGGCAGATGTTTTGTGTTGCTTCTCCCATGTGTGTAACATGACCCCACCATCTAAGCCTGTTCGCCCTGACTGCTACATCTATAGAGTTCATTCCCAGTTTTTCTTTGATTTCCTCATTGTGGACACCCTCCTGCCATTGTTCCCATATACTAGTACCTGCAATCATCCTAGCTACTTTCATATCCGTAACCTCAACCTTGTTGATAAGGTAACCTGAATCCACCCAGCTTTCACTCCCATACAACAAAGTTGGTCGAAAGATTGAACGGTGCACAGATAACTTAGTCTTGGTACTGACTTCCTTCTTGCAGAAGAGGGTAGATCGTAGCTGAGCGCTCACTGCATTAGCTTTGCTACACCTCACTTCCAGTTCTTTCACTATGTTGCCATCCTGTGAGAATATGCATCCTAAGTACTTGAAACAGTCCACCTGTTTTAACTTTGTTCCTCCTATTTGGCACTCAATCCGTTTATATTTCTTTCCCACTGACATTACTTTCGTTTTGGAGATGCTAATCTTCATACCATAGTCCTTACATTTCTGATCTAACTCTGAAATATTACTTTGCAAACTTTCAATCGAATCTGCCATCACAACTAAGTCATCCGCATATGCAAGACTGCTTATTTTGTGTTCACATATCTTAATCTCACCCAGCCAGTCTACTGTTTTCAACATATGATCCATAAATAATATGAACAACAGTGGAGACAGGTTGCAGGCTTGTCTTACCCCTGAAAGTACACTGAACCATGAACTCAATTTACTGTCAACTCTAACTGCTGCCTGACTATCCATGTAAAGACCTTTAATTGCTTGCAAAAGTTTGCCTCCTATTCCATAATCTCATAGAACAGACAATAACTTCCTCCTAGGAAGCCGGTCATATGCCTTTTCTAGATCTATAAAGCATAGATACAATTCCCTGTTCCGCTCATAACACTTCTCCATTATTTGCCGTAAGCTAAAGATCTGGTCCTGACAACCTCTAAGAGGCCTAAACCCACACTGATTTTCATCCAATTGGTCCTCAACTAATACTCACACTTTCCTTTCAACAATACCTGAGAAGATTTTACCCACAACGCTGATTAAAGAGATACCTCTGTAGTTGTTACAATCTTTTCTGTTTCCATGTTTAAAGATTGGTGTGATTACTGCTTTTCTACAGTCTGATGGGACCTGTCCCGACTCCCAGGCCATTTCAATTATCCTGTGTAGCCATTTAAGACCTGACATTCCACTGTATTTTATGAGTTCCGACTTAATTTCATCCACCCCAGCCGCTTTATTGCACTGCAATCTATTGACCATTTTCTCCACTTCCTCAAATGTGATCCTATTTCCATCATCATTCCTATCCCATTGTACATCAAAATCTGAAACATTACTGATCGTATTTTCACCTACATTGAGCAACTCTTCAAAATATTCCCTCCATCTGCCCAAGGCATCCACAGGATTCACCAGCAGTTTGCCTGACCTGTCCAAAATACTTGTCATTTCCTTCTTACCTCCCTTTCAAAGACTGCTAATTACACTCCAGAATGGTTTTCCAGCAGCTTGACCCATAGTCTCCAACCTGTTTCCAAAGTCTTCCCAAGATTTCTTCTTGGATGCTGCAATTATCTCTTTGGCTTTGTTTCTTTCTTCAACATAACTTTCTCTGTCTACCTGAGTTCTAGTATGTAGCCATTTTTGATATGCCTTCGTTTTCCTTTTACAGGCTGCCTTGACTGTGTCATTCCACCAAGCTGTTTGCTTCATCATTGACCCATAGTCTCCAACCTGTTTCCAAAGTCTTCCCAAGATTTCTTCTTGGATGCTGCAATTATCTGTTTGGCTTTGTTTCTTTCTTCAACATAACTTTCTCTGTCTACCTGAGTTCTAGTATGTAGCCATTTTTGATATGCCTTCTTTTTCCTTTTACAGGCTGCCTTGACTGTGTCATTCCACCAAGCTGTTTGCTTCATCATACTTTTACACACTACTGTTCCAAGACATTCTTTAGCCCCTTCTAGTACTGTGTCCCTGTACCTTGTCCATTCCTTTTCCAATGACTGTAATTGACTACATTCAACTAACTGGTACCTTTCTGAGATTGCTGTTATGTACTTGTACCTGACCTCCTGCACTTTCGGCCTCACAATCCCAATTTCACTGCAGATTAAATAATGATACTTGCTGGTTCTATATTTTCATTTTTATGTAGGACATAGATCTCAGTTTCAGACCATTTAATTGAAACCAGTCTTCCAGAGAATCCAAAGTATTTACAACACAGTCAGCGATTTCTGCAGAGCTTTTTTTTCCAATCAGCACTGAAGTGTCATCTACAAATGGGACTGACTTTGCATTATGTTCAAGGGTAAATCAACTATATAAAATAGGAAGAGAATTTGTCCCAAAACCAAGCTCTGGGGAACACCTAGTGATATAGTTTACCATTTCGATGAGTAATTTGCAGAGTTAGATGTTATTATAACTCTTTGCTTCCTGTTTGTCAAATATGAGGTCAGCCATTGGAGGGCACTCCCGCTGATCCCATATCTCTCTAATTTATAGAGCA
Source organism: Schistocerca piceifrons (assembly GCF_021461385.2). Taxonomy (NCBI): domain Eukaryota; kingdom Metazoa; phylum Arthropoda; class Insecta; order Orthoptera; family Acrididae; genus Schistocerca; species Schistocerca piceifrons. Next base: position 852,797,272 of record NC_060140.1, on the reverse strand, counting down.
ACATGAAGTGATTCACTCAATCGAATTCTCCTCACTCAGCTTCGAATAGGCCACAGCCCTATGACGCATGGCTTCCTGCTCCGGCGAGAGGACCCTCCAATGTGTGGTGCTTGCGGCGTCCAGGTCACTGTGTGCCACGTTTTATTGGATTGCGTTTTATTTTCTGACCAGCGGTTCGCGGCTGACTTGCCAGCGAACCTGCCATCTCTTTTAGGCAACACTTGGACGAATGTGGTTAAAGTTTTAAAGTTCTGTGCCCTGTCAAATGTTTTTACAAAGGAGGATTTTAATTTTCTCACTGTGTGACAAGCTCACCCATATTTTATGTAAGTGGCCAGCCAATAACAATTTCTCTGACATTCTTGTTGCTATGTTTCCCCTTTCCTTAGGTTTTACTTTCTTATGTAGCATTTTCCTTCTTTTCCCACTTTCTTTGAGTGTGTGCTTTAATTTTCTTAGGTCTGTCCACATTCGTTCCTTTTAATGTGTGTCAGGACGCTGATGACCTCGATGTTGAGCGCCCATAAGCCCCAACACACCACCACCACCACCACCACCACCGAATGCTTTGCTTAGGTCGCAGAAGATACCTGCAACTTTGCTGCTGTTATCCAATGAGTAGCTAATTCTTTCAACAAATGTGTTTATTGCATCTATGGTACTTTTTCTTTTATGGAACCCAAATAGATTTTTAGCAATGGTATTAAATTTTGAGACAAAATTTAGTATCTGTGCTGCAGCAAGTTTTTCAAATAACTTAGAGAAAAGTGACAGGATAGAAAAAGATCTGTAATTTCCCATTTCTTCTTTTGGGCCTTTTTTGTGTACTGATCTTACTTCAGCATACTTCAGTAACTCTGGGACACATACTTGCACAAATGATTGATTAATTATTTCTGTCAGAGGATGTGATATTATTTTAAACACCATTTTAATTACTTTAGTTGGTATACCATCCCATCATGCAGAATTTTTATTTTTCAGGGATAATATAACATCTTCTACATCTTTCGGTGTAACATTTGTAAATCCAGGAAGCTGTTCAGAATTTTGAGTAAGGCAAAAAAACTGCACATTATTCTTATAAGTAGACACATTTACATTAGATTTAGCTACATTTTTAAAAAAGACAAAAAATTATTGACGCAATCAGATATTTGAACAGGGCTTACAATGGTAACATCCTGGTCTTTGATTCATGAAATTTCCTGGCTATTCTTTGATGTACCTAGTTCAGAACTGATAATTGACCAGCTCTATCTTATGACATCTGATGAACTTATTGCTAGACATTCTTTTGGCAGCCTTTACAACCTTTCTGAACACAGTTTTATATCGTTTCACATATTCAACAAAGTCTGGATTTGTACTGAATTTCAGTTCATTTTGCAAGTTTCTTTTCTTATACTACATTTTTTTATGCCTGGAGTAATCCAGATTAGTTTATTTATGCCAAATTCTAGGTGGAAATACTTCATTGAATATTTCTAAAAATGTTTCTAGAAATCTTCTAAAGTTCTCAGAACCCAATATATTATAATCTATGGACCTATTTATTTCATTTAGCTTAATGTAAAACATATCCATATTGTTTTTGCTGAATTTTTTTAATACCAGTTTCGCTATCACTTTATTTATTAATTTGAGATGGTAGCTCGATAAACAAAGCAACATGGCCAGAGATTCCCAAGTCAGAACTAAACTTATATTCACAGTCAAACACATAGTTTGTTAGTATATTATCAATACAAGTGGCAGAACAGGCATATGTTCTAGTGGATTCAAAAAAACTAATTTAAAACTAGAGTTTTGGATTATGTCAGTAATTTTTACAATGTTACTGTCTTGACTTAGCACATTTAAGCTGAAATCAGCTGCTATAACAACATTTTTCTTATTTTCTTTCTTGAACTTTTCTAAAAGACTGTATAATTTAGATAGGAAAATTTTTGTTGTTGGTTACCCTGGAATTCTATAAGTGGAGATGACTAATGTGTCTGTCAATTCTAAGCAGTAGCTCTTAAAAGTGCATTCCTCATGTAAATATTCAGAGTCCCTTTTTAAATCATACCTCGAGCAATCATTGACAAGTATGCACAAGCCTCCATGACTTCTATTTTTCGTACAAATGGAAATTCTCTATTTTATTTAAAATATTTATAGAATTATCTGTCAGCCAATGTTTATTTATGCAAATAACTTTAATGTATTTGGCTTCTGCAAGTATAGTTTGAAATTCTTCAATTGTTGTACCTCCTGTCATTAATCCATTTATATTCAGATGCATCAAATAGCTGTTTTTGGTTTTATTTATTTTACTAATAGCTCCTTTTATTATGCAACAATTTTTCTTAAGCTTTTCTTGGATTTTTACAGCACCCCCTACATATATTTTAGTTTCTCTTGTTGCTAATGATATGACATATATCAGTGAACGTTTTACTTAAAGTAAAAGAACCTAGTCTATTTAGATTTAAACCATCTTTACCTTGACAACTGTTTTCTAGGAATTTGTTTGCATTAACAAAAATTGCACATAAGCTATCACACAGTTCTTTGATGTTGCAATTTGGTCTATTGATGTCATTGTCACTCACAGTTTTCCTCTTGATAATTCAGCTAGGATGGTGGGAACAAGCTTCTTGAAGACCGAATTAGTTTTTTTTTTTATCATTGATAAGTATCTCTTCACTGCTGCTCCTAAGAGAATTTGTTCCACAATGAAGAAAAGCAGCTTTGTAGGTCATATTTATATTGCGGTTACTGCCTTCTTTTGAGGTGAGACAGTTCAGAAGGTGATTATTAAGTTGACATGTCCTAATTCCTGGCTGAACATCAATTTTACAATTTTGGACTTTTGCGTTTTTCAGCAAAGAGTCCCCAATAATAAGAAAATCATTTTCCTTCAGAATTTGACTACTGCTACGTTGCTCCTTGATTTTGGTGGATGATTTTGATGTCCATTTATATTTACTTATCAAGTGTGTGTCTTTTAATTGTGCCTGTCTCAACTTAATGTGTCTTCTTTATGGTAAGGAGCAATCTGTCTTTTTCTACATTGTCAATACTCTTACTTGGAGTTTCCATTCTTTAAATGGAGAATATAGTTGTATAAGACTAATCAACCAGACTATCATAATTTTCATTTTCTATAGAACTCCAAATGGTGACCTTGATTTTTTTTTTTTTTTTTTTTTTTGAGAAATTTGAACAAATGATGAGAAAAATTGTAAAACTCAAAACAAAGGCTGCAGTATATGGTGATTTCAACATGCATTGATCAGCAGAACAGTATGACCAACAACCTACTACTGATGCAAATTCATCCATACTACAGCAGCGTAACCTGGCAAGGAATGACTGCTAGTTGGACACATGCACAGTGTTTGTATTATCAGTCAGCATGATGTCCTTGTGTAGAATGGGGAAGGCATGCGATCAGTCTGCATTTGACCAAGGACCTGGAGACTTGGTATGAGCATTTTGGAAACTGCATGACTTCTTGTTTGAGGAGTACTGTGGTGAGTGTCTTCAACGAGTGGTGAAGCCAAGGTGAAACAACATCCAGAGATCATGGGGGTGGGTGGCCACCCCTCATTAGCCATGTTGGACATTGTAGGCTGGGCTGACTGGTACAACAGGTCAAGCGAAGAACTGTGGTGGAAGTAACATCAGACTTTAATGCTGGGCAGAGTACAAGTGTGTGTGAACACATATTCACAGAAAACTCCTAACGATGGGCCTCCGCAGTCTATGACCATGTATGTACCAATATTAACACCGTGACATTGGCATCTATGACTGAAATGGGTGCATGACCATAGGCACTGGACGTTGGTGCAATGGCAGAGGGTTGCATGATCTGAGAAGACTTGGAACTTTCTTCATCATGCCAATGTGAGGGTGCGAATCTGTCATCTTCCAGGGCAACAGTTCTTTGTCATTTGTACTGCACGCAATGGCCCCATTATGGTTTGGGGAACACTTATGTGCATCCAGGGGTCCAGTGTATCACATACAAGGCACCATGACGGCCAAGAAGTATCGTATACTGGTTACAGACCAAGTACATGCCTTCATGATGATCATGTTTCCCAAAGGCAGTGACATTTTTCAACATTATAATGCGCCATGTCACAAGGCCAGGAGTCTGATGGAGTGGTTCAAGGAGCACAGTGGTGAGTTCCAATTGATGTGCTGGCCCCTCAAACTGCCAGATCTGAACCTGATCAAACGCATCTGGGATGTGATTAAACGCAGTGTCAGAGTTCATCAACACCCTTTCCAGAATTTGTGGGAATTAGGTGACTTGTGTGCACAGATGAATTGCAGTCTCCCTGCAGTGACCTACCCAAGCCTTATTGCTTCCTGCCACAATACATCGCCAATATTATCTGTGCCAAAGGTGGGCATACTGGCTACTAGGTAGGTGGTCATAATGTTCTGGCTGGTCAGCATAGAGTTGTCAGACTTAGATAAGACCAACTCACAAAATTTTTAAACCTACTCAGATTATTAAATTTATGTTATAGTAACAATAGCCCCACACATGGAAATGCCTGTTTGGACAATACTACAGTTAATTTCTCAAGAGAAATAGACGCTGTTAGCATAGCAGATGAATGTTTTGCAGATCATGGTCTACTACTACTATTCACAAACCACTATGCACAGTCAGATAATAATTATGCAGTTGCAGATAAGGAGCCAAGCATGAAGTGGGTTAGAGGTCAGAAAGAAGAAGGTATTAAGTTATTCACAGACTGCCTTAGAAATGCACACTGGGGCTTTGTTCATGATTATTATGTAGATAATTTAACTTGAGGGGGGAGTGTTTGGGTTGGTTCCACCAATAATCACCCCTTTAGCAGTAGTTCATTTATTAACCTTAACACATACAGGGATCACAAAGAACTGAACTGAACATGGTGGAACAGCCAAGGATAATGCTTAGAGTCCAAAGATGAATGCATATCAATGTTGGTGTCGATTTCATCGGCACCACATAACCTCCTCCCCCCCCCCCCCCCCCCCTACAGTACGGAGTACTCTTGAGAGGCTGGGAGGGGGGGGGCGGGACTATGGCGTAGGCAGGGGTGGTCCGCGGGAGCCAGACCACGGTCAGGTCGACAGCGTTGGCGGGGAGCTGTGTGGGAAGATGTCGTGAAGGAAGGTTCGGCCACCGAACCTGGAAGTTGTTGAAGCGAGCCGGGCATCGTACTGGGAGTGCTGGTTGTACAACAACAGGTAGGCTGGCGGTTTGCAGGTGGAATGGAGCTACAACAACGATGTCTCCGGAGGGCATGGCGAACACACAAAGCTTGTCCAGGTCAACGTCAGGCGGGAGAGGAACGCATTTCACCAGGTGGCAGGGAATGTTAGAGGTTGTGTCATGAGCACTGGATGAAGAGAAACACACGACGAACAGTGTATAATCACACAGTATTATTGAGATGTTGTGGATAATGTCCAGGGGGACGAGCACAAACACCTCGAGCGAGGGCAGGTTCAAGATGGGGGGCGTGTGAGAAACCTCGACAGGGTGAGACAGGTGATGGTGGTGAAGTCAAAAGGACCGGCAAAGGGGCTGTAGGCGAGGGCGTGATCATAGGTAAGCTTGATGTGGGGAGCATGTGGTCACTTGACGGAGTGCGTGAGACCGGAGTAGAGGGCCAGGTTGGGGGGGGGGGGGGGGGGCGGGGGCTCGATGATTGGAGCTGGAAGTCACTCGACGAAGTGTGTGAGACCGGCATAGGGGGCGAGGTCAGAGGAGAGCTCAACGATTGGAGCTGGAAGTCACCCAATTGAGTGTGTAATTCCAACATGGAGGGAGTGGTTGGAGCGTTGTGAGCCACGACAGTGACTGGCATGGTCGTAGCCTGAAGGGGGGTAGAAGAAGGCTTGACATCAGCAGGCTTAAGTCTTTAAGTCTGTTGAGAGAGACTGCAGCTGCTGAATTTTTCATCTATATTTCATAGGTGTTGGCTGAGCTCTGGAGAACCCGGTACTGGCCGGTATATAGAGGTTGGAGGGGAGCGCGGACAGTATCATCTCGGAGCATGACGTACTTGCAATTGTCCAGAGATTTCGGGATATGAACCTTAGGGAGGGAATGGCTGGCAGGCAGAGGATATGGAGGTGGATGAAGTATCATCTAACGCGGTCCACGAAGGAAGGTAAGTCAGACTGAGGGAGAGAAGCGGAAGGGCTCACAAGTTCGACAGGGAGAACAATGTTCTGGCCATATACGAACTAGGCTATTGTGCCTTTGAGGTCTTCCATATAGATCGCACGAATGTTGAGTAGCACAAGGGGAAGGGCCTCCATCCATAGAAAGTTGTGGCATCGAAGAGCCGCCTTGAAAGTGTGGTGCCAGCGCTCGACTAGCCCGTTACTTTGCGGGTGATATGCTGTGGTATGGATGTGCTGGATGCCACAAATGTTACAAATCCCGTTGAACAGGGCCAACTCAAATTGTCTGCCCTGGTCAGTCGTGATGATAACTGGACATCCGAAACGCAATACCCATGACTCGACGAAAGCTCGAGCAAAAGTTTCTGCTGTAATATTGGGGAGGGAGACAGCCTCGACCCAGCGAGTTGTTCGGTCGATAGACGAGAGAACATAACTAAAGCCGTTAGGGGGGGAGAGAGGTCCGACAATGTCGATTTGAATATGCTGGAAACGCCCAGGAGGGATCGAAAAGGCACCGAGGGGAGCGGGGGGGGGGGGGGGGGGGGGTGAAGTGTGCTTGTGTACTTTGCAGCATTGGCATGCGATGCAGGAGCGTGCCCATTGCTGGCAGCTCTTGTTGACATTTCTCCACACAAAGCACTCCACTACGAGGCAGGCGGACGCACGAACACCGGGGTGGGCTAAATTATGCAATGTGTTGACGACAGCTCGACGGAGCATCGTTGGGATGAGGGGGCGTAACATGCTCGTACTGTCGTCGCACCAGATCTCACCAGAAATGCCAGGGAAGGTGGTGCAGACGAAGTGTAGTGAAGAATTAGAGTCTGAAATCAGATTTTGTGTTTCCTCGTTGGCGAGTTGGAGGTTAGGCAGTTCAGAGAGGTCTAACAGCTAATGGATGGCGTCGACTCGTGAAAGGAAATCAGCAACTATATTGTCAGCACCCTTTATGTGTCTGATATTGGTGGTGAACTGAGATATGAAGTCCATGTATCTGAAGCGGTGAGGAGGCTGGTCAGCTGGCGGGTTTGTAATGGCCACAGCCAGGGGTTTGTGGTCCATTAAAACATAGAAAGGGTGTCCCTCAACGTCAGTCTTAAAATGCTTGATCGCTTCATAGACCGCAAGCAACTCCCTGTCAAACGCGGAATATTTCCGTTGTGCATTGGTGAGCTTGTGTGAGAAGAACTGCAGAGGCGAAGTTTGGCCGTCGATTGTCTGGCTAAGGACATTGCCGATGGCAGTATCGCTCGCGTCTGTGGTGATGAAAAGCTGCGCATTGGGATGAGGATGCGTGATGGTACAGACCTCGGCAAGAAGATTTTTGAGGGCAGTGAAAGAGTCAGTCATAGCAGGGGTCCATGGAACGGGCCGAGATCAATAAGTGTTGCCAAGGCGTCCGTCAGTGGAGCCTAAATCTCTACAGCCTGAGGTAGATGTCGGCGATAATAATTAACCGTCCCCATAAAGTGCCAGAGTTCTTTGAATGACAGAGGTCTGGGTAGGTTTAGTATTGTTTGTACTTTCTCAGTGGGAAGGGGGTGGGGGGGGGGGAAATGCCATCGGCAGAGACCTAGACCTGAAAACCAAGAAAAGTGACAGCAGGTTGATGTAGCTGCAATCTGTCCTTGGTTGGTCTCGATGCCTGCTGCCACAAGAGTGTTCATAGCAGTTTGCACATGTTGAATATTGTCCTTGATGGAGGAGCTGAACACAAGAATGCCATCGAGATATGCAAAGCAGAATTTTAGGTCGAATAGCACTTCGTTGATGAAGCGTTGCCAGGTCTGGGTTGCATTTTTCAGACCAAAGGGCATGAATTGAAACTGAAATAACCTGATCGGGGTGGTGATTACTGTCTTCTCAATGTCTTCAGGTGCCATGGGGATCTGGTGGTAGGCCCGTTTGAAATCAATGACAGAGAACTGGTAGAGTTGGCAATGTTGTGTATGGGGTAGGTGTCCATAATTGTTCGTGCGTTTAGTCGATGATAGTCTCCGCACATGCGCCAGGACCCGTCTTTCTTGGGTGTCGATGTATGGGCGTAGACCACCTACTGGCAGAGGATTCAATGACGCCGGAGCTTAGTAGTTCAGAAATCTGCTTTTTAAGGTCAGAGAGGCACTCGGGACAAAGTCAGCGTGGTTTACTGGAGCTCGGGGGACCTACCGTGAGGCGAAGCTTGTGAACCGTGCCGGTAGTGACGACAGAAATGTTGCCGGCGGCACGGGAGGCGGTTTGTTTACAGTGTGTGGCGGGAGGGGCAGGCGAGGTGTGGTCGTGGTGTTCGGAGCCACTCAGCGGATCCGACGGGAGCCGAGGTGGCAAAGTGTCCCAGGAGTCAACGCGACAAGATGGCCGTCTGCCCAAAGCAGTGGCACCGTGGTCAGGTGAGCTTGGTAGAGCTCGTGAGCCGTTAGTCAGTCCATTGTCCGAGGGCGCGGCCTGTGGCAGCATGGTAGCGGGCAAAACGCTTGGTGCGAGTGCACTGTTTGTGTCACATGGCGGCGCACAGGAGCCAGAGTTACATAGTTTGAGGTGCAGTCCGCAAGGGGCGGGGTAGAAGCCATCAGTTCGGGAACACATGACACTCGTCGCGCATGCGCACTTGTGTCCAGCCGAGTGTCAAATGCTGCCGTGTTAGGAGGGTGTGGCCCTGCGGAACTGTCAGTACATGTTATGACAGTCTTGATAGCACAGTTGCGAGGGGTAGTGGGAGGTAAACACACGAAGGCTCGATTGCTGGGACTGCAAACAGATTCGGCAGACTTACTGACCTTGCTTTGTCCTTGCTGTAGTGTCTGTAATTCCTTTGCTGCATCGGAGAGCTGGAGCTGTGTTTCGTGGAGCTGGAGGGAGAGCTCGAAGTTTTCCTTGCATAGGCGAGCGACGTGTTCAAGCTCGACAAGGCACTTGTGCGTTGTTTCTTGTAACGTTGTCGACAGAGATGAGCATGTATGGATGAGATGAGCCCGGACTGATGTGTCACAGGGGGGTTTGCTTGACGGAGCCCAGGGGAAGTGCGTCTTGGACAGATGATGAAACACGGTGTTTTGCACTAGGTCTGGTGAAAGTTTGTGGTGTCACAAGAAGTCAATGCCTAGTATAGGTTCGTCAGTTTCGCACAATAAAAAAAGTCCACTCGAGTTTGCAGTTCGCAGAGAGTGAGACGACGTGGGAAGTTGAACCCGAGCATTGTAGTTTAGTTGAATTCACGGCTTGCAGTGAAGTATGATGAGGGCGGATGTTCGCCGACGCTAAGGACGTAGGCAGCAGCAAAACATCGACGCCTGTGTCCACTAGGAAAAGGTATCCTGACGAAATGTCTTTAATGTAAAGTCGTCCGCAATTATCTGATCGTTCCTGGACAGAATGGAGCACTGGGGGGTGCCTGTCTTGTTGTGCGCAGGAGGTGAAACCCGGACCTACTGCGATTGGCATTTGGGAAGTAGCAGGGTGGTCTGCAGTTCTGTGCTGCCTCACCAAACCGTGTTTGGAAGTAACAGTACAGGTAGTGTGGTTGCATTTCCTGTGGAACATTTGTTGCCAGTGGCGGTGGCCGAGGTTTGGTGGCCACAGCAGGCTTGGTTGCAGGAGGGGGCGTGACCGTGGGTGGAGCTGGTGATGTCCCAGTTGCTTGTTTACTGCTTCCTGGAGCGAGTGGAACGGTAGGCACAGTGCGGCCCCGGACACATCCGGCCGCAGGGCGATTAGCTTGAACCTAAGACTTGTCAGCTAGGCAGTAGCTGGTGAAATAGAGCAGTGATGCATCGTGTAGCTTGTCAGCAATTGTCATTCTTTGCTCGACAGGTTCGGGAGACCTCTGAGCCAGAGCAAAGCGGATGTGAGGAGATAGTTTATCTAACCAGATGGCAAGGAGAGCTGTGTCAGAGAGTAGATCGGCGCTGTCATTGCCTAGCTGCTTGATGTGGAGGAGCACTTGCCGTATTGCTGCCTCAGTTGAGCATGCAAGCTGACGTAGAACTGTCTTTTTGGCTAGAGTGTACCGGGTAGATGAGTCCGAAGTGTCGACCAGGTCAGCAATCAAGTCCTCCTGGTCGTGCAGGTGGCTGATGAGACACAGAAACCTGGGTGACTTGTCGAGTTTGTAATGGTTGAACACTTTGTCCACAATTTTGAACCAGGTTGTAGCTCTGTTGGGATTAAATGGCGGCAGCGTCGGTAAGCTTTGTAGAATGTTTGGAAGAACAGGTTGAGTTGAGTTCATCGGGGCACTGCCTGAATCGAGCTGTTGTTGCTATAGTATTCCAGGAGAGTGTGCCTCCAGGGGATGTGGCAATGATGGCTGTTCGGGTGGCAGCGTGAAGGTGACACGTTGTGGTTGAGCGCGATCTGTCACAACACGGATGGTCGACACAGGTGAGACACTGTAATGTGTCGACTGCAGTTGCGGAAGCTCAACACATTGCGGGTGTGTTCGGATTGACATGTTGCGGAAGACCGACGTGGATGAGGCACCAAGATGTGCCGAAAACGGTAGCGGAAGCTCGACTGGAGCTGTTGCAGGGGCGACATGTGGGAAAAAGTTCAAAGTTTGAGAACGCGTGTTAGTCCACGGAAAGCTCAACATATGATCAGAGCCAGGGCCACCTGTGTTGCAGGGAGGCTGTGGAGATGCAGGCTGTCCAGAAGCACAGTGTGGGAAATGATGTCGAACATGAGACGGAATGCGTGAATGTTCACTGTTCATAGTCACTCCACTCAAAACAGTGTGCGGATAAGGTGAATGTCCTGGCACAAAACACTGAGGCGTAGCAGTGGGACAGAGGTGGAGGTCAGGCACAGACAACAAGTTATTGTTCCTGTTGCAGGCCAAGGTATCGAAGGTGGAAGGCATGTGCTGAAGCTGAACCGAGGCAGGCACGTGTGTGGTCGGATGCTGCGGAGGTTGACCTGTGAACGAAGCAGTTCCAGCCACGTGGCAGGTATCCACATGGTACTGAACGGATTTCAGCATGGCAAATCATTGTCCTGGAGGTAGTAGGTTGTCCAACGAAGCAGTTGCAAAAATTGGCATTGGTCCTGCACTGCACGGAGATCCGTAAGAGGTAACTGCACAGTCGATGAGGGAGGGCACATGTGGCAGGAACAAAGGTGTTTGATAGCTGGAGTCATGCACACTCCTAACCTCACTTATTGTTGCAGGCTCGAAAAGTCCAGAAAAATCATCGAGTGAGAGGCATCGTGTTGCAGTCCTGGCGGGTGTACGTCGCACACAACATGATGCATGTCGATCACAAAATCCGGCGTTAGGCGCTGGGCCAAAGTCATTGTTCGAATGCTGTATCGATGTAATACCCAAGAAAATAACTGACGCTGGGGGATGGCAGAAACGGAAGACGTTACAACTTGGGGTCACCAGTATGGGCAAGGGGGGGGGGGGGGGGAGTTCGGGTTGGTTTCACCAATAATTACCCCTTTAGCAGTAGTTCATTTATTAGCCTTAACACATATAAGGATCACAAAGAACTGAACTGAACATGGCGGAACAGCCAAAGGTAATGCTTATAGTTCAAAGATGAATGCATATCGATGTTGGTTTTGATTTCATCGGCACCACAAACTGTTGAAACTCTCTCTAATAATTTTTTTAAGACATATAATGATTTATGGTACTCTTGCTCACCACTGAAAATAAATAGTATTAAATCATAAAGAAAAAGTAAACTCTTAAATGGTACACTCATGACCTTGCTGGTATCAGGGAAAAGATACTTTCACTGTACAAGATACATGAAAAAATTTCAAATGTGGCACAGAGCAGAATGACATTTCTTATAAAGCTTACCTGAAATGCAAAATAATATTATAAGCTGTGGGAGATGGGATACCAGCTGTGTGGCAGAAGAATAGTGACACAGCTTAGAGATATGGTTTCCACACTATTTATTAGTAAGCACAAGGGCGATTTCATCTCAAATCATACAGGTGAAGATGAATATGTCACATTACTATTTCAAAATTTGTTGAAAAAAATGTGTGTTGAAGTTCCACATGATACCTGTCCAATACTATGATATTTTGATTTTCAGGTGATTTATTAAAACAACACAGACCTCTCGAAATGAGAGTATTTGTGAAAATGTCATAACAAAATCGAAAATTGTAATAAGGAAACCAAAAGTGATAGAGATCAATAAATACATTGTTCCCAATACTATGAGACAAGATTAACTCATACACACTTCTGAGCTTTTTTCATTATTATTATTGTTATTATTAGTCTTTCTTATTAAATTATGAAAATTTGTAACTTTTTGCAAATTTCAAAATTATGTTTTGAAAATATGAAAAGTCACAGGATGTTAACTGTCTTGAGAAGTGATAAAGTGGAAGAAATTCTAACTGTCAGCTATGATATTAATGCATGATGTCAAAATATTTGTACATAAAGATGAAAGAATCTGAAATTTTTTGGTTATTTATAAATTATTTTCCCCAAAACCCCATCCTACATGTTCTAAAAATTTCATGGTACATGAGTTGGCCATTGTACTTTGGGAATGTACAATCAGAGTGGGTAATACCAGTCTGTACAAGATGTGAGATATTTTTAGGTAGACCTAGCTCTACTTTCAAGATAAAAAATTCATGGACACTTAAATATTTACACTGATCACTGATTTTAAGTAAATGTCATGAAAAACTAGTATTTATACATCAAAATAATTACTTTATAATATCATAAGTGAGTGGGAAAACAGTTCATAATTTTGTTCAAAAGCATTTTATGACAAAATGAGATAGAGAATATTTATACCAATTTTTCCTTTATATCATTCACAAATTATTATTGTCTTCTATCATGATTTTACTTCTTCATGACTTTCCAAGAATTAAAATTGCCTACAATGTAACAATCAACAGTTCACTGTTGAAAAGAGTTCACTTGTTTTTTTCATCTGCTTCTCATTGAACTTGTAAAGTCGAGATGAATTTGCACATGGACAAGGATGAACCATCAAGAGCAGTACTTGGGAAATGGGAACTGCACACTGATCTTTTGATGATGGTCATTTGAAAGCATTAGCAGGAACATGATATGGCATAAAGGAGACAGTTATATCTTGCAGCTCATGAGAGACACTCATTATCTGTCCCACCCACCAATGATTGTAATACACACAAGAAATGAAGTGCCTCACTACAAAGTCTTCTAATGTATACTGTGATCTCTGCATTTTGCACACAGTAACAGGCTGCATTTCGTGGAGAAGTGTTCTTGCAATGTATGTGCCCCTCCGTGATGCAACCCAGTAGTAACTTGATTGACTTCCTACCCCAGGCTTCATAGCGGACCACTCTTCTCTCTTTTTTAAATGGGAGTCCCTCAATGTATTTTCATTGAGAATTAAGAGTTTCATGTTTGTACTTAAGTTGATATGGTGTGTACCAATCCAGTAGCATCTCTTACTGCATCAACAGCTTCATGCTGGAGATTAAATCTTGTTGCAAGATGTTTGCTGAGACTTCCTACTCCATCAATGCACTTTTTCCATGACCTGTTGCTGAAAATATCCATTTTTTGTCTCAATTCCTGTACTGCAGTATTGACCAACCTCATAAAGCAGATTTTAAAATGAGATGCTGCACCATTAGTCACATAAACATGGCAGGAGGGTGTCCACAATGAGGAAATCAAAGAAAAACTGGGAATGAACTCTATAGATGTAGCAGTCAGGGCGAACATGCTTAGATGGTGGGGTCATGTTACACGCATGGGAGAAGCAAGGTTACCCAAGAGACTCGTGGATTCAGCAGTAGAGGGCAGGAGGAGTCGGGGCAGACCAAGGAGAAGGTACCTGGATTCGGTTAAGAATGATTTTGAAGTAATAGGTTTAAGATCAGAAGAGGCACCAATGTTAGCACTGAATAGGGGATCGTGGAGGAATTTTATAAGGGGGCTATGCTCCAGACTGAACACTGAAAGGCATAATCAGTCTTAAATGATGATGATGATTAAAAAAATGTTCAAATGTGTGTGAAATCTTATTGGACTTAACTGCTAAGGTCATCAGTTCCTAAGCTTACACACTACTTAACCATAAATTATCCTAAGGACAAACACACACACCCATGCCCAAGGGAGGACTCGAACCTCTACTGGGACCAGCCAACAAACTAAATAGCCTTTCTTTTGCAATGGGAATGTTACATGATGTAATAGACTTGAACAGCCAAAAAATTATGTACCTTAGTTACTTCAAATCTGTCATCAGATATGGCATAATTTTTTGGGGTAATTCAAGTTATATGGAATGGATATTAAAACTTCAAAAAAGAATCATTAGGAAGATGTGTGCTGCACATCTAAGAACCTCATGCTGCCCATTGTTTAAAAAACTAAATATATTATCTGTCCCGTCACTATACATTTTTGAAATTCTAATTTTTCTACACAGTAAACCTGAACTTTTCAAAGATTTTCACTTCAAACACACTTACACAACTAGGCAAAAACAAAATTTTATGTTCCCTCCACACTGATTAAAGCTATATTCTATGACTCCTCAATACATGAGCATGAAAATATACAATAATTAAAGGGCTGTGATATTCTGAGCATGGAAATTGGTCATCTAAAGAAAAAATTACATGAACTCTTAGTGGAAAAATGATATTGTTCAGTGGAGGAGTTTATGAATGATGAGGTGTTAATTTAAACAGGGCAACTAACATCTCTGTAGAAAAAAAATGTACAAAAATGTAAGAGTATTGTACTGCTAGAAAATTGTTGATAACTATACTTGTTATTATTTTTAAGTTTGTAAACTAAATCCCTAAAATTATATATTGACATGTCTCCAGTACAACTGATCATGTGATCTGAATATTCTATGTTATGAGATGAAATAAATCAAATCAAATCACCATAATTATTATATTATTCATATTATGAACAAGGCATTCATTTAGTGTACTTCTCTTTTAACACAAGAACTTAAATTGTGTCCATGGGGTATTGTATCAACAACTGAATTTTTTGAATGGTTATGTTCTAAGAATGTCTTTACACCTGTAATACAGGTGTCTGCCTCATTACATGCCACATCATTCAAGCCATTTAAACACACAGAATTGTCAGTTTCTTGCAACATTGTTTTCTTTTGACTGATGTCTTCTAGGGGGTCGTTCTAGCTCTTGGTTTCCCGATTCCAGTATCTGTGATGTCACTGTTTACATCATTCAATACACCAGTTATTTTCCAGCTGTGACTGTCCACCAAAAACAGCACATTCTATATAATACCTCATGGATTTTTGTTTGAACTGCTACTCTCTTTAGGCAGCAGATTAGTTTTCCATTGTTTAAAAAAGTGTTTGCCGTCATTATTATTAATACTGCAGTCAGTGTCTGTGCTGCTTTTGTGACAATATGTTTGCCTCGGCTTTTTGACACTGGTGATTTGCACTTTATTCTTAGAGTTCTTATTTGAAGCACCAGAATCCTTGTTATTATTGACATTTTAAATCACACATGAGTCACATGAACACAGTACACCAATTTTCTGTGTACTTTCTGTTCTTTCTTTACTTCAAATTTCTTCACATAGCCTTCATATTTGGAATATGTTATAGCCAAATCTTCTATTAGTGCATTAATTTCTTCTTCCTGTGATGCCAAAAGAACCTTGAGATTGCTTACAACTAAGCATTGAGGAGATAGTTTCTTCTGTCACTATTTTGTGTTTCTTCAAGAGTTCTTCATGTTCAGAATGTATTGCTGCTAGATCTTCTTTCACTCTATTTATTTCCTTTTTGTACATTGTTAGGGAGTCCTTTAAATTGATTTATACTAAACATTTGACACATGTATGACACTGCCACTTTCTGCTTCTGATGAAGGATGTAGTCCAAAAGCTGAACATTTCTAACATTCTGTTTCATTGTTCCTGTCTGCGACTCAGTACCATAATTCAGTTTTGAGTATATTAGTGCTAGTGTAAATTTGGTGAGTATACTTTACAGAAGTAACCAGCAAAGATAGTGTGTGCCTAATTTGTAACATGATTCATTGCACATCCCTGGAGGCTCTCCATTATGAGTGACTGAACGAATGAACTTTGCTGGCTTTGTCTATTATTTTGACATCTATGGTGGATACCAAGATGGCATCAGGAGTAGATAATTAGCCATTTGATCTGTACTATCTGTAATGCTCTCTCTCTCCCTCCCTCTGCCCCCCTCCCTCTCCCCCTCCCCCTTCTCCCCTACCCCCATCCCCCCTCCCTCCCCCCCCCCCCCCCCAACCCCACACCACCCCACACCACACAGAGTTGCCACCAGAAACTCTATTTCATGCTTGTGGACATAATGCAATGTCGTCATGGATTATTCATGTAGAATAAGTAACATTATTGCTACTAGACACTGTAGCATGATACTGACGACCATTGCTTACTCAGGTTAAAACTTAGCTAATGGCATATCCTGGATGCTGACATAACCATGTGGCAGTTGGTTTATTTGGAATAAAATGAGAACACCAGTTACACATTTATATTTGTTTTAAATACCATGACTGGTTTAGGCTCCAATGCCATATCCAGTAGTTATATGTCAGGTAACACCATTTTGCATATGCTGCACAAAAACGTTATGTTATTGTTGCTGCCATGTTATATATATATATATATATATATATATATATATATATATATATATATATATATATATATATATATATATATAGTAGTTTCCATTTTGCCACTCTGATTTCATGTAAACCCAATAGAGATATATTAATTTTTTTCATTTAACTTTAATGATACTTTGTTCATTGTTCACTGACTGCAGAACATATTCATAAAAAAGGTAATGAAGTCATCAATATGAAGCTTACTTTGAACATCACAGTGCTATACTTCGCATGGTCCAGTTCTATTGGAAGTGGTATGCCATTGCCTTCCTTCAACCTTTGAACTGAACTTTCCAGCCAGTTATATGGGGGCCTGTAGTTTAATCTTGAATCTGAACCACAGCACACTTTATCATTTTTCACATTAACTAATACTTCCAAAGGTGATAGAACTGATAAGTGACTGATAAAAATCATGAGTCTGACCAGGGATTGAACCCAAGACCTTTAGGATCATACACTTTTCATTCATAATCTTGCACTTTACCACTGAGCAACACAGTATACATTCATAGACCCAGTTAAACAATATTACAACATACCTAGAAAATTAAAAATAATGTACAGAAACAACTGGATTGCTCCTGGTGTAAGAAAATTATTTGCTCAGGAATGATTCCTCTACATCAGTTTTAAAATGGTTAATACAGCACTTCAATTTGCTAGCTATTTAAAAAATATATAAATTGGTACTCATAAAAATAATGAAAAAGCATCAAATTGCTGGGAAATAACAGATTCATAAGAAATGCACTTAATAAAGTGAAAGCTGTTCAGAATATTATAAAGAAGAAATGAGAAATAATAAAAAGAATGGTAATAGTATTCAGTTGAATGAAAATTCCCAAATTACCAGCAACCCAGTAATGTTCAAATATTGTTTAACGGTTTTTGTAAATGTAGCTGAAAAGCCTGTTGAGCAAAACATCGCATGAAAATTACACAAATCTGAGGTAAAAAATGGAACAAGTACATAAAAATAATATTTCTATGCCAACAGATACAGGTAGTCTAGCAGGAAATTAACCTACTAAAAACTAAACATGCTGCAGGAATGATTAGTACATTAGATTTGGTTACAAAAAATGTGCAGAGCCACACATTTGTCCTCTACAGATATCTAGCCAAACTGTTAAAAAATTCCAAAAGTGAAAACTCTTTAATAAAAATGGAAGCCATGAAGTGGTGACAAACTGCAGACCTATTTGCTTACTGTGAGCCCTTTTAAAAAATATTTTACTCTCAGATTTCTTAAATAAATACAACATATTAACAGAGTCCAAACAAAGATTTCGAAGGAGACACTGAACTCAAACAGCTATTTCCTTTTCTGAGTAAAGCATTGCAGGGAATATACAAGCTGAATCATGTTTGCAGCATGTTTCAAGACTTGTCAAAGGCTTTTGACACCATCAACCATAGTAAGTTACTTAGGAAGATGAAAAATTTAGGTATGGGGGAGCAGGAGATGACTGATTTTATCTCCTTGATTCATGAAAGAAAACATTTCATAAAGATTGCACATGAAGAAAATAACATAGTTAACACCCACATCTATCAGATCCATGGGCATACCCAGCGAGGGGCAGGGGGGGGGGGGGGGGGCAGCTCCACCTAGAAGATATTCACAGTTTTTCACGAGTTTACTGTTTTATTTAATAAGAAATGCTGCATGTTTCCTCGGATTTTACAAGTGCATTCTTGTATTTAAAATGTTTATTAAAAGCAGTTTTTCACTGGTTTACTGTTTTATTTAATAAGAAGTGCTGTATGTTGTCTCAAGTCCTTGTTTCCTGAGACTAGTATGACCTGCCCCCACCCCCCAGCTCAGATCCTGGGAACGCCCTTGATCAGACCTACTAGTAATCAGACACTGTATGTCCCAAAGATCCATTTCAGGACCAGTCATATTTTCACTGTATGTAAGTGACATGAACATAACAGGCAGGTCAATAAGTTTTTTCATATCAGGTCTCACAGCCACATATTTATTGTCTTTTAATAAACAACAGAAATGTTGAAATTTACAGTTGACACTGGTATTTTAATAACAGGTAATATGAAAGAAATATTGGAAGAAAACATTAAACCCATCAGAGAGAATATAGTAGATTATCTCGAGGCAAAAGACTTACCTGTAAGTTCTTAGGTTTCCATGGCCAACATCATTTTCGATCAAATAATTTTGGGTTTTGTGCTGCGTCATTGTAAACTACTAAACAACTTAGTCACGACATTTTGACAAACTTGCTGCAGTCCTCTTCAGGATCATTCACTGCTGTGTACTGGTGAATGTCTTCCTGCATGTATTGAATGAGCTCAAGACAACATTTAATGAAAATAGATACAACAACAGAGACATACAATGAGCTACGAGGTACAGCGAAGACAAATCAGACAAATGTACAGAAGATACTCTTCCTCTTGCTTGTATACCTCATGTGATTGCTGTCAGTGACTGTGCAGGCAAGTTCCTGCATCACTCATATATCAGACCTATATTTCAGATCACTGAAAGATCTGAGATTTGTTGAGACCCACTAAGGATCCCATGAGTGCTCTGCACACTGAAGTTGACTACAAAATTCAGTGTGAATGTGGCGAAGTCCATGATGGTGAAACCGGGAGACCTATTAGCATGTTATGTATAACAGGGACAGAACAACAAGTCAGCTGTAGCAGAACGCCACCAGGAACATGGCCAGTTGTCAAGAACCTTGCACACTTGCTCAGCAGCTGTGGATGCAACAATGGTAAATAGAAAAGGCCATTGAAATGCCCTAACAACGCTAACAGGGAGGATGACTACAAGTTACCTACAGCCTGGCTGCCAGCGATTGCAGCCCGGGAGAAAGAGTTTGCCTACCAATCACTTACTAGAGTGGCACAGGTGACAGACAGCCAATACACCCCTCCAATCAGCCACCAGTATAGCAAAGGAAATAGCCACCCCTCCATAACAACCTCTTCAAATTTTCCATTGACATCTCAGATATCTGATGTTGGTAACCACCAGATAACTGAAAATGATGTTATATAAAGAAAGACATTCACCAGCATACTGCATTGAACTTCCCCGAAGAGGACCATAGCAAGTCAACTGAAATATTGGAAATTTAGTTGTTTTAGTATTTACAATGACATGACCCAATACCCAAAATTATTTTATCCTAAATTTATCTGTAAATTTGGAAAATGCTGTTACATATTATGTTACAGAATAGGACACCAGCTAATTCCGATATTGAACTAAATGAATGAACAATCATCAAAACAGAATGTACAAAATTTCTAGGCACGTATGTAACAGAAAATGAAATGTGATACACAAATTATATAAAAAAAAGTTGAACAAGACATGTTTGATGATAAGAACACTACAGAACTGCATCTCATACAATAATCTCAGGACTATATACTTTAAAGAAGTGTCATCATATGGATGCAGTATGGAAGGGTGGATGCAGTATGGAAGGGCATGGGTTTAGCACACCAATCTCCTTGCTTTTTTCAACTGTGCAGACCTTGGAGCCACTACTACTTATTCAAGAAGCTCCTCTATTGGCATGACAGGGCTGAGTGCACCCCATAGCAGTCCTTCCACCATGGAGAAATCTCTGGCAGTACCAGGAGTTGAACCCACATCCTCTGCATGAGAGTCAGACAGATTGGGCACTTGGCTATATAGGCAGACTTTGTACATATTAGAAAATTTAATTATTATAAAAGAAAAATTGAACATTAGTGACATTTGATTCTACCATAATTAATCTGGTGATAGCTAATATATAAGACATCCAAATTATGTATAGATAGAGCAGACAAATATGTCACTATTCCAAAAAGGCATACTCCTTCCTAGTAGCAAACTGTATAATGCATTAACAAGGGACATCAAAATAGTAACAGGTAAGGATGAATTCAAATCACCAGCAAAAGACCACATATTTGGGCGTCTAGAAAAACAAAATGATTCCTCCTTTTGATGCTAAGGTATTAAAATCCATGGAGAAGAAATAAAAACTTTGAGGTTCGCCGATGACATTGTAATTCTGTCAGAGACAGCAAAGGACTTGGAAGAGCAGTTGAACAGAATGGACAGTGTCTTGAAAGGAGGGTATAAGATGAACATCAACAAAAGCAAAATGAGGATAATGGAATGTAGTCGAATTAAGTCAGGTGATGCTGAGGGAATTAGATTAGGAAATGAGACACTTAAAGTAGTAAAGGAGTTTTGCTATTTGGGGAGCAAAATAACTGATTGTGGTCGAAGTAGAGAGGATATAAAATGTAGACTGGCAATGGTAAGGAAAGCGTTTCTGAAGAAGAGAAATTTGTTAACATCAAGTATAGATTTAAGTGTCAGGAAGTCGTTTCTGAAAGTATTTGTATGGAGTGTAGCCATGTATGGAAGTGAAACGTGGACGATAAACAGCTTAGACAAGAAGAGAAAGAAGCTTTCGAAATGTGGTGCTACAGAAGAATGCTGAAGATTGGATGGGTTGATCACATAACTAATGAGGAGGTATTGAATAGAATTGGGGAGAAGAGGAGCTTGTGGCACAACTTGACTAGAAGAAGGGATTGGTTGGTAGGACATATTCTGAGACATCGAGGGATCACCAATTTAGTATTGGAGGGCAGCGTGGAGGGTAAAAATCTTAGAGGGAGACCAAGAGATGAATACACTAAGCAGATTCAGAAGGATGTAGGTTGCAGTGGGTACTGGGAGATGAAGAAGCTTGCACTGGATAGAGTAGCATGGAGAGCTGCATCAAACCAGTCTCAGGACTGAAGACCACAACAACAACAACATTTGTAAAATTTCCACAATAGCCCAATGTTACATAATATTATTTGTAGTTGATAAATAATTGTGTTTTAGTTTCTGACATGTTTGTAGCACTTAAAGACTGGTCAAATATTTACTGGACCATTGAGTAAATAAATAACAGAGAGGCCTGTTGTGTTGCTATGCTCCTTTGCAGCTTCTGTGTAAATGACAGATACTGAGATAATAGCTACAGCTTATGAAGAATATGAGTATATAACAACATAACAGATTTCAGCTGCATTGATAACATATCTGACAAGTTATTAACCGCATGTTTAAGCAAGTAAGAAAACAGTGTTCCATCTTCAGATGATGTCGGGGGACGGACGCAGACAGTGCTACTAAAAGTTGCTGGTGGAGGCAAAGAACCATTTGATGTTGGTGGCCAATGGGTTGACTCTGGACAGGATGATATAATGCTGTTACTGGATGAGTTAGAAATAACTAGCTTCCCACAATACAGAGATGGAAAAAAAGTTTTTGAATTTGGAGCACATTTGAAAACAGAAGACAATTGTTTTATCCCTGCCTGTTCGTGGTACTGTCGTTTTCAACTGAACAGCTTTGTACGTAAGGTAAGGTAAGGTAGTTTTTTCTTTATTGTTGAGCCTATGTTGCCCTCTTTTTCTAGTGTGCAAAATCTACAACCAGACTCTGTGTTTTGTGGAATTTTATATTGTTTTTGACATTTTTAACAGTGACAGAACCAAAATAAAAAATATGAGCTGTAAAGTTGTAGGGGATGATAGCACACAGTGAAACAAAAATTACAGTTTTAGTTATTTCTTACAGAACAAAATGTTTGTATTTATTTAAATGAACAATTTGTTGCCAATGTTTTGGAATAAAACAAAAATAACTTGGCAGCTAATTAAAAAATGAAGGTACAATTTTAACAAGACACTGTGAATGTTTAACTGCCTACTGTGCATAGTACACAGTGAAACAGTTATGATTTTTACATTATTTATATATGAATAGCTGAGATCACACATAAAACATTAATATATATGATAAGTACAATTACAAACCTTGAGGTACTATAAGTTTTGCTCAGTGAACATCAAGACTACCAAAATTGGATGGACATAGAATATAATTTGATAGTCTCTTGGCAGTCATAGGCATTGCTGAAGGCAGAATCATTGCAATACCCTTATGTGATACACAAAATTAATTCACTTCTTCAGTTTCCAGCATTATCATATAAAATTATGTCTTCTGCTTCTGGGAATACTAAACCTGCTTTTGCTTTTCTTCAACATATGAGATCTCATATTCAAACACGTTAGCTACAAGAAATACATCATTTGGAAAGTTTACCAATAAATTAAAAAGCTCTAATGATGAACTCATCTCTGATTCATCGTCTGACACCTCATCTTTCACTTGAAGCCATTTTACTTTCACATTGCTTAATTTTCTGCTTGTGGACTCTCTTGACACTTCTCTTTTTCTTTTAACTTTACCCCTTTCCTTAAATGCATTTTCTTCAATAGCCACCATCTTAGGTGTTGAAGTGAATATGATGCTTCTTTCTTTTGAGTACCCAGTTGTTTTTCTAGTAGGAACTTTTGGGAAACCGTGAATCTCCTTTGGTGAGACATGATTTGCTGGTGCTAGTGTTGTGTATAAAATGCAGCTGACTGCCTGAACGTTTTGCATATCATCATCCAAGGTGTTTGGAGGTGTCACACATCTATCTAAATCCATTGGTTTTACTGGATTAGCCACACCATTAAAATTGAGAGAGTGGTCTGAAACTGAAGATGGAGGAAATCCATCTAATCACAGGTATTAACATTAAATGCAAAAAATAGATTGATACTGACTGTAAAGGTGACACATTAAGTTGCAGACAGACACAACTAAAAGATACTTGCACAAAGCTTGTGGTCACAGGGAAGGAAGCACACCTCATGCACATATGACCACCAACTCTGGCAGTGGGATCGAAGCAGCAGTGTGGAGGGGGCAGCTAAGCAGAAGGGTTAGCAGCGTATGGTTGGGGGAGAGAGGAAAGCTACCTGGCAGAGTGTGCAGGGCTAGAATGCTAACAGGTGCAGTGTCAGGGGATTGTGGGGCAGGGAGGTAGAGAAAAAAGGAGTGAAAAAATAGAGGAGCAGGGAAAGATGGGCAGGTACTTTGGTATAGGGTGGGAGTCAAGAATGAGGAGGAGATAATGGGACAGAGGGGAAGGGAGTTGGGTCGAAGGTCTGAGGACAGTATGTTGCTGTAAGTTGAGACTGGGATAATTATGGAAGCAGAGAATGTGTTACATGGATAACTCCCATCTGCACAGTTCAGAAAAATAGGTAGTAGAAGGAAGGATCCAGATGGCTTGGGTAGTGAAGCAGCCATTGCAATCAGGCATGTTATGTTCAACTGCATTTTGTATCACAGGGTGGTCTACTTTGCTCTTGGCCACAGTTTGGTGGTGGCCATTTATCCTGGTGGACAGCTGGTTGGTGGTCATACCAATATAAAAAGCTATGCAATGATTGCAGCAGAGCTGATTCATGACATGGATGCTTCCACATGTGGCCTGGCCTCAGATGGGGTTGAATAAAACTGTGACAGGACTGGAATAGGAAGTGCTGGGTAGTGAACTGGGCAGGTGTTGCATTGCACTTGGGTCTTCCACGGGGATATGATCCTTGTGGCAAGGGGTCTGGGATTGGGAGTGGGATATGGATGGACTAGGATGTTATGGAGGTTGGGTGGTTGATGGAACGCCACTTTATTAGAATTGGGAAGGATCTTTAGGCTGTCCCTCATTTTAGGGCATGATGATAGGTAATCAAAGCCTTGGCAAAGGATGCTTTTCAGTTGTTCCAGTTTGGGATGGTAATGAGCGATGAAGGGGGACATTCCTTTGTGGCCATTCTTGGGGATGGTGGAATGATTGGGGGTGTGAGGGGAAATGGCATAGAAGATCTGTTTACAGGATAGGTCTGTGAAAGCCTTGGTGAGACTCTCAGCATACTGGGCAAGGGAATGCTTGTCACTGCAGATAAGCCATACCCAAGTGGCCAGGCTGTATGGGAAGGATTTTTTGTGTGAAAGGGATGAGTCAATATCATGAAGATATCATAAATGAACCTGACCAGACTAGGGGTTTGGCATTTTGGGAGGCTAAGAATGTCTGCTCTAGATGGCTCCTTAAACAGGCTAGCATAGGAGGGTACAATACGGGTGCCTATGACTGTGCCATGGCTTTGTTTGTCTATCTTCCCTTCAAAAGAGAAGCAGCTTTGGGTTAGGATAAAGTTAGTAAGATGTATGAGGAATGAAGCAGTGGGTTTGCAGTCTGAAGGACACTGGGAAAGGGGTGTCCAGTAGCAGTAAGACAATGGGAACGAGGGAAATTGGTGTATAGGAATGTGACATCAACAGTGATGAGTAGGGATTCAGGAGATAAGTGTGTGGGGATGGTGGAGAGTCAGCGAAGGAAGTGGTTGGTATCTTTGACATGGGAGGCTAGACTACAGGCAATTGGTTAGAGGTGTTGGTCAATGAGGGGCAGAATTCTTTTAGTGGGGGCCCAATAATCAGCCACAATGGGGCATCAAGGATTGTTGGGTTTGTAGATTTTGGGGAGCATGTAGAAGGTAGATGAGTGGGATGTCATGGGGGTGAGGAAGGGAAAGGGTTCAGGGGAGTGATTCAGGGAAGAGCCTAAGGCTTTAAGCAGAGCGTGGAGGTTGTGTTGGACTTCTTTGATGGGATCACTGTGGCAGAGCTTATAGGTGGAGGAGTTGGACAATTGGCAGAGGCCTTCTGCCAAGTAGTCAGTGTAATTTATAACAGCAGTGGTAGAATTTTTGTCTGCAGGTTTGATGATTAGGTCAGGATTTGTTTTGAGGTTGTGTATGGCTATTCTTTCTTCTGTGGAAAGGTTTGGTTTTTTGAGGGTGGGACCTGGGGAAGGATGGTAAAGCTAAGTTGGAGGTAAGGAATTCCTGGGAGGTGACTAGCAGGTGGTTAGGTGGGAGGGGGGGATCATGGTTGGATGGCGGTATGAACAAGGAGAAGCAGGGTTCAGTGGTGGAATTCAGTTGGTTTTGGTTGGAGGGATTGACAGCAAAGAAGTGCCTCCTCTGCAGGCATTGGGAGAAGGAGAGTAGGTATTTGACAAGTGTAGCATGGTTAAATTTAGGTGTAGGGCTGAAGATGAGGCCTTTGGTGGAAAAGTCATCAACAGTGTTAAAGGAACATCTTTGCTCTGGATTTGGTGGAGTGTTAGTAGGGAGTTTTGGGGAATATGGCAAGTTGAAAAGGTCATGTAGATAGGTTTTAGGTTCTATGAAGGGTGGACAAAGAGGAAGACTGTGGGGGGGGATAGGGGTTGGATAGTGGTGCCCTGAGGTGGCAGTAGGCTGTTAATAGCAGGACGGATAACGTGGAATGCTCTTCCAGGTGCCTGGAGGCCAAAGGATTCAGTTTCAGAGATTTGATGTATGAAACAGGGATTGCACAGTAGTAGTATCTTGTGAAGGGATCCGAGGTGGTTCTGGGATGCCTGTGTCATGGAGATGTGCTTTGCAGTACCAGGTTTGTGAGGGCCAGGGATTGGCAGAATCTGAAAAGCTGGATCTTGTTGTGAAAGGAGGGGTTGAGCCACAGAGAGGAATTTTTATGGTTAAGCCATGTAGGTGGTTTCCATGCCTTAGGCAGCAGTTGAGAAATAGTTTGGGACTGGGTTTTAGCCAGGAAAAAGAACGCATGTTTGAACTAGTACAGAAAGATGGATCAGGGGTCCATTGTGGCACGAATGGCCTAAAGGAAATAGAAATCACCTGGAAACAGGGGAAATAGGTGTTGACAGTTGTGAGAGTAGATGAATAAGAGAAAAGACGCATAAAAAATATGTAAACATAAGCAAAAAAGTGCAAAGATCTGCAAAAATACGCACAAAAATGTAGAAATATGTGAAACTGCATGAAAATACACACATATCTTTTATAAACATACAGAGACTTGGGAGAAAAGGAATGATGAGGTGTGTGTGTGTGTGTGTGTGTGTGTGTGTGTGTGTGTGTGTGTGTGCGTACGTGCTTGTGCGCATGCACTGCGATAAGAGTAGAGAGGTGAAGGGCTTATGGCTTAGGTTGAGGATCACAAGTTCATGTGATATGGGTAGGTGTGGAAAATAAAATGCTAAAGTACATGTGAGTCATAAAGTGGGATCACTAGGAATAAATGTAATTACTACTATCAGAGAAAAGAATCTGGGGCATCAGATGCTGCTTCAAAATCCTCGTGGTCATGAAGGCTGGGTTGTGATCAGCCAATCATTGATACAGTGTGGCTTCGAAGTATATGTGGTTTGGAAAGCCATGCATAAACACAGGAAAGAAGAGAAAGGATGAACAGTGGGAAGAGTAATGCTGTAGAGAAGGTAAGAAAGGGAAACATCACAGGGTTGTGGGATGGAAGAAGAGCTGTTCAGCAAAATCCAAAAATGGAAACTCTGGGCAGGAATATCAACAGTGTAGGAAAATATAGATTGCTAGTTACCATAAAGATGATACGTTAAGTTCCAGACAGGCACAATTAAAAGACTCGTACACAAAACTTTCAGCCATAGCCCTCATCAACAAAAGTCTACTTTGCTCTTGGCCACAGTTTGATGGTGGCCATTCATTCTAGTGGACAGCTGGTCAGTAGTGTTAGTGAAGTGCTAAAGAAGATTAAACAGGTTAAGAAGTTTATTTTCCTTCTCGCACCTATAGCACGGATTTTAGGCTTAATTTCACGTGCGCGTATCGTAAGTAAACAGTGAGTTATATGTAATCACCAGTTTTTTATTCAGTACTCTTTCAATTTATTTATACCTGCCTGAATAGTTTCTAGGGTTCTTTGTTTACGTTTTAGTCACTACTTAAATCAGCTTATACGATTTCTGTTTTTACCATGAGTGAGAAGTGTGTGACATGCCGTAGGATCGTTAGTTCCGGGGTGTGGTGTGATGGGTGCTGTAGTTTCTTTCATTGGGGCGAATGTAGTGGCGTGGGAAATGGGGACATAAATGAGGCTCACCGGTGGTATTGTAGGATCTGTAGTAGAGATAGGAAAATACTGGAACAGGAAGGGAAAATTGCAGCTCTTCTAGCTGACCTAGACAAGGCAAGGGAGGATCTGGACGGGTTAAAGAGGGAGAACGGTGAACAGAGGTGGGAAGTGGCAACAGGTAATAGGGGGAACAGGCAAAGGAGAGCATCAGACAGCTTTGTCATAAATCTTGAAAATAGATTTGACCTGTTGCCTCAATCAGAATCGGATGAGCCTCATGTAGCTGAAGCTGTAGAAAGGGCACAACAAGCTTTCAAGGACTTGAAAAATGTAGGGAAATTTGTAAAGAGAAAGAAAGTTCTGTTGTTAGGTAGTTCCCATGGTAGAGGTGTTGGCCAACTACTGCAGGAAAATCTAGGTCCAGAGTACCAGGTCACAAACTTTTTCAAGCCTAGTGCAGATCTGGGTCAGGTAACAGAGGATGTAGGTGCTTTATGCAAGGATTTCACATAGGAGGATGCCGTGGTTATAGTGGGTGGTCCGGGAAATAGCATTGACAGAGACTCTGAATATTCCATAGAGAGTGACCTGGTGAGGATAGAATCAGCAACGAAGCATACGAGTGTGGGATTTGTGTCTGTGTTGAGACGCCATGATCGGCCTCATTTGAATTCTTCCATAGGGAGGGTGAACTTGGAGTTGGAGTGGCTGCTTAGGACGGATATAGGGTCCCATATTGGTTTGATTCCTGTGGATGCTATCGATAGGTGGGACTACACTAGGCATGGCCTTCACCTCAATAGGAAACGGAAGGGAAAACTGTCTGGGTTGATTGCAGAAAACTTAAGGGGGGACACTGGCACAAGTGGTAAAATACCAGTGGTCACAGGTGTCAGAGGGATGCCTTTTTTAGGATAGGGAAGGGGGAAAGAAAACGAGTTTTAAGAGAGATTGGCAGACACACTCAGTTTGAGAAAACAGATGAACAGGAGTCAGATTGTATCATACAGCCTCCATTTAAACAGTGTTTAACAGAAAGTAATCAGAAACTGCCAGTTCATCTTTGCCAAAGCAGTTACAATCCCATTAGTATGCAGTATCAGCTATCTTTATTACACCAGAACATTCCGGGACTTAGAAATAAAGTTGATGAACTACTCATTTGTATCGATGAAATGAATTCATCTAACCAAATTGACATAATCTGCCTCTCTGAACATCAAGTGACCACTGATATAGATATGTTAGACATTTCAGGATTTAAGCTAGCTTCCTACTTCTGCAGAGTAGATATGGATGGAGGAGGAGTTGCCACATTTATCAAAAACTGCCATAAATTCAAGAACATTGACATTAATAAATTCTGTTTAGAGCAGCATCTAGAAGCATGTGTGCAACAGAAGTAGAGTACCATAATAGATCCTATATAATAATAACTATTTACCGAGCACCTGCAGGAAATTATAATCTATTCTTAGATCATCTAGAAGCTCTTTTGGGTTATTTAACAGGAAGAAACAAAGAAATTTTGATTGCTGGTGACTTTAATATAGATTTTCTAATGCAATCTTCCAGTAAACATTCACTGCAGTTAGTAATGTTGTCTTTCAATCTAACTCACACTGTAAACTTTCCAACTAGGATCACTAAATCCTCAAGGACAGCCATTGATAACATTTTTATAGACAAATCAAAGGAACAAAATCATATCATAAAACCTGTTATAAATGGACTATCAGATCATGACATGCAGCTCCTTGTTTTAGATGTAAAGTCTAAGCAGATTATCAAGACTGCTAAATCTGAGTACAAGAGAGTAGTCAATCAACCAAAAATTGAGTGTTTTAGAAAACTGCTCAAAGATATGAACTGGAAAGACGTTTATAGTGCTCATGACATGAATGAAAAATATAACACATTCATGAACAATGTCAGTACCATATTTGAAAACTGTTTTCCTCTAAAAGTTACTCAAATTAAACAGAAGACTATAATAAAACCATGGATTACACAAGGAATAAAGATTTCCTGTAAGACAAAAAGGAAAATGTATCTGTCGACCAAGAATAGCTCCAATGCTGATGATTTAGCTAAACACAAGGAATACTGTAAAACATTAAAAAAAATAATTCAGACGTCCAAACAAATGCACTACGAGAAGAAGATAGCAATGTCAGGGAACAAAATAAAAACAATATGGGATATAGTGAAAGAGCAGACTGGTAGAACCAGAAAGGAACAGGAGCAAACAGCACTAAGGGTAGATGACACATTAGTAACTGATGGGCATAGTGTGGCAAATCTATTTAACAAGTACTTTATATCCGTTACTGATAGAATGAGACTTTCAGGATCAGTAAATAATGCCCTTGAATATCTGAAACTAGCCTTCACAAATACCTTCAAGTACATGAATATATCACTTACTTCACCAAAAGAAATAACGTCCATAATAAAATCTTTAAAAACAAAGCATTCTAGTGGGTATGATGAAATATCAACAAAGTTAATTAAGGCATGTTCTTGTGAGTTTAGTACAATTCTAAGTTACTTGTGTAACCAGTCAATTATAACTGGGACTGGCTAAAATATGCAGATGTTAAGCCTCTATTCAAGAAAGGGGATAAAGAGATACCATCAAACTACAGACCGATTTCACTTTTGCCGGTATTCTCAAAAATTTTAGAAAAAGTAATGTACAGGCAGCTGCTCAACCATCTGATCACAAATAACATATTATCAAGAACACAGTTTGGATTTCTGAAGGGTTCTGATATCGAGAAGGCTATTTACACCTACAGTGAAAATGTACTTAATTCATTAAATAACAAATTACAAGCAGCAGGTATTTTCTGTGATTTGTCAAAGGCATTTGATTGTGTGAACCACAACATCCTTTTAAGTAAATTAGAATTCTATGGTGTCACGGGCAGTGCTGCAAAATGGTTCAAGTCATACCTCACTAACAGGAAACAAAGGGTGTCAGTGCAAGGGACTAGTGAATTAAGTCATCAGTCATCATCAGAATGGGAAGAAATTACATGTGGTGTCCCACAAGGATCCATCTTAGGGCCATTGCTTTTTCTTGTGTACATTAATGATCTCTCATCAGTTACACTGCCAGAAGCAGAGTTTGTTTTGTTTGCAGATGACACAAGTATTGCAATAAATAGTATGTCAAGTGTAGTTCTAGAAAGATCTGCTAATGATATTTTAATGGATATTAATAAATGGTTTAAAGCCAACTCACTGACATTAAACTTCGAAAAGACTCACTATATGCAATTCAGAACCTGTAAGAGGTTTCCACCCAGCATATGCATAAAATACAAAGAAGAGCAGATAGAAGAGGTTGACAGTCTTAAATTCCTGGGATTACAACTTGATAATAAACTCAGTTGGGAAGAGCACACCACAGAACTGCAGAAACGCCTTAACAAATCTGTATTTGCAATTCGAGTGTTAGCAGACATAGGCAACATAAAAATGAAAAAGCTTGCATACTTTACCATAATGTCATATGGTATAATATTTTGTGGTAACTCTTCAAGTCAAACAAAAGTTTTCAGAGTCCAAAAGCGTGTAATACATATTATTTGTGGAGTAAATTCACGGACGTCCAGTAGAAACCTCTTCAAAGAACTGGGTATACTAACTACTGCCCCTCAGTATATTTACTCATTAATGAAATTTGTCCTAAATAATATATCTCTTTTTCCAACAAACAGCTCAGTTCATACATACAATATCTGGAACAAAAATGATCTGCACAAGGACTTAAAAGCACTTACTTTAGTTCAAAAAGGGGTCCACTACTCAGGAGCACTCATCTTCAATAATTTGCCAGTAAACATAAAAAATTTAGTTACAAATAAAGATCAGTTTAAAAGGAGCCTGAAAGACTTACTAGTGGCCAACTCCTTCTACTCCATTGACGAATTTTTTAATAGAAACAAATGATGTATTATATATATTCATACTATTAGTATTGTTATTTCAGCTTAAAAAAAAAAAAAAAAAAAAAAAAAAAATTGACATGTTCCACATCCACGAGGATCTCCTCAGCACGGATCTATGGAACGAAAACTAATCTAATCTCTAATCTAATCTAGGGATTTGTTCCTTGTGGCAAGGAGTTAGGATTGGGAGTGGTACAGGGATGGACTAGGATACTGTCAAGGTTGGGTGAGTGATGGAACTTTTAATCCACTACATGCCCGTTTACAGATGCCGCCTGATATATCTTCCCTTTTAGCAGATGACACGCGCTCAGCCAATTGCATCCTCAAGTTCATCAGTGTCAGTGAGATGACACTGCTCATTTGATGCCCTTTTTTGGGGAAAATACCCCCCCCCCCCCCCCCCTTCAATAGTAGTTTTCTAAGATCTACTTCCGTTTTTAGTTTCTTACCTTTTTGAGTTTCGCTCCCATTGATGCTGATTTAACATTCAGTTTTTTACCCTTCCCTAAGCCACAGAATGGGCACTTATGACTGTAGCAGTTCTGCACTTTAAAACCATAACAAAAAAAAACCATTTGAGGTGGGATGGGATGGATCTGGGGTGGGGTGTCCCCTATTTCAGTGCATGGTGTTAGATAATCAAAGCCCTGTCAAAGGATATTGTTGTTGTTGCAGTCCAGTGTAGTACTAGGTAACAAAGGGGGCACAACTTTGTGGCTAGCTCTTGGGGGTGGGAGGATTGATGATGTGAGGGGAAATGGCATGGAGATCAGTACGCAGACTAGGTCTGGGAGATAGTGCCTCTTTGTGAAAGCCTTGGTTGGTGAACCCTCAGCATGCTGGGCAAGGGGCAAGGGGCAAGGGGCAAGGGGCAAGGGGCAAGGGGCAAGGGAGATCTTGACTCTGAAGATAAGCTGTCCCTAGATGACCAGGCTGTATGCGATGGATTTTGCGGTGTGAAAGAGATAACAGCTGTTGGAATGCAGGTACTGTTGGTGGTTGGTGGGGTTAAAGTGGACAGAGGTGTGAATGGAGCCACCTGAGAGGAGGAGGTCAACATCTAGGAAGATTGAATGTTGGGAAGAGGAGGACCAGATGTAGCAGATGAGTGACAAGGTGCTGAGGTTGTGAAGGATTGAAGATAAGGTGTCCTGGCCCTGTGTCCAGATCATGAAGAACCTGAACTAGACTAGGGGTTTGGCGTTTCGGAAGGCTAAGAATGTCTCCTCTACATGGCCCATAAACAGGTTGGCATAGGAGTTGCCATGCTGGTGCCCATGACTATGCTGTGTATTTGTTTGCATTCCTTCCCTTCAAAGGAGAAGTAGCTGTTTAGAATAAAGTTACTAAGGTGCATGAGGAATGAAACAGTGGGTTTGGAGTCTGAAGGACTGGGAAAGGGGTGTTCAGTAGCGGTAAAACCATGCGAGTGAGAGAAGTTGGTGTGTAGGAAGGTGGGATCAACAGTGATGACTAGGGATTCAGGAGATAAGTGGGTGGGGATGGTGGAGAGGCAGTGAAGGAAGTGGTTGGTATCTTTGACATGGGTGGCTAGATTACGGGCAATTGGTTAGAGGTGTTGGTCAATGAGGGCCAAAATTCTTTCAGTGGGGGCACAATACTCAGCCACAATGGAGCATCAAGGATTGTTGGGTTTGTGGAGTTTGGAGCATGTAGGAAGTGGGTCTGCAGTGTGTCATATGGACAAGAAGGGGAAGGGGTTCAGAGGAGAGATTCTGGGACTGCTTAAGACTTTAAGCAGGGATTGGAGTTTGTGATGGTCTTCTGGGATGGGATCACTATGGCAAAGTTTATAAGTGAAAGAGTCAGATAATTGGCAGAGGCATTCTGCCAGGTAGTCACTGTGATTCATAACATTGATGGTGAAATCTTTGTCTGCAGGTGGGATGATTAAGTCAGGATTTATTCTGAGATTTTTTGTGGCTGTTCTTTCTTCTGCTGAAAGGTTGGTGTTATGAGGAAGGGACTTGGGTAAGGATGGCAAGGCTAAGTTGTAGGTAAGGATTCCCTGGAAGGTGACCAGTGGATGGTCAGGTGGGAGGGGGCAAGCATCATGGTTGGATGGTGGGATGAACTGGGAGAGGCAGGGTTCAATGTTGGAATTAGGTTGGTTTTGGCTGAAGAGACTGGCAGCAAAGAAGTGCTTCCATCACTGGGACCTGGTGAAGGAGAGTAGGGCTTTACCATGTCCAGCATGATTAAATTTGGGTGGAGGTCTAAAGGTGAGGCCTTTGGATAGGACTAAAATTTCTGTAGAGCTGAGGAGTTTGGTGGAAAGGTTAGCAACAGTTTCACAGGAATATTTTGGGTCTGTGTTTGGTGGAGTGTTGGTAGTGTGTTTTGGGGGGATGTGGAAAATTGAAAAGATCAGCTAGGCAGCATTTAGGGGCTATGATGGTTGCATGAGGAGGAAGACTGGATAAGGTAGGGGTTGGATAGTGGTGCCTCAAGGTGGTAGCAGGATATCAGCAGCAAGAGTGACATGGTGGTATCTGGAATGCTCTTCCAGGTGCTGGAGAGCAAGGGATTCAATTTCAGCAATGTGATGTATGAAGCAGGGATTTTCCAGTAGTACTATCTTGTGGAGGGAAATGAGATCGTTCTAGTATGCCTGTTCCCTGGAGGTTTGTTTTTGTAGTACCAAGTCTGTGATGACAGGGACTGGTAGAATGTGAGAAGGGAATGTCATTGTGAAAAGAGGGGTGGGGTTTGGAGAAGGGAATTTGTATGGTTAAGCCATTTTGGGGGGATTCCATGCTTTAGGCAGAATTTGAGAAGTAGGATGTGGGACTAGGTTTAGCCATTGAAAGGAACACATTTTTGAACTGGTACAGAAAGATAGAGATCCAACATGACAGAAATGGTGTAAATGGGAATGTCATGGAAATGGGAAAATAGATGTTGATGGTTGTAGAAGCAGCTGGATAAGAGAAAAGATGCATAGAAAATACATAAAGAAGGCAGAAACACAGACAAATATGCACAAATACTTCAAAATATGTAATCATGTGTGAAATCATGTAAAAATCGCAAATAAGTTAAAATCATACAGAAACTTGGGAGGAAAGAAACGGAAGAGTTTTGGGAGTGTGTGTGTTGCAATAAGGGAAAGGAGAGGGAGGGAGTATGGGTTAGGTCGGGCACACAACCTTGTGTGGTATGAGCAGTAATGGAAAATAAAATGCTGAAGTACCTCAGCTTGAGGGCTGAAGTGGGATCAGTAGGATTGAATATAATTATGACTATTAAAGGAAAGAGTCTGTGGCATCAGATGCTGCGTCAGCAGTCTGCACATTCATGTAGCTTGTGTTGTGTGTGGACAATTGTTGATACAGCTTTTTATATTGGTATGACTACCAACAAGCAGTCTACCATGATGAACAGCCAGTGCCAAACTGTGACCAAAAGCAAAGTACACCACACTATGACACAGTATGCAGCTGAACATAACATGCTTGATTTCAATGGCTGCTTTGCTACCTGAGAAATCTCGATCCTCTCTTCCACTACCAGCTTTTCTGAGCTGTGCAGATTGGAGTTATCCTTCCCACACATTCTCTGCTCCCATAATTATCCCAGTCTCAACTTATGGAACATGTTCTTCCCATGTCTTCCATCCAACAGTTCCAAATCCCTCTGTCTTATTGTCTCCTCCCCACTCTCATCACCCACTCTCTGCCAATTCACCCATCCATCCCTCCCTACTCTTGTTCTTTTCACTCCTTTTTTGCCCACCTCCCTGCCCCAGAACCTACTGATGCTGTGCCTGTTGTCAATCTAGTCCCTGCACACACTGCCAGACAGTGTTCCTCTCTCCCCTCACTCACACACTACTATCCCTTCCCCTTCCCCTTCCCCATCACATCCAGATTGCTGCTTCCATCCCACATGATAGCTGAATTCTGGCCCAAGCTGCCGGAGTTGGCAGTCATTTGTACATGAGGTATGCTTGCTTGTATGTATGAATGGTGTATTTTCTAATTCTGTGGCCGAAAGCTTTGTGTGTCTTTTAATTGTGCCTGTCTGCAACATAAAGTATCATCTTTATGGTAACTACCAATCTATCTTTTCCTACATTGTTGATATTGCTACATGGTGTTTCCATTTTTTAATTTTGTTGAACAGTGTTTCTTCCATCCTACAACCATGTGATGTTTTCCTTTGTTACTTTCTCTATAGCATTGCTCTTCTCACTGCCCATTCTTTCTCTTCTTTCCTATGTTTATTGGTTTGGTGCTTACAGGTGCTCAATGTTGAGGTCATCAGCACTACGTTTATTACAGGTTTCCGAACTGCCTCTACTTCCGAACCACACTGTATCAATGATTGCCCCATCACAATTCCAGCTCCATGTCCACAGGGATTGTTGATGTGGCATCTGAAACCCAAGATTCTTTCCTGTGATAGTTGCAAATATATTTATTGCTAGTGATTCCAGTTCATCACCTATCCTGACATATTTTAGCATTTTATTTTCCACATCTCCCTGTGTCACACGAACTTGTGATCATCAACCTAAGTATCTGCCCCCAGTAGCTGAGCGGTCAGCACGACAGACTGTCAATCCTAAGGGCCTGGGTTTGATTCCCTGCTGGGTCGAAGATTTTCTCCGCTCAGGGACTGGGTGTTGTGTTGTCCTAATCAAATCATCATAATTTCATCCCTATTGACACGCAAGTCCCTGAAGTGGCATCAAATCGAAATACTTGCACCAGGCGAGCGATCTACCCGGCGGGAGGCCCTCGTCACACGACATAATAACAATCAACCTAAGCCACACCCCATTCCCCGATCTTCCCTTTATCGCACCCCACACACACACACACACACACACACACACACACACACACACACACACACACGCACACAGGCACACACACACACACACACACACACACACACGCACGCACGCACACACACACACACACACACACACACACACACACACACACACACACACCCCTCATCTGTTCCTTTTGTCCCGTGTTCTTGTATGTTTTTAACATATAAATGCATGTCTTTACATGGTTTTGTGCATTATTATGTATTTTTACATATCTATGCATGTCCCTGGCCCTCACAAACCTGGTACTGCATAAACACATCTCCATGGCGCAGGCATCACAATAGCACCTCAGCTCCATCTGGAAGATACTACTACTTTGCAATCCCTGCTTCATACATAACATCTCTGAAATTGAATCCCTTGCTCTCCAGTGCCTGGAAGAGCATTCAGGCACTAGCTCTATAAGTTATCCAACCTGCTGACATCCTACTTCCACCTTAGGTTACCACTGTCCAGCCCCTATGCTATCCACAGTGTTCCTCCTTGTCAACGCATCATAACTCCCAGACCCTGCCTAGCTGACCTTTTCAAGTTGCCACACCTTCAAACCCCCTTCTAATGCTCCACTAAATCCAGAGCAGAAACAATCCTAGAATGCTTTCACTAACCTTTCCACCACATTCCTCAGCCCCACAGAAGTTTCAGTCCTATCCAAAGACCTCACCTTCAGCCATACACTGAAATTTAACCATGCTGGACTTGGCAAACACCTGCTCTCCCTCTCTTGATCACTGCAATGGAGACACTTCTTTGCCACCAATTGCCAAATGATGCCAACCTAATTCCAACACTGAACCCTGCCTTTTCCATTTTATACCACCATCCAACCATGATCCTATCCCACCTGTCCCCTCCCACCTAACCACTTGCTGGTCACCTTCCAGGAATTCCTTACCTCCAACTTAGCCTCACCATCATTCCCCATGTCCCTTCCTCAGAACGCAAACCTTTCAGAAGAAATAATAGCCATACAGAACCTAAAAACAAATCCTGACCTATCATCCTACCTGCAGGCAAATGTTTCACAACTATTATTATGAATCACAGTGACTACCTGGCAGAAGGTCACCGCCAGTTGTCTGACTCCTCTACATATAAACATTGCCATAGTGATCTCATCCCAGAAGTCCAACACAATCTCCAATCCCTGCCTTAGGGCCTTTGGAGAACCTCTCCCCTGAATCCTTTTATGTCTTCACACCTATTACACTCTGCACACTCACCTTCTACAAGCTCTCCAAAATCCACAAACCCAATAATACTGGATGCCCCATAGTGGCTGGTTATTGTCTCTCAACTGAAAGAATTTTGGCCCTCATTGACCAACACCTCCAACTAGTTGCCTGTAATCTAGCTTCTCATGTCAAAGATACCAACCATTTCCTTCACTGAATCTCCAGCATCCCCACCCATTTACCTTCTTGATCCTTACTTGTAACTGTTGACACCACCTCCCTATACACCAAAATCCCTCACATACATTGTCTTACCACTATTAAACTACCTTTCCCAATGTCCATAATGCTCCAAACACATTGCGTCATTCCTCATATACATTACTAACTTTATCCTAACCCACTACTACTTCTCCTTTGAAGGAAAGGTATAAAAACAACTCTGGGCAGAGCCATGAGCACCTGCATAGCACCCTCCTATGCTTTCACAACCTCAACAACTTATCTCCCATCCACTTCACCTGGTCCTCCTCTACCCAGGTGCTAGCTCCCTAGATGTTGACCTCCTCCTCTCTGATGGCTCCATCCACACCT
This sequence comes from Schistocerca piceifrons, assembly GCF_021461385.2. Taxonomy (NCBI): domain Eukaryota; kingdom Metazoa; phylum Arthropoda; class Insecta; order Orthoptera; family Acrididae; genus Schistocerca; species Schistocerca piceifrons. Next base: position 852,758,971 of record NC_060140.1, on the reverse strand, counting down.
CTGTCCACATTAAACCCACAAACCTTCAACAGTACCTGCATTTCAACAACTATCATTTCTTTCACATCAAAAAGTCACTTCCATGCAGCTTGACCACCCAAGGATGGTGTGTCCTCAGTGACAAGAACTCCCTTCCTCATTATGATGAGGATCTCACTAAGGCCTTCACAGATAGGCACTGTCCCCCCAGACCTAGTCCGCAGACTGATTTCCAGTGCCATTTCCCATCACACCCCCAATCCTCCTACCACCCCCAAGAACCAGCCACAAAGGAGTGCCCCCTTTGACACCCAGTACCACCCTGACTGGAGCAACTGAATCACAACCTTTGCCAGGGCTTTGATTACCTATCAAGGGCTTCAATTACCTAGCATAGTGCTCTGAAAGGAGGGACATACTACATGAGATCCTTCCCATCCCTCCTTATGTGGTGCTCCATCGCCCACTTGATGTCCAAATCATCATAATCCAGCTCTATGCCATTCGCAATCCCAATCCCTTGCAACAAGGATCTTACCCCTCTCATATGTAAAAAGTATTTGAATGCCCTCCTGACAATGATGACAGTACATCTGTTTATGTGTCAGTGCTTGTAGTTGTATGACAAGAGGAATACATTCAATTTAAGAATCTGAATTCTGGTACTTATCTGGATGCTGCACTGATCTTCTTCTCCTTTCTCCAGCTGTTTTCAAAAGTAGGGTGATGTGTCATTTAATTATTAAAATGGACACAAGATGTTTTCCATTTGTTTATTTCCAAAAGCAATATCATCTCCTAATTACCGTTCTGTATCCATCACAATTTATAAAAGAACAGTTTTTTGTTCAACATTGCCAAGCTTCAAAGCATAACAAGCTATTAATTCTGCCACTGATGTCTTTCTCTCTGACTGACTGACTGACAAAGTACTTTTCCTTTCTTTGTACACAAAAACAGACACTTTCCGATATGAGGGTAACACCACATTTACTAGTTAATTCAACAGTTTTATTTTAAAAACTTTGATTCTTGGAATTATATGATTGTTTGGTTAGTTGTATTTAGTTTTTACAATAAAGCAGATAGCCAAAAATATAAGAAGAATTCGCATTCTTACGTCTTTAATTTAGCTAGTCAAATTTGGTCATTAATCAGTCTTTGATTAATAAGGGATAAGTCCCGGCAGTCGCCCTATTCATCTGTGTCCTCGGTGGCTCAGATGGATAGAGCGTCTGCCATGTAAGCAGGAGATCCCGGGTTCGGGTCCCGGTCGGGGCACACATTTTCAGCTGTCCACATCGAGGTATAACAACAACACCTGTCGGCAGCTGAGGTTGTCAGTTAGTTATCATTTATTCCAGGAAAAAGCTGCCCGGTCATCAACAGTAACTGTTCTTTCGAGAACAAGATTCTGTCTTCGCATATATAATCTTTGAATTGACGTATAATAAATTTGATATAGAAATATAAATGCAGTTGTGCAAACATGCCTTTAGTTTGAATGCACTAATAAACATTTAAATAAAGTTATAAGCCATTCTACTTTTCCTCTGAACATGAATATGAAAAGTGTAGAGAAATTATTTTACAGAGATATGATATTTATCTGTTATGTGAAAAAATTGGTTCAATTATGATGTGTGTTATATCTCCTTGCACTGACAAAGTTGTTAGTGTTTGTTTGTATACCTGATTTGATATAAATATATCTAAAAACAAAGATGATGTGACTTACCAAATGAAAGCGTTGGCATGTCGATAGACACACAAACATACACACAAAATTCTAGCTTTCACAACCAACGGTTGCCTCATCAGGAAAGAGGGAAGGAGAGGGAAAGACGAAAGGATTTGGATTTTAAGGGAGAGGGTAAGGAGTCATTCCAATCCCGGGAGCGGAAAGACTTACCTTAGGAGGAAAAAAGGACGGGTATACACTTGCACACACACACACATATCCATCCACACATATACAGACACAAGCAGACATATACTTCGGAAATGTAGTCTTAATGTGAAGAAAATGGTGTAGTATTGATTTCTTTGTTAATGATAAAAGAAAGTGTTCTGATGGCTTGTTTCATTATACATCCCCATCACACAATGTCAGACAGAGACACTGGTTGAGAATGTGTGACATAACATGCCTTCTCTAAGACATAAAGTTTCTATGTAAAATTTTGTTGTGTGAATGAGATTCATAGAAATATTAAGTTACAGTCACGAAAAAAATTCTTGTGAATGAGATCAAAGGCATATTGCAATGCAGAAACAATTTCTACAAGAAACCATAGGTAACATGCCTGCAATCATTCAGTAACAGGAAGAATAAGCGTATTAATCTTTAATTATATGATGGACATATAGATATAAGCACATCTTAGTAACATCTTTGGCACAAGAGCTTTACTTGGTTAATATCATTTCTTTTAAATTAAAGCAAACTCAGCTTTTCAAGAAAGAATAATATGTATATATAATAATGTAGTGATAGGTATATTTATAGAAAAGTTTATGAAAAGATGTTTTTCATGTTGACATATCTGCTGCACTTGTACTTGATTACTAGGCAGCAATAACATATTTTGTTATTGTTTAATCAGACTGCATTCAGGAACAATGCTCAAATATAAGCATATATGTATCATGAGTAATTCTTTATGACTAAAAAGGTATTTCAAATGCTTGACCATTTAAGATATTGTGAGGCTGAGGAAGTTTGTTTGTCTTTTCCTCACTTGTGCACTGACAAATGGCAAGAGTGGGATTTCAAATTAACGGGGCTGTAAAAGTTTTCATATGAGGTATTTATTTAAGTATTCTAACAAGGATTTTAAGCCAGTTGCTTCACTTGTTAAGAGCTAATAATGTCATGTAGAAGAAGGTGTAATTAGATGAATGATGAACACTAACTGCATTTAAGAACCAGAGGTTGTACAGAGATTCAGGGAGAGCATAAGGGAGCAACTGACAGGAATGGGGGAAATAAATACAGTAGAGGAAGAATGGGTAGCTTTGAGGGATGAAGTAGTGAAGGCAGCAGAGGATCAAGTAGGTAAAAAGACGAGGGCTAGTAGAAATCCTTGGGTAACAGAAGAAATATTGAATTTAATTGATGAAAGGAGAAAATATAAAAATACAGTAAGTGAAACAGGCAAAAAGGAATACAAACGTCTCAAAAATGAGATCGACAGGAAGTGCAAAATGGCTAAGCAGGGATGGCTAGAGGACAAATGTAAGGATGTAGAGGCCTATCTCACTAGGGGTAAGATAGATACCGCCTACAGGAAAATTAAAGAGACCTTTGGAGATAAGAGAACGACTTGTATGAATATCAAGAGCTCAGATGGAAACCCAGTTCTAAGCAAAGAAGGGAAAGCAGAAAGGTGGAAGGAGTATATAGAGGGTCTATACAAGGGCGATGTACTTGAGGACAATATTATGGAAATGGAAGAGGATGTAGATGAAGATGAAATGGTAGATATGATACTGCGTGAAGAGTTTGACAGAGCACTGAAAGACCTGAGTCGAAACAAGGCCCCCGGAGTAGACAATATTCCATTGGAACTACTGACGGCCGTGGGAGAGCCAGTCCTGACAAAACTCTACCATCTGGTGAGCAAGATGTATGAAACAGGCGAAATACCCTCAGACTTCAAGAAGAATATAATAATTCCAATCCCAAAGAAAGCAGGTGTTGACAGATGTGAAAATTACCGAACTATCAGTTTAATAAGTCACAGCTGCAAAATACTAACACGAATTCTTTACAGATGAATGGAAAAACTAGTAGAAGCCAACCTCGGGGAAGATCAGTTTGGATTCCGTAGAAACACTGGAACACGTGAGGCAATACTGACCTTACGACTTATCTTAGAAGAAAGATTAAGGAAAGGCAAACCTATGTGTCTAGCATTTGTAGACTTAGAGAAAGCTTTTGACAATGTTGACTGGAATACTCTCTTTCAAATTCTAAAGGTGGCAGGGGTAAAATACAGGGAGCGAAAGGCTATTTACAATTTGTACAGAAACCAGATGGCAGTTATAAGAGTCGAGGGACATGAAAGGGAAGCAGTGGTTGGGAAGGGAGTAAGACAGGGTTGTAGCCCCTCCCCGATGTTGTTCAATCTGTATATTGAGCAAGCAGTAAAGGAAACAAAAGAAAAATTCGGAGTAGGTATTAAAATTCATGGAGAAGAAATAAAAACTTTGAGGTTCGCCGATGACATTGTAATTCTGTCAGAGACAGCAAAGGACTTGGAAGAGCAGTTGAATGGAATGGACAGTGTCTTGAAAGGAGGATATAAGATGAACATCAACAAAAGCAAAACAAGGATAATGGAATGTAGTCTAATTAAGTCGGGTGATGCTGAGGGAATTAGATTAGGAAATGAGGCACTTAAAGTAGTAAAGGAGTTTTGCTATTTGGGGAGCAAAATAACTGATAATGGTCGAAGTAGAGAGGATATAAAATGTAGGCTGGCAATGGCAAGGAAAGCATTTCTGAAGAAGAGAAATTTGTTAACATCCAGTATTGATTTAAGTGTCAGGAAGTCATTTCTGAAAGTATTCGTATGGAGTGTAGATGGAAGTGAAACATGGACGATAAATAGTTTGGACAGGAAGAGAATAGAAGCTTTTGAAATGTGGTGCTACAGAAGAATGCTGAAGATTAGATGGGTAGATCACATAACTAATGAGGAAGTATTGAATAGGATTGGGGAGAAAAGAAGTTTGTGGCACAACTTGACCAGAAAAAGAGATTGGTTGGTAGGACATGTTCTGAGGCATCAAGGGATCACAAATTTAGTATTGGAGGGCAGCGTGGAGGGTAAAAATCATAGAGGGAGACCAAGAGATGAATACACTAAGCAGATTCAGAAGGATGTAGGTTGCAGTAGGTACTGGGAGATGAAAAAGCTTGCACAGGATAGAGTAGCATGGAGAGCTGCATCAAACCAGTCTCAGGACTGAAGACCACAACAACAACATATTCAGCACTTGCACATACAAGAGTGCGGAGTGAACTGCCTCCAGCCAGAACACATACAATATATAAACAGCTACAGAACATTCCAGTACAATGATTCTTGACATTTATGGATACTTCTAGAATGTACTCGAACCAAATATAGAAATTAAAACTGTACAGTCCAGGTGAGTTTTGAACTCACGACCCTCCATGCAACAGTTTAGTATCATAACCTCTACACCACAGTGCTACTCAGCTTCTTCTGCAACATTGCTCCCTCCTTAAGCGAACAGTGTCTCAGTGTTATATCCTCCTAGTACGGGAACGAGTCATTGGTCTTGCATACCCCAACTCCCGATGAGTGATGCTCGCCCTGGCAGTGATCTTCTTAGAACTTCTTTTGCTGCTACACCCTTTGTCACCTTTCCACTTGTTGCCTGTCACTGGAGATTCGAATTTACCCTGGGCTGCAGGATCCTTACAGGACTTCATTCGAAGGACGTGGACCGTATCTCTGATCTTTCATCGTCTTTTGTCTGGATCGAAATCTTCAACTTCGTAAGTAACGTCGGACAACTGTCTTACAACCTTATAAGGTCCAAAGTAGTGCCTGAGGAGCTTCTCAGAGGGACCAACCTTCCGAACAGGAGTGAAGATCCAGACGAGGTTACCAGACTGGTAGACAACAGGGTGGTGGCTCACCTCATACCTTTGGCGATCATTTTCCTGAGCCTGCAACATGTGGAGTTGAGCTAACTGCCGAGCTTCCACAGCTCTGATTACAACCTGGCTGATGTAGTCATCGTCCATGTCATCAGGATGTAACGGAAACACAGTGTCCATCGCTGTAGTCGCCTCAATGCCCATGCTCCAGGAAAAATGGCATAAATCCTGTGGTGTCTTGTTTGGTGGTGTTGTAGGCAAATGTCACGAAAGGTAGCACCTCATCCCAGTTGCTCTGCCCAACATTGACAAACATTGATAGCATGTCAGCCAAGGTCTTATTAAGGCATTCAGTAAGTTCGTTAGTTTGTGGATGATAGGCAGTCGTCATGTGATGAGTAATGTTGCACTGACCGTTTACCTCTGTCACAAGATTTGATTGAAAAACTTACCCTCGATCCAGAATTAATGACCTTGGGGCACCATGTTTTAGTCCACGATGAATTTGGCTACCTCGGATGCTTCAGCTGTTTTCACGGCTTTTGTAATGGCATAGCATGTCACATAATCAGTGCAAACAATAATCCATCTATTGCCACTAGCAGATATTGGAAATCGTCTGAAGAGGTCAATCCCAACACCGTGGAAAGGCATTTCAGCTGGTGGAATTAGTATGAGTTGGCCAGGTGGTTTATGAGGAACTGCCGTTCTCCTCTGGCACTTCTGACAATGAGACACAAAGTGACGGACACTCCTAAATAAACCTGGCCAGAAAAATCTCTTGCGGATTCTATCACATGCCTCAATAAATCCTAAATGTCCAGCCCCAGGTGTGTCATGGAATTTCTGAAGAACATCTAAGCGCATGTGTTTAGGAATCACTGGTAGCCACCTCTTTCCAAACACATCAAAGTTTTTCTTGCAAAGTAAAACTACCTTAAATTGTCCTTTCACATCTTCTGACCAATTTAATTTCAAGCATAATTTGAGATATATTGGCATCCTCCTTCTGCTCAGCAGAGAGATCCTGGTGTGCAGTAAGACAGTCTCTATTTTGCTTAGGGTTTCTTGAGAGACAGTCAGCATCTTGGTGTTTTCTTCCACTTTTGTACGCTATGGTAATTTTATACTCTTGAAGATACAGTGCCCACCTGGCGAGTCATCCTGTTGGATCCCTAAGACTTGTCAACCAACAAAGTTAATGGCCTTCCATAGAGATACTGTCGAAATTTGCATGTGGCCCAGGTCACAGCAAGACATTCCCTTTCTGTAGTTGAGTACTTTCTCTCGGCTTTTGTAAGTGTCCTAGAAGCATAGGCTATAACCTCTTTTCCATCTGAAATTTGCACCAGAACACCACCAATCCCATACCCACTGGCATCTGTGTGTAGTTCTGTAGGTGCTCTCTCATCATACAAACCAAGTATAGGGTCGGTCATCAGAGCTTTTCACAGCACATCAAAAGAATCTTGTTGAGCACCACCCCAGATAAATTTAGCATCAGATTTTAACAACTATTGGAGTGGCCTGGCTTTGATACAAAAGTCTTTGATAAAACGACGGTAATAAGAACATAATCCAAGGAAACGTCTCACATCTCTAACACTTTTAGGAATAAGAAATTCCATTATAGATCTCACCTTTTCTGGGTGTGGCCACATACCTTCGTTTGACACAAGGTGTCCAAGTATTTTCATTTCTTTTGCTCCAAAGAGACATTTTATTGGATTAAGTTTCAGTCTGCTTTGGTGGAAACACTTAAGAATGGCCTTCAATCTTTTTATGTGTTCATAAAATGTCTCTGAGAACACTATAATGTCATCTAAATAACAAAGAAACATCGTCCAATTCAGGTGACTTAGAAGATTACCCATCATCCATTCAAAAGTTGCTGGTGCATTACACAAACCAAACGGCATTACCTTAAACTCATACATGCCCTCAGGGGTGATGAGTGCAATTTTCTCACAATCAGCCTCATCTACTTTAGTTTGCCAATATGCTGAGTACATGTCCATGGTTGAGAAAAATTTATCCCCCTGCAGACAATTTAGTGTATTGCAATTCATGGAAGAGGGTAAACATCCTTTTTTGTTATCTTATTAAGCTTCCTGTAATCAACACAAAAGCACCAACTGCCATCCTTCTTCCTGACCACTGGTGACAACCGAGGGCTCTGCGAAGGCTGAATGATGTCATTCTTCATCATTTTTTCTACCTTGTCATGAATTATTCGATGTTCTGTTGCTGACACATGGTATGCTCTCTGGCTTATTGGTTGATGGTCTCCAGTGCTAATCCAGTGCTTCACTATCAATTTGTCTAATTAGCTCTTCACTTGTGGATTGAAGCATTCAGAGAACTCCTGGAGAATGGAAAGTAGCTTCTTCTGTTTCTCCTTAGTAAGATATGGTGATAGTCAAGCTAGAAGATCTTGTCTCATAGTGGTAGCGCTAATTTCGCCCACAGACTTGGCATGGGAGGTTTCTATGATGCTCAGCTGTTCTTCAGTTAACAGCTCAGCATTTGCTATGCACTTGCATCTTGGAAGGATCTGCAGTTCTCGGCAACAGTTAACTATCCACAATTCACTGAATCCGTTCTTAAACGAAACGACAGAGGCTGGGATGACCAAGTTATTCTTCAGCGGTATGCTTCTCTTACATTCCACTACAAGATCCATGGGTTGATGCATGGCATGAACATGACAGTTACTTTTCTAGCACTGATTGCAGGAATGATCACTTCATCCAGCACACACAGTCTCCACACACTCCGATGTGCATCTTCCTGCCCACAGTATCTCATCTCGTCTAGCGTAATATTTGAGCTACCACAATCTATAATTGCCTGAGAACCTTCAAAAAGTCCCATATGAGAATGATGTCATGACTACACTCTTGTAAGATGATGAATTCTAAGGGCCACTTATACCCACACAAATGGTACATCTTCCTGTAGGTTTTACATATTTCCTATTAGCCACCTTCAGCAGAGATGTTTCGTTGTCGACAAATATGGTTTTCTACAACTTGCGACGGTACTTCTCCAAAATGACTGAATATGATGCTTCAGAGTCCACAAGAGCTTGGGCTGGTTGGCCATCCATAAGGATATCGACATAGTTTCCTATCATTTTTTGCAGTGATTGACAGCAGAGGATTTTTCTCTTCAGCGGCCTCACCTCCAAGGAAGGTTGCACCCTTTAGTTTTCCAGGTTTCAGCAACTAAGTGATCAGCTGGAGCTTCTAAATGGTGTGGAGACCTTGATCGGCATGTTGGGGAGCATCCTCTCCAGCAGCTAGCTTGTGGCGATGGTGACCTACATCATCCTGCACCCACATCTTCTTGTTCATCTTCGTCGTCCAGGACTTGGCGTTGGCTAAGATCAGTCTGCTGTCTTCTGGTGTGGGTGTCATCAAATATCCACCTCCTTTCTCGACAATGTCCCGGTTTTCTGCAGTGGAAACATATTGGTTGGTTACGTTGGGTCCTCCAGACATCAGTCTTCCTTGGTGCCCAAACAGATTCCTCATGTGGCATTGTAGGAATGTAACTTCACCTGGGTCTTGACTTTTTCACTGTTTTAAAGAGAACTGAAGGACGAGAGATTGGTTTCAATGTCTGTTCCACTTCTTGCCTTGTGACCTCTTGAAACATATCAGTTTCTTGCTTGCCGTCCGTCAATCCAGGTGCCTTCTGAACTTCCTCTCTCACTATCTGATGAAGAACACTTGTGTAATCAGTTTCTTCCTGCATCACAGACATTCAAACTTCTTGCATGTAGTTTTTTTTAATGCATTGTCTCGATATACTGGCACCATTTTATGAAGTCGTCTGCTGCCGAAACCTCCTTCAGGAGTAGGGCTTGATACGTGTCCTCAGCAACACCCTTCATGAAATGTGCAATCTTATCTTCCTCCTCCATTCTAGGATCCACTATTTTACGCAGCTCCAAGACGTCTTGAATGTAGGATGCTGTAGTTTCTCCTGGACGCTGTGCCCTGCACTTTAATTTATCTTCAGCCTTGCACTTCTGTCATTGTGTGTCACCGAAATACTTGTGCAGTTCCACCTGGAATACTTCCTAGCTTGTGAACTTCTCATTGTTGTTCTCACTCCATTGCTTGGCAGTGTCCTTCAAGCAGAAAAAGACGTGTCATCCTATTTGTTGTATTTGTCTATAAACTCATATACCTTCAGCCATTTATTTGGATCTTGGCCATTGTCACCAGAGAACCCAGAAAGATGTCTCACATGGTGGCACACAGTTGCTGTCATTGTAACATCCTCTTCTTCTTCTGTCTCCGGTAGATTGCGATCTGTTGAATATGGCTCGAAATCTGGTTTCTTGCCACATAAATGGCGGCTCTGTCATGGCCTGATGGGAGCCACTCTGTCATCGATAATGTATGCTACCACAAGTTCCAATATCTGGTGCCTCCACCAAAAAAATGTCACAAAGAAGAAGGTGTAATTAGATGAATGACGAACACTAACTTCACTTAACGAAGGTTTATTCAGCACTTGCACATACAAGAGTGTGTACTGAACTGCCTCCGGCCAGAATACATACAGTATATATACAGCTACAGAACATTCCAGTACAATGATTCTTGACATTTGTGGATAGTTCTAGAATGTACTTGAACCGAATACAGAAATTAAAATTGTATAGTCCAGGTGAGTTTTGAACTCATGACCCTCCATGCAATAGTTTAGTATCATAACCACTACACCACCGTGTGGCTGTTTCTTCTGCGACAATATTTACTGATCATGAGACTTATTTCTTATTTTCCTTAGGTGCATGATAGTTTTAAATACATGTACATTTTACAAGCATAATATTAGTAATTACTATCATAGTATTAAAAACAGTTGAAAAACATACAGACTGAAAATACCTGATTGTTTCAGATATTAATGTGAATGTTCACAGATATACTTGAATATCATACTGTTTTGTCTTCAGTGAGACTTTTTGTCTTACATATCTACACTTAAAAATTTGTTCAGGTGCTTATAAATAAAGTATTTTACAATTTTATTTGTCATGTTTGCACTTTTCTCACATCTGCCGAGAACTATCCATGAGTAGGTGCATTTATTTTATTTCCTTTTCTTGTTTTCAAAATTCTGACAGGAATCTTTTATGAGGACTCTTTGTTTTTAAACAGTGAAACAAACAAAGCATTCTCTTAAACAAGAAAAATATTTTTATACAACAAGTATCAGTAGTGCAGGATACATATTGGTACACATATTTAATAGAGTACCAAGATTTATATATAACCTTGATCGGTATTATGTCATGTACTTAGTAAAAAAATACTGAGCACATTTTGGAAGTATGTATACAATTAGTTGGTGAAAGACTTTGTCAACTAGAGAGAGCCATTTGTTTTAAATTCATAGGCATAGAAATAGTTTTGTTTGTGTCCTGTAGAATGGGCAACAAATATTAATATTCTCTATTTTTCTTATTATTTTTTATTTACTTGGTCAGATAGCTTTCATACTCAAACAAAAACTTGCATTGGTACCAGTAATCAGACGTTTTACAATAGTCTTTCTTAAGCTATACAAGTTAGGTTATTAGTTTATGTTTCAACTCCAACTTTTAATGTTTCACTAGTTTTAGTATCAAAACACATTTACTGCTAGCCAACACAAAGCATAAAAAGAATCCCTACCCTGAGGCCTTGCTACAGTAAAAACACCACTCCCCTGAAACATTTCAAAAAATTTCATCATCATTTGCATCTACAAGACACTTTCGTTAAATGCCTTCATGTGTCAACCGGTACCTAAACTCCTCTGCTCTTTAACATAATAAAGTAAATGCTCTATCTGTGAATAAACATGTATACACATATTTTGCTAAATTGTTATTATCTCCCCCTGGCTTGATACATACCTCTCACACAACTTTCATACATTGTTGCAGCTTGCATAATACATTTAAAATTCCAATGGTTGTCACAGCCAACAGTGTCTGTCTGACCTTGCCCCATCTCACCTTTTTCCTTTTGAATTTGTATTTACTGATTTAAAGTTATTATAGTTTTTCATAAGTAGATACTTATGCAAGTAATAGATATTAGATGAGTTTTGATAACAAAGACACTTGTATAAATTGATATTAAATAGTTTGGTGAATGACTATTTAAGTCATATAATACACACAGCTAAGAAGATTAATGTGTTGTCACAGTTTATAGCTCTATGTTCTGATACTGTTTCATGGTTACTCTGGCAGGGCTCTGCCATTAGATATAGTGCCTGTATATCTTTAGTTCAGTGGCATTGTGTAATACAAATAACCTGGATTTTGGATACACCAATCCTTCTGCATCATGGATTCTTTTCCTATTTCTCCTCTCTTTTTCATAATAATCTTGACACTGACTTCTATTTCCCATGGATATATGATTCTACAAGCTGGATATTGTGTACTTTCTGTAAAGAAACATACTGGTCTTCTGTCACACATGACTTCGAAGGGAGAGAATCCAGTTCATGTATGTTGCAAACTGATCATGATATGAAACTCCCTGGCAGATTAAAACTGTGTGCCGGACTGACACTCGAACTGGGGACCTTTGCCTTTCGCGGGCAAGTGCTCTACCAACTGAGCTACCTAAGCACAACTCACACCCCGTCCTCACAGTTCTGCACGGTTCGCAGGAGAGCTTCTGTGAAGTTTGGAAGGTAGGAGACGAGATACTGGCAGAAGTAAAGCTGTGAGGACAGGGCGTGAATCGTGCCTGGGTAGCTCAGTTGGTAGACCACTTGCCCGCAAAAGGCAAAGGTGCCAAGTTCGAGTCTTGGTCCAGCACACAGTTTTAATCTGACAGGATGTTTCATATCAGCGCACACTCTGCTGGAGAGTGAAAATCTCATTCTGGAAACATCCCCAAGGCCGTGGCTAAGCCATGTCTCTGCAGTATCCTCTCTTTCAGGAGTGCTAGTTCTGCATGGTTCGCAGGAGAGCTTCTGTAAAGTTTGGAAGGTAGGAGACGAGATAATGGCAGAAGTAAAGCTGTGAGGACGGGGTGTGAGTCGTGCTTGGGTAGCTCAGTTGGTAGAGCACTTGCCCGCGAAAGGCAAAGGTCCCGAGTTCAAGTCTCCGTCCGGCACGCAGTTTTAATCTGCCAGGAAGTTTCATATCAGCGCACACTCCGCTACAGAGTGAAAATCTCATTCCGTGTTCATGATATCTTCAAAATCCTTAATATATTTTATCCAGGCTACATGGTTTTAATTACAGTAGGTTCTACAAATCCTTCCAATTTCTCTCCTGTATCTTTCAGATGAATTGCTGGACAGATGATAGACTGGGATTAAGATATCTCTAATTTTGGGATAGTCAAGTTTGAGATGTAAACCATGATCCATTATCTGAGAGGATAGCTTTAGGTTTCACAACTTCCTTGAAACAGTCACTGATAACTTTTGTAGTTAGCTCTTTACTGGTTGCTTTTTTGAGTATGTATAGTTTGATTAGTTATGAGAAAATGCGTACAATTACAAACAATGGAACATGCAGGATGGAATGTAACAATATTATCAGAAGAAAAGTTGCTACTCACCATATTGCGGAGATGCTGAGTCGCAGATAGCCACAACAAAAAGACTCACAGAATTAAAGTTTTAGCCATTGGCCTTCATCAACAATAGACATACATATGCACATACATGGGCACGCAAATGCAAATCACACATATAACTGCAGTCTCAGGCAACTGAAACCACACTGCCAATTACAAAAATATAGCAACAACCCCCTTTGATTTTTGGCAGAGGTCCATATATGTCGACTATGATAAGAGCTACATTTTTATCTGGCATCAACCCCCTGCTGATTACTAACTTTGACTATCTAACGTCTGTGACAGGCAGTAACTTTCTTTTTTACTCTCCTAGTAATATTATAAAAGTATATGTCTTCTTGTATTTTCTGTGTACATTTAGTGGTTCCACAGTGTATAAAGTGAGTGTGTCAATGCATTGTTCTGCCCAGCATAGTTTCCTATTGTCTAAGTCAGGTTTGTACCTTCTAAACAGTATTCTGTTATGGACAATATAATACTGGTCAGTTGTTTCCCCAATTTTATTCCTAGAAAGCTTCTAACTAGTCTCCAGTTGTCATCATGATTTTGATTTCTTCTACTATCTTCAAAAATGTTCAATTTTTTCTTCTTCTTTTACTCCATTTAAATACATAAACAGATTTTCTTCATCCCCTCTACTGTTCTCTGTGTCATTTCTTTTCCCTGGATATATTTTACATCATAATCAAACTTGTGAAAACAATGACCACCTGGTAATTCTGTTGTGATAAAGCTTACATTCCTGAATATAACATAATGCTTTGTGGTTAGTATATATGATTACTTTATGACCCAAGATGTAGTTCTTAAAATTATTGAAGGCCCAATATATGGCTAATAATTCTTTCTCTGTTATGGTATAGGATTTCTCATGTTTCTGTAAGACTCTGCTGGCAAAAACTAATGACTCTGGTTCTACTTTTCCCCCTTCTACCTTTTCTTGAAATCTGGTGCTACTGCTATCAGTCATAATGCAAAAGGGCAGAGACATAATAGATCTTGACAAAATTGAGACTTTACATAAGTGTTTTTTTATTTCTTTTTATTTTAACAAATGCAATGTGGCACTCTTGATTCCAGTAAAAGAGGAAGGAGGCATGATTGGATTTACTGTCCTATCCACATTGAGGTCTTGACTCTTGATTCCAGTCCCATATGCTGTTCTTTTTCAGTAAATTACATAAGCAAGTGACACAGAGTGCTTGATTATTTAAAAATTTTCTGTGAAACCTGTTAACCAAAACAGTGTTTTAATTGTTTTTTTTATTCTTGAGTACAGGAATCTTAGCAATGGTTTCAAACTTACTTCAATCTGGTGCAATTTCTTTTTCTGCTATACACATCAAAAACAGTTTTGCATCACCTCGGTTCCGAGAGTCTTGGAACCTGTACAGGAAGTTGGAATACAGATCCCACCCTTTTTATTGCTCATGAAAACCACACATTGCATGTTGTACCACCATACAGCAAGACCTTCAGAGGTGGTGGTCCAGATTGCTGTACACACCGGTACCTCTAATACCCAGTAGCACGTCCTCTTGCATTGATGCATACCTGTATTCATCATGGAATGCTATCCACAAGTTTATCAAGGGACTGTTAGTCCAGATTGTCCCACTCCTCAATGGTGATTTGGCATAGATTCCTCAGAGTGGTTGGTGGGTCACGTCATCCATAATCAGCCCTTTTCAGTCCATCCCAGGCATGTTTGATATGGTTCATGTCTGGAGAACATGCTGGTCACTCTAGTCAAGCGATATTGTTATCCTGAAGGAAGTCATTCACAAGATGTGCATGATGGGGGCATGAATTGTCATCCATGAAGATGAATGCCTCACCAATATGCTTCTGATATGGTTGCACTATTGGTCGGAGGATGGCATTCATGTATCGTACAGCCATTACAGTGCTTTCCATGACCACTAGCAGCATACATTGGTCCCACAGAATGCCACCCCAAAACAGCAGGGAACCTCTATGTTGCTGCACTTGCTGGACAGTGTGTCTAAGGTGTTCAAACTGACCGGGTTGCCTCCAAACATGATTCTGACAATTGTCTGGCTGAAGGCATATGCGACACTCATTGGTGAAGAAAACGTGATGCCAATCATGAATGGTCTATTCGGCATGTTGTTGGGCCCATCTATATCACACTACATGGTGTCATGGTTGTGAAGATGGATCTCACTATGGACATCAGGAGTGAAGTTACGCATCATGCAGCCTATTGCGCACAGTTTGAGTCATAACACAACAACCTGTGGCTGCACGAGAAGCACTAATCAACATGGTGGTGTTGCCGTAAGGGTTCCTCTGAGCCATAATCCACAGGTAGTGGTCATCCACTGCAGTAGTAGCCCTTGGGTGGCCTGAGCGAGGCATGTCATCGACAGTTCCTGTCTCTCTATTTCTCCTCCATGTCTACACAACATCGCTTTGGTTCACTCCAAGATGCCTGCACACTTCTCTTGTTGAGAGCCCTTCCTGGCACAAAGTAACAATGTGGACACGATCAAACTGTGGTACTGACCAGTGGAATGACTGGAACTGATCGGCTGTTGGACCCCTTCTGTCTAATAGGCGCTGCTCATGCGTGGTTGTTTACATCTTTGGGCAGGTTTAGTGACATCTCTGAACAGTCAAAGGGACTGTGTCTGTGATGCAATATCCACAGTCAACATCTATCTTCAGGAGTTCTGGGAACCGTGGTGATGCAAAACTTTTTGATGTGTGTATAATGTACCATAGAAACTTCAACTCCCTCACCCAAAATTTGCACTTTTCTAACCTTAATGTCACACCCCCCTAGCTTCAGACACATTTCATTTCATAATCCAAGATGTTCTTCTCAAGTTTTATCAGTTATTAAAATGTCATCCACATAGTTGATTAACTTTGAGTTTACCTCATCCCCCAAGACAAAATCTAAGACTCTATATGCTTAAACACAGATACATTTAGTCCAAAAAGCAAGACACAGTATTGGAAACAATTCCCGCTGTACAAAAAGGCTGCGTATTTCCTGTAATCAGGATCCAGGCACACTTGATGAAAACCTGAGTTCAGATCTAAGCCAATCATATATTTGACACAATGAAATTTGTGAAAGGGTTCATCAATGTTCTCAGGGTTGAATTCTCTCTTTTTAGACATTTATTAAGCTGTCTGGAATGCAATACAGGTCTGACCCCTTCATTTTGTTTTGATACAACTACCAGTGGTTTGTTATAGTCATTCCTACTCCTTTCTAAAATCCCCCATGTCTCCATCCCTTGAATTTCCTTTTCTACTGCTTTTCTTTTTGCAAAAGGTATCCCATAAGGTTTTAAGAAAAATGTAACATGTGTTCTGAGGCTTAATTTACCTTGGTAATTCTTCACCCTTCCTGGTCTGTCACAGAATACACCCTGAAATTCCCAAAAGACTTTCTATAACTGTTCTTTCTGACTGGAATCTAAAATGTGACTGCATCTACTTTTCTGTTTATGAGTTCCTCAAAGCTAGGAACCTCTTTTAAAATTGTGATTTATTTGTCCGTAACATATATATCCTGATCATTTAACTAGAGTACAGGAGACACATCAAAATATGATTAATACAATTTCACTGATATAAAGCAATTATTAATAAGATGGAGTTGTATTTAAACATTAATGCAACTTTTCTGTGAAAAGATACCTTTACATATTCACATAGCAAGGCAATATATAAATTACATACTGTTCAAATATTAAGTTCATCATTCATGAAATCTTCATCTGAGTTATAGCATTGCTGAAGCAGAGTATCATGTAGCTTTCTTTTCAGTGAATCTAGGTTCATACTCAATATGCTCTTGGCTTTTAATTTGTTATAAATTTTCATTCCCATATACTAGGGAGTCTGAGCATATAAGATTAAACAATGTGCAGGGAGCATAAAATTTCCTTTATTTCCTGTATTATAAATGTGATCAAAGCAGTTCTCTATGCATAACTTTAAAGTGGAACACAAAAACATGATAATACCATAGATATACAGGGAGGATCCTGTTAATAATTTCAGATTTTTGAACAATGGGCGATATGATTTCCTAGGATGCACGGACATGTTTCTAATAAGTCTTTTCTGCAATTTCTGTATGCACATTAAGTTACTTGAATTTTCCCCTTAAACAATGCTCTACCTTATAACTGACTGGAAGTAGCTATGGTATGCAATTTTCCTTGTGTCTGTGTCAGTGGCATTTGCCAATATTTCCATTGCAAATGCGAAGCTACATAATTTGTTTACTAGATATTCCACGTATTTGTTCCAATTTAAATTCTTGTCTAGGTTTAGTCCTAAAAATTTCACAGAATCCACTTCTTGTATATTTTGATTTTTATGGTTTATTTTAATTTCCTGGAATGTTGACTGTTTTGGTCTGAACTGGATCACGTTGGTTTTTGGGATGATCAATCTTAATCTGCTGAGATGAAACCATGTTTCTAAATAACCTATTGTATTGATGATGCAGACAGAGATAGTTCCTGGCTCATGTTCCTCAATTAATACAGATGTGTCATCTGCAAATAAAATAGATGGAACTTTTATATTGAGTGACAGATCGTTAATGTAGAATATAAACAAAATAGGTCCTAGGGTAGAACCTTGAGAGACACCTTGTTTTATTGTCTTCCATTCAGAATAATAAATAGCTCCATTTTCAGATACAATCTCTCTTTGTTTCCTATTGCCCAAGTACAAGGTAAGCCAGTGTATAACACTACTCCTAATTCCGTACCTGTCATGTTTATTGAAAAGAAGTGCATGATTTACTGACTCAGAGGCTTTTGTGAGGTCACAAAAGATCCATGAAACTTTAATTTTATTGTCTAATTTTCAACAAACTCATTAATTGCATCAATAGTGCTTTTTCCACGTTGAAAGTCAAATTGTGTTTTCAAAATAATCTCATATTTTTCAACAAAATTTTGAATTTGGATGAAAACTATTTTATTGAATACTTTTGACAGGACTGGAACAAGAGATATGGGATGACAACTTCCCATTTCCTCTCTTGACTCTTTTTCGAACAGCAGTTTTACTTCTGCATACTTTATCATCTCTGGGAAACATCTGCATCCCACCCTGGTCGAGGTGGAGATCCCGGTTGTGCATCTGTCATCTCGTATGATCACCAACAGCATGAAAGCCCACACTGTCTCCAGCCGAGACTCACCTGTGGTACTCCATACTGGTGGGGGGGGGGGGGGGGAGGGCTGTGTAATTCTAGGGGGTCAGCATTTATGCCTCTTGCTGTGTACATATGTACGACTACTGTGGAAATATATATTTATGTGCAGATATTTGTGGGACAGTTTGTTCAGTATACCTCTACACGCATCTCGTTCCCATAAATGTTTCACTCATTTTCTTGTTTATGGTCTGCAACAATTGGTTTTTTCACACACTACAGAGCACTTGATGCTTCAGCTCTTTATTTCTTTCTGTCATTAATCATATCTCACATTTCAAAATGTCTGTATCACTTAAAAGCACTTTATAATTTCATCTTTTGACTTCACTGCTGAGGCTAAGCATGTGTTTTCTTGTTCTAAACAGTCAGAACACAATCACTGTAAACTGCCACTAATAAATTTCAAACATACTTTGGCACAATTTTCATGTAACCAAAAACTGCATTTAATGCACAGAATTATTTTAACTGTATTGTTTTGGCACTTCTTACATGATGCCCTATTACTTTTATTCTTTTTTGGGAGAGATGTGACCCTGGACTCCACACCCAGCGCCATCTTGCCTAGCTGGAGTATATGTCTGTTTCTGTTATCCTGCACGTCTACATTCTGTGACATGGTTACAGTCATTTCCACAATTCAACAAGGTATATATCTGTTTCGATGGTTACTGCATCTTTGGGATCTGTTACCATTCTAGTTTATCCATCCCATTTTAGGTATCCAATCCATACCAAACAGAAAATTTCTGTCAACAGTGAGATCACAAGACAACCATCTCAAACTATTTATTATCAATCTCAAAAGGGAAAATTACTTGACTCTGGGGATATAACTAAGTGAAGTCACTTGGAACAATATATCTGACCTGAAGTAGCTCAACTAACCTGCAGTTAGTTCACTCTGATTGATGTTTGTGACAACAGATGCTCTGTGTTTGAGTTCGCTAGCAACTGTAATTAACATCAAAAATTTTTAGGAATCTGGTAATTTTTACCACAGGTTTTTGTGTTGCCTTAATAGAAATCTCATTTTGTGTATCTGCTTCAATTCTTATACGGAATTATCAACTTTTTAGCTCAACTGATTAAAAGATAATCAGCAGGTTTAATTTAAAGTTATTTGTTCACTGCCTTGTAATATATTGCACCAGCCAAAATGCAGCCCCACTGTGAATGCTGTTCTCCAACACAAGATCATGGCCCTTTGGTTCTGACATTTGTAAACAGTTGGAAATTGCCCTGACCACTATCAAATGACTGGCAGCTGCTGCAAAACAGTGTGCGGAAAGAGCTCCCCAGAGTCATGTATCTATCATACCTGTATCAGAGGTACCTCAGGTATTCCTCTCTCATATGTCGTATGTCCACTTGACAGCCAGTGGCTTGTAAGTGGTAGATCTAGGTGTCATGAACAGGGTGGATGAGGACCAGGGATGACTCAGAGTGTTGTACTGATTCCCCCAACCAACAATTTTGAGGTGCTATCTTTCACTGAAACTGAAACTGAGGCAGAGGGACTCATTTCACCTATTTTGGGGAAACCTGTTTTGTCCTGTGTCAGGAAGAGGCAAATGCAAAAGATTAGGGTCTATTAATCATTGGCAGTTCAAACTTGCAGGAAATGATAGTACCCCTTAGGAAAATGACAGCAAGGGACAAGAAAGGACACCAGGTGCACTCAATGTGCATGCCAGGGGAGCCTCATGAAACTTGTTGAAGAGGCTATTCCTGCAGCCATTGAGGGAACTGGGTATAACCAACTGCACATTCTGACACATGTTAGAGCAAATGATGCCTGTTGTCTGGGCTCCGATGTCATACTTAGGTCATTCCAGCAACTGGCATAGAAGGTTGAGAAGATCAACATTGCACATGGTGTTTCAACAAAGGTCACAATTTGCAAGATTGTCCCCAGAACTGATCATGGTTCTTGAGTTCTGAGTCGAGTGGAAGGACTGAACCAGAGACTCTGAAGGTCCTGTGACAAGCTAGGCTGCGACTTCCTGAACTTGTGCCATAGGGTTGAGAACTGTAGGAGCTCCCTAAATAGGTCAGGTGTATACTAAACATCAGAGGCTGCTACACAGGTAGCTGAATGTGTGTGGGGTGTACACAAGGGTGTTTTAGGTTACATGACTCTCCGGAATGCAATCCAGTTAACAACAGCTGTAGGAAACCCAGAAGTAACAGTATAAAATCGAAAGAAATGCCTCCCACATGTGAGAGTATTAAAATTCTAATGGAAAACTGCCGAAGCATTTGCAACAAAGTGCCAGAGATTGAAGCGCTCATGAAAAGCAGTGAAGCTCACATTATATTAGGTACAGAAAGCTGGCTGAAACCTGAAATTGATAGCAGAGAGATTTTTGGGGGATATTTAAGTGTATCTCGGAAGGATAGGCAAATGGCAAATAGAGGTGGTGTATTTGTCACAGCAGACAACAAACTCAAATACACCAAGTTAGAAATTGAAGCTGCATGTTGGATTCTTTCAGAAAGACTCAGTATGGGGAAGGGGTGCATAAAATGGCAATTGGATCTTCTATCACCCATCAGACTCATCTCCTGATGTAAATGAAAATTTTAGAGACAACCTCAGTTCACTTGCACGTAAGTTTCCCAATATATCAATGGAGACTTTAATCATTCAACAATTAATTGGGAAAATTACAGTTTTATTAGTGGTGGGCATGATAAGACATCTTGTGAAAGTTTACTAAATCTGTTATCTGAAAACTACCTAGGCAGCAAATAGACCTGACCTGTTTGAGGATGTGCACATCGAAACTAGTATCAGTGACCATGACACAGTTGTGGCAGTGATGATTACCATGGAACAAAGAACAACTAAAATGAGCAGAAACAAGGTAAAAATCAGTAGTGTCACATCTCAATGAGGAACTTGAAACTTTCAGCACAGGGTAGCAGCATGTGGAGAGGAACTCTGGCTCAAGTTTAAAAGAATAGTTGACCACATGCTGCATAGGTATGCACCCAGTAAAACAGTCCATAATGGGAGAGAACCTCCATTGTATATAGTCGTTGTAAATAAACTTCTAAAGAAACAGAGATTACTGAATAATAGGTGCAAAACCCAAGTGCAGGGCTATAGATAGAGAACCCAAAGAAATTCTGTTCATTGGTAAAGGCTATTAGTGTCACCGAAGTTAGTGTCCAGTCCCTAGCGAATGAGACAGAAACTGAAATTAACGGTAGCAAAGCAAAAGCTGAAATGCTCAACTCCTTTTTCAAATGTTCCTTTACAAAGGAAACCCCAGGAGAATTGCCATAATATAACCGTAGTATCCTTGAAAAAAATGTGTGGAGTCGATAGTTCGTATCGACCACGAAACTTAATATCTGTGAACTCTAAGTGCTCTGTCGAGTCTCCATCTTAACTTTACTTTAGTCAGTTCTTTGTTATACTTCATTCTATATGGATGCAGTGTCAAGTGTAAATATATATGAGCTACGACATATATGGGAATTAAGTTCTCTATATCCCGATTACTGATTCCATTCCCATAGTGGTGACCCCACAGTTCATTCGTGTTTCGTGTCTTCCGCTCCGATGTTTACACGACAAGTTATATGCACTATGCAATGACTATGCGAAACAATGCCTTGTTCAAAGATGTTGAAGCACAGCTCCACTCACCAAGTTTCATTGTTTCTTTGCCAATAGTGTATTCATCATTTACGCACAGTGATTCACGTTCTCAACCAACGCTGTGTGCTAACTTCATTAGTTTTCAATGGTCGACAACTATGCCATTAGAGCGAACAATGGACTCAGGCTTCACATTACTGTATTATGCCCATCTGACAGTGAAATGTGAACTGAACAATATTTCAATTGTGTCTCTTCAAATCGAGTGTTTCAAGAACAAAGTGATCTCCATTTGAACACATGTTGAGCCACCCACCAGCATGCTACATCAGTTACTGTCTGGCTGTGTGCAACGCCGCCATTACTACAAACCATGCCGGATATGTTCTGCACACATGGTGTTCCAGTTGTGTCCAATTTACATGCACAATTCAGTGTTTTGTGTAACATGGAGCCCTTACCTCGCCTCAGTGGCCCGCCACATGCACTACAGGCATGTAATGCATCAGATAGTTTTCATGTGGGTGGCTTCCTCGGTAGGCCTCTGACTTGACTTCAGTTCAGCCGCTACCCCAGGAGACACCGAAGCCACTGTCATCACCCCATCCTGGCCACCTGCTGAAGCTACCGCCCTTATATGAGGACAACCCGGCATCGTGGTTCGTGCTCGTCGAGCATCTGTTTGAGTTACATCATGTGTTTACATCAAGTTTCTCTTCCTCATCACATACCTCCATGACCACTCGGATTTGATTTGTGACCTGCTCCTTTTGCCGCCGTCTGCACCAAAATACGAATTTGCAAAGAAGATTATAATGAAACAACTTGCCTGCTCGCCACAAGAGCTAATAATCAAGATTCTCTATGAGGAGCACCTGGGGTAACACATTCCCTCACAACTCTGGTGCCACCTTCGATTGCTCTTGAATGAGCATATCATGGCCGATGCCACGCTATGGACTGTGTGGTCTGCCATACTACCTACTGATCTACAGAGCCATCTGTTACTACACTCGTTCAAGTCCATCGGCTCCCACCAATGCATCACTGGCCAGTTGTATTCGTTGGTGTGGCAACATCAGCCGGTTCATTCCACACCATTCATCAGCACAGCCACCCCCACATACCAACCTTCAGCCGGCAGAGGAAGGGCTCACTCTGCTATCACCTCGTCTGCTTCTCCTGGCAGCATCGGCTCATTCTCTCCGCTGTCTGAGCGCTCCAGGATTGCCCACGCACCTTATGTGTCAGTCTATTTACTGGAACAAATCAATAAGGACAAGCCGCCACCGCTCTCGCACTCTCCACCTCCTCCTCACCCTGCTCACCCTTTCTGCTGGTACCACAAAGTGTTTGGCAACAATGCCAAGAAGTGCAGGTTGCCATGCCAACACCCAAACGCCGACCATAGGAACTAAGAGATGCAGAGTCCTGCAGGGAACCTAACAGGCATCCTCTTACATTACACTCCATTCACTCGTCTGCCCGGCCGAGTGGTCGTCTCTATGTGACTGACTTTGCGTCAGATCTAGCTTTTCTGGTCAACACTGGTGCTGATGTGTTGATCATACCTACTTCGATGGCTCTACCTGCTTCTTCACAAAGTCACTTCTACGAGCTGTCAACTCAATGATGTTACCTACCTCTGGCTCAGTAAAGGTTACGGTGACTCTGTCTCCTGCTCTGTGTTTTCCATGGACATTCTACATTGTCGATGAACCGATCCTCGGTATGGATTTTTTGTCTCATTACGAACTATCTCCAAATGTCATACAGGGTTCAGTGCTCCACCATCATATGAACACTCACAAACCATGCACCCACACCTATGCCCAACGCTCTGTTTCCACCACAACATACAATATCATATGTGATTGCTCTGCCCTCATGGGCAACATTGTGACCTGCGTTACCAACCTACTGTCAGAATACAACTCAGCGACGCAACTCGGCCAGGACAATGAGAAGCTGAAACAATGCATTGCATTCACTTACAGCGAGTTCATCGTGGCTCGTACCTCACTTCTGCAACTGCACTCTACAGCGCTGCCACCTAAACAAGATTGCTCGGCCGAGCCTAGCTCGAACTCTCACCAGGTTAGTCCACAAACTTTACTTTCATGTGACATTCCAACTCCCCTGACGCACTCGCCCCATCCAGTGCCGTGTGTATCAAACAGTGCTGCTAATGACAGTCGCGCGCATGTTGCAACCACGCCCACCTCTCAGATAGCTACCCCGTGTGTTGATAAACATTCCTCCTCTCTCACTCACCGGCCACATGACCCAGTGGCCATTGTTGCCCCACGTGCGATGCCAGTGCTGCTCTCACCCGCGCCAGTTGTTCAGTGCAAGGTTAACAGCGGACAGTCGCTGCCCGTTTCCCTTCACTCGATGCTGCACGTGCACACACCCCCTCCACACAAGTGCACACTGCACTCCCATAAGAGACATGTGACTTTCATGCTACCTTTTCCCACTCGCACTAATGGCTACGCCTCGTCGTGCCATACTCGTCCAAAGACTCAGCACCAGGACGTTAAACAATCTTATGTGAAGTTCTCAGTTTCTTCCGTCACTGATGGAATGACACACAAGGTAGTTACCACTGCCGGCCCTCCTATTAGGCATAAGGTCCAACACCTCAACCCTATCAAGTGGCGCATGGCTCAGCAGCAGATTAATGAACTTTTGGCGGCACGTGTTCTGCAATCTTCAGACAGCAACTGGTCTTCACCAATCCACCTCATCCCCAAACACGATGGATCTTTTCGAATGTGCGGCAATTACAAATGCTTAAACACTCTTACCATCATGGACAATTACCCAGTGCCGAACATCAATGGCTTCACTCATATGTTATCGGGCGCCACAATTTTCAGTATTATTGACCGTAAACACGCCTACAACCAGGTTCCCGTGGCGACGGAAGACATTCCTAAGATGGCTATTATCATGCCACTCAGTTTATTCCAGTACCACATCATGTTATTTGGCCTAAAGAATGCGGTGCAAACGTGGCAATGTTTCATTGACTCTATCTTGCGACAGTTTGAGTTTTGCTTTGCTTATCTGGATGACATTCTCATTTTCAGCAGCTCAGCAGAGGAACATGAAAATCATCTGTCTACAGTCCTCCAGACCTTGAAATCCAACAGTGTCAAGGTCAACAAAGACAAGTTTCATTTGGGTGTCAATCTCCTTCCTAGGTTACACCGTCTCCGCTGGCAGAATACAGCCTCCCAAATCTCATGTGCAGGCTATCATGTCTCTGCCGCCCCCAGCTACTTTCAAAGAGCTACAACCTTTCCTTGGCACCATCAATTACTATCATCTCCATCTGCCTTCCGCCACCGCTGTTCTGCCACCCCTGACGGACACGCTATCAGGCAAACAAACTTCTGGTATCAAACCTGTCTGTTGGACTGCTCCGATGCTAGAGGCCTTCAAGGTGCTGAAGACTTCTTTAGCTCATGCTGTGACACTCGCCCACCCCGACCCCTTGGCCAAGTTATTCATCACTACGGACGCCAGTTACATCGTGGTGGGGGCAGTGTTTCAACAACACAAGGGTGACATGGTTTCTCCCCTTCATTTCTTCTCCAAGAAACTATCTATGCCTCAGAGAAAATATTCTGCATTCGATAGAGAGCTCCTTGTTGTTTACGAGGCAATCAAACATTTCTGCCCCAACGTCGAGGGACGTTTGTTTTTCATCCTCACTGATCACAAACCACTGGCAGAAGTGTTCTGCAACCCTACTGAGGACCCACCTCCTAGACGTGGTTTCTCAATTTACAACGGATGTCTGTTACAGCAAGGGTGCAGATAACGTCGCTGCGGATTTCTTCTCGTGGGTCAGTGCTGTTTCCCTCCAAGCTTCTGCTGAAAATTCTCAGGCTCTCCTACGAGACCCACAAACATCACTTGTTTTCACAAAGGCTAAATTTCCTGGCGTTTCTGATGAGGTATGGTGTGATTCTTCGACTGGCACCCTACACCCTTTGCTCCCACCCAGGCTGCGCCGACAGGTTTTCAACGCCATGCATAACCTAGCCCACCTGGACATTCGAGCTACCACACACCTCCTGTCAGAATCTTTTGTTCGGAGGCATATCAAACGGGACTGTCAAACCTGGGCACGCAGCTGTGTTGCTTGCCAGTGCAACAAGATCAGCCGCCACACCTCCCCACCTCTGGGCAAGTTCAACATTCTCGCAGGATGATTCTGTCATGTGCTTATTGATCTGATCAGGCCTCTTCCTCCTTTGGAGGGCCATAGATATATCTTATCAACTATCAACCGTTTGTCTTGCTGGGTTCACACTGTCCCTCTCCCTAACATTACTGCCGAGACAGTAGCCAAGGCTTTCATTGGCTCATGGATTGCTCGTTTCGGTTGCCCAACCACTATCACCACTGATCAGGGTCAACAGTTTGAATCCTCCCTTTTCACCATCCTCTGCAATATCTGTGATATTAAAAAAATATGCACTACCGCCTATCACCCTCAAAGCAATGGGTTGGTGGAGAGATGGCTGGCACCGCACTCTCAAGACGGCCCTTCGATGTCATGATTGTGTCTGGTTGGAAGCTCTCCAGTGGATGCAACTTGGTCTACACTCGACCTATAAACCTGACCTACAGGGGACTATATCCGAATTTGTTTTCAGCAAGAATCTGATCCTACTGGGGGAACTTATTTTTCCCCAGTTTAGTGAGGATCTTCACCCCTTCACCAGATTTAATTAGCCGGATGCGCACGCATTTTCAACAAACACATTTGCACCCACCCATCAGTCACTCACCGCCTGAGACCTACGTTCCCACCACACTCTCCGACAGCTCCCACATCATGCTGCGTGATGATGCGGTTAGGCAGCCTCTTCAACCTCCCTATCTTGGCCCCTACAAGGTCCTGCGATGGAAGAACATGACTTTTGATATCATGATTAAAGACCACAAACAGACAGTTTATCCGCATCGCCTGAAACTGGCTTTCATTGACCCTGATGGTCTCACACCGCCGCAGTCAGACTGTGCAGACAATCCATCCTTGATCGAGAACAAAGATGTGCTCCCATCAATCTCACTGCACACCTCTTCCATCAAACACTGTTCGCCACCGTTCACTGGTTTTCCAACCTCACGCCCTGTTTCACCCTGCGCATGTTTCGCGCCCTCACCTGCAACATCGGTGACACGCACACCTACTATCAGTTTGTCCTGCAGTGTGCCGCTGCACCGAGTGAACAATATTTCTATAGCGACATTCAATGACTAAGTGCTCATTCTTTTGACAGATACTGGGGTCCTGCCATCGGACAGTCCTTACACGTCAACATTGCACACAACCTCACACTCTCATGTGGGAGTGACTGAGCATCTCTATGTGCTTTCATTTCTACAGACGGCTCAATCCACTTAAGGGCCACACACATCTCCACCACACCGTCGGCTGCCCCATCTGCTTACTCCTGGGCCGGACACTGCCTCATCAGGCCACAGTGGCTGACTGACTATGAAGTGGACATGCCTCTTGCCACTCTGCCTGCACAACCCACCTTGTTCGAGATGGAAGTACCTGTGGTGCGCCTTCCTACGCGCATGATTTCCACTGATCACTGATGTTGATGCCCGCATGCCCTCACCTTTGGACATCTGTTGTATTCCGTACTGCGGGGGGGGGGGGGGGGGCTGTGTGGTGTCGGGAGTTCATAGTTCATATTGACGATGAAACTTAATATCTGTGCACTCTAAGTGCTCTGTCGAGCCTCCATCTTAACTTTACTTTAGTCAGTTCTTTGTTATACTTCATTCTGTATGGACTCAGTGTCAAGTGTAAATATATATGAGCTACTACATATATTGGAATTAAGTTTTCTATATCCCGATTACCAATCCCGTTCCCATAGATGAATGAAATAAGTGTTAGTGTCAGTGGTGTTGAGAAACAGCAGAATCATTTAAATTGGACAAAACTGCAGAGCTAAATGGAATCTCTGTCAGATTCTATACTGAATTTGCAGTTGAATTTGACCCTCTTCTAACTACCATGTATCATATGTCCTTG
This sequence comes from Schistocerca piceifrons, assembly GCF_021461385.2. Taxonomy (NCBI): domain Eukaryota; kingdom Metazoa; phylum Arthropoda; class Insecta; order Orthoptera; family Acrididae; genus Schistocerca; species Schistocerca piceifrons. Next base: position 852,730,831 of record NC_060140.1, on the reverse strand, counting down.
AACAGAAAACCATGCCCAGTTCTTGGAAAAAGGTGCAGGTCACACCTTGTCTACAAGCAGGGTAGTAGAAGTGATCCTGCCCAATACCCTTGACATCGCTTTGTTGTAGCATTTTAGAACATATTTTGAGCTCAAACTTCATGAGGTATCTTGAACAGAATGATCTCCCCAATGCTAATCAGCATGGTTTCCGAAAACATTGATCATGTGAGATCCAACAGGCACTTTTGTTTTATGACTTACTGGAAGATTTCGATCAAGGCAATCAGGTAGATGCTGTATTTCTTGATTTCCAAAAAGCATTTGACACAGTCCCAACCTATGCTTATTGTCAAAGATATACTCAGATGAGGTATCAAGTGAAATTTGTGACTGAATTGAGGACTTTTTGGTGGGGAGTATGCAACATGTTTTCTTGGATGGAGAGTTATTGTCAGATGTAGAAGCACTTCAGGTGTTCCCCAGGAAAGTGTGTTGGGACCCTTGCTGTTCATGTTGTATACTAATGAACTTACAGACAATATTAATAGTAATGCAGATGTTGCAGTTATGTATAATGAAGTACTATCTGAAGAAAGCTACATAATTTTTCAGTCACATCATGATAAGATTTCAAAGTGGTGCAGAGATGGGAAACTTGTTTTAAATGTTCAGAAACGTAAAATTTTGCAGTTCACAAAAAAAAAAACATAGCATCCTATAACTATAAAACCAATGAGTCACTGTTTGAAGCCCATTCAGTCACAGCTTTGTTTAATTTGTGGGAGATTGTGGCAGAGATGCTGAAGGAACTGAACTGGAAGACTCTTTAGGATAGATGTAAACTATCCCGAGAAAGTCTATTAAAAGAGTTTCAAGAACAGAAAGTCTATCAACAAAATTTAAAGAACAGAAAGTCTATTAACAGAGTTTCAAGAACCGGCTTTAAATGATTACTTCGGGAGTACAATTACTGCTTGTACAGAGGCATTCAAACAATCATCCTTCCTGCATTCCATACGTGAATGGAACAGGAAGAAACCCTAATAACTAGTACAATGGGACATACCCTCTGCCATGCACCTCACAGTGGTTTGCAGAGTACAGATGTAGATGTAAATGTAGATGGTTGCTGCTGATAGCTACTGACAAATAGCAACTGCCGATATCAGTGCTACAACAATCTTTGTTTATTTGTATGTTAGTTTCTTCATAGACAAATACACTCCTGGAAATGGAAAAAAGAACACATTGACACCGGTGTGTCAGACCCACCATACTTGCTCCGGACACTGCGAGAGGGCTGTACAAGCAATGATCACACGCACGGCACAGCGGACACACCAGGAACCGCGGTGTTGGCCGTCGAATGGCGCTAGCTGCGCAGCATTTGTGCACCGCCGCCGTCAGTGTCAGCCAGTTTGCCGTGGCATACGGAGCTCCATCGCAGTCTTTAACACTGGTAGCATGCCGCGACAGCGTGGACGTGAACCGTATATGCAGTTGACGGACTTTGAGCGAGGGCGTATAGTGGGCATGCCGGAGGCCGGGTGGACGTACCGCCGAATTGCTCAACACGTGGGGCGTGAGGTCTCCACAGTACATCGATGTTGTCGCCAGTGGTCGGCGGAAGGTGCACGTGCCCGTCGACCTGGGACCAGACCGCAGCGACGCACGGATGCACGCCAAGACCGTAGAATCCTATGCAGTGCCGTAGGGGACCGCACCGCCACTTCCCAGCAAATTAGGGACACTGTTGCTCCTGGGGTATCGGCGAGGACCATTCGCAACCGTCTCCATGAAGCTGGGCTACGGTCCCGCACACCGTTAGGCCGTCTACCGCTCACGCCCCAACATCGTGCAGCCCGCCTCCAGTGGTGTCGCGACAGGCGTGAATGGAGGGATGAATGGAGACGTGTCGTCTTCAGCGATGAGAGTCGCTTCTGCCTTGGTGCCAATGATGGTCGTATGCATGTTTGGCGCCGTGCAGGTGAGCGCCACAATCAGGACTGCATACGACCGAGGCACACAGGGCCAACACCCGGCATCATGGTGTGGGGAGCGATCTCCTACACTGGCCGTACACCACTGGTGATCGTCGAGGGGACACTGAATAGTGCACGGTACATCCAAACCATCATCGAACCCATCGTTCTACCATTCCTAGACCGGCAAGGGAACTTGCTGTTCCAACAGGACAATGCACGTCCGCATGTATCCCGTGCCACCCAACGTGCTCTAGAAGGTGTAAGTCAACTACCCTGGCCAGCAAGATCTCCGGATATGTCCCCCATTGAGCATGTTTGGGACTGGATGAAGCGTCGTCTCACGCGGTCTGCACATCCAGCACGAACGCTGGTCCAACTGAGGCGCCAGGTGGAAATGGCATGGCAAGCCGTTCCACAGGACTACATCCAGCATCTCTATGATCGTCTCCATGGGAGAATAGCAACCTGCATTGCTGCGAAAGGTGGATATACACTGTACTAGTGCTGACATTGTGCATGCTCTGTTGCCTGTGTCTATGTGCCTGTGGTTCTGTCAGTGTGATCATGTGATGTATCTGACCCCAGGAATGTGTCAATAAAGTTTCCCCTTCCTGGGTCAATGAATTCACGGTGTTCTTATTTCAATTTCCAAGAGTGTATAATATTCTTATATTTAGTAAGAGTATATAATATACTTGTATTTAGTAAGACCCCCCCATGAACCATGGACCTTGCCGTTCGTGGGGATGCTTGCGTGACTCGGCAATACAGATAGCCGTACCGTAGGTGCAACCACAATGGAGGGGTATCTGTTGAGAGGCCAGACAAAAGTGTGATTCCTGAAGAGGGGAAGCAGCCTTTTCAGTAGTTGCAGGGGCAACAGTCTGGATGATTGACTGATGTAGCCTTGTAACACTAACCAAAACGGCCTTGCTGTGCTGGTACTGCAAACGGCTGAAAGCAAGGGGAAACTACAGCCATAATTTTTCCTGAGGGCATGCAGCTTTACTGTATGGTTAAATGATGATGACGTCCTCTTGGGTAAAATATTCCAGAGGTAAAATAGTCCCCCATTCAGATCTCCGGGTGGGGACTACTCAGGAGGACTTCGTTATCAGGAGAAAGAAAACTGGCGTTCTACAGATTGGAGAGTGGAATGTCAGATCCTTTGATCGTGCAGGTAGGTTAGAAAATTTGAAAACGGAAATGGATAGGTTAAAGTTAGATATAGTGGGAATTAGTGAAGTTTGCTGGCAGGAGGAACAAGACTTCTGGTCAGATGAATACAGGGTTATAAATACAAAATCAAACAGGGGTAATGCAGGAATAGGTTTAATAATGAACAAAAAAATAGGAGTGTGGGTAAGCTACTACAAACAGCATAGTGAATGCATTATTGTGGCTGAGATAGACATGAAGCCCACACCTACCACAGTAGTACAAGTTTATATGCCAACTAGCTCCGCAGATGATGTAGAGATTGATGAGATGTATGATGAGATAAAAGAAATTATTCAGATAGTGAAGGGAGATTAAAATTTAATAATCATGGGTGACTGGAATTCAATAGCAGGTAAAGGAAGAGAAGTAAACATAGTAGGTGAATATGGAGTGGGGTAAGAAATGAAAGAGGAAGCTGTCAGGTACAATTTTGCACAGAACACAACTTAATCATTACTAACACTTGGTTTAAGAATCATGAAAGAAGGTTGTATACATGGAAGAACCCTGGAGATACTAAAAGGTATCAGATAGATTACATAATGGTAAGACAGAGATTTAGGAACCAAGTTTTAAATTGTAAGACATTTCCAGGGGCAGATGTAGACTCTGACCACAATCTATTGGTTATGACCTGTAGATTAAAACTGAAGAAACTGCAAAAATGTGGGAATTTAAGGAGATGGGACCTGGATAAACTGACAGAACGAGAGGTTGCAGGGAGTTTCAGGGAGAGCGTTAGGGAATGATTGACAATAGTGGGGGAAAGAAGTACAGTAGAAGAAGAATGGGTAGCGTTGAGGGATGAAATAGTGAAGGCAGCAGAGGGCTAGTAGAAATCCTTGGGTTACAGAAGAGATATTGAATTTAATTGATGAAAGGAGAAAATATAAAAATGCAGTAAATGAAGAAGGCAAAAAGGAATACAAACATCTCAAAAATGAGATCGACAGGAAGTGCAAAAGGGCTAAGCAGGGATGACTAGAGGACAAATGTAAGGATGCAGAGGCATATCTCACTAGCGGCAAAATAGATACTGCCTACAGGAAAATTAAAGAGACCTTTGGAGAAAAGAGAACCACTTGTATGAATATCAAGAGCTCAGATGGAAACCCAGTTCTAAGTAAAGAAGGGAAAGCAGAAAGGTGGGAGGAGTATATAGAAGGTCTATACAAGGGCGATGTACTTGAGGGCAATATTATGGAAATGGAAGAGGATGTAGATGAAGATGGAATAGGAGATATGGGACTGTGTGAAGAGTTTGACAGAGCACTGAGAGACCTAAGTCGAAACAAGGCCCTGGGAGTAGACAACGTTCCATTGGAACTACTGACAGCCTTGGGAGAGCCAGCCCTTACAAAACCATACCATCGGCTGAGAAAGGCATATGAGACAGGCAAAATACCCTCAGACTTCAAGAAGAATATAATAATGCCAATCCCAAAGAAAGCAGGTGTTGACAGATGTGAAAATTACCGAACTATTATATTTAATAAGTCACAGCAGCAAAATACTAACATGAATTCTTTACAGACGAATGGAAAAAACTGGCAGATGCCGACCTCGGGGAAGATCGGTTTGGATTCCGTAGAAATGTGGGAACATGTGAGGCAATACTGACCCTACAACTTATCTTACAAGATAGATTAAGGAAAGGCAAACCTACATTGATGAATTCTTCTCAGGTTATCAGCCGAGTGGTGACGTTGTCTTGTCACAATGTTTCAATGAGTTTTGTACCCATCATCTTCTGGCAAAATGTCAGGATGTGGTATTCTGCATATCTATATAGCAGCTTGGCTGTCACCACTACTGTAGGCCGGCCAGTCACGTTCCTCCAGAATGGGGTGGGGCGGGGGAGGGGGGGGGGGGGGGGGTGCAGTGCAGCGCCAACCAGCGTGGAGTCCCGGTGGCTACCAATCTGTCTGCGGAGGATGCCACTGCCTTCAGATCAGCGTCGGCAGACAGATTGGATAGCCACTGGGTCTCGACGCCAGTCCACGTCAAGCCCCCCCCCCCCCCCCCCCTACCACCGCCACGTACGCGGGTACGCGGTACCCCCTTCCTTAGGAATGTGATTGGCCGGCCTACAGTAGCAGATGACAGCCAAGCAGCCATATAGATATGCAGAATGCAGCATCCCGACACTTCGCCAGAATATGACGGGTACGAAACTCATTGCGACAAGATGACGCCACCACTCGGCTCGGCTGATAACCCAAGAAGAATTCATAAGTGGAATACGCCAAGAAAGACTGAAATTGCACAAACCTACATTTCTAGCATTTGTAGACTTAGAGAAAGCTTTTGACAATGTTGACTGGAATACTCTCTTTCAAATTCTGAAGGTGGCAAGAGTAAAATACAGGGAGCGAAAGGCTATTTACAATTATACAGAAACCATATGGCAGTTATAAGAGTCGAGGGACATGAAAGGGAAGCAGTGGTTGGGAAGGGATTGAGACAGTGTTCTAGCCTATCCCCAATGCAATTTGATCTGTATATTGAGCAAGCAGTAAAGGAAACAAAAGAAAAATTCGGACCGGGATTTAAAATCCATGGAGAAGAAATAAAAACTTTGAGGTTTGCTGATGACATTGTAATTCTGTCAGAGACAGCAAAGGACCTGGAAGAGCAGTTGAGTGGAATGGACAGTGTCTTGAAAGGAGGATATAAGATGAACATCAACAAAAGCAAAACGAGGATAATAGGATGTAGTCGAATTAAGTCAGGTGATGCTGAGGAAATTAGATTAAGAAATGAGACACTTAAAGTAGTAGATGAGTTTTGCTATTTGAGGAGCAAAATAACTGATGATGGTTGAAGTGGAGAGGATATAAAATGCAGACTGGCAAAGTCAAGGAAAGCGTTTCTGAAGAAGAGAAATTTGTTAACATTGAGTATAGATTTAAGTGTCAGGAAGTCGTTTCTGAAAGTATTTGTATGGAGTGTAGCCATGTATGGAAGTAAAACATGGACGATGAATAGTTTGGACAAGAAGAGAATTGAAGCTTTTGAAATGTGGTGCTACAGAAGAATGCTGAAGATTAGATGGGTAGATCACATAACTTCCAAGGAGGTCCTGAATAGAGTTGGGGAAGAGAGTAATTTGTGGCACAACTTGATTAGAAGAATGGATTGGTTGGCAGGACATGTTCTGAGGCATTGAGGGATCACCAATTTAGTACTGGAGGCAGGTGTGGAGGGTAAAAATCTTAGAGGGAGACCAAGAGATGAATACACTAAGCAGATTCAGAAGGATGTAGGTTGCAGTAGGTACTGGGAGATGAAGAAGCTTGCACAGGATAGAGAAGCATGGAGAGCTGCATCAAACCAGTCTCCAGACTGAAGACCACAACAACAACAATAATAACAACATTTAGTAAGAATAGCACCGTCAGCAAGATTTTCTGGTTTTATTCATACACACCAGTTTCAATGCTACAGTGCTACTGCACAAGATACAAAATCTGAATGTCTATAGTTCTTTTTTAATCATAAAACTACATTAGACTGATCCAATTCCAACTACATATGTACATATAATTACCATAGTAGTGAAAACTTAATAAAACACATAAACTATAGATGATGTCTACACTGTGTCATATTTGTAAGTATTGTGATAAAATCAAATGGCCTACAAGATTACTAGGTACCTTAAAACGTATTAGGCTATGTCAACCAGAAGAGGACTATGTTCCTTCAACTTGTATGTGTACTTCTCCTCCGTGGTAATACGTCTGTATTGTGGGATATTTGCTTTATCACAATAATTACAAATATGACACATTGGACACACTACCCGATTGATGAATGGAAGATATCATACAGAAATGTGAAAATATACAGAGACAGATGGGGTGGTAAGCACTTACCTGATCTCAGTACAGCTGACATTCCCACAAAACCAATGAAAGTAGATAAAACCTAGCTTTCAGAAACATGTCCCTTCATTAAGGAAGAGAGAGGATGGAGGGAAAAAATGGGAAGAACAAAAAGTGGATGCAGGTCATTCACAACCTAGTTTGAGACGACAAGGAGAAGGTAAGTAAAGATGGAGTAAAGGGTGTCAAAGGGAAGACAAAGATAGTGCATATTAAACACTGTACCAACTTCAAAGCAAAGAGGATAGTTTGACAAGTAAAGAGACATATGCGAGATAAGGCGATTAACACCATATAAGAAGAAATGAAACATGGAAAATCCAGGATGCAATGAAACAATGTTATGAAAAGTGTTTTTGCTATTCGCCATATCGTGGAGATGCTGTATCACACACACACACACACACACACACGTATGACCACAGTCACTGGCAGCTGAAGCAAGTCTACGAACAGCAGTGCATGATGGCAGAGGCAACCGGGTGGGGGTAATGAAGAGGCTGTGAGAGGGGGAGGGACAGTAAAGTGCTGCTGCAGGAGCATCCAGGGACGAGGTTGAGAGAGGGTAGAGCAGCTAGGTGCAGTCAGGAGGTTAGAAGGGGAGGGGGGGGGGGGGGCAGTGGAGAAGGATAGAAGTAAAAAGGCTGAGTGCATTGAAGGAATAGAGGGCTGCATCTTGCTGGCATGGGAACAGGGAAAGAGCTACTTGGGTAAGGAGAGAAAGATATCAAAATAAGTAATGAAAAGTGTAAAAAGAAGGGGGCTGTGGGTGTAGCAGGCACTTAGGTCACTAGAATTATGCTGGAGGGCAAATGGTTTGCTTGTGCCCAGAGTGTTTATGATTCATTATCTTTTCTTACCTTCCCCTTATTACCTCATAACCTATGTTCTGAGTTCTCTCTTTTCCATTTTCTTTCCCCATTTTTCCCTCCCTCCTCTATCCTTTCCAATGAAGGAACAAGTTACCGAAAGACAGCTTTTATTTATTTTCATCAGTTTTGTGTGAGTGTGACTGGGCTAAGATTTTGTAGACATTATTTATAGCCCTTTTGTTATTGAGATATTAACATTATGCTGATGACATGGAATTGGTTCAGTCTAATATTGTTGTTGTTGTTGTTGTGGTGGTCTTCAGTCCTGAGACTGGTTTGATGCAGCTCTCCATGCTACTCTATCCTGTGCAAGCTTCTTCATCTCCCAGTACCTACTGCAGCCTACATACTTCTGAATCTGCTTAGTGTATTCATCTCTTGGTCTCCCTCTACGATTTTTACTCTCCATGCTGCCCTCCAATACTAAATTGGTGATCCCTCGATGTCTCAGAACATGTCCTACCAACTGATCCCTTCTTCTAGTCAAGTTGTGCCACAAGCTCCTCTTCTCCCCAATTCTATTCAATACCTCCTCATTAGTTATGTGATCTACCCATCTAATCTTCAGCATTCTTTTGTAGCACCATATTTCAAAAGCTTCTATTCTCTTCTTGTCTAAACTATTTATCGTCCACATTTCACTTCCATACAAATACTTTCAGAAACAGCTTCCTGACATTTAAATCTATACTCGATGTTAACAAATTTTTCTTCTTCAGAAATGGTTTCCTTGTCATTGGCAGTCTACATTTTATATCCTCTCCACTTCAACCATCATCAGTTATTTTGCTCCTCAAATAGCAAAACTCCTTTACTACTTTAAGTGCCTCATTTCCTAATCTAATTCCCTCAGCATCACCCGACTTTATTAGACTACATTCCATTATCCTCGTTTTGCTTTTGTTGATGTTCATCTTATACCCTCCTTTCAAGACACTGTCCATTCCGTTCAACTGCTCTTCCAATTCCTTTGCTGTCTCTGACAGAATTACAATGTCATCGGCGAACCTCATAGTTTTTATTTCTTCTCCATGGATTTTAATACCTACTCTGAACTTTTCTTTTGTTTCCTTTATTGCTTGCTCAATATACAGATTGAATAACATCGGGCATAGGCTACAACCCTGTCTCACTCCCTTCCCAACCACTGCTTCCCTTTCATACCCCTCAACTCTTATAACTGCCATCTGCTTTCTGTACAAATTGTAAATAGCCTTTCGCTCCCTGTATGTAGTCAATAGCATAAACACCACTCAGGGAATAGGACTGAAGCCTGTTCCGACTAGCCAGCTGCTGCCTACAAGGTAGTATGGGGAGCAGTTTATGATCATGGATTCACATGAATAAAACCAGTAAATGCAGCTGATCATGTTGTCCTTAGTATATAAGACACAATAACAGCTACTGTCCAGATATCCACCAGATGATGGATGTATGGAGAAAATGAACATTTCTTTCAGGTTGTGACCAGATGTTAAAAGTCACATCATAACTGTTTAGAAGCAATTAGAAAAATACAATAATTTAAGTTACAAATGAGAAGGTAATCAACTCCTCTGAAAGGAGTTCTTTAATATTATAAAAACACTTATTAGTATAAAAATTCTTCAGTAGCACTTCAGAGCAACTTCCTTAAAAACCTTTTAAATATCTTGGAAGTCTGATGTTAGTTTGAGCCTCATGTAATAGGAACTACATCTTCTGTGTTATACTTTGCCAGGCAATATGCACAGTATCTCCTTGTGTAATATGTGTATCAATTTCAATCTAGATCGTTGTGATGTTATATTTTTAATTTAGTTGTCCAGTTTTAGAAATAGTGCCCAGGGGCCTCACCACTCTTTGGTGGGTACACGCTTGGCTACTGTTTGGCCCTTGCCTTTGCAGCATCTTTTCTCTTATTGCTGTATGTCTGTCCTCTTGCTTGCTTCCCCCTCCCTTGTGGAATATGTCTGGGATATTGTTGGAAATACATTCTTCAAATTCAGTTGCCAATATCAGAACGGTCTTTCCACTCCTTTTGTCCCTTCTTTCTTTTCTTTGTTCCCTTTCTCCTATCCTTCCTCCATTTTGGGATTTGAGGTTCCTGTTTTTCTTCTTCCTCTGTGTGTGCTCCTGAAGGACAGCCCATGCGTCTGACGTGTAACAGGTGACTGGGAAACGTGTAATTCCCAGCCCCAAGTTGACATGTAGGATTCACATGTACCTCCTCATACAGGCCAGGCCCAGAGAGGGAGGATTGCCTGAGCTGCCACCTTCCTAAATTGCTGATTGGTCCCTCTGTCAGATGCTCAGGAGGTGTGATGTGAGGTGTGAACAATCAACTAACGTGGATGTGCCCCCTTCTGAGGGGGTGACCTCCAGTTGGAAGGAGCATGCCATCAGAGATATTGGCAGTCATGGGGGATTTTCTCACAATGAGCCAATCATCTTTTTCACCACCATTGTCTACCAAACATAGATGGAATGAGGCTAATGACTGAAAGACCCTCCCAGCTGCACCATGGTTCTTTGTGATTTCACATACTGAAGGTAGTCACTCCTTTGCTGTGGTAAATCCATTTATTATTCAGAAAGGTATTGATACAATTGCTGGCTCTGTGAAATCCTGCTCTTATTTAGACAATGGCACATCAATTTTGGAGACTGCTTCTGATTCTCAGGCACAACAACTGTTTGCAGCTTCACTCCTCCACAGCTATCCTGTTGATGTCAAGGCCCACTGAATGCTGAATTCTTCCTATGGTGTTATGTACTCTAGGCTGCTTAATGGTCTCACTCAGGCAGAAATCCAAAAATATTTCTCTGATCAGGGTGTCATTGTAGACCATCAGGTGATGAAAAAAGCAGATGCATCCTTAGTGCCCACACCCACTCTCTTTCTCACTTTTGATCGAGTGGTACTTCCATCAAAGATCAAAGCAGAATATGAAGTTATCTCAGCATGACCTTACATTCTGAATGCAATGTGCTGCTACCAGTGTCGTGATCACAATCATACTTGCATGTCCTGTTAACAACCATCCAAATGTGTAATCTGCGGTAGGAATGCTCACGAGGGCAATTGTCCACCTCCTTCTCCCCACTTGTGAACTGCAATTGTGACCATGCCACATCCTCCCAAGAGTGTCCCATGTATCTTGATGAGTGGGCTGTCAAGGAGATCCAGGTGAAGGAAAAAGTACCTTAGCTGGTCGCTCACAAGTTGTTGGCTAGTCGGAAACCTGTGTTCAACCGTCTGGCACTTACAGTACTGTTCTCACTACATCTTGCTCCATGAAGCACATGGCCATGCAGACATGCAACCTCAAATTTAGCCCTGTGGTTGTGAAATCACACAGTGTTATGGTAGTGTTCCCATCTCCTCCCCCAGCTGTGCAACAAGCCACCAAACTTTTGCCTCATGGGGTGAAGTCACTTGCTACACAACTGGCTGGCTGGGAAGGACGGAAGGAATATTTCCCCAATGACTTCCTACATCCTTCCAGCCAACAAACATCTGAGTCTTCCTCTGCCAACTGGAAAGACTCCAAGAAGTCAAACTAAGAGAAATGGTCTTCTCCTTTGCAGACTCGGATACCCTCACCCGGCTGACCTCAGTGTTGCCGGTGTGCACTGGGCAACTCCCTCATCCTTTTCTGCTGCTCAGTGACTTTAATGTGCACCATTCCCTTTGGGGCTTGCCCAGAACCTGTCAGAGAAGTGCCCCTCTTGTCTGACCTTCTCAGTCACTTTAACTTCATCTATCTTAACACGGCAGCACCCATGTTCCTTTCAGACTACACTCACACCTGTTCCCATTTAGACCTCTCCTTCTGCCCTACCCAGCTTGCCCATCATCTCAAGTGGTCCATTTTCTCTGACAAGTACTCGAGTGACCATTTCCATGTGCCATCTGATTGCTGACTACTACCCCACGTATGTGCACACACAAATGGCAGCTTTCTAAGGCTGACTAGGCTTCACTTTTCCCAGGTGACCTTCAATGAACAACATTTCTCTAGTTGCAATGACCAGGTAGAATATCTTACAAACATCATCCTTAATGCAGTAGAATGTTCCATTCTTTGCACTTCCTCTTTACCATTCTGTGTCCAGGTCCCTTGGTGGACTGAGTTGTGCCACTATGCCACTCATGCATGGAGATATGCTCTCTGCATTTTTAACCATCATTCTACAATGGCAAACAGCATTCGTTACAAACAATTGCATCCACAGTGTCGTCACATTCTTTGGGATAGCAGAAAAGCTAGCTGGATATCCTTTACTAGTTCTTTTAACAGAACCATTCCCAGCCTCCAACACCTGTCTTGGATCAAGGTCCATTCCCCAATTTCCAGCCTGTCAGTAGCATAAGATGTCTTAAAAGCCCTACTGCTATCTCCAACACCTTGAGCCACTTTGTGCAGAGATTTTGAACTCCACCCACTATCATTCTGCCTTCCTCCATTGGAAATGAGTAAAGGATACTCTGGCAATACCCTTCTCTTTTCAGAATTGTGAGTGCTACAATGCCGCCTTTGCTATGAGGGAGCTAGCTCATGTTCTCACTTCATCTTGATCCTCTGCCCCAGGGCCAGACAATGTTCACATTCAGATGTTGCAGAACCTTTCTCTTGCAGGCAAGCACTTTCTCCTTAATACGTACAATAATATCTGGGCAGAGGGCACGTTTCCCGATGCTGGCATGAAGCCACTGTCATACCCATACCCAAGCTTGGCAAGAACAAACACCTTCCTTCTATTTATCACCCCATTTCTCTCACCAACTGTGTTTGCAAGGTGATGGAATGTATGATTCATTCCCAGCTGGTATGGTGGCTCAAGTCTTGCAGTTTACTAAGCACTGCACAATGTGGATTTCGAGCATGCCATTCTGAGGTTGACCATCTCATCACCTTGTCAACCCATATCATAAATGGTTTTCTGTGGAAATACCAGACTATAGCCATGTTTTTCGATTTGGAGAAAGCCTATGACATCTGCTGGAAGACTGGTGTCCTCCATACTCACTACATGTGGGGCTTCCAAGACCACATGCCCCGTTTCATTTAAGGAATTTTTAAAAGACAGAGTTTTCAAGGTACATATTGTTTCTGCCTTATCAGACACCTTTATTCAGGAAAACAGTGTGCCTCAGGTCTCTGTCCTGAGCGTCATCCTCTTTGCTATCACCATTAACACTGCAATGGCCTGCCTCCCACCGGGCATCTCCGGCTCCCTTTATGTTGATGATTTTGTGATCTGTTGCAGTTCTCCATGGACTTGTCTCCTTGAGCAGTGTCTTCAGCGAAGTCTCAGTCATCTTTACTCATGGAGCAGCGACAAAGGCTTTCACTTTTCCAGTGACAATGCCATTTGCATGAATTTCTGTCAGTGCAGTTGGTTTCTTCCACTGTCTTTACATCTTGGGCTTGTTGCTCTTCCCTTCATTGAAAATATAAAATTCATGGGGCTCATGCTTGATAGGAAACCCATGTGTCTTAGCTTGCTACCCACTGTACTTGGTCCCTCAATGTCATAAGTGTCCTCAGCACCACTTCCTGGGGAGTGGGTCGGACCATCCTCCTCTGTTTGTATCAGTCCCTTGTACATTGGAAACTAGACTATGGGTCTTTCGTTTATGCATCTGCACATCCATCCCTCTTATGCCATCTCAATACTATACACCATCGTGGCATCTGTTTGGCCACTGGCGTCTTTTACACTAGCCCGGTTGAGAGTCTGTGGGCTGAAGCTGCCGTATTACTGGTGTCATACCACTGTGATATTCTGCTCAGCATATATGCATGCCATTTTTCTGCCATGCCTGGCCACCCATCCTAAGCCTCCTTCTTTGATGGCTCCTTCGACTGCCAGTATGGGGTATGGCTGTCTTCTCCTGGAGCTCACTTTTAGCTCTTGCTCCAGCAGCTTAACTTCATGCAACTTGCCACCTTTCCAATGGGTGTGAACCCTTCACCACCTTGACCTGGTGCAGCAGCCCTCATTCAGCTTGGCCTTCATTCACTTCCTATAGACATTACTCCAGCCTCACTCTATCACCATAAGTATAATGATCTTTGCACAGAACTTCGCGATAGTACCTTCTTGTATACTGATAGCTCTCAGACTAACCACGATGCCGGGTGTGCCTTCGTCATTGGCACCGACATTTTTTGATATTGGCTTCTGGACCGCAGCTCAGTATTTACAGCAGAGCTCTTCGCCCTGTGTCAGGCCACACAGTGCATCCAGCAACATAGGCTTTTCAGTATTGCGTCATCTGCTCTGACTCTCTCAGTGCCCTTCAGAGCCTTTGTGTGCTGTCACTTTCTCACTCTTGATGGAGCCACTGTGATTTTTTTGTGGGTTCCTGATGGGAAACGAGGCCACTGCCACTGCTGCCTAGGTTGCAGTCCTCATACCTTGGCCAGCTAGTTCTTCCATTCCCTTTGATGATCTATGTGCTGCCGTCTGTCAGCAGGTAGTGTCACTTTGGGATAACCAGTGGTTCTCCCTTCATGGGAAGAAACTCCAGGGAATTAAGCCTCTCCCATTGGTTTGGATGACTTCCTCTCAGTCCTCTCGCCGCTAGGAGATCATTTTTGTATTGAGCACCGTGTTTTTAGCCATTGCATTTGTTAAGTAGTGACCCCCCTCCACTATGTGCTCATAGCCCTCAACCTCTGACAGTTCACTGTTTCCTTACAGAATGCCCTTTTTTAACCACTTATGTTCTCATTTACATTTGCCCTCTGAGTTATCAGCCATTTGAGTGAACAATGCATGGGCTTTTACTTTTTATCCATTGTAGCAATATGGCAAAGGACTTTTAATCTTTAGTTAAGACCTCCGTTTCTCTGTGGCATATTTTATAGACCATTCTCCAAGACATTGTTTTTAGCTGTCTTCTTTTCTGTCAATTCAGCTTCACGTATAGTCTTTTTCTTTTTTTAACTGCTTTTTTTTTCTTAGTGTTCTACAGTTATGACATGGGAGCATTTGACCCTAGTTGTTTCTGTGCCCTAAAACAAAACAAAACTAGTTTTAAAAATATATTATAACTGTGTAATTAATTTCTTACTCTTGATCATCCCTTTTATGAATCATTATAATTGAGATTTCAAGTCATTTGTACTTCACCTCCCCCTTCCTTTTTTTCACAGTATGAATACCCTGTTTATATTCTTTCATGCAGCACATTCCCTTGCTATAATTTCACATGTAAGGCACTAATAAACTATTAAAATACACTGTACGCATTTGCTCATAATACAGAACTCTTGACATTGTCCTTATTGTATAAACTGATTGTTGTAACCTTTTTGTGCACTATCAATATGATTAGATTAAAGAAACTAATTTCTTGGCCATATAATACTTTATTAAAACGAAAATTACAGCAGCACCACATTGGCAGTACATGTGCATGTACTGACTGTGCCAACACGTTGCTGCTTTAATTTTTAAATATGATGATAGCTGAGCTACACCCAACATGTAAGGACCAGTATAATCACATGAGTTGCAGCTCTGTGGATTTGGAGTAGCTAGCAGAATATTGACTTGTTTGTGTGAGGAAGCACTGAACTTACGACCAAAATCAATGAGAATGTCATAAGTTATTACACATTGCTGTTTCACACGTGTGTTGTAAATGGCAGGATGACGTGGGAGAGCTACACTTCCATGCAGGCTGATCTGGATAGTGAAAAATGTTATACTAAGCGTCATGGTGACCACTTTTGTGCACCTGTTGTTCACAAGAGTTGCAGTCATGGGATGGTCCATTGTTGTAGTGAAGGCAGTTAGCTAAAGTACACTGATTAAGATGCAGTAGCTGTTGCTGTTTGCTGCGGGACCTCCACCGGGGGGTGGGGGAATTCCTAATCATAATGCTCAAATGAAATGAAGAGAGCACATGGATGGATTTCACAAACACTTTATTATTTAACATGCAGAAAGAAGATCTACACAATACAGTAACACACAGCAGACTGTGAACATCAGATACTTTCCCCACAGGAGCTCAACCAGTCAACACAAAGTCTTATTTTCTCACATTTGTGTTCTTGCTTGTGAAGTCCTCACAACTTGTTCCAACTGAAAACAATGAGAAAGAATATTAAGATGATAAAGTTTAAATATCAGACTTCATTCATTGTATGATATTTAATTTTAAGAAATAATTTTGTTCCAGGTAGAGAACATAATGAAAAGAATCAACTGGAATGAGCCATTAGAAGATCCTTATGTTAAAGAATTAGACAGCATGACGCTGGAAACTTTTCTCAACTGCCATCTTCAAACACAATTAGCTGTTGGTATCATGAAATCATTCATTCAGACTTGCATAGGTAAGGCTATTAAAAAGTAATATTTGTTTTTATATTGTTTTACTGCTGGTACCATAAATATGAAATGCTTTGGTAGAAGGACTGAAAGATTTCATTGTGAGAAATTTGATACAAGAATACAATTTTCATTGTATTTTTGTTCTCCAGCACACAACGCCGTTCACAGTAATCATACCTGCTGCAGGTATATCTCAAAATAATATGAAACTCAAGGCATCAAATGCAAACATGTGCTGACAATCTTTGTATGCACGTTATTTGTGTTGCTTTTGGTGTAGGATAAAAGATTTTGGAGTTTCATTTTATGTGTCATCAAGCATGATACTGAACTCATCCACAACAGCTTGGCAAGTGCTTCTTCAGATTGCAATCTTTGCATACAGTAACTTTTGATGTCCCATAGCTCCTGTTGTATAGGAATTGCATTTATATAATTCATAGCTCTCTCATTTGTCTAACTTTTGATTGCATACGCAACCATGAACCTTGCCATTAGTGGAGAGGCTTGCATGCCTTGGCAATACAGATAGCCATGCCATAGGTGCAGCCACAACAGAGGGGTATCTGTTGAGAGGCCGGACAAACATGTGGTTCCTGAAGAGGAGCGGCACTTTTCAGTAGTTGCAGGGGCCAAAACGGCCTTGCTGTGCTGGTACTGCAAATGGCTGAAAGCAAGGGGAAACTACAGCCATAATTTTTCCTGAGGTCATGCAGCTTTACTGTATGGTTAAATGATGATGACGTCCTCTTGGGTAAAATATTCCGGAGGTAAAATAGTCCCCCATTCAGATCTCCGGGCGGGGACTACTCATGAGGACATCGTTATCAGGAGAAAGAAAACTGGCATTCTACGGACTGAAGCATGGAATGTCAGATCCTTTGATCGGGCAGGTAGGTTAGAAAATTTGAAAAGGGAAATGGATAGGTTAAAGTTAGATATAGTGGGAATTAGTGAAGTTTGCTGGCAGGAGGAACAAGACTTCTGGTCAGGTGAATACAGGGCTATAAATACAAAATCAAATAATGGAAGTGTAGGAGTAGGTTTAAAAATGAATAAAAAAATAGGAACTCGTATAAGCTACTACAAACAGCATGGTGATTGCATTATTGTAGCCAAGATAGACATGAAGCCCATGCCTACCACAGTAGTACAAGTTTATATGCCAACTAGTTCTGCAGATGATGAAGAGATTGCAGAAATGTATGATGTGATAAAAGAAATTATTCAGATAGTGAAGAGAAATGAAAATGTAGTAGTCATGGGGGACTGGAATTCGACTGTAGGAAATGGAAGAGAAGGAAAAGTAGTAGGTGAATATGTAATGGGGGTAAGGAATGAAAGAGGAAGTTGACTATAGAATTTTGCACAGAGCATAACTTAATCATAGCTAACACTTGGTTTAAGAATCATGAAAGAAGGTTGTATACATGGAAGAGGCCTGGATACACTGGAAGGTTTCAGATAGATTATACAATGGTAAGGGAGACATTTAGGACCAGGTTTTAAATTCTGAGACATTGCCATGGGCAGAAGTGGACTCTGACCACAATCAATTGGTTATGAACTTTAAATCAAAACTGAAGAAACTGCAAAAAGGTAGGAATTTAAAGAGATGGGACCTGGATAAACTGAAAGAACCAGAGGTTGTAGAGAGTTTCAGAGAGATCATTAGGGAATGATTGACAAGAACAGGGCAAAGGAATACAGTAGAAGAAGAATAAGTAACTTTGAGATGTGAAATAGTGAAGGCAGCAGATGATCAAGAAGGTAAACGGACAAGGGCTAGTAGAAATCTTTGGGTAAAACAAGAGATATTGAATTTATTTAATGAAAGGAGAAAATATAAAAATGCAGTAAATGAAGCAGGCAAAAAGGAATACAAACGTCTCAAAATTGAGACAGACATGAATTGCAAAATGGCTGAGCAGGGATGGCTAGAGGACAAATGTAAGAATGTAGAAGCATATATCACTAGTTGTAAGATAGATACTGCCTACAGGAAAATTAAAGATACTTTTGGAGAAAACAGAACCACCTGTATGAATCTCAAGAGCTCAGATGGAAAACTAGTCCTAAGCAAATAAGGGAAAGCAGAAAGGTGGTAGGAGTATATAGAGAATCTATACAAAGGCAATGTACCTGAGGGCAATATTATGGAAATGGAAGAGGATGTAGATGAAGATGAAATGGGAGTATGATACTGCATGAAAAATTTGACAGAGCACTGAAAGAGCTAAGTCAAAACAATCCCCGCAGGGTGTACACGTGGACAAGGGGGAAAAAAAAAGGTCCATTTCCTGGTTAAAAATACACTTTCTTCCAGGTGAAAATACACTTTATCTGTGTTAAGTGACAGTATACTTTTCCTCAGAACTGTAAAACTTATCAATTGTTTCAGTGGTTATATTTCTATACACCGGCGTAGAATTACCTGGCACTTTAGAAAGTGAAACTCAGGGAAAATAATATGTTTTAGAAAGATCTTTGTTGTGCAGTAACATGTACACTACATGTTTCTGTATTATGAAAGTATAAATTTGAATTCCACCAAACTCGGCATGTTACTTTCTGAAGCATTGAAATCAAGATTGCGATGCACTTTTGTAAGCCAGTCATAGCTTGTGTCATGTGATCTCACCAGCCAATGACAATAGATATTCAGAGCATAGGATATGTGATGTAGTCAGCCAATAGCAACATCACAGTTATGTGGTATGAACACACAAATAGGAAAAGTTCATGTTTCAAATTAATATACATAGTGTTGCTACTAGAAAAGAAAAGCTTTTACATTTAATATTGGTCTCGAATATTAATAAGCTGCTAGAGAAACTAAGCTTTCACATATAATGTTAATCTTTTTTGCCTTTGTTACACTTTAGATACCTCACACAAATGTGCCTGTAAAATTTTTAACAGTGACATAGATGTCTGATCTTCTGGGCTTGAAATTCTTCTGAATGGTCATCCTCAAAGAGTTGTTTTCTAAATGAGAGTCAAATACTCTGTGATTTAAGAAATTCATCATACATTCTCGGACATAGATCATCTTGTGTAAAAGGAAATTTACTTTGAAAGTATGTGACCTGTTAGGAATAGGTTGTTTCAGCAGTTGCCACAGAGCACCAAATAACAGGCGTCCTGCATTTCCACAGCTAAGATGATGTAGGACGCCTGTGTGTTTCTACATGTAAAACATTAAAAGATCTTACATTATGTCATAAAAGAAACAAGACATTAGAGATTACTCCAAGAGCATCAAAATTTTGTGAACCATACTAAAATGCATAATTTGGCTTAAAGTGCACATTCATATGTCCAGATTCAGATGTAAATTTTCTTGGAGTACCAATATTGTATCATCCCATGTTTGGTTCTTTATTATGGCATAATGCCATATGTGCTAGAAGATGAAAACATGCACTTGGAAGTGCTGCGAACAGTTGAAACAAGCTAATAGTGTGGAATTAAACACACCATTTCAAATAAGTTGACTGGCACAGTGGAAGAGATTAATAAAAGCCAGATTTCTTTAGCAAAGTGACAAAAATAACTTTATTGTTCTGCAAGGCAATTAATGCTTGACTCTCAGAAAGGTGGAAATAAAATAAAATCTGAAACTAATAACATATTGTAGCCTTCCATAATTATGTGAATGTACTTTAATTCACTTGATAGATCCTGACACAGAAATCCATTTTGTTTTCATTTGACGTGAGAGCTTATAAATGAGGATCACTAAAAGTAAACACAGGTATTGTGGACAGTACTCACCTCCCCACTATAACTCAGACTGCTCCATGCATCAGTCCCGGATCTACGATACTTCCAAACTGGAGTAACCCCCCTGCTTCTCGAGTGTTTGAGGTAGGACATGAAAAATTTTAAAAATCTACTTTTCAAAAATATGTTCACCTTTCTGAAGTGTCTGGTACATAAGACATATGTGTTCAAGGAAATTTAAGACATGTTATTTTGTATTAAGTGTGCCAAAGTGCAGTGCCACACCTCTTCATACAGCATTCTCTTATTGCACATCACTGTATTTCCCTGTGGAATTCAAACACGTAATATTTTGTAATGGATGCCATCAAACTACATTCAGGACAGTGGAAATTAAAATGTCCTGTGATGCCTCTCCTGCTCCCAGTCAGCCAGTTTGACATCCTGTGCCTCTTGAAAAGAAAAACTCACAATTAATACTGGATGGGATTGTTTGTAACTGGGAGAACAAGAACTCTTCAGAAAATTTGCACTTTTTATTGCCTATTAGCTAATAACTTCCTGTTTTGTGTGACATAAAATTAAGTGTAGTATACATATTGAGACAAGAGACAAGAAAACAGTACAATCTTCAATCCTTAAGTCCTAGCATATTTTTCTCTCTAATCTTGCTTCAACTTTACATGTCATGTTTTCCTTTCTAGGAAAATATCTATTACCTAATCAAAGTTCATTAAACATTTTGCTACATGAAAAAATGAAATGTTGCTGTCTAATACTGAAAAAGCTGTTAATATAAATAGTACCCAAGGTTGGTGTGGTTTCTTGATCTAATTATGTGTATTTTGTCACTGTCTGCTAGATAAAATGATATAGACCTGCCTAATATTGCAGCAAGACTGTTTTGGCACAAATGGTCCTTTTTCTAACACAACAGTATATAATTCACCAAACTACCAATATCAAATACCTATTAGGCCTACAAGCAAAAACCTTAATGTTAGGAAACAGTTTCACATTTCATTCATACATTCCAGATTCTCAAGCATGAGATCGAAAAGTAGTAGTACGAAATTTTTATATAAATTTGGAATTGTCATATTTTTTATAATTTTTGTGATGTCCTCATTTCTTGTCCTTCCTCGTTCTAAAAACAATCTTGTCATCACTAATTCTGTAACTATTCCTGCCAGTGTCAAAACTTATTCTCCAGTTAACTTCACTAACCTTGGCAAAACCACCAGTTTAGTTATCCCACCTTTATTCTCTGGTTAGGTATTATTACATGTTCATAAAACACATTTTCTGCACTACTCCCATTAAGCGGCTGCTAGCTGGGGACTGTAAAACTCGACCTTACTCGTATAGTGGTCAGACCAAAAATTATCTGTCAAAATTTCATTTTTTTTGATACACCAAAAAAAGAATACATAATCTTTCTGACATCTTGGGTCGTCGGGTATTCTGCCGGATATCAGCGTCGTACTTGCATGATATTTTGGTCACGTAGCTCGTAACCTTCATCAGGTGTGACCTGAGACTGCTCCTTGAGTGGACCTGGTCCAGTATTTATGCCTATGGCCTTCCCCCTCCACCAACGGCTGCAGGCGCTTCCTCTGTGGTCCGCGCCCATTCCCTGCGACCTGCTGGAGCGTTGCGCTCCGTTTTCCATCCGCTGCAGTTCTAGGTGTTCCCTCTGCGGTTCGCGCTCACCAAACCCACTCCTGGGGGTTTCATCTACGGACTGCAGTACCAAGCATTCCCCCTGTTGTCCGCGCCCGTTCACCATGACCTCTTGGAGTGTTGCCGCTCCGTTTTCCGTCCGCTGCGGCTCTGGATGTTCCCTCTGTGGTCCACGCCCACCAGTCCCACTTCTGGGTGTTCCATCTTTGGTCTGGTGCACCTGGCAGTCCGTCAGGGGCTCGTTTTCCATCTCCATGTCTCTGGTTCTTCTGTTTGTGTAGTGTTGCAGGTGGCCCCGTTGCTCCTTTAACAATTCCAGAGCCGGATCCCAGGCTCTACTTAGCTGGTACCCTGTGTCACGGTTCATAAGATCGTCAGCCATTTTAATTTCTATCGATTCTCTTATAACACTGTCCTAAAATCCGGGTGTTTGTGCTAGAATCTTGGTATCCTCATACTTCATGGCATGATCTAGTTCTAGAGTGTTCAGCAATGGCTGACTTAGCCACCTGTCTTAATCTAGTGTGCCTCTGATGTTCTTTGCACCTGATCTCCACAGTTCTTGTCGTCTGGCCAATGTAGGACACGCCACATTGACAAGGTATATTGTAAATCCCTGGTTTTCGTAACCCCAGGTCGTCTTTGACACTCCCCAGCAGTCCCCCGATCTTGTTGGATGGACAGAAAACACACTTGATATTGTGTTTACGGAGGATCCTTCTGATTCTGGCAGAAATAGAGCCAGCATAGGGCAGATATGCCACCTTCTTTGCTTCATCTTGGTCTTCTTCAGGAACCTGTGGTATAGTGGCTGGTTGGAGTGCCCTCTCAATTTGTCTGTCCGTGTATCCATTCTTGGAGAAAACTGTTTTGAGACATGCTATCTCTATAGGTAGATTCTCTTGGTCCGACAGGGCACGTGCTCTGTGGACCAAAGTCTTCAGAACCCCATTCTTCTGTGCAGGGTGGTGACAGCTGCTGGCCTGCAGATATAAATCAGTGTGTGTTGGTTTTCGGTACACACTGTGGCCAAATGATACATCTGCTTTCCTCTGGACTAGTACATCCAGAAATGGCAGCTGGCCATTCTTCTCCAGTTCCATGGTGAACTTGATATTAGGGTGGCATGAGTTAAGATGTTCAAGAAACTCATTGAGCCTGTCCATCCCATGTGGCCAGATCACGAAGGTGTCATCCACATACCTAAAGAAGCATGTGGGTTTAAATGTGGCTGTCTCCAATGCCCTCTCCTCAAAACTCTCCATAAACATGTTGGCAACCACAGGGGACAGTGGGCTACCCATAGCTATACCTTCAGTTTGCTCGTAAAATTGGTTTCTGTACAGGAAATACGTGAATGTCAGTGTATGACTGAACAGGTCCAACAGAGCACCGTCAAATTTCTCTGCAATCAGTTCTAGTGAGTCCTTCAGTGGGACCCTGGTGAACAGCGATACCACATCAAAACTAACCATGATGTCCGAATCTGTGATGTGCAGTTGCTTGACACGTTGCAGGAAATCGTCTGAGTTGCGGATGTGGTGAATACATTTCCCCACATATGGAGACAGGAAACCTTTCAAGTACTTGGCTATTGTGTACATAGGTGCCTCAATATTACTGACAATTGGACGTAGGGGCACGCCCTCCTTGTGTATTTTAGACAAGCCATACAGTCTAGGTGGCACTGGCACTTTTTCCCGTAGTTGTCTGATGATCTTATCGGGCATCCCTGTTTCCTTCAAGAGAGCACTAGTCTTCTTGGCCACCTTGTCCGTGGGGTCACACTCCAGAATTCTGTATGCAGGGTCCTCCAGGAGTTGACGTACTTTCTCATCATAATCCACCCGCTGCAAGATGACAGTGGAGTTCCCTTTGTCTGCTGGCAGTACCACAATGCTGTTGTCTTCCCGGAGTTTCTTGAGTGCAACCCTCTCCTCAGTTGTGATGTTCGATTTCGGCGGCCTGGCCTTGGTGAGGGCCCTGCAGATCTCTCAGCAGACTTCCTCTGCCACATTAGGTGGAAGTGTGGCTGCAACTTGCTCTACTGCACTGACGAAACCTGAAATGGGTATGTTTCTAGGGGTCGTAGCAAAGTTGAGACCCTTGCTGAGTACCTTTAAGGTTGTATCATCAAACTGTATGCCACTCAGATTCGTCACAGTGCGTGTCTCTTCCAACTGCTGTGCTTTCTTAGTCATGCGGTCAAACTTTGCAGATTGGCAAGATGAGGCATTCCTTCTATCACACTCATCTAAAGACCAGGAGGCACGGTCTACCCAATCCCAATCTTCTCTTGTTAAGGAGGCTGCCATGTACAGATGAATATGTAACAGCTGCCTGGCCAAAACATCTAACCTGTGGCGCATATCTCGAATCCTCTCTCTCACCAGTGCCATGCTGGCTCTGCGTTTCATCTTGTTCGCCGCTCTGGAGTTGATGTGATGTTTAATTCTGGCAAATACTGGTACCACTTCTCCATCTCGACACCTCAGCAAAAAACTGAGAGAACTCAGCATCTTCCCTTTCTTCTGCCGAAGCTTGTCCAACTTCGTGATATTCTGATACATCTCCTCCCCGTAGAGACTTTTGATGTAACTCTTCAGGCTTTCCCGGCGATCTAATGACATCTTGGGTTGTCGGGTGTTCTGCCGGATATCAGCATAATACTTGCACGATATTTCAGTCACGTAGCTCGTAACCTTCATCAAGTGCGACCTGAGACTGTTCCTCGAGTGGACCTGGTCCAGTATTTATGCCTATGGCCTTCCCCCTCCACCAACGCCTGCAGGCACGTCCTCTGTGGTCCGCGCCTGTTCCCTGCGACCTGCTGGAGCATTGCTGCTCCGTTTTCCGGCCGCTGCGGTTCTAGGTATTCCCTCTGCAGTCCACGCCCACCAAACCTGCTCCTGGGGGTTTCATCTACGGTCTGCAGTACCAAGCGTTCCCCCTGCAGTCTGCGCCCGCTCACCACGACCTGTTGGAGCGTTACTGCTCCGTTTTCCGTCCGCTGCGGCTATTGATGTTCCCTCTGCGGTCCGCGCCCACCAGTCCCATTTCTGGGCGCAGACCACAGAGGAAGCGCCTGCAGCCGTTGGTGGAGGGGGAAGTCCATAGGCATAAATACTGGACCAGGTCCACTCGAGGAGAAGTCTCAGGTCACACCTGATGAAGGTTACGAGCTACGTGACCAAAATATTGTGCAAGTATGATGCTGATATCCGGCAGAACACCCGACAACTCAAAATGTCATTAGATCGCCGGGCAAGCCTGAAGAGTTACATCAAAAGTCTCTATGGGGAGTAGATGTATCAGAATAGCAAGAAGCTGGACAATCTTCGGCAGAAGAAAGGGAAGATGCTGAGTTCTCTCAGTTTTTTGCTGAGGTGTTGAGATGGAGAAGTGGTACCAGTATTTGCCAGAATTAAACTTCACATCAACTCCAGAGCAGTGAACAAGATAAAACGCAGAGCCAGCATGGCACTGGTGAGAGAGAGGATTCGAGATATGTGCCACAGGTTAGATGTTGTGGCGAGGGAGCTGTTACACATTCATCTGTACATGGCAGCCTCCTTAACAAGAGAAGATTGGGATTGGGTAGACCATGCCTCCTGGTCTTTAGCTGAGTGTGCAAGAAGGAATGCCTCATCTTGCCAATCTGCAAAGTTTGACCGCATGACTAAGAAAGCACAGCAGTTGGAAGAGACACGCACTGTGACGAATCTGAGTGGCATACAGTTTGATGATACAACCTTAAAGGTACTCAGCAAGGGTCTCAACTTTGCTACGACCCCTAGAAACATACCCATTTCAGGTTTCGTCAGTGCAGTAGAGCAAGTTGCAGCCACACTTCCACCTAATGTGGCAGAGGAAGTCTGCTGAGAGATCTGCAGGGCCCTCACCAAGGCCAGGCCGCCGAAATCGAACATCACAACTGAGGAGAGGGTTGCACTCAAGAAACTCCGGGAAGACAACAGCATTGTGGTACTGCCAGCAGACAAAGGGAACTCCACTGTCAACTTGCAGCGGGTGGATTATGATAAGAAAGTACGCCAACTCCTGGAGGACCCTGCATACAGAATTCTGGAGTGTGACCCCACGGACAAGGTGGCCAAGAAGACTAGTGCTCTCTTGAAGGAAACAGGGATGCCCGATAAGATCATCAGACAACTACGGGAAAAAGCGCCAGTGCCACCTAGACTGTATGGTCTGTCTAAAATACACAAGGAGGGCGTGCCCCTACGTCCAATTGTCAGTAATATTGAGGCACCTACATACACAACAGCCAAGTACTTGAAAGGACTCCTGTCTCCATATGTGGGGAAATGTATTCACCACATCCGCAACTCAGAGATTTGCTGCAATGCCTCAAGCAACTGCACATCACAGATTCGGACATCATGGTTAGTTCTGATGTGGTATCGCTGTTCACCAGGGTCCCACTGAAGGACTCACTAGAACTGATTGCAGAGAAATTTGACGGTGCTCTGTTGGACCTGTTCAGTCATACACTGACATCCATGTATTTCCTGTACAGAAACCAATATTACAAGCAAACTGAAGGTGTAGCTATGGGTAGCCCACTGTCCCCTGTGGTTGCCAACATGTTTATGGAGAGTTTTGAGGAGAGGGCATTGGAGACAGTCACATTTAAACCCACATGCTTCTTTAGGTATGTGGATGACACCTTCGTGATCTGGCCACATGGGATGGACAGGCTCAATGAGTTTCTTGAACATCTTAACTCATGCCACCCTAATATCAAGTTCACCATGGAGCTGGAGAAGAATGGCCAGCTGCCATTTCTGGATGTACTAGTCCAGAGGAAAGCAGATCTATCAATTGGCCACAGTGTGTACCGAAAACCAACACACACTGATTTATATCTGCAGGCCAGCAGCTGTCACCACCCTGCACAGAAGAATGGGGTTCTGAAGACTTTGGTCCACAGAGCACGTGCCCTGTCAGACCAAGAGAATCTACCTATAGAGATAGCATGTCTCAAAACAGTTTTCTCCAAGAATGGATACACGGACAGACAAATTGAGAGGGCACTCCAACCAGCCACTATACCACAGGTTCCTGAAGAAGACCAAGATGAAGCAAAGAAGGTGGCATATCTGCCCTATGCTGGCTCTATTTCTGCCAGAATCAGAAGGATCCTCCGTAAACACAATATCAAGTGTGTTTTCTGTCCATCCAACAAGATCGGGGGACTGCTGGGGAGTGTCAAAGACGACCTGGGGTTACAAAAACCAGGGATTTACAATATACCTTGTCAATGTGGCATGTCCTACATTGGCCAGACGGCAAGAACTGTGGAGATCAGGTGCAAAGAACATCAGAGGCACACTAGATTAAGACAGGTAACTAAGTCAGCCATTGCTGAACACTGTCTAGAACTAGATCATGCCATGAAGTATGAGGATACCAAGTTTCTAGCACAAACACCCGGATTTTGGGACAGTGTTATAAGAGAATCGATAGAAATTAAAATGGCTGATGATCTTATGAACCGTGATACAGGATACCAGCTAAGCAGAGCCTGGGATCCGGCTCTGGAGTTGTTAAAGGAGCAACGGGGCCAGCTGCAACACTACACAAACAGAAGAACCAGAGACATGGAGATGGAAAACGAGCCCCTGACGGACTGCCAGGTGCACCAGACCAAAGATGGAACACCCAGAAGTGGGACTGGTGGGCGTGGACCGCAGAGGGAACATCCAGAGCCGCAGCGGATGGAAAACAGAGCGGCAACGCTCCAACAGGTCATGGTGAGTGGGTGCGGACTGCAGGGGGAACGCTTGGTACTGCAGACTGTTGATGAAACCCCCAGGAGCGGGTTTGGTGGGCGCGGACCGCAGAGGGAACACCTAGAACCGCAGCGGACGGAAAACGGAGCAGCAACGCTCCAGCAGGTCGCAGGGAATGGGCGCGGACCACAGAGGAAGCACCTGCAGCCGTTGGTGGAGGGGGAAGGCCATAGGCATAAATACTGGACCAGGTCCACTCGAGGAGAAGTCTCAGGTCACACCTGATGAAGGTTACGAGCTACGTGACCGAAATATCATGCAAGTATGACACTGATATCCGGCAGAACACCCGACAACCCAAGATGTCATTAGATCGCCAGGAAAGCCTGAAGAGTTACATAATCTTTCTTATCTGTTACTCCTGTTAGTCATTTATTTCCAAATTGGTAGTCTGAATCTATGGATTTCACTAGTAATTATAACAATGCTGATCATTCTCAAACCAAGTCGACCACATAAACACTGATTGGTATTCACCCATTCAGCTTTATTCCGCTCAGCTCTTACAGCCCCACCGAGTGAGGTGGCGCAGTGGTTGGACACTGGACTCACATTTGGGAGGACGACGGTTCAATCCCACGTCCAGCCATCCTGATTTAGGTTTTCCATAATTTCCCTAAATCGCTCCAGGCAAATGCCAGGATGGTTCCTTTCAAAGGGCACGGCCGACATCCTTCTCCATCCTTCCCTACTCCAATGAGACCGATGACCTCGCTGTCTGGTCTCCTTCCCCAAAACAACCAACCATCTTATAGCCCCATCCTCTTTTGTCAGCCAGAAAGTTTATTTATAAATGCAACAGGGATTCCCCTCACAGACACATGATGTATACTATTCACGCATTCAAGAATCAACTCATGAATCATTCAGAAATCAACTTAGAATATGTGCAGTAATGTTCAAAAACCAACAGCAATGCATTTCAAAATCATATGAATAATCAATAGATGCTAGACACTTTGGGAAACAAGCTTTTTTTCCTCAAGAATATGTATTTGTCCCCCCCCCCCCCCCTCCCCTAAAAAAATGCCAACTAGGGCAGATACCCCAGTTTGTCCCCTTACCCCCTAGATCCAGGCCTGTTGCACGTGTGTGAATCTGGCAGCTTGGGCTTGCCAGTAAAATTTTCCCGGCATCTGGCTGCTTGTTACTACTGCTTATGTAGCTAACAGCCACACTTCTGTAGCCAGAACTGGGAGAAGGTACTACTCATATGCGACACAACTGTGCATGCACATCAGCTCACATAGTCTTCCTAAAGCCTTTGACACATTTTGCTATTGGCAGACACTTGTATGAGCACTGTGTTTTGTGTAGTATGTGGTGCATTACCTTTACAACTTAAGTTTTATTTCAGTTTATTTTCTCTTGTTCATGTTTTATTGCTGCAGTATTATCCTGCAGTAGCAAGATACAGTAATATCCTTTGTTAAAGTATCGGTTCTTACCAGTCAAAATTACAGAAATTTAACTGAAAACTAAAACAATAAAAAATTCCCAGGTTTTTCCTGGCTCTCCCGGTTGTCCTGCATCACGAATACATCCTGCCCCAGGAGTAGACAATATTCCATTAGAACTACTGATAGCATTGAGAAAGCCAGCCATCACACAACTCTTTCATCTGGTGAGCAAGATGAATGAGACAGGTGAATTATCTTTAGCCTTAAGGAAGAATATAGTAATTTCAATCAAAAAGAAAGGAGGTGTTGACAGGTGTGAAAATTACTGAACTACCAGTTTAATAAGTCACACCTGCAAAATACTGACACAAATTGCTTGCAGATGAATGGAAAAACTGGTAGAAACTGACCTTGGTGAAGATCAATTTGGATTCCTTAGAAATGTTGGAACATGCAAGGCAGTACTGAATTATCTTAGAAGATATGTTAAGGAAAGGCAAACCTACATTTCTAGCATTTTTAGACTTAGAGAAATCTTTTGACAATTTTGACTGGAATATTTCTTTCAAAGTCTGAAGGTAGCATGTGTAAAATGCAAGGAGCAAAAGGCTATTTACAATTTGTACAGAAACCAGGTGGCATGAAAGGAAAGCAGTGATTGAGAAGGGAGTGAGCCCAGGTTGTAGCCTATCCTCAATGTTATTCAATCTGTACATTGAGCAAGCAGTAAAGGAAACAAAACAAAAATTTGGATAGGAATTAAAATCCACAGAGAAGAAATAAAAACTTTGAGGTTTACCGATGACATTGTAATTCTGTCAGAGACAGCAAAGGATCTGGAAGAGCAGCTGAACGGATTGTACAGTGTCTTGATAGGAGGACATAAGATGAACATCAACAAAAGCAAAATGAGGATAATGAAATGTAGTCAAATTAAATCAGATGATGCTGAGGTAATTAGATTAGAAAATGAGTCACTTAAAGTAGTAAACGAGTTTTGCTATTTGGGTAGCAAAATAACTGAAGGTGGTCGAAGTAGAGAGGATATAAAATGTGGCATTCTGGTAGCCATGTCAACAGAGGCCACTGATTACTTATTTAAAGTCTGTAGTTTCATCCATTTGGCTTATTTACCTATTTGTTTTATCATTTGTATAATATTATGTTAGCTCTATAAGCTTGTTTTTACGTACGTCATTATATTTTTATCTAAAATCACCACAAGAGCATATCATAATTATTGTCACTTAACCATTTCTTGACAGTCTAAATTTAACTTTGGTCATGTTTTTTATTTTCTCATTACTTTAATACCTTATACACTTGGTAAGGTCACTATAGGCTTTACGTATTGATATTCTTCTTTTTATTCCATATCGTAGAACAATATGTAGGCCTATAGTAGTGACATCTAACGAATATATGACACAAATATTATGTGGTCCCTGTACAGCAGCTTGTTATGAACAGTGGTCCTGGTCCTATTAACAAGATGTCTCTGTTGACACTGTGGGCTAGAATACACCATATTGTAAATATGTGTGACAGTGCTAAGCTAATTTTGTTTTTATCTTTTGATCATGCTACTACGACTTGATTGTATTAGGACATGTTTTAAAACAGGTAAGGTTCATCATATATAAAGTACATGTTCTCACATGTAAGTCAGTAATACTTTTCATTACAGTGTACTTTATTGTTTTAAGATGTAGACAATCCACTAGTAGTTTTTATGTTCTTTCCAATGTTTTGCTGCAGATGTGTAGATGGTAATCGCAGACAAAAGCCAGTAGTCTAAGGACCTAACGATTATTTGATCACAGACGGAAATAAAAGAAATTTATTCAGCATAAATTTTATTAAGTTAATGAAAACTGAGAACGCTATTGTTACAGATGGAACAAAGATTACTAATATACTCAACACTTTCATAGATGGCAAACAAGATTTATAGTTTGAAAGAAATCATCAGGAATTGAAATATCCTAGCACACTTAGCAACCATCCCACTCAGTGTCTTTGAACCAATGACAGAACCATAACTCAAAAAGATAATTCAGGAACTACAATCCAAGAAGTCAGCAGGAGTTGTTGAAATATCAAATTATCTAATAAAGCATGTGAATGAAGAAATAACAGAAGCATTAAAATAAGCAAACATAATTTCAGCACACAAGAAAGGCAACAAAGGTAACACAGATATATAGACATTAGTATCTTTAATCTCTGATTTCTCAAAAAAACATAGCAATGCTTATGCGCAGAAGGTTTATTACATTCAATGAGAAATACACGAGTGTAATCCCAAAATTAAGGTCTTTTATTTTTTATAAGCACATAGACCTTTTTATTTCTACAATGGTTTACATCAGTTTACAGCTTGAACATTTAGCTATTTTTCAACATAATCACCATTTCTGTCAATGCATTTTTGAAGACTCTGTGGCAGTTTTTGTATGCCCATGTCATACCAGCTCGTCCCCATGCTGTTCAGAAAGTAATGAACCTCTTCTTTCACCTCATCGTTGGAGTGAATCGCTTTCCGGCTAAATGTTCTATTAACCAGTCCAGAAAGTTGTCCTGTTTGGCTGCAAGGCAGTGAAGTAATGCACAGGAAGCATCAACTCATTGCTGCATGTGGTCTTCAGTCAGCATGCGTGGCACCCATCTTGCACACACCTTCCGGTATTTCAGTGTTTCCGTTAAAATTCTGTGAGCGTTGCTTTGGGAAACCTCAGGAACCAATGTGCAGAGATCACCCATGGTGATCCACCAATCTTCACACATACTTTGCTCAACCTTCAACACAGTCTCCTCAGAAATTGACAGTCTCCCACTCCTTTGTTCGTCATGAATTTCAGTCCGACCAGCTGCAAACTCTCTCCACCACTTACGAACATTTTTAACATCCATGCACGACTCACCATACACTTCCATCAATTGGTGATGGATTTCAATCAGTGCAGTGCCCTTCGCATTCAAAAACTGAATAACTGCGCACAATTCGCACTTGGTGGTAACATCCAATGGGAGATCCATTCTCAACAGCTGCCAAGCCAAGACTGAGTGCCTGAGTGTGGCGTGTGCATGTTTACACAGTGCGCATGAAGCACTCTTCATAACAGTGTAACCAACTGCCACACAAACAGAATTCTGTACTTATAAAAAAGTAGGAGACCTTACTTTTGGGATTACCCTCGTAGTATTCTGATTCTGGCACAGCTTGGTTTCCAAAAAGGGAAATCTACAGAAACTCTTATCCCAAGCCTAACAGAACATAGATGTGTTAGACAAAATAAATTTGGTATCTGCTATGTTTCTGGATTTGTCTAAATCTTTTTGACACAATCACCCTTGCAGCACTATTTGAAAAACTTGAAAGCCCTGGAATACATGGATAAGCACTGCAATGGATAAAATCATATCTTAGTAATAGAAAGCAATATGTGACTACAAAATCTGGATGCAGATCTAAAATCGGGGATGTTAACTATGGTGTACCTCAAAGATCTCTCCTTCGCTCACTTCTATTTGACTTATATGTAAACTATATTGAAGTCGCCCGGTTAGCCAAGCGGTCTAACACACTTCTTTCTGGGCAGGAAGGCGTGCCAGTCCCTGGCACGAACACCCAGTGGATTACTGTCAAGGTTCAGTGTGCCGTCCAGTCTGTGGATGGTTTTTAAGGCGGTTTTCCGTCTGCTGCGGTGAATTTGGGCTGGTTTCCCTTATTCTGCCTCAATTACAGTATGTCGGCGATTGCTGTGCAAACACTTTCTCCATGTATGCATACACCATAATTACTCTATGACACAAATGTTGGGGTTACACTCATCTGGTGTGACACATTCCCGGGGGGGCCACTGGGGGCCAAACCGCACAATAACTCTGGGTTCAGTGTGGGGCGGCAGAGGGGTGGGTGGACTGTTGTAACCTGTCGGGGGGTTGTGTACCACTGAGGCTACAGCAGGGACGAAGCCTCTCCGTTGCTTCTAGGTCCCCTGTTCAATACAATACAAGTCAGTGAGAAGGATCAAAATTTTTATGTTGATGATATGGAATTCTAAGTGCAGAAGAAAATCTGGAAACATCGGAAAGAAGTGCATATATTTCACCAAATAATTCATTGCACTGGCCCATACATAATGACTTAATAATAAATCTAAAAAAGGTAATATTCAACAATGGAAAATCCAAGATGGAGTGTAACAATATTATAAGACTTCAGTCATGTGTGTGAGTCACATTTGCACGAGTGTGTGAGTGCATGTTGTTGTTGTTGTGGTCTTCAGTCCTGAGACTGGTTTGATGCAGCTCTCCATGCTACTCTATCCTGTGCAAGCTTTTTCATCTCCCAGTACCTACTGCTACCTACATCCTTCTGAATCTGCTTAGTGTATTCATCTCTTGATCTCCCCCTACGATTTTTACCCTCCACGCTGCCCTCCAATACTAAATTGGTGATCCCTTGATGCCTCAGAACATGTCCTACCAACCGATCCCTTCTTCTGGTCAAGTTGTGCCACAAACTTCTCTTCTCCCCAATCCTATTCAGTACTTCCTCATTAGTTATGTGATCTACCCATCTAATCTTCAGCATTCTTCTGTAGCACCACATTTCGAAAGCTTCTATTCTCTTCTTGTCCAAACTATTTATCGTCCATGTTTCACTTCCATACATGGCTACACTCCATACGAATACTTTCAGAAATGACTTCCTGACACTTAAATCAATACTGGATGTTAACAAATTTCTCTTCTTCAGAAACGCTTTCCTTGCCATTGCCAGTCTACATTTTATATCCTCTCTACTTCGACCATCATCAGTTATTTTGCTCCCCAAATAGCAAAACTCCTTTACTACTTTAAGTGCCTCATTTCCTAATCTAATTCCCTCAGCATCACCCGACTTAATTAGACTACATTCCATTATCCTTGTTTTGCTTTTGTTGATGTTCATCTTATATCCTCCTTTCAAGACACTGTCCATTCCATTCAACTGCTCTTCCAAGTCCTTTGCTGTCTCTGACAGAATTACAATGTCATCGGCGAACCTCAAAGTTTTTATTTCTTCTCCATGAATATTAATACCTACTCCGAATTTTTCTTCTGTTTCCTTTACTGCTTGCTCAATATACAGATTGAACAACATTGGGGACAGGCTACAACCCTGTCTTACTCCCTTCCCAACCACTGCTTCCCTTTCATGTCCCTCGACTCTTATAACTGCCATCTGGTTTCTGTACAAATTGTAAATAGCCTTTCGCACCCTGTATTTTACCCCTGCCACCTTTAGAATTTGAAAGAGAGTATTCCAGTCAACATTGTCAAAAGCTTTCTCTAAGTCTACAAATGCTAGAAACGTAGGTTTGCCTTTCCTTAATCTTTCTTCTAAGATAAGTCGTAAGGTCAGTATTGCCTCACGTGCTCCAGTGTTTCTACGGAATCCAAACTGATCTTCCCTGAGGTTGGCTTCTACTAGTTTTTCCATTTGTCTGTAAAGAATTCGTGTTAGTATTTTGCAGCTGTGACTTATTAAGCTGATAGTTCGGTAATTTTCACATCTGTCAGCACCTGCTTTCTTTGGGATTGGAATTATTATATTCTTCTTGAAGTCTGAGGGTATTTCACCTGTTTCATACACCTTGCTCACCAGATGGTAGAGTTTTGTCAGGACTGGCTCTCCCAAGGCCGTCAGTAGTTCCAATGGAATATTGCCTACTCCGGGGGCCTTGTTTCGACTCAGGTCTTTCAGTGCTCTGTCAAACTCTTCACGCAGTATCGTATCTCCCATTTCATCTTCATCTACATCCTCTTCCATTTCCATAATATTGTCCTCAAGTACATCGCCCTTGTATAGACCCTCTATATACTCCTTCCACCTTTCTGCTTTCCCTTCTTTGCTTGGAACTGGGTTTCCATCTGAGCTCTTGATATTCATACAAGTTGTTCTCTTATCTCCAAAGGTCTCTTTAATTTTCCTGTAGGCGGTATCTATCTTACCCCTAGTGAGATAGGCCTCTACATCCTTACATTTGTCCTCTAGCCATCCCTGCTTAGCCATTTTGCACTTCCTGTCGATCTCATTTTTGAGACGTTTGTATTCCTTTTTCCCTGTTTCACTTACTGCATTTTTATATTTTCTCCTTTCATTAATTAAATTCAATATTTCTTCTGTTACCCAAGGATTTCTACTAGCCCTTGTCTTTTTACCTACTTGATCCTCTGCTGCCTTCACTACTTCATCCCTCATAGCTACCCATTCTTCTTCTACTGTATTTATTTCCCCCATTCCTGTCAATTGTTCCCTTATGCTCTCCCTGAATCTCTGTACAACCTCTGGTTCTTTTAGTTTATCCAGGTCCCATCTCCTTAAATTCCCACCTTTTTGCAGTTTCTTCAGTTTTAATCTACAGGTCATAACCAATAGATTGTGGTCAGAGTCCACATCTGCCCCTGGAAATGTCTTACAATTTAAAACCTGGTTCCTAAATCTCTGTCTTACCATTATATAATCTATCTGATACCTTTTAGTATCTCCAGGGTTCTTCCATGTATACAACCTTCTTTCATGATTCTTAAACCAAGTGTTAGTTATGATTATGTTGTGCTCTGTGCAAAATTCTACCAGGCGGCTTCCTCTTTCATTTCTTAGCCCCAATCCATATTCACCTACTATGTTTCCTTCTCTCCCTTTTCCTACACTCAAATTCCAGTCACCCATGACTATTAAATTTTCGTCTCCCTTCACAATCTGAATAATTTCTTTTATTTCATCATACATTTCTTCAATTTCTTCGTCATCTGCAGAGCTAGTTGGCATATAAACTTGTACTACTGTAGTAGGTGTGGGCTTCGTATCTATCTTGGCCACAATAATGCGTTCACTATGCTGTTTGTAGTAGCTTACCTGCATTCCTATTTTCCTATTCATTATTAAACCTACTCCTGCATTACCCCTATTTGATTTTGTGTTTATAACCCTGTAGTCACCTGACCAGAAGTCTTGTTCCTCCTGCCACCAAACTTCACTAATTCCCACTATATCTAACTTCAACCTATCCATTTCCTTTTTTAAATTTTCTAACCTACCTGCCCGATTAAGGGATCTGACATTCCATGCTCCGATCCGTAGAACGCCAGTTTTCTTTCTCCTGATAACGACATCCTCCTGAGTAGTCCCCGCCCGGAGATCCGAATGGGGGACTATTTTACCTCCGGAATATTTTACCCAAGAGGACGCCATCATCATGTAATCATACAGTAAAGCTGCATGCCCTCGGGAAAAATTACGGCTGTAGTTTCCCCTTGCTTTCAGCCGTTCGCAGTACCAGCACAGCAAGGCCGTTTTGGTTATTGTTACAATGTCAGATCAGTCAATCATCCAGACTGTTGCCCTTGCAACTACTGAAAAGGCTGCTGCCCCTCTTCAGGAACCACACGTTTGTCTGGCCTCTCAACAGATACCCCTCCGTTGTGGTTGCACCTACGGTACGGCTATCTGTATCGCTGAGGCACGCAAGCCTCCCCACCAACGGCAAGGTCCATGGTTCAGGGGGGGGGGGGGGGGGTGAGTGCATATGTGTGTCTATTGTTGACAAAGGTCATTTGCCGAAAGCTTTAAGTGTGAAAATCTTTTTGTTGTGCCTGTCTGTGGCTCAGCATCTCTGCTATATTGTGAGTAGCAACTTTCCTTCTCATAATAAAGGTAATATTCATTATGTTCTGGAATAGAGGAAATGAAGATCACATAGATATATTTGTAGCTGAAACACGGCTGGAAGAAGTTTCCCCCAAAATTTGTGAGAATTACAGCCAACAATAAGCACCAATAGAGATAATACAGAGACAATGTCTACTGTAAATTAAGCACTGTAATATTTTATGGCACAGCTTGAGCATTGTGCTAGCAAACTGCTTATGCGTACAGTGTACCACGCTCTTTTTGATCCACACTAATGCATTACATTATGGAATTGCTGTTTGGGGAAACTCCAGCACAAATAATACAACAATAATATTTTCATTGCAGAAAAGGCTATTAGGACTAAACTGAATAAAAAATGAATTGACCCATGTAGAACTGCCTTTCATAATTAAATAATATTGTCATTTCCATCCATGTACAATACTTTAATCATCAAAGGAAGTCCATTACTAGAAAAAATGCAGATGTTCATTCACATGACAAGAAATAAAGGCTAGCTGAGAAGTATACTGCACAGACTGAGAGCACTGAAAAAGGTCCTGGATTCTCAGCTCTCCAGCTGGTAAAATATCTCACTAAGAGTCTACCAGACAACATGAGTGAAACAGCATTCCAGAAATTTCCAAAGGATTATTTAACGGAAGACTGTAATGTTGGCAAAGCATATCTTCTCAGTGTGAGTTTATTGATTTATTTTGATGCTTGGGGACCGATATTTCTTATGTCATATTTATTTATCTTCCTCTAGTGCTGAAAGGCCATGTCTTTGTATTTTGGAGTTACCAAGGTAAACCATTGATAATCATATATGACTAATTATGTTTCCACTTAGCAGTTATCAATAGAGAATTTTGATCTTATCAACATATGAAACTGTAAAATCCATTATAATTTATTTTTTCTAAAACTAATTGATTATTAAAACTTAACAAAGATGCAATTATTATTCTATTTAAACTGTTATATTTATATATCTCATGTGAACAAATATCTATGAATGATACTGTATAATCTGTCCATGTAAGACTGATGGTGTTGATGATTGACAATAATGGAAAATGTTGATGATAAGATGTGGGGAGGCAAAACTGTAATTTGTCTCCATTGCACCCATGTGCAATATATTGTCAATTTATGAAGAAATGTGAAAAATTGTTTTGTGCTTATTTAAGACTGAAAAAAATTTATACTATGGAGATATTAATTGGTGTTTAATTTTGAACAAATAATGCATTGCACTGGCCCATACATAATGACTTAATAATAAATCTAAAAAAAGGTAATATTCAAACAATGGAAAATCTAGAATGGAATGTAACAATATTATAAGACTGCAGTTGAGTGTGTGTATGCATATGTCTGTCTGTTGTTGACAAAGGCCATTGGCCAAAAAGCTTTAAGTGAGAAAATCTTGTTGTTGTGCCTATCTGCGACTCAGCATCTCTGCTATATGGTGTATAGCAACATTCCTTCTCATTATATTGTCACATTCCATCCTGGATTTTCCATTGTTAGATTTTCTTAATTTAGTTTGATATGTACAGTAAATGAATATTTTTTGTCATCTATGGTTGTCTCCTTCAAAACAATAACCTGTCAAATAATTCCAAGCCACTTGCAACTCCCCCCCACTCTCATCATTTTGAATCTTGCAGTCCTACTAACAGCTGAGAATATGACTGCTTGGCCATATCTGGTAATTTTCATCTATCGTTGACATGGCAATGGGTGGTGAGCATGGCGTTTGCTTGCCGTGGTTGCATATTGCATGAATGCAACTTGACCAGGCATGCAGCATGGTTTTTTCACAAGTTGTCACACATTATATTGTAAAGTAAGTTGTAACATGGCTGTAACATAACTTTTTCTAACAGCAGTAGGTGTGTAGGCATACAAAATCTTGTAGGAGGGGCAGTTGCCCACTGCCCCGCACCCCACTGGCTATGCCCATGGCTGGAACTGAGACCCAATGAAGTGAGAGAAAACTGTACTTCGAATACAGAGAGGACAAAAACTTCATTATTTAGTGCAAACAGTTACAGAATAAATGTTATTGAAATTCTGAGACAAGTAAAAAGAAATACTAATTATAATTTTTCTGATTGTTTGAAGCAAATCAGTTGCACTTAAGAATTCTTTTGTGTTTGCAAGTTAAGAAGAGATAAACTTCTCACTCTTATGAAATGTTACATCATACAGAGTAGGAATAGCAGTGAAACTTTGTGCATGGTATTGTGTGGGAGGGTATTACAATGAGTCTACCACTGTGTAAGTCTGTTGTAGGGAATGACAATGTGGCTGTATTTAATGTACAACACAATACACCTTTTGTACCCACAATATTTTGTAACACTGGCAAAGCATTTTATCCTAGTGTGAGTTTATTGATTTATTTCAATGTTTGGGGACCCATATTTCTTATGTCATGTTTATTTATCTTCCTCTGCCTCTGAAAGCCTATGTATTTGTATTTTTGAGTTACCACTGTGAAACATTGACAATCATATGTGATCAATTATGTTTCCACTTGCCAGTTATCAATAGAGAATTTTGATATTATCAGCATTTAAAACTATTAAAAACCCATTATAATTTGTTTCTAAAACTAACTGATTATTCAATTTAACAAAAATACATTTATTATTCTATATAAACTATTTTACATATATGTCTTCTGTAAACAAATATCAATGTGAATGATACTGTATGGTCGGTCAGTAGGTAATGAGCTGTGGAGGAGATGATTCAGATTGTAGCTATGTTGATGATGGACAATGGTGAAAAATGTTGAGGATTGGACTTGGGGTGGCATGATTGCAACTTGTCCTAATTGCACCCATGTGAAATCTATTGTCAATGAAGAAATGCAAAACATTATTTTGTGCTTATTTAAGACTGAAAAAATGTATACTATGGTGTTTAATTTTGAACAAATTTCAGTTACACCTGATAACATTATCTTGAGAACATAATACAACTGCATTATTGCTAATTTTGTTGTTTGATGGAACTACAACTGAATTCTGAGACCAAGAAGAAAATTAATGTATTGTTTTTAAACATTTTCAAGATCCAGACATCCTGTTGGTGAAATCATGCCCTATTTTATTTCATGACAATGAGCTGCTGAAGCAGCAGTTAATAGTAACATCAGGCTTTCCACAGATGATGCTGTTATCTGTATTGAAGTATTATCTGAAAGAAGCTGCATAAATATTCAGTAAGATATTGATAAGATTTCAAGTAGTATTAAATATACTTGATGATGGAAACAAAGTTATTGGCACCTTTCTAGACCTATCTAAGGCTTTTGATACTGCAAATCACTCCATTCTTCTACATAAGTTAGAAACTTATAGGGGCAGAGGAGTGGCATTAGATTTGTTAAGATCGTACCTTACTGACAGGAGACAAAGTGTTAAGTTGTATCATACAACAGGGGGCTTATACAAACAGTAAAATCATCTTATAAAATTCTTAACTGTGGAGTCCCTCAGGGAAGTATTATTGGGCCTTTTCTGTTCATTGTGTACATCAATGATATAATAATTCCAAAAAATGCAGACCTTGTGAATTATGCCGACAACACCACCTTCATAAGATGGGGCCCTACAAAACAGCTAGCAGTGCAAAATAATATGAAGAACACTAGCCTCATCACAGAATATATGACTAAAAATGAATTGGCATTAAATAAGGAAAAGACAATTCTAATGGAGTTTATGCTAAATTACAAATCAAGACAAGTGGATACTGAGCCAGAGTTATCAATTGAAACAATTGATAAACATAAATTCCTGGGTATTATAGTTGATGAACATCTTACATGGAAGGAGCACATCTGCTACATGTGTAAAAAAATCTGAAGAGGGGCAGCAGCCTTTTCAGTAGTTGCAGGGGAAACAGTCTGGATGATTGACTGTACTGCGAACGGCTGAAAGCAAGGGGAAACTAAAGCCGTAATTTTTCCCGAGGGCATGCAGCTTTACTGTATGGTTAAATGATGATGGCGTCCTCTTGGGTAAAATATTCCGGAGGTAAAATAGTCCCCCATTCAGATCTCCGGGCGGGGACTACTAAAAAAGGACGTCGTTATCAGGAGAAAGAAAACTGGAATTCTACGGATCGGAGCGTGGAATGTCAGATCCCTTAATCGGGCAGGTAGGTTAGAAAATTTAAAAAGGGAAATGGATAGGTTAAAGTTAGATATAGTGGGAATTAGTGAAGTTCAGTGGCAGGAGGAACAAGACTTTTGGTCAGGCGAATACAGGGTTATAAATACAAAATCAAAACGGGGGAATGCAGGAGTAGGTTTAATAATGAATAAAAAAATAGGAGTGCGGGTAAGCTACTACAAACAGCATAGTGAACGCATTATTGTGGCCAAGATAGATACGAAGCCCACGCCTACCACACTAGTACAAGTTTATATGCCTACTAGCTCTGCAGATGACAAAGAAATTGAAGAAATGTATGATGAAATAAAAGAAATTATTCAGATAGTGAAGGGAGACGAAAATTTAATAGTCATGGGTGACTGGAATTCGGTAGTAGGAAAAGGAAGAGAAGGAAACGTAGTAGGTGAATATGGATTGGGTGGAAGAAATGAAAGAGGAAGCCGTCTGGTAGAATTTTGCACAGAGCATAACTTAATGATAGCTAACACTTGGTCCAAGAATCATAAAAGAAGGTTGTATACATGGAAGAAGCCTGGAGATACTGACAGGTTTCAGATAGATTATATAATGGTAAGACAGAGATTTAGGAACCAGGTTTCAAATTGTAAGACGTTTCCAGGGGCGGATGTGGACTCTCACCACAATCTATTGGTTATGAACTGTAGATTAAAACTGAAGAAACTGCAAAAAAGTGGCAATTTAAGGAGATGGGACCTGGATAAACTGACTAAACCAGAGTTTGTACAGAGTTTCATGGAGAGCATAAGGGAACAATTGACAGGAATGGGGGAAAGAAATACAGTAGAAGAAGAATGGGTAGCTTTGAGGGATGAAGTAGTGAAGGCAGTAGAGGATCAAGTAGGAAAATAGATGAGGGCTAGTAGAACTCCATGAGTAACAGAAGAAATATTGAATTTAATTGATGGAAGGAGAAAATATCAAAATGCAGTAAATGAAGCACACAAAAAGGAATACAAACGTCTCAAAAATGAGATCGACAGGAAGTGCAAAATGGCTAAGCAGGGATGGCTAGAGGACAAATGTAAGGATATAGAGGCTTGTCTCACCAGGGGTAAGATAGATACTGGCTACAGGAAAATTAAAGATACCTTTGGAGGAATGAGAACCACTTGTATGAATATCAAGAGCTCAGATGGAAACCCAGTTCTAAGCAAAGAAGCGAAAGCAGAAAGGTGGAAGGAGTATATAGAAGGTCTATACAAGGGCGATGTACTTGAGGACAATATTATGGAAATGGAAGAGGATATAGATGAAGATGAAATGGGAGATATGATACTGCGTGATGAGTTTGATGGAGCACTGAGAGACCTGAGTCGAAACAAGGCCCCGGGAGTAGACAACATTCCATTAGAACTACTGACGGCCTTGGGAGAGCCAGTCCTGAAAACTCTACCATCTAGTAAGCAGGATATATGAGACAGGCAAAATAACCTCAGACTTCAAGAAGAATATAATAATTCCAATCCAAAGGAAAGCAGGTGTTGACAGATGTGAAAATTACAGTTTAATAAGTCACGTCTGCAAAATACTAACACGAATTCTTTACAGATGAATGGAAAAACTAGTAGAAGCCGACATTGTGGAACATCAGTTTGGATTCTGTAGAAATATAGGAACACGTGAGGCAATATTGACCACATGACTTATCTTAGAAGCTAGATTAAGGAAAGGCAAACCTACGTTTTTAGCATTTGTAGACTTAGAGAAAGCTTTTGACAATGTTGACTGGAATACTCTCTTTCAAATTCTGAAGGTGGCAAGGGTAAAATACAGGGAGCGAAAGGCTATTTACAACTTGTACAGAAACCAGATGGCAGTTATAAGAGTCGAGGGACATGAAAGGGAAGCAGTGATTGGGAAGGGAGTGAGACAGGGTTGTAGCCTCTCCCTGATGTTATTCAATCTGTATATTGAGCAAGCAGTGAAGGAAACAAAAGAAAAATTCGGAGTAGGTATTAAAATCCATGGAGAAGAAATCAAACCTTTGAGGTTTGCCGATGACATAGTAATTCTGTCAGAGACAGCAAAGGACTTGGAAG
This sequence comes from Schistocerca piceifrons, assembly GCF_021461385.2. Classification (NCBI taxonomy): domain Eukaryota; kingdom Metazoa; phylum Arthropoda; class Insecta; order Orthoptera; family Acrididae; genus Schistocerca; species Schistocerca piceifrons. Next base: position 852,687,979 of record NC_060140.1, on the reverse strand, counting down.
AGCAGTTAAACAGAGTGGATAGTGTCTTGAAAGGAGAATATAAGATGAACATCAGCAAAAGTAAAACAAGGATAATGGAATGTAGTCGAATTAAGTCGGGAGATGTTGAGGGAATTAGACTAGGAAATGAGACTCTTAAAGTGGTAAAGGAGTTTTGCTATTTGGGGAGCAAAATAACTGACAATGGTTGAAGTAGAGAGAATATAAAATGTAGACTGGCAATGACAAGGAAAGCGTTTCTGAAGAAGAGAAATTTGTTAACATTGAGTATAGATTTAAGTGTCAGGAAGTCATTTCTGAGAGTATTTGTATGGAGTGTAGCCATGTATGGAAGTGAAACATGGACGATAAATACTTTGGACAAGAAGAGAATAGAAGCTTTTGAAATGTGGTGCTACAGAAGAATGCTGAAGATCAGATGGGTAGATCACATAACTAATGAGGAAGTATTGAATAGGATTGGGGAGAAGAGAAGTTTGTGGCACAACTTGACTAGAAGAAGGGATTGGTTGGTAGGACATGTTCTGAGGCATTGAGGGATCACCAATTTAGTACTGGAGGGCAGTGTGGAGGGTAAAAATCTTAGAGGGAGACCAAGAGATGGATACACTAAGCAGATTCAGAAGGATGTAGGTTGCAGTATTTACTTGGAGATGAAGAAACTTGCACAGGATAGAGTAGCATGGAGAGATGCATCAAACCAGTCCCTGGACTGAAGACCACAACAACAGTCCTACCTGGTACAGGTACCACACACTTGAGCAATATTCTAGAACCAATCTCATGAGTGATTTGTGCAATCTCCTTTGTAGACTGATTGCACTTCCACAGTACTCTATCAACAAACCAAAGTATACCAACTCCTTTACCCACAAATGAGCCTATGTGATCATTCCATTTCATATCACTAAAAGTGTTATACCCAGCGATTTGTATGAGTTGGCCAATTCCAGCAGTGACTGTCTGATATTATAGTCATAGGATACTACATTTTTTTCATTTTGTGAAGTGTACAATTTTAAATTTATGAACATTTAAACCAGTTTGGCAGTCTCTAATAATAATAATAATAATAATGGTTTATTTGTCCATAATAACTTTTACAGTCATGGACCTAGTCAGTCAGTACATACATGAACAATAATAATAGTTTAGTAGTAGAAATAATGTACATACAACATTAAAAATCCTTGATGGAGTACAAACATTTAGCAATTAACAGCTGCTTTAATTTTATTTTAAATATGTTTCCTTTTAACATTTTTATGGTATTTGGCAGTCTGTTGTAAAAAAAATCTTCCAGCAGAAAATGGATTATGATCGGTTGCTTTTTTATTTCTGAGTTTTATGTGGTAATCCTCTTTCTTCCTTCTATTATAACTATGGATATCACTATTTATTATACTGTGCTCCATATTTTCTTCTACAAACAGTATAGTGCTTAGAATATATAATAAATACACTGTTAGTATATTATACTTAATGAAGTATTCTCACCAGGACTGACGTTTACTAATATTCACTATTATCCTAATTGCTCTCGTCTGCGCTCTAAAAGCCCTATCCATGTATACCGTTGGTGCCCCACCCCAAATCTCAATACCGTATTGTAGGTGGGAGTGTTGTTGTTGTTGTGGTCTTCAGTCCTGAGACTGGTTTGATGCAGCTCTCCATGCTACTCTATCCTGTGCAAGCTGCTTCATCTCCCAGTAACTACTGCAACGTAAATCCTTCTGAATCTGCTTGGTGTATTCATCTCTTGGTCTCCCGCTACTATTTTTACTCTCCATGCTGCCCTACAATACTAAATTGGTGATCCCTTCATGCCTCAGAACATGTCCTACCAACCGATTCCTTCTACTAGTCAAATTGTGCCACAAATTTCTCTTCTCCCCAATCCTAATCAATACCTCCTCATTAGTTATATGATCTACCCATCTAATCTTCAGCATTCTTCAGTAGCACCACATTTCAAAAGCTTCTGTTCTCTTCTTGTCCAAACTATGTATCGTCCATGTTTCACTTCCATACATGGCTACACTCCATACAAATACTTTCAGAAATGACTTCTTGACATTTAAATCTATACTCGATGTTAACAAATTTCTCTTCTTCAGAAACACTTTCCTTCCCATTGCCAGTCTACATTTTATATCCTCTCTACTTCAACCATCATCAGTTATTTTGCTCCCCAAATAGCAAAACTCCTTTACCACTTTAAGTGTCTCATTTCCTAGTCTAATTCCCTCAACAGATAGGACTAACAGGGGATATTAAATGTAGGTAGAGAAGGACAGCATGAATGGCCATAGGTTTTTTTAGTCAATGGGAGAATGTCACAGAGGCAATGAAGGAACTGAACTGGAAGACTGTTTAAGATAGATGTAAACTGTCCCGAGAAAGTCTCTCAACAAAATTTCATGGATCGGCTTTACATGTTGACTGTGAAAATATGCTACAATTCCTATGTATCACTCACATAGGGATTCTGAGTATAAGATTGGACTAATTACTTCATGCACAGAGGTATTCAAACAATCATTCTTCATGCACTCTGTAATGAATTGAATGGAAAGAAACCCTAATAATTGGTACAATGGGATGTACCCTCTGCCATGTACCCCACAGCGGTTTGCAGAGTATAGATGTAGATGTAGACGCAGGTGTGGAAGTGGACCTCTCGATAAACTCATCACTTCCATTCAATTACTGCTTTATTTGCTGCTACTCACAACTATTCTTTGCAGACCAATAATTACTATAAATATAACTACCTCATTATTATCATTACCATTTGGATAATTATTATTATCATCAGCCTCTCTTGTGTTACTCACTTCACTACCTATGTAAAAAGTTTTCTCATTATACAGATCTGTTTTCTCCAATAAAAATTTATAATCATTATCCCCAGAACATATTTCATTATCAACACTCAACTGCTGAACGCCATCAGTAAATAAATGTGCTTGCACAAGCTCTTCACTCATGCAGTTAGCAAAATAATTTCACTTCATTAGCGGTCAATGTAACTGTCCATCCATATAACATTATCTGCAGGCACAGACACCATCACTTAAAATGCCTGATACAGAAACTATAGTGTGCCCATAAATTCCATCAATCATGTTATCCACAGTCCATACTGCCTCCATACAAATAATCTCAATTACTAAAGCATATACCTCCATCTATATCACCATCCACTTTTACATTAATGATAGGCACTTTTCCCGTCACCAATCACCTCAATAACCTCAATACCTGGAGCATATGCCTCCATGTATGTATCCATCCACAAAAAAACATCAACACCAGGCCATATTGCCTCCACACAAGTGAAAGTTTTTACCACTGGGTGTCTGCATCACAGAATACCCTACATTTCCAGACACTGTATAGATGTATGTTACTTATCTTACTGTTCATCATCTAACTTTCATATTAATTGCAACAAACATTACCTCATTAGTATTAAGTCTGCCGATCACAGTTCCTCCCACAAAAACAACATTATCTGCAGCTATATTCTACACGTTGCAAACCAACAAAACCACGTGATACAGGACTACTGCCTGATCACCAAAAAGGTCTCATACAGGAACCACATCCTGCTCACACTCAAAAACATGTGATGCAGAAACCCCTATCTGCCCACTGAAAACATCTGGTTTGGGAACCACTGCCTACTTATGAGTAATCTCAGCCACATCACTGGAGCATGCAACATCTCCACCTATAAAAATACAAGATTCAGGTTCTATTGCCTCCACAGAATTATCACTGACTTTCACTGAAGCAAATTCCATTGCACTTAATTCAGTACCACTACTGAAAATATCTGATAAAGGAACATCTACCTGCTCACAATCTCAAATGCATTTTCAACCTGATTCCTTAAATTGCTAGCTGAGCACTTATCACTGCAGATTCTGGTTCATCATTGCCAGCCACAACCTCTTCATTCACTTCAGTTATAGCCTTCCCCATTTCAACATTACGAGCATCACATTTCTGCCCACTGTTTCCCCTTTTAATTCTGTCCCAACTGCATCAACTTCTTATGACAGTTTCTGTTCTTTACATTACACCTCACTTGTATCCTTCCTGATTTAACATCCAATCTCCAATTTTCGAGCTTACCTTTCAAAATTATCTGTCCTCCATATTTTACTCCATTTTTTATTATATCAGTCAAGACAACTGTAAATTTCTCAAATATGACATTAACTCTTGTTTTAAAATTACCTGAAACATGCATCAAAAGACCTTTGTTTACCTTTCCATGTATCTGTGAGCTCACAGGCTCACACTAGCCATGGACTTGTGAATATTGGGAGATGTTCTACTTTCCTTATCCATCTCTGTGGGTATCAAGAATACTGAAAATCACAAAAATGACATGCCTGCTACAACACTTAACATACTTATGACTACAACTCTGCTGATGATGATGACTACTGCTGTTGTTGGCTGCTCTAATGTGATGTGATGTGATGTGACATTGCAGTACAGTGTATGACTCAGCGGCAAGCAGGGCTAACAATTCCCTGTTGACTCTATGCCGCATCTCCCTGCCGGTGGCTGTTCAGCGATCGCTACACCGCTTGGCACTCGGCAAAACATTTCTTGCGGATGGCTGAACTGGCTTTACACGAATCCTGTGCTGCCTACTGACTCAAGTCACTGTTAACTGTCCTGGACCAAGCCCATATATGTGACAATATAGGTAAAGATGTTCCTTTATTAACTCTTGTTGGTCCTGGACAAGACCAACTTATGTGACTATATGGATAGGAATGGAATTTAGAATTTTTTCACCTTTCAACATTTTAAATCTTGTTGGTGTAATTATGTACATTAAAGCTAAGAGACATGAAATGCATGAAAATTTCAGTGACACATTGTTACACATAATGTGAAAATTATGTATGCAGAAACAGCTTTTAATCAGTGATTTAATGTAACTTAGTATGACAGTAGCCAGAACTTTGTCACGTAAATCTGATTCCTCATACCCTTTTATGGTGTAATATGCTTCCTTCTTAAACCACTCTGCTAGAACAATCTGAAATGTACTACAGAGAACAGAATGGGCAGCTTTTGGCAGTCTATTGGATAATATGGATCCTAGATATTTGCGACTGTTTTGAACCTTAGCTAGCCTACTGTAGGTAATATCCATTGAGTGTCCAGTTCTTGTATCATGTTCATGTACAGACATCCTAAGGTTACAATTATTTAAATTCTCATTAACACTGAGAAGACAACTTTACATATAGAGGCTAGGGACTGTCATAATATTGAGCTCTTTGAAGTGATCTTTATGAGATTCTCTTGGGAAAAATACATCTGATAACCATTTTTTGCCACTTGAATATGATTTTTGAGCCAGGGCAGTTACCCCATAGATAAGTTCAATTTTTTGTGTAACTTGCCAAGCTGAGTTTCTGATCTATGTGAAAACCTAACAGTTTGATTATTTTTTTCTATTCATTGGAGAAACTCAAATTGAAAACAATGTGTTCAGTTTAATTGTTTGTAATTTGCCTGGAACCAGTTAGTGCATCAATCCATTGCTACACTTAGCTCACATCTCCTCTGGTTCATCACCTTGTGTGGTTAGAGTTGTATCATCTGTGTACAATACTGCCTGACAAAGCAAGAATGAGGGTAAATTGTTTATACATACAGTGAATGGGAATGATCCCATTACCGAGTCCTGTGGAATGCCTTTTGTAACAGGTAATGACTCTGACCTTTGGTTGTTTACAGTTACCATGTGCTAGGTGTTGCTTAGGTATGACTCAATAAGGTGAAGATCATTCTCTCCAGCTTCATAGTACTAGAGCTTTTTGATAAGTATACTGTGCGAGACAGTATCAAAAGCTTTCCTCAAATCTAGAAGAGCCACACAGGTTGTTTTCTCAGTCCCAAAAGAATCATATATTTTTGTGATGGTAGTCTCCACTCTTTGACAGTGGAAGGATGAGGTCTGACACCGTGTTGTGAAGAGCTGAGTAGGTTATTTTGCTCGTAGTGCTGGTTCATTTGTTTGTGCATACAATATTCTATAATTCTTTATATGATTGGTATGGGTGAGATGGAACATAGTTATCAGGGGATGATTTATAACCTTTCTTATGAATAAGTGTTCAAATAGTAATGTTTAGGCAATCTGGGAAGATTCCTGTATGCAGTATTTGGTTAATGGTTTTGGTTAGTGGCAGTAAAAGTTCTTTCTTTATATTTTTATTACACAATTTGAAAGTCCATAGAAATCTTCTGCTTTTGAGCTGCTAAGTTTGGCAGTTGCTTCACTAATCTGTCGATAGGATACAAGAGACTGGCAGAAGTTGTCACCTTGCATACTATCTAGACCTGGAAGCAAAACTACAGTTTTATTTGCATTCAGTGAGATTTTTATTTGAGCCAGAACTGTTAAAGTATGTATTTAAGGTGTTTGGTTGACTTGGAATATTGTACTTATTTTCAGAGATTACCTCAGTTTTAATAACTTTTCTAAGCTGTTTTTCACTTATGTGTCAAATTGAATATGTAACTGTCAGTGGCTTTCCTCTTGGCTGCTCTAATTTCTGGTCTGTATGCACTTGGCACTCCTGTGTAAGTTTCCTTCTCAGCTTGACTGTATTGCAATCTACGTATATATGTATACTCTGAAAACCACTGTGAGGTGCATGGCAGAGCACACCTCAATTTCTTCCCTAATTTTGCACAGGTGTTGCATTTACCAGTTTCTCATTTCTTGAGGTTTATTACCCCAGCTCTGCTTTGTGTGGTTTTTGTAATATATGGGACAACATGAGTCAACGTTTTCTACTAATAATTCTAAAAATTTTTGTTTCTGCTGTTCACAGAGAAGGCCAACATAAGTGACTTTATGGGTAAATAATTAACGAAAGGTGAATAGAGAAGCTAAAACCTGTTGCTTCCACTAAGTAACTACATCAACACAAATAATAAATTGAAAATCATACAACCACTGTTTATAGGGCTTCTGAAATGTGTAATGTGATTTGTATATGCTGTTGCTTTAACCCTAAAAAATTCAGTCACAAATTCAAATAAATGCATGCAGAAATTTTGCGGTGAAAATAATGTTTACTACTTACCTTAAATATCGGGTCACATTTTGGGGAAATTCTAAAACAGCTAATATGACCATCAGACTGCAGAAAAGGGTATTAGAATCATGATTGGATGCAAACCTAGAGGATCATGTAAAGCTCCATTTAAGATTTCTGGTATTCCTTCTCTCAGACAAAATAAAAAATTACATATGACCAAAAACATCACATCCTTGTGCCAGAATGGAACTTACCACATGGGAATTAAACTTACCAAAAACATAAAAACAAATACGGATGTCAAAATCTCTGGAAAATCTTTAAAGTGATATTTGCAGAATCACTGCTTTTACTCTGTTGAAGAATATATAGATGTATGAAGTGTATTATGTACATATTTGAATGGATATTTTCCTGTTCATTCCTGTACACTTTCTTCCACCTTGTAGCTAACAACTGTTGTGCCCCCACCTCACCCTTCCCCATTTCTTCCCTTATTTGGACATGCTCCTCACTGACCTCACCTAATCCAGTTACATCAGCTGCCCCCTCCCTTCGCAGATATCCTCTCACCAACCTACACTCCAGTCTTTTATCATCTTTTTATTTATTTTTATTCGTATTTTCAGTTTGATCTCATACCATTTTCATGTTGATTTTATTTTGTTTTCACTATTACCCCAACTTACTCTGGGTTTATCTTTTCTAACCATCTTTCATCCATTTCATCTTAGTTGTGTTTTTTGTGATATTGCTCATATTTGGATGCATTTTTCATCCTTCACTATAGATCTTGCTCCTTTCATCTGTGCCAATAAAGAAAAATTTCTCTATCCCCAGGCAGAACGCACCTACACATACTGTTCCTGCTTATGGAATCCCACCCCAAATGGCCTAACCATGAAATTACCCATCTCCATCTACAATCCCTCCTTCTACAATGATCTCCTTATGTTAAAATTCCATTAGTCTATAGACCTTACCAAAATAGTCCTGCAAAACCTTCAAAATCAGTCCCAAACTTCCTTGCACGAACTCCACTCCATCCATAAAATCTTCCTGCTCTGCAATCCCAAATTCCTACATTCCATCTATAAAACTGAAACCTGTGCCTTCCAGCTATTCACCTCATATAACTATCACTGTCCACAACAACCATTACAAGAACCTTCATGAAACCTGTGCCCGCATCCCTGCATAGCTGCCAGACCTGTCTTATAGACATACTACATTTGCCACACCTCCAGAACTCCCTCCCATCATGCTAAAGAACCCAGCGCCTAAACACGCATAATCCCCCTGCCCTCAGCCTTTGCTAGTCTCTGTCCTTCAGCTGCCTACCCCCGTCCCTGCTCCCACTACAGTGCTACTCATGCCTTCTATCGTGTCAACACACCTGCATGGTCCTTCCCCCTTCTCTCTACCTCCCCCCCTTCCCCTCCATCCCCATCTGACTCACTCTCCCACCAGCACAGCCTCCCTGCACTGCACCCAACAGCTCTGTCCTGTCCCCGTACCACATCCCTGTACACCAGCACTAGCACTAGCATCTTCCGCAACATTTACCCTAGTATCCCTTGCCCTTCCCAACCCATGCCTCCTCTGTACCCCCAGTGTCCATCTCAGCAAAGATGGCTGCTTACACGAGACACAGTTGTGGTCGGGCGTAGTGCCCAGAGACAACAGAGGCCATGCTTGTGTGAGTTGTGCTTGTGTAAATGTGTGTGAGTTTTCAATGTCTCATGAAAGTCATAGTCTGATAGTGAATACATCTAGCGTTCAGTTTCATTGTGCCTGTCTGCAGTCAATTGTCTGCTCTATGTGGTAAATAGTAATCTATCCTTTCCATATTGCTGGTATTCCATCCTATGTTTTCCATAGCTTAAATGTATTAAGTGTATTATTTGAAATTTTAAATATGTGTGCATATAAACCACTTTCACCTCTAAACATGTAAAAAGACTCCTCCAATGCCTAATACATAAGCTGCTTTTATAGAATATAGAAGCTATAAAAATACAGTACTATACAATACTATACAATTATGCATCCTCTTGGTTTTAGGGGCTGAATCTTCTCAGATTTCGGCATTATATTTTATATCATTTGTAAATGGAAAACAAGGATTTATAAACAAGCTGAAACTGATATTCCCAGGGGATGACACCCAAAGAATTATGGTAAAAATGCTTTTGTTGAATGTCTCATTCATCATTATCTTCCTATTTGTGAAATATATTTGCAAAATGTGCATTAATGTTGTTTCTTATTCTACCTAACATGTCTTTCATTAAAGCAAATTTGTTCAAGAATGGTGCACATTATATATCAATGAGGCTTGCTGAAGAAATTGGAGATTCTTTGGAACTGGGTGATAACGTTATAGAAGTAGTTCAGCTTGATGAAACAGTTGACATTATGACAGCAAGTCAAAAATTATATCGGTAAGAAAGTATCTGTGTACCATAATTTATGAACAACATAGAATATATTTATATCATATCAATGAGCACAACCTTTTTAGTCAATATACACATTTCTAAATTGTTTTCTACAAGAAACTGACACTATTTGTATTTAGTCTCATATAAAAACCCAGGCATTATAAGAGGAATGAAAAAATCATGAGCATGGAAATTATGTGAAATAATTAGGAGATGAAAAGAAATTGGAAGGAAAAGGAAAGAGATAGGACTGACTTAATATTGCAAGAAATACTGAGCCATTGTAAGGAAAGTGATTAAATGATTAAAAAGTAGTTATGATGGGTTTGTCACTTACAAAGGCATGTTAAAGCTACTTTCAGCTTCCCCCTGGGGAAAGATCCATGTGTCCCTGATGACTGTGTCTAGTGTGTGGTGGATGATCAAATGTGACATCCTTTTCCAAAATGTTCGTATATCATGTAACTGAAGCAAAACCTGGGAGTCAGCTCAGTATTTACTTGAGTTGAAACCTAAAGCCTAAAAACCATGTTCAGGATGGTCAGAACGCTGGCTTCTGCTGTTAATCTGTGTGGTGGATTCAGTCCAGGCCAAGTGCACCTCTCCGTATCTCAGAAACAAGCCCTTTAATGTGTTTAACTATCTAGGTGGGTCTGTGGGATAAATAAAATCACTAAAATCCAATTCTCTCTATGTATGGGAATTATTATATTGCATAGGTAATATGCCACTATCATAATGTACATTTTCATGCAGGCTGAAATTTACTATTATAAGAACCCTTGTCAAGAAAGGAGTAATTACTCAACAGACTTGATGCTAGCCACTTTCTCAAAGGTACTGGAAAAGATCATGTATGCATCAAGAGAACACGCCTATCCAGGAATAAGATACTTAGTCTCTCCATAGAAAAAGCCATTTTTCAAGTCACTAACCAGATTATAAAAAAATTAAACACTCTAACAAAATATTGCTAGCTGATATTTTTTGTAACTTGTTAAAAATATTTGAAGAGTGAAAATGGAAAACATTCTCAGTGACATTTTTCAAAAAATGTGTTTGCAGTGGTACTGAGTTCTTGGAGCTCTGTTGCATATCCCTAGACTTGATCCAGGTGCCAAACCATGGAGAAAGTCTTTCAGACATGGTGCATGGTCTTCATGTCAAGCTGTGCTTCCCTCTGGAGTTCCAAAAGTTAAGAGATATGGCAAGTGGTTTCTGTTGACTACAGTTCTACCAGTTAAAAACCTAATGCTGTGTTTCTGTACATGTATCATCACAAATAAAATGTAGTGCCTCAGTATTAATGGCACTTGGAACAAAAACTTTCTACTATTTTGTTGAAAACTGTCATTTTTGAGATCATAGTTGTGTACAAAATGCAAGTTGATACTTGCAAAGAAGAAACCACCAACCAGCCACCCTCAGTAATGCTGTTTATTTTCATGAACAGTGCTGTTACAATTTTCAAACCATCTCCAGACTGCTGTTCACATTTACATGTATATTACAATTGTTGTTGAGTACATTAGTTGTAGAGACAAAAACAGCAAAGGGAAACATTCCATGTGGGAAAAATATATCTAAAAACAAAGATTCTGTAACTTACCAAACGAAAGCATTGGTACGTTGATAGAAACAATAACAAACACAAACACACACACAAATTTCAAGCTTTCGCAACCCACGGTTGCTTCATCAGGAAAGAGGGAAGGGGAGGGAAAGGCGAAAGGATGTGGATTTTAAGGGAGAGGGTAAGGAGTCATTCCAATTCCAATCCCAGACATATGTCTGCTTGTGTCTGTTATGTGCAGATGGATATGTGTGTGTGTGTGGGCGAGTGTATATCTGTCCCTTTTTCCCCCCAAGGTAAGTCTTTCCGCTCCCGGGATTGGAATGACTCCTTATCCTCTCCCTTAAAACCCACATCCTTGAAATTTGTGTGTGTGTTTGTGTTTGTTATTGTTTCTATCAACATACCAATGCTTTTGTTTGGTAAGTTACAGAATCTTTGTTTTTTATATATAAGAAATTATGAATGGGCATCTGAAGATGATTCAGTCACTTCACAACCAGTAACAGTGCTATGTATTTATGTAAATGAATAGCATTATTAACAGTGGCTATTTTTCTGCCTTGCAAGAAGCAACTTGTAACAACTTTCTCATTGACACTTCAAATAAGTTAGTTACCTGGTAGGCACTTATAATGTTCTGAATAAAGTATTTAGTTTCTAATTTATCTCACTATTTTTTGTGGTGATGCAATGAGCAGCATAGTTCTGTGCTATCAGAATATTTTCTCAACTTTTTTGGATACAAATCAGTTATCTACAAACAGAGATAAATTAATTTTTCATTCCCATGACAAATGTCAGATTTGGAACTTTGAATGTTTTCCATTTCCAGTCTTCTGTTGACTGTGCAGTTCACAAGAAAAACTTAATTATGGTACCAGAGATCTTGCCAGTAGCTCACTTTTATCCTATTCAAACAAAAGAATTCTTTGCGTCACTTTAAAGAAACCCAGGGAGCATATGCAATGAAACACAATATTTAGAATGAAGGAACATAGATGTTAGATTAGATTAGATTAGATTAATACTAGTTCCATGGATCATGAATACGATATTTCATAATGATGTGGAACGAGTCAAATTTTCCAATACATGACAAAATTAAGTTAATTTAACAACATACTTAAGTTAATATAACAACTTTTTTTATTTTTTGTTTTTCTTTTTATTTATTTTTATTTTTTTATAATTTGTTTTTCTTAATTTATATCTAAAAATTCCTCTATGGAGTAGAAGGAGTTGTCATTCGGAAATTCTTTTAATTTCTTCTTAAATACTTGTTGGTTATCTGTCAGACTTTTGATACTATTTGGTAAGTGACCAAAGACTTTAGTGCCAGTATAATTCACCCCTTTCTGTGCCAAAGTTAGATTTAATCTTGAATGGTGAAGATCGTCCTTTCTCCTAGTATTGTAGTTATGCACACTGCTATTACTTTTGAATTGGGTTTGGTTGTTAATAACAAATTTCATAAGAGAGTATATATACTGAGAAGCTACTGTGAATATCCCTAGATCCTTAAATAAATGTCTGCAGGATGATCTTGGGTGGACTCCAGCTATTATTCTGATTACACACTTTTGTGCAATAAATACTTTATCCCTCAGTGATGAATTACCCCAAAATATGATGCCATATGAAAGCAATGAGTGAAAATAGGCGTAGTAAGCTAATTTACTAAGATGTTTATCACCAAAATTTGCAATGACCCTTATTGCATAAGTAGCTGAACTCAAACGTTTCAGCAGATCATCAATGTGTTTCTTCCAATTTAATCTCTCACCAATACACACACCTAAAAATTTGGAATATTCTACCTTAGCTATATGCTTCTGATTAAGGTCTATATTTATTAATGGCGTCATACCATTCACTGTACGGAACTGTATGTACTGTGTCTTATCAAAATTCAGTGAGAGTCCATTTACAAGGAACCACTTAGTAATTTTCTGAAAGACAGTATTGACAATTTCATCAGTTAATTCTTGTTTGTCAGGTGTGATTACTATACTTGTATCATCAGCAAAGAGAACTAACTTTGCCTCTTCATGAATATAGAATGGTAAGTCATTAATATATATTAAGAACAACAAAGGGCCCAAGACTGATCTTTGTGGAACCCCATTCTTGATAGTTCCTCAGTTTGAGGAATGTGCTGATCTTTGCATATTATGAGAACTGCTTATTTCAACTTTCTGCACTCTTCCAGTTAGGTACGAATTAAACCATTTGTGCACTGTCCCACTCATGCCACAGTACTTGAGCTTGTCTAGCAGAATTTCATGATTTACACAATCAAAAGCCTTTGAGAGATCACAAAAAATCCCAATGGGTGGTGTTCGGTTATTCAGATCATTCAAAATTTAACTGGTGAAAGCATATATGGCAGTTTCTGTTGAAAAACCTTTCTGGAAACCAAACTGACATTTTGTTAGTACTTCATTTTTACAGATATGTGAAGCTACTCTTGAATACATTACTTTCTCAAAAATTTTGGATAAAGCTGTTAGAAGGGAGATTGGACGGTAATTGTTGACATCAGATCTATCCCCCTTTTTATGCAAAGGTATAACAATAGCATATTTCAGTCTATCAGGGAAAATGCCCTGTTCCAGAGAGCTATTACACAGGTGGCTGAGAATCTTACTTATCTGTTGAGAACCATATACATGGGGGTGTTGTTATAGAGGGAAGTGGCATCATTCTTGACAAGCAAGGTGTGTGGTGGCAGTGGGATGGGCACAGATTTCAGACAATCTAGGAAATGGTTGGTATCTTTGACGTAGGAGGGGAGTTTTTGTACTATGGGTTGCAGGAGTTGATCAACTAAGGCAGATATACGCTTGGTGGGTGCTTTGAATCCAAGATGATTGGGTTTGTGGATCTTAGGAAAAAGGTAGAAGGTGGAGGGTGCATGGTTGGGTGGGGTGAGAAGTTCTATGGACTGAGGTGTTAGTCCTTGTGAGGTGCCCGAGGTTTTAAGGAGGGACTGCAGGGCAGTTTGGATCACAGGGATGGGATCTTGATGGCAGATGCTGTATGTAGAGGTGTCAGACAGCTGGCGTAGACCTTCGCTAACATACATCTTTCGGTCAAGAACTACAGTGGTAGATCCTTTGTCTACTGGGAGGATAATGATGGAGTCATCAGCTTTCAGGGAACATAGGACTTGGAGTACTGCAGGGGACAGGTCAGGGTCATGTGGTAGGGACCCGAGGAAGGGTTGTGAGGCAATGCTGGATGTGAGGAATTCTTGAAAGGCTTGTAAGAGATGATTATGAGGTAGTGGTGGCGGATCAAGTTGGGATCATAGTCTGAACTGTTCAAGGCTCAGTTCAATGTCATGTTTGCTGTTGGAAAGGTTTTGGGGTTGGGTTGCAAAGTGGTATTTCCAATGGATATTATGTGTGAAGGAAAGGAGGTCCTTCACCAAAGCAGCATGATCAAATGCGGGTTTAGGGCTGAAAGTGAGGCCCTTAGACAATACGGACAATTCAGGAGGGAAGAGTGCATTAGATGAGAAGTTAAGGACATTGTACTGTTGTGATTGGTTCTTGGGATTATGGGTTGCTCTAGGCCTGAGAGGCAGTGCTGAAGGCTGTGGGGTGTTAAGGAGATTGGCCAAGCTTGGTTTGTAGGAGAGGAGTGGTGGTTGATGGTGTGCCTGTTTAGGGAGATGCAGAGGGACAGGAAGGGAAATACCATTGTTCAGGTAATTTAGGAGAAGGTGGGATAGCTTTTTGAGGTGAAGTTGTTGCAGTGTGATGTTGGCTTGGCAGATGATACCATTCAAGGAAACATGAGGGGCAGATAACTGCAGGATTTTATAGAAGTAGAGAAGTTTGGTAGAGTGGAAATTTGCTGATGAGGCATGTAGGTCACAGATTAACTGGACAAGAGCAAGATATTTCTGTATTTGAAACTGCAAAAGAGCCTGGTGTAGGGTAGGATTGCATCCACAAATGGGGACTTTCAATGTTAGGCCTTTTGGAGTAACTCCAAGGGACAACCAGGTTTCAAGAAACAAAATGTGGAACCTTAGTTTTGCCAGTCCACAGGAATGTTTTAGAAAGGAATGGATGAAAAATGAGATTGGATTCATCATGGCAAGACAGGACAGTTTGGAGAGTTAAAAGTCGTGGGAGTGGCAAAAAAAATAAATACGTAGAGAGTGGAAAAGACTGCCCCACTGCAAGACTTGGCCTATGCACCCTCCTACCACCACCTGTATACTATGTGATCAAAAGTATCCGGACACTCCCAAAACCATACATTTTTCATATTAGGTGCATTGTGCTGCCATCTACTGCCAGGTACTCCATATCAGCGACCTCAGTAGTCATTAGACATAGTGAGAGAGAGCAGAACGGGGTGTGGGAGAGAGAGTGCTCTGCGGAACTCATGGACTTAGAATGTGGTCAGGTAATTGGGTGTCACTTGTGTTACACGTCTGTATGCATGATTTCCACACTCCTAAACATCCCTAGGCCCACTGTTTACGATATGATAGTGAAGTGGAAACATGAAGGGACACGTACACCACAAAAGTGTACAGGCTGACCTTGTCTGTTGACTGATAGAGACTGCCCACAGTTGAAGAGCATTGTAATGTGTAATACGCAGACATCTATCCAGACCATCACACAGGAATTCCAAACTGCATCAGCTTAAATGCCTGCTTTGCAAAAGAAGTATTTTCCCAGAATACTATACCTACTATGCATGTATGCATAATAAGCACTTAATAGTGTTTCACTATTGCAGCAGTCTTTAAGTATTCTTAACATGAAACAGTACTTGCTTAATTTTTTGTTAAACATTTCTAAATGTTTTCCCATCTTAGATGCTCATCCAACGATAATACTAAAAAAAATTATGTAATTTCATAGCTAAATTTGGCTATTCAATAATGTGAATTTTAAATTGGTACTATTTTTGTTCCTTATATGGTTGAAGTTCATCCACACAGTTTTCTTGTCACTGACAACCAAACAATTATCTTTAAACCATTTTTCTGCCACGTCTGCTGTTTTGTAGACTGTTTGCTGCATTTCATAAACATTCTTCCCTTTTATAATAAAGCTGGTACCATGAGCAAATAATATAGTATCAGGTGTCTTTAATGACAACCAAGAACAACAATGGTCCTAAAGTTCATTTTATGGGCAGGATATGCCAGTTGTGATATTGGCCTGCTCAAAGTCTGGATCTGATATTTCACTATGCAATCTTCATTATTTAAATCTTTGACTTCACCAGCCATATCCTTTATTACTGTGAGGTACACCTCATATGGAATGATTCTTGGTGCACTTCACTAGAAAATCCATCCATATCTGGGGTATGGATAAACTTTAAGTCTATCCTTACAACAATTCCATTAAATAATCCATTACTTGTTAATATATACAATACAATGACATTGCTCAGCATTCTCACCCCTTCACTGACCTTTCTATCAAAAACTGTCTGTCTTACAGCTTATAACAACAGAGTTACTAGCTTATGCACATTTATTCATAACTTAACTGTTCAGCTGAACATTCATTTAGGTAGGAATTGCTATCATAATAACGCTTAAAACCAACATACAACTCAGTGTAACCAATATTAACCATGATTTCCAAACATAATTTACCCACAATGCGTGTAAAACTTAAATATTCATCTAAGTATTCATTGGAGTTCAGATATTTCTCAGAATCTGGCATACAATCATCATACATTATAACATACCCACTGGAACACAGAAATTCATTTCTAACTGTGTTGATATTACCATAAACTTATTTCTTTAGGTCCTCTGTAACTTTACCCCTATTTTTATATATGTGCAATTCTAAGACATTTGACTCCTTAATTATTTTATTTATACTTAGGTTCAATAATTTGTTCTCCATTCTCTCTGTTTCTGCAGTAGAATGAAGCATACCAACAGACGATTCAGTCTTTTCTCATACTCTATGATGGATTAAATCAGCTACATACTTTTCCAAGCTAGCAAGTGTAGAGTAACCACATCTGATTCCTTACTGAGGTCGACATACACTTTTTACATAGTTGTTTAATTAATTAGATAAAAAAAGACTCAGTCTTTCCTTCTCATCCCGTACAGTAAGTCTCCTTGACCTGTCACTCTGGGTGACTTTCCTGAAATCTACCCTTTTCCTTAGATCTCTCCAGTCCTTTTGCTTCGCCCCTCTTCCTTCCCCATCAGCTCTTCTGCCAGAAGAAGGAGCCACTGGCTCCGAAAGCTTGCCAATTACAACCATCTTTTATGTGTGTGTTCAACGGCTGCTTGGTGAGTAGATTTTTTATCTGTCTAATTAAATACTTTTTACATTGTTTATTTTGACATCTTGTGAAAACCTAGGCTCAGTAAAGGATGACTAGACCTCCACAAACCAGACAGTTACCAGATCCCCTGCCAGTGTTACATATCATACACTGTGGAAACTGTTTGCACAGTAGAAGATGGGCACCATGAACATAAACCAGATGAGATGTGGCTGACCATAGCATAAAAACTGGCCATTCTATGGATTATGAAAACGCCAAAATACTTAGGCAATTGTCCTCCTCCTGGGATTACGTAATTAAAGAAGCCAGACTGCAAGAAGCCCGACTGCAAGATGGTCCAATTAACAAAGACAGTGGTCTGCAGCTTAGTCAGGCATGGAACCCTGCTGAACCTGGAAAGGAAGAGGCATTCCCAGTTGGTGGTGTCCACACCCGATAGTGGTAGCACGTACACTGCAGGCCAGAGTGGGGACTGAGGCTCTGCTTCCCCCACCACCGCCACTATCCACAGTGGTCTGTGAGGACAGCATACAGAGCAAGGTGGTGGAGGGGATAATGGCCAGCATATATAGGATGCTGAGAGGAGCAGCACAGGATTCATCAGGGACCACCTGAAGATGGCAACATGTGTTTTTGCTGAAATATCATGCAGGAATTGTGATGTGACCCAGCTGGACACCTGCAAATTCTATAAATTAGAGATGCACTGGGGAAATATCATATCATAAATCTCACTGTTTAATTACCTCAGCATTTCGTTCCTTTGTTAAGGTGGAAAGTGTCATTGGCAATTGCAATTTTTTATTTTGAATTTCTAGTTCTTCCTGGCTTGGCTCATTGATGTGCTGCTCGAGATTGGTATGCGGTTGCCAGAGTGTGGTATCAGTTGCTTTTATTCATTTTATTTTTTAATTCTGAACCCTGTTCTTGGACAATGGAGTTTAACTCAGTCTTTATTTCCTTTAACTCGGTCTCTGGAGATTTCATACTTTAATTATTTGCATCTAGTTTAATGTTTAAGTTTTCACTGAAAGGATTAAACCACTCAGGGATGTTAGCATCCACATTTCTTGTCACAAGTGGCATGCAATATCTGCAGTAACACATGTTTAATTAAACTTAGTTTAATACTGTAATAATGTTTACCATCACACTGTAGTGCAATGACAAACTCTGGTTGTGAAACACACACATAAAAGACTGTTGTGATTGGCAAGCTTTCATAGCCAGTGGCTCCTTCTTCAGGCAGAAGGGTTGTAGGAGAAGGAAGAAGGGTGAAGGAAAAGGACTGGAGGGATCTAGGAAAAGGGGTAGATTTTGGGAAAGTCACCCAGAACTGCAGATTAGCGGAGACTTACCATGCAGGATGTGAAGAAAAGACTGATTGTTGGGGACTGCATCAGACAAGATTTGAAAACCTGAGAGCTTAAAGGTGGAAGACAGGGTGACATGCAAGACAGAGATTACAGGAAACTAAAACGGAATGAAGCAAAGAGTAATTCCAGTGAAGAAAAGCTGAGATGGAAGAAATTAATGTAAATTAAGTCCAGGTGGATGGTGAGAACCAAGACCATGTTGTAGTACTAGTTCCCACATGTGGAGTTCTGAGAAACTGGTATCTGAGGGAAGAATCTAGATGTCAGGTATGGTGAAACCGGCACTGAGGTCACGTATATCATGTTGTAGAGCATGCTCTGCAACAGGATATTGTGAGTTGCCAGTATATACCCTCCCTCTGCCTATGCCCATTCATCCTAAATGATAATTTGGTGGTAGTCATGCCGATGTAGAAGGCTGAACAGTGTTTAAATAATAGCTGGTATATGACATGTGTCATTTCACAGGGGGCTCTCCCTTTGATAGTGTATGTTTTGTCAGTTACAGGGCTATTATTGGTGGTGGTAAGAGGGTGCGTAGGGCAAGTCTTGCAGTGGGGACGGTCCAGGGGTAGGAGCCATAGGGCAGGGAGATGGGTGCAGAATCGCACATTTCATATGAGTTATGGGGGAGGCTGTACCATTATAGTCCGACAAGAATATTGCGGAGATTGGGAGGGGGACAGAAAGCTATTCTAGGTGTGGTGGGCAAAAATTCAGACAGAATGGATCTCATTTCAGGACATGATTTTAGGAAGTCATGACCCTGTTGAAGTAGCTTATTAACACATTCAAGACCAGAATAATAATACTGAGTCACCAAAGGTGTTCTCTGAAGTTGTTTTGTGGAGGGATCAGCAGTACCAGGACTGGATGTGATGACCCAAAAAATCTGCTTTTTAATTAGACTGGTGGGGTAATTACATGCAGTGAAGGCTGAGGTGGGAATGTTGGTGTATTGCTGTAAATAGTCTGCATTCGAACAAATACATTTGCCTTGGATGCCAAGGCTGTATGGGAGGGAACATTTGGCATTGAAAGGACGGCAACTGTCAAAATAAAAGTACTGTTGTTTATTGGTAGGTTTCATGTGGATGGAAGTGTGTAGCTGGCCTTCGGTGAGGATGAGATCAACATCAAAAAAAGTGGCATGGGATTCAGAATAGACCATGTGAAATTTAATTGGGAGAAAGTATTCAGACATTCTGGGAATTTTAGTAGGTCATCCTCACCTTGAGTCCATATGTTAAAGATGTCATTAATGTATCTAAACCAAACCAGGAAAGCCCCTTCCAAGCGACCGATGAAAAGGTTGGCATAGGAAGGAGCCATCCTGGTACCCATGGCCATACCCCTCAAAGGGGAAGTAGTTATTGGTAAATATAAAGTTGGTTAAGGTGAGTAGGAAGGATGTCATAGGTTTGGAATCAGGTGGGTGCTGACTGAGGAAATGTCCAGCAGCAGATTAGATTAGATTAGATTAATACTAGTTCCATGGATCATGAATACGATATTTCGTAATGATGTGGAACGAGTCGAAGTTTCCAATACATGACATAATTAGGTTAATTTAACAACATACTTCAGTTATTATAACAACTTTATTTTTTTGTGTTTTTTTTCTTTATTTTTTATTTTTATTTTTATTTTTTTTATATTTTTTTTTTGTTTTTTTTTTCCTTTTTTTTTCTTAATTTATATCTAAAAATTCCTCTATGGAGTAGAAGGAGTTGTCATTCGGAAATTCTTTTAATTTCTTCTTAAATACTTGTTGGTTATCTGTCAGACTTTTGATACTATTTGGTAAGTGACCAAAGACTTTAGTGCCAGTATAATTCACCCCTTTCTGTGCCAAAGTTAGATTTAATCTTGAATGGTGAAGATCGTCCTTTCTCCTAGTATTGTAGTTATGCACACTGCTATTACTTTTGAATTGGGTTTGGTTGTTAATAACAAATTTCATAAGAGAGTATATATACTGAGAAGCTACTGTGAATATCCCTAGATCCTTAAATAAATGTCTGCAGGATGATCTTGGGTGGACTCCAGCTATTATTCTGATTACACACTTTTGTGCAATAAATACTTTATCCCTCAGTGATGAATTACCCCAAAATATGATGCCATATGAAAGCAATGAGTGAAAATAGGCGTAGTAAGCTAATTTACTAAGATGTTTATCACCAAAATTTGCAATGACCCTTATTGCATAAGTAGCTGAACTCAAACGTTTCAGCAGATCATCAATGTGTTTCTTCCAATTTAATCTCTCATCAATACACACACCTAAAAATTTGGAATATTCTACCTTAGCTATATGCTTCTGATTAAGGTCTATATTTATTAATGGCGTCATACCATTCACTGTACGGAACTGTATGTACTGTGTCTTATCAAAATTCAGTGAGAGTCCATTTACAAGGAACCACTTAGTAATTTTCTGAAAGACAGTATTGACAATTTCATCAGTTAATTCTTGTTTGTCAGGTGTGATTACTATACTTGTATCATCAGCAAAGAGAACTAACTTTGCCTCTTCATGAACAACAAAGGGCCCAAGACTGATCTTTGTGGAACCCCATTCTTGATAGTTCCTCAGTTTGAGGAATGTGCTGATCTTTGCATATTATGAGAACTGCTTATTTCAACTTTCTGCACTCTTCCAGTTAGGTACGAATTAAGCCATTTGTGCACTGTCCCACTCATGCCACAATACTTCAGCTTGTCTAGCAGAATTTCATGATTTACACAATCAAAAGCCTTTGAAAGATCACAAAAAATCCCAATGGGTGGTGTTCGGTTATTCAGATCATTCAAAATTTGATTGGTGAAAGCATATATGGCATTTTCTGTTGAAAAACCTTTCTGGAAACCAAACTGACATTTTGTTAGTACTTCATTTTTACAGATATGTGAAGCTACTCTTGAATACATTACTTTCTCAAAGATTTTGGATAAAGCTGTTAGAAGGGAGATTGGACGGTAATTGTTGACATCAGATCTATCCCCCTTTTTATGCAAAGGTATAACAATAGCATATTTCAGTCTATCAGGGAAAATGCCCTGTTCCAGAGAGCTATTACACAGGTGGCTGAGAATCTTACTTATCTGTTGAGAACAAGCTTTTAGTATTTTGCTGGAAATTCCATCAATTCCATGTGAGTTTTTGCTTTTAAGCAAGTTTATTATTTTCCTAATTTCAGAGGGAGAAGTGGGTGAGATTTCAATTGTATCAAATTGCATAGGTATGCCCTCTTTCATTAACAGCCTAGCATCTTCTAATGAACACCTGGATCCTACTATATCCACAACATTTAGAAAATGATTATTAAAAATATTTTCAACTTCTGACTTTTTGTTCGTTAAGTTTTCATTCAATTTGATGGTAATACTGTCTTCCTGTGCTCTTGGTTGACCTGTTTCTCTTTTAATAATATTACAAATTGTTTTAATTTTATTATCAGAGTTGCTGATTTCAGACATGATACACATACTTCTGGATTTTTTAATAACAGTAGTTTTTATAATGTTTGATAGTTTCTGGGTCACTACTCTTTCTTGCTGTAAGATACATTTCCCTTTTCCGGTTACAAGATATTTTTATACCCTTAGTAAGCCATGGTTTGTTACAAGGTTTCTTACGAGTATATTTAACGAGTATATTTAACTATTTTCTTGGGGAAGCAGTTTTCAAATGCATTTACAAAAATGTTATGAAATAAATTATATTTTAAATTGGCATCAGGTTCACGGTACACCTCATCCCAGTCTAACTGCTGTAGGCTTTCCCTGAAATTTGCAATTGTTAAATCATTGACTGAATGTATTACTTTGGAGGACTGTTTAGTATTGCTGAATGGAGCTATGTCATATATTGTAACTAGCTGTGCACCATGATCAGAAAGACCATTCTCAACAGGCTGAGCATTTATCTGGTTAAACTTATCTTGGTCTATAAAGAAGTTATCTATCAGTGAGCTGCTATCCTTTACTACCCGAGTAGGAAAATCAATAACGGGTGTCAAATTGAAAGAACCGAGTAATACTTCAAGGTCATTTTTCCTATTACCCTCTTTCAGAGAGTCTACATTGAAGTCCCCACAGATAATAATTTGCTTCCCCCTGTCTGACAGATAGCACAACAAGGAGTCCAAATTTTTCAGAAATAGATGAAAATTTCCTGATGGGGACCTATATACAGTTACAATTATAAATGTGCCTTTATTTAATTTAAGATGTACTACAGGAACCAATATTAGGTCCACTCTTGTTATATATAAATGAGCTGCTTTAATATACACTTAAAAGAGCATGCACCACAAAGGAATTACCTGAATGGGACAGAGATCAGTAGATGCGAAGTACATGTACAGACAAATAAATGATTACAATTTCAGA
This sequence comes from Schistocerca piceifrons, assembly GCF_021461385.2. Classification (NCBI taxonomy): domain Eukaryota; kingdom Metazoa; phylum Arthropoda; class Insecta; order Orthoptera; family Acrididae; genus Schistocerca; species Schistocerca piceifrons. The sequence continues at coordinate 852,664,797 of NC_060140.1, read as the reverse complement.
AAAAATAAATGATTTATTCAAGGGAAACTGTTTCACAAACCAAGCAAGTCAATAACGCATTGGTCCACCACTGGCCCTGATGCAAGCAGTTATTTGGCTTGGCATTGATTCATAGAGTTGTTTGATGTCCTCCTGAGGTTGCATTAGATTGTCAAAATCCCAGACTGTTGGGGTTCTGCCCATAATGCTCCAAACATTCTCAATTGGGAAGATATCTGGTGACCTTACTCACCAAGGTAGGGTTTGGCAAGCATGAAGACAAAAAGTAGAAACTCTTGCCATGTCCATGCGGGCATTATATTTCTGAAATATAAGCACAGGATAGCTTGACATGAAGGGCAACAAAATGGGGTGTAGAATCTTGTTGATGATGTACCACTGTGCTGTAAGGGAGCCATGGGTAACAACCAAAGGGGTCCTGCTATGAAAATAAATGGCATGCCATCACTCCTGCAGGCCATGTGGTGGGTGACAAACAGGTTGGTATCCCACCACTGTCCGGGACCTCTCCAGACACATCCTTTCTCTACAGTCTCATTGACTGCAGTAGCATTGTCTTCAGTGATGAATTATGCTTCATACTGAGCCCCGATGACTAACAAAGACTTGTCTGGAGATGCTCCGGACAGCAGTGGGATACAACCTAACCAAAACTTGCCATATGGCCTGACAACCAGGAGTGATGATCTGGGGTGCCATTTATTTTCATAGCAGGACTCCTCTGGTTGTCATCCATAGCTCCCCTAGAGTACAGTGGTATGTCGACGATATTCTACCTTCCATTTTGTTGCCGTTCATAGAAAGCCATCCTGGCCTCACATTTCAGCCCACCCACACATGATGAGACTTTTTACTGCGTGTCTTTGTGGTTGCCAAATCTTACCTTGGCCACCAAGGTCACCAGATCTCGCCCAATTGAAAACGTTTGGGGTATTATTGGCAGGTCCCTCCAACCAGCTTAGGATTTTGACATTCTTAACACCAGTTGAATAGAATTTGGCACAGTATCCCTCAGGAGGACATATAAAAACTCTTATCAGTCAATATCAAGCTGAATAACTGCTTACATAAGGGCCAGAGGTGCGCCAATGTGTTGTTGGCTTACTCAGTTTGTGAAGTTCTTTCTCTTGAATAAATTATCCAATTTTTCTGGAATTCTCATCATTTATTTATCAGTACATGTATATCACATCTGCTGATTTCCTTTGTAGTGCATCATTTTTTGCTCTTAGTGTGTATCTAAGAAGCTGAAATAGCTCTCTTTGCTGATGATGCTGACTTCATAATCAAGCCTAATGGAGAAACTACAAAACTTAAAAATGTATATGAAGTATTCCTGAAAATGATTAACTAGTTTTCTGCAAAGGGACAATAAAACACACTAAATGTTACAAATAATTCATAATGCAAATCATTAATGAAACAGAATATAAACATAATATAAATATGAATGTAGTGTATTATTTTTAACACATGGCCATGGAAAAACGTGAAAAGACTTTTCAAATAAGACAGTAAATGCTACGAAACAGTTATTGTTAAGTCAGGAGCAACAGTGAAAAATGTTACTGATGTCAATCTACATGACAAAATGTGAACAAAAAAATTGATGTGTATTGTGGATGTAACACTCTGTCCAACCATCCTGATTTAGATTTTCCATAGTTTTCTTAAGTAACTTCAGGCAAGTTCTGGAGTGCTCCTTTAGCAAGAACATCAGGACCTGTTGTATTATCTTAAAGCATACTTATGTATATTTTTGACCTATTTATTTTCATTGTTTTATGATGAAAAATCATTTATCATTGTAAGATGATCCCTGAATGAACAAATGAATAAAATAAAAAAACTAAACAAATGTGGCTAAAAATAAGACAGGTAACTGCCTAGCAGAACTAAAGTTTCCAGAATATAATAATCAACATAACACACAGTCATGACATTAAAATATAGATATGACTTAATGTATCACTTATGCATGACTAAAGAAATATGGAAAATGAACTTTAAAATAAAACAGATGTGTCCTTTGTTTGGCAGATGCAGCATCCTAGATATAGGCAAACTGAACAGGTGCAAGCATACCTGACACTGAATGCATCTAAATTATGAAGGAAAGTACTTTATATGTAGAAAAGATAAATGAAATCTTTGCACAGAGAGAGCAGATAGCATAATTCCATGCGATGGAGCAAATTCATCAGCAGCAGAAATAATAGCATCACCAGTATCATCAAAAACAACAGTTCCATCAGTATCAGAACCAGCAGCTCAAACACCACTACACATAGCAGAAGCAGTGGCTCTTCCTACACACACAGAAAAGGGAGACAAAATATTTCATTATGATTCACACCAGAATAGCAGTCCAAGCCATGTGGAACATCTCTCTAATGTATTCAAATTGAGTCTCCAGTGCCCAAAAGCAGAACTAACAACTCATGTGCAGAGAAAAAATATCATATTTATGTAAAAGTGAACCAGACTCAAAGTCTATATTCTATGAAAATATAAAATATCTGAATAATAAAATAGACCAACTAGTAATACATCTAAAAGATGAAAAAAAATGGAAATATTTCTGATGTCTTATATTTCTTTGAATATCGTATTACAAACAGAATTCACGTGTTACAGATTGAAAACTTTTATTTATCTGCTCATTACTGTAGATCTAGTATGGAAAAAGGTGGAGTAACAATGTTTTTAGAAACAATGTAGGATATAAATCTCTAGATTTAAGGGAATAATTTGCTGAGCAGAACATTGATGTGTATGGCATCAAGATAACAGTAGATACTGGAACAGTCCTTGTGCTGTCAATTTATAGACAGGTGTGATAAGTAAGAGTGATTAATTGTTTCTCAGAAAAACATTCAAATTTCCAACAGCTGCCCTTCAAATTGGCAGTGCAAGAACTGTGAAATGATGACATACTTCCTTCAGTAGAGTCTAAAAGTAAATGTCAGAAATAACTAATAACATTTAAAATGGTGATATTGTATGACACGGAAATTAACATAACTGGTATTTCAGCAGATGGTTTCTTAGCATTTGCCTGTATAAAGAACTACAATGAGTAGATTACAGTAATTTAATGCTTGGAAAAATTGATAATGAGTTATGTCAGCTTAGCCTGTTGTCAAAAATAGTTCCTTAGCAAACACTAAAAACAGTACATTATGGTGCAGTCATGAAGATTATCACTTGTTTACAAAGGATTGTGTTTATCTTTTCATATAAATGCTGCATAACCATTATGAAGGATTTCACTGTTCCGTCTATCTATGAAAGACGCAAAAGTCATTTTATTTTTATCAGTACATGCAAAAAATATATAATAACTAAATAAATTAGAAATTTGTTGAATGCTTTTATGTTAATCTGTACCTTGAGCGAAATATTCCACTTTATAAGTGCAAATGAGTCAGTGACAATTATTTTCTTCAATAGAAAAGACACCGCACTGAAATGTTTACTTACTGCTGCAACTTCTTTCTGTATAAAAATAATTTAAAACCAGAAAGAAACAACATTGACTCATGTCATTGCTAACAAAGCTCTATGTTGGGAGGATATGATGTGTGAGGTACGATTTGATCGTAAAATGTGTGGTTCCTTCAAACTTAAAAAGTATGTAAAATGTGAAGTAATAAGTTCCTTGTTTTAAAAAATAAATGGCTTTCTCTTGCAGGTGTCAATATGCAATAATGGCAATACCACCGAGTGAGGTGCAGAAAATATATTTCATGCCACCTTTGCCAGCTCAACACAAGAAGCTCTTAGATCACTTTCCTGCTGGCCATATGATAAAATTTGTGGCAACCTACAATGAGGTTTGTAGCATTCCTGCTTTAATTGTGTTATATATAGCCAGTCTGCTTTTCCTTTTTGTAACTGAATTTTTAAATACACCACTGTGCAGAACTTAAGGACAAAAGTAACTTTTACGTGATATGTCACTGCCGAGTAATACAGCCTAATGAAACTTGGACCCTACATGTAGAGAACAGCTACAGCATAATACAGAAGGTAACTGAAATAAATACACAAAGAGATGAATGGAAATGACACTTTTATTCAAAGACAATATGTTAGCAGAGTAATTTTCTGGAGGTATCTGATTGGAATGATAAGATTTGTTATCATAAATGAGGTAAAAATTGTTGCACAAACTCTTGTACAATTCAGTATGTGGAATAAAACACTGAGCATCCACAACGACATAAAATATAGTTACACAAGTGAGGCATAGACTCTAAATTCTTTCATTCCCACTAGAATCCTGCCTGGGAGGGACAGGACAGAAAATTACATTTTCAGTCCAAAAATCTTATTACAGCACATGATGGCAAGTCTTTTGCGAAAGGTTTTGTTATCATGTTTGCCAGAATTTGGTGTGAAGATATGTGCTCGACAGTGACTTGGACAGTTTTCATTTTATCTCTTATAAATTGGTGTCTATAATCTTTACTTCAACTCTTGTAGCCACTAGTCTCAGACAAATAAGATTTTTTACACACACATTAACAAGTTAAAAACTGTTACAGAAACTCAGTACATGAAATAACAACATTGAGCATCCATAGCAATCCAAAAGATATTGATGCAAACAAAGCACATGTTCTAAGTTCTTAAATAATAATTACATTGAAGTCACCATGATTTATGATGGTCCCCTGGACGTTAAAGAAGGAGGGACTTTGCTCTTAATAGGGTGTGTGATCACCACAGATGGCAATGCATGCTCTGCAATTTGGTTCCACGCTGGCCACAAGATTGGTAAGGTAAGGCATTGCATTCCATTCCCTCATCAATGAGGCTGACAACTGCTTGATAGTTGTTGAGACTGGATACATAGAAGCCTTTAGCCTGCTTAGCAGTTTTATGTAGGAACAGAATTTTCTTGGGTTCTTGGCAAGATCTTTTGATAAAGTCAATACCATCACTGCATGATAGTGATGGGAATGTTACCGATGATGGTGCCACTAAAGCGGAGTTACTAAATTTCCATAATTCCTTCACAAAAGAAGATGAAATAAATGTTCCAGAATTCGAAACCAGAACAGCTATTAGCAAGAGTGACATAAAAGTAGATATCTTAGTTGTTACAAAATAACTCAAATCTCTTAAGAAATGCAAGTCTTCTGGTCCAGATGGTATACCAATCAGGTTCCTTTCAGAGTATGCAGACACAATAGCGCCTTTGTTATAGTTCAATTCTTTTATCTTGGCGGCTCGCGCATGCCCGCCCAGACGCGGGAGATTGCTGCATTGCCAGTTGCACACGACGCACGCGCCAAGAGAAGCAGCGCCATAGCATAGCATAGTTCGCAAGCTTACGTTTACGTGGGAGCGCGCAGTTCATGAAGTAAAGCCACCACGGCCGCATTAACCCTTTTGCTGCTACAAAGGCGTGCTCCCTGCATACCGCGCTGTGCACGATTTTGTCATCACTGCACTGCTCGCCTGTGCAGACACATAGTGTTCCCACTGCTTTGACACACTTATCATTCGATTTCACAAAAACCATTTGGCCCAAAAATTTAATTTTTACACGTCTTCTTGACTGATACCTTCCCCCCTGGTCTAAATAAGTCGCTTATTACAGTTGCAGAAGAGGAATATATTTCAATACCATTGGTAAAACTGCGACTGTGGAACAAAAAAAAGAAAGAGAACATGAGTACCATTGTGTATGTGCCATACCTTTCATTGATTGAAGTGCTTTAAAATAAAGCCAAACGCGTCCGGCATAAATAAAAAATTTATTACAGTCGCGAAAGACGGAATATTTCTCAATATTACATACGACACCTATGTGGTACTTAAATTAAATGAGATATTGTTATACCGTAAATTTTATATGAAATTTAGGTATCTTGTCCACATTTCATTCTCAACATTGTGGCAACTGAAATCGACCATACGGAAAGTATACGCCATGGACTTTTACCTCTGCAAACTCTTCAAAATTTTGTGCAATGGTTTACTACATTTAATGTTGCATAATAACTGCGTTGAACATCGAAACAAAATTGTCATTTATGGGGGGAAGGTATCAGTCAAGAAGACGTGTAAAAATCAAATTTTGGGCCAAATAGTCTTTGTGAAATCAAATGATAAGTGTGTCAAAGCAGTGGGAACACCATGTGTGTGCACAGGTGAGCAGTGCAGTGATAACAAAATCGCGCACAGCTCGGAATGCAGGGAGCACGTGTCTGCAGCAGCAAAAGGGTTAATGAAGAGACAAAGCACTAGAAATTTCAAAAAATTGCATTCAAACGAATATAGTTCGTGAAGTAGGGCACTTCAATATTGTTTTTAAATAATGAAAATATTGAGCACTGCATAAGGTTTGAAGTCATAACCTTTCACATTGAACCCCAACACCTTCACCGTTACGCTAACGCAGCTCGTCTGACTACGAAACGCCATGAGGACTGTACCACGTCACGCAAAATACCGACAAACACTGTTGGTATGACTATCAATTACTCATGCTTCGTCGAAGTACAATAGGAAATAAACAATTACCGCTTTTCTTTATTGCGAAAAAGCGGTTCGTGAGATTGATACAAATACCTTTCCTTGCTATCACCTGAATTAGGAGTCTTATTGCTTGTTTGGTTTAATTAATTAATAGAATATGAAGCAATTGGTATAAAAAATGCTTTTTCCAAACTTTCTACAAAAGAAAGTCTGCTATCAAGACATTGCTTTTGTTCTATTACTTTATTTATGACTGAACGTTTCTAAAACTGAAGACACTCGTCCATGCTCTGCACTGCAGTCGAGATCTGGCAACGTCGTTCTCTGTTCATTGGCTGACTGTGTTTTGTGACGTCAGATGCGCAGAACGAATCTAAACTCGGCCGCCAACATAAATGACGCGCACTTTAGCAATCACGTACAACCACTCACTTGACAAAAGATCTGTCCCTAAAGACTAGAAAGTAGCACACGTCACACCAATATTCAAGAAAGGAAATAGTAGTAACCCATTGAATTACAGACCCATATCACTGACCTCAATTTGCAGTAGGATTTTGGAGCATATACTGTACTCGAACATTATGAATCACTTTGAAGAAAATGACTTATTGATACATAACAAACACAGATTCAGAAAATATCATTCTTGTGCAACACAGCTAGCTCTTTATTCCCATGAAGTAATGAGTGCTGTTGACAACGAATCTCAGATCGATTCCATATTCCTAGGTTTACAGAAGGCTTTTGACACCGTTTCTCACAAGCAACTATTAATCAAGTTGTATATAAAAACAAAGATGAGGTGACTTACCGAACAAAAGCGCTGGCAGGTCGATAGACACACAAACAAACACAAACATACACACAAAATTCAAGCTTTCGCAACAAACTGTTGCCTCATCAGGAAAGAGGGAAGGAGAGGGGAAGACGAAAGGAAGTGGGTTTTAAGGGAGAGGGTAAGGAGTCATTCCAATCCCGGGAGCGGAAAGACTTACCTTAGGGGGAAAAAAGGACTTTTTCCCCCTAAGGTAAGTCTTTCCGCTCCCGGGATTGGAATGACTCCTTACCCTCTCCCTTAAAACCCACTTCCTTTCGTCTTCCCCTCTCCTTCCCTCTTTCCTGATGAGGCAACAGTTTGTTGCAAAAGCTTGAATTTTGTGTGTATGTTTGTGTTTGTTTGTGTGTCTATCGACCTGCCAGCGCTTTTGTTCGGTAAGTCACCTCATCTTTGTTTTTATATATAATTTTTCCCACGTGGAATGTTTCCTTCCATTATATTGAATTATTAATCAAATTGCATGCATATGGACTATCATCTCAGTTGTGTGACTGGATTCATGATTTCCTCTCAGAGAGGTTACAGTTCGTAGTGATAGATGGTAAATCATCGAGTAGAACAGAAGCGATATCTGGTGTTCCACAAGGTAGTGTCATGGGCCCTCTGCTGTTACTGGTTTACATAAATAATCTAGTTGATAATCTGAGGAGCCCCCTTATATTGTTTGCAGATGCTGCTGTAATTTACCACCTATTAAAATCATCAGACAATCAATTCCAATTACAAAATGATCTAGAGAGAATTTCTGTACGGTGCAAAAAGTGGCAATTGGCACTAAAAAAAAGAAACGTGTGAGGTCATCCACATGGGTACTAAAAGAAATTTGAAAAATTTTGGCTATACGATAAATTGCACAAATCTAAGGGCTGTCAATTCGACTAAATACCTAGGAATTACAATTATGAGCAACTTAAATTGGAAAGACCACATAGATAATATTGTGGGGAAGGCGAAACAAAGACTGCGCTTTGTTGACAGAACACTTAAAAGATGCAACAAACCCACTAAAGAGACAGCCTACATTACACTTGTCCATCCTCTGCTGGAATATGCTGTGTGGTCTGGGATCCTTACCAAGTAGGATTGACGGAGGACATCGAAAATGTGCAAAGAAGGGCAGCCTGTTTTGTGTTATTGTGCAATAGAGGTTAGAGTGTCATTGATATGATACACGAGTTTGGGCGACAGTCACTGAAACAAAAGCAGTTTTCTTTGCGGTGAGATCTATTTATGAAATTTCAATCACCAACTTACTCTTCTGAATGCAAAAATATTTTGTTGACACCCACCTACATAGGGAGAAATGATCATCATAAAAAAATAAGAGAAATCTGAGCTTGAACGGAAAGATTTAGATGTTCCTTTTTCCCATGCGGCATTCGAGAGTGGAATGGTAGAGAAGTAGTATGAAAATGGTTCGATGAACCCTCTGCCAGGCTCTTACGTGTGAATTGCAGAGTAACCATGTAGATGTAGATGTGTAGGTGTGTAGATGACAGTGGTAGTAGTTGTATGTTGCACATCAATCTTTTTACAGATGGACAAATTTCTGTTAACTTTTGCCAGTCATCGTTTGTGTGTTCCTTTTTGAACTGAGAGTGCAACAGTCTCTGTTTCCTCAGCAATTTCTAAATTTTATTTTTAAACTGTGGTGTGTGTTTCCCATCCATAATACACTTAATGGCACATACTTCTCCAGAACACAATCTACCATTCATTTAAATTTTGCCCAATGTCCTTCACACTGGAACTAAATGAAGTCCATTCATTTTCTACATACAGTGCTAACAACTGCTTATCTATTCTTTGTAGCAAAAATACTCTCCTAGCCTTCTCGATGGATTTATTAACTTTAGTAAACATTGTCATTCAGATGACATCCCCAATCACTAATCCCAGTTTCTTTATGGATGCCATCAACAACATCAAGCTTGTTTGAAGAAAGGAAGATTGAGGTTAACATCCTGTCAACATTGGGTCATTAGAGATGGAGCACAAGCTTGAATTGTCAGGGATGGGGAAGGAAATTGGCCATGCCCTTTCAGAAGAACCATCCTAGCATTTTCCTGGAACAATTTAGGGAAATCACAGAAAATCTATATCTGGATAGCTGGGCACGGGTTTGAACCACCATCCCCATAAATGTGAGTCCAGTGTGCTAATCACTGCACCACCTCGTGTGGTGCTTGTTTGTAGTCATGAGATCTAAGATACTTCCATTGTATCTGGACTGTTGGACTAGTTGCTGGAGACAATCTTTGGGCAATGTTTTCAGAAGTACTTCACAAACTTATCCGTCCATACCACCTGCAATAAACACGAAGATGTGGGCTCCAACAAAACCACAATCTGGGTATTTACATGCTACTGAGTGTAGATTTTCTTTGAATAATTCTAAAACTGTTTTGGCAGAATCAGGTGGCCAGTAAAAAAACATCTGATAACTAACTTGAGTTCACCTAAACCTGTTAACGCGTCCAGATAACTTCACAGTAGAACTCAGTATTGACTTCAATAGACTTTTGTGATTAGACTGACTTCTGAAAGAAATTAAAGCTGGTGAGTCCTTAGTTTTTATTTTACAATGTTGCAGACAATGAAGGCATTTGTTGATATTGTGTACCCTTCATGATACATATAAAGCATTGTGGGGGACTGTGAAAACAGTTGTATTGTAATGTTATTACATACATTAATTTTCTTTTAAAGTTGTGATTTGAAATTACAGAAACTCTTAGTTAGTTGTGCTACCTGTGCTTTGAATATTTTCAGTATTGTTGTATTTTTGAGGTTTAATGTAAATGTTTTGTTTTAAAAAAAATAACCTATGGTACTTTTTCAACAGTTTCATTCAACATATCTCTATCTATAGTGCTATTCTTTGTTTTACACCTAGTATGAAGTAGTTATTGTGTTTTTAGAGGTTTTTTTTACAGCTACTGAATATCATAGGTGATACCTCCCATTATGAATTGTTTTACTATGTCCATATATATTTAGGGCATGATCAGTTATATTTTTTAACTTGAGCCATAGTAGTTCACAATATTAATACAAAGAAGTAAATCTTTTGAGTTCCTCTTTAAGATAAGACACTGCTGCTTCTTTATCTACTTTAATAAACATTTTAAATGCTTCAGATATTTTTTTCACCCCATACCATGATTCACCAGTGTCCTCCATAATTTGGTTTCAATATTAACACAAAGAGTTCCAATGACGGTTCTGGTAATGATGTTTTCACATTTTAACTAATTCCTGCCATAACTAGTTTTCTCATAATTCTTGGTGTTTGCTGACACTAAGATTGTGACCATCATAAAAAAGGGCTACTTCCACAGAGTGTGGGACTGTCATGCAGCCCATGTGTGTGTCTGCATAACCCTATTAATATGACTGCATCTAAGAGATAGTAGACAAGTAGTTTTGAAAATCAGGATTAAAGAAAGAGATAAAAGTAGCTGACAAAAAAGCCTCTGTGAAAATCTGGGAAGGAAGTATGGCATATGCTAGCCAACTGCAACAGTTTGTGGAAGGACACTGTGAATTTTTAATACTTATATTGACACCTCTACTGTTGGGAACTGGTAAGTCTCCTGAGGCAAACTCAACAGTTTTACTCTGCCAGTCCAAAAAGTTTCAAGACTGGAGTAATAAATAAATAGAGAAACGTGAACACGGTGGTTTTAAATTTTCAGATGTTGTACACAGTCTCCACCATTTGAGTACAATGCACAGGATGGTCATACAAAATACAAAACTTCCATAAAAGTCCTTTGGGATCACATTCACACCTTCTTCTGTCTTGGAGAACCATCCGTGAGGTGTACTGCTTGTTTCTGTTTTGTGGTAGATTCATACTCGTAATACCAAGTCTTGTCCCCCATGATTAAATTTTCCAGAAAGGATTTTCCATGTTTTTCCTTTCAGTCAAGTCATGGCAGCCATCCATGCATCATAATTTTTTGTCATTGCAGGGGATACAGAGAGACAGCATTGTGGACTTTTGAACACTTTTTAAAAGAACTGTCTTAAGCAGCTAATTTGACAGCTCAAACTCAATGGGAATAGTTTAGACCTCATAGCTACAAACAGACCTGACTGTATCACCAGTGTCATTATAGGGACAGGGATTAATGACCATAATGTCATCATAGCAACTGTGGTTACTAAATTTAATAATTCAAGTAGGCAAGAAGAATATTCTTCTAGAAAGAGGAGATAAGCAGTTGTCATCATCCCACTTAGACAACAAATTTACATAATGTAGTTCCAGTTTGATGAATACAGAGGAATAAGGGTAAAGTTTAAACAGACTGTAAATCGTGCTCTGGAGAAGTATGTGCCTAATAAGTGGGTTAAGGATGGAAAAGACCCACTGTGATTTTACAACAAAATTTGAAAAATGCTGTTGCAGTCTTGGTTGAAAAGAGAATGCTAAATGACAACAGGCTAATGCTACTAGAGATTCATGTGTCTGTAAAATAATCAGTGTGCAAAATGTACAACTACCACCATCAGACATTAGCAAAAGTTTTGAGAAAATTCTGATCCTATGTGAAATTGCTAAGCAGATCTATGGCTTCTATCCTGTGACTCATTGGCCAATCTGGTGTGTCAGTAGGGGATAGCAAAAGGAAAGCCAAAGTTTTAAATTTCACTTTTAGGAAATTGTTCACACATTAGAATGATACAAACATACCATTGTTTGACCACCATGTAGACATGGAGGACATAGTAATAGCCATGGATGAAGGGCAAGAGGCAGTTTCCATATTCCTACTTTTCTGAAAAGCATTTGACACTGTACCCCACTGCAGGCTGTTAACAAAGGTACGGGCACACGGAGTAGGTTCGAAAATATGTGAGCGGCTCAAAGACTTCTTAAGGAATAGATCCCAATACATTGTCCTCAGTGGCAAGTGTTCATCGGAAACGGGGGTATCATCAGGAGTGTCTTAGGGAAACGTGATAGGACCACTGTTATTTTCTGCATACATAAATGATCTGGTGGACAGAGTGAGTAGCAATCTTTAGGTTGTTTGTTAATGATGCCTGCAGTGTATGGGAAGGTGTAATACAAGATGACTTACACAAAATTTCTGGGCAGTCTGATGAATGGCAGCTAGCTGTAATGTAGAAAAATGCAGGTTGATGCAGATGAGTAGGAAGAACAAGCCCATAATTTTCAAATGCAGCATTAGTAGTGTGATGCTTGACATAGTCACATCAATTAAATATCTAGGCATAACATTGCAGAGTGATATGTATCAAATGGAACAAGCACATAAGGACAGTTGTAGGGCAGGCAATGGCTGACTTTGGTTTATCGGAAGAATTTTGGGAAAGTGTGGTTCATCTCTAAAGGAGACCACATATAGAACACTAGTGCAACCCAGTACTGTTCAAGTGTTTGGGATCCACATCAGGTGTGATTAAAGGAAGTGACTGAAGTAATTCAGAGGTGGGGTGCAACATTTGTTACTGACAGGTTCGAACAACATGTAGGTATTGCAGAGATGCTTTGGGAAATCAAATGGGAATCCCTGGAGAGAAGGTGACATTCTTTTAGAGAAACATTATTGAGAAAATTTAGAGAACCAACATTAAGTTGACTTCAGATCGATTCTGCTTCCACCAATATACATTTTGCCTAAGGACCACCAATTTTGCCTAAGAACCATGAAGATAAGAGAAATGAATGTTCACATGGAGGTATATAGATAGTCACTTTTCTTTCACTCTATTTGTGAGCGGAAAAGGAAAGGAAATGACAAGTAGTAGAACAGGGTAATCTCCGCCACAGACCATATGATGAAGTATAGATGTAGATGTAGAAAGTGTGTGGGACAAACTTTTTGCACACACTTTTCTTTTCATCAAAACATTCTGGATAATGCCTTGATTAGTAGTGTTCAGTTCATTGGACTATTGTGATTTGTGACACAACAATGCTGACACACTATGGCTGTATATTCACTACTCACCACTAGCTGCTTACAACTGACTAGCCAGATGTACATCTGTTGTCTACAGCAGTTAGTTCAAGTAGCCTCTGCAGTTACTGCACTGACATTGCTTACACACCAGGAATAAAGGCACTCTCAGAATTTTTTGGATGGAAGATGTTTACCTTGTAACTTTCAAAAGCAAAGCTGGCATAGCCAACCAAAATTTATATTGTACGGCAGCTCGAAGGAGCCATGTTTGCTATTACTGTGCAGTGCAATAATATTAATGGAAACACCATTAACATGCATAATTATTTATGATGTGGTAAATATAAAGCAAAATTATAAAATATGGGACTAATTTTGAGAATATAACTTTAGTTTGTAACTGAATAATCTTGCCAAAATTTTTACTGAAGCTTTGGTTACTTTCTGTTGTGGGGCTAAGTAAATTACTTTCCTTGGAAGTATTTTCTAGACTCTCTTCCAGAGCTTGCTTACTTTGTATGCACTAAAAATTTAAATGTCACATAATGTCATACAGAATCAATTTGCTCTCTCCAGCAGTGTGTGTGCTGATTTGAAACTTCTAGGTTTGAATCCCAGTCCGATACATAGCTCTACTCTGCCATGAAGTTTCATAATGTCTTTTAGTCATCATCAGTGCTAAACCAAATGTAATCCTAAATTCACAAAAAATAGAGCATTAAATGTATCATGCAAAATTGGGCAGGTTAAAAATTTTCTAGTATTATAATGCAAAAACACAAAAATGTTTGAACATATAATAGATTACTTTGTATACATATATTAGGAGAAAAATAACTATTTTGATAAAAGCCACTGGTTCTCCTCTAATATTACCCTGCTGCTCTTTTTATCAACTGCTTTGTACTGTGCAGTTACGTAACACTATTGATTTGAGGAACCACTATGAACAGTCTACATGCTTGAAAAGTTAATGAACAGTTTAGTACCAACATTAGTGTCAATATACGTTTACATTCTCAAGTGTAGATATTCTGATAAATGAGGAATGTAGATGTAAATGCATATGTAGATGTAGACTAGGTGAAAAGTAATCTAGCAGCAATTCACATAATTATCAGTGCTAGTAATTAACATAAGTGATAATTTGTCATTAGTATACTTCACAAATGTTATCTGCAATTGCTGCTTCTGCCTACTAATGTAAAACTTGACTTGTTCCACATTCTTGAAGGCTCCCCATCATGATAAGCTTTATGAACACAATGTGTTAATGAATGAATGAATACTAATAACATATTTTTTTCTTTTGTTTTCTAATATCTTGGGATTTGAAATTTGCTGCCGCTTGACAGGGATACAGAAATTATTTTTTACTTATAGTATTCAGGTTTGTGAATTACACGGTTCATCCTAAGTGTACTCTTACTAAGAGTAGTGGCACAGAAGTGTAAGAAACTACAGATCCTTGGAATGGATCCTACAAGATCTTTGGTTACCAACCTTATGCAATATTTCCACTGCACTCTTCTGCAGAATAAACACATTTTTGATCTTAGCTGCAATGAACCAGAAGATAATGCCATAGGAAAGTACTGAGTGACAGTATGCAAAGAACACCAATAATGCCATCTGGATATCAACAAGAGATTTATACGAGGTCTGTTCAAAAAATTTCATAACTTTGTCCATGAAATTTTTCTACATTTACCTTCGAAATACTGTCCTCCACAATTGATACACTGCTCCCAACACTGTTTTCACTTCTGGAACCAGTATTGGTATGCTTCTTGCTGGATTGTGCGAAGCACTGCCTGAGAATTTTCTTTTATTTTGTATATTATTGCAAATCTTCATCCTTTCAATGGAATATTTAGCTTTGGAAATTTAAAAAAAGTCCACATGCAGCTGGTCTGGAGAAATGGAGGATGAGGCAGCACAGTGATTTTTTGATTTGTGCAATAGTTATGCACCAACAGGGATGACTGTGCAGGTGCATTATCACGTCGCAAGAGACATGAATTGTCTTGCCACAGCTCAGGCCATTTCCTTCTCACATTTTCTTGCAGGTGTCACAACACGACCCAATAGTACCATTAATTAACATTTTATTCCTGTGGTACGAATTCATGATGAACTAATCCTTCAAAGCCAAAGAAAACTGTCAGCATGGCTCAGACATTTGACCTGACCTGATTAGCTTTTTGTGGTCCTGAAGAACCTCAGTGAAGATTGAACCCTGGTCTCAATATCATAACTGTAGACCCACAGCTCATCACCAGTTATGATTCTCATAAGAAACATTTCATTCTCATTTGCGTGACCCAAAAGCTCTTCACAGATTGCAAGGTCTTGACTCATGAGCCATGGGATATACTTGGTAGCAACACACATTCCAAGATGCTGTGTCAGGATTTTATTACATGATCCAAGTGAAATGTTACATTCTTCTGCAATGTCTCAGACAGTCAGTATTTGATATATACAGGCACAATTTTGTTGACATTTCCTGACATGAGTGTCATCAGTAGACATTGAAGGGCATCCGGAACAAGGGTAACCTTTGACTTCAGTCTGGCGATTTTTAAACCGTGTGAACCATTAATAACACTGAACTTGGCTTAATCACTCATCACCATAGGCTTCCTGCCTCAATTAGCGTGTCTCTGTAATGGTGTTCTTGAGTTTCACAAAAAATTTAATGCTGGCACATTGCTGCTCTAACTCTGCCACCTTGAAATTTGCAAACAGCACTGGGCAGTAACTGACAGATACATAACAATGAAATTTCTGGCAGTTACACATTAAATACAGGTGTGTGCAGGGATACCAACTGCATTTCACTCCAGCACACCATTTGTGCGAAATTATGAATGTTCTGGAATTTTCTGAACAGACCTTGTGCAAATGCAACGCAGGCTGAACTAAGCTTTTCGATATATTTATTCACTTTTTAGTATCCCCCCAGTTTGTTATCCAACTGTATGCTTATAAACCTCACACATGGAATGTCATGTAGTGTGTGCTCATTGTTTTATATTTTTGGCACATTAATTAATTTTAAGAATATAATTTTTCGTCAAGTTAAGAAATGATCTGTTCTCTGTGAAGAAATATAGCGGAACCCTGCATAGTGAGCATAATTCATTCCAGAATATTACTTGTAGTATGAAACACTCATTAAGCAAAACAATTTATCCTGTATAAATTAACATAAAATACAGTAATGTGTTCCATGCAGAAAAAGAACTAAAAACTTTATCTTATTCATGCCATTATTCAAAGAAAATTATACATACATTGTTATGTACTTTATTATTCATGATACATAACTTAATTATTTTTTACTAGGAAGCTGTCTATAGTCATTTGTTTTTGTCAATGCTTCAACACTTGGTGAAAATGCGATATAGCATTACCTTCAAATAAATTTGTAGCATGCGTAGCCACTGCTTTACTTGGGTCATGATTTTCAGTGTACAATGCATTAGATTCCCATGCTTCTGGCATTTCTCTTATTGCACCAGAGGATTGCTGCTTCGCTGTTACTGTCTCCTCCTCCTCCTCTGAAGAACTATTCTCCACAATTTCCTGATGTGAAACACAGTGCAACTCCACAAGCTCTTTGGTGGTCATTTTTCAGCTGTGGTGTTCTACAATTTCATCAATATCATTGTTATCCACTTCTAGTCCCACGCTCTTGGCCAAAAACACAATCTTGTTGACCACAGGCTTCACAGGTATTGACTCAGTTGCCTCAGAGTCACTTCTTCCAAGCAGAAATGAGAGTTCTCTTGATAACTCCTTCCCATGCCGTTTCAATTGTCTTAACACAGGCAACGATCTTGAAGTGATATTTCCAAAACTCTCTGAGAGTGAGATTGGTAGCTTCAGTCAACGTGAAGCAATAAAGCAATGCTTGAAGAGTGCTTTGGTGCAGAGTTTCTTAAAGTTAGAAATAATCTGCTGGTCTGTAGGCTGGAGTAACAGAGTGGTGTTGATGAATTGAAATTCTTCAAGGAGGTGGTCTTGTAGGCCTGGGGAAATGGCAGAAGCGTTGTCCATAACAAGCAAGACATGGAGTGGCAGATTCATCTCAAGCAAATATTTTTTCACCCAAAGACCAAACACTTCATTGATACAATAAAAAAAATAAATAAAAAATTTTAAAAAAATCACTTGTCACCCATGCCTTGGTATCAGATCTCCACATCACATTTAATCTGCTCTTCTAGACTTTAAGTTTCTTGAAGGCTTGTGGGGTTTCTAAATGATAAACAAGGAGTGGTTTAATTTTTAAATTGCCACTTGCATTGGCACAGAATAGCAATGAGAGATGGTCTTTCATTTGCTTGTGACTGGGCAATGCATTCTCCTCTGCTTTTATAATGGCATGCTTCAGCATCTTTTGCCAGACGAGACCCATCTAGCCACAATTAAAAACCTGTTGTGACAGATAACCCTCAGAATTTATGAGCATCTTGAAGTTCTCTGCTGCCTTTGTGTCAGAACTGGCTGCTTCATCATACCTCACAATGCTGTGGATAACAGTTCTTCTCTTAAAGTTCTTGAACCACCCATGGCTTCCCTTAAATATTTCTTTGGCAGCTAATTATCCTGGCATCTTCTTAACAATGTCGTTGAAAATCATTCTTACATATGATGCTCTCGTTAATAGTGTCACCTTACAATTGCTTTTCACTTATCCATAGAAGGAGCAACCTTTGACATCATCCAGAATATGAAACAGTTGTTTACATATTCTTGTCACTCTGTTTGAAACATCTATCTCCTTAATCTTGTCCTTGCTCTTGAGGATAGTGCAAGTAGTTAATGTATGAGGGTTGCCCAGAAAGTAATGCATGCATTTGTTTTCTTCAACAATTCTTTATTGAACATAATGATAATTACACACACAAAAGAATAGTGTTTTATCTACACACCCTATTTTTCCACATAATCTCCATCCCTTTCTATGGCCTTCCTCCAGTGCGAAACAAAGGTGTGTATGCCGTGTCATTACCAATCCTTGTCCTGGAGGCAGAGCCAGTGGTTCACTGTGTGAATCACTCCTCATTGTCCTCAAAATGTCTTCCATGAATGACATCCTTTAATGGCCCAAACAAGTGGAAACTGGCTGCAAATTGTGGAGTTACATCGAACCACCTTCGGATGACCTCACCCTCCGTGCCCAGCGATTAACTGTACTTCTCTTTGGCAGCACATGCTCTGTAGACGTTGTCCATCATTTGTGAATATTCCCCAAAGTTTCTTTTTATGCAGTGAGAAATTCAATGATGTTGCTTGTAACGTACATAACCTACAGATACCATTTTGAAACTGTCCTGGAGTTACATTATTTGTCGGAAGTGATGGAAACTTGGTGCACTCAGTCAGGAGACTTCAAATAATTTATACATAATGTCTCGCATTTATAGCATTGTTTTCAGCTGAGAACAAGAATAATGTGGATTACTTTCTGGGCAACCACTGACTGATTGTATGTGCATGCTAAATCAGCAACGCCCACACCATGTTCACGTTTTTCAATGATTTAACGTTTCACTTCTAAGGTCATTTTCCTTCTCTTAGAGTTGTCTTCTTGTAGATTTATCTTCAGGGACATTTCTATGAAGGTTACTAAAATTAGCACACAAAAAAGCACTATATGAACGCAAGTTTAGAGAAATGTGTGATCACAAGCTGCACTTAGATGGTAGCAGAAAGAGTGCTAAACCCAGGCTGCAGTATGTATAAAAGTCATTGCTCATATGCTGCTGTCGACAATGAAGGGTGTTCATATTGCTGAATGTTTCCCCTGCCATGCATGAACAGATGGTGATGTCACACTAAATAGTCATCACTTGTTATCTGAAACATCGCTCGTCCAGCAAGTCATTTTTTTTACAATTTGTTTTGCTCATTATGTGAATTGCGTATTATGGGAGGTGCTCATTAAGTGAGTTTCCACTGTATTCATCTTGTTTCATTGTGTTCCTGTCTGTTTTTTGTATGTATCTTGGGACATTCTGTTTGCTGGTTTATCGTGAATTCAGTGGATGTGTAAAGTTCACTCAGGAGCTGTGATTTCCAATTATTCATTTGCTCTCCATGCTATTTCTTTACACTCACCCTTATTTCTTAGTCTGATTTCATTTCTCAAAGTGCTGGAGTTATTGTGGAAATAAAGAGTAAAATCCAATATCCAGATTCTAGCAATAAATATGAAGCTTCTCAGAAACAATATGTCGTATATTGTGCTCTCATTTACAATGAGCATGCATAACAGAGTTGAGGACATCACACATACATTAATACAGACTATGTCCAAAACTGTCTGTATAAGTTAACAGATTTCAATTGAAAATTAAAATATAAGTTTTTCTCTCATCCCTATGAAGTCATTGGGATTGTCACTGCTGTTCTTCTTCCATGGCATGAATCATATCGCCAAGGCAAGACCTGATGACACAAAATAATCTGCCCGTGTATCATGAATATAGCAAGATTGTTATTGTCATCCAGGTTTATGGATATGCTGCATCTATCCACTACAGAATACATGTACATAAATGAAATGCACTTCCAGACAGAGGCCTATACCAGTTCATTACTTAAACAAACTTTTTATAGTGGTGATCAACATTCATCAGTTCAGTAGGTGTTTGTGCAACACATGACTTCATGGAAGTAATTTGTTACACCACAGATTCCTCCTCTTAGGTGAATGATGTGGTGACTATAATAAAACTCAAATAAACAATGAACATGTGAAGTTCAAAACTAATTTTAACCTTCTTAACTAAAAATATCAAGTTTGTGTCTATCTGATGAATGATCACGACTGTAATTGTAACTCATTTCTAGTAAATATGCTTATTCATGTTTATTATATGTGGAACGTCCCACAATTAATTATAAATTATTAACCATAAGCATGTATTTAACATAATGTCATTTTGATTAAGTCCTTTACACCTCTACCAGGCAATCATTCTTGTATAATGAATATGAACCCTCGGATAACAAATATTTATTATTAGGATTCTGGTCTAAGCTGCTGAAGACGGCAGTCATGTCTGCATGAGGTGTGCCTGCTTATGTGAATATGTGTGTTTTCTTTTCATTTCGGAAGAAGACTTTGGCTGAAAGCTAAATGTGTAACAGTCTTTTTGCTTTGCCTGTCAGCAACTCAACATGTCAACTTTATAGTGACTAGCAGTCTATCATTTTTCTAATGCTGTAAATATTTTTTACAAATACAGATCACTTAACAATCTTACCACATCTCTTTATTTTACACACTTGGATTATCCATTATGAAGACATGCAGTTCACTAGCTCATTTACTGTAATTGCCCATATTTCATTTAACCAGCTACTTGCATAACTCAGGCTTTATTAGCCATACCCCATCACACTTTTAGAAATAAATGGATGTGTGCTACATCTCTGGTGAGCAAGACAGAATTTAGCAAACTTACTTCCGAGTCTACCTAGAAAGAGTATATGAAATTCTATAATACTTACAAAGCTATAACAGTTTCCTTTGCGAGTCGTAGGGGAAACATAGTATCCATTGTTATAAGGGTTGTGGCAACCATCAACTGCCAGTAACTGCTGCCTGCCAAGTGCAGAGTAAATTGTCTTTGGACTTGGTGTCCTTTGGCCATTGTGTGTTGACTCTGAGGTAGATGTTTGAGTTGTTATTGTTTCTAATGTTTTTCATGTGTCTGGTGTAATTATACAAACCGTAGTAAAAGTGCCCGATTGTAATCAGTTGGAGATTTTTGCGTGCAGTCAATCGCTATAGTAGAAAACCTACATTGGTGACCCAGAGTTGTGAAAATACATTTCATTTGCTTGCTGTATATCACCAGTTTTGTGCCAATAGACAATGTTGCAACCTCCAGTTTTTCCAGCAGTGCAGGACCCTGCAACCATGAAATGGACCTTCAACTGTGAAGCACAATTCTTGATCACATGTGCTGGTTCTGTTTGTGTCGACTAGCCATACTTACCCTAACCTCCATCGGCACACCACACCGGGTGCTGTACACATCAGTGCAGATGTCTTCTGTGCTCAACAGAATGCTTCTCCAGCACAAGATTATGGATACCCCTCGCCCGCGTTTCTATCGCACTCCAACATGGACCATGCGGCTGTCCAGTTTTGGGGCCCATAAGCATGACTACCCTCTCCTCAAAGTGGTCCGTTATTTAATGGTCCCCCTCCACACTGGTCAAAGGGACACTCACGTCAACTGCTCTGGGCCATGTATATGTCTATCCATCCTGCCACCCTGTGCACACCTCGGGCAACACAACTGCCATGGTTCCGCCCTGTCACTCAGCACACAATCATGATTTTGCATCTCTGCTCGAGATTTCATCTGCATCAGCCTGCTGCACCATGCTCATTGTTTGGCCATACAGATTTACTTCCTACAAGGACTAGACACCATGTCTTGCCTGCACAGCTACCAGATGTTCAACACACCACATCGCCCTTCACTGAGGCACAGTTTGCGTCAGTGAAGACTGTGTAGAATTCCCACACAATTTGTGCCTTTTCTACACCTCTGCAAGCACTGCCCCCAGGTCATTTTCTGAAGCTGCCACCGTTACAACTGGGCAACTCAGTGAGGTGGTTTACCTTGGTGGACAACACATTGGACATACACGGCATTGTGGATGACGACACCCATTGTGTGTGTATGACCACCCTGATCTTATCAGTGACTTGCTGAAACCATCCAAAAGCAACAAATATACCTCTGCATATACACTACTCTTCGAACGTCTTTCTCTTCCACCAGCCAATATTATTCACAATATTATTTATGATGATACTTTAGGTGACAGAATCTCCTCTCAGCTGTGGGGACACTTGCGTGCATAGGTCACCACCGAGATCTTTCCAAACTTAGTGCTCTGGGCATTTTGGTTGGTGAAGCTGCTGCCAAGAACTACAATTACATTTGCTTCCCCATACCGCAGCGTCACTTGAGGATAAACTCCGGCTAGCAGACCAGGGATATGCACTGCCACCTACCTTCACGCAGCACAGCACTTAACACTGCTGAGGTTGGTAATACTATGGCTATGCTTCCACCATCATGCAGTAGAGGCTGGGTGTGTGCATATCATGCACAGCTCGTGGAACAGCAGTCAACTAGTGGCCAAGGCCGGGAATCGTGAGCAGTTCAACATCAACCTCTCTCCACTCCAACTGGGCTAGCACCTGCCCCTCCGCCTTCCCCTCATCTGGTTCTTTACCTGGTGGGACACATACAGCTGACTCACTATTTCCATTCCACCTACAGGGGTGCCGCTCGCAACTGCATCCCGCCCTGCGCATTCCCAAATGCCGCACGTGGGCTGCAGTAGGCGTCATGGCTCGTGGTTATATGGAAGGGCACCCACAGACATCGCATTATGTCAGATCCTTCACCTCACAAGGTCATCTGTATGTCTTGGATTTGGGTTCATGCTGGTATTTGCTCATCGATACCGGAGCAGACGTTAGCATCATACCTCCCTCATTTACTGTAATGGACATGACATCAGCCAAACTGTTTCTTCGAGCAGCAAATAAATTGCCACTTCATGTTGATGGTTTTGCCAGTTACCTATTGAACTCATACCTGGCAAACGTTTCACTTGGTCCTTCTACACGGCTGACATAGAAGACCCAGGCATTAGTATTAGGCATTGACCTCCCTTTTCACTTTGGTCTGTGTCCAGATCTCAAGTCAGCTGCATTATTGCATTATGCTTTGTCTACTCATATTGTGTATTCAGTCGCCTCCTCAGTGGCTGCCCCTCCCCCTCAGCTTCCCCATAGTCTTGCGATGGCTCTTATCGAGTGCTCTTCACTGTCAGACACCCTTGCAGCTTCCATTTCCCAGCTTCAATCTGAGCCCTCTGCAGACGACGATCTCAGTGCTTGCAACGCCGAACTGAATCATGCCATATTGTTGCCAACACAAGCCCTCATCAAGGCACGATGTCTCAAACAATGTCTGTCAATGCTGCCGCCCCCCGACACCAGCAACACACCTCGTGGAACTTTGACACAGCCGCCGCAGACAGCTCCACCGGCACATTAGGTTAGTGACTGTTGTTTGCTACTGATTCCTGTCCGTGAAGACCCCTGAGTGAGTTCATCAGCCCAGCTGAATGCTGTCATGAATGGACAAAATTGTCACAACAGACAGGCCACCAGTGTGCCATAAAGCATGCCGACTACCGTCACATATACTACACCTAGCTAAGGCCGCAGAGGAGGAACTACTGCAGCAGGTATTGTCCATCCGTCAGACAGTAACTGGTGTTCGCCTATACATTTAGTTCCCAAAAAGGATGGCACAGTGTGCCTCTACGACAACTATTGCTGCCTCAACATGCAGACTGCATTAGACAATTACCCTATATCTCAGATACAAGACTTCGCCCAAGTACTTAGCGGAGCATGCATCTTCAATGTCTTGGATATTTACAGACACCCATCGAACAGAGCGACAGACCAAAGTCAGCGTTGATCACACCCTTCAATCTCTACGAATTTTTTTACATGCCTTATGGTCTCAAAAACATGGTCCAAACTTGGCAACGTTTTATAGACTCACTTCTGTTTAACTGCTCATTGTTATGCATACCTCGACGATATACTCGTTTTTCTCCTCCTCCAACAGAGACACAAACTCCACCTGGCCATGATACAGGACCTATTGACATGTAACTGAGTCGAGTTTTTAGGAATTCTCAATTTCTTGTCGTTACCTACCAATGGTGACAGCCATTCAAGCCCCTCTGACAGTTGCATTGGTTGATAAACAAACCTCTGACAATATGGTGACAGCTTTCAAAGACCTTAAATCACTGTTAGTATATGCTGATACTCTTTCCCAGCCTTTGCCAGATGCCTGGATCCCTATTACAGCTGATGTGAGCAATTTTGCAATCAGAGCAGACCTCCAACAGCACGTCAGTGACTCGACTCAGCCACTTCATTTTTTTTCCAAAAAACTATCTATGGCTCAATGTGAATGGTCAGTGTTTGACAGAGAATTGCTTGTGGTGTATGAAGCTGTAAAATATTTCTGCACAGACATCAAAAGAAGGAATGTTACAATTTTCAGAGGTCATCACTCCCTCACGGATGCTATCCGTAACCCTGCTGTTGATCTTCCTCCATGTAAGTTTCAGTAGATGGCCTTAATCTGCCAATACACAACCAATATCCATTACATCTGAGGTTCAGAAAATGTGGTGGCCGACTACCTATCACATATTAATGCAATTTTGTACCCCATTAATTTCAATGAACTGGCTCGCTTACAAGACAATGAACTGCACAACCTCCAACACGACCCCGCTACTTCCCTCCAGATCATTTCCTGCAAACTACTGGGCTCAGTCAGGCCACTATGTTGTGATATGTCCATGGCACCACATGGCCTATTGTTCCATCCACACTGCATCGCCAAATATTCTCTATGTTACATAACCTTTCGCATCCTGGTGCTAATCCTACTATTCACCTTGTTACAGAATGCTTTATGTGGCCGGGTGTGAAGAGGGACTGTTGTACTTGGGCTCGTGCACAGTGCCAGCACAGCAAAGTCAACAAGCACACACAGCTCCCCTCTAGGTAAATTAGACATCCCAGAAGGCCACTTCTGCGCATCTGGGCCACATAGGACTGTTACTCGTGTCTGATGGTTTCAGGTGCATCCTGTGTGTCACTGACCGCGTTACACGTTGGGTGGAGGTGCTACAGACATTACATTGGATTCCAAAGCATGAGCATTTGTATCCTCCTGGATAACTCAATTTGACTGTCCTACATCTACCACCACTGACCAGAGTAGGCAGTTTGAATTCCTGCTGTTTAACAAACTCTGCGTGCTCTGTGGGGTGGATAGATTACGCACTATGGCTTACCATCCACAGAGCAATGTGACATATGCTCACTATTTTTATATACTTGAATTTAGCATATTTCATGACAGTACTCACTTTTCCGTGGATGTTTATAAGAGGATATTTGACTTTTTTGTGTTGGCTTCAGTCGTCTAGTGAAAGTATGATTCCATAATGCTGTTTTGTCAGCTGCGGAAATGTCCTGGTTCAATGCGTTTGCCTCATTTTTGGTGTTTCAAATACCATTTTTCTGAGTGTGCTTCCTTCTTGATGTTTATATAAAAAGTAGTAGACTAACTCATTTTTGCTGGTCACTTGCAAATTATTATAATGGGGACCTGTACATTGTTCCACCGTCACACACCGAGTGTTCACTGCTGACTGACTATGGTCAAAGATGACTCCAGCATCAAAGACATTTCACACAACACACAAGCTTCCACTTGCAACCAGTCTCTTTGATATTATTCGTCACATCTACTAATATTAATCAATATGCTGTCACTCTCGAACATATAAGCAAATTAGCATAAAATAAGGCAAATTACAATTCACAAAAAATATTCTGACAAAAATATAAGAAAACATTTACAACCTCCCTCATTAGATTTGGTATCGACAAATCTGGTAGAAAATAACACATCTCCCAGATCCATTACAAACGGACTGGTCGAGTGTTGGCCCAAGACTCTGAAAGCAGCCCTCATATACCACGGTGGTGAGTGGTTCGACACCCTTCCCTGGGTTATGTTAGGAATATACACAGCTTAGAAGACAGACCTCCAGGCATCACTTATGGTGTGACCCTTGTTCTCCCCAGAGAGTTCATCAATGACAAAGCAACCGTCGACCTATCTGACCTCGCTGCTCTAGTCAAGCATGTCTGGTCACATATAGCCATGATGCGCAAGCCTCCTCATGACCACACACCCATCCTTGGGTTTTTCTGCATTCAACTCTGGACTCTTGCGAGTTCTTTATGTTACGGGATGACACAGTCAAACCAGCATTACAGCCGCCTTACTCTGGTCCACACCGAGTAATTGGCTCACACAGACAATACTATGAACATATCATCAATGGCTGTCAGTAGACAGTTTCTCTTCAACATGTGACACTGGCCTGGACGATCAAGGACTCTGTGCCACAACCTCTCCAGTCAAATGCTCCTCCGTCATGCAATGGCTCCGATCTCACACATACTGCCCACTGCCCTGCACCCCACCCTTATCATATATGCACTGAGCCTACATCCTTCAGCATCTCAGTTGTTGCAAGTGATGATATTCTACCCTCACTTCACTCATGCATTGTAAGTGACGATCCACAACCTCAGGCCCAAATACACATTGCATGTGACTTTACCCTGTCGCAAGTGTTGACACCCAATGCATCCATGGAGCGTTCTAGTGCTTACCCTGAACTATGTCATTCCCCTCCTCCCCCCTCAGTACCCCATACATCCACTGTTGATGAAATTTGCATCTCAGTCAATGCCTCTGGGTGTCCAGAAGAGCTTTCCTTACAGCCCCACAAGGGATCCATCTTCCTCCTCCATGTAGGGGATGCTTCACATGTGTCCACACCCACATCACGTATTACCAATCTGCACACAGTCCCTATCCCAAACAGGGTGGATACGGCTGACATTGCTCCAATGTTCAGCGCCAATGGGACAGTCATTATTTGGATCCCCCTCTCCGCCTCTACTTCAATACTGACATCTTCCATGCCCGTCCAGTTCACGCGTGCAGGTCGACCAGTCCATCTCCCCCCCACAGGTTGGCAAACTATACCATCAATAATCCACGCTGCACAGACAGCATGGGCTCTTCACACACACCTTTATCAACCAGAGAGATTCCCACAACACCACTACACAGGAAGACACCCACGGCCTCCCCCCCCCCCCCCCCCTGTGCTCTGCACCCCCAGGGGGGGGGGGGGGGGGGTGACGGCTTTGGTGCGACCATCAGCCGCCAGTAACTACTGCCTGCCAAGTGCAAAGTAAATTGTCTTTGGACTCAGTGTTCTTTGGTCGGTATGTGCTTTTGATCCTGGCATAGATGTTTGAGTTTTTATTGTCTGTAATGTTTTTCCTGTGTTTGGTGTAATTATATGAGCCATAATAAAAGTGCTCAATCACAATCAGTTGGAGTTTTCTGTGCACAGTCAATCATTATAGCTATAAAACCCACAGGGTTGTTTTCTCATCAGACAAGTATGAGGCAACAGAGCATATAGAGGTAAGTAATACTTTTATCATTTATGGAACTACCACCAAAGCAGAGGAGTCATGCTATCAGGCTTTCTATTATAGATTACCTGTTGTTCCAATCCTGAAGAATAGCATACAAAATTTAGATTCTTGTATCTTTATTATTCCATCTTTATGTTAGCATATAGAGCAGATTAACAAATTCAGATAAGTTAATCTACTTTGTTTCTTTGGAGGTACCTCAAAACTAATGGTAGCTACTTCTATAGTAACCTTCAAGATACATATACTTGATTTCAATGGTACAACATGCAGCTGAACATAAAATGTTTGATTTCGATGGCACAACATGCAAGGAAACATAATGTGCTTGATTTAAATGGCACAACATGTAACTGAATGTAACAAGTTTGCTTTCATTGGCTGCCTCACAATCCTGATCATATAAATCCTCCCATCCACCACCGGCTTTTTTGAACTGCACAGATAGGAGTTACCCTTACAACACATTCTCTGCTCCTGGAATCATTCCAGCCTCAACTTACAGTAACTTATTGTCTGCACACCCTCCACCCAACTGTTTCCACCCCCTCTATCATGTCACCTTCTCACAATTCACATCCACTCACCCTCATTGTCCACTGCTCTCTGCCAATGTGCTCACCAGCCTTTTCCCCTTCTCTGCTGCTCTCCTTTCCACTCCCTGTTTGCCTCCCTCCCCCATCCCAGTCTCCATCACCTACAGCCTCATGACACCATGCCTAGCAGCCATCTCCTGCCACCGCAAGCCCCTATACTCTCTGCCAGTCAGCATATCCTGCTATCTGCCCCTCTTCACTGTCCCTTTCCACATTATTTCTCCCATTCCATGCGTGTAGTTGCGTTCTGGCCTGAGCAGTCAGAGATATCTGTTATGTGTGTGTGTGTGTGTGTGTGTGTGTGTGTGTGTGTGTGTGTGTGTGTGCGCGCGCGCGCGCGCGCGCGCGCGCGCGCGCGTGTGTGCTTGTGTTTGTTTTCTGATGACAGCTTTGGCTGAAAACTTAATGTGTCACGTATTTTCGTTATGCCTGACTGCAAGTCAGTGTGTCACCTTTATGGCAAGTAGTAATCTATCCTTTGCTTAACTGTCGATATTCCAACCTGGACTTTCCACTGTTTGAAAACACAGAACTCTTATCATTGTCTGTCTGCCACACATATTGCACCAAAAACTATTTGATGCAATTAGCATTTGTGAACAATAATATCCGATAAGCTGTTTTCTCTAAGAGCTTTTAGAACTTTCAATGAGTCAAAACTATGTTAGTGTGTTTTCCATCTTTAAATTATTCGTCACATTTAGTTTATTGAATGTTTCAGTGGTGATTTGGTGGGAGAATCTGAAACATGATACCCATGTGACTATAAAGGCCTTTACCACTGTATCTGGGGTTATGTCAGGCAGAGGTACTGCTTCAGGTCACCAAGTGAAGTGATTGATGATAGTAAGGAGATACCGGTGGCCATAGGATGATGGTGGGAGATGTACAATATCCGTACATATGTGAAAAAGCAATAGTCCACTCAGGAGAAGGAAGCGATGGGGTGTACACATGCCTGCCTATGTTATAGCACAGGCACGGGACATAGGCATGGGCCCAGTTGGTGCAGCCCCACTGGATATTGGGCCAAACAAAATGCAGAAGATATGGCTGGACACATTCCCAGGGGAAGCTGAGTGGTCGACATTGGCACAAATGACACACCTGCTGGGCTCGTGGGCATTGGTATCTTGTGAGGTTACAGGTTGAGACATTTATTTATGTCATTTTGCAGCTTTAGGAGCTCCAGGTTGGCAACCTGGGTGCTGGCAAAGGCCGCGTAGTTGAGGGAAGCTGTAAGGGCATATAATCGGCTAAGGCAACTGGGGACTATGTGACTATCTTCTCTATTCTGGCCATGTGCTAGACATCAGTGATGAATTGTACAATATACTCCTGCTGTCAGAATTGGTGGAGTGAGATCTGCATGCTCTCTTTGCAGTATAAACCTGTTGTCAAGGGGTGGGGGGTGGGGGGGGGGGGCAGTGGTCTGTAAAATATCGTGAAATGGTGTCCCTCCACTGAGGGGTGGAAATACCTAACTACCTCATACACAGCAAGCAGCTCACAACCATATGCAAACCATCACTGTTACAGCTCCATAAGCTTCACCAAGGAAAATATCGGGGACTGCCAAGTCCTTTCAGTGTGTTGCTACAGGACTAAGCCTGTGGCAGACTGGCTGTCATCAGCGACAATTGCTAGTGGAGCAGTGAGGTGGGTTAGCACTAGGAGGGCAGCTTGCAAGACCTTGCACTTTGTTCATTCAAAACTGCTCAACATTTGCGCTGTGCAGAAAATGGGCCTGTTGCCTTTTGTGTGCCATGCAGCCATGATTGGCACTTGCACTGTTGCAGTGTCCTTTAGGTGGTGGCTGAAAAAATTTGCTATCCAAAGGAACCTCCAGACTTTTTGTATGTAGTGGGATGTGGGAATTCATACAAAGTCCGGACTGTTTTGTTGAGGGGGTGAGAGCCTGCGGATCATATACTACGACCCAGGAAGCCAATCTCTGGGACACCAAAAAGGCACTTCTCCAGGTTGATAATGACACCAGCCTCCGGTACAGAAACCAGATGGCAGTTATAAGAGTCGAGGGACATGAAAGGGAAGCATTGGTTGGGAAGGGAGTGAGACAGGGTTGTAGTCTCTCCCCCATGTTATTCAATCTGTATATTGAGCAAGCAGTGAAGGAAACAAAAGAAAAATTTGGCTTAGGTATTAAAATCCATGGAGAAGAAATAAAAACTTTGAGGTTCACCGATGACATTTTAATTCTGTCAGAGACAGCAAAGGACTTGGAAGATCAGTTGAATGGAATGGGCAGTGTCTTGAAAGGAGGGTATAAGATGAACATCAATAAAAGCAAAACAAGGATATTGGAATGTAGTCGAATTAAGTCAGGTGATGCTGAGGGAATTAGATTAGGAAATGAGACACTTAAAGTAGTAAAGGAATTTTGCTATTTGGGGAGCAAAATAACTGATGATGGTCGAAGTAGAGAGGATATAAAATGTAGACTGGCAATGGCAAGGAAAGTGTTTCTGAAGAAGAGAAATTTGTTAACACCGAGTATAGATTTAAGTGTCAGGAAGTCATTTCTGAAAGTATTTGTATGGAGTGTAGCCATGTATGGAAGTGAAACATGGACGATAAATAGTTTGGACAAGAAGAGAATAGAAGCTTTTGAAATGTGGTGCTACAGAAAATGCTGAAGATTAGATGGGTAGATCACATAACTAATGAGGAAGTATTGAATAGGATTGGGGAGAAGAGAAGTTTGTGGCACAACTTGACTAGAAGAAGGGATCGATTGGTAGGACATGTGTTGAGGCATCAAGGGATCACCAATTTAGTATTGGAGGGCAGCGTGGAGGGTAAAAATCGTAGAAGGAGACCAAGAGGTGAATACACTAAGCAGATTCAGAAGGATGTAGGTTGCAGTAGGTACTGGGAGATGAAGAAGCTTGTACAGGATAGAGTAGCATGGAGAGCTGCATCAAACCAGTCTCGGGACTGAAGACCACAACAACACCAACATTTACACTTTATAGATAATGGTATATCCCCCATAATTCACCTGCCAAAAGTGATGATGCTAATGGTCAGTACCATTTAGGAGATTCATCTAAGTTTTGTAGCCTATCTCCCAGCATATGTTTGCTAATTTTTGTTGTTTGCCCAATACAAATGTAACCCTATTTCATTTGCTACACACAAGTCTCCTATTGTTTATGAATTAATTATTCTATCAAATCACTTTTAAAGTATAGGATAGTCAAAAGTAATTACAGTTTTAAAGCAGATAGGGGAAAGGATAAGAGACTGCTATACAGAAATCTAAAGCAGAAGAAATACAGCAGATAGCTTGATACTTTATAGACATCAGTCTGCTAAATTCACACAAGATGTGAATTTATCTCAGACATGTTTCATAGGACACATATCTTATAATCATATCTATGTTATACAGACCTTTTTTTCACTCAAGGCATCTGTTAATAAAATAGTCTTTGGATGTGGAATTCCTAAAATTCTGCATAGACCTCCATAATGTTGGAAAACCCACTTGTTTTTTTCTTTAATTGTGAACTAGGATGAAAAGCTTTCTCTAGCACAATGTCATTTAGTTTAAAATTTGGGTCACATGGCTTAAAATTATGTTCTCAAACTTGAAACTGTGCTTGTTGTTTTAGATGCTTTTCTACCTTTGCTTGTAAATACTATTATTTACCTCCTTTATATTTTTAATAAATGAGAAAAAATATTACAACATTAAAAACAATCATTTCCCCTTAAAAACTATCGGCCAGTGAAAGATGTACAAGTGTCTGAACTTAAATTTTGACCTTGTTGATATCATCACATCTGCTTAGGCTGTTTATTTATTTATTAATTTATTTATTTAGCAACTGTAGAATCACATTCATGATACTGGACTTGTCAAGTATGAAACAGTATAAAATATTACATATGTACACCACGTACAAAATCTTATCATTTGTATCAACACATCTTTATAACAAAAACATTATTCTACTTAATTAGATTATAAACTATTAAATACCAGTATTTTAGTTAAATATTCATAGTAACACAAGGAACAAAAGTTAGGTGCATAATTAGATACATACAAGGATGAAAGAAGTTTAGTTTTATCTAAGAATGGTTTGATAATTATGAATTTTTGTTTAGAGAGTTATGAAGCAGACAAATTTGACCAAAATTCCAGGTGTTCACTAATGCTGTAGAAGCTGTTGATTATTAGTAGATTTTTTAGTTCTTTTTTAAATGTGTTAATGTTTGGTATTTTTTGATGTTATCTGGCAATACACTGTAAAGAATTTTTGGTTTGTAAACAGTACTCTCCTGATATATTGATTTTCTGTGCACATCCCTATGATAGTCATCACTGTTTCTTATTTGATAATTGTGAATCTCACTATTCAAAGCTGAAACATGATGGTTTTTAATGAAGCAGATACTTTCAAATATGATTTTTAATTCCTTAAAGATACCTTTACATGATGCTCTGCAAGGAACATCACTTATTAATCTTACAGCTTTCTTTTGAAGCTTAAATGCCTGCTTTGCAAAAGAAGTATTTTCCCAGAATACTATACCTACTATGCATGTATGCATAATAAGCACTTAATAGTGTTTCACTATTGCAGCAGTCTTTAAGTATTCTTAACATGAAACAGTACTTGCTTAATTTTTTGTTAAACATTTCTAAATGTTTTCCCATCTTAGATGCTCATCCAACGATAATACTAAAAAAATTATGTAATTTCATAGCTAAATTTGGCTATTCAATAATGTGAATTTTAAATTGGTACTATTTTTGTTCCTTATATGGTTGAAGTTCATCCACACAGTTTTCTTGTCACTGACAACCAAACAATTATCTTTAAACCATTTTTCTGCCACGTCTGCTGTTTTGTAGACTGTTTGCTGCATTTCATAAACATTCTTCCCTTTTATAATAAAGCTGGTACCATGAGCAAATAATATAGTATCAGGTGTCTTTAATGACAACCAAGAACAACAATGGTCCTAAAGTTCATTTTATGGGCAGGATATGCCAGTTGTGATATTGGCCTGCTCAAAGTCTGGATCTGATATTTCACTATGCAATCTTCATTATTTAAATCTTTGACTTCACCAGCCATATCCTTTATTACTGTGAGGTACACCTCATATGGAATGATTCTTGGTGCACTTCACTAGAAAATCCATCCATATCTGGGGTATGGATAAACTTTAAGTCTATCCTTACAACAATTCCATTAAATAATCCATTACTTGTTAATATATACAATACAATGACATTGCTCAGCATTCTCACCCCTTCACTGACCTTTCTATCAAAAACTGTCTGTCTTACAGCTTATAACAACAGAGTTACTAGCTTATGCACATTTATTCATAACTTAACTGTTCAGCTGAACATTCATTTAGGTAGGAATTGCTATCATAATAACGCTTAAAACCAACATACAACTCAGTGTAACCAATATTAACCATGATTTCCAAACATAATTTACCCACAATGCGTGTAAAACTTAAATATTCATCTAAGTATTCATTGGAGTTCAGATATTTCTCAGAATCTGGCATACAATCATCATACATTATAACATACCCACTGGAACACAGAAATTCATTTCTAACTGTGTTGATATTACCATAAACTTATTTCTTTAGGTCCTCTGTAACTTTACCCCTATTTTTATATATGTGCAATTCTAAGACATTTGACTCCTTAATTATTTTATTTATACTTAGGTTCAATAATTTGTTCTCCATTCTCTCTGTTTCTGCAGTAGAATGAAGCATACCAACAGACGATTCAGTCTTTTCTCATACTCTATGATGGATTAAATCAGCTACATACTTTTCCAAGCTAGCAAGTGTAGAGTAACCACATCTGATTCCTTACTGAGGTCGACATACACTTTTTACATAGTTGTTTAATTAATTAGATAAAAAAAGACTCAGTCTTTCCTTCTCATCCCGTACAGTAAGTCTCCTTGACCTGTCACTCTGGGTGACTTTCCTGAAATCTACCCTTTTCCTTAGATCTCTCCAGTCCTTTTGCTTCGCCCCTCTTCCTTCCCCATCAGCTCTTCTGCCAGAAGAAGGAGCCACTGGCTCCGAAAGCTTGCCAATTACAACCATCTTTTATGTGTGTGTTCAACGGCTGCTTGGTGAGTAGATTTTTTATCTGTCTAATTAAATACTTTTTACATTGTTTATTTTGACATCTTGTGAAAACCTAGGCTCAGTAAAGGATGACTAGACCTCCACAAACCAGACAGTTACCAGATCCCCTGCCAGTGTTACATATCATACACTGTGGAAACTGTTTGCACAGTAGAAGATGGGCACCATGAACATAAACCAGATGAGATGTGGCTGACCATAGCATAAAAACTGGCCATTCTATGGATTATGAAAACGCCAAAATACTTAGGCAATTGTCCTCCTCCTGGGATTACGTAATTAAAGAAGCCAGACTGCAAGAAGCCCGACTGCAAGATGGTCCAATTAACAAAGACAGTGGTCTGCAGCTTAGTCAGGCATGGAACCCTGCTGAACCTGGAAAGGAAGAGGCATTCCCAGTTGGTGGTGTCCACACCCGATAGTGGTAGCACGTACACTGCAGGCCAGAGTGGGGACTGAGGCTCTGCTTCCCCCACCACCGCCACTATCCACAGTGGTCTGTGAGGACAGCATACAGAGCAAGGTGGTGGAGGGGATAATGGCCAGCATATATAGGATGCTGAGAGGAGCAGCACAGGATTCATCAGGGACCACCTGAAGATGGCAACATGTGTTTTTGCTGAAATATCATGCAGGAATTGTGATGTGACCCAGCTGGACACCTGCAAATTCTATAAATTAGAGATGCACTGGGGAAATATCATATCATAAATCTCACTGTTTAATTACCTCAGCATTTCGTTCCTTTGTTAAGGTGGAAAGTGTCATTGGCAATTGCAATTTTTTATTTTGAATTTCTAGTTCTTCCTGGCTTGGCTCATTGATGTGCTGCTCGAGATTGGTATGCGGTTGCCAGAGTGTGGTATCAGTTGCTTTTATTCATTTTATTTTTTAATTCTGAACCCTGTTCTTGGACAATGGAGTTTAACTCAGTCTTTATTTCCTTTAACTCGGTCTCTGGAGATTTCATACTTTAATTATTTGCATCTAGTTTAATGTTTAAGTTTTCACTGAAAGGATTAAACCACTCAGGGATGTTAGCATCCACATTTCTTGTCACAAGTGGCATGCAATATCTGCAGTAACACATGTTTAATTAAACTTAGTTTAATACTGTAATAATGTTTACCATCACACTGTAGTGCAATGACAAACTCTGGTTGTGAAACACACACATAAAAGACTGTTGTGATTGGCAAGCTTTCATAGCCAGTGGCTCCTTCTTCAGGCAGAAGGGTTGTAGGAGAAGGAAGAAGGGTGAAGGAAAAGGACTGGAGGGATCTAGGAAAAGGGGTAGATTTTGGGAAAGTCACCCAGAACTGCAGATTAGCGGAGACTTACCATGCAGGATGTGAAGAAAAGACTGATTGTTGGGGACTGCATCAGACAAGATTTGAAAACCTGAGAGCTTAAAGGTGGAAGACAGGGTGACATGCAAGACAGAGATTACAGGAAACTAAAACGGAATGAAGCAAAGAGTAATTCCAGTGAAGAAAAGCTGAGATGGAAGAAATTAATGTAAATTAAGTCCAGGTGGATGGTGAGAACCAAGACCATGTTGTAGTACTAGTTCCCACATGTGGAGTTCTGAGAAACTGGTATCTGAGGGAAGAATCTAGATGTCAGGTATGGTGAAACCGGCACTGAGGTCACGTATATCATGTTGTAGAGCATGCTCTGCAACAGGATATTGTGAGTTGCCAGTATATACCCTCCCTCTGCCTATGCCCATTCATCCTAAATGATAATTTGGTGGTAGTCATGCCGATGTAGAAGGCTGAACAGTGTTTAAATAATAGCTGGTATATGACATGTGTCATTTCACAGGGGGCTCTCCCTTTGATAGTGTATGTTTTGTCAGTTACAGGGCTATTATTGGTGGTGGTAAGAGGGTGCGTAGGGCAAGTCTTGCAGTGGGGACGGTCCAGGGGTAGGAGCCATAGGGCAGGGAGATGGGTGCAGAATCGCACATTTCATATGAGTTATGGGGGAGGCTGTACCATTATAGTCCGACAAGAATATTGCGGAGATTGGGAGGGGGACAGAAAGCTATTCTAGGTGTGGTGGGCAAAAATTCAGACAGAATGGATCTCATTTCAGGACATGATTTTAGGAAGTCATGACCCTGTTGAAGTAGCTTATTAACACATTCAAGACCAGAATAATAATACTGAGTCACCAAAGGTGTTCTCTGAAGTTGTTTTGTGGAGGGATCAGCAGTACCAGGACTGGATGTGATGACCCAAAAAATCTGCTTTTTAATTAGACTGGTGGGGTAATTACATGCAGTGAAGGCTGAGGTGGGAATGTTGGTGTATTGCTGTAAATAGTCTGCATTCGAACAAATACATTTGCCTTGGATGCCAAGGCTGTATGGGAGGGAACATTTGGCATTGAAAGGACGGCAACTGTCAAAATAAAAGTACTGTTGTTTATTGGTAGGTTTCATGTGGATGGAAGTGTGTAGCTGGCCTTCGGTGAGGATGAGATCAACATCAAAAAAAGTGGCATGGGATTCAGAATAGACCATGTGAAATTTAATTGGGAGAAAGTATTCAGACATTCTGGGAATTTTAGTAGGTCATCCTCACCTTGAGTCCATATGTTAAAGATGTCATTAATGTATCTAAACCAAACCAGGAAAGCCCCTTCCAAGCGACCGATGAAAAGGTTGGCATAGGAAGGAGCCATCCTGGTACCCATGGCCATACCCCTCAAAGGGGAAGTAGTTATTGGTAAATATAAAGTTGGTTAAGGTGAGTAGGAAGGATGTCATAGGTTTGGAATCAGGTGGGTGCTGACTGAGGAAATGTCCAGCAGAAGATTAGATTAGATTAGATTAATACTAGTTCCATGGATCATGAATACGATATTTCGTAATGATGTGGAACGAGTCGAAGTTTCCAATACATGACATAATTAGGTTAATTTAACAACATACTTCAGTTATTATAACAACTTTATTTTTTTGTGTTTTTTTTCTTTATTTTTTATTTTTATTTTTATTTTTTTTATATTTTTTTTTTGTTTTTTTTTTTCCTTTTTTTTTCTTAATTTATATCTAAAAATTCCTCTATGGAGTAGAAGGAGTTGTCATTCGGAAATTCTTTTAATTTCTTCTTAAATACTTGTTGGTTATCTGTCAGACTTTTGATACTATTTGGTAAGTGACCAAAGACTTTAGTGCCAGTATAATTCACCCCTTTCTGTGCCAAAGTTAGATTTAATCTTGAATGGTGAAGATCGTCCTTTCTCCTAGTATTGTAGTTATGCACACTGCTATTACTTTTGAATTGGGTTTGGTTGTTAATAACAAATTTCATAAGAGAGTATATATACTGAGAAGCTACTGTGAATATCCCTAGATCCTTAAATAAATGTCTGCAGGATGATCTTGGGTGGACTCCAGCTATTATTCTGATTACACACTTTTGTGCAATAAATACTTTATCCCTCAGTGATGAATTACCCCAAAATATGATGCCATATGAAAGCAATGAGTGAAAATAGGCGTAGTAAGCTAATTTACTAAGATGTTTATCACCAAAATTTGCAATGACCCTTATTGCATAAGTAGCTGAACTCAAACGTTTCAGCAGATCATCAATGTGTTTCTTCCAATTTAATCTCTCACCAATACACACACCTAAAAATTTGGAATATTCTACCTTAGCTATATGCTTCTGATTAAGGTCTATATTTATTAATGGCGTCATACCATTCACTGTACGGAACTGTATGTACTGTGTCTTATCAAAATTCAGTGAGAGTCCATTTACAAGGAACCACTTAGTAATTTTCTGAAAGACAGTATTGACAATTTCATCAGTTAATTCTTGTTTGTCAGGTGTGATTACTATACTTGTATCATCAGCAAAGAGAACTAACTTTGCCTCTTCATGAATATAGAATGGTAAGTCATTAATATATATTAAGAACAACAAAGGGCCCAAGACTGATCTTTGTGGAACCCCATTCTTGATAGTTCCTCAGTTTGAGGAATGTGCTGATCTTTGCATATTATGAGAACTGCTTATTTCAACTTTCTGCACTCTTCCAGTTAGGTACGAATTAAACCATTTGTGCACTGTCCCACTCATGCCACAGTACTTGAGCTTGTCTAGCAGAATTTCATGATTTACACAATCAAAAGCCTTTGAGAGATCACAAAAAATCCCAATGGGTGGTGTTCGGTTATTCAGATCATTCAAAATTTAACTGGTGAAAGCATATATGGCAGTTTCTGTTGAAAAACTTTTCTGGAAACCAAACTGACATTTTGTTAGTACTTCATTTTTACAGATATGTGAAGCTACTCTTGAATACATTACTTTCTCAAAAATTTTGGATAAAGCTGTTAGAAGGGAGATTGGACGGTAATTGTTGACATCAGATCTATCCCCCTTTTTATGCAAAGGTATAACAATAGCATATTTCAGTCTATCAGGGAAAATGCCCTGTTCCAGAGAGCTATTACACAGGTGGCTGAGAATCTTACTTATCTGTTGAGAACCATATACATGGGGGTGTTGTTATAGAGGGAAGTGGCATCATTCTTGACAAGCAAGGTGTGTGGTGGCAGTGGGATGGGCACAGATTTCAGACAATCTAGGAAATGGTTGGTATCTTTGACGTAGGAGGGGAGTTTTTGTACTATGGGTTGCAGGAGTTGATCAACTAAGGCAGATATACGCTTGGTGGGTGCTTTGAATCCAAGATGATTGGGTTTGTGGATCTTAGGAAAAAGGTAGAAGGTGGAGGGTGCATGGTTGGGTGGGGTGAGAAGTTCTATGGACTGAGGTGTTAGTCCTTGTGAGGTGCCCGAGGTTTTAAGGAGGGACTGCAGGGCAGTTTGGATCACAGGGATGGGATCTTGATGGCAGATGCTGTATGTAGAGGTGTCAGACAGCTGGCGTAGACCTTCGCTAACATACATCTTTCGGTCAAGAACTACAGTGGTAGATCCTTTGTCTACTGGGAGGATAATGATGGAGTCATCAGCTTTCAGGGAACATAGGACTTGGAGTACTGCAGGGGACAGGTCAGGGTCATGTGGTAGGGACCCGAGGAAGGGTTGTGAGGCAATGCTGGATGTGAGGAATTCTTGAAAGGCTTGTAAGAGATGATTATGAGGTAGTGGTGGCGGATCAAGTTGGGATCATAGTCTGAACTGTTCAAGGCTCAGTTCAATGTCATGTTTGCTGTTGGAAAGGTTTTGGGGTTGGGTTGCAAAGTGGTATTTCCAATGGATATTATGTGTGAAGGAAAGGAGGTCCTTCACCAAAGCAGCATGATCAAATGCGGGTTTAGGGCTGAAAGTGAGGCCCTTAGACAATACGGACAATTCAGGAGGGAAGAGTGCATTAGATGAGAAGTTAAGGACATTGTACTGTTGTGATTGGTTCTTGGGATTATGGGTTGCTCTAGGCCTGAGAGGCAGTGCTGAAGGCTGTGGGGTGTTAAGGAGATTGGCCAAGCTTGGTTTGTAGGAGAGGAGTGGTGGTTGATGGTGTGCCTGTTTAGGGAGATGCAGAGGGACAGGAAGGGAAATACCATTGTTCAGGTAATTTAGGAGAAGGTGGGATAGCTTTTTGAGGTGAAGTTGTTGCAGTGTGATGTTGGCTTGGCAGATGATACCATTCAAGGAAACATGAGGGGCAGATAACTGCAGGATTTTATAGAAGTAGAGAAGTTTGGTAGAGTGGAAATTTGCTGATGAGGCATGTAGGTCACAGATTAACTGGACAAGAGCAAGATATTTCTGTATTTGAAACTGCAAAAGAGCCTGGTGTAGGGTAGGATTGCATCCACAAATGGGGACTTTCAATGTTAGGCCTTTTGGAGTAACTCCAAGGGACAACCAGGTTTCAAGAAACAAAATGTGGAACCTTAGTTTTGCCAGTCCACAGGAATGTTTTAGAAAGGAATGGATGAAAAATGAGATTGGATTCATCATGGCAAGACAGGACAGTTTGGAGAGTTAAAAGTCGTGGGAGTGGCAAAAAAAATAAATACGTAGAGAGTGGAAAAGACTGCCCCACTGCAAGACTTGGCCTATGCACCCTCCTACCACCACCTGTATACTATGTGATCAAAAGTATCCGGACACTCCCAAAACCATACATTTTTCATATTAGGTGCATTGTGCTGCCATCTACTGCCAGGTACTCCATATCAGCGACCTCAGTAGTCATTAGACATAGTGAGAGAGAGCAGAACGGGGTGTGGGAGAGAGAGTGCTCTGCGGAACTCATGGACTTAGAATGTGGTCAGGTAATTGGGTGTCACTTGTGTTACACGTCTGTATGCATGATTTCCACACTCCTAAACATCCCTAGGCCCACTGTTTACGATATGATAGTGAAGTGGAAACATGAAGGGACACGTACACCACAAAAGTGTACAGGCTGACCTTGTCTGTTGACTGATAGAGACTGCCCACAGTTGAAGAGCATTGTAATGTGTAATACGCAGACATCTATCCAGACCATCACACAGGAATTCCAAACTGCATCAGCATCCGCTGCAAGCACTGTCACATGTAGACAGGAGGTGAGAAAACTTGGATTTCATGGTCGAGCAACTGCTCATAAGCCACACATCACACCAGTAAATGCCAAAGGACACCTCACTTGGTGTAATGAGTATAAACATTAGACAATTGAACAGTGGAAAAATGTTGTGTTGAATGACAAATCTACACAATGTGGTGATCCAATGGCAGGGTGTGGGTATGGCGAATGTCCAGTGAATGTCATCTGCCAGTGTGTGTAGTGCCAACAGTAAAATTCGGAGGGCAGTGGTGTTATGGTGTGGTTGTGTTTTTCATGGAGGGCGATTGCACCCCTTACTGTTTTGCATAGCACTATCACAGCACAGGCCTACATTGATGTTTTAAGCACCTTCTTGCTTTCCACTGTTGAAGAGCAATTTGGGGATGGTGATTGCATCTTTCAAGATGATTGAACACCTGTTCACAATGCACGGCCTGTGGTGGAGTGTTTACATGACAATAACATCCCTGTACTGGACTGGCCTGCACAGAATCCTGACCTGAATCCTATGCAACACTTTTGGGATGTTTTGGAACAATGACTTCGTGCCAGGCCTCACTGACCAACATCAATATCTCTTCTCAGTGCAGCACTCTGTGAACAATGGGCTGCCATTCCACAAGAAAACTTCCCGCACCTGATTGAACATATGCCTGCGAGAGGGGAGCCTGTCATCTAGGCTAAGGGTGAGCCAACACCATATTGAATTCCAGCATAACCAATGGAGGGTGCCATGAACTTGTAAGTCATTTTCAGCCAGGTGTCCGGATACTTTTGGTCACGTAGTGTAATAGCCCTGTAACTGGCAAAACATACACTATCAAAGGGAGAACCACCTGCAAAATGACACATGTCATACACCAGTTATTATGTAAACACTGTTCAGCCTTTTACATTGGCATGACTACCACCAAATTATCAATTAGGATGAATGGCATAGGCAGACGGTATATACTGGCAACTCGCAATATCCTGTTGCAGAGCACACTCTACAACATGACATTTGTGACCTTGGCACCTGTTTCATCATATGTGCCATCTGGATTCTGCACTCAGACACCAGTTTCTCAGAACTCTTCAGGTGGGAACTAGCACTACAACATGTCATCGGTTCTAGCCACCCACCTGGCCTTAATTTACATTAATTTCTTCCATCTCAGCTTTTCTTAACTGTAACTACTCTTTGCTTCACTCTGTTTTAGTTTTCTACACTTTCATTGTCTTTCCAGTCTATTTTTCACTGTCCCCTCCCACCTCTGTTACATACAATGTGCTTAGCTTCTCACTCTTATTAACTCATGCATTATGTTTTAGTAGTAATCTCTGTCTTGCATACCACCCTGTCTTCCGCCTTTAAGCTCTCAGGTTTTCAAATCTTGTCTGATACAGTCCCCAAAAATTAGTCTTTCCTTCTCATCCATACGGTAAGTCTCCCCTGACTCACGGTTCTGGGTGATTTTCCCAAATCTGCCCCTTTTCCTAGACCTCTCCAGTCATTTTCCTTCACCCTTCTTCCTTCCCCGTCAACCCTTATGCCTGAAGAATGAGCCACTGGCTCTGAAAGCTTGCCACTCACAACAATCTTTATATGTGTGTTTTGCTGCTGCTTGGTGAGTAGATTTTTTATCTATCCAATTAAAGAATTTTATATAGTTTTTTATGATTAATCACATTATCTGCTTGACTATTGTTTATTTTAATTTATTTATTTATTATTGATTTTATAGTGATATTATTCACATGCATAAGATGAATACTAAGCAATGGTTCTAGCTTATCAGTTTCACACCTAATTACATATGACAAAATTGCTTTATGAATATATACATGTTTATATCTGTGTTAAAAATGTCTTTTTTTTTTCCTTTTTGGCTGAAGACTATCACTTCTCCTACTGACCTTAATTCAGTGTGAATTAACCTTAATTCAGTGTGTATTATTGCATTAAAAGTAGAACTTTCTGTTTCAGAACTTAAAAATACTAATGATAATGATAACATGCAGGCTTTTTGGCGGGAGAAAGAATTGTCGGGTGAAGCAGTAAGTGATGGTGGATTAGATCCAGCAGAGTTTCCGATTAGCATGACGTATGACCTGACCACTCCTGGGGGTCATCCAGCAATTGGGGGCCACATAACTGGCAGCCAAATGGACTCCTTTATACTTAGGAGTGTGAGTTTTAAGAAGTACACAAGTCTTCCACTAGTTTTAAGAAGTATATATGTCTTCCACTAATTTAAAATTAACTACTGCAGCATATTTTGATCATTAGCAATGCCACAAAAAAGTAGTAACTGATAAAAAATGATGGTGCTAAATACTAGATGGTGAAAAAAAGCAATTATTGACTCTATAGAGTCTTGAATCTTCATAATTAACAGATCCTCTGCAGTGAACGAGAGATTAAATGCATTAGTTTGGGAGGAGGGGTAGATAAGGAAGTCATTTATTCAATCTTACACTGTATTCTAAGGATATCAAAGTTGTGGAATAAGTCACAAAATGCAATAGAAGAGAGAGATTATGCTCAAAAACTTCATTGATTTGCCCCTCTGTAAAAATAAAGATGAACACTCACTGCACAGGATACTGATTTTCCTTTTCCCAGATGTTGCTAACTGTCTTTCAGTTAGATGTCTGAAAAGCTGAAAAGAATTACCTAAAGAGAATACTGGATATGAAATTACAACTGAATTTCTGCCTGTGTTGATATTATCTGTAATCTTGCCAAGATCTTTCATTATTGCAGGGTTTATAAAATTTTGCTCAGAAAGTTGAAATATTATGGCATAATGGTGATCCTCTTCTATAGATTATTTTCACAAAGTCTCAGATCATGCCGTTCCAAACAAATAAAAGTAACCTACTGACTTCATAAATAGATATTAATGGACATGAACTAAACGAAA
This sequence comes from Schistocerca piceifrons, assembly GCF_021461385.2. Lineage (NCBI taxonomy): Eukaryota > Metazoa > Arthropoda > Insecta > Orthoptera > Acrididae > Schistocerca > Schistocerca piceifrons. The sequence goes on along the minus strand of NC_060140.1, from coordinate 852,621,110 downwards.
AACTTTGTGTATAATTTCTTGGTTGCTAGATTGACACCCCCCCCCCCCCCCCCACCCTTGAACTATGGACCTTGCCATTGGTGGGGAGGCTTGCATGCCTCAGCGATACAGATAGCCATACCGTGCGTGCAACCACAATGGAGGGGTATCTGTTGAGAGGCCAGACAAACATGTGGTTCCTGAAGAGGGGCAGCAGCCTTTTCAGTAGTTGCAGGGGCAACAGTCTGGCGTTCTACATTCTACGGATTGGAACCTGGAATATCAGATCCCTTAATCGGGCAGGTAGGTTAGAAAATTTAAAAAGGGAAATGGATAGGTTAAAGTTAGATATAGTGGGAATTAGTGAAGTTCGGTGGCAGGAGGAACAAGACTTTTGGTCAGGTGAATACAGGATTATAATTACAAAATCAAATGGGGGTAATGCAGGAGTAGGTTTAATAATGAGTAAAAAAATAGGAGTGCAGGTAAGCTACTACAAACAGCATAGTGAATGCATTATTGTGGCCCAAGATAGACACAAAGCCCACACCTACTACAGTAGTACAAGTTTATATGCCAACTAGCTCTGCAGATGACGAACAAATTAATGAAATGTATGATGAAATCAAAGAAATTATTCAGATAGAGAAGGAAGACGAAAATTTAATAGTCATAGGTGACTGGAATTCGGTAGTAGGAAAGGGGAGAGAAGGAAACGTAGTAGGTGAATATGGATTGGGGCTAAGAAATGAAAGAGGAAGCCGCTTGGTAGAATTTTGCACAGAACACAACTTTATCATAGCTAACACTTGGTTCAAGAATCATGAAAGAAGGCTGTATACATGGAAGAACCCTGGAGATACTGACAGGTTTCAGATAGATTACATAATGGTAAGACAGAGATTTAAGAACCAGGTTTTAAATTGTAAGACATTTCCAGGGGCAGATGTGGACTCTGACCACAATCTATTGGTTATTAACTGTAGATTAAAACTGAAGAAACTGCAAAAAAGTGGCAATTTAGGAGATGGGACCTGGATAAACTGACTAAAACAGAGTTTGTACAGAGTTTCAGGGAGAGCATAAGGGAACAATTGACAGAAATGGGGGAAAGAAATACAGAAGAAGAAGAATGGGTAGCTTTGAAGGATGAAGTAGTGAAGGCAGTAGAGGATCAAGTAGGAAAATAGCTGAGGGCTAGTAGAACTCCATGGGTAACAGAAGAAATATTGAATTTAATTGATGAAAGGAGAAAATATCAAAATGCAGTAAATGAAGCAGGCAAAAAGGAATACAAACGTCTCAAAAATGAGATCGACAGGAAGTGCAAAATGGCTAAGCAGGGATGGCTAAGGGACAAATGTAAGGATGTAGAGGCTTATCTCACTAGGGGTAAGATAGATACAGCCTACAGGAAAATTAAAGAGACCTTTGGAGAAAAGAGAACCACTTGTATGAATATCAAGAGCTCATATGGAAACCCAGTTCTAAGCAAAGAACGGAAAGCAGAAAGGTGGAAGGAGTATATAGAGGGTCTATACAAGGGCGATTTACTTGAGGACAATATTATGGAAATGGAAGAGGATGTAGATGAAGATGAAATGGGAGATATGATACTGCGTGAAGAGTTTGACAGAGCACTGAAAGACCTGAGTCACAACAAGGCCCCGGGAGCAGAACACATTCCATTAGAACTACTGACAGCCTTGGGAGAGCCAGTCCTGACAAAACTCTACCATCTGGTGAGCAAGATGTATGAAATGGGCAAAATACCCTCAGACTTCAAGAAGAATATAATAATTCCAATCCCAAAGAAAGCAGGTGTTGACAGATGCAAAAATTACTGAACAATCAGTTTAATAAGCCACAGCTGCAAAATACTAATGCAAATTCTTTACGGACAAATGGAAAAACTAGTGAAGCCGACCTCAGGGAAGATCAGTTTGGATTCTGTAGAAATACTGGAACACGTGAGGCAATACTGACCCTACAACTTATATTAGAAGCTAGATTAAGGAAAGGCAAACCTACGTTTCTAGCATTTGTAGACTTAGAGAAAGCTTTTGGCAGTGTTGACTGGAATACTCTCTTTCAAATTCTAAAGGTGGCAGGGATAAAATACATGGAGAGAAAGCCTATTAACAATTTGTTCAGAAACCAGATGGCAGTTATAAGAGTCAAGGGGCATGAAAGGGAAGCAGTGGTTGGGAAGGGAGTGAGACAGGGTTGTAGCCTCTCCCCGATGTTATTCAATCTGTATATTGAACAAGCAGTGAAGGAAACGAAAGAAAAATTTGGAGTAGGTATTAAAATCCATGGAGAGGAAATTAAAACTTTGAGGTTCACCAATGACATTGTAGTAAATGAGTTTTGCTATTTGGGGAGCAAAATAACTGATGATGGTCAAAGTAGAGAGGATATAAAATGTAGACCGGCAATGGCAAGGAAAGCGTTTTTGAAGAAGAGAAATTTGCTAACATCAAGTATAGATTTCAGTATCAGGAAATCATTTCTGAAAGTATTTGTATGGAGTGCAGCCATGTAAGGAAGTGAAAAGTGGACGATAAATAGTTTAGACAAAAAGAGAATAGAAGCTTTCGAAATATGGTGCTACAGAAGAATGCTGAAGATTAGATGAGTAGATCACATAACTAATGAGGAGGAAATATTGCCAGCAAAGTCGACCCATCATAAAGGCAAAGAGTGGACACAATCCATATTAATGTTCACTGATAGGTGTCAGATAGTGAAATGAAGTAAAATGGACCAATAACACTGACAATGGTGATAGAAAAGCAGTTGTGAGAAACTAATTCTGTAGGCTGTATTTGAAGGTAGCTAACATTAATGTTGTAATCTATTTGTATTTGCATAGACCACAAATGAACATTACCAAAAAATAAGAATGAAGTCACTAATTAGAGAGAAAAACTAACTGCTGCTTCTTAGATTATAATAAGCTGTTGATCAACTGCTGCTTCTTAGATTATACTAAGCTGTTGAGCAAATGCTGTTTGCGTAATATATCCATGACCACTTATGTAATGGTCAAATAATAATAGCCATCTGCATTCTCTAAGAATATAGCCCTGTTTAAGACAAATGTTGTTACTCAATAGGAGTTGTCAGTCTTTCAGATTAGGTCATCCTATCATTTGTGGAGTGGCTCTCACAACATAATCTTCTTTTGAATTTGCAGAGCTACCCCATTTCTTTTCTTATGTCTAACTTGTTAAAGATATTTTCACTGCATTACAGAATCCTACTAACATGACTGGAAGGATATTATCTTATGTCGCATATTGTGGTAATGTGAATCAAGGTTCATCGAAACTGACTTTAATGTCCAACCACAAATTCATAGATGGAATGCTCAATTTTTATTTATTTTTTGCATGTGATCATCAAACAGAAGTCTGTCTCAATAACTGAGTGGTAAGTGCAGCTGAATGCTTTGCAAAGGGGCCCAGGTTCGATTCCTGACTGGGTTGGAGATTTTCTCCACTCAGGGACTGGGTATTGTGTTGTCTTCATCATCATCATATCATCCCCATTGACACACAAGTTGCCGAAGTGGTGTCATCGGAAAAGACTTACACCAGGCGACTGGTCTACCCGATGGGAGGCCCCAGGCACACAACATTTCATTTCATCAAACAGAAGGCTTTTGGTAAATGATGTTGTTGTAAGTAAAAGTCTAAGAATGATTACACTTTCAATAAACACAGAGTTATAAAATAGTTGCTGCATTCTATACACAATACACATAATAAAATGAGGTGTAGAAAGTATCAGATGTTGTGAGAGCTGGTAGTACTCATTGAAACAAGAAAAACAAATCAAATAAACATGGGTCTAGGAAAACATATGTTCTGAAATGTGAACACTTGTACATAGGAGTATTTCAATATGATGTCCATTCATAACATTTGTTCATAGGAATTTGATGTCCACCCACGCCAGTGCAACCTTCCATTTTTTGGCATAAGGAACCACATACATTTTAAAGTTGGTCCTGTTATTGTCGTACATGCTGGCATGCACTGAAGTCACATTCCTGTAAGTGTGTGCACATAGTTGACTGGAGTGGTCATAGACCAAGTCCTTGAAGAGTCCCCATAATCAGAGAGTTTAGGGATTGTAGTCTGGGGAATGTGGAGGCAAGGTGTGGAGCTTCACCCAAATAATCCAGTGGTCCTGAAAGGTCAGCATCAGATGTTTATGCACATTGCTGCAAAGCTGTGCTTGTGCATAATCAAGAATAAACAACTACTTTAGTCTTTACTGCCAAGGCAGCACATCTTCCAGCAAAGTAAAAAAGATGTTAATGAGGAAGTCTTGATTTTTATTCCCATTGAATCTCTGTTATAGCATGTATGAATCTATTAATCTAAATCTGCTTGTACACAGACTGACAGAAATGCTTCTGAAGTCCTCTCTTTCCAGCTGCATGGTGATTTTTATCAGCCCACATATGCTAATTATTAAAATTCACAGTACTGCATCTTATCAATGCCATTTCATCAGCAAATAAGATGTAAACAGTTGATTTGCACCACACTTCTGCAAGAGTCGTAGGCAGAAATGCTAACTGTCATTGTGGTGTTATGGGTTTTAGGCCCTGGACATGGTGAAAATGGTGTGGATACATTAATTGTTCATGAAGTCCATCCCAGACAAGATGATGAATCATGCCTTCCAGTGCTGCCCATTGTTGCCCACTGGGTCCAGGATTTTTGTCCACTAAATGTGGCACATGCTGCTCCATGTCCAAGTAGTGTAATTTTATCTTTCTGGTCTCTTGAAGAGCAGTACTTAGGGTCCTGAAGTATATCTTTAGATTCTTCTCTTTAATGCTGATCATGAAACCTTATAAGTAGGTTTTTGTGTGACAATTAGCGTCTACCTCCAAATGTTTGCCAATTCAGATTTTTCAGGATTTCTGTAACTCTCTCCCATGATTCAGACAGACCTGTGAACATTAATGCTTCTCTTCTTTGTATACATTCAAAATCTCCTGCATTCCTATTTGGTATGAATCCCAAATACTTGAGCAACATTCTAAGGCATGATGCACAAGTGTTTTTGAAGCACTCTCCTATGTGGACTAATGCATTTTCCCAGTATCCTGCCAGCGAATCGGAGTATGGCACCTGCTTTGCTGTGACTGAGCCTATGTGATTATTCCATTTCATATGCCCACAAATGGGTTATCCAGGTATTTGAATGACTTGACTGATTCCAGTTGTGACTACTACTTTGCTTTTTTTTTTTTTTTTTTTAAAAGTGCACAATTTGACATTTTGTGGATTGAAAGCAAGTTGCCATTCTCTGCACCACTTTGAAATCTTATCAAGAACTGATTAGATATACATGCAGATTTTTTTTCAGATAATACTTCAGTACAGATAACTGTATCACCTATTAATAATGTGCTTCCAGGTGTTCTACCAAGTTGTCATTTCCATTTTCTGCACAATATTTCGACAACCAACCCTGCTGTCATTTTAAGGTACCATGAGAATTGCTGTTTTATATAAAATCTTTGCCTGGACTCCAACCAGACTGGGAACTATTCTTGGTCTCAGACTGCCATTTATAGCCGAGTTTAATTCCAGGTGTCCATTATGCCCTTTGATGGTCTTTTATTTTTCAGAGCTTGCACTGAATTTCTGTGAAATGCCAATTCTCTCAGCATTTTCCACCTCTGACAGATGTGATGGTCAGTGAAATGGTAATAAATTGAGCGCCAGACCCAAGCAGCGAGGGACCTGGAATAGTTGCAATCCAAATCAAGAGTGCCTGAGAAACAGGATGAGACTGAGACAGGGAAAGAGAAGCCAAAAATCAATCGCTGGCCATTGCATCCACCACAGCTGACAAATGCCGAAAGAATTTGCATTTCATAGAATGTCAGTGCAGGCTCTGAAAAACAAAAGAGCATCAAAGGACATAGAGAGCATTGGGAATCAAACACAGCTATCAATGGCTTTGTGAGACCAGTAATAGTTCACAGTCTGGTTGGAGTCCAGACTGAGAACACACAACAACAAAACTTGCAACACCTGAAAAAGACAGCTGGGTCAGTTGTCAAAACATTGTGCAGAAAATAGAAACGATAACTGCATCCATGCTACCAACAAATCCTCAATACCCATTGGTATGGTACCAAGTCAAAAGGTTTTCGAAAGTCAAGAAATAATATGTCTACCTGATTCCTTTGACCTTTGGCTTTCTTGATCTCATGTGAGAAAAATGGGAGTTCGTCTTGCAGAACCATTGTTTACAACATACTTGCCATCTGGCATGGGACAGGTCATTCTGTTTGAGATATTTCATTATGTTACAGCTCAGAATATGTTCTAGTACTCTACAAAAAGTGGATGTCAATGAGAGTGAACAACAGTTTTGTGGGTCATTTCTGCTGCCCTACTTTTAGATGGGTGTGACCCATGCCGTCTTCCAATAGGCACAGTTTTTTCTTTAAGAGATGTACAGTACATTATGTTTAAAATGAAGGCTAAGTTTGAGACAATCTGCTGGGTGGCAAAACCATGAAAATTTTTTTATGCTTGAACTGTCTTCCTTTTAAATATATTCATTATTACTATTATACTGTTCCATACACTGGAAATAATTAGCCACAGGATTAAATAACCATGTACATTTATTGCATGAACTGATATAAGCAAAATGTAGGTAGAAATAAAGTTGTTTTCTTTCATTATTTCATGTAGGGTGTCAGTGAGAAAAGGAAAGATTGCAGTTTCTAGCTGTAATACTTTACTTATCACATTAAGTGTTTATTGTAAGATTATTTCTGTTAATGAGTAGATTATGGCACCATTTTAAATTTTTAAATTCTGTCAGTAGTAGTATAAAATATTATGGAGGCAACCTAGAACTCAGACCAGGTGTTCATTTCAGCCATTCATTAATACAGGTGGTTTTTCTACATCTTCATCTACATCCCTACGCCGCAAGCCACATGACGGTGTGTGGCGGAGGGTACCTTGAGTACCTCTATCGGTTCTCCCTTCTATTCCAGTCTCATATTGTTTGTGGAAAGAAGGATTGTCAGTATGCCTCTGTGTGGGCTCTAATCTCTCTGATTTTATCCTCGTGGTCTCTTCGCAAGATATACATAGGAGGGAGCAATATACTGCTTGACTCCTCGGTGAAGGTATGTTCTCGAAACTTCAACAAAAGCCCGTACCGAGCTACTGAGCGTCTCTCCTGCAGAGTCGTCCACTGGAGTTTATCTATCATCTCCGTAACGCTTTCACGATTACCAAATGATCCTGTAATGAAGCGCGCTGCTCTCCGTTGGATCTTCTCTATCTCTTCTATCAACCCTATCTGGCACGGATCCCACACTGCTGAGCAGTATTCAAGCAGTGGGCGAACATGCCTACTTCCTTTGTTTTTGGATTGCGTTTCCTTAGGATTCTTCCAATGAATCTCAATCTGGCATCTGCTTTACCGACGATCAACTTTATATGATCATTCCATTTTAAATCACTCCTAATGCGTACTCCCAGATAATTTATGGAATTAACTGCTTCCAGTTGCTGACCTGCTATATTGTATTTAAATGATAAGGGATCTTTCTTTCTATGTATTCGCAGCACATTACACTCGTCTACATTGAGATTCAATTGCCGTTCCCTGCACCATGTGTCAGTTCACTGCAGATCCTCCTGCATTTCAGTACAATTTTCCATTGTTACAACCTCTCGATGTACCACAGCATCATCCGCAAAAAGCCTCAGTGAACTTCCGATGTCATCCACAAGGTCGTTTATGTATATTGTGAATAGCAATGGTCCTACGACACTCCCCTGCGGCACAACTGAAATCACTCTTACTTCAGAAGACTTCTCTCCATTGAGAATGACATGCTGCGTTCTGTTATCTAGGAACTCTTCAATCCAATCACACAATTGGTCTGATAGTCCATTTGCTCTTACTTTGTTCATTAAATGACTGTGGGGAACTGTATCGAATGCCTTGCGGAAGTCAAGAAACATGGCATCTACCTGGGAACCCATATCTATGGCCCTCTGAGTCTCGTGGACGAATAGCGCAAGCTGGGTTTCACACAATCGTCGTTTTCAAAACCCATGCTGATTCCTACAGAGTAGATTTCTAGTCTCCAGAAAAGTCATTATACTTGAACATAATACGTGTTCCAAAATTCTACAACTGATCGACATTAGAGATATAGGTCTATAGTTCTACAGATCTGTTCGACGTCCCTTCTTGAAAATGGGGATGACCTGTGCCCTTTTCCAATCCTTTGGAAAGCTACGCTCTTCTAGAGACCTACGGTACACCACTGCAAGAAGGGGGGCAAGTTCCTTCGCGTACTCTGTGTAAAATCGTACTGGTATCCCATCAGCTCCAGCGGCCTTTCCTCTTTTGAGCGATTTTAATTGTTTCTCTATCCCTCTGTGGTCTATTTCGATATCTACCATTTTGTCATCTGTGCAACAATCTAGAGAAGGAACTACAGTGCATTCTTCCTCTGTGAAACAGCTTTGGAAAAAGACATTTAGTATTTCGGCCTTTAGTCTGTCATCCTCTATTTCAGTACCATTTTGGTCACAGAGTGTCTGGACATTTTGTTTTGATCCACCTACCGCTTTAACATAAGATCAAAATTTCTTAGGATTTTCTGCCAATTCAGTACATAGAACTTTACTTTCGAATTCATTGAATGCCTCTTCTCGCATAGCCCTCTTCACACTACATTTTGCTTCGCGTAATTTTTGTTTGTCTGCAAGGCTTTGGCTATGTTTATGTTTGCTGTGAAGTTCCCTTTGCTTCCGCAGCAGTTTTCTAACTCGGTTGTTGTACCACGGTGGCTCTTTTCCATCTCTTACGATCTTGCTTCGCACATCTAATGCATATTGTACAATGGTTTTGAACTTTGTCCACTGATCCTCAACACTATCTGTACTTGAGACAAAACTTTTGTGTTGAGCCGTCAGGTACTCTGAAATCTGCTTTTTGTCACTTTTGCTAAACAGAAAAATCTTCCTACCTTTTTTAATATTTCTATTTATGGTTGAAATCATTGATGCAGTAACTGCTTTATGATCGCTGATTCCCTGTTCTGTGTTAACTGTTTCAAATAGTTTGGGTCTGTTTGTCACCAGAAGGTCTAATATGTTATCGCCACAAGTCGGTTCTCTGTTTAACTGCTCAAGGTAGTTTTAAGACAAAGCACTTAAAAAAATTTCACTGGATTCTTTGTCCCTGCCACCCGTTATGAACATTTGAGTATCCCAGTCTATATCCAGCAAATTAAAATCTCCATCCCGAATTATAACATGGTGGAGAAATATACTAAAAATATTTTCCAAATTATCCTTCACGTGCTCAGCCACAACAGCTGCTGAGCCAGGGGACCTACAGAGACATCCAATTACCATGTCTGAGCCTGCTTTAACCGTGACATTCACCCAAATTATTTCACATTTCGGATCTCCGTCAATTTCCTTCGATACTATTGCACTTCTTATTGCTATAAACATGCCTCCCCCTTTTGTACTTCTTATTGCAATAAACACACCTCCCCCTTCACTGTCCAGCCTGTCTCTGTGGTATACATTCCAATCTGAGTTTAGAATTTCATTACTGTTTACATCTGGTTTCAGCCAACTTTCTGTCCCCAGTACTATGTGGGCATTGTGACAGTGTATTAATGAGAGCAGTTCTGGGAACTTTCTATAGATGCTCCTGCAGTTTACTGTTAGCACATTAATATTGTTATTCCCTGTTGCATTTTGCCTACTCCTACCTTGCCACATCTCAGGAGGCATCTTGTTGGGCCTAGAGAGGGAATTCTCTAACCTAAAAAACCCACATTTGCACTTCACACATACTCTGCTACCCTTTTAGCCGCTTCTTGCATGTAGTGCACACCTGACCTATTCTGGGGGACCCTACATTTCTCCACCTGATAGCGGAGGTCGAGGAATTTGCACCCCAGATCTCCGCAGAATCATCTGAGTCTCTGGTTTAAGCCTTCCACTTGGCTCGAAACCAGAGGACCACGATTGTTTCTGGGAACGATACTACAAATAGTTAGCTCAGATTCCACCCCGCAAGCGAGGCTTTCTGCCTTCACCAACTCTACTAACCGCCTGTATGAACTGAGGATGACCTCTGAACCCAGACGGCAGGAGTCATTGGTGCCGACATGAGCAACAATTTGCAGTCTGGTGCACCCAGTGCTCTCTATCGCCACCGGCAGGGCCTCCTCGACATCTCGGATGAGATCCCCCATCTAGCAGACAGAGTGAACACTGGCCTTGTTCCCTGACTTTTCCGCTATATTCCTAAGGGGCTCCATCACCCGCCTAACGTTGGAGCTCCCAATCACTAATAAACCCCTCCCCCCATGTGCCTGCTCGGACCTTGCTGAAGGAGCAGCCACATGTTCACTCACAGGCAGAGTGGGCGATGCGACACGGCCAGCCTCCACATTGACCCTCCGCCTCATGCGCCGCAAATGCTGCTGGTTCTGCCACTCCCCTTGGGGAGAGGATGGCCCAACCGCACCCGGTACCCACGAAGATGTCTCGACAGCAGGGACAGTGGGTGAAGCATGTAACACCTGGGGTGTACCATTCGATGCACCAGACTCCCCAATGACGCTACTTATTGCAGATAAAGAAAAAAACAAATTCAGCTGAAATGTGATTTGCACAACCACAAGACAAGACACAAAAATAATGTTCATGTACACTTTTCCTCCTCCTCCATGTTTCAGAGTTAAGTTGTATATTCTAGTATTCAGTCAGTTCCCTTATAACGTGAAGCTTGATACTTAAAATCAAGACCAAATTAAAAGAAAACTAAAGAGACATTCCAAATGAGCCAGTTCTTCTTATTATCTGTATTCAAGAATTGTCACTTCCTGTGTTAGGTAAATAGCAAATAGCTGTGTTCACTGTAAAGCAGTGCAACAAGTAGCAGTGAAGTGTAACTAGGCCTGTGGTATTACACATATAGACTTTTCTTTGAAAAATACCTACACAATCAAGTAAATATTAAGCTACTAATAGGAGATAAACAGTGTCTATACATTGTAATTGAAAAAGCAGCATAATTTATCATAGTAGTAGCTTCCTCTCTGATTTATTAGGTTATATTTATGTGCCAGAAGTATGAACAGCTTTAATAATTATAGTGACAGCTTACTGCTGGAGCAGTATCTTTTGTGAAAATTGACTTCTTCCACATACTTGAAGGTAGGGTTCTTCTTGATGAAATCTATCAAACATGATGAATGAATGAGAGGAAAAACAAAAAAATGGCTGAGTGAGGAAAATTAGAGAGCTTTTTCAATCCTTAACTGTGCATGTTGTCAGAACTAAATTATATGTAACACTGTCTTAATACCACAGATTAATGTTTTATGAAAATTTTCTTTATAGGCTGAAAAACGAAAGCAGTTGGTATTACATCATCTTTTGAAACTGTTTGGAGAGGAAGCTTTAAGACCTATCGATTATGTAGAAAAAAACTGGTGTGAAGAATTATACATTGGTGGATGCCCAATTCAATACCTAACTCCTGGTGTTATGTCATGCAAACATTTCATGAGGCAACCCTTTATAAGGTATTATTTAATGGTATTTATCTAAATATCTGGAAGCTACATTTCAATTTGTGATTTACAGCAGGTACATGACATAAGTAAGTCACTCTAATAGAAGTTCTGGAGTTTTAGCTTAGCTGATAGGCACTTGCAAAAGTTGATAGCAAATCTGCATTAATCAAGTGACTTCCTTGGAAATTGGATAGAAAGTCAAAGGAAAAAAAATTTAGTATTGTAATGGGTTGAAAAAAACAAGTAACTGCAAGACTGACTGCTGATTCTTCATCTGCCATATGGCGTCATTTGAATGCAGTATGTAGGAAAACAGAATGAGCGATAAGTTGGAGTGCACTCCATTCCGATCCTCCCTCTGAGGAACAATCACTGATAGCAAGGGAATTTGACCTGATTCCTCTGTACTGCAGGCAGTGTGTTGGTTATTCCACTGTGGAAGCAGTGTAAAGTTTAATTTACTCAAACCATGGAAACTCCAGGTTGGAATATTAACACTATTAGAAAAAGGACAGATTGCTACTTACCTTAAAGATGACCCATTGAGTTGCAGACAGGCACAACGAAAAGACTGTTACTCATTATAGCTATTGGGCAAACCCTTTTCCAGCAAAGAGAACACTCATATTCACACAAGCAAGCACACCTCATGTTCACATGACTGCTACCAGTGACAGCCCCAACCAGAATTTACTCACAAATCTATAGCAATAGAGAAAGAAGTATTGCAGATGAAGAGAAATTATGGAAGCAACATATTACAGCAGACTATTGTTATGTATGCCTTTATTTCCTCATTTACATGTGCTGTCCTACACTCTTTGTTTATATTGTTTCCGTCTCCTTTCCTATTTCTTACAGTATCTGATGGTAAAATGCTCTGCATTTTCCTAAGTCTATATTTTTTCACTGGCTTTCTTAATTATTTTTTAGTAACAATCCTCAAAATGGATGGAATGATTGGTAGAATTTGAGATATTTTTTCTTCCTCTCTTGTTTTGCCATCTGCCTACTTAAAATTCATTTTTTCATTTTTAAATTAATTACCATTAACATAGTTGAGTATAATTGCATTTTCATAAAAGAGAAAAGTTGGCCCTTAGCCTTAGAGAATGTAACACCAGATCTAATTTTGTGCTTAATTTTAGGTATGGAATTGATCTTCTAATTTATTTCAACTATTCCTAGTTAGTATCTTTCATTATAGGGTGAAATCAGTAATTTTTTTCATAACTTAAATCCTATTGTTGATGTATAAACAAATATAAATTCTGTACTAATTATAAACATTCGTAAGATGAAATACTAGTGATCTTAAAGTATCTATATGGCTCTATTCAAAAACATGTTAGCATAACCAGCCCTGAATTAATTCCAAAGTAATGAACAGTTTTGTCAAAAGTACTGTTTTCATGATGATATTTGTTAATTTCATATTTAAACAAATAATTTGGCCTAACTCTTGCAGTAGAAGAAATTGTTAAAAAGAATCCATTTTTCGATGTATTCACTTAATTTAATGAGTTAAGTTTTAATTGTAATTTCTGTAAATTTAACTTCAAACAATGTGTAGTTTCAGTACTTATTATTGTGATGATGTATAAGGGCCTCATTTTTGTTCACGAGACAGTCAGTTCACGGATGAGCTTCAGACGAGAAACCTGTGTTGGTTAGAGCAACAACAATGCTTCAACTTAACTGTGGAATAAGTGTTAAATAATGAGGCCATGTGTAAAGCCAATGACAGTGTCTGCTGCATACGTACTTTGCTATTCTTCAAGAACTGTGAACTTTGTGGTTAGGTTTTTACTGCTCGTATGTTCAAGAGTAAACTATTGTAGCAGTATGTGGAGGTTTGCCTGCAAACTATTAGTGAGGCTTATGAAAAGTTAAACAATAGTGCACTGGCAATATAACTGTGTATTATTAGGGAGTTGTGAAAAGTGAAATTAAAGTTATTTTTTCACAAGGTAGTTTAAAAGAGAATGTTAAACCATTTTCCGAAAATAAACTATCAATAACAGATTCAGTATGGATTCTCTACAGAAAAACAATACATGCTATAACAAATGCATTTTGGCAGAAACAAACAAGAAAAAATATTTATAGACATCCAGATGAATAACAAACTGAGTTGGTAACAGAATGTGTGTAAGTCAATGAAAAACACTCACATCTGCCTGCTTTGCACCTAGAAAACACTCTCCCCCCACCCTGCCCCGCCCCCTCTCTCTCTCTCTCTCTCTCTCTCTCTCTCTCTCTCTCTCTCTCTCGTGTTAATCTGGAGAGGGGTTGCCAGCACCAGTGTTGTGCAACTCCATAATATACCACAGCAATGCAGTTAAGCTAAAAAAGTAATTGTCCTACAGAATCAGGCAATAAAAAATATTGTTTAGAAGTCTCAACAGGAACCTAGTTCTTACATATGCATGTAAATATGTGCGCTCTCTAATGTAATTTGTGATTAATAAGAAGAGTGAACCTTGGATTGGCTGGAGATTCACAACCCTTTCTACAGTAGGGTTCAGAAACGGAGACATATACTCCCTCTACAAATTTTGGTAGGTACATGCCTCATGTAAATCTCAGTCACGCATTGTGGTGTTTCCAACATGTGCAGAGGCACAGGACATTCAAAAGCTTATTTTATATATGAAGGACACATGCACATCACAGTATTCAGTACCTTATTGTGCCTTTCATGTGCGAGGTAACTAATATACATACTGACAATATACAAAGGCTAGATTGCTACTCACCACATAGAGGAGGCATTGAGACGCACACAGGCACAATTGAAAGACTGCTAAACTTTTAGCTTTTGGACAAAAAAGTCCTCCTGCAGAAACAGGAAACACAACACTCAAGCGTGACACACACACACACACACACACACACACACACACACACACACACACACACACACAAAAAAAGCCTGACTCACATAGACATGGCAATTTTCTATTGTAGCTGAGGCCCAGACAGTAACCGTGTGTGTGTGTGTGTGTGTGTGTGTGTGTCACGCTTGAGTGAGTGTTGTGTTTCCTGTTTCTGCATAAGGACTTTTTTGTACAAAAGCTAAATGTTTAGCAGTCTCTCCATTGTGCCTGTCTGCGACTCAATGCCTTCTCTATGTGGTGAGTAGCAATTTATATTTTTCATATTGTTGTTATTCCATCTTGGACCTGCCATTTTTAATACACATGTTGAGCTTGGTGTATGATACCCTTCGTGAAGAGACAGAAAAATTGAAAGCCAGAAATGTGAAACTAAAATTGTTGTACTTGAAGATAGACAGCAGAATCCAAAATGACATTATGCTTTGGGGCATGGGAGGAGACAAAGACTGAAAAGACCATTATTATAAATGAATCTAGTCATTCATTTAAATTAAATTCAATGAAATGAAATGAATGGGTTGAGGAGAATGAAATCAATGATGACCCAAAGACATGAAATGATATCAGTGACAGCCAGTCAGAAATACAGGTTGTTTCAAAAAGAATGATCTTTCCACCATGTCATTAGAAGTGGGTTGCCGACCTGAACTCTTACCTTCATACCATCTTCCTGTCTCTTGAAATACGCTATACCAATAAGGAATGTTTTTGGGTACAGGCAGATCAGTGCCAAAACACTGACAAAAAGCACACTGGACCGAAATCCCTCACCACTCACTGTTCGCAAACTGCAGCACACCTTCTGATGAGTGAACGCCATCTTACATCTGACTGATTGAAAACTGAGAAGACGATTGTATGACATCTAACAGTGGTTTTCTGTACATCCAGGCCACACCCATTAAAACAACACACATTTCCTTGCCTTGCCATTGTGTGCCCAGGTGGCGCAGTGCTTGATGTGATTGCTTCGTAAGCAGGAGATTCCAGGTTTGAGTCCCAGTCAGGCATTCATTTTACAGTTGGGAGCTCCAACGTTAGGCATGTTATGGGGCCCCTTGGGGACATGGCTGCCAAGAAGGGAAAGAAAACCAATGTGCACTCCGTGTGCATACTGGGTGGAGTCATTCCAGATGTTGAACTGGTCCTCCCGGATGCCATGAAGAGCACAGGGTGCAGCCAACTACAGGTGGTTGCTCGCGTCGGTACCAATGATGTGTGTCACTTTGGATCAAAAGAGATTCTCTCCGATTTTGAGCGGCTAACAAAAGTGGTAAAGGCTGCCAGTCTTGCCTGCAAGATGAAAGCAGAGCTGACCATTTGCAGAACAGTCGACAGGTCCAATTGCGGACCTCTGGTACACAGCCAAGTGGAGGGTCTGAATCAGAGGCTCAGAGGGTTCTGCAACCGTGTAGGCTGCAGATTCCTCGACTTGCACCAAAGGGTGGTTTGGTTTTGGGTCCCGCTGAATAGATCAGGTGTCCACTCTATGCAGGAGCTGGCTACATGGGTAGCAGGGACTGTGTGGCGTGGACTGGGCAGTTTGTTAGGTTAGAGGGTCTCAGGAGAACAAGGGAAGGGCTTCAGTCACAAAGGGTGCACGCCGAACACAGGAAGAATGTAGATACAGGAACCATCGGTATAACAGTTGTAAATTGTCGTAGCTGTGTTGGGAAAGTACAAGAGCTCCAAGTGCTAATAGAAAACACTGATGCTCAAATCGTTATAGGCACTGAGAGCTGGCTAAAGCCGGAGATAAGTTCAGCCAAAATTTTTGCGAAGAACCTAATGGTGCTCCGAAAGGATAGGCTAAACATGGTTGGTGGTGGCGTGTTTGTTGCTGTTAGAAATAGTTTATCTTGTCAAGAAACTGAAGTAAATAGTTTCTGTGAGTTAGTACGGGGAAAGGTCATTGTTGGCAACTGGAATAAAATAATAATTGAATACTTTTACCAACCTCCCAATTCAGATGGTACAGTTGCTGAAAGGTTCAAAGAAAACTTGAGTTTGATTTCAAACACGTACCCAACTCATACAATTATAGTTGGTGGTGACTTTAATTTAGCCTCGATATGTTGGTGAAAATACATATTTAATTCTGGAGGTATGCATAAAACATCATCTGAAATTGTGCTAAATGTATTCTCTGAAAATTATTTCAAGCAGTTAGTTCATGAGCCCACACGAGTAGTAAATGGTTGTGAAAAAACACTTGACCTGTTAGCAACAAATAATCCGGAGTTAATAACGAGCATCAAAATGATACAGGGATTAGTGAACACAGGGTTGTCGTAGTGAGATTGAATACTGTAACCCCCAAATCCTCCAAAAATAAACGAAAAATATACCTATTCAAAAAAGCAGATAAAAATTCACTTGCTGCCTTCCTGAGAGACAATCTCCACTCCCTCCTAATTAATGATATAAGTGTAGACTAGATGTGGCTTTAACTCAGAGAAATAATATCAGCAGAAATTGAGAGATTTATACCAAATAAATTAACAAACAAAGGAGCTGATCCTCTCTGGTACACAAAATGGCTCAGAACACTGTTGCAGCAACAAAAAAACAAACATGCCAAATTTAAACAGATTCAAAATCCCCAAGATTGGTGATCTTTTACAGAAGCTCGAAATTTAGTGCAAACTTCAATGCAAGATGCTTATAACAGTTTCCATAATGAAACTTTGTCTCAAAAGCTAGCAGAAAATCGAAAGAGATTCTGGTTGTTTGTGAAGTATGTTAGCAGCAAGAAACAATCAATGCCTTCTCTGCGCGATAGGAATGGAGGTACTATTGAAGACAGTGCTGCCAAAGCAGAGTTACTAAACACAGCCCTCCAAAATGCCTTCACAAAAGAAGTAGTAAATATTCCAGAATCTGAATCAAGAACAACTGCCAACATGAGTAACGTAGAAGTAAATATCCTCGGCGTAATAAAGCAACCTAAATCACTCAATAAAAGCAAGTCCAGACAGTATACCAACTAAGTTCCTTTCAGAGTATGCTGATGCAGTAGCTCCATACTTGACAATCATATACAACCGTTCGCTCGACGAAAGATCCTTACCCAAAGACTGGAAAGTTGCACAAGTCACACCAATGTTCATGAAAGGTAGTAGGAGTAATCCACTTAATTACAGGCCAATATCATTAACATCAATATGCAGCAGATTCTGGAATATATATTGTGTTCAAACATTATGAATTACCTCAAAGAAAATGGTCTATTGACACACAGTCAGTATGGGTTTAGAAAACATCGTTCTTGTGAAACACAACTAGCTCTCTATTCGCATGAAGTGTTTAGTGCTATTGACAAGGGATTTCAGATCGGTTCTGTATTTCTGGATTTCCAGAAGGCTATTAACACTGTACCACACAAGTGGCTTATAGTGAAATTGCATGCTTATGGAAATCGTCTCAGTTATGTGACTGGATTTGTGACTTCCTGTCAGAGAGGTCACAGTTTGTAGTAACTGAAGAAAAGTCATTGAGTAAAGCAGAAGTGATTTCTGGCGTTCCCCAAGGTAGTGTTATAGGCCCTTTGCTGTTCCTTATCTATATAAATGATTTGGGAGACAATCTGAGCAGCCATCTTAGGTTGTTTGCAGAGGACACTGTCGTTTATCAACTAATAAAGTCATCAGAAGCTCAAAACAAACTGCAAAATGATTTAGAAAAGATATCTGAATGGTGCAAAAAGTGGCAGTTGACCCTAAATAATGAAAAGTGTGAAGTCATCCACAAGTGCTAAAAGGAATCCATTAAACTTTGGTTACACACTAAATCAGTCAAACATAAAGGCCGTAAATTCAACTAAATATCTAGGAATTATAATTACAAACAACTTAAATTGGAAGGAACACACAGAAAATGTTGTGGGGAGGGCTAACCAAAGACTGTGTTTTATTGGCAGGACACTTAGAAAATGTAACAGATCTACTAAGGAGACTGCCTACACTAAGCTTGTCCATTATCTTTTAGAATACTGCTGCACGGTGTGGGATCCTTACCAGATAGGACTGACAGAGTACATCGAAAAAGTTCAAAGAAGAGCACCACGTTTTGTATTATCACAAAATATGGGAGAAAGTGTCACTGAATTGATACACGATTTGGGCCAGACACCATTAAAAGAAAGGTGTTTTCTGTTGCGATGGAATCTTCTCACAAAATTCCAATCACCAACTTTCATCTCCAAACGTGAAAATATTTTGTTGACACCAACCTACATAGGGGAAAAAAACTGTGCAGTCCACCTTACAGAGCATGGTAGAGGGTACCCCATACCACCCCTAGTTGTTTCCTTTTCTGTTCCACTTGCAAACAGAATGAGGGGAAAAAGAATTTCTTTATGCTCTGTATGAACCCAATTTCTCTTATCTTATCTTTGTGGTCCTTAAGCACAATGTATGTTGAAGGCAACAGAATCGCTCTGCACTCACCTTCAAATGCTAGTTCTCTAAATGTTCTCAATAGTGTTCCTCCGAAAGAATGCCTTCCCTCTAGGGATTTCCATTAGAGTTCCCGAAGCATCTGTGTACCACATACATGTTGTTCGAGCCCGCCTCTGAATTTTTTCGATGTCTTCCTTTAATCCAGCCTGGTACGGCTCACAAACACTAAAGCAGTACTCAAGAATATGTCAGACTTCGACTTCTATATGCAGTGTCCGTCACGAATGAACAACAGTTTTCTAGAATTCTGCCAATAAACAGAAGTCAACCATTCATCTTTCCTACCACACTCCTTGCATTTTCATTCCATTTCATATTGCTTTGCAATGTTATGCCAAGATATTTAAACAGCATGACTGTGTCAAGCAGGCCAATACCAATGCTGTATCTGAATATTATGGGTTTGTTTTTCCTGCTCATCTACATTAATTTACATTTTTCCACATTCAGTGGGTAAAAGTACAAATATGCATGGTAGTCACTGAAAGTTGGTAATATGCAGCCTTACTGCTGAATTGAGACTGCGAGATCATGTGTACTTGCGTTTATAGAAATATATATAACACTAAAAACTGTATTGTGAATAACTAGGTTTAAGTAATAATATTTATATGTAAAAGGACATTAGGTTATGTTTGGATTGGTGTGGTAATTTATGTTGAAAATGTGCTGGGAGTGCCAAATGGCTGCTCATGACATCAGATCAGGCAGGGGCTCAGGTTCTGCAGAGCAGTGCGGTGTGCCGTGGAACTCCATCCATGGCGAAGTTCTGTGATCATGGGACACGGTAACTAGGGATACCTATAGATAACACAGAACTGAATTTGATGCAGAAGTGCAATGAGAGTCTGTTCACATTACTAGTTGTAAGAAGTTCTTGTTGACTGGAAGTTAAACTAATTTGTAATCGGTATACTAAACACTTGTTTGTGAACTCACCAGTGCCTGTTGCTACAGACTAGTAGTCATTTCACAGGAGAAGTCTGGTGGAAGGTGGGGTCTCTCTGAAATGAGTAAGAAATCACATCAAGGAGGAGAGAACCCTCACAAGTGTTAGCAGCCATTCATCACAACAACTGCAAATTTTGTCTAAGTCATCTCGTATCCTCCTACAGTTGCTCAACTTCAACACCTTACCATACACCATAGTATCATCAGCAAACAACTACTGATTGCTGCCTACCCTGTCCACCAAATCATTTATGTAAATATGGAATAATAGAGGTCCTATCACAGTTCCCTGGGGCACTCCTGATGATACCCTTCTCTCTGATGAACACTCGCTATCAAGGACGACCTACTGGTTTCCATTACTTAAGAAGTCTTCGAGCCACTCACACATCTGTCAGCCTATTCCATATCCTCGCACCTTCTTTAACAACTTGCAATCACATACCGTGTCAAATGCTTTCTGGAAGTCTAGAAATATGGAATCTGCCTGTCGCTCTTCATCAGTAGTTCACAGCATAGCACGTGAGAAAAGTGTACGCTGAGTTTCACAAGAACGATGCTTTCTAAAACCATGCTGATTTGTGGATATAAGAATCTCTCAAGAAAATTTATTATATTCAAACTGAGGAAATGTTCAAGGATTCTGCAGCAGTCTGATGTTACAGATATTATTGGTCCGTAATTTTGCAAGGCCACTCTCTTTCCCTTCTTATGCACAAGAGTCACCTGCACTTTTTCCATTCGCTTGGGACTTTGTGGTAGGTGAGAGATTCATGATAAATACAAGCTAAGTAAGATGCCTGTGCTGTAGAGTATTCTTTGAAAAACTGAACTGGGATTCCATCCGGATCTTGTGACTTATCTGTTTTCAATTCTTTCAGTTGTTTCTCTACACTAGGGATACTTATTACTATGTCATCCATATGGGAGTCTGTTCAGTTGTCAAACAACAGTATGTTTGTATGATTCTCCTGTGGGAATGATTTCTTGAATGTAAAATTTAAAACTTTGGCTTTCATTTTGCTGTCTTCAACTGCCACACGAAACTGGTCAACAAAACTTAGACCCACTTACTGATTTTACACAGGACCAGAATTTTCTCGGGTTCTCTGCCAGCTCTTTTGCTAAGATATGGTGGTTGTAGCAGCTGCACGATTGACACATACATCTTTTCACTTGCATGAATCTCTACTAACCTTTGCTTGTTGTCATTTGTGACTTCTCTTTTGAACCAAGAGTGCCACAGCCTCTGCTTCTTCAGCAGTTTTCAGATCCCATTATTAAACCATGGTGGGTCTTTTCTATCCTTAATCCATTTACTAAGAAGGTAATCCTACCAACCATGACTTACAATCTGCTTAAAATTTGCCCACATTTCCTCTATGCCCATCTTACTGGAACTAGGTGATGTCAGTTCACTTTCTAAGTGACATGCTTACAACTGCTGATCTGCTCTTTCTAGCAGAAACACTCTCCTAGTCTTCTTAACTGATTTATTAACTTTTGTAACCATAGTTGCTATAATGATATTACAATCACAAATCCTCATTTGTATACTGACATTGTCGATAAGGTCCAGCCTATTTGTAGCTACAAGATCTCAGACATTTCCATTGAGTGTGAAATGCTGAACTAGTTGCTCAAGATAGTTTTCAGAAAATGTATGCAAAAGTACTTCGCATGACTGCCTGTCTGTATCCCCACTGCAGTGAATCCATAAACATCCCACTCTATACTTGGTACGTTAAAGATGCCTCCAACTAGCAATGCATGATCTGGGTATTTAACCGCTACTGACCGTAGACCTTTGAATGTCACAGCAGAATTGGGTGGCCAGTAAAAACATCCAACAATTAACTTGATTTCACCTAGACCTGTTATATGCAAGCAGATAACTTAACTTTCAGACTCAACTTCAACCTCGGTAGGGCAAAGACCTCAATAGAAAAATTCATACCAAAAAATGACTTCTTTCAAGCAAAAATCTGTTCCAAACCAAGATCTGAACCTGGATTTGCTACTTCCACCTTACACCATTTGGCTGTATGAGTACCCTTCCACGTAGGACTGATGACATACACAGATCAGCATATCTGACCAGTGTTCAGTGATCAGTCCACATCATTCAGTCTTCTACATCAGTACTGTGCAAACCACAGTGGAGTGCATGGCAGAGGATACATCAAACTGTATTAGTTATTAGTGTTTCTACCCATTCCATTCAAATATGGCACATGGACAGAACGACTGCTGGAGTGCCTGTGTGTGTGCTGTAATCAATCTAATCTTGTCCTCATGATCCCTGCGTGAACAATTCATAGGAGGCTGTAGTAGGTGCCTAGAATCATCATTTACAGCTGGTTCTTGAAACTCTGTAAGTAGTCTTTATTGGGATAGTTTATGTCTATCTTCAAGAGTCTTTCAGTTCAGTTCCTTCATTATGTCTGTGACACTCTACCACAGATTCAACAAACCTGTAACCATTCGCACTGCCCTTCTCTGCGTATGTTCAATATCGCCTGTTAATCCTATTTGGTACAGATCCCACACATTTGCACAAAATTATAGATACGTTGCACTTGTGATTTGTAAGCAATCTCCTTTGTAGGCTGATTGCACTTCCCCAGTATTCTACCAATAAACTACATTTCCGAACATTTAAAGAAGTTGCCAATCTTGGCACCACCTATAAATCTTAAAAAGATCTGACTGACTGTTAATGCACCTTCTTTCAGACAGTAATGAACTGTAGATTACTGCATCATCTACAAAAATTCTGAGATAACTATTAACATTATCTGCAAAGTCATTAATACATAACATAAACAGCAAGGGTCCCCGCACACTTCCTGGGGCACACCCAGCGTTACTTCTATATCTGACCCTTCATTCCAGATAACATGATGCATATGCCCTACCAAGGAGTCCTCAATCCAGACACAGATTTCACTTGATACCCTATATCTCCCCCTCCCCTCTACATGTTGAGGAAAGAAAAAAAAATAATGTAGTCAGTTGAAAACGATTTAAAAGTCAGTATTATGTAGGTTTTTAGCAGGGTCGGAAGAGGAACTTGTTGATGGCTATTTACAAATTGCCATTATATTAAAAATACGCCATACTCCCAGGTCTTGTGACACCCCTTCCCATAAAAACTATCGTATGGCTGCTCTTGTTATTAAGATACTGTTAATAGCATGAGTTGCTGTCTGTTTATGGTGAAGTTTCACTAAAAACTTTTGACATGTTTTACTGTACCTGAATCTGATGATTTAGATTATATACTTTATGAGATTAATAAAATGCAATTCACTACCTCATAAAAACTGGAAGACTTATGCAAATCAAAGATACAAATAATTATTGTACCAGAGAACAATCAAATATCTGACTTGTAGTCGTCACCGACAGTCGACAACACCCACTGCCGACTGCTACCTACAGATTATTGCTTGTAGGTACCCTGAGGTGAATGCTACAGAACTGTGTGCTGCCTTTTTAGAAGCCACTGGGAGGGCTGTGTCAACCCAGACAGTACATAACCATCTTCATTCAATCAGTTGTCCTGTAAGAATCCATTATAAACAGTACAGCCTACTGACACAGTGATGCACAAAGAAGATGGGCACTAGAAAACCTGGAATCGAATCTGGATCGATAGCATCAGGTTCTCTTCACTGTGAAGAGCAGCATTTGTCAGACACCAGACGATCTTCATAGAAGAGTGCGCCAGGCATGCAGTCTCACAGGTTTGTCTTGGAGAAGCATTACTCATGTTTCGGATAAGTGCCACACAGGTATGTCTCACATCTCTCGTCACTATCGAGAGTAATTTGAAGGCTGCGCGTTATTGACATGAGAATCTCTGATAAATTGTTCAGCCCTACTGCAGTTGACATTTCAGTGAAGTGTTGATTTTCTGAAATGATAATGCACAGTCACTCTGGCCACCTCATGATCAACTTCCTGCAGGAGACAGGGATCAGCCACATGGAATAGCCTGCAGTACCTGCTAACATGAAAGTGCCAGATTGTGCTGGGGACCAGCCGAAACTTGCAGTATGTCACACAGTGGATGGCTCATGAGGCCCACGTTCAGAGAGAGGGACAGATTTGAGCAGCTACGTATGAAGTGCCTGGTGAACAGCATGCCGAAGAGGATCCGAGTGTTACAGTGCAAGCAGCAGACTTGGACTTCACAGTTGTGCCCTTTTGGACAGACTGCCACTATTTTGATTACTGTTTTGTCCTTATTTGATAATAAAGTTGTTTTCTTAGTTGCATAAGAGTTATTCTTTCCCTCTGATCTAAGTTCAAACACATTCATAGATGTGGAGGTGTGCTATACTTTATATGAGCAGTTTATTTTATTTGACTTGCTTGTATATGCAATGCTGCTGTATGTATTGGTCAATAATTCCCACATGCATTCGCTCACAGAGTGTACTGGGCTGGAACAGAGGCTGCTGTATCATGGTTTGGATACATGAATGGTGCCGTGCAGGCTGGGAATGTGGCAGCATTGGAGACTTTATATCAACTAAGACCACAGTGTCTCACGGCTCTTGACCTGATACAAGTTCACAGGTGAGTTCAGAACTATATTTTGTTTGCAAGCAAGTATCATCATCATATTTTATCTGTTAATATCAACACGTTCACTACTGAGACATCTACCACCCACTTCAAAACTGGTTTCACGGAGTATAGTTGTAGATGTAGAAGAAGTTGGAGGATCTTCTCTACATAATACTGGTGTTGCACGGTGACCATGGCATTACCTCCATCCCCGAGAAGGACAACACTGCCGTAATCTGCTCGCGCCTCTGGTGCTGTACTTTCAACTCCAGAGCTGTTGGGTTTCGGTGGCCATGTCCTGGTCACTTAATGGCACGTCTCATGACTATCTTCTGTGAGAGTCCAGAGCTGTCAAACATTTCTGCTTTCAGTAAAAGTAAAGCAGACTCTGGCAGATACTCCTTAGTTATTTATACACTCCTGGAAATTGAAATAAGAACACCATGAATTCATTGTCCCAGGAAGGGGAAACTTTATTGACACATTCCTGGGGTCAGATACATCACATGATCACACTGACAGAACCACAGGCACATAGACACATGCAACAGAGCATGCACAATGTCGGCACTAGTACAGTGTATATCCACATTTCGCAGCAATGCAGGCTGCTATTCTCCCATGGAGACGATCGTAGAGATGCTGGATGTAGTCCTGTGGAACGGCTTGCCATGCCATTTCCACCTGGCGCCTCAGTTGGACCAGCGTTCGTGCTGGACGTGCAGACCGCGTGAGACGACACTTCATCCAGTCCCAAACATGCTCAATGGGGGACAGATCTGGAGATCTTGCTGGCCAGGGTAGTTGACTTACACCTTCTAGAGCACGTTGGGTGGCACGGGATACATGCGGACGTGCATTGTCCTGTTGGAACAGCAAGTTCCCTTGCCGGTCTAGGAATGGTAGAACGATGGGTTCGATGACGGTTTGGATGTACCGTGCACTATTCAGTGTCCCCTCGACGATCACCAGTGGTGTACGGCCAGTGTAGGAGATCGCTCCCCACACCATGATGCTGGGTGTTGGCCCTGTGTGCCTCGGTCGTATGCAGTCCTGATTGTGGCGCTCACCTGCACGGCGCCAAACACGCATACGACCATCATTGGCACCAAGGCAGAAGCGACTCTCATCGCTGAAGACGACACGTCTCCATTCGTCCCTCCATTCACGCCTGTCGCGACACCACTGGAGGCGGGCTGCACGATGTTGGGGCGTGAGCGGAAGACGGCCTAACGGTGTGTGGGACCGTAGCCCAGCTTCATGGAGATGGTTGCGAATGGTCCTCGCCGATACCCCAGGAGCAACAGTGTCCCTAATTTGCTGGGAAGTGGCGGTGCGGTCCCCTACGGCACTGCGTAGGATCCTACGGTCTTGGCGTGCATCCGTGCGTCGCTGCGGTCTGGTCCCAGGTCGACAGGCACATGCACCTTCCGCTGACCACTGGCGACAACATCGATGTACTGTGGAGACCTCACGCCCCACGTGTTGAGCAATTCGGCGGTACGTCCACCCGGCCTCCCGCATGCCAACTATACGCCCTCGCTCAAAGTCCGTCAACTGCACATACGGTTCACGTCCACGCTGTCGTGGCATGCTACCAGTGTTAAAGACTGCGATGGAGCTCCGTATGCCACGGCAAACTGGCTGACACTGACGGCGGCGGTGCACAAATGCTGCGCAGCTAGCGCCATTCGACGGCCAACACCGCGGTTCCTGGTGTGTCCGCTGTGCCGTGCGTGTGATCATTGCTTGTACAGCCCTCTCGCAGTGTCCGGAGCAAGTATGGTGGGTCTGACACACCGGTGTCAATGTGTTCTTTTTTCCATTTCCAGGAGTGTACATTAGCAGCTCTATAAAAGGAATAGCCCAATTACTTGTAGATAAATGCACAATTCAATCTTCTCTTGACATACAGTGACTGACTTGTACTGAGTCAAATGTTTAAGTGATCAAATGAACTTCATTACAAAAATATCATTATAGTTGACATTATTGTCTGTCAGACATTCGGGTCATCATTATTCCTTGAAGCAGAATACAGTGCAGACGTCTCTTCACTGTACTGTACTTTGAGTGAAAATTCTAGCAGCATAAAGTAGTGTATTCAGTTTTTTATTTACATTGGTAAGATGAATGACTCATTTCAAATCCTCCTGAATATGTATGCCTAAAGTTTTTGTATGACTGACATTTTTTCCTTAAATGGTGGAAACAGGATTTGCAGGATGGTGGTTTTGCATGATCTGAAATTTAACTGCCTCAGTTTTTTGAGAATTGATGATGAGCCTGTTGGTCTTGAACCATTGTGCTAAGTTATCCTTAAGCAATGTTGCGCTTTCTTGCAGATTTCCTCACAGTGTCCTTTAGTTAGAACAGTAGTGTCCTGTGGTCCCATCATGTATTTTATCAGCCAAATCATTTACTTATGGCACAAATAAGAGAGGTCCCAGCACTGACTGTTATGAGACTTCGTACTTGAGTTTTGCTTATTACTGCAAATACTAGAATTTTTTTCTTTTGCTTTTCACTGTCTTTGTATTTTATTTCTGTAATGCAGATATGATTGGACTCACCTTTCCAACTGGCCTCTTAATTCTGTAATACTTAACTTCTGCAAGAGAATTTTATGACCAATAAGATCAAAGGCTTCATTAATGTCAAGAAATATTCCAGAGTATCAGAGAATTTTTTGCATTTAAAAAGGCAAAGATTGCTGACGAAATTGATCTATAATTAGAAATTTCACATTTTGCACCCTTCTTAAACAGATGTGTTATTTTCGCAGTTTTACTATATTGAGAAATCCACCAGTCTCAAACGATGAATTTATTGTATCTGCTAGTGGTTCCACAATAACAGTTGCACTAGCTTTGATGGCAGTACCTGGTATCTCATCAGCACCCACAGACGATTTATTGGGCAATCTTTCAATGATTTTGACACTTCTTCAGCTGTCACTGAATATATGAATATTGTATTTGCATGAATTTTTTGATCTGACTGTACTCTCTTACTGTCTGGCTATTTGTCAACTGCTGTGCTATGTTTGAGAAATGGTGGTTGAAAGCACTAGCCACTTGTCTGGGTTCAGTTAGCTTATTGTTATTCATAATTAGCTCCATATTACTGTGGTTAACTGACTTTGCATTCATTTCTCTTCTTATAATTTGCCTGGTTACTTTGGTTTTATTCTTGGAATTATGCATAATTTTATCATCAGCTAGGTTACTTTGGTTTTATTATTGGAATGAAACATTATTTTGTTATTTTTCAGTATTTTTTTCCTTTTGAAATAACTTGTCTTAGTATTTGTTTATATCTTTTGAAATAGGTAGTAAAATCAGGATTAGTATTTTTCTTGGTGTACTCATACTCACTACCTCCTCTTATTTTGACATGTTATCCTTACCCCTTTCGTAATCCACCTATTTGTTTTTTTGAATAGAGTTCAATGTTGTTTTTTTCTTCAGAAAATCTATTTAAAAAATAATTAAACAGGGTCATAAACTTATCATATTTTTCATTGGTATCATTACAGTTGCATATATCATTCCAATTTTCATCCTTCAGGAGGACACAAAAGTATTTCACAGTTTTTTAATCGAAATTCCTTACAGTACAACTTATTCCATTGAGTTTTGGGTTTCCTAAAGCATTCATTGTAAGAATTTAAGCATAGTGATCATTAGAACCTGTGTTTACCGCTTGTATGTTATGGGCAAATCTGCACGTTTTTATCAAATTCTGGTCAATGATAGAAGCAGAGGTTGTAGTTTCTTGAGTAGGTTAAGCTACAGTTGAGCTTATGTTGAATGATTGTAATAAATTTATATCATCATCTTTGAATTTATTGGATTTTTAGATATCAATATTGAAGTCACCACATACAATTATATTTTCCTTGGGAGAGTGAATTTCTTCCTAAGGTTCCTCCATGTCTTTACAAATGATGGATAACAGCCATCAGCTGTCCTTCCCTTTCAGGCTTTATAAAAGAATCTAGATTTCGGTTGGTAACTAGCCATTATCAGTACATTATTTCAGAGTCTTAACACATGTCCTAGTATATCAGTCCCCTGTTGTTCAGGCTTGTGTTACAGTTCATTCAAGACTCTTGCTTGAGTCTTGAAGGAACTGTGACAGGAGCCTGAACACCGGAGGACTGACATACTAGGACAGGTTTTAAAACTCTGAAATAATGGCTAGTTACTAGCCGAAATCTAGATTTGCTCTAATAAAATGTGAAAGGAAGGGACTGCCGATTGCTGTGCTCCATCATTTTGAAAGCCATGTCACAGTCATTGACTGTTTAGGTGTTGCTGTAAAGTTTAACTTCTGCCCGGTAGTTGCACCATCAACTTGTCAATCTGTTTCTCAGAGATACTGACCTCTTACTGTAGCTTTCTGCCCACAGGCTCAAATTTTTATGAACTGATGCTTTCTCTTCCAATGATTCTGCCTAGGCATGCTCGAGCCATTTCTGATTCTCAGAATCATGGATGACTGAAATAAATGATGACGAGGTAGAAGTCTTTGGACATTAGTGTTTAGCTACCTGTGGGTGTCCTTGTTTAGCTACCTGTGGGTGTCCTGGATCCTTTCCATTACCTTTGCTAAGCTTTCTTGGTGTTCGTCCCTCTTAGCTGCAGCTGAGTTGTGTGAAGACTGAAGTGACATTTGCATCTGAGGTTGACAGCATGAGCAACAAGCATACAGTTTCTCGCCACATAGTTCTGTGATGTAAGATATTGTTTTTCTGTCACTGCTGATTCATGATGTAGTTTCAAGCACATCACTGGTTTCTCATATCTTTTGTCACAATATTTCAATATCAATCACTGTCATCAACCTGTGCTCATTTGTGTGCTCTTTATATTTGCTGATTATTCCCTCCCTTTTCTTTTTTGCAGTCACTATCAGTTTCCATGTGCTCCTAGACTGTCCAAGGTGTTCTGTACGACATCCAATCCACCAGTCAGCAGCTGTCCCCCAGGTGTTTTGTTCCAAGATGATTTTCTTGTGTGGCCTTGCCTCTGTCCTTTCATTAATTTTAAGGCAGGGTTCCAGCCTTTTCTGAGCTTTGAGGAGGATTCTCTGGTAATAAGACTTCTGGCTTAGCTTATCTCAGTTGTACCTCTATTAACATTGTTCGAGAACCTAGGCACCTGAGGGAGGATTTCTCTTGCACCGTAACCGTGATTTGTCCAAGCTCTAGAGATTGTTCAATGGCTTGCTTCATGGCACCATTTAAGTGTGGCATTTATGCTTCAAGTTTTGCACCTCTTTAAGTCTTAGTTGTTTGATGTGATAAATTTCACTGACTAAGGAAGGTGCAAGTAATGGGCTTAAGCATGCCTAAGTGTTTTGGAGTAGATTGCTTGTATTGTCCAAAGGGAATAAGAGTTGGAAAAGCTCTTTAATTAATATAAAAATGAAGATATACAAACAAATCCACAGTACAACTGCAGGCATCCGCATGGCTTTCATTGCCATCTAAGATCCTAACTTTTTTTCAGCATCATGTTCACAGTGATATCATCATGCTCTAGATCCAGGACCAAAATGCACAATAATTCTCCCACAGCCTCAACACCATCTCTCGTTTTGCCCTCAGTTGGTCCTCCTCCTCAGCTCAGCTTTCCACTTTCCTCAACCTCTCTGGTGGCTCCATAAAAACTAGTGTCTATATCAAGTTCACTGTCAATAGTTCCTCCATTTTCATAGCTGTCATTCCTTTCACACTAAAAAGTTTCTTCCATACAGTCTGGCCACCAGGCAGTGGCACATCTGTAGTGAAGTGCAATCCCTTGTCCAGTACAGAAAAGATGTTACTAAGGCCTTCACAGAGACAGGTGACAACCCCCCAAACCCAATGCACCAACAGATCTCCCATGCATATGCGCATGCTACCCTAACACTGCAACCATTCCTACAAACCACCTTGAAAGGGGCACCCTCTCAATACTCTATATCACCCCAGCTCAGAACAAGGTAAGCAAATGAGGAATATCTGGCCATAATTTCACCTTTTCCAAAGTGGTATTCCACTGCCCAATCAATTTAGAAAATATCAAACAAATGGCACACCTTCTTCCAACCTCTTGCAATATGAGCCATATCCTTGTGGAAGAGCCAGGTGCAAAATCTGCCTTACGTACCCAATCAGTATATCCTAGTCAAATTCCATCACAGCTTTTCCTCCATATCAGAAACAGTGCACCTGTGAAAGCAGTCACATCATTTACTGATTCTGCTATAATTTCTGCAGAGTTTCTTATACGGGCAAGACCACTAAACACCAGTCCCCACAAACTGTGGCCACAAACAGGAGGACTGTGGCCTCATCTCTCCACTAGCTCCAGCTCTGAAACCACCTCCACCACTGACTGACCTGTGACTCTAGGTACACTCGCCGCACAGCCACACTCTCTTCTCTGTAGTCATCTTCTTCCTCTGTCCTATATCCACCTCCCGATCCATTCCTCCATTTCACTGTATGTCGTGCACAGCTTCCCTGCCTGGGACAATAACTAGCTCACTAGAGTCACATTCCTATTGTGTGCCACTCCTGCCCTCTCCTTCCCAACTGACAGCCCTGCTTCCCCAACCCTCCCTCTCACTCCCCATCTCCTTTCTTCCCTCACCCGCTCAACCCGACATGACCCCTCACTCCAGTCGGCATGCAAAGCAGGCACACTGTAGTCATTCGGGACAATGCAGCCCTACAGTTTGCATGTGAACTCTGTAGCTCTGGAGGAGGATTCACCCAAAAGCTAGCAAAGTTCTCAGTGGTGTAAATGTGTCTAACAACTCAGCACATCAACTATACACTGAGTTATTACCTTTATTCCTTAAGTAATTTACTTGTGATTTACACAGTCAAATGCCTTTGACAGGTCATAGAATATGCTAGCAGCCTCCAGTTTATTGTCTACCAAATTAAGCACATTATTGCTGTTTGTGTTAATAGTCTTCTTAGTTTCAGAACTGTTTAGAAATCTGAGCTGTGACTTTGACAATATATTATTTATAGTAAGATGGTTAAGAAGTCCCTACTCTATTACCTTTTGTAAAATTTTTGAGAATTCTGGCAAAGCCGAAATTGGACAGTAGTTTGCAGTAATTCTTTGTCCGTATTCTTACACAGAAAATTAATTTCTGGAAATTTTAGCCAATTGGGAAATGTTCCGGTGATAAATGACTAGCTACACAAATAACGTAATATACAGCTTTGCAACACTCGAGGTCGAGGTAACATAACATATTAACAACTCAGTGGATATAAAAGAAAGTGCAGGAGCATATTGCCAGATGTCTCCCAGAATGTTGGACATCGCATGACGTGAGGTCAGTGTGACTATAGCACCAAGTGGGGCTGGCCCTGAAACACGAACTAGGAGTCGGAAAAGCCTGTGAATATCAATCACCGAGCAAGTACAGGGCACTGTGATGGTATTCATTACAACATGGTCCAGAGACAACATTTGCATGACTTCACATTGGGTACAATCATCAGGAAACTGGAAGACGAATGAAGTATGATGAATGTAACCCACGAGTTTGGTGCTGCTCACAGCACTGTTTCATGTTCATGGGGAGTGTTCTGAATCACAAGCACTGCCACCCGACGGAGAGGAGTTGGTTGAGCATGGTCAACTACAGCAGCAGATGACCGCTGCAGTATGCAACAGGAAAGAAAGGACTCACATCAAACAGCAGTTGTAGTTGCAACCACATTTAACAGGCATGCAATCTCATGTTTCACAGTGACATGGTGGCTGCATGGGGTGATCTCTTTGCCCGATGACCAGTTCATTGTGTTCTGCCGACATCCACTGCAACATTTGTGATGGTGCAGGGAGTGGACCAGCGAGGAGTAGGGTCATGTGCTCTTTTCAGATGAGAGCAGATTGAGTCTGAGTAATGATTCTGGATGTACACTCATATGGCAAGAGGTGGGGATACATAAGGCACCCAGGAACATAGTGGAATATGATCATTTTGGTGATCCATGTGGTATGGTGCAGGGAGTCATAATGTTCCATGGTAGTACTGATCTCAAAGTGGTACACTCATTCCATCAACATTTCTGTAACATTGTACTCCTTCCCCATGTGCATCTTTTCATGTGAGCATTCGATCCAGAATACATTTTTAGGAGCTCTTGGAATGAGAGGATATTCATAGTCAGTGAATGGACTCGTCTGCCACCCCCCACCCCCCAAATTTAAATACCATCAAGCACTATGGGATACATTGGGGAGACACATTGCAGTGTGTCCACAAGCATCAATGACCATCCAGCAGTTGTTAATGGTGTGTTGAAGGAATGGAACACCCTACCACAGTAACTACTTACCTATCTCGTGGCCAGCATGGGAGCACATAGCAGAGCACGCACTGCCGTCTATCCATCCATAATAAGTGCCATGACATTTTGGACATTTTGCAGTGTCAAGAGGCACATCAGAAATCACATGACTTCAATGTAATTAATGCCTTTGAACAAAAATGCCATTTGTTTGTCTTATTGCACATTTCTTTCAGTTACTTTCTGTACTGTACTTCAGCAGTTCTTTCTATGTACGTTCAAAGTTTTGTCGAGCTATTTTACTTGGTTGTGACACATCATGCAAAATTTACTTTTGGCCTTAAATATGCACACCAGTGTGCATTACCACATGCGGAGGAGAATTCTTTAATTAACTGTGGTGATGTTTTATCATAACCACTAAAAGTTTCAATTTTATGGTGGACATTATTTTTCTGGTGTAGTGTGGGTCGTATTCTTATTACTGAAGTTATCAATAATGGCTGGTCTGGCATATTCCTTGGTGGAATCTACTGAACTTAACTCCACATTTTCAGTAGCAGTTATGAAATGCTTGTTAAAATGTTTTATACCACAGCATCAATGTTATTGTTTACTGCCGGCTTGGGTGGCCGAGCGGTTCTAGGCGCTACAGTCTGGAACCGCGCGACCGCTACGGTCGCAGGTTAGAATCCTGCCTCGGTCATGGATGTGCGTGATGTCCTTAGGTTAGTTAAGTTTAACTAGTTCTAAGTTCTAGGGAACTGATGACCTTAGACGTTAAGTCCCAAAGTGCTCAGAGCCATTTGAACAATTTTTTATTGTTTACTCTTGAAGCTATCTTCTGCTCCTAATCACTTCTTCCACATCTCCTCCTTCACTTAATCTCATATTGTCTTGATTTTGTTAGCTGATGTGACTATCATTTTTCTTATAATGCATTTGCTATGATGTCTGTATTACCATCTTTAATATTTTGCGTTCTGTCTTATAATAAGCTGTAGCATCAACTTCAGAACTCTGAGTGGCAGTTTCCTTCTTGTCTTACAACATACCTATATTCCTTCAGCAATCCCTGGCTTTTTTGTAGATTTGGGTCTAAGTCTGGGTTCCTTTTGGAGGAAAACAGCTTTCAAATAAAGTAAAGGCTTTATTATTAATAAATGTGATGTATTTTTCTTACACCAGCAGAAATAAGTAGCTCTCTAATTTTATTCCTCTGTCCTTAAATATTCTGATGCAGAATGAATAGCTCCCATTTCACAGTGACTGAAATACAGTGTGTCTGACAAGGAGTGGTCAATGTTTAGGGATATGACATGAATAGTTATTCTAAGGAAAAATGTCCAGTAAACGTGTGTTCTAAAATGTATACCTTAACAGCTATGAGCACTTGTTCAGTAGCGATTATGCATTTTAGAGCATTGTTGTTTTAGTCCATACCACCACGTCTCAAATTATGGAAAGCAAAGAATTTGCAGTAGTAGAGATTTGTTTCACAGTACTGAAGATGAAGCAGTGCTCATAGCTCTTTAAAGTATGCATTTTAGAGCCTATGTTTACTAGACTTTTTTGCCTCAAATGATTCTTCCTGTCATAAGGCTGAATATTGACCATTTCTCCTGGGACATCTTGTATAACTGGGTGGAAAAAAAAATTTCTGGCAGTTGCCAAAAATTATCAAATAACAATTCTTTGTACTTATGTCCTTCCTAGTGTAAACAAGATGCTGCTCTGACACTTCTAACCACTGGTATTTTACCACTCATAACAGAGCCTCCTAACAAGAGAGACATCCCCTGCAGCAGGATTGACTTTTTGAAACCAACTATACAGTGATGTAGGTTAAAGTCCCATTATCACACCCTATAGCCATTCATCCTCAGTGCGCCCTCTTTTGTGAATAATAAACAAAAATTTTCAGAAGTTCGCAAGGTGCTCTGAAACTTTAAAAAAGTAATTATACAGACTAGTTGCAGAGCATAATGGTTAAGGTACAGTCCTCACATGCAAAAGGTTGTGGGTTCAAATTTCATTAGATACTTTGAAATTTTTATTTTTAAATCTTTATCAAAATGGGCTTGACCATTTCTTTTATTCAGTTAACTGGTTTAAATGTAACTTTTTTATTTCTGTTCCTTCGTCACATCATATTAATCATTGTATTAACTTTTTCATTGTTCTCTTTTTTCCTGAAATTTTTTCTGCTTGGTTTTCGTGTTCATGTGTTTTTAATTATTTTTGCGTATTAACTTCAGTTTAGTTACTTCCATTTTATCAGCCTATGTTTTCATCCATGTTGCTACATTAATTATTTCTATTTCTCATTTTTCTTGAATTTCATTTTACTTATAACCTCTTCTTTCATTTATATCTCCATCTGCATTATTTTGTCCATAGTGTAATAAGAATTTGTGTTTTAACTGTTAGTATGATAATAACCATCCAAAATAAATGAATGTCTTTATAACAAAAAAAATACATGTTTGACATCATTGCACAGTCATATAGATAGATTACCTTATCTTTTGTTTTTTAACCAATAAATTGGCATTTTCAAAAGTTTAAATACTATGACAAATAAATAAATAATTAAATTCACAAGCAAAATAATTCTAAGTGGAGGATACAAAGAAAAATACAAGAGCAACTGATAAACTTAACACGGTGATTAAAATTATGCATTAAATGAATACAACTAAAAAAAAATAATGTTAACCAATTAACTGAATGACAGTAATGATCAAGATCATTTTGATAAAGATTTAAAGGCAAAGAATTTCAAAGCACCTAATGAGAATGGAGTACCTTCACAATACTATGCAACCATTCTGTTTAATATTTCTACTTTCAAGCTGTAGAACGTCACACAAAATTCTGAATTTTTTCATCAATTACTTGCAGATGAAGGCCCACCAGGGTGAACGGCTGCAAGGTTTTATGCTGAGACCTTGAACTACATCACTGTATGGATGATTTCAAAAAGTCGATCCCACTACTCTGAACTAACCTTATAAGATAAATTGTTGTCTGAATTATACACCAATCTGTGAAGCAATCTTCTTGTGTTTCAGGGATTAGAACTGCATTGCACACAGAAGGCCAGCACAGTTACAAGGAACAAGGATTCAAAGCAATTTTACATGGTGATAACACTTTAGTTTGATGCAAGGAACTGCCATAAAGGTTTGACTGTCATGATAAAAATAAAAGAGGGCTCCATAATTAACCTTTTGTTTGTTGGCAGTCCCATTACACTACAAAAGCCCCACTCCACAGTACCACAGCGCGCCACTAGAGCAGCCAAAACAAAATGACACAGCCTACCTCCAGTCTGTCATTGTGCTCCCACTTTTTTTGGCTGCTCTAACAATGTGCTGCGGTACTGTGGAGTAGGGCTTTCGGTGTGTAATGGGATTTCAGGTACTTCCTGCCAACAAACAAAAGCTTAATTATGGAACCTTCTTTTATTTTCATGGTGATAGTCAAAACTTTATGTTCACCTCTCACACAAGTTGAAACAATTATGGTATTTTTTACTCAACCTATAGATTTTAAGATTACTGTCCTGTCAGAATGGTGCCTCCAAGACTTCCCTTTCTTCCCAAGTCCCATTGGTGATTGTTGGATGTTCTAAGTGAACTTTTAAATAACTGTACACATCATCTTCAAAGTGGATATTCAAGCTGTGCATATTTATTGTTACTGTTCTCGGTCGACAATGAGCAGCTGTTATATATTAAGCTTCATACTGACGTCAAGAAAGATGAGTACATTCACAAAAACTTTGGAAGTCAGACTTACACAGACAAATGGCAGCAATACACAGTTCATACTCCATACACATTTCTCAATGCCCATATTGAGCAGTCTATCTGGAGTGTATGTAACAACTACATCACACACATACTGACTAATTACACACATTTAACTGCATACTACTCTGCAGTTCACCCAGATTCACTGGCAGAATTTTACACGACAAATTCTTAGGACCAACGGCTTTGAATTGCAATGCCTCTTAAAAAATTCATGTAGGACAGTTGCCACAAAATGCTACAATAAACCAGATATGGATCAAGGATGTACCACTAAAAAGCAAGCAAATGTTATATCAAGCATGTTATGCTCCATCGGAAATGTGTGTAATGAAGAAAACACAGTTAGCACTGTACAGGCCTGTGATATAAAATTTCAGACAAATAGGATATCACTTACTAGAATAGATAAGAGTATCAAATGAGTTGTTGAGAGAAATAATGAAAGAGAAGCTCACACAGAGACCATACAAAAGGCAAGATTAAGGTAGTAACGCACAAGTTACAAGAACCAGAGTTGGCGGAATACTGAGACAGGCCCGTGAAATGATAGCAAGAGACAAGAAACCTATAGGGTGACAGAGAGAGAGATGGATGGTTGAAATGACAGAATGGGTAAAGAAGAGAGGAGATGACTGGGACTGAGAAGAGAGGGATAAGTGAAAAGAGGAAAGGAACTGCTGAAAAGGTTTGTGTTCTAAACAGACCCAACCAGGGGCTGCAAGCTAGAAACATAAAAGGCCTGAAAAGTAGAGTATATATACATGCATTAGGCAGATAAATTACTGCAATTAACTACTGGTTAATTGTTCTACAATTGGTATAATAATTGTTCCATTTTATGAAGCAGAAGTCTGAGCTTGCATTAGGATTTACAAAGGACCACTAAGATTTTTTTAGTGTCAAATTTTCTAATTGAAATCTTTCATTAGCTAACAAGTTATTCTGGTAAAATTGTAAAAAACTGGATTTTTGAAAGGACATATTCTAAGATTTGAACATTCTGGAATCTGACCATAATGAATGAAGATAACATCTGCCTGTTTTGCATTTAGAATCCTCTCCCATTGTGTTGATCTGCAGATGGGATCACTAGCACACTTTCACTAAATGCTATCCCATAGCATAATACTCTGGGGCAACACAGGTAAAGTGAAAAGTCTATTTAATCTACAGAAGTGTGCAGTAAGAATATTATGTGAAGTTGAT
Source organism: Schistocerca piceifrons (assembly GCF_021461385.2). Lineage (NCBI taxonomy): Eukaryota > Metazoa > Arthropoda > Insecta > Orthoptera > Acrididae > Schistocerca > Schistocerca piceifrons. The sequence continues at coordinate 852,583,281 of NC_060140.1, read as the reverse complement.
AATCAAAGATCTCGCAGAAGCCTCCTCAAAGACTTGAAGGTTCTCCCATTTATACTTATTCCTTTATGGCATTTGTGGTTAGTAATAATGCTATTTGCTATCAGTGTCAAGTTACAAAAACTGAGTGTAAATGTAAAAAAGACCAGGAGATTACAACGATTAAAAATGACTCCTTGTAATAGTAAATGGCAGTTTTGGGTAAAAGAGCTCTTATGAATAAATAAAGGAAATAATATGGTGAGCAATGAGTGTGAAGCCTCATTGTGAGACTTTCACCCTTGTAATTGCCACGGCAGAGGATGATCTTCTTCTGACGAATTCCTGTTACGGAAAATCCAAAAAATGAACCATATCAAAGCCCTGGCTTATTTCTGCATTTGTCTATGTATGAGGTATCAGGTACAGCTCAATTTGGGTTGTCCAGCCTTTGCAAAATATGAACACACTGAGACTGGAGGTTTACTGCAGCAAAATATTTATTGCAGCAACTGTATTTTGCAAACAAGGTGAACACGGAGAGCAGAAACTGTTATCATCTGTAGAGTATTGATCAGAACATAAACTCCGAAATAAATCATTCTCGAATGTACAAATATTCGAGAGGAAGTCAGTAAGCTATTACTATTGGAACTTAGAACAGAACATAAAACATACAAACATAAAAAAATCACAGCAAGGAATAAACAATACACAGAGACGTAAAACTTGTTAGAAAATACAGCACCCCTGGCACCGGTCATGGAAGCTGCTTGACAGTTGTTATTCACTTGTTATCATGCACGTGTTACACTACACAACTAAACACATGAGCATCACTGGTTGGTGTGACCTCGACTGTCAACCACCGCAACAATATGCACCTTTGTAGGAACCACCACATCAGTCCCCACAGTGGAAGTCAAGTCTTGTCACAGAATTGGGCAGGAAAATGTATGTGTCAGCTGCAACGGATTGTGTGCGCTTGTCTTTGGACTGCTTCAGCCAGTTGTTACCCCTGCGGCAGAGATTGTGGCACTGGTATTGGAAGATGCTGAAGTCTTGGTGCTGTGGATGGTGGCTCTTCCTTGAAAATGTACACCTGTTTGACACAGTTGATGGCAATGGTTGTGGGCTTTCTGCTTACTATGATGCCCAGCATCTGTGTGCTTCTTTGTAGAACACTGTATGGGCGAGAGGACAGCAGTTGCAGTGGTGGTTTGACACTGCCTGTCTGGAGCATCACGAACAGTGCAGGTCATGTAAGTGGTTGTTATACCATGTTTGGAGGCTGTGGGAAGTAGTATTTGAGCGATAGGTTATTGCCAAAGGAATTCCAGTTAGCCTTGGGTTGCTGATCGGTGTAGGGTGGCTTTGACAAATTCTCTGAGGAGATGGTTAAAAAAAATGGTTCAAATGGCTCTGAGCACTAAGAGACTAAACATCTGAGGTCATCAGTCCACTTAAACCTAACTACCGTATTTACTCGAATCTAAGCCGCACTTTTTTTCCGGTATTTGTAATCCAAAAAACTGCCTGCGGCTTAGAATCGAGTACAAAGTAAGCGGAAGTTCTGAAAAATGTTGGTAGGTGCCGCCACAACTAACTTCTGCCGTCGAATATATGTACCACTACACAGGCATGCTTTGCAGGCGCAAAGATAAATACTGGCGCCAAAACCTCTGCATCAGTAAATAAATTAAAACAAAAGGTAGAAGAATGTAAACATTATGCCATGTATTCTTTCGTGTTTGCTGCTATCTCATTTAAATCCTGTCTGCCTAATAAACTACGAAACTAGAGTGAGACAACAGCAAACGCGGAAGAATATACATATATCATGTCATGTTTATAGGCGTATTATTGTTATGCTGAATAGTGATATAGTCAGAAATGAAGTACAGCAACTGACTAGATTTTTAAATCTAAGATGACTAATTTCTGTGCAGAATGTAATGTACTAAAGAGGCGCCTGCAAAGATTTTCAAACGGAGAAAAATTTTTGCTAAACTCTCATTCAGAACATCTTCTATCATATGCAGTCTATTATTTGGTTCTTGTTGATCATTATCAAAGAAAGCAGCAGTGTAAGTAACAACAAACAGCAGTCTCTTGCCATTGTTTCGCTTATGAGACAATTCCTCTCTTTTTTCATTGTAAGCGGCGAAAGCACGCACAAAAGCAAGCCATGCCGCGAGCGGCGACAGGATGTGAACACTCATTATCAGAATGCTACAAACAATGCATGACACAGTGCAATAATGCATTTTCAGCTTAGAGTGACGTAAACACCTATAACAAAGAGAACTCCATTTATCAGATCAAAGCACAATAAGCAACTGATTCAAACCAGACAAAGCACCTTAGAAAGGAAGGGTACCCGTATAAATATGGACGGAGCGCCTGACACATAGCAATGGCTACTTGGTAAAGCTTAACTGTTAAGATTACGACTCGAACCAAACTACTGTAGCTGTATCTTCGTCCATTCGACCTAAATTGTGTCTCATCTTACAACGGACTGCTTTGTTTCGATTTGGAAGTGCAGTCTGACTTTTCTCTCGCCTTGAATTTTGAATCTCAAATTTCAGGTGCGGCTTAGATTCGAGAGATTTTTTCCCCTTGATTTTGAGTCTCATTTTTCAGGAGCGGCTTAGATTCGAGTAAATACGGTAACCTAAGGACATCACACACATCCATGTCCGAGGCAGGATTCGAATCTGAAAAGATGCAATGGTTCACAATAGACCAGTTCTCCAACCAAGGAGTCCAAGTCTTGTTTACATGTCATTCGTAAGCCTATGAGGATTATTGATAGGGCACAAATCCATGAAGTTGCGTGGTGCATTAGCACTGTCTTCAGGGAACTATGCCATCTTTCAATCATTTCATTACTGTCGGGGTTGTAGCTGGTAGTCCTCTGATGTACATACCCACAGAACCTTGTCAGCTGGGCAAATAAATCTGATTTGAACTGCCAACCACAGTCAGTAGCTATGTGTAACAGGTAGCCAAATGCAACTAGCCAAGTTAATGTGAATGCAGAGACCAAAGTTTCCATGGTAATGTTGTGCATCGGTGTTGTGTCCGGCCAGCACATAAAACCATCATTGTGAACAGATATCACTAGCCGTATGGCAGAGGAAGTGGTCCTTCCTTGTCGAGGTACACATGTGCAAAATGAGAGGTTACATCTGGAAAATCACCGATGGTCACATGCCCATGATGGAATACTTTACAGCATTGACATTGGAGGCATGACCGTCTCCACTCTTATCAATCTCTCTCCTTGCCTGGCCAGATAAAACATTGTGACACTAGGTAAAAAGTTGAGTGGGCTCCAAGGTGGCACAGATTGTGGAAACTATCGAAGACTTGCTGCCGAAATGTAGGTGGTAGGAATGGTCATGGGCTTCCCTGTGAAACATCACGATACAATTGAACCTCTTCACCAGGAACGATGACCAGTTTGACTAGTTGCAACAGTAAATCGGCCGATGAAGATCTGGAGCTTATGATTGTTCTGCTGTGCCTTGGTGAGTTCTGAAAAGTCTATCGGTCGTGACACACTGCTGATACTCAAAAGGCAGTCGGCCACCACACTGTCAGTGTCGACAATGTGCTTTATGTCTGTGCTAAATTGACTGATAAATTCCGGATGGTTGTACTGGTGGGGAGAGCAGTTGATGCTGTTCTGCTTGAGAGTGTAGGTTAGTGCCTTGTGGTCCATGTAGATCGTGAAAATCCTTGCTTCTATTTCTGGCCATAAGTATATAACTGCCTCGTGCACGGCCAAGAGCTCACAATCATACAAGGGTCAATCCAAAAGAAATGCATACTATTTTTTTAAAATCCATCTTTTATTCTACATGTTTGAATGTTTTACAGTGTGTAGATACATCCTTTAGGAATATTATTTTCATTTCTCCACATAATTTCCATCCCTCTCAACTGCCTTACGCAATCTTGGAACCAGCACCTGTATACCCACACTGTAAAATTCTGGACCAACCTGTTGGAGCCACTGTTTGGCAGCGTGCACAAGGGAGTCATCATCTTCAAACCTTGTTCCACAAAGAGTCTTTCAGTTTCCCAAAGAGATGATAGTCACATGGAGCCAGGTCGGGACTGTAAGGCGGGTGTTTCAGTGTTGTCCATCCGAGTTTTGTGATCGCTTCCATGGTTTTTTGACTGACATGTGGCCGTGCATTGTCGTGCAACAGCAAAACATCCTGCTTTTTCCGATGTGGTCAAACACGACTCAGTCGAGCTTGAAGTTTCTTCAGTGTCATCACATATGCATCAGAATTTATGGTGGTTCCACTTGGCATGATGCCCACAAGCAAGAGTACTTCGGAATCGAAAAACACTGTAGCCATAACTTTTCCAGCAGAAGGTGTGGTTTTCAATTTTTTTTTCTTGGGTGAATTTGCATGATGCCACTCCATTGATTGCCTCCTTGTCTCTGGTGAAAAATGATGGAGCCATGTTTCATCACCTGTCACAATTCTTCCTAGAAATTCATCTCCACCATTCTCGTACTGTTCCAAAAGTTCGGTGCATACCGTTTCTCTTGTTTCTTTGTGAGCCACTGTCAACATCCTGGGAACCCACCTGGCACAAACCTTTTTTAACGCCAACACTTTCAGTATTCTGCAAACACTTCCATCCCCTATCCCAATGTAGCGTTACAATTCGTTCACTGTGATGCGTCTGTCAACAGTCACCAATTCGTTAACTCTCTGCACATTGTCTGGAGTATGCGCAGTATGAGGCCTGCCGCTGCGAGGACAATCCTCAATATTGCCGTGCCCGCTTTCATCACGTAACCTGCTTGCCCACCGACTAATTGTACTGCGAGCGACAGCAGCACCTTCATACACCTTTATCAACCTCTTGTGGATGTTTCCCACTGTCTCACTTTCACAGCACAGGAATTCTATGACAGCTCATCACTTCTGACGAACGTCAAGTGTAGCAGCCATCTTGAAGACATGCTGTGACGGCGCCACTCACGGGAACAGGTTGAACCAAGTTTGAAAACCAGCAGGAAGGATGTACCTAAACACTGTAAAACATTCACACATGCAGAATGAAATCTGTATTTTTACAAAAATAGTGTGTATTTCTTTTGGAGTGACCCTTGTATTTTCTCCACTTCAATAGCGATGTGACAGTTTGTGCAAGGAGTACCCATGTGGATGCCATGAATTATTTGACCACTGTTGCAGTACAGCACTGATAACATTTGGCTTGTGTCTACCACTAATGCCAAAGGTGCATCCAGCTTATTAGAGTACACGAGGAGTGCTGTGTGTGCGCCATACACTTTTTGCGGCCTCAAAAACGGAGCACATTGTTTCCTTCTACTGCACTGGTGTCCCAGTCCAAACCTTTAGGCCAATAAGTACTGTGCTCAATGGTTCTTGCAGTTCTTCTGCACGAGCAGTAGAAGTTTAACACTCCTAAAATGTGGTGTAAATCCTTGAGTATGGTCAGTTGCGGTTTGTGTAGAATTATTTCGACCTTCTCAGTTAGTGGTAGGAAGCCTGCAGATGATGTCAGGTGGCCTAGGAATGTGACCTCAGGTAGCCCAAACACACTATTGGCTGTATTTAATACCACACCAGACTGCTCCAGACATTTACGTACCTCTTGAAGAATCCCTGGTGGTCAAATACACAAGCACATTGTCTAAACAAGTGAAGCAAAACAGCTCTCCCCACAGAATGTAAGCGATGAACCTACAGTTCTCCAGATTAATTCCAATTTAAGCCTTTCATATGACTATTGAGTTGGTGCAGTAATCACATTTGTACTTCTGTGATGTAGCGGTGATCAAGTTGATGCACAACGGGGGCAAATTTCATTGAGTCACCTGTATTTCCTGCACTGCAAAAGCTAGCGTCTACTAGTGCAAAACATATAACTGGGTTGTTGGCCAGAATGGAGGTGAACGAAACCCTAGTCTGGAAACTACTGACTGCTGGCACATGGGTCATCTTGAAAAACAGGAAATCCAGTGGTGATTGTTCAACCTTCTTAAAATACTTATTGCAGCAATTTTATGTAGTGAAAAAGGTGAACAGGGAGCACAGCAATCATTGCTGTCCATCAAGTATTGATTGGAATGTAAATTCTGAAGTTAAAAAAAAAATCAAACAATGGGAAATCTGGGATGAAATGTAACAATATTATGAAAAGGAAAGTTGCTACTTATCATATAGCGAAGATGCTGAGTCAGAGATAGGCACAACAAAATAAACTTTCAGGCTTCGTCAAAAATAGGACACGCGCGCGCGCGCGCGCGCGCGCGCGCGCACACACACACACACACACACACACACACACACACACACACACACACACACACACACACACACACACACACACGACTGCAGTCTCATGCACCTGAAGCCACACTGCGAGCAGCAGCAGCAGTGCCTGATGGGAGTGGCAACTGGTCGAGGTTAAGGAGGAGGCTGGGGTGGGGAGGGGAGGGGTAGGGATAGTAGGGTACGGGTGGTGGACATTGAAGTGCTGCTGGGGAGCGCGTAGGGACAAGGTGGAGAGAGGGTAGGGGAGCTAGGTGGCAGTTGGGAAGTTAGACAGTGGACAGGGGAGAGGTGGTGGGAGGGAGAGGTGGTGGGAGGGGGTAGTGGAAAAGGAGAGAAGTAAAAAGACTGGGTGTGTTGTTGGAATAAGGGCTGTGTAGTGTTGGAATGGGAACGGAAGGGGCTGGATGGGTGAGGACGACGACTAACGAAGGTTGAGGCCAGAAGGATTACGGGAACGTAAATCTCCTGTGCCCCATCCTTCCAGTCTCCCATCACCTTCCAAAGTCACACCATCTGGCCACAGAGGAGCATTCCCCTTGCAACTCAATACCACCCTGGAGTGGAGCAACTGAATTACATTCTCCACCAGGGTTTCGACTACCTCTCGTTGTGCCCTGAAATGAGAAATGTCCTGCCCACTATCCTTCCCACTCCTCCCACAGTGGTATTTCGCTTTCCGTGACAACTCATGGTGACATTTTTTTTACATACTCTTAGTGGTTTTTCTTCTGAAAAGCACTACAATCAACCCAGATCTATATTGTGCCACCCCAAGCAAAATATGGCAAGCAGTCCAAAACTTAGGTACATAATCGTTTTCCCAGTATTGTGCTTCTTCAAAACGACAGCTTTCACTCGCTGCTGAAACCAGAGCCTTGCTGGATCAGTCTGGATGGGAAATCTTTGATTATTTGCCCCACAGTGTAGGCTTCGCTCCTGAACACCATTCAATGACAGAAGATCTCTGATAGCTGGGAGTGGTTGGTGTTACCAGTTTCCAATCACGAAGTGGGAAATGCTACCGTAACACTTACTGGAAGTAAGTCCCCACAGCTTCAATTCTGCCAGTACCTCGTCTCCTACCTTCCAAACTTCACATATGCTCTTCTGTGAACCCTGCATAATTAGCATTCCTGGAAGAAAGGATATTGTGCAGACATGGCTTAGCCACAGCCTGGGGGATGTGTCGTGAGTTGTGCTTGGGTAGCTCAATTGGCAGAGCACTTGCCCGCGAAAGGCAAAGGTCCTGAGTTTGAGTCTCAGCCCGGCACACAGTTTTAATCTACCAGGAAGGTTCATATCAGCACACACTCCATTGCAGAGTGAAAATCACTGCCTGGAATCATATTCTCCATGACAATGCACAGCCCTGCAGCTTTACAATACTGAGACATTCCCAATGAACATCAAATTACGAATTACATTTGTGAAAATAAGCTTTATTTTTCACATAACCTAGTGTCCAGTTCATTTAAATCATCTTTTTTTCACATAATTCTCCATGCATTTTTTTCTTTTCTTTGTAATATGAATTTATCTATTTCAGATGCTTTCCAGTAACAAGACCACCATCTGGAATCCCCTGGTGGCTACTATGGGTATCACTGGGCCTTATTGGAGTTGCCTACATTGCTTATCGCATGTACAAACGATAATAGCTTTCGAAACTGTTAGCCAAGGGTGATACAGGTTTTTGTTTAGGATCAGATGTAATTCTACTAACAATAAGTATATGCAAAAGTTAAACAACAAACTTGTACAGCTTTTTGTGTGTTTCTGCTTCATTCTTATTCCATTGATTACCAGACAATCATAAAAAACTTAATTTAGTTAGACAAATAATTATTTGCAAGCTAATTATTGCACAAAGTGTGATACAAAGCTAACATTGGGTTTACTAGTTTATCATGCCACATATGTTCATGTATGCACACACACACACACACACACACACACACACCACACACACACACACACACACACACACACACACACGGAGGGGGGGGGGCCATCACATCAGCAGAAGGAAGAACAGTTATACTGAAGATGAGAATTTCATATCAGCTGCGTCATAACAATGAACTCTTTATTAGTGACTTGTGTAATACACTTCCAACTTTATAAACAATATAATTTTGAAAAATTATGTACGACTTGAGTTACATGATAAAATTTAACATTTTCATTCAACATCAAGAAAACTACTTATATTTAATGATATTTTTATGTGTTCATATTTCTCTTTTTCAATTGAGCCATTGTTGATTATTATCAAGAAGATAAAGAAAGATGTGGAAAAAAGGAAGACAGGAGGAAATCTGGGTGGCTGAGCAGTGGGAGCAGAGGGGGGCGGGGGTCATCTGAGTGTCATGAATGAAAAGAACAAAAGAATAATATAGGATACAAGGCAAAAATATACCTTAATGCACAGTGCTGACATAGTAAATGCAAATAGTGAAGGACCTTACTACTCAAAATATCAAAATATATGAGATGACTAATGGTGTAAAAAATTTTATTAGTGTAGATGTAGGCCAGTACAATCTTCAATGTTACGTGAGTACAACCTGTTTTTTGAGACCAACATATTTTAATACTGAAAACTGTTTATATAACTGTTACATAAAAATTGAAGTTTTAAATGAATACTTCAGTTTTTGCCTGGCTTCGTAAGTCATGGAAGCTTTCCAAATAACTCAGCTTCTCAATGGATGATTCTGAAGCTGCTTTGACATGAGCCTGTAGGTTCTTCAGCACTAAGCGAACATTGCTTCTGCAGAACCATTCAACATCTGGAAAACCGTAGCAGGAAAGCAACTAATTTAACATTTTCACACATTAAATTTGCTTAAAGTTTTTCCATCACAGTAATTAAAGCTGAGACACTTTTTGAACAAAGAAAACTCCAACATTCAAGATCTGCAAACCTCTACTTGATTAAAAACGGAAGTGAAAAATTGAAACTAACAATATAACATGAACTGAATAATTATTTACTGGCCACTGAAATGTAGTAAATGGTGCATACAAAAGCTAAGATGAGCATGCCACTAACGATGCTATTAGCTGTATTTTGGAGCTGAGATGTTAAGCAGTTCTCTGGTACAGTAAGGGAGATTATTCCCAAGTTTGATTCTTGCTACTGAAAAGGACTCAGAGAAACGAGCTGTTTGATTGAATAGGACAGAAAGGATTTTTATGTAATGAGAAAGTGTGTTTCTGCTGCGTCATTCAGAAAAGATGGTCAAGGGTGAAGACACAGTTAAGGCCCTTGTTTGTAGATAGGATGATAAAAGAAACATAATGTATTCACATAGAGAACAAAAGTTGGTGGACTTGAGTTTTTAAAAAGGTCTACAAGTGGTTATTATTATTTATTCATGTGCTCTTATTCTTAAACACAGCCAAGGATTTTGGCAGAGCTGACAGACGCAGTACATGTACTTAGCCTATTATGGATTCTCAGTATGCAAGATGATACTTACAGAGATTTTTGTAATTTTTACTTTATAAACATCTGATGAACAGGCCATGCAGCCAGTGCCAGTGTCAGATGACCCCTTTCAATGAAAAGAGGGGAGGGTCAACCCAACACAGCTTGTCTGTTGAGCGAAAACCATGATGGCTGATATCAAAATCTTTCTTTTTTGAAAGAATGTAGACACAAAGGATTGTCCATGTAAGTCAAACATGTGCATAAAACAAGCAGTGATCAATCTAGTAGCAAAGTGCATGGCGCGGCAAAAAGTGACTAAAAACGCAAAATTATCTGATTATATAAAAAATATTCCCATCCTCGAAACACGAAGCTCGAATAAAGGAACAAGATATAAATAAATATAGTAGGAAAGTTCTAGCAGAATGTAAATAATTTAGGAGTAAAAGAGACCACTGACCAAATAGCAGAAGTGTTGAGTCTTGATAGGAGCACATAAAAGAGAAAGAAAACTTGCTAGCTTTCAGAATAAATCCTTTATCGAGCTAGATAAAACACACACACACACACACACACACACACACACACACACACACACACACTCTACACTTCCTGTGCCCTACATTGTGCCAGCTGGACTCAAATGCTGGAACTGCATTTCAGTTGGTGGGGTCAGGTAGGGTGAGGTGGGGGCCTTATCAGGTTGGGTGCAGTACACAGAGAGGCGGAAGGCATGAAGAGAGGTTGGGAGTGGGTGGCTAACAGCTTGGAGGGAAGTGCCAGGTTTGTTGGGTAGGAATGGGGTGAGGGGGAGGGATGATACCTGAATGGGCTAGGCCTGTGATGCACGGCTACTGGAACTGGTGGGGTGTGGCTCATGATGAAGGTGAGGTGGTGACATGGATTGGGAGGAGGTGACAGAATAGAGGAAGGGGAACTGTTGGGTGGGGGATGTGAGGACAGTGAATTAACAGAGATTGGGCCCAGGAGGGTTATGGGAACAAAGGTTGTGTTGCAAGGATAATTCCCATTTACGTAGAATCAAACAATGAAAACTCCATGTTGGATTATCAACAACACTAGTAAAAGGATAGATTGCTATTCACCACAAAGATGACCCGTTGAGATGTAGACAGGCACATCGAAAAGAATGGTACACATTATAGCTTTTGGGCAAAACCTACTTCCATTTGTGTAGTTCAGAAAAACTGGTGGTAGAGGGGAGGATTCAGATGGCCTAGGTTTTTAAGCAGCCATTGAAATCAAGTGTTTGTGCTACATTGTACATTGTGCCACTGGATTATCAACTTCGTTCTTGACCACAATTTGGCAGTGACCATTCATTCTCGTGGACAGCTGGTTGGTTGTCATGCCAATATAAAAAGCTGTACAGTGACTGCACAGAGTTGGTATATGACGTGGCTGACTGCTTTCACAGGTGGCCCTGCCTATGGTGGGATAGGATAAAATTGTGACAGGACTGGAGTAGGAAAAGCTAAATGGATGGATGGATTCGAATATTATCCCTGTGCCAAGAGGTTGGTAGTGGGAGTGACACAGGAATGGACCAGGACGTTTTGTTGGCTGGGTGAGTGAGTGACAGGAACCACTTGAGGAGTGGTGCAAAGGATCATTTTTGGACATGATGGTACATAATCAAAGCCTTTTTGAAAGATATGATTCAGCTGTTCCAGGCCCAAGTGATACTCAGTGACAAGAGGAGCTCTCCTTCATAGCTGATTCTTGTGGGTGGTGGAGGGATTACGGGCCTGTGAGTACATGGTATGGGAAATTTGTTTACACACTACATTGTGTGTGTGTGTGTGTGTGTGTGTGTGTGTGTGTGTGTGTGTGTAGGGGGGGGGGGAGGGGAGGTGATCTGTGTGTGGAGGCATTTGTGATACCTTCAGCATACTGGACAAGGGAGTTCTTGTCAGATGATATGCCATCCACAGGTGGCCAGGCTGCAAGGGAGCTATTTTTTTGGTGTGGAAGGGACAGCTGTGAAAATGCAGGTATTGGTGGTTGGTGGGTTTAATATGGACAGACATGTAGATGGAGCTATCAGAGAGGAGGAGGTAGATATCAAGGAAGGTGGCACGTTGGGTTGAGGAGGACCAAGTGAAGCAAATAGGAGAGGTGTTGAGGTTGCGAAGGAATGAAGAAATGGTGTCTTGGCCTTGAGTCCAGATCATGAAACCACCATCAATGGACCTGAATCGGACAAGGAGTCTGGAGTTTTGAGAAGCTAGAAAGGTTTCTTCTAGATGGTGCAAAAAAAGTCGGCACAGGAGGGTGCAATGCAGGTGCCCATGGCTGTGCTGTTGATTTGTTTATATACTTTCCTCTCAAAGGAAAAGTAGTTGTCTGTCACAGTATGGTTGGTAAAGCGTACGAAAGAATGAGAAAGTGGGTTTTGGGTCTGAAGGATGTAGAGAGAGGTAGTGTTCGATAGTGGCAACACCAGGGGCATTAGGGATGTTGTTGTGTACACAGGTGGCAGCAACAGTAGATCTCTGACCAGTCCAAAATGGTTAAACTTGGGTGTGGAGCTGAAGGTAAGGCTTTTGGATAGAACTGACACTTGTATGGGATCGACGTTCTTGGTGGAAATGTTAGCAACTGTGTTTTAAGTTCATCTGGGTTCTAGTTCTTGTGCAGTGTTGGGAGATTTGGAGGTGTGGCAAACTGAAAGGGTCAGCTAGGCAGGGTCCACGTGCTATGGCAGGTTGACAATTGTGTTCACTATGGGTAAGATAGGTGTTGATAGGTAATGGTGCTCCAAGGCGGGAAAGGATGTCAACAGAATGGACAATTTATGGAGGTGGTGTCTGGAATGCTCTTTCAGGTGTTGGAGGGCAGGGGTTTCAATTCTGAAAATGTTGTGTATGCAGTTAGGATTGCACAGTAATCACAGCTTTATCTGCTGGGTCCCTACCCAACATTGTTGATACCGCCTCCCTATACACCAACACCACCCTTCATGCCCACAGCTTTGCTGTTATCGCAACACTAACTCTCCCTACATCTTTCAGACCCAAACCCACAATCCCATTCCTTGTACACCTTACCAACTATATCCTTACAAACAATTACTTCTATGTATACAAACAAAACTGCGGCACAGCCATGGGCACCCTCAAGGCACTCTCCTATGCCAGCCATCTAGAGCAATCCTTCCTAGCCTCCAAAAACCCCAAACCCCTCCTTCATTTATATCTTCAGGATCTGGACTCAGATCCAAGATACACTTTATTCATTTGAACACCTACTCTTCTATCAACTTCACCTGATCCTCCTCATAACCTAACGTGCCACCTTCCTGGACCTTTCAACCTTTCTGATGGCTCCACACACCTCTGTCCATACTAAACCCACAAACCACCAACAGTGCCTGCATTTCAACAGCTATCATCCTTTCCATGCCAAAAAAATTGCTTCCATACAGCCTGGCCACCCATGAACAAAATATCTGCAGTGACGAGAATTCTGCTGCACTCACACTGAGCGGCTTTTTATAGATTGAATGGTTACTGACGAAGTGTGGTCAAGAACAAACTTGACCACCCTATAGCACAACATGCAGCTGAACTACTAAAGAATGCTTCACAACCCATGCCATCTGGACCCTTCCCTCCAGCACCAGACTTTCTAAACCATGTAGATGGGAGTTATCCTTGCATCACCATCCTTTGCTGACATAACCATCCTGGTTTCAATTTCCATTGTCCTCACACTGTCCATCAAACAGCTTCCCTTTCCTACCTCCATTGTGGCGCACACTACACTGGCTCTGGCACCAGTAAATTGTGTGTGTTTTCTAACTCTATAAACTATTTATTCCAAATTCTAGCCAAGTTTTTCTTTTGTGTTTTCCTGCTGACAACTCACTGCTATCCGGTGGCTCATCCCCTTTATCCTAAATTATGAAAAAGATATAAGCATGTTAATTTAAGAAAACAGTCTTACATTTATAAAAGTACACTAGTTGACAAACAAATGATACCTTTCAGCACAAATCCTGAGTCCTTTATGGTCTTATGTTGCGTGGTCCACACTTGAAGCAGATGGAAAAAAATAGCAGCATAAAATTCATTAACCACATCAAAGACCTGTTGGCGTTCATTGCATTCCCTGAAACATAGTTCATATGTAGCTATTAAATTTATGCTCTAAATACTGATCAAGTTCTTTAATTATTGTTACAACTAGATTTTTTTTACTTTCACTTAAAATGAAATACGTATCATAGAGATGGCCATTTCATGAATATATTGTGACCAACTTTGACTGGAATCCAGATTTTCTGCTTTTTGGAAGCACCCACCTTAAGTCACCTACACAACAAATGAATTTCACCGCACATTAAACAATTACAACTGGTTTTCACTAATATCATTTCATGTCATTGTATCTACAATAACTTCACCCTCACTGAATCCACGTTAATTTCAGTGAGTATAATTAATTCTGCAGGCAATATAAGATTTAAAAATGAATGTTTCATTCTACCACATGACAAACCTTACATATAATCTGTAGTCTGTAAATATCTCTATACTCTCCATAATCTTGTTCAGCTGCAAACAAGGAATGTTATTGGTCTTCTCATCTTTCTTTCCTTCTTCTGGGGCAAGTATCGCATTCCTTGCCCATTTTCTTCACACACTGATCATAAATGCACTGAACTGTTTCTTCTCATACAATTTGTGTTCCACTTCCTAGACTTAGTCATCATTTTTTCTCTCTTGCCTCTCTTTCGCTCTTCATGTTACATTTTACTTTTTTATCTTCAGTCTCTAATCCTCTGACATAGTGTGGCATAGGATAATATTTTATTGGTAGCACCGGTGCTAGTAAAAACATTGAGAGAAAGTTGTGCAATATGACATCACAAACTGAGAGTTTGGGAAATTCGATGTACAAAAATTTATTGGCAAATGTATGAGTGTTATTATTCAAAATGTACTGAATGAATGACAAAATTTACTATAAATTTACTTGTGTCTCACAAAGGCAAGAGCAGCTCAAGTTGTCACCATCCTCATTTTATTTCCACAGCAATCTCCATGGGATCCCACAGTTCACTGGCTACTTCAGCTTTAACAGGTTGAGGAATGATACACCTCCAATGCAGATTTACATGGAAAATCAACCCTCCAAACTGCCACCAGTGGCAACACTCAGTCTCCTGCTGCTGCAACAGGCTGGAGTCATTACAATTATATCCCATCACTGTTGATGGGATGACGGTGATGGTGGAGATATTGAATAGAAACCAAATAAAATATGTTAATTCAATCTATGCAGTGATATGCAGCACAGAAAATTAAGGACAAAACAGTTTTATCAGAGATTACAAAGGACGTGAAAGATTAGTTAAACAGAACACAGAGTGTCTTAACAAGAAGTTATAGAATGAACTTCAATTAAAATACACCAAGGGTAAAAGAGAATAACTGGATTAAGTCAGGTGGCACTCAGTGAGCTAGATAAGAAAATAAGGCACTAAAAGTAGTAGATGAGTTTTGCTGTTTGGACAGCAACTAACTGACGACAGCAGAAGTAAAGAGAATATAAAATCTAAACGAGCAATATGAAGAAAAATGATTTTATGCAAATGAAATGTGGACAAGAAAACTCCAGAAGCAAGTGTGATGCTACAAAAGAGTGCAGAAGACTGGATGCATTTATGAAGTAACCAATGAAGATGTACTGGGTATGCCATAGAAAGGACAAAACTACTGAACACTATATTTGGGCAATAATGTTCCTTCTGTGCAATATAGTGACAAAGTACAATTTAAGGAGACATATTAGAAATATTGACAAACAATTTAAGGCAGAATGGTAACTCTGGCATGAGTGGGAGGTGGGTTGCATACAATAACATTATCATGAAATCCCTTTTAGATCTGCCTTTTCTTTACAAAGTGAGTTCTGCTCTGTCTTTCATTTTTTGAGTAAACTGTAGTCCTTTTGTTGCTCCGAAGTCCCACATTTTCCATCTCTTTTCTTCAAATCACTGCAGTCTTCTATTAAACCAAAAACCAACAGTGGCATTTTTCAATATACCGGATGATCAAAAAGTCAGTACAAATTTGGAAATTGAATAAATCACGGAATAATGTAGATAGAGAGGTACACATTGACACACATGCTTGGAATGACATGGGGTTTTATTAGAACCAAACAAATACAAACATTCAAAAAATGTCTACACCTACATCTATATTTATACTCCGCAAGCCACCCAACGGTGCGTGGCGGAGGGCACTTTACGTGCCACTGTCATTACCTCCCTTTTCCTGTTCCAGTCGCGTATGGTTCACGGGAAGAAGAACTGTCTGAAAGCCTCCGTGCGTGCTCTAATCTCTCTAATTTTACATTTGTGATCTCCTCGGGAGGTATAAGTAGGGGGAAGCAATATATTCGATACCTCATCCAGAAACGCACCCTCTCGAAACCTGGCGAGCAAGCTACACCGCGATGCAGAGCGCCTCTCTTGCAGAGTCTGCCACTTGAGTTTATTAAACATCTCCGTAACGCTATCACGGTTACCACATAACCCTGTGACGAAACGCGCTGCTCTTCTTTGGATCTTCTCTATCTCCTCCGTCAACCCGATCTGGTACGGATCCCACACTGATGAGCAATACTCAAGTATAGGTTGAACGAGCGTTTTGTAAGCCACCTCCTTTGTTGATGGACTACATTTTCTAAGCACTCTCCCAATGAATCTCAACCTGGTACCCGCCTTACCAACAATTAAATAAATGGAAATGTCGTGTGGCTAGGGCCTCCCGTCGGGTAGACCGTTCGCCTGGTGCAGGTCTTTCGATTTGACGCCACTTCGGCGACCTGCGCGTCGATGGGGATGAAATGATGATGATTAGGACAACACAACACCCAGTCCCTGAGCGGAGAAAATTTCCGACCCAGCCGGGAATCGAACCCGGGCCCTTAGGATTGACAGTCTGTCACGCTGACCACTCAGCTACCAGGGCGGACACCAACAATTAATTTTATATGATCATTCCACTTCAAATCGTTCCGCACGCATACTCCCAGATATTTTACAGAAGTAACTGCTACAAGTGTTTGTTCCGCTATCATATAATCATACAATAAAGGATCCTTCTTTCTATGTATTCGCAATACATTACATTTGTCTATGTTAAGGGACAGTTGCCACTCCCTGCACCAAGAGCCTATCCGCTGCAGATCTTCCTGCATTTCGCTACAATTTTCTAATGTTATTCTATTATAAATTAATGTTATTCTATTATAAATGTCCGACAGATGGCGCTTCATCTGATCAGAATAACAACAATCAGCATAACAAAGTAAGACAAAGCAAAGATGATGTTCTTTACAGGAAATGCTCAATATGTCCACCATCATTCCTCAACAATAGCTGTAGTCGAGGAATAATGTTGTGAACAGCACTGTAAAGCATGTCCGGAGTTATGGTGAGGCATTGGCGTCGGATGTTGCCTTTCAGCATCCCTGGAGATGTCGGTCGATCACGATACACTTGCGACTTCAAGTAACCCCAAAGCCAATAATAGCACGGACTGAGGTCTGGGAACCTGGGAGGCCAAGCATGACGAAAGTGGCAGCTGAGCACACAACCATCACCAAATGACGCGCGCAAGAGATCTTTCACGCATCTAGCAATATGGGGCTCTTTTTATTTTTTCCCCCCCTAATAAAATCCCATATCATTCCAAGCATGTCTGTCAATTTTTACCTCTCTATCTACATTATTCCATGGTTTATTAAGTTTTCAAATTTATACTGACTTTTTGATTACCTGGTACTTATTGTGTTCTTAAATGTGAATGCATCTGTGGCATTCCATTTCACTGGATATGTTGCTTGCTTTTCTTGGTCAGACATTCTCAGTTATATATCATTCTAATCATTCTAATACCTGTCTAAATCACACATTTTCTTTCTCTAACTCCTGAACAAATAAATTTAATTTTCAGAAGGTTAAAATTTGAGACAATTTATTAGTTTTATTGTACAACCCAGACACTGGGGTTCTATAAAAAGCGCACTAATGAGATATATAAGTGGTGTCTTGGCAGTTCTTCGATATGTCCAGAAATTAGGTTGCACTCACAAACATATTTGATATCCTGAAGCAAAAAAAACTACAAATAATTTTCATGAAGGTTACAATTCTTCATTCGCTTATGTAAGTCACAGTTTTCTTCAATTTATAATGCACAGTCTCACAAAATGTCAAGTGTATTTAGTTTATATAATATAAATCATTAAGTGTGTGGGTACTTCTCACAAACTCTAGAGCCTGATCAAAGTAAAAGATCGTCTTTGGAGTGAACTGGAGTGACTGACATAAAGCACTCCAGTCCACCTTATATACCAGTAGGTCAGGCCAATTGGACATGTGTGCACAATAAATCACAGTGGAAGAAATGAGACTACAGTACTGTTCCTCTACTGAACAGAACTTATGACAACACCCTTCACAGAAGTCACCACAGTAGAATACATTCACCCACTATTATTTGCCATGAATGCATACACAACTGGTTCACCCAATCATTATGTAAGACGGCCAGGTGCTTTCCAGTCAGTCTTTTCAGCTCGCTCTTAAGATGGCTGAATGGTTTACAGCCGAACTATTAGCAGCACAAAGAGTTTGTGCTTGTGAGAACTAAAAGATTCACATAAATGAAAGGTAATATCTTTTATGAATATTTTAAAATATTATCCCAGCATTTGGATTTGAATGCGATAGATTCTTATTTCTCATCACACACAGTGTTCAAGAGTGCTGTACAGTCACAGAACTCCAGTAATTCAACTTAGTATTGACTCAATAACAACAGCTCTTCAATTAAGTATTACATATACGTTAAGTACAGATTAACACTAGAAACAACAAATTACATGTTTTGATGTTGCTGAGCAACAGTCATACAATAATTTTTAAATGAACACACTGACTGTCTTGTTTATTTAACCCTTATGCAGTCGCACTGCTTTTCATAACATTAATAGTCATGTGGGATGTTGCTAACACCCCGAATAAAAGTGGCTATAATGACATTGTTGTGCAGCATATCACTGATATGAACACATTTACTTCACAAATGGCTATTTAGAATGTTATCTCCCGGTACATTATCATTTTATTTAATATTACTTTAGTATTAAATTGGGTTATTTGAAACATATGCAATAATTCCCATTTTATTACAATATTTTGTTTAATTATTTATTTCTGTTATTCTTCATACTGTATTACAGGTATAAGACATTATACATATAATTAAACATTTGTTCAGTCAACTCATACAAACATTTTATGAAATCGGTCACTATCACTGGCTGCAAGGGGTGCGTTATCGTAACACTTTTCACACACATTTCTCATGTGCTTTACAAACATAACTTTCAAACATCGAGCACAGTGCGATTTAATTTTTATATCTTTACTCCAAGGAGAAACCGTGCAGCACCTGGGCTTAAGTATTCTTTGTTCAGAAGGTGGTGCATTGTTGATGTCTTCAATTCCCACCATTTTTGCAGCTCTCTGTCTATCTTGTTTAGGCAGGGAGTGAGTGGCTGCTCTCTTGCACACTATGGAATTTACTAATGACCTTCTAACATAATGTAAAAACATTCTTTGGGAAATCCTCTCGCTGTTATTATTTGCATATACGATGAAGGTGTTAATGCAAGCAATGTCAATCATTCGGAAAAATAGGGCAAGTGGCCAGCGTCTAGTTTTTCTTGAGGTTGAATAACACACATTTCATCTATTGTGTCAACATCTGGTCTCATTGTACATTGTTATAATTTCTGGTTTCTTTTCGTCCGCAGTATTAGTGTCAATGGCACCGTCATGATGCAAAGATGAAAGGAGAATATCGTTTTTGCCCTTCTTTGGCACATATGAAACTGGTGATATCCTTTCTGAATCCAAAAATGCTGCTTCTAAGTTCACGACCTCTTGTGCAAACAAACTCTGGAGGGAGCTCCCTCTTATTCTTTCTAAGAGTTCCTACTAATGTAAGTTTCTTTTTCAGGAGCTCTTCAGCCAGTGGTACAGAACAAAACCAGTGTCTAGAGTCACATTGTGTCCTGTACCTTCGATAGGCAGTACAATCTATTTACTATCTCCTTAGGCGAGTTTGACAGTGCAAAGGGACCCTCTGGCTGTTTCCCAACATAGATTTCCATCCCCAAAGTATACCATGTTCTTGCGTCACATAAGGCGAAAATTTTCAAACCATTTTTGCAGGCTTGCTTGGTATATACTGTTGGAAACTGCATTTGCCTCTAAATGCAACCAATTGTTCATCCACTGTTGTAGATTCAGACACAGTAAAATTACTGACACATTTTAACATGAATAATTCAATACAACGTAGCTAGGCGATCAAGTTCTGTACGCTGTGGTCTGTCTCGAATATCATCGAATCTCAAACAACGCAATAAGATACAAAAGCACCACAAACTCATTGTTGCATGAAATACTGCAATTCCAAAACCATTTGTGTCCCGTAAGTCTTCCAGGTTTTGGTGTCCTGCCCTGTAATGCCCAGCCAATATCAATAGACCCAGAAGAGCTTTGATTTCTTCCTCATTTGTTGGTTTGGCATCACGGTCTCTTGTGAAATTTGATGCAATGAGTTGTATGTAAATATTTGTGCACAATGTAATCTTTCTAATTATTATGTCATTTATAAATATCAAAAAACAGTCCACAGAAGTTTTCGCAGATTTTGCAATAGCTTTCACTCCAGGGAGACGAATAATGAGGTCCACACTTCTAGTACTTTCGTTACGACTAGGACAACTTTTAATCCATTTTAAAATCTTATCCTTTCCAATAAAAAAAAAATCATGCTTGCTTTCATTATCTGCTGCACTTACTTGCAGTTTCAGTTCCAGGCTGTCTTCATCCTCCGTTTCTGTGTCACTGTGATGAGAGAGAACTTCACAACTGTCTGTTTCCTCTTCTTCCTCTTCTCCTCCTTCAAAAGTTTCACCTAAGACCTCTTCCAGAAGCTTCCGCACTCTTTCTTGTTCTATTTCATAATGATCTATAGCTGTTTTAACTGCAGAGAGCGAAAAAATACAAGCAGCTGCTACGGAACGCAACTGTACGCTTCTCGCAGCACTGCAACTGACAACACCCCAAGGCACATTGTTGCGTGTTTTCTTGGAACTTGTGCTTCCATTGTAGATTCTATTGTTCTCAAAGCTTTCATATTACGTCCTAGAAAGGTACCAAAGAACATGACATTATTTGATGCAGCTCTCCATGATACTCTATCCTGTGCAAGGTTCTTCATCTGCCAGTACCTACTGCAACCTACATGCTTCTGAATCTGTTTATTGTATTCATCTCTTGGTCTCCCTCTGCAATTTTTACCCTCCATGCTGCCCTCAAATACTAAATTGGTGTTCCCTTGATGCCTCAGAATATGCCCCACCAACCGATCCCTTCTTCTTGTCAAGTTGTGCCACAAAATTCTCTTCTCTCCAATTTTATTCAATACCTCCTCATTAGTTATGTGATCTACCCATCTAATCTTCAGCATTCTTCTGTACATTATGTAATAATCCACCAATAAGGATGACTGGGGTGTTCTGAACAACCCACGTGACCGCTTAAGGGTTAATTACGACTCAGGTTTAGGCCTTTTATGCTATTTTCAAGTGACAGAGTCTATGTCATTAACACATATTGCAGTACATCAGGCTCAAAATTGGCTATAAATTAAGAAAAATATTCGCCCCCCACAAAGTGCCAGATGCAAAAATCATCATCTTGTAAAAAGATCAGTAAATAATAGTGGGAGATCAGTGAATAAGAGTGGGAGCATGTCATATTTAATAAAAACCTGTTTTTATTAAATATGACATGCTCCAACTTTTATGCACTGATCTTTTAACAAGATGGATGAATTTACAGCAAGCACTTTGTGGAGAACGAATATTTTTCTTAATTTATGTCCTGCAATATGTGTTAATGACATACACTCTGTCACTTGAAAATGGCATAAAAGGCCGAAACCTGGGTCATAATTAAATAAACAACGATACTGTCAAATAGCAATGTGTCCATTTAAAAACAAATTACATCAATGTATTGTAAGTGAAATATTGTTTTCACTGCTGCTTGCCCACCACATACCTGTAGTAGAGAAATGCACTTTTCTAAATGGATGCAACTGACTGAAAGAGCCCCTGTAGCTCTTGATGCTTTACTGCTTCAACTCGTTGGATAGATGATTCAATGTGCTACACAAGAGATGTGTGTCTGTTTCACATGCATTATGAAGCGTGCATCATGTACATAGCTGAAATAACAACTGTAAAAAAATATTCAAAAGTAATTGCATTACTCAGCCCCACAACAAACAATCAGTATGAATATATTACTTTGTTATAAAAGGACAAGGGTAAGTCAGAAGCTTTTCCCGAAAGACATACACTTCAAGCTTACAAATCTAAGTATGATGCAGAAGTGGATCTAGTTTAGTGTTGGCAAATTTTTTAAAGCTATCTCTTCACAAATTAAGTATCTAGTAGATAATGATTCCTTATTTTAAAAAAATAGGCATTTCCTGTTGCAAGGGCCACTCTACACTATAAAAGAGAAGAGTTCTTGAACCGTAATGTATAATGTCTGTTCAGTTTGTGTGTGTGTGTGTGTGTGTGTGTGTGTGTGTGTGTTTCGTTGTAACTGTATTATTATTTTTTTCTGTAAGATTACCTTACCAATGTGAACATGTTTCCATAGAACTGTGTACTGCATTAATCACAACAAACTTATAAAACTAACTCATTCCATACCCTATGATTTGTTCACATGGACCTACGGAACACGAAATAAATAAATAATAGTAATTATGAGTATGTGTTCGAGATCAAATTCAAATAACATTGTACAATAACTGTAGTGTAACAATATAACATGTTTCACATGCATTATTTAAAGCTTTCCCAGCATATAGATTTTTCTATGGAAATTTGAGAGAACTGCCAGTTGTCAGTACCTTCCTGCCACAATATTTTGGTGCGGAGTATTCTGGCCATCTTCAAGTGTATACTGGCATAAATTTTCATGTATGTATTGAGTATTACTCCTAAAGATGACCAGAAAATTCTGCATCAAAATATTGTGTCCTACAAAATACTGTGTCCTGAAGTGCAACAGGAATTGCATAGAACACATACCTGTACAGCAATGATTAAATACTAATATACCACAAATTTATCAGCTAAGCCTAACCTAGACAGCTCAGTTAATAAGATCACTGCCCTTATAATGTTCAGATGGAGTCTAGCACACAGTTGCAATCCGTCAAGGGTTTCATAACAGAGTGCCATTTATTGCAAACAGGATGATTAATCTCAAAATTAACAATCATTCCTTGAATGTCCCATCTAGTTCCCATAATCTTCTATAAATCTGTGGCTGTCCTACAAATTTTGAAGCTCATGATTTAGGCATTTCCGCATTTCATGTTACCTCCTTCTCATCTGGATCAAATTGGTAATCCATGCCAGTAACATTTCTGGTGATACACACATATTGTCCCCTAACAAATTGTTCAATATCTTTTCCACTTTGCTCCCTCCATCAAGGTTCTAATTCACCGAGTGTAGCAGCAAGTACCAGTTACAATCGAGCCTACAAGCTGGTAACTAAATACTCTACAATGAGTTTCACTCTTCCACTTAAGAGCAATAAACTGCACAACTTCACTTTCTGACTTACTCTTGTCACACTAATTTTTCTATACACTACAAAGAACACTCAAACAAAGAAGAAAAGATAGTAAAAATTACTTGAGCACATATTTCATCTAACACCGGACTGCACTCACTTGCAAATGCCCCCCCCCCCCCTTTTTCTCAAGAATCACAAATTAATTAAAACAGGATATTCTAAAGGAGAGGATCAATGTACTGCCATCTATCAATAAATCAGCACAGTGAACATAAAATAAATCACAAACAAACAAAAATGCAAATTTGTTGAAAACAATATAAAATTTTAAAAAAATGTTAGACTATTCTAAAAGCCCTTGTCTCAACAGTTATAACAGTGCTCTATTCCAGGCATTGCAGGAGCTGAATACAAGGAAGAAGAAAACAGTGTGCTTTGAGCCACTGGAAAGTTGCACTTGGCAGAAAATAATCCTTACAAATCAAAATTGTCATTGCCCTTGCAATATTATAATATCTGCCACATGTGCTGATAAATCGCACTTCTGTTAATCATAAATCACTCATTTGCACCATTTGTTTATGAACAATACAGGAGGAATAACACATTTTACATCAAAATGGCACAGCTATCAGTCCACAGACTGGCTGAAACACTGCAGCACTTTAATAGGTGTGATCATATTGTAATGATGTGCCCTTGCCTTCGTTTGTCCTATGGAATAAGTACTGGGAGTCCTTGTGTTTAACAAAAGTCCAAACCCTGGTGCAATCTGACAACCATTACCTACAGTAAACATTACCAGAGGTGTTAACTGACATCATAAAAACCTAGGACTGTGCAGGGAACAAAATTTGAACCTTTAGATATGTAGTCTAGCATTTACCTACTAAGCAACCGATGATGATGATGATGATGATGATGATGGTTATGGGTTTCAGGCATTCAGCATCACAGTTACTGGAGTCCTTACTGTCATATTCTGTGATCAAAGTTGTTTGAGTATCTAAATGTGCTAATTTAGCATTTGCCTTAAAATGTAATGTTAAAATACAAATATAAAGAGTGAAAAATGTTAAAACAATATTTCAGGATAATGTGCCTGGCTGATAACTATGAAACTAAATGGATGAGTCAGCAGTCATGAAATCACACTAAAATCTCCAATCCAAGAACCTAGGCAAGAGTTGCATGGCACACAATCTTGAAATATGTACCACATTAGCTACGGACAGCAGATTACAACTCTCACATCTTGGGATTACTGTTAGGCTACTGTAGGGGGTATACTTCAGCTCTGGGATCTGTGTCTAAAGCCAAGATGTTCTCTGTCCTGACTGGATGCAAAACAGTGGCAAAATCTGTCTAAAATCACAAATAAGAACTGATGAACAATAAAATTTAAAAAAAGTTAAACATGTTATGCTTACTTTGCAATGGTGTTATAATCAAGAAACATTAATAACTACATAGCTGTCTTCCCGGCAATATGGCAAAATCCCATTAAGACATTCTAAAAAGGTCCACAGGTCAAGTGTGCTTTAAGGAGAAATGATTTTTAGCATCATAACAGCAGCTTCTGCAAGAAGTAATAGAATGTGAATCTACATAAATGGGTTCCAGAGACTATAAAAAGAAATAAATGCAGTAGTATTACTGTAATTTAATTAATTCATCCAATAAAATACAAACTGAGTTTTTGAAGCACAGAAATTAAACATTTTTAAGGAACTGATGAAGTATTTGTTGCTTCAGTCTGCACTGGTGTTTAAGGAGAGAGTTTTCTACTGATTAGGTCTATAGTTAATGTCGTCAAATGATTCAGTGTTTCCAGGGAAGACGTATCAGCATATCACGTTCAGGACTCGATGTTTCGAAGGAAACAGGTTCTGTTTCACATTATCATCCCTGCTTATCTTCAACAAGGTTATCTTCCTTTGTATTACCCTCCATTTCATTTCATTTATGTACAACATCTGAGATGAGATGTCATAATATTACTGTCAATCTAAAGGGAGTTGTAAATTTGGGTGTTGCTGAGTTTCTCATAGACTACCTGCTACTATTTGTCATCAGTATAGTTAACAGCAGCATTTGTTTCTATACATGTCTATAGCTAAAATTTATCCAGGCTGTTGCACACAGTAAAAAAACACTTTCCCAAAAATTCCAAGAGGCTGATAAACTACTCAGAAACTCAAGCCTCCTAGAAACAGTTTCCAATTATTTGAAAGTTTCCCACATAGGTGAAATAAACCTCAGATCATACAGGAGATTAAATAGCTCCACAGATTTCAACACATTAACATCTCTTAAATACCAAGTAAATGCAATGATATGTGTGTCCCCCTGATCGATGGGCTGAAATTTTCTGGTAGTGTTGGGAGGAAGGAAAGCAAGTTTAGTGTTTTGCAGTGAAACATCTTTCAAGTGAGCAGCACAATTATCTATCAGAAGCAAAATCTTGTGGCTTTCTTTGATCATTTTGTGACCAAGTGCTTTGAGCCATGTGACAAACTGAACTCCCACAAGTAGGTTTGTCGCTGATGTGTACTCGCATGGCAATCTGCACTTTTTGAATCAACAGGGACTAATGGCTTTTTCAAG
Organism: Schistocerca piceifrons; assembly: GCF_021461385.2. Lineage (NCBI taxonomy): Eukaryota > Metazoa > Arthropoda > Insecta > Orthoptera > Acrididae > Schistocerca > Schistocerca piceifrons. The sequence goes on along the minus strand of NC_060140.1, from coordinate 852,557,198 downwards.
AGAAAACTTCAGTTTCTCTGTTACATAAGTGTGTGTTCTCGCTTTATCTTTGCTGAGGTTCCCACCACAGCAAATTTAATTTTGTACAGGACAAGTTTAATTTTGTACAGTGTAAGAGTTGTCAGCCCTGCACCTGAAAAACAGCCCACTTCAACTGTGTTAAGTATGTCAGGCTTTTCATGGCATGTCGTAAAGCCTGCTAAGAGATTTTTTCAGGCAAGTTAACATCAACTTCCTTTGCAGATTCAGTCTCACCACTGACTATGCAATTCCAGCACATCCCTTAATCATACGAGTCAATCTGCAGATGCAATATAATATTCTATTTTCATCTTGCTCACAACTTTTATGGCCTTTGCTTGAATTACTGGTCCAAGTACAGGAATTGACAAAATGCCTGATGTGTCCCTGAATACAACATTTTCTATCTCACCACATCTCCCAGTTCTCATTTTGTGGGAATTTGGCGCTTCTTCATAAGCAATTTGTTCAATGGCCTTCAACTTGCTAACAATGTCTCGAAATGCTAAAGGTGGCATCCCATGAGATTGTAAACATTCTTCTTCACAGGTCTTGTTTTTAAGATACTTCTCTGTACAATTTGCTATTCCTCAGCCACACAAAACCTTTCTTTTCATTATTCACAGTCATTGCATCACAATCCAAACACTTTACAACACAGAAATGAAAATGTCATTGCCTAGCAATGCACTCTGTCAACTGGGTAGACGTATGAAACTGGTGGCTTTACCTGAGTGAGGAATGTGAGCTGGAAGTCAAGAATACCGCTCAAGCCTCTCAAGACTTCATGAAAACACCCTACCGACAGAGAGCAGCACATCTTTATGTGGGAGAGTAGTATTTTAAATAGGAGATACTTTATATAGGCTCTTAGAGTTTTTTTGTGGGACTTCACACATAAATTGTATATGTGCCAAAAATTCCGTTGAAAAAACATGTAGTCAGTCCTGGCAAGTCATCAGATAATTTCAGTTTCACTTTCAAGGCTTTCAAAAGTATTTTCTTAATGTTTTTTCCTCTGTTTCTTCCTCATTCTCTTCTGTGAATGGTATCTGCCTGGACTCCTCTATTGCTTTTGAATTTGCATTCTTGTCTCTGATCTACTGACTGCCTGTTATTTTTATGAGAATCTTCAATTTTAAATGCTGGACTTCCAAAACACAATTAATATTTTTCGAAATTTAAGGTTCAAAGCAACTTCCCATCTTCTCCTGCACTTGTACCAAGTGGAATACAGTGAATAAAGTGAGCGAGTGGGAAATTCAAAGTATTAACAGGCAGTGTACCACATGACGCGCTGGCCAATAGCGTCATTCAGCTCCACTTCAATGTGCATATTGTATATTTTTTCTAGAGCATGGCTATTTTTTCATTTTGCATTCATTACGGGTAACACAGGACTAGGATCGTCCATGTTTTGTAAGTAGTCACCTTAACTATTAAGCTATCTGAGCACACCTACAAGTCTGACTCAAACTTTCACTGTCACTGATGTTTTCACATATGATTTATGAACATGGTCTTCCTTGAGGTCTTTTCCCATCGACCTGTCTTTCCAAATTTATTTTGGCTGTTCTAGTTGGCTCCATTCTCATCACAAACCCGTACCATCGAAGTCTAGATGCACAAATTCGATGTAATAGGGATGTCTTTATTGCGGCTTCCTTCCTCACCCCCTCAGTCCTTAACTTGTCCATCTTGGTCTTCTGGATGGTGGATCTAAGAAATTTCATTTCTTATGCTTGCAGCCTTGATGATTCTCTTTTTGTAAGGGTACATGTATCAATACCACAGGTCAATATTGATATGAAATAGCTATTAAACATCATCAGTTTGGCCAGTATTGGAATCAAGTCATCCCACAAAAGTGATCTTAATTGTTGGTAGAGTTCAAATCCTTTTTGCACTCTTGTCCACACACTCTAGTTGGTGTTCTCTTAGTTTTACACTTGGTGGTTGTCTATCTCTGTTGATTACCATCACCACTGTCTTGGTCTTTGAGGTTATATTTCTGGAACTGAGATTTCCATTCATCGAATCTGGTCTGTACTCTCTTCAGTTTCACCCCATATCATGATGTCCTCAGCAAAGGCAAACACATTCAGTTCACCTGACTTCTCCTCGACATTCTTCATTCTAGTATCCATTACAGTGATGAATAGTGGTGGGGACAGTGCACTTCTTTGCTGAACTCCACTCTTGGTGTCAAAAATGATGAACGTCCTTCCCCAATTTGTACACATCTAGTACAGTCTTTGTACAACATCTGAATTTTTCTCATTTGTCCTTCAGGCATATTCTTTTTCCTCAGACACTCCCAGATCTTATCTTTTATAACACTATCATAGGCTTTTCCTATATCCAGGAATACAATGACCACGTTCTTGCCTTTCTCCCAATACTTTTCCATCAACATGCGGGTGCTAAAAATTAGATCTGTTGTTTACCTGTTACTTCTGAAGCCATATCGTTCCTTCTCCAGCTGAGGTTCTATGATAGTTCTCAGTCTCTTTTCTATGATCTTCAAGTATTTTCAGCCCATGAGACAATATGGTTATTCCTCTATAGTTAGTGGGTTTCTGCCTGCTACCTTTCTTAAACAGGGGAATTATTACACCTTTGCTCCAATCTGCAGGTATTTTGTTATCTCCCCATATGGCACTGAGTACTCAGTGCAGCCACTGTATGCCTTGGATACCTTCTGCCTTTATCATGTCTGCGTTCACTTCATCTGCATCTGAAGATTTACCTTTAGACATAGATTTTGAGGCTGCCTCTCTTTCTGTCCAGGTGACGGAAGTGTCCTCATTGTAAGTGTGGATTTCTAGTTCTGTATTTGCCTCAACTGATCTATTTAGTAGGTGGTCAAAATGGTTTTTCAGGACTTTTCTCACGTCACTTTCTATCCTAACCATATTTCCATTTTCATCTTCAAGTGCTTTTATGGTATTCATTGGTTTCCTTTTACCTCTGACAACCCTGTACAACAGTTTCTTATTAGCTCTATTGCCCTTCTCCAATTTCTGAGAGAATATCTTCAATGTATTGGTCATTTCTTCTGCAACTGTTCTTTTAACTTCCATTTTCTTGATTCGGTACATTTGTTTGAGGTTTCTGATATTTGTCTCATCTCTTCTTTCCACAAACTTCGGTGGCTTCCTTTACCAATGTGTACCGTAGTCTGGTCCATTCTGCCTCTCCATTTTTCCTTACATTTCTTGGTAACAGGGATTTTATCTGGTTCTGATATTCAGCTCTCTTCCCTGTTTTCTGGAGTTCCCATAATTTGATTTTTGGCATTTTCTTGTTCTGTACTATGAGCACATGGAAGTTTCTCACGTCCGCTACTACCAGATTGTGATCACTGTCAAGGCTCTCGCTAGGGATTACTCTGACATCAGTTACCATTCTACTACTCTCTTCATCTGTAATGACATGATCAATTACAGTCTTTTGTAATCCATCCCAACCGTATCGTGTTATCTTACGGCTCTGTCTCTTCACAAACCAACTGTTTTTCACCACCAAGCCATTCCTCATACAGAAGTCAAGGAGATGCTCACCTTCTATATTTCTTCTACAATATCCATGGGGTCCCATTACATTCTCATATCCTGTTCTATCTGTCTCGATCTGTGCATTTAGGTCTCCTACAATCATCTCTCTCTCTTTACTAATGACTTTTCCCAAATCTTCAAGAAACTGGATCTTATCCTCTTGACAACATCCAGTTTGAGGTCCATACACCTGTACTAAACCTGATTAAGGCTGATCTAGTGACCAGCGAATGGACAGTGGATGACGTTCTCCATGAAAAGGCGTATTTGGAAGGCTCCACCACCGTTGTTTTGACCCTCCGCACCTCTACCCCCTCCCCCCCTCCTCAACTTCTCTCATGCCCTCCATCTAAACTGCAACACTTCACTGTCTGCCACTCCGACCATACTATCCATCCCCCTCCCTGCCCCTTCCTCCTCCTTACCCCCACACAGTCGCCACTCCCATCATGCGCTGGAGCTGCTGCTCACAGTGTGGTTTCAGCTCTCTGAGACTGCAGGCCTGTGTGCAACTTGCGTTCTCGCGCACGCGCGTACCTTAACCCTTTCAGACCCTGTGGTTACAATTGTGTACATTAATTTTCACGATGCCTTAACTGCAATAGAAATATTTTTCCTCAATTTGGAGCTGATGTACACATTTGTGAATGTTCATTCTTTGTGTTGCACGCAGTATGGCATAGCTATTAGTGCCACTTGCCATCATGTTTGGATTGCCAGTTCAAACCGAGCCACCAGCAATTATTTGTTATTTAATATTTGTCATTTCTGGAGGTTTCTCAACATTTCTTATGTTCGTAATGTTTGTATATTCTGAAATATTCACTGTACGTATGAATAGCAGCACTCTCTATCCAGGATGTAGTTTTGTTCTGGCTGTCTGTTGTTCATAATAAACATGCTTCCAGTAATATTTGTTTTACTTCACTGATGATTCTGCTTTCAGATTTGGGCTTCATTCTGGTAAAAACATGACATCATATCAGTATCAACATCAGCTGCTAGTTGTGTTCTCCTGCCACATTTTCTCCTGTTTTGAGTCGAAGAAATGGTAGTAAAGAAAGAATCTTAGAATATATGTTTATCTGCAGCATTGTTCCCTTTGAACATTATGCAACTTTAATGTGGGTCAAGGGATGCAGGTGTTGATACATGTTATGGGGTAAGAACATCATTTCTGGTGGCAGAATGGAATCAGTACACAGTAAACAGTATTGTCAGTGACAAATTCTGAAATTTGTGGGTGTTTATAAACTACTGTTTCCCATACCGCATCTACATGGGAAACATCTAGAAATTATCTGACTTTACTAAAGTTTCCATCCATATTCAATACCAATACAAATGCTGAATCATTATTGCAGATTGCAAGCAGTGTAGAATACATATTTGAATATTGAAGTGGGTAGCTTTGGGTTGTATATTTTTGCGGCAAGGAAAAAGAGGTAACATGGTTAAAATCAAATATGGCTGTGAATGGATTTGAACAAGAATCCTGTCTGTCATGAGTACTGGTATTTCACTATCCATCAGTTTGAGAGAGACCTATCTGTACTGGCCATTGTTTCAGTTTCTCTGTAATTTTATGAATATGCTGCTCTTAGACCTAATTATTTCTGTTCATTTTTCCCATGTGTGTTTCAGCTACTTCTGTGCTATTTTAAGTGGATAACCATTTAGTGTGTTTCTGTAAGTGATTGCTGCTTCTGTTGACAGACCCACATTTCTTAACACTCCACACCTATTTACGCATACATTTTGACTCACACGTAGAAAAATAATTTGTTATGAATTATAAGTACTACTGATGTGTGGTTCCTGAAGAGGGGCAGCAGCCTTTTCAGTAGTTGCAAGGGCAACAGTCTGGATGATTGACTGATCTGGCCTTGTAACAATAACCAAAACGGCCTTGCTGTGCTGGTACTGCGAACGGCTGAAAGCAAGGGGAAACTACAGCCGTAATTTTTCCCGAGGGCATGCAGCTTTACTGTATGATTACATGATGATGGCGTCCTCTTGGGTAAAATATTCCGGAGGTAAAATAGTCCCCCATTCGGATCTCCGGGCGGGGACTACTCAAGAGGATGTCGTTATCAGGACAAAGAAAACTGGCGTTCAACGGATCGGAGCGTGGAATGTCAGATCCCTTAATCGGGCAGGTAGGTTAGAAAATTTAAAAAGGGAAATGGATAGGTTGAAGTTAGATATAGTGGGAATTAGTGAAGTTCGGTGGCAGGAGGAACAAGACTTCTGGTCAGGAGACTACAGGGTTATAAACACAAAATCAAATAGGGGTAATGCAGGAGTAGGTTTAATAATGAATAGGAAAATAGGAATGCGGGTAAGCTACTACAAACAGCATAGTGAACGCATTATTGTGGCCAAGATAGATACGAAGCCCACGCCTACTACAGTAGTACAAGTTTATATGCCAACTAGCTCTGCAGATGACGAAGAAATTGAAGAAATGTATGATGAAATAAAAGAAATTATTCAGATTGTGAAGGGAGACGAAAATTTAATAGTCATGGGTGACTGGAATTCGAGTGTAGGAAAAGGGAGAGAAGGAAACATAGTAGGTGAATATGGATTGGGGGACAGAAATGAAAGAGGAAGCCGCCTGGTCGAATTTTGCACAGAGCACAACATAATCATAACTAACACTTGGTTTAAGAATCATGAAAGAAGGTTGTATACATGGAAGAACCCTGGAGATACTAAAAGGTTTCAGATAGATTACATAATGGTAAGACAGAGATTTAGGGACCAGGTTTTCAATTGTAAGACATTTCCAGGGGCAAATGTGGACTCTGACCACAATCTATTGGTTATGACCTGTAGATTAAAACTGAAGAAACTGCAAAAAGGTGGGAATTTAAGGAGATGGGACCTGGATAAACTAAAAGAACCAGAGGTTGTACAGAGATTCAGGGAGAGCATAAGGGAGCAATTGACAGGAATGGGGGAAATAAATACAGTAGAAGAAGAAAGGGTAGCTTTGAGGGATGAAGTAGTGAAGGCAGCAGAGGATCAAGTAGGTAAAAAGACAAGGGCTAGTAGAAATCCTTGGGTAACAGAAGAAATATTGAATTTAATTGATGAAAGGAGAAAATATAAAAATGCAGTAAGTGAAACAGGCAAAAAGGAATACAAACGTCTCAAAAATGAGATCGACAGGAAGTGCAAAATGGCTAAGCAGGGATGGCTAGAGGACAAATGTAAGGATGTAGAGGCCTATCTCACTAGGGGTAAGATAGATACCACCTACAGGAAAATTAAAGAGACCTTTGAAGATAAGAGAACAACTCGTATGAATATCAAGAGCTCAGATGGAAACCCAGTTCCAAGCAAAGAAGGGAAAGCAGAAAGGTGGAAGGAGTATATAGAGGGTCTATACAAGGGCAATGTACTTGAGGACAAGAGTTTGACAGAGCACTGAAAGACCTGAGTCGAAACAAGGCCCCCGGAGTAGACAATATTCCATTGGAACTACTGACGGCCGTGGGAGAGCCAGTCTTGACAAAACTCTACCATCTGGTGAGCAAGATGTATGAAACAGGCAAAATACCCTTAGACTTCAAGAAGAATATTATAATTCCAATCCCAAAGAAAGCAGGTGTTGACAGATGTGAAAATTACCGAACTATCAGCTTAATAAGTCACAGCTGCAAAATACTAACACGAATTCTTTACAGACGAATGGAAAAACTAGTAGAAGCCAACCTCGGGGAAGATCAGTTTGGATTCCGTAGAAACACTGGAACACGTGAGGCAATACTGACCTTACGACTTATCTTAGAAGAAAGATTAAGGAAAGGAAAACCTACGTTTCTAGCATTTGTAGACTTAGAGAAAGCTTTTGACAATGTTGACTGGAATACTCTCTTTCACATTTTAAAGGTGGCAGGGGTAAAATACAGGGAGCGAAAGGCTATTTACAATTTGTACAGAAACCAGATGGCAGTTATAAGAGTCGAGGGACATGAAAGGGAAGCAGTGGTTGGGAAGGGAGTAAGACAGGGTTGTAGCCTCTCCCCGATGTTGTTCAATCTGTATATTGAGCAAGCAGTAAAGGAAACAAAAGAAAAATTCGGAGTAGGTATTAAAATTCATAGAGAAGAAATAAAAACTTTGAGGTTCGCCGATGACATTGTAATTCTGTCAGAGACAGCAAAGGACTTGGAAGAGCAGTTGAATGGAATGGACAGTGTCTTGAAAGGAGGATATAAGATGAACATCAACAAAAGCAAAACAAGGATAATGGAATGTAGTCTAATTAAGTCGGGTGATGCTGAGGGAATTAGATTAGGAAATGAGGCACTTAAAGTAGTAAAGGAGTTTTGCTATTTGGGGAGCAAAATAACTGATGATGGTCGAAGTAGAGAGGATATAAAATGTAGGCTGGCAATGGCAAGGAAAGCGTTTCTGAAGAAGAGAAATTTGTTAACATCCAGTATTGATTTAAGTGTCAGGAAGTCATTTCTGAAAGTATTCGTATGGAGTGTAGCCACGTATGGAAGTGAAACATGGACGATAAATAGTTTGGACAAGAAGAGAATAGAAGCTTTCGAAATGTGGTGCTACAGAAGAATGCTGAAGATTAGATGGGTAGATCACATAACTAATGAGGAAGTATTGAATAGGATTGGGGAGAAGAGAAGTTTGTGGCACAACTTGACCAGAAGAAGGGATCGGTTGGTAGGACATGTTCTGAGGCATCAAGGGATCACCAATTTAGTATTGGAGGGCAGCGTGGAGGGTAAAAATCGTAGAGGGAGACCAAGAGATGAATACACTAAGCAGATTCAGAAGGATGTAGGTTGCAGTAGGTACTGGGAGATGAAAAAGCTTGCACAGGATAGAGTAGCATGGAGAGCTGCATCAAACCAGTCTCAGGACTGAAGACCACAACAACAACATTCTTTTCACCATGCACAAGTGCTGCCATTTGTTGTGCAGCGTTATAAACATATCAACAGATTAATGTAGCAGTGCAGAGCAGTTTGTGACCTTGAAAGTACCTGGTAGTCTTTGGTAAGCTATAACCCACAGAATAGTTGAGTACCAGTATTGTTGTTTTGCATGAACATTGTAGAATGTTCGATTTGTTTATTACAACAATCAATATTTCAAAATAATTTGTTTTAGTCAACAAAAAGAAGCGATGTTTTTCTGTGTGCACAATTGTAGCCATGAGATCTCAAGAACAGTGTTTTACATAACTTTGATTATCTTGTGTTTCCTTCATATGAAGTGTTTGTTGGAACAGTTTCTTTTTATCCTGACGATTGTATGAGTTTTGACCCGGATTTATCCAAAACATATGAAGTATGTTGTATTACTAGGTATTGTCAGGAAGTCGTTTCTGAAAGAATTTGTATGGAGTGTAGACATGTATGGAAGTGAAACATGGACGATAAATAGTTTGGACAAGAAGAGAATAGAAGCTTTTGAAATGTGGTGCTACAGAAAATGCTGAAGATTAGATGGGTAGATCACATAACTAATGAGGAAGTATTGAATAGGATTGGGGAGAAGAGAAGTTTGTGGCACAACTTGACTAGAAGAAGGGATCGGTTGGTAGGACATGTGTTGAGGCATCAAGGGATCACCAATTTAGTATTGGAGGGCAGCGTGGAGGTTAAAAATCATAGGAGGAGACCAAGAGATGAATACACTAAGCAGATTCAGAAGGATGTAGGCTGCAGTAGGTACTGGGAGATGAAGAAGCTTGCACAGGATAGAGTAGCATGGAGAGCTGCATCAAACCAGTCTCAGGACTGAAGACCACAACAACAACGACAACAACAACAACATCATATTACAGCAGCAGCTGAATCATTGGAGAAATACTGATAAAGAAATGCTGAGCAGGAAAATAATGCTGGGTATGTAGAATCAACAAAAATTATTCACTTGGACTGTTGTGATAGAAGACATACCACATTTGTACAGAATGTGATACACAGTCAACTTTTGGAGACTTAGATCACCTTTAACATTACAAAGAAGACTTATCTTAGTTGAAGGAAGTGATGTACTCTGAATTGTGAGTTTCTGTAGGAGTCTATTGGATATTGGACCAACATAAGGAAGATAAGTGAGTCTTGGCAAACCTGAAGCAAATGCACTGGAACCACCAAGTTGTAACCATCATGTTTCTATTGGTAGGACAACACACGTGTGGTCATCTGGAGCAAGCTTGAGTTCCTGGAACAATTAAACTCTATCATAAAATAAAAGCCACAATTGAACTTGAATATTGAGAAAGAGAGCCAGCTACCTTTCTTCAATGTGTTACTTAAGAACAGACAGACCCCTGGGTCATATAGGAAGCATACACACACTGGGCTCTGTCTTCACACCTCGAGCCATCACCATCTGTCACAATGAAATTCGGTGTTAAAGAGTATTGTCCATAGACGTTGAACACTTCCAGATGAGGAGTGTCTCACAGAAGAATTACACCACCTACAAATTGTGTTGTAAGGAATAGGTACTCAAGGTCATCAAACTGAATGAGCACTGCAATCCAAATCAAGAATGCATGAGAAAGACGTTGAGACTGACACAGAAAAAAAGAGGAAAAGGAAAAGAACCCAAGAATCACTCACCAGCCATTATATCCACCAGAGCTGGGCTGGGAAAATTTGGATATTGTGGAATACCAGTGGAGGCTATGGAAAATCAAAAAGCGTCAGAGAGCATTGGGGCCATGGAGAATCAAACTCGGCTATAAATAGTCTGGTTGGATTCCAGGCAATGAGTACATGTAACAGCAAAACTTGCAGTACCTAACGAAAGCAGCTGGGTCAGTCATCAAAATATTGTGCATAAAAGAGAAACAACAACTTGGCAGAACATCTGGAAGCACACCATTAATCAATAGCACCAAGAAAATCTGACAGATCACAAACATTATTCAAAGAAGAGGAGGAAATGTAACAGGAGACGACACAGCACACTACAAAATAATATCAGAGGCAACTGAGCAGACAAAGCATGGTAGAGCACTGGTAAGACAAAAGACTGACTCAGGGTAACAGCATTTCAAATCTTTGTGCGGCTGCCCAGATTTAGGTTTTCCATGGCTTCCCTAAATTTCTTAAGGCAAATACTGGGACGGATACAGACTATTTCCTTCCAGTCTGAGCTCCTGCTCTGTCTGCTACCAACATAGAATTACAATATTATCAGAAGGTAAGTTGCTACTCACCATATAGTGGAGAGACTGAGTCGCAGATAGGCACAACAAAAAGACTCTCACAATTATAGCTTTCAGTCAATAAGGCCTTATTGTGTCTATTGTTGACAAAGGCCATAATGGCTGAAAGCTATAATTGTGACAGTATTTTTGTTGTGCCTACCTCTCTGCTATATGGTGAATAGCAACTTTTCTTCTCATAATAATGTTACATTCCATCCTGGTTTTTCCATTGTTTAACATAGAATTACAGTTCTAAAAAACAGGGAGACCATTTAATTTCACTTGAACATCTGATTGTAGGCAATGAAATCAGTTGCTTGCTAGAAATCCATGTTATAGTTTGACTGCTCGAGCGACACTAGTGCTCCAATCAGTGAGAAAGCAGACAGTCATATGTGCCACAAGCATTGTGTTTCATTATTTTCTTCTTAATTAATGAAATAGTTGTTATATGTTTGCATTCCATTCATTACTGAGTTACCAAGAGGAATGAATCATCGCAAAATACACGTAAAAACAGTCTTATCACACTGCTTCAGAGGCATAAGCTGCAACTTATTCATGAAGAAATACTTTCAAATACATGAGTATCTATAGCTTATTCCACTGAAAGCAAGAGAATATATACACACATTTCATGCATGAGAAGCATATATTTCTGTTGTTATCTGTTGTTGCTAACATAGGCACTTTCCTTAACACTTCAAATTTTTTAGGGAGATTAATGATTCACCCATTCTTCACTCAACTTCCTAATACATGAATATTTTTGTAAATTTAATTAATTTGGTGTAAAAAGCAAATGTTTTTAAGATTCTTGCTGTTTGTGGCTCTGATATAGCAAAAATTCTGGAACTGGTTTCTTATGTGTCGGGAAATAGTCTTATTGCTTTTGATGATTTATTATCATGTCTGTATGGTTTTCCCTTAAGCTACAGGTGTGGTGGCTTATTTGGTATATTAAATAACGTAGTTTTCCTATGTTCCACATTCACTGATTTGGCTGAAAGCATAGCGAACAAAACTCCGCTGTACATCTTTCTGTAAAATGACAGGTCTTCTGGTGTTTCCTAGCATTTTCTATTATTAAAGGTAAACAACATTATTTACTAAATATCTTCACATTACAAGAGAATTGCAAATGAACTGTCCTGTAATGTACAGTTTCATACCTCCCAAGGTCCTTAGGAAACTAAATAATGACAAATGTGGTGTCATTTTTTAGTTATTGTCAATTTTTATGGCACTACACACACTCCCTATTGTGAAAACTATGTTACAAATCAGAATAAATGTTAATATTCACACTAATCCAATATGGTATTCAGAAGTATCTCTTGCTGGTCACTTCAGGTGCTGCTATCACTGTGGGTACCAATACAATGGAGTATTGTGACTTATGTTAGACCGTGGTTTTGGTGTCCTTAATTCAAAAAGGCCAGATCAGAGAAAATGCGAATGTTTAATTCCACCTCCACATGGGGCACACCCCATCATCACCAGCTGGCACGATGCCAGGAGAGGGAGCAATAGTGGTGGGGTTTACAGAAAAGAAACAGGTGATGCCCTGCTGCAAAATACTGCCTCTCTCTCTCTCTCTCTCTCTCTCTCTCTCTCTCTCTCTCTCTCTCTCTCTCTGCACAAGACACCTTGTACATACATATGTCTCTAATAACTTATGCCATATTACACAATACAATAACTTTGTCAAAGGCATTTTATAAAATATATGACAGAGTACTGGGGTGCTTTTATCACATCTTCTATAAGAGATTGGTGAAAAATATCTGAGTGTGTAATATGGACCTAAGCAAATAAACAAGCTGGCTATTTTAGAAGTGGTTATAATGGATCATATGCAAGTCCTGAATGGAACTGCAGGCTGCAACAATGAGTATGAATCACCACTGTGTCTGTCCAAGTTTCACAGATTCTGAGAAAGCTTTTGAATCAAATTGGTACTAAAAGCTCTTCATAAGCAACGCAAAAAATCAACTTTGTTGGCATACTGCAAGATACACACACCAGTCCTAAAGCTTCCATTAGCTTCAATGAGGCAGAAACATTCAAAACTGAAAGAGAAGCCAGATATAGTCACAGAGGACGTTTTCATATCTCTAAATCAGGAAAAGACGAAGCCATACTTCTTTCATGGAGAGATCACTGGTGACTTTTATTGGTCTGCAGAGAGGACTTATTGTTTAAACTCAGTAGCTCAAATTCACTTTTCTTTTTTACATTTATGCTAGAAGCATCATGCAAAATAATAAGGCAATATTAAACATAAAATAATTTTTAAAAGATAATATGCATATTTGGAACTAATGTAATGCAACAATTGATCTAGAAGCAGTGTTAGGGTGCAGAAGCAATGTTAGGGTGCGAAATTACTGTGTTACTTGCACTATAAGAAAGCATGCACAGCCCACGAACACCACTTCTGCACTAATTGTACAAAGACATTCAGATTTAGGAAGGTACCACTGCCATAACAATAAAAAAATTTACTCAGGTAACAGCTTTATCTAACGGACAGAGTGATACGAATATACTATATGCATGAGCAACAGTGACAATGTATATTTTCAAATAATTGCAGTAGATATTTTTCCAAACCTGTTAAGCTGTCCATGCCGTAAAGCTTGCAAGGCTACCCGTGTCAGGTTGAAACTCAGTACAGCAAGAGGAAAGCTATGAGTTGTATCTGTAGACACTCTATAAATGTGGCGTGCCAGTGATGACAATTTGGGATTGCTACTGAGATAGAGCAATTGTAGCATCCCCAGCATCCCGACACCTCGTAGATCTGAGCCCGGATCACTGCCCTGCATGATCAGCATGAGTCATGATCTTTATATTAAAACAACAGATCTGTATAAAACAACACAAAAAATAGAACAATCGCTGATAACAGCAATTACAAGATCACTTACATTCTGACGGTACAAACATTTTAGTTACCTGAAACACTCAATATCACTATGACAAACTCAATTATAGACAGCAGCCATGTTGGAGAGGAAGCACTCCTGTCACCATGGCAAATGGGATGGTTTGGCATGTCACGTGACTGGAATATCCTCAGCTTTTGAACAGGTTGTCACTGAGACAAATGAGCACAACATGGGAAACACACACGACATCAGTGTATTTGATCTTATAGATATAGCAGATGCCCAATACATGGGACATTCCATCTGTGAGGTTCTGCATACACTGGCCTTTTCACGTGGTTCAATGACGAGTGTGTATTTCCTGAATATCTTAATACGCGGGGAAACTGCCACCACAGTAAACTGCTGTGGATAACAGTATGTCCACAACAGGGGTCACTGTCAACTACTGCTGATTGTAACAGAAGGTGGTTGGTCTACAGTGCAACAAGCTACTTGATATCCAATGCTGGTTATCCACACTCACTACGGCATACAGAAGCTATCATCTCACACCGCACCTCTGCTCACAGCATGATCCCACAGAACACAGAGATTAGCACAGTCACAGGAAAACAAGTGAACAATGAAAGGACGGTGGAAGATTTTGCAGGTTGATATCAATCATGTAACCCATTAGCACATGCCCATGGTAGAAAATGATCACATCAAAAATCAATTTAAGTACCACATCCCACTTATCAACACTGCAAAGTTCAGACAAGTGGCAGATACTTACATAGTATGAAACTGAAACACTGATATGTTTGCAACCCTCTCTAACCAGTAAATGATACAGGAATGAACTGTTCTGTCATGTGTATCAGTTTATTCGCTTACAGCACCTTACATGCTAGCTCTACCTTCAACAAGACAATGCAACATCCCATTAAAGTGAAATTGTGTAAGAATGGTTTTAGGAACACCCCAAAGACTTAAGAGTACATGAACAGTTCCCAAATCACACCACTTTGATCCTGTTGAGCACTGTGGCCCTCTACTCACATGTGGATTAGCTCCAATAAATCTCTCAGAGTTATGGTCAGTGGTTGAGACGTCATGAATCAGAGTGTCTCACCAACACTTTCACCAATTAACAAAGTCTATGTTAACGCAAACAGTTGAATGGGTTGCATTCCATGCCACAATATAGGTGTCAACCACTCACTCATAAGAGTATTACATCTCACACTCTTGACTGTTTATCTACATTTACATACACTAAGGTGACAAAAGTCATGGGATACCTCCTAATATCATGTTGGACCTCCTTTTGCCTGGTGTAGTGTAACAACTCAATGTGGCAGAGACTCTACGAGTCATTGGAAGTCCCCTTCTGAAATACTGGGCCATGCTGCCTCTACTGCTGTCCATAATTGCAAAAATGTCATTGCTGCAGGATTTTGTGCATAAAGTGACCTCTCGATTATGTCCCATAAATATTCAATGGGATTCATGTTGGGCAATCTGGGTGCCCAAATCATTTGTTTGAATTGTCCAGAATGTTCTTCAAACCAATTGTAAACAATTATGGCCTAAAACACAGCCCACACCATTATGGAACCAACACCAGCTCGCACAGTGCCTTGTTGACAACTTGAGTCCACAGCTTTGTGGTCTGAACCACACTAGAACCCAGCCACCAGCTCTTACCAACTGAAATCAGGACTCATTTGACCAGGCCACAGTTTTCCAATTATCTAGTGTTCAACCGATATGGTCACGAGCCCAGGAGGGGCGCTGCAGGTGATGTCATGCTGTTAGTAAAGACACTTGACTCTGTTGTCTATTGCCATAGCCCATTAATGGCAAATTTTCCTAAGCTATCCTAATGGATACGTTCGTCATATGCCCCACATTGATTTCTGTGGTTATTTATGCAGTGTTGTTCATTTGTTAGCACTGACAACATTTCCAAAACAGAATGTCCCACACGTGTAGCTCCAACTACCATTCCCATTCAAAGTCTGTTAATTCCTGTTGTGCAGCCATTATCACGTCGGAAACCTTTTCACATGAATCACCTGAGTACAAATGACAGCTCTCCCAATGCACTGCCCTTTTATACCTTGAGTAAGAGATACTAACGCCATCCATATAAGCGCATACTGCATGTAAATATTTTATCGCATGACAGGTTACTCTATATTCATGATGAGAACAATGCCCTACAGAAACCCAGAAGGCTTTACATAATGAATTACTCTTGAAAAGAGCAAAAAAACAGAAAAACTACATTGGCACAGACCAAAAACTTGAATGACATCGAGATTCACAATACATAACCTCTATCATTCTTTCTTCAATGATTTATCCAGTATGTCACCTTAAGTGGTAACCTAGTGGTAAACATGACTGTCTGCAATATAGCAATTATTGGAGAGAACTGGTTTATTATTTATGTTCGCAGTAGTTTCACATTGTTATCTTTGTACACTTAGAGAGACGCAAACCCAGTAGAAAGACAACAGAGAAGTTTGTAAGGCAGCATTAAGCTGTGTGGCAGTATACTTTACTCATTAAAACATCCACGTTTATTAAAGCCAAAGGTATAAGTTTACAGCAGTTATAATTAATACTGAAGGTATTTCAATCAAAATTAATATTTAATTTACTTTCACAGACTCTTTAGTGATGTGGATCCTAAAAGATGCTTCTACAAGTAACATGCCAAATTTGTAGATGGTGTGATGAATGGCAGCTAGTTCTAAATCTAGAAAAATGGAAGTTAATGCAGATGAGTAGGAAAAACAAACCTGTAATGTTTGGATACAGCATAAGCAGTGTCCTGCTTGACACAAGTCACATCATTTAAATATCTGGGCGTAAAGTTGCAAAGTGATTTGAAATGGAAAAATGGTTGACTTCTGTCTATTGGGAGAATTCTAGGAAAGTGTTGTTACTCTGTAAAGGCGACCACGTATAGGACACTAGTGCAATCTATTCTTGGTTACTGCTCCAGCGTTTAGGATTAAAGGAAGATGCTGAAACAATTCAGAGGTGGGCTGTTAGAGTTGTTACTGGTAGGCTCGAACAACATGCAAGTGTTGTGGACATGCTTCAGGGACTCATATGGGAATCCCTGGAGGGAAGATGACATTCTTTTTGAGGAACATTACCAAGAAAATTTAGAGAAGTGACATATGAAGCTGACTGCAGACCGATTCTACTGCCTTCAACATATATTGTGCATACGGACCATGAAGATAAGCTACATGAAATTAGGCCTCATATAGAGGCATACAAAAGTTGTTTTTTCCCTTGCTCTATTTGCAAGTGTTACAGGAACGGAAATAACTAATAGTGGAACACGATACCCTCTGCCATGCACCATATGGTGGAGTGCAGAGTATTTATGTAGATGTAAATGTAGAACTACAGTGCTTTCAAATTAATGATGATGAGGTTATCCAGCACTATGTGACATTTGCATTATAGGTATGATATCTTTTATTCACTATATTGCATTCAGTATATTTAATCAAAAATCATAAGGAGTCACCTTAAGCATCCCTAACACAATGTTATTAAATCATGTGAATAGAATGGCTTGTTAGCAACATGACTCCATTCGTTCACACACACACACACACACACACACACACACACACACACACACACACACAATACACGAGACATGGACATGCATATGGTCCTTCGAGTGACAGATGACAGACTGCGTCAGGGGCAGCATAGCTGAAGCTGCAAGGATGAACCTTGATTATGCTATGGCAGGAAAGGACTAGTAATGTACGTGCCAAAACTGTTAAATATATGGAGCTCAAGGAAACACTGTTTGCCACGCCACAATAATATATGAACATTAACACATCACTGACAACAAAAATAACTGCTGTTAGTAACAGAAAATGATCATCACAAAACATACATAAAAGTACACACACTGAAAAGTTTGAAGTACTTAGAACATTAAGAGAACTGAACAGTTATTGGTCAGACTCGATCCTTACAACTCAACCATTCCAGGTCTAGGTTATTCAATGCAATACTTTTGCAAAAATATAATTAGTAACAAATTACATGTCAATGTCAGGTCTCCTTGTATTTTGGTTAATTATTTAATGAATTATACATCATACATACAATGTTACCATCAGTGTTTGGACTTTTAAGGATACTTGCACAGGGAGCAGTGCCGAATAAATACAAGTTTCTATAATCAATCTATGTTAGTCGCACCAGTGTTACCAGCATCCATAGCAAAATCCAACTATTCCTTCATTTTTTTATGAGGAACAGGCTACATAGAGCGAAGGAGATGACATCATCTGGTAAGTGGCAAAGAAATGTTTGTAGCAAAACCATGCACAGGAAGATTCCCTTGGTTCTCACTTAACTGAAAGTCTTTCTTGTACCGCTAAATCACATGACATAGATCTTATATACAATAGGAAAGTTCTGGCATAATGTAAATAATATAGGAGTAAAGGAGGTCACTCACCAAACAGCAGAAGCGTTGAGTAATTGATACAATCACTCAAAAGAGAATGAAAACTTTGCTGGCTTTTGGAAGAAATCCTTCGGTGTGCACACACGCATGCGCACAGCAGTATCCCTACTCTGTGGTAGCTAGCCACACAAAGCTGATATTAAAGTTCGAAAGGTGGATTAGGGTGAGGTGGGTGTTGTGTTGGTGGGGTGGGTAGAGGGAGAAAGAGGCAGGAAGCAGGGAAAGGGATTTAGGATGGGTAGCGCTGTGTCCCTCTTACCTGCAACACTTACATCCTGTTGATATCCATGCTTCAGGCATCATCTACCGAACAAACACCTGCAAGCCATACCGCACAAACACTTGCAAGCCAAACGTCTCAAGCTATGCTAAATTACTGTTGCCACATCCTCTACCCAACTATTTCCCCTTCGTCTGTCCTGTCACCCCGTATCCATCCATGTCCCATCATCATCATCATCATCATCATCATCATGCATCGTACCTCACCAGTTCTGGTACCTGTGTTATCACATGCCTAGCTCGTGCACATGCCATCCTTCCCTCCTGATTTCCTGACCAGCACACCTAGCTATTCCCTCCCCAAACCCATCTTCCTGCTTCCCACCTCTTTATTCCTCTACTTGCCCCACCTGACATAACCTACATCCAACCCAAGACCACCTACCACACTGCATGCCAACACTGTGTGTCTAACTGGCACTATGTAGGGGCATGGACAAGTGTGTGTGTGTGTGTGTGTGTGTGTGTGTGTGTGTGTGTGTGTGTGTGTGTGTGTGTGTGTGTGCGCGCGCTATAGCTCATCAAAGTATTTCTTTCAGGAGTTAGCAACTTTTCATTCTCTCTTGTGTGTGCATACTGACAACTCGACACTTCTGCTATTTGTTGAGTTGTCTCCTTCACTACTAAATTACTGACATAGTTCTTGCAGAATAATGAATGCGATAGAAACTGTCACTATAATCTCAGTTTTAACAAGGCACAATGTTTCAGTTGCTTGGTTACTTATTTATCCTGATATTGCATCAGATATGAAAATGGCATGAAACAGAAATTTATTTTGTTTACATGTTGTAATGGTATAATTACAATGCACAAGTATTTAATAAAGTAAAAGCTTTTCAAAAATGATTGTAAAATTATTTCAAAACATAATCTGACTACACACAATATTTGTCACTTTCTGTATTTGCACCGCTAGTGGTAAAATGTCATCGAAGATGTCACCTGTCAGCCTTGCTACACCAGATATATAAATCTGATGCTAACATTGGTCGTTTTCAACTCTTTTACATGCCACTTTCTGCGCAACACCGCCCCCTCCCCTAACCCTATAAAAGTGATGCTAAGGATGTCCTATCCCCAAAGTAATTCTCTCCTGAAACTAAGTTGATGTACAATATGTGATTAAAAACGAACGGATATTTTTTAATTTTGTGAGCTCTATATATCTGATTAAAAAAAATATACCTTGTTGGTGTTCCTGGCATATGTTCACATTTTCAGCTGTTTCTAATCTTTATTTTATTGTTGATAGTCGGAAAGGTTATACATGTTTCTGAGTGTTTGGCAAATTTTTGCTTTTGAAAAAGATGGCTAAGTGAATTTGAATTAAATTTTGCTTGAAATATGGAATAAAGTGCAGCAATGCATTAAAAATGCTGACTGTGGCTTTTCAGCAAATCTACTATGAGTAAGACAAGAGTTTACGAATGTTATAAATGTTTCAAAGAGGGCTGAGAAGACACTGAAGACAACAGCCGCCCTGGATGCCCTAGCACAGGCCCATCCAAGAATTGCGCCCGGCGGGCTGCCCGCGGGCACATGGCAGTGTAGTTCAGCACCCCGTCCTCGACCATGTGTCGCCAGTGTCGGCATAGGAGAGAGAGAGAGAGAGAGAGAGAGAGAGAGAGAGAGAGAGAGAGAGAGAGAGAGAGAGAGAGAGAGAGAGAGAGCGCGCTGCGGAGCGAGTGAGACCGCACAGCACTGCTCTGCGCTGGACTGTCCCGCGGTCATATCTAACGTAAACAAAATATTCTATTTTAGAATTAATTTTATGTAAGGGATATAGTGTCTCATACTTACTGTTAGTAGAGTCAAGTAAATATTTTTTGTTATACTTCGTGCTACAGCTTTTGTATCCCTTTTCAGAGTTTAGAAATCGGATCCTCAGTTTGCTGTTTTGTACGTAATAATTTTAACTGTCCAAGTTTGAAAACTTATTAAAAATAGAATTAAGGTTATAAAGCTCTTTACTGCTTACAGTCAACATTGTTAAAGAAGACAACTAACATTTTACACGTTTTTCTTTTTCGAGGAAACGATTTTGTCTAGGTTTGGTACGACATTCCGTGAGACTGC
Source organism: Schistocerca piceifrons (assembly GCF_021461385.2). Taxonomy (NCBI): domain Eukaryota; kingdom Metazoa; phylum Arthropoda; class Insecta; order Orthoptera; family Acrididae; genus Schistocerca; species Schistocerca piceifrons. Next base: position 852,536,648 of record NC_060140.1, on the reverse strand, counting down.
TAACCTCAAAGAACTAGTCAGATTTTTATCGCCAAGTAATGAACGGTTCTTAGTTTTAGCAAGCTTTAAAAGAGAGAAAATGCGCTCACAAATATACGTAGAAACATTGAGAGAAATTTGACCGCGTGCTTGTGCAAAAGATATTTCTCTCGTGGAAGACATCTGTAAAAGTCTTCCAAAGTTGTACACACAAGAAAGCAGTTCTTCAGGCGGATATCGCACTGCAGGTGAATCAGCTCTAGTTGAAGCACTTGTGAGACGTCCTCTGCCCGAAGGGAAAATGGGCGAACACACACACACATATATATATATATATTGATTGGAATGACTCCTTACCCTCTCCCTTAAAACCCATATCCTTTTGTCTTTCCTTCTCCTTCCCTCTTTCCTGACGAGGCAACCATTGGTTGCGAAAGCTAGAATTTTGTGTGTATGTTTGTGTTTGTTTGTGTGTCTATCGACCTGCCAGCGCTTTTGTTTGGTAAGTTTCATCATCTTTCTTTTTAGATATATTTTTCCCACGTGGAATGTTTCCCTCTATTATATATATATATATATATATATATATATATATATAAGGCCGGTTGAAGCTCACTTACCTCCAAAAATCTGTTTTCAAACTGTTCTTGTAATTCGAAAATGATTTGAACATAATCTGAAAAATCCACATCTTCTGTACCGTAACACTGTCTAGTGCAGGAAAGTGTCCACAATTCTTCTCGCGCAACTGTTTTCCCCACAAAATAAGTGTTTTTTTTTTTTTTATTTTAATGCTTGAATTGTCTGCACTAAATCAGCAACAGAGTGATTTTCGCGTTGGAGTGAAATGTTCAAAGTATTTAAATGACCAGTAAGGTCACTCAAAAAAGCCAAATTCACCACCCGCTTAGGATCACAAAGTAATTCTTCTGGACGTCCTCTCATTTCAAAAAGGTATTTATTTCACCCCTTAAGGAGAAAAACCGATGAAGCACCTTTCCTCTGCTCAGCCATCTTACTTCGGTGTGGCAGGGGATGTCTGGGTATTCCGCTTCAATATCAGCCAGAAATTCTTTAAATTGGAGATGTGTGAATCCATGCGATCGAAGATAATTAACCGTTCGAAGAACTGTGTCCATAAAATTTTTTATGTTGACAATCCTCGCGCAAAGTGCCTCCTGGTATATCAGACAATGGATTGCCGCGAATAAGGAACAGCCGACTTCAGCCATTTTTGACCTGACGTAACCCAGGAATCCAGTGCGTATCCCTCGTAGCGTAGGGGCTTCATCCGTTGTTACACTGGTCAGGCGTTCCCATTTTAAACCCATTGACTCTAAAACGTTTTCCACGGCTAGCAAAATATCCAAACCCGTGGTTGGGTCTTATAATGGTATAAGGTGGAGACGCACGGCAGGCTGTCGGGCGGTCCGCACGGCCAGCTAAGCGACACGGCTCGGCCACTGCGACAACATACGAATTCACCCGGGGCGCTGGCCGCGGGCGATCGTGGGTGCCAGCGCCCAGGGGCACAGTTTGGATGAGCCAGCCCTAGCATATCAATTACAGATGACAATTTGGAAGAAATAAAGAAAACGGTTCTGTAAACTCACCATTTCACCACCAGTGAGGCTGCTGATGATGTCAGCACATCCTTTGGCTCATGCAATTTTTTTTTGGAGGTTTTGGGCACGAAACATGTAGCAGCAAAGTTTGCACCAAAATTGTTGAATTTCAACCACAAATGACATTGCTTAGACATCACTCAGGAACTGCTGAATGTAAACAACAGTGATCCATAACATCTAAAGAAGATAATAACAGGTGACAAAACGTGGGTATATGGGTATGGCATCCACACCAAGGCCCAACTGAACCAATGGAAATTGCCTGAAGAGCCAAGACTGAAAAAAAATTCGATAAGTTTGATCACATTTGAAAGTTTTTCTCTCACTCCTTCCTTCGATTACAATGGGACAGTGCATCACGAGTTCATGACTTATGGTCATATTATCAGTACTGTGCTCTACCTAGAAATTATGCGCCATTTGCATGCACCTATCCAAAGAAAATGACCAGAACTGTTGTAAAACTACTCATGGAAATTACATTATGACAATGCTTCTGCTCACACCTTAATGCTTGTTTGTGATTTTCAGGCAAAAACAAAACCATTGCGTTACCTGACCTGCCATATTTGCCATGTATAGCCACTTGTGACTTCTTTCAATTCCCTAGTCTGAAGAGAACCATTAAATGATGATGTTTTGCCACCACTGATGAGATATAAGCAAAATTGCTGAAGGACCTGAACACCATGACGAAAAGTGACTTCCAGAAGTGTTTCCAAGACTGGAAAAAGAGCTGGCACAAGTGTATTATATCCAAGAGGGATTACTTTGAAGCAGACAAAGCTGACCGTGAATAAATAAAGATTGGTTCACACACACACACACACACACACACACACACACACACACACACACACACACACACAAATGACTGTAGCACCACATATCTTTATGGCGAAGTCCCAAGAGCTAGAGGGGTAATCAATGTTAACCTCTGTTTTCAACATGCTGTCCAAAATTTAGTGCTCTGTATTCTCAAAGTTATGCATGACTGTGATTTGCAGTCTGTTTGCTTGCAAAAGGATACATCGCTACCTCAACCCTCTCAGTCCTGAATTATTTCTGAAGGAAGGAAACTTTTCCTTTATGTGCTAATGCTTTTAGGCGATTTTTAATGATTTTAGATACAAGAGTTGTACAAAAATATGAACCCATTTTCAAATAATAATTTATACACTTGGATTCATTTTAGGAACCAAACTAATTACGAAATATTCTCTAACGTAATAAATATTAAAATGATTGTTCAATGATTACCATGCAAAATAACAAGAACAATATTCAATTATACAGTGGAATATAGCAAACCACCATGTCTTCAGGTGGTCACAAGCTGCTGCCCAACATTTGGCAGCACTTATGCACGATGAAACGTTGAACATTCACAAATGTGTACCTCAGTTTTCCATTGGGAAAAATGCTCCTGTTGCAGATAAGGCACAGTAAAAGTTTATATACACAACTGTAGCAAGAGAGACTGAAAGGGTTAAGGTACAACTGTGACATTACGGCCATACACAATGATGTTGCAGAGTGAAATTTCTTTCATCTTTATTAGCAATGAAATCTACAACACAATTTTAACAAAGTTAGGACAGACTCTTGTACATACTCTCACCAATGAAAAGAAAGGAGTACAGCGCAACAGGAAACCACAGCTGAGACAGAATATTTGCGGTTTCAAAAGAAGTTAAAAGAATAAGATTTTATTAGTTCTACTGGTTACTACGACTTGTGACTTCACTCACTTATCAGATATCAGTAGTTTTATTATGACAAGTGATGGCGAGTAAGTAAGATATTGTACATGCAATAATGATGTCAGCTGCCCTCATGTGTCTGTCTGTCTTTGGTAAGCATAGTTCGTGATGTGCGAAGCCCCCCTCCCCCCAACTGACCCAATCCACAGTGTGGCAGCACACACAGCATCACTGCCAAATGGTGCATGTGAAGGGACACAGGCACGTATCTCTGCATCATGCTATTTAAACAGCTGTACATTATATAACGAGTGCACTGTGCAACATATTTAATATTTTTTTTCTTTTATCATAGATCATGTTCACTCATGTAAATAATATGTTTTCTTTTCCCTACTGCTTCTTCTTAAGGGTTGATTTATTTTCTTTCTGAAGTAGCCTATCTTCTTCCTCAGGGTTAAAGCTATCTCCAAACCAAATTTCATCAAAATCAGTTCAGCTGTTTAGTAATGAAAACACGAGAGACAGACATACTTTCACATTTAATAATATTAGTATGTATGTATGTATGTATGGATTAAACACACTGACAACTGTACAAGCACTGTATCCATTGCATTGCGTAGAACACACAAACCAGTAAAAGCATTTTCACAAATGAGTTAAGTTCAAAAGTCAAAGAATAAACAGATTTTTCAGCGTAAATATTTTCCCTAATTCACATAATATTCTTCAAATCAAACAAGCACCTTTTACTAAACTTTTCTAAAATAGCCTATGTCCTATTTCGGTGTTCAAGCTTTCTCCACATAAATCTCACCAAAATTGGTTCAGCAATTTAGTTGTGAAAATGTAAGAGGCAGACACAGTTCCACAATTATAATATTAGTACAGATGTTTGACTGATGCAATGAGCAAGTCTGTTGTTTATATACACGTGACTAATTAGCAGAGTGAGAAAACTAGTTTGTTCAGAATGTGGCAAAACAAGTCAATGGAAAACAAACTATTCGCCATGAATGTGTATAAAAATGAGGTATATTCCAGTTTACAATGCAAGCCATCAGTTTTGACCTCTGCCACACTCAACATGACGACTGTGACATCACTGAAGGCTCTTTATCGCGCATATTTATAACAGCACTGCTGTGTGGATATTTCATTTCATGGTAGTAGACCTATATTAGTTGTATGTACTGCACACATTACTAATGAAGTAGTCAGAAATCATTTCTTATTCATAATTTGCTGGATTTGGTAAGTGTGTGTGGCAATCTATACTTTATGTACACAAACAATTGTGATACAGGTTATTTCCCAAAAATGATTGTTTTCTTTGGTTCATATAAGCATGTGTTCATATAAGCAACTGTGTATCATTCGCTGTAGTTAAACTATACAGATGGAACAAATCTACTTGTTTTTGGGGTGGCGGTGTTCTGGAACTTTTCAGTAGGATGATATGTGTCGAATTCTATACAGGTCAGCTTTAGTTTGTGACATTTATTATTCCCATATTAAATTATTTCTGTTGTTTCTTTGTTATTCTCTTTTATTTACAAATTCTACAAATCTCCCTGCCCTACACTAATTTCTTTCCAAGGGGGTTCCAGTAATCAAAAGTTAATCAAATGTGGTACGCTATAGACATCACATCACACCATAGTTAAAATCATTTTATATTTAATGATTAGAATCTCAGTCTTGATATTATGGAGTTTGTTACATTCAACCACAGTATGATGTCAAAGACGCAGTCTCTATTACATATGCATGACAGATAGTCGCCAAGGTGATTGCATCAGTGGCCAAAGAAGATGGATTGTAATGTTATTTGTCATAACAGCAAAAAGTGACCTCCAACAGCAAAACAAACCAAGAACTAACAACAAGCAACTGTGAAAGAGAAATGTGTGCAATGAGAGGGTTTTGAAGCCACTGAACAAAATATACTGAGGTGACAAAAACCATATATAGATGGCAGTAGTATCACGTACCCTCCCAGGGGACACCGCCTTATAGTAGGCACCTTCAGTGCCGGGCAGGAGGGTTTGCGTGCTTCGGTGAAGTCGAGAGCTATGCCGGCGGTAGCATAGCTACTGGCAGGGTCTCCCAAGCTGGTCTGGTCTCAACAGAGGAGCCAAACAAAGTGTGTCCCACAACATAGGGCAGGGAGGGCTCTAGAGGCGCAGTGAAGCCAGCTTCCCTAGAGGAGTAAACCTCATACAAATCCTGGTCCTCCAGGTTGGGGGTTGGGCATGGGGCTAATAACCCCATACTGTAAAAAAAAGAATATTACGGAAATTCAACAGAAGCCTCGGAAAATGGATGGAAAGCATGTATCACGACCCCAGCAAAGGAAACGGATAAAGGATCTAACCGTAGCATCGTGGAATGTGAGGACAATGCTTCAGCCTGGAAAAATGAAAGAAATAGCCAATGAAATTTTAAAATTCAAATATGATATTGTAGGGCTACAGGAAATAAGATGGCAGGGGAATGGGCAGATAGATAAACCTGATTACTCATTGGTATATAGTGGACCAGAAGAAAGAACAGGCCAACTTGGAACAGGGTTTATAATAACTAGGGAAGTTAGGAAAAGTCTTCTAGAATTTGAACCTATAAATGAAAGGATGTGCAGACTCAGACTAAAAGGTAAATTTAGGAATATATCAATAGTTAATGCACATGCACCAACAGAGGAAAAAGAGGATATAATTAAAGAACAGTTCTACGAAGACTTGGAAAAAGTATGCTGTGCAGTACCTAAATATGACCTGATGCTAGTAATAGGAGATTTTAATGCAAAAATAGGGAGGAATGAACATCCGTATGGAGTTTCTGGAAAATATTCACTACATGAAGAAAACAATGAGAATGGAGACTTACTATGCCAATTCGCAGCAAGGAATAATATGATTATTAAAAGTACCTGCTTTCCACATAAAAGAATCCATCTGGGTACTTGGAAGTCTGCAGCCAATGGAGTAGTCAATCAGATTGACCATATTTTAGTGATTGCACGCCACTCCACGTCAGTTACGGATGTACCAAACTGTGATTCAGATCACTTTTTGATAAAATCAGTCTTGAGAGAGAAACTGTCACAAACAAAGGGCAACAGAATGGGAAAGATGATGAAATGGAATACAGACAAACTGAACATTCCTGATGAAGTAAAAAAAATACCAAGTAACACTAAGCAGAAAGTTGAGCAATGAAGAGACCACAGTAGGAGTAGATGAAAGGTGGAACAGGTTTGAAAAAGCCATTAAGGATGCTGCAGAGGAAATAATAGGCATAAGAAGGAACAGAAGAACCCAGGAGTGGTTTGATGAAGGTTGCAGGTCAGCAATAGAGGAAAAGAACAGGGCAAGAACAAAAGTGCTACAGAGAGAAACCAGAAATAATGTGGAACAATACAGATAATTAAGGAGAAGAGCTAACAGACTGTGCAAGAGAAAGAAAAGAGAGTGGAATAAGAAGAAATTTCAAGAACTAGAAGAACTAAAGGAACAGGGTGAAATAAGAAAGTTCTATCATGCCATAGGCAAAATGAAGAATAGATTCCAACCAAAAACAACGGCCTGTTCCAGTAAAGATGGGAAAATGATAAGGGAGGAAGAACAGATAGTGGGAAGGTGGGCAGAGTATTTCAAAGATACACTAAGCACCAGCCTAGAAGATGAAGAGACAGCTGCACAGGAGGGAAGAGTGGAGCTGGAAGTAGACAATGAAACCAATGAGGCAAGGAAGCCAACTCTACAAGAGGTCTCCCAGGCTGTGCACAAGTCAAAAAACAATCGAGCCCCTGGGGAAGACAGCATAATTGCTGAATTAATAAAAACTGGTGGTGAGGCTGTAATAAAGGAACTGCACACATTAATATCAGATATATGAGAAACAGAAACTATGGCAGATAATTGGAAAATTGGAATAATAGTCCCCATTTATAAGAAAGGGGACAGAACAGCATGTGAAAACTATAGAGGTGTAACACTCCTAAGTACAGCTTATAAGATCTTCACAAGTATATTAAACGAAAGGATACAGAAGTGTGCAGAAGGCATACTAGGGGAATATCAGTGTGGCTTTCGACCAGGCAGAGAAACAACTGATCAAATATTTGTGATAAGGCAAATGATGGAAAAGTTCTATGAATATGATATAGATCTGCATTTCTTATTCATCAATTTCAAACAAGCCTTTGACAGCATAAATCGGCAAGAACTATACAGAGTACTGAAAGAAGTTGGTATATGTGCTAAATTAATAAGACTAATCAGAATGACAATGACAGAGACAAGAGCAAAAGTAAACGTCCTTAGCAGAACAAGTGATAGCTTTGACTTTAATAAAGGTGTGAAGCAAGGGGATAGTCTCTCCACTGTCCTATTCAACATAGCCCTGCATAGTGCAGTAAATAAAATCAACAAAAGAGGCACCATATTTTTGAAAACTAGCCAGATATGTGCATACGCTGATGACATTGCTATAGTAGGAAGAAATACCAATACACTCCTAGAAACATACTGGGCAATGGAAACAGAAGCCTTAAAAATTGGCCTCATAGTAAATGAAAACAAAACAAAATATATGGTAATGTCACAATCTGAGGCCAGAAGAACCCCTAAAAACCTAAACATCAATGGGAAATGCTTCAATGGAGTGTCCTCTTTTAACTACTTGGGAGCCCTAATAACAAATGATAACAGTATTGGAAAGGCTATAAGGGAAAGAATACAAGCAGGAAACAGAGCTTACTTTGCAAATATGCAGCTTTTCAAAAATAGCCTTGTTACAAGAAAAACTAAACTGCTAATATATAATTCCCTAGTCCGCCCAGATCACGTACGGCTCAGAGGTATGGACGTTGACAGAACAATAAAAATGCTCTAAGAAGCATTGAGCGGAAAATACTACGCAAAATCTATGGGCCAATAAGGGAGGAAGAAGGCTGGAGAATACGCTACAATGCCGAAGTACAAGAGTTAATACAATGCAGGGACATAGTAAAATTTGTGAAATCACAGCGAATATGATGGCTAGGACACTTGGAGAGAATGGCAGAGGATAGAATTCCAAAGAAAATGATGAAAGGTATGATCCATTCAGTTAGGTGAAAAGGGAGACCTAGAAGAAGATGGATTGATGAGGTAATAATGGATATCACCAATATGGGAGTCCGGGGGTGGAAAAGAGCAGCAAATAACCGAGAAGTGTGGAGGAAGATTGTTGAAGAAGCCAAGGCTCACCAAGGGCTGTAGAGCTACTGAAGAAGAAGTATCACATACACAAGATATAAAAGGGCAGTGCACTGACAGAGCCATCATTTGTGCTCAGGTGATACATGTGGATAGGTTTCCGAGGTGATTATGGCCACAAAACGGGGAATTAACAGACTTTCAATGTGGAATGGCAGTTGGAGCTAGATGAATGGAACATTCCATTTTGGAAATGAATAGGAAGTTCAATATTCCAAGATATGCACCGACAAGAGTGTGCCAAGGATACAAAATCTTCAGGCCTTAGCTCTCACCATGGACAATTCACTTAATGACCAAGAGCAGTGGTATTTTCGTAGAGTTGTCAGTTCTAACGAACCAGCAACAATGCATGAAACAACTGCAGAAATCAATGCAGATCGTATGACAAACATACCCGTTAGGACAGTGTTGCAAAATCTGGCATCAAGGGCCTATGAAAGCAGATGACCAAAGAGTGCGCCTCTGCTAACAGCACATTGTCTGCAGTAGCCCTCCTGGGTTTGTGACCATATCGGTTGAACCCTGAACGACTGGAAGACCATGCCCAGGTCAGATGGGTCCAAATTTCATTTGGTGAGAACTGATGACAGTATGGTTAAAGTGTGGTGCAGACCCCACAAAGCCAATGGACCACAGTTGTCAACAAGGCACTATATAAGCTGGTGGTGGCTCCATAAATAGTGTGGGCTGTATTTACATGGAATGGACTGGGTCCTCTGGTCCAACTGAGCTGATCATTGACCAGAAATGGTTATGTTCAGTTACTAGGAGACAGTTTGCAGCCATTCATGGGTGTCACGTTTCCATATTTCATGTCACCAGGCCACAATTGTTCACGATTGGTTTGAAGAACATTCTGCATAATTTGAGAAACTGATTTGGCCATCCAGATTGCTCGACATGAACCCCATCTAGCATTCATGGGACATAATTGAAAGGTGAGTTCATGCATAAAATATTGCGCTGGCAACACTTTCGCAATTATGCACAGCTACAGATGCAGCATTGCTCAGTATTTATGCAGGGGACTTCCAATGACGTGTTGAGTCCATGCCATGTCACGTTGCTGCACTACACAGGGCAAATGGAAGCCCTACATGATATTAGCAGGTCTCCCATGACTTGTCACCTCATGTATAGTGCACAGACACCTTGAAAGGCTTCATCAATGAACTTAAAAAAATATATATGTTTTAGAGATTTAAGACCTCTCCTGGCTCACAATCTTTGTTCAAGTACAAGAGTGTGCAAGTTTTTGAGGGGTTTTTTCTTTTTAAGCCAAAATTTTAGAAAAGTAGTACACTATTAATATAAATCCTAGTTCATATTCAAGTATAGCTTTAACACAAGGAAAAAGAGAATCTATACACGGTCAAATCAATGCCTGCATTTTGTCATATGTGGATTAAGCATAATGAGTCATTCAACACTTTTGTTCCACTTAGTTTGAATGGTACAGTACTTTCACTTGTGATACCTTCCGTGATGCAAATGTCATAATTAACACCATAAGGAAAAGGATAGATTGCTACTTATTATAAAGATGGCATGCTGAATTGCAGATAGGCACACCGGAAAGGCTGTTATACACTTAGCTTTCAGCCAAAGCTTTCCAGTTGAGTCTACTAGTAGATCAGGTTTCACTAGGCATAGCCCGCACCTTAACAGGTAGTAGTAGTTGGTGTTAGAGCTGCACCTTTTTTAAGACTGAAGTCAGTTGATAGGTATACCTGCTCAGAGGAAGTCCTCTAACTAAGGGCTCACCTTCAGAGAACGTCATGTTTCCAAATAGAGGAGGAATTAGCATATTTCATCAAAATATAAGAGTTATTAGACATAAAGTTAGTGAACTACTTATAGATGCTGACTCTGAAATTATTGGTATATCAGGGCATCACTTAAATAATTTGACAATTCATAGGCTTCCTTTACCAGGTTACAGATTAGTTAGATGTTTTTCAAGGAGTTCCTTGCGGGGTGGGGGAGTGGCCATGTATTTAAGAAAACAGTATTCCATTTGAGTCCATAGATGTATCACAGCACTGCACTGAACAGATATTTGAAATGTTGTGCAGGGGCAGTTGAAATTAGTGAAACTAAACTTTTAACTGTTGTTTATAGGCCCCTAACTGTAACTTCAGAGCATTTCTGCTCAAGCTAGAGAGTGTTCTTGATTCACTTTATAGGAATTACCAGAAATTAGTTACATGTAGTAACTTCAATATTAATTTTGTGTATGATGGTGCAAGAAAAAAGATGTTGGTAGATCTCCTAAATTCATATGATCTGATGCACACAGTTTTTTTTTCCATCTAGGGTGCAGGGGAACAGCAGCACAGCCATAGACAATGTTTTTATTCATTCTTCATTACTAAATGGGCATTCTGTTAGTAAAAGGGTGAATGGCCTTTCAGATAATGATGCACAAAATTTAACACTAAAAGGCTTTTGTACTCAAACAAATGTCACATACAATTACAAACTATGTAGGAAAGTTAATCCAACAGCAACAGAGTTTTTTAAACCTCATCAAGGAGCAAGAGTGGTAAGATGTTTATTGTGCCAATAACATAGATGACAAATATAATGCTTTCCTTAACACATTTCTCATGCTCTTTGAGAGTTGCTTTCCATTAAAACATTCTAAATAGGGTACTAGCAGTAAAAGTCAGCCTGGGTGGCTGACTACTGGGATAAAGATATCACACAGAACAAAGCGGGAATTATATCAAAATGTTAGAAATAGTCACAATCAAGCTATATGGCCCATTACAAACAGTACTGTAAGGTGCTTAAAATGTTATTAGGAAGGCAAAGAGTATGTGATACACAAATAGAATAGCTAATTCACGGGATAAAATTAAAACCATACGGTCAGTTGGTTTTAATTTTATCCTGTGAATTAGCTATTAATTAAAACCATATGGTCAGTTGCCCCCCCCTCCCCCTCCACTGAACCATGGACCTTGCCATTGGTGGGGAGGCCTGCGTGCCTCAGCAATACAGATAGCCGTATCGTAGGTGCAACCACAACGGAGGGATATCTGTTGAGAGGCCAGACAAACGTGTGGTTCCTGAAGAGGGGCAGCAGCCTTTTCAGTAGTTGCAGGGGCAACAGTCTGGATGATTGACTGATCTGGCCTTGTAACACTAACCAAAACGACCGTGCTGTGCTGGTACTGCAAACGGCTGAAAGCAAGGGGAAACTACAGCCGTAATTTTCCCCGAGGGCATGCAACTTTACTGTGTGGTTAAATGATGATGGCGTTCTCTTGGGTAAAATATTCCGGAGGTAAAATAGTCCCCCATTCGGATCTCCGGGCGGGGACTAATCAAGAGGACATTGTTATCAGGAGAAAGAAAACTGGCGTTCTACGGATCGGAGCGTGGAATGTCAGATCCCTTAATCGGGCAGGTAGGTTAGAAAATTTAAAAGGGAAATAGATAGGCTAAAGTTACATATAGTGGAAATTAGTGAAGTTCGATGGCAGGAGGAACAAGACTTCTGGTCAAGTGAAACAGGGTTATAAACACAAAATCAAATAGGGGTAGTGCAGGAGTAGGTTTAATCACGAATAGGAAAATAGGAATGCGGGTAAGCTACTACAAACAGCATAGTGAATGCATTATTGTGGCCAAGATAGATACGAAGCCCACACCTACCACAGTAGTACAAGTTTATATGCCAACTAGTTCCGCAGATGAAGAAAAGATTGATGAAATGTATGATGAAATCAAAGAAATTATTCAGATAGTGAAGGGAGATGAAAATTTAATTGTCAAGGGTGACTGGAACTCGATAGAAGGAAAAGGAAGAGAAGGAAACTTAGTAGGTGAATATGGAATGGGATTACGGAATGAAAGAGGAAACCGCCTGGTAGAATTTTCCACAGAGCATAATTTAATCATAGCTAACACTTGGTTCAAGAATCATAAAAGAAGGCTGTATACATGGAAGAAGCCTGGAGATACTGGAAGGTCTCCGATAGATTATATAATGGTAAGACAGAGATTCAGGAACCAGGTTTTACATTGTAAGACATTTCCAGGGGCAGATGTGGACTCTGACCACAATCTATTGGTTATGAACTGTAGATTAAAACTGAAGAAACTGCAAAAAGGTGGGAATTTAAGGAGATGGGACCTGGATAAACTGACTAAACCAGAGGTTGCACAGAGTTTCAGGGAGAGCATAAGGGAACAATTGACAGCACGGATCAAGTAGGTAAAAAGACAGGGGCTAATATAAATCCTTGGGTAACAGAAGAAATATTGAATTTAATTGATGAAAGGAGAAAATATAAAAATGCAGTAAATGAAGCAGGCAAAAAGGAATACAAACGTCTCAAAAATGAGATCGACAGAAAGTGCAAAATGGTTAAGCAGGGATGGCTAGAGGACAAATGTAAGGATGTAGAGGCGCATCACTAGGAATAAGACAGATACTGCCTACAGAAAAATTAAAGAGACCGTTGGAGAAAAGAGAACCACTTGCATGAATATCAAGAGCTCACATGGAAACCCAGTACTAAGCAAAGAAGGGAAAGCAGAAACGTGGAAGGAGTATATAGAGGGTCTATACAAGGGCGATGTTCTTTAGGACAATATTATAGAAATGGAAGAGAGTGTAGTTAAGATGAAATAGAGATATGATACTGCAGGAAGAGTTTGACAGAGCACTGAAAGACCTAAGTCGAAACAAGACCCCAGGAATAGACAACATTCCACTAGAACTACTGACAGCCTTGGGAGAGCAAGGCTTAACAAAACTCTACCATCTAGTGAGCAAGATGTATGTGCCAGGCGAAATACCCTCAGATTTCAAGAATAACATAATATTTCCAATCCCAAAGAAAGCAGGTGTTGACAGATGTGAAAATTACCGAACTATCAGTTTAATAAGCCACGGCTGCAAAATACTAACGTGAATTCTTTACAGACGAATGGAAAAACTGGTAAAAGCCGACCTTGGGGAAGATCAGTTTGGATTCCGTAGAAATATTTGAACACGTGAGGCAATACTGACCCTACGACTTATAACAGAAGCTAGATTAAGTTACGGCAAACCTACTTTTTAGCATTTGCAGACTTAGAGAAAGCTTTTGACAATGTTGCCTGGAATACTCTCTTTCAAATTCTGAAGGTGGCAAGGGTAAAATATAGAGAGCAAAAGGCTATTTACAATTTGTACAGAAACTAGATGAGAGTTATAAGAGTCGAGGGACATGAAAGGGAAGCAGTGGTTGGGAAGGGAGTGAGACAGGGTTGTAGCCTCTCCCCAATGTTATTCAATCTGTATAACGAGCAAGCAGTAAAGGAAACAAAAGAAAAGTTCGGAGTAGGTATTAAAATTCATGGAGAAGAAATAAAAACTTTGAGGTTCGTCGATGACATTTTAATTCTGTCAGAGACAGCAAAGGACTTGGAATAGCAGTTGAATGGAATGGACAGAATCTTGAAAGGAGGGTATAACATGAACATCAACAACAGCAAAACGAGGATAATGGAATGTAGTCGAATTAAATCGGGTGATGCTGAGGGAATTAGATTAGGAAATGAGACAACTTAAAGTAGTAAAAGAGTTTTGCTATTTGTGGAGCAAAATAACTGATTATGGTCGAAGTAGAGAGGATATAAAATGTAGACTGACAATGGCAAGGAAAGTTTTTCTGAAGAAGAGAAATTTGTTAACATCGAGTATAGATTTAAGTGTCAGGAAGTCGTTTCTGAAATTATTTGTATCACTTCACTAATGAGGAGGTATTGAATAGAATTGGAGAGAAGAGAAATTTGTGGCACAACCTCACCAGAAGAAGAGATCGGTTGGTAGGGCATATTCTGAGGCATCAAGGGATCACCAATTTAGCATTGGAGGGTAGTGTGGAGGGTAAAAATTGTAGAGGGAGACCAAGAGATGAAAACACTAAACAGATTCAGAAGGATGTAGGTTGCAGTAGGTACTGGGAGATGAAGAAGCTTGCACAGGATTGAGTAGCATGGAGAGCTGCATCAAACCAGTCTCTGTACTGAAGACCGCAACAACAACAACAACAACAACAACATGGTCAGTTGTGAAGGAAATGTGTGGTCAGCAGCACAAGGTTGACGATATAAAGTCAGTTTGTTGTAAAAATATTTCTGTTACTGACAAGTCAGATATATGTACAGTATTTAACAATCACTTTCTGAGCATTGCTGGTGAATTAAATAAAAATCTAGTTTCAACATGGAATCATTTAACTCTCTTGGCAAATGCCTTTCCGAGATTGATGTCTGAAATACTCCTCTGTGATACAGACAAGGAGGAGATAGAGTCAATAATTAAATCACTTAAGACTATGGACTCTCATGGATATAATGGAGTGCCTAGCAGAATAATAAAGTACTATTCTGCAAATGTTAGCCCCGTATTTAGCCATATTTGTAATTTTTCCTTTAGGAATGGTCAGTTTCCTGAATGATTAAAGCACTCAGTAGTAAAGCCACTTTATAAAAAGGGAGAACAGGATAATGCAGACAATTTTAGACCTATTTCTATGCCATCAGTGTTTCCTGAAGTTATTGAAATGGCTGTGTAAAGATAATTGATCATTTTATATCACACAATTTGCTAACAATGTACAGGTCGGCTTTAGAAGTCATTTAACAACTGAAAATGTTATATTCTCTTTTTCTGCAATGTACTGGATGCATTGAAGAAAAGTTTTCGAACACTAGGCATATTTTTTGAGTTAACTAAGGTGTTTGATTGTGTTCATCACAAAATATTGCTCCAGAAGTTGGACCATTGCAGAATACGGAGAGATCAGAACTGGTTCACCTCTTGCTTTAGCAACAGACAGCTAAAAGTCATTATTCACAGTGTTGAGAATGGCTGTGATGTGGGGTCTGGGTGGGGTACAGTCAAGTGGGGGGTGCCCCAGGGATCAGTGTTAGAGCTACTCCTGTTCCTTATTTATATAAATGATATTTATATACATGATATGCCCTCTAGTATTACAGGAAACTCTAAAATATTTATGTTTGCTGATGACACTAGCTTGGTAGGTTAGGTTAGGTTAGTGTTGTTTAACGTCCCGTCGACAACGAGGTCATTAGAGACTGAGCGCAAGCTCGGGTTAGGGAAGGATGGGGAAGGAACCATCCCGGCATTTGCCTGAAACGATTTAGGGAAATAACGGAAAACCTAAATCAGGATGGCTGGAGACGGGATTGAACAGTCGTCCTCCCGAATGCGAGTCCAGTGTGCTAACCACTGCGCCACCTCGCTTGGTACTAGCTTGGTAGTAAAGGATGTTGGGTGCAACATTGGCTCAGTTTCAAATAGTGCAATTCAAGATCTAAGTACATGGCTTGTATAAAATAAACTAACACTAAATCACAGTAAGACTCAGTTTTTACAGCTTCTAACACACATTTCAACAAAAGGTGACATTTTAATTTCACAGAATGGGCATACAAATAGTGAAACTGGACAGTTCAAATTTCTGTGTGTTCAGATAGATACTACACTGTCATGGAAAGACCATGTTCAGGATCTTGTTCAAAGACTTAATTCTGCCATTTTTACTATTCGAACGGTATCTGAACTAAGTGATCGTTCAACACGAAAATTAGTCTACTTTGCTTATTTTCATTTGCTCATGTCATATGGTATTATATTTTGGGATAACGCTTCCCATTCTAAAAGGATATTTTTGGCTCAGAAGTGGGCGGTTTGGGCAATAAGTGGTGTTAGTTCACAAACCTCTTGTCGACCCTTGTTCACGAGTCTGGGTATTTTGGCATTTGCCTCTCAATATATGTATTCCTTACTGTTATTTCTTGTTACCAATATTAGCTTACTCCCAAGAATAAACAGCTTTCGCTCAGTTTATACTTGGCAGAAATCAAACCTGCATTTGGATCAGACTTCCTTAATTCTTGTGCAGAAAGGAGTGCAGTACACTGCTGCATCTATATTCAATAAGTTACCACAAGAATTCAAAAATCTTAGCAGTAATCCATGCGCCTTAAAATCGAAACTGATGAGTTTCCTCATGGGTCACTCCTTCTATTTTGTGAAGGAGTTCCTTGAAAAATTAAGCTGATTCTTGTTGTATTGTTGACTGCATTTACTTAAACTTATAGCTTTACTTTTTCAGGTTCATAAACATTTTATTTTTATCTGTTATTACTTTTACGTTGTAATTTCACATACTGACACATTCCATGACCTTGGAGATTTGCACCTCAATTTGGTCCTACAGAACTTCACGTGTAAATAAATAAATAAATAAATAAAGTAACAAGCAAGCATCTGCCATCTCCAGCAGTTTGAACCAGAATGCATTCCAGTCTGAGCTGCTGGAGATTGTGGTCATGTATGCATGATGTGTGCTTGCCTGTGTTAATGAATGCGTGTGTGTGTGTGTGTGTGTGTGTGTGTGTGTGTGTGTGAACGAGCTTAGGCTGAAAGCTAAGTGTACCTGTCTGTAAACTCACCATGTAATCTTTATGGTAAGTAGCAATCTATCCTTTTCCTTATATTGTCTATATTCCAACTTGGGGTTTCTATTGTTTAATTGTCATAATTAACCAGTCAATTACACAAACATAACTAAATGGAGCATTGTTGTATTGCCTTACAACAACCCTTATGGCATATAGTTCTTACACCAGATATTAAGTATGAAATTACATGCAACAATTAAAATTGTAATAGGCAAGATTTTTGTTTGTCAATTCATGGTTCTGATTAACTTAATTTCAGAATATGTGTTATAATCATATAAATAACTTCCAAAGGACACAATAATTAAACATTTCATGTATGAATTTCCAATAACCGTTGCTAACAAGTGTTGTAAAATTAGATGTTAAAAGAACATTAATCTACTACAAGATTTTGTGGACGACAAGAGTGTTATTAAATTATTTGCACCATTAAAACTACACATTCTTAAGGAACAGATAGCTCTGCTATGAAATTGTACTTTTATGAAACTATGTAAGACTGTATGTTCAAACATTTATGAATGAATTGTAAAATGTTTTTATTATTTTTGACTTCAAACTGTGATTTTTCACATTTGATTAATATTTTATGAAGTTGTCAAGCAGAAGGGTCCATTAACAATGTAACATTAGTCAAAATATGACTGAAAATATTTACTTTTCATTATTTCATAATTATTGTTCATATATAAAACCACTTGTTACCTTGTAGAAATTATATTATGTTATATGCACATAAATATCAGAAAATAATGTCAGTAGAATGTATATGTTTCAGTTAGCAATGTAAGCAATTTAGGCACAGGCTGCACTGAAACACTGTTAGCCTTCAGTTAGTCAGAAGTTACTCTTAAGTCAGTCTGGACAGAGCCTTCAGTTATGTATGGATGCAAATATGTAATCTAAAAAAGAGTATGTGACAAGAGAATTACTTGTTTATTTTGGAAAGAAAGACCTAGTTACATTATTAGTATTTGCTGAACTTAATACCCCAGCTGAAAGAAATGAAGACATATGAAATTAAGTGATGATTAGATTTCATACTCATTATTATTGCAGTTCTCACTTTTTTTGAGACAGCACAATGAACTGCACAACATGCAAAATGATGCACTATGGTGACTTGTAATACTGAGCCACACTGCATTAATTTTACATAGTAGACAAGAGGTGGGAAGTTACATTTCCCAAACTGCTGTGATCATCTGGTCTTCAGTTGTGTTAGGAGGACTGATTCTGGTTACATTGAAAAGTCTGTGGTACCTCTATTTCTTCCAAAGCAACAATTGTTTATTCCAGATTTGTTCTGCACTTTTCTTTCTACCATGCTTTACAATTATAGGAACCAATTACACTTCCACATTAGTCGCGGCATTACAGAGATCTATCTGCATAAAATTACTGGTAGAAGACACTGACAATCGGTTGCAAACTTCTTTATGATCACTTACAGCTAATCAAAAGGCGTTTTTTTTAAGATTATATAGTTATTCGTGGACTAAATAACTAAGTCACTGAAAGATTCCTGTATCTTACCTGAAAACCTATATGCTCCCAGTGCACCCCATAGCATGGGCAGCCCAAATTTGCACCAGTAAATCTGTAATAAACGGTCTGAAGAATTCTTATATGTGTTGCATCTCTGACATCCAGTTTACCTGAAAAAAATAATGCTTACTATCTAACTGAATTTACAGTAACTTAACTCAAGGAGGAAATGTGTCTATGTTTTTCTTTTGGACAGTGAACAATCAAAAAGGTATTTTTTTATCAATTGGCCTTTACATAAGGCATATATTACTTTATTATCAACATCTATGAACTAACCAAATCAACATAAGACTGCTGTAGCAGAACAACTGCCTATCAGAAGTCACTTGTTGACATAGCAACTGTAATACACACACATTGTCAAATTTATCCAAAGCAATAAAAGAATGAGTAAGTACAAATAACTAGAATTTTAAATTTAAATAATTTTCATAATCTTCATTATTAAATTGATATATGTGTAATGTACATTATGTTAGTAACCAAGAGACATTTATGGGCCATAATCACCAATAGCTGAAATGGGGATCAAGTTGTTACAAACTATTAGCATTTGAAAGTAACCAACCAGCATTCTCATACAACAAAATATTATTGATATAGTAGGTGAGATGGGTATCTACTGGCTGCAAAATATGATATGAAAATCTACTATTCCAAATAAATTTAATAATAAAAAATATTTTTCAGGACCTCGATATCCTCTCTACTTTCCAAAAAATGCAGAATCTGGAAAAACCTTTCAGCTGTGAAGAATATCAGAATGCACTGAACAACACAATATTTTATACAGTTGGGACCAGCAGTCCATACTATGACAAGAAAAAAATATGTAAGTGAATAAGTCATCATGGAATATAACACAGAATTTTACTTGGCACAGTATTCATTAAAGGTAAAGACACAATGAAATGGAATAGTCATAAGTGGCTAAATTTTATTCACACACTTAACCATTGGAGACACACAGTATCAGACTTCTTGGCATGCCAAATGTATGTTTTGTGCACACATCATTTATATAACAAAAATTTCTGATAAAGTTCTATGTACAGAGACTGCAGGTTTTTTTTTTTTTTTTTTTTTTTTTTTTGTAGACAGAGAACTGTGCTGTGGATGGGATACAATAGAAAAATTCTGTGTCCCTCCATGCTGGAACAAGCTTCTTAGTAAATTAATGACATAGGTCAAGTTAGGCTCAAAATATACTTTCTACTATTGTTGCAGAAAACGGGCAATACAAAGGTACGTATATAAAGTTATAAGAAACAAGACAAAATAACTATAACATTGTCAAATTCAATAAATTGTAAGGTTGAAACAAAATCAGAATGCTAATCAATCTGGATGTAAATAATAGTTTGCAAAAGAGAGACTGTGCAGTTGTCATACTGTGCTTAGTCCCTAAACAAGCTTCATCAATTTCATGAATAACTTATAAAACCTGAAAATACATAGGAACATAATTGGGGGTTGTACTCTTAGTTAAAAAAAGAAAACACCCTTAAATAGAACACTATTTATTTGAACTAAGAAATAAACATACCAGGATCTGCGAACAGAATAAGAGGTAAACATGAGTGAAAAAAGCAAGCACGCCTCACGTAACCGCTATGTATGTCTGGCTGTTCCAGCCAGACAGTTTTTTAGCCTGAGTCGCTGGAGATAGTGGTCATATGAGTGTGAGGTGTGCCTGCTTATGTGAATGTTGCACATTTTTCTTTTTTGAAAAAGGCTTTGGGCAAAAGCTTATTTGCAACAGTCTTTTTGTTGGGCCTGCCTACAACTCAGCATGTCATCTGTATAGTGAGTAGCAATCTACCTTTCCATAATATTGTTTAAGTTAGTGTTTAGTGTTTTAGGGTGCTAAATGGGGAGACTATCAGTGCCTTTGCATGAAATAAACAGAGAGGAGGGTGGTGGAAATCTATTATAATAATAATAATAATAATAATAATAATAATAATAAAGAATAGGCCTCCGGTATGTTCTGCCAGTCGTAAAAGGCGACAAAAAGAACAAACCACTAATAGGGCTAACCC
This sequence comes from Schistocerca piceifrons, assembly GCF_021461385.2. Classification (NCBI taxonomy): domain Eukaryota; kingdom Metazoa; phylum Arthropoda; class Insecta; order Orthoptera; family Acrididae; genus Schistocerca; species Schistocerca piceifrons. The sequence goes on along the minus strand of NC_060140.1, from coordinate 852,515,979 downwards.
CCCTTTTAGTGTGATTAGTTGGTTCAGGACAGAACTAAAGAAGCCTCGGACAAGCGCTGTCGTGGTCGGGGACGACGCTTGAACCCTATGCCCGCCCACAATGGTAACGACACTGCTAGCCAACTGGAAAATGATTTAAATCCAAATTGAGGTGTTTTGCAGGATATGCTTCCTGCAACCACCCTAGAAGGAAAACAAAGACAGAGGATGAGATGGTCAGATGAAGTTAATCGACACCTCATGTTCTGTTATTACCAAGCAACAAAACCTAGGAACCAACACAACTGGATACAGATCACAAGTATACACAACATTTATTACCAGATACCCAGAATTAAAATTTTTAACAGAACAATGACTAGCTGATCAGATCCGTGTAGTAATCAAAAATAACAGGATACCCCAGTCAGAATTAGAAAACATCAAACAACAAGTACAACAAATACTAGAACAAAATAATGTGCAATCAGAAGAAGAAGAAAATACAGTAATGGGCTCAAACATCCCAGAGCAAACAAACAAAGAACAACACACATCAATTAAGCAATCAGAGGAAAACGAAATCTTAAGACAGCCACCAGAACAAGCACAAATAGAACACGAAGTGACACACATGTTAGATATAGAAGAAAAATTTCAGCTGACATACATAGAACACAAAGACACAATTACAGACATTAGACCATTCTTGCATAGACCGCCAAATAACCCACAAGTCGAAACAACAATAAAAACTATCAACACAATCATACACAACAAAATAAATGAAAACACAACAATGGAAGAGTTACAACTACTGGTTTATATAGGAGCACTCACTACACTAAATATACACACTAGGCAGAGATCAGAACCAACCAACACACAGAAGAAACCCACAAAACCAGCATGGCAACACAGGCTACAGATCAGAATAGAAAAACTGAGAAAAGACATCGGATAGCTAACACAAAATAATAATAAAAGAAGAAAAAAAAAAGAAACACTAAATTTTAAAACTAAGCTGTATCAACACACAAGAATTCAGAACATGAGTGACACTAGGAGTTTCATAAATGACCAGCCATTAAATGCACATAAAACACAGCAGAATACCTAGATAAAACCAAGTATAAGGTGTGTTCAAGAAGAAATGAGCCGAAGGCATAATTACAGAAACCAGTACCTGTATTACCTGTATGTTAGAAGTAAAGTACTGACCCTGCTTGTTGAGACACTTGTCCCACTGTAACACAAGGTGGTGAATGGCTGTCTCATAAAATTCCCGGGGCTGCAATGTGAACCAGTTCTGCACATACAGCTGAACGTCGTCGTCCACACGAGTGCAAGAAAGGTTATGCTGACATTCTCTTTTGACCAAGATGGCCCCCTTCTGATTCACTTCCTGCATCACGGGACAATAGTAAATGCCCAGTGTTACTCACACACCTTGACCACCCTTCGCCAAGCGTTCAAATCAAAATGACTAGGAAATCTCACCCGTGGGGTCATTCTGCTCCACAACACTGCAAAAGCCTCATATGGCCAGCACAGTCGCAGCACTTCTGCAGAAATTCAAATGGGAGTTTCTCGGCCACCCTCCATACAGTCCGGATCTCTCTCCCAGCGATTACGCCATTTTTGGTCCCCTTAAAAAGGCTCTGAGGGGGCAAACGATTCACCTCGGATGACGACATCCAGCTGTACATGCCGTACTGGTTCACATTACAGTGCCGGAAATTTTATGAGACAGCCATTCACCATCTTCTGTCACAGAGGGACAAGTGTCTCAATAGCCAAGGTCAATACTTCTAACATACAGGTACTGGTTTCTGTAATTATGCCTCTGGCTCATTTCTTTTTAAATGCCCCTTACACAAAATATCAGTAGAAGTACATTTAAAACAGTCCAGATTATTGTAGCTGAGTGACTACTTGGAAATAATGGGTGACCAAGCTACTCTGCGACACACTAAAATCTTACACAGAATATTTCAGGAAGGAGCCCTGACACAGAAAACCTTAAAATACAAAAGTCATTGTCACTTAAAATATAGGGCTGATCCTTTGGGAGAAATAGATCTGCCATGAGGTCATCATATAAAACACGTCCCATTAAAGTACACTGTATGGACATCTGTGTTCGACATCTCTGACATATTGACAGGTCCTTAATATGTAAGAGAGAGCCGTTTGTCAATTGGTGGTGTCCCTCTCTGAGCCTTGGAAGGGCAGCTTCCTCAGCTCACAGTGATAGGAAGGACATAAGCTGTGGTTGTACTGAAGGTTTCATCGAATACAGCTCATTGTTTCTTACATCCAGCTACTGAGCCTCTCATCAACACATGGTCTTCTAGGTTAGGTATGTAGGGATTGCCTGCAAGGGGGCTGGACAGTGAGCAGGAAGCTGAAGGGAGCAAGCTTCCTCAGCAGCTGCAAGTTCATTTCCCCAGATACCGCATTCTCTGGTACCCAGCAGAAAATTATTTCCTTTTACTGCCTTTCCAAGAAAAGGAGAGTATCTTCGACATCTCACAGCACCCTATTTAGTGGGTACATCTCACCAATAGCAAGGATATTTTGGGAAGATGGGGAATTACTTGCGATTATGTCATCTCATCTGGCATCAGGTGGCCTCAGGACAGCAAAAAATTCCACAAACTGAAAACTGCTCCATGAGCTCCATCCAAAGGACACATATGAGGAACACAACAGAGCACCCCTGCCTAGACCCATTGGCATAAATACTAATAAAATCCAAATGACAATTTGAAATCTCATGAAATTTAGTTTTAAAAATGTAATCACCCTGTAACCACTCAGTTCAAAAATTAATCCAGCAGGTGCTGGGCAACAGGGATGGATGCTGGCAATTTTGGAACAAACAGAGCCCTTGGTTGGTTTTTGGTTTTTTGGTTTTAGGGCGCAAAACTGCTATGGTCATTAGCGCCCGGTCCTAGACTTAGGAAACAGTAAAAACCGAAAATAGAAACCAGCAGAAATGGGAATGAAACTCAAAAAATTGGAGAAACTAAAAGCAGAAGGAAGGCTTAAAAATCCACTACAGAAAGGGGTTGGTTGTCCCCAAAAAAAGGCTTCAAATGACTGACGTCATTTCACTGGCACTAATAAACTCGAGAACACGATCGGTCGAGCGCGTGTCATCTGCTAAAATGGACGATATGTCAGGCGACAGCTGTAGTCAGGCGCGTAACGGAGTAAAATAGGGGCACTCAATTAAAAGGTGTCTTACCGTCCACAGCTGAGAGCAGTGGGGACAGAGTGGGGGAGGATCGCCGCTTAAAAGATGTCGATGGCTAAAAAGACAGTGCCCTATCCGGAGTCTAGTTAAAATTACCTCCTCCCGATGACGCGTTCGGGAGGAAGAGGTCCAAGCACAAGGAAGAGCTTTCACGTCCCGCAATTTATTATGGGGAAGTGTCGACCAATGGGCAGGCCATAAAAGAACAACTCGACGACATAAAACGCTCCGTAGATCGGTGAAGGGAATCGATTGAACAGCTGGCCGAAGAAGAGAGACTGCAGTCTTGGCCGCTATATCTTGGCCTCATTTCCACAGATACCAACGTGTCCTGGGAGCCAGAGGAACGCCACCGAGACGCCCCCCAGGTGGAGCAAGCGCAGACAGTCCTGAATCCGGTGGACCAGAGGGTGGACAGGGTAAAGAGCTTGGAGACTGAGGAGAGAGCTGAGAGAATCTGAGCAGATAACATACTGTATCCGCTGATGGCGGCGGATGTAGTGGTTAGCCTGGAGAACAGCGTAAAGCTCCGCAGCATAAACCGAACACTGGTCGGGAAGCCGAAATTGATTTGGGGTGTCGCCAACAATATAGGCACTCCCTACACCTAACGATGTTTTCGAGCCATCAGTGTAAATAAATGTGGCTTCCTTCATTTGTGCACATAGAGCAGCAAATGCCCGACGATAAACAAGTGAAGGGGTACCATCCTTGGGAAACTGACAAAGGTCACGGAGCAGGCAGATCCGGGGATGGAGCCAAGGCGGTGCTGTACCCCAAGTTGTCAAGAAGGTTTTAGGAAAGAGAAAGGAAAGAGAATGGAGAAGTTGACGGAAGCGGACTCCCGGTGGTAGTAGGGAGGAAGGGTGGCCTGCGTACCCTACATCAAATGAGGCGTCGAAAAAAATGTCATGGGCTGGATTAGCAGGCATGGAAGACAGATGGCTAGCATAACGACTCAGAAGGACTGCTCGCCGATTGGACAGCGGAGGTTCAGCAGTCTCAGCATAAAGACTTTCCACAGGGCTCGTGTAAAAAGCTCCAGACACTAAACGTAATCCACGGTGGTGGATAGAGTCGAGACGACGAAGAATTGACGGCCGAGCAGAGGAGTAAACTATGCTTCCATAGTCCAATTTCGCGCACACTAAGGCGCGATAGAGGCGGGGAAGGACCACTCGGTCCGCTCCCCAGGAGGTACCACTCAGGACACGGAGGGTGTTGAGGGATCGCAGACAGCGAGCCGAAAGATAGGAAACGTGGGAGGACCAGCACAGTTTTCTGTCAAACATAAGACCCAAGAATTTAGCGACGTCCGAAAACGGAAGGCTGACAGGTCCTAGATGTAAGGAGGGTGGAAGAAACTTCTTACGTCACCAAAAATTAACACAAACGGTCTTACTGGGAGAAAAACGGAAGCTGGTTTCGATGCTCCAAGAGTAGAGGCGATCGAGACATCCTTGAAGACGTCGTTCAAGAAAACTGGTCCATTGAGAGCTGTAGTAGATCGCAAAATCGTCCACAAAGAGGGAGCCTGAGACATCAGGAAGGAGACAATCCATAATTGGATTTATGGCAATGGCAAACAGTACAACACTTAGTACGGAGCCCTGGGGTACCCTGTTTTCTTGGGAGAAAATACGGGAGAGAGTAGTGTTCACCTGCACTCGAAATGTGCGCTCTGCCATAAATTCGCGAAGAAAAAGGGGCAACCGACCTCGAAAGCCCCAAGAGAACAGTGTGCGGAGGATGCCTGTCCTCAAACAGGTATCGTATGCTCTCTCCAGATCAAAAAATATTGCTGCTGTTTGGCGTTTCCGGAGAAAATTGTTCATGATGTAAGTGGAGAGAGCAACAAGATGGTCAACTGCAGAACGATGCTTTCGGAAACCACATTGGGCAGGTGTCAAAAGACAGCGGGACTCCAGCCACCATGCTAAACAGCAATTCACCATACGCTCCAAAACCTTATATACACTACTCGTGAGAGAAATGGGGCGATAGCTAGAGGGGAGATGTTTGTCCTTTCCAGGTTTCGGAACAGGAACGACGATAGCTTCCCGCCATCGTCTGGGAAAAGTACTGTTGGTCCAAATTCGATTATAAAGGCGAAGGAGGTAAAGCAGACTATGGTATGATAAATGCAGCAACATTTGGATGTGGATACCATCCCGTCCTGGGGCGGAGGAAGGAGAAGAAGAGCGTGCATGTTGGAGTTCCCGCATGGAGAAAACAGTATTGTAGCTTTCGCGATTTTGAGAGGAGAAAGCAAGAGGTCGCACTTCCGCTGCACGTTTCTTCGGGAGAAACGCTGGCAGGTAATTTGAAGAGCTCGAAATCTCAGCAAAGTGTTGACCCAATGAGTTAGAAATTGCGATGGGGTCCACTAATGTATCACACGTGACAGTGAGCCCAGAGACCGGGGAGAAACTAGGCGCACCAAATAACCGTCGAATTCGACTCCAAACTTCCGAGGAGGGAGTGAAGTTGTTAAATGAGCTAGTAAAGAATTTCCAGCTTGCCTTCTGGCTATCGCGGATGACGTGACGGCATCGCGCACGGCACTGCTTATAGCGGATACAGTTGGCCAAAGTAGGATGGTGGCGGAAAACGACGCCGCTCACGTATTGCGTCACGGCATGCCTCGTTCCACCAAGGAATTTCGGGGTGCCGGGGCAATTCGGAGGTGCGTTGTATTGAACGTTCCGCAGCTGTAAGAATAACGTCGGTAAGATGTGTGACCTCATCGTCGACGCTAGGAAAGTGACAGTCATCGAATGTCGCTAGAGACGAAAAAAGTGTCCAATCGGCTTCGCCAAACTTCCAGCGTCGCGGGCGCATATATGGTAGTTGAGGCTGCAGTCTAAGGACACATGGAAAGTGGTCACTCGAGTGTCTATCATCAAGGGCGAACCACTCGAAGCGCCGAGCTAGCGGAACGGTACCGAACGAAAGGTCCAAATGAGAGAAATTTGTCGTGGAGGCAGACAAAAATATAGGAACCCCAGTGTTGAGGCAAACTAGATCCGCTTGATGGAAGACGTCTAGCAATAGTGAGCCACGTGGACAAGGATGTGGAGATCCCCAAAGCGGGTGGTGGGCATTGAAGTCCCCAACCAGCAAATAGGGGGGTGGAAACTGACCAAGAAGATGAAGGAGATCAGCTCGTGCCATTGGTGTGGACGATGGAATGTATACAGTACAAAGAGAAAAGGTATATCCACAAAGGGAAAGAAGGACAGTGACAGCTTGGAAGGAAGTGTTTAAGTGGATTGGGTGATAATGGAGAGTATCATGGAGAAGAATCATGAGTCCTCCATGGGCTGGAGTGCCTTCAACAGAAGGGAGATCAAATCAGACGGACTGAAAATGGGAGAGGACAAAGCGGTCATGGGGACACAGCTTTGTTTCCTGAAGACAGAAGATGACCGGCGAGTAGGATCGTAAGAGGATCGACAATTCGTCCCGATTGACTCGAATGCTGCGGATATTCCAGTGGATAATGGACATAGGGTGAACAGAAAAGGGAGGAATGTGACCAAGGTTGCCGTCAACTCAACGACTGCTCAGAGCTTGCGACCGACAGCATGGAATGGCATTCAGCCAAAGGCAGAAGATCCTGATCCATAGGTTGTTCAGGAGCAGCTCCTGCCACCAGCGATCAGCCGGTTGATCGGCCACCGGCAGTGCGCCTCGGCGACACAGAAGACGGCCGAGGGCGATTTCCGCCAGGTGGTGCCGTAGATGGGACACGCTTTGGCGGAGAAGGAGATGAACTGGGTTTCTTATTAGCCTTCTTGGAAATATGATGTTTAGATGGAGGAATCGATGGTTGTGAAGTTGGGGTACGTAAAAAATCTTCACGGGTATGCTCTTTTTTCAAAGTCTTGGTGTCTGACTTGTGGGCTCGAGATTTAGCAGAACCCGATGAAGGGTGAGCCATAGAGTGGGCAGGCGAAAGTTGTGAGGTTGAACGGGCGATCTTTGCATTGGCCGATCTGACGACCGTGGTACTAAAGGTGAGGTCGCAAGTCTGCGTGACCGCCTCCTTTGTTGGCCGAGAAGAAGCAAGGACAGTGCTGTATTTTCCTGTTGGAGGCATGGTGGGCTGTCGACTGGCGAATAATTTTCGAGCAGCAAAGGTCGACACCTTTTCCTTCACTCTGATTTCCTGGATGAGCCTTTCGTCTTTAAAAATGGGGCAATCTCGAGAGGAAGCAGCGTGGTCACCCATACAGTTGATGCAGCGAGGGGATGGAGGTGGACAAGCACCCTCATGGGCATCCTTGCCACACGTAACACATTTGGCCGGATTGGAACAGGACTGGCTGGTGTGATTGAAGCGCTGACACCGATAGCAACGCTTAGGGTTTGGGACGTGAGGGCGAACGGAAATTATCTCATAGCCTGCTTTGATTTTCGATGGGAGTTGAACTTTGTCATATGTCAAGAAGACAGTGCGGGTTGGAATGATGTTCGTGTCAACCCTTTTCATAACTCTATGAACAGCCGTTATGCAGTGATCAGACAGGTAGTGCTGAATTTCTTCGTCAGACAATCCATCGAGGGAGCGTGTACAAACGACTCCACGCGAGGAATTTAAAGTGCGGTGCGGTTCAACCCGGACAGGGAAGGTGTGGAGCAGTGAAGTATGCAGCAATTTTTGTGCCTAGAGGGCACTGACTGTTTCTAACAACAAGGTGCCATTTCGTAATCTGGAACAAGACTTTACAGGACCTGCAATTGCGTCGACACCTTTCTGAATAATGAAAGGGTTGACCGTGGAGAAGTCGTGACCTTCGTCAGACCGAGAAACAATAAGGAACTGTGGCAACGATGGAAGAACTGTCTGTGGCTGACACTCAGTGAACTTACGCTTGTGAGCAGACATAGTGGAAGGTGAGGAAACCATTGCGGAAGAATCCCCCATGATTACCGACATCTCCGATGGCGCGCTCCTCCCTTGTGGGGGCCCTCTCTGAGGGCACTCCCGCCTTAGGTGATTGTTCACACCTCAGGTCACACCTCCCGACAAACAGACAGAGGGACCAATCGGCATTTTCGGAAGGTATCAGCTCGGGTAATCACCCCTCCCTGGGCCTGGCCATTACCAGGGGGTACGTACGTGTCCTACCTGTCTACCCGGGGCGGGGAATTACGCGTTACCCCGTCACCGGCTACGCATGGAAATGCGTGGGTCAGCCTTCAGACACGCACATGGAGGAAAAAAGAGAAAGGAAAAGGAAAGAAGAGGGGTCTCAAACGCCGCAGTGGAGAAAAGGGCAAAGAGAAGAGGTAAGGAAAAGAGAAGGACAGAGGAAGGATGAAGACTTGCAAGCGGAGAAAGCAAAGAATTTGTAACAGATTCGAGCGTCCGCTCCGGACGTAGGCACAAACCATACTCCCAGAGGAGGAGAAAGGGAGGGAAAAAGCCAGAGGTGAGGGGGTGGGGGGGAGCAAGATGGGGGATGGGGAAGGATGCGGAAAGGGAAGGTATGCAACCCGGAAAGGAAGGAAGGCCACATTAGCTCGGGGTCCCGTGCTCGCTACGCACGTATCCACAAAAGAGTTGTGGACCCCCTCGGGGGAGACAGAGCCCTGTGTGTGAGGCATACCATGAGGAGATGATGTTGGACAGTGCAGGCTGATCAGCCTCAGCAAACAAGCTAGACACTGGTCTTGTTGAGAGCCTAATATTCTGATGATGAGCCACTTCCAGCATTTTAAGGTATGAAGGCTGTGTTAATCCATAAATCTGGCATGCTTATTAAATCCATGTGGCAGGCACGTCAGTTTTTCGTCAAAAGTAATGCCCAGATATTTCATTTTCTTCCTAGAAGTGAGAATGGTATCCCAAGGTTTTAAAAGAGGTTAATTAAAAAGAGAGTAAGAGTGGTTAAAACCAACACAAATATTTTCTCCAAAGAAAACTTGAAACTTGTAGTGTTCACCCATTCCTCCAACCAGCTGATCGTCAAATGTCATCGCTGAGTAGCTGTTACAATGTTGGAGGACACACATATGATGGAGACATCACCCACAAGTAAGGAGTACTGCACAGGTCTGCTAACGATGACTGTAATACAGCTTATCATGACACTTAAAACACACCCTTCAGGAATGTCATTCTCCTGCTTAAAATCTTCAAACAGTAGGTTCCTGACATGAAACACCTGTTTGATAGCAATGACTGTACGAAAGTGGGGAGATGTCCACAGAAACTCACAGGGTCAGAACAAAATGATATGTTTCCAGGCAGTACTGTATTCGCCAAATCAAATAATGCACTGACAAGGTCTTTCTTATCGAAGAAAGCTTGTTAAATTCTGTTCCTAGCAGCTCAGGTTATTGTGTACTATGTGATACATTCTGAAACTCGCACTGAGGTCACTTGGTGTGACCTGGTTTCAAGAATCCCCTAGTTGCCAGTTGACCACACGCTCCAGCATCTTCCCTGTGCAGCTAGTGAGACTGATAATAAGCTGAGGTGACAAAAGTCATGGGATTGCTCCTAATATCATCTCAGATTTCATTTTACCCAACGTAGTGCGGTAACTCTATGTGGTATGGACTCAACAAGTCATTGGAAGCCCCCCTGCAGAAATATTGAACCATACTGCCTTTATAACCATCCATAATTGTGAAGTGTTTCCAGTGCAGAATTTTGTGCATGAACTGACCTTTCGATTATCTAGCATAAATGTTTGATGGGATTATGTAGGGTGATCTGGATGGCTAAATCATTTCCTCAAATTATACAAAATGTTCTTCAAACCAATCGTGAAAAATTGTGGCCCACCAACATGGCGCATTGTCATCCATAAAAATTCCATTATTGTTTGGGAATATGAAGTCCATGAATGGCTGAAAATGGTCTCCTAGTAACCGAACATAATCATCTCCAGTCAATGATCAGTTCACTTGGACCAGAGGATCCAGTCGTTTCCTTGTAAATACAGCCCACATCATTTATGGAGCCATCACCAGCTTGCACAGTGCAGTGTCTCCATTGGCTTTGTGGGGTCTGCACCATACTCGAACCATACCATTATCAGATCTCACCAAATGATATCGGGACTCTTCTGATCCGGCCAGGGTTTTCCAGTCATCCAGGATCCAACCGATATGGTCACAAACCCAGGAGGGCCACTGCAGATGATGTGCTGTTAGCAAAGGCACATGCTTCAGTCGTCTGCTTCATAGCCCATTAACGCCAGATTTCGCCACACTGTCCTAACGGGTATGTTTGTCGTAAGTCCCACATTGATTTCTGCAGTTATTTCATGCAGTGTTGCTTGTTTGTCAGCACTGACAACTCTACACAAATACCACTGCTCCTGGTTGTTAAATTGAAGGTCATTAGCTAATGCGTAATCCGTGATGAGAGGTACTGTCTGAAATTTGGTATTCTCAGCACACTCTTGCCACTGTGTATCTCAGAATAATGAACTCCCTAATAATTCCCAAAATAGAATGTTCCGTGCGTCTAGCTCCAACTACCATTCCCCGTTCAAAGACTTAATTCCTGTTGCGCAGCAGTAACCATATTGGAAACCTTTTGACATGAATCACCAGACTACAAAAGACAGTAATGTGCATATTGCTATCCCATGACTTTTGTTACCTCAGCACGCTGTAACTACTGCGTTTAGCATGATCCTCCCCTGGTTTTAAAACTGACATTAAGTAGCTTCTTTACACAAAGTGGGAAACATTCCTGTCTGTCAAATGTTATTAAACATCTGAAGGAGGACCTCCTTTGAATCCTGGTTAACCGCTTAAACATTCTGTATGTTACCTGGCTGTGAGTGTGCACAGTATCACAAGCTACTGACAATGTAGAATACAACTCCCAGAGAGAGAAAGGCTAGTTGTATTCCTCCAAGTTCGTGACACAGAAATCCCAAGGACCTCCGTGTGTCATCTGATATTCATGGAATGTTGGTTCCTGGCTATTATTGGCCATAATGTTCTTATAAATTTTAACCATTGTCCAGCCAGTGTCTCTCAGTGTTGTTAGGAGGTATCCCTGCTTTTGTACATCTGCTTTCGGCAGTCATGAGTGCCATCAGGAAATCCTCTTAATGGTTTCCCATACTTTACTTGCAGATGTGGATCTACTTGTAGAGTTCAAGAACTCTTGCCATGATGTCTTCTTACTGACTAGTCTCCCCACCTTTGGCTCCCTGACCCATATGGTGACAAGATTCTCATCCACAGGACACAGAATGAACCTTCACACAGTTAACTTCCTCTCCCTGATTGCAGAACAAAATTCATCATTCCTCCAAGGGACAGTATGCCTCCTACGTGTTCCTGACTATTTGGGGATGGATGTGTCAGTGGCTCAGTGAACCACAAGAGTAATATGATCCATTGTTCGAAAATAGTTAACTGGCTGTGAAGCATCCTGTCAGCCTTTCAGACCAGCCATCACACCAGCCTCCCTTTGTCAACTGCTCCACTTCGCAGATGGATCCAGTTGACGTAATTGTCACTTACATGAAGGTCTTAGTCCACCTCCTACTGCACAGTGCCTGCAAGGGCAGGAGGAGAGGTCATTGGCTATAGATGAACTTGAAGTGAAAAGACAACTAAAGTGACCCATACTCATCAGTACAATATTTTCAGTTTATATGAGAACCTCAATTTCTGAACACTTGAGGCAAGAGATGTTGGGTGCTCACAGTACACTGTGTGCATTAAAATGTCCTATGAGGTGAAAGGGAAGGGGCAGTTCAGCAACAAGCAATTTGAGGTTCTCACAGACAACAGGCTCATAGAGCAACACATACATCAAGCACACCATGACATTAACATGGGCCTTTCTTGTGACACTCGGTGTTTGCCACTTCTTGTGCATCCTTGGAGAAGAAACCTATCATTAAGGCAGACACTTTGATGTAAAATAAGAACAATGATTATTTTATTTTTATCCAATTTTGAGAACTTTTCAACTACCATGTACGTGTACTCTATGTGTAGTTTTTCTGTCCCAGATCATTTTTGTACAGGGGGCACATCACAAATTTAGAAGAAAATTTCTCCTATGAATGGACTCCTTCCTGCAGAAAGATAAATACTAGGGAGATGATATAAGGCAAATGGAGAAACCTGGAATGCTGACACATCACATTTGAATAACACACGTCTAACTGCAAAGCAACAAATAGCAGTCAGTGATTGTTCAGTAACAATTCTAGTTGTTTGACAAGCCTAAACCTGTATATTAGAGGAAAGTGTCTTATAATCCCCTGTAGTCATCTTCAATGTCACTATTAAAAACAGCTACCAAGGTTATTATGAGCAATTAGTAGCTATCCCCAAATCAGCTATATGTTTAGTACAAAGGCTTGCACATTAAATTGGTTCACCTCATGTACCAGTTAATCATATCTAGTAGAGCTGCTTGTGTAGTGGAAACAATGTCTCACAAGTTGGTTACATTACATTTTATCAGAAAGTTGAGTGCAGCTGTGTGTTCATGTGTCAGTTGTTGTCGAAAGCTCATTTTGTAAAGTTGTTACAGAAATGGTGTAGTTTGCATTAGAACAGTGAATTGATAATGTGGAGTGTTACATAAAGACATGATCCATCAAGGAATGTAAAGAAATGTTTCAAGCAATGTATCCCTGTAGGAAACTCCTCACACCCAACAACATTCAAGATCTGTACAAGAAATGGAGAGCTGTTGGAACCGTTCAGAATGTACACAGGAATAGGCTACCAACAGTGAAGACCCTTGAAACTACAGACAGAATTCACATGAACATTACGAGAAGTCCTCACAACAGGTTGATCTCTCTTGTACATATGAAATTAAAAGCATAGCATCTGAATGAGGTGCAAGAGATGAAATTTGAGGATCAGGAAAAAAAAAAGAGAGAGAGAGTTCATTACTGTAACTGGCTGTTGACATCAACCGGTAACGATCACTTGGATGCCTTGCTTTACTTCACGTCAGATGAGGCCTGGTTTCATTTGTCAGGTTATGTAAACTCCATGAACTGCAGATACTGGTTGCAGGACAACCCACACATTCTGCACAAAGAACCTTACCACTCAGAAAAGATAGGTGTTTGGTGTGCATTGTCCGGCACGTGCATTATCAGCCCCGTGTTTTTCCAATTACAGCTAAAACAGTGCCAGATATGTAGAGATCTTTCACTCTTTCTATGAACAGGTAAGAAGCTGTATGCACTACTGCAACAAGATGGAGCAACATACAACCAAAGCATGCGCCACATCACCAATGTGTTCCCTGAAGACAGACTTGTCAGAAGGGTGTCTGGCCCCCAGGGTCTCTGGACTTCATATCATGTGATTTTTATTTATGAGGCACAGAAATAAGCACAACAGACAACCTTAAATGGAACATTACTAGAGAAATTATCCCCACCATGTGTGCAGAATTAGAGCATGTTGCTTGTACAGTCATCACATGAAGTAAGCGACACCTGGATGCCCTTTTCTACCACTTCTAACATCTCTTACAAACAGGTAATACATGTTCCTTTAATGTTACTATTATCTTTTTTTTAATTAGTTCATTGTTACTTGAATCTTGGGTATGAGGTGTACTAGTTTTATGTGGGACACCCTGTATAATTTTAAAAATGTGGAAGATGCATAATGACAATCAACATACCTGATCATTAGACAATTTTTGTGTGTAATTTACTGGGAGCTATGAATTTTGTTCTTACACTAAATTGTTTCCTTTGAACTGGACCAACAGCTGGCAACATCATATGGAAACAAAAGGGACTGACAAAAGATCACCTTCGCAAAGAAGAGCCAGAGTGTAAAGTGATACAGCCAGTTGTAACAAAAATAGAATGTAAATGGGTTCCTGTGGACACTAGCATCATATCACCAAGGTAAATCAGTTTCATTACACAGGTTCACTATACTGTAATACTACAATCAAAGGAGTAGTATAAACAGGATTCTCACACATATCTTTTTAATTTTCTAGTGACTGAATGCAATCAGAACTCATCTAAACAATACATCACATTTTTGAAAAATAATGATTTGGTACAACAGTTGCAAGTCACTTTATTCAAACTGCCAGTTTTGGCAAATAACAGACAATCTGCAAGCATAAAGAACATCATTACCCTCCAGTGGATGTGCCTAGATATAATGTGCATCAACCACAAATAAAAATGTTCTGCACCATTCCACTGTTGTTTCACAATTGTGAGCCCATACCTATTCGGTCATTATTCTTTAGCTAACACAGTGATAAATGGTATTGTCATGCACCCAAGTGAGCAGCAGTAATATAAAACAGAGAACTAGGGGAGGAAAAAAGTTGCGATCCATGCACGAAAGTGATCCAGAGCATGGGCTAGCAGCACAATCCCAGAACGAGGCAGTTGTCTACAAGATAATTAGAAATCAAACAAGAGGCTGTCTGGGATCTGATGCAACTGCGCTTTTCAACGCTTCAAGTGGTCCATTACTGTGGGATAACACTGTCTGTGGCAACATAGTGATATGATGAAGGTCCATTTCATTATTGTTTAATTAAACAGTGCTTTGGCTCATATTATGTAAGTTTATTTTATTGCTGTTTAGTTAAACTAAGATTAAACTGTCATTCTGCTAATATATGTTGGTAATATAAAGACAGCACGCACACTCATGTTATGAAGAATGGCGCACCCACTCGAGGGTTAATTACAGATCACTTGTCCAAATATGATCATTTGTATCCAGATCAAAGTCATACATAAGCTGCATCAAAATGAAAGAATGCAGGAAAGTACCCAATTTATACATTACGCACTTTGTTGTCAGGGCAGAACACAAGGCCAGACTGCAGTGGCATATGCTGTATTGCATAAATTGGGTACTTTCCTGCATTCTATAATTTTGATTCTGCAACATAAAGCTATTGGCCAAATCATTTCATTGCCTCCTTAAAATAAATTACATTTGCTAATCACAATTCTTCATGTCCACAATTTGTTATCAAACATTATTTTGTGGCTCTACAGAGGAAGTGCACAGCATCATTGCTTTTAGCAGTTGTGAGAGAGAGCCTGTAACAAACTTTATAATTAACCAGTGAAAATGCATTATCTTCACTTGATGTTGAACAACTTTTCAAGCATACCAGTGGTGTTATTCCCTGGTTGCAGTGTTTGGAAGTAATAGGATGGTAAAATTGCTGAGTCTTGAGGAGTAACTGGTTTAGGAAAATGCTTGCAGTAAGCAGGGTGTTGAGGTTTAAACTCCACTTGGGCACAAATTTTCACTTGCCACGACAGATGATAGTGGTAGAAGTCTTAATCTTAAAGATGATGAACAAAATTCAAGGCAGTTAACAGCCACTGCTTAGATACTGTACTTTCCTGAAGTTTCCCAGGAAGGGAGATGACCTTCAAATATCATATACACTTCTCTGCTGCAACAAAAATGGGCAACCAAGTTGCACTTTCACTGCGGGATGTGCCATAAACATCCCGAAGTTCCTCCTCATCAGATTTACCGTTCCTCCTCATCAGATTTACCACTCACTGTTTTGAAAAATGAAATGAATCAGTACTATTACCTTTTCCACAATCAACAGAGTGAGTGTTATGAACGAGAAACTCACTGTGAAGTACAAAGCAAAGCTTATGACAACCCAAAAGTTGTTTGACCACCACAATGATTTACTGGGTCAGTGTCGTTGGCAGCAGTATGCTTTGGTCTACCTCAGACATCTGAGCTTGCTTATCTAGCTTATGTACTTACAGGGGAACAGCAGAAGGAAGTTTCTTTACGTTTGAATTGTAGTCTATTTCTTACACAAAAATTCTTCCTACTTACGTCACAAGGGAAACTTATTTTCAGTGATGCCTTCTATTTTCATTGAATGAATGTGGGTTCTTGGTGAAACATTGCAAATTATCTAAACAAACACTGTTTTTTCCTTGTTTCACAAATTTTATTATTGTTACTGCATAACCTAGGTTTCAGGTTATAAGCTCGTTTTCAAGTACATTACTGATTCCCAAAGGTGATAATGCACAGAAACATGATAAGGCAAATATAGTCATCTCAACTTCTTAATTTATCAATACTTGGCATAATGTAAAATTACTTCAATGACCATTTTTTAACAAATTACATATGGAATAACACAATTCAGCAATTACGCTAACCTGGCTAAACATACCTGGGAATAAAGTTATGCATCCGCCAAGAACTTTTTATTTAGCGATGGACTGAGATCAAAGTTTTACTTCTCTCCTGGAGTTGTGATATTGTCTAAAAGAGGTGAATAATTGAATTGGGTTTTTGCTCATTTAATAATAGGTGTGGAGATGTACTTTTTTTTTTAATTTCTAAAATTTCTAGCTGGCTGAGTTTAGCCTGCTTTTCCTCTGTGTGTAAGAAAGTGGTTCAAATGGCTCTGAGCACTATGGGACTTAACTTCTGAGGTCATCAGTCCCCTAGAACTTAGAGCTACTTAAACCCAACTAACCTAAGGACATCACACACATCCACGCCCGAGGCAGGATTCAAACCTGCGAGCATAGCGGTCGCGCGGTTCCAGACTGTAGCGCCTAGAACCGCTTGGCCACTCCGGCCGGCCCTCTGTGTGTAAGACTTGTACATCTATTATATATTTGTGGTTATTGTTAATGGTGCAGATTACCTTCTACAGGGAAAACATCAAACAGGATAAATAAGGTGTTGGGGGCAAAGGGTTTTTCTCTGTTTTTCTATGTCCCTCAGACAACAGGTAGTTGCTTGTTCAATGCGAAAGACGAACAAAGGAGTCATCAAATAAAGTGGGATTTATAAAATCAAATGTGGCAGGAGTCAGTCTTGCTACATTGGAAAGATGGAGAGGTCAATCTGCATCAGGCTTCAAGAACATCATAGAAGCTGGAGATTGAAGAAGTCTGATTCAGCCTTTCCAGAACATTGCCTTAACAATACCCACAAATACATAATAGATGTACAAGTCTTACACACAGAGGAAAAGAGGGCTAAACTCAACCAGCTAGAAATTTTAGAAATTAAAAAACAAATGTGTACATCCCCACACCTATTATTAAAAGAGCAAACCCAATCCAATTATTCACCTCTTTTAGACAGTATCACAACTCCAGGACAAAAGTAAAACTTTGACCTCAATCCATCAGTGGATAAAAAGTTCTTGGTGGATGCATAACTTTATTCCCAGGTATGTTTAGTCAGGTTAGAGTAATTGCTGAATTGTGTTATTCCATATGTAATATGTTAAAAAAATGGTCATTGAAGTAATTTTACATTAAGCCATGGATCAATAAATTAAGAAGTTGAATGACTATCTTTGTCTTATCATCATGTTTATCTGTGCATTATCACCTTTGGGAATCAGTAATGTACTTGAAAATGGGCTTATAACCTGAAACCTAGGTTGTGCAGTCACAATAACAAAATTTGTGAAACAAGGTAAAAAAACAGTGTTTGTTTAGTTAATGTCTTCTATTTATTGCTGAAACCACTGTCCGTAACTATCACAATAAGAATTTCCAATTTCATGCAACAATGTTCTGTTATACAATAACCTGTGATTCTAAGATTATTCAGCAAAAAATAAAATTCAAATGGCTCTGAGCACTAGGGGACTTAACATCTGAGGTCATCAGTCCCCTAGAACTTAGAGCTGCTTAAACCTAACTAACCTAAGGACATCACACACATCCATGCCCGAGGCAGGATTCGAACCTGCGACCGTAGCAGTCGCGTGGTTCCGGACTGAAGCGCATGGAACCGCTCGGCCACCATAGCCGGCATTCAGCAAAAGCTGGGAGGATGGAGATGAGTGTTGCGTAATGCTTGGTACTTTAAGATTTTCAAAAAGGGAACTGTAGAACAGAGCATGTGAATAATAACTCTAATCATACAGGATCAAAACCACTTAAAATGCTTATTTGCTACCCAGCACCATTATTACAAACTCATGAACTATTTAGTAAGCATAAATTTTGTTAACATGTGAATACAAGGGAAATGAAGTTGAAGATAAGATGGGAGGTACTGGAAGAAGAATCTGAGAGAGCTTGGAAAGACCTAAGTCAAAACAACATTCATTCAGAATACCTGAGATCCTTTGGAGATTTACCATAACTAAACTATTCCACTTTGTATGCGCAATATATGGAGAGGCAAAATACCCTCAGACTTCATGAATAATGTCCTATACACAAATGTGGTGTTTGTCCTTGCGGACATCTGCCTAGAAAGCAGGAGACTCAGGTCTAAATCCCAGTTTCTCACAAACTTTCACCTTACACCACTTATATAAATCAATGCCCAATGGCAGCTAATCTCTTTAATTCCTATGTCTCTTAAAAATGTACTAATTCCTATTCCAAAGAACACAGATGTGAAAGGCATTAATATAACTGAACTATCAGTTAACAGAACACATCCTGAGGTGTCAAGGGATCAAATATTTGGTAATGGGGAAATGGGGGTGGTATAAAAACTGTATGACACAAACAAAGTATGAGTATGGCACCAAGGCATGAATATGGTATGAACTTTCACACGGATGTAGGTCATAGTAGTTATGCAGGGCAGTTGCTCCACAATTTGATGCCATAAGATGTTAGGGAATGGAAAGAGAGAAAGTTAAATCACTTTTTACATTTTCATCTCCAAAATCTGATATTTTCCATAATTCAAAATTTTTAGGGCTTAGACATTTATGATTTTCAGTTCATGTCCATTATAATATAAACACTTAAGAATTTAGAATATTTTGTTCCATTTACTGATTCACCCTGATGTATAATTTTGAATAGTATGGTGAGGCCTTGGGCAGTATTTATGAAGATACTCTATTGGGTTTCATCATAATACTTGGATTTTCAGCAAAGAGAACTATTTCTGCTTCTTGCATACATGAAGCAAGATCATTTATATTTAACAAGAACAGTTGTTAATGGTAATGTGTTTAAGAGGTAAAAACAAGCATTTCAATTTAATTTTTTTTTTGCTGTACTTCATAGCACCACAACTCATTCAGCATGAGTAATGACATAACTGCTGTCGTTGCAAATGGAGAAGTTTCCTCACACCAACAAAATATATCAGATTTTTACCAGATGTTACAGCTGGGAATAATATTGCCAAACTGAGGTTTACACTAAAACAAAGAAATGATGTTACTTGTAAAAACTTCTATTCTTTGGATACGGCCAAGGGCTCAGCTACTATTTCACTTATGCCATGTGTTGCGTTAAGTGACACAAAAGTGTGAGCAAACACATTGAAGAGACTGACTAGAATGCTTAATTTGTATTGCAACGTTGCTCTGACAGAAACAGATTTTCTATGAAAGCTCCCTGCACGGAATATTCATCATAAAGCAAAAAAGGCAAAAGAAGTGAACAGTATTCCTTACAATCAAGCCTCTGTTTAGAGAGAGAGAGAGAGAGAGAGAGAGAGAGAGAGAGAGAGAGAGAGAGAGAGAGAGAGAGGAAAAATGGGCACAAAATGCAAGTTCCTTTGAAAATTAACAAAAAGCTCTAGTTTTGAGCTTTGTTACTGACAGTAACAATGTTAATGACGGTTGCTGAAAAGTGGCATACCCACATAATTCATGCAACATACTATTTTACAGTTATGGACATCACAGCAGCAATAAGGTGGGCAGGAGGAGTCTAGTTCTGTGACAGCAGGGAGGCCTATGTATGGGTTTGAAGCTTACAATGCTGCTGAAACTGAAATCCATGTGAAAATGTTTCCCATTGTTTAGGAACATCATTCATTTACTGCATGTACTGTGTGTGCATTTAAAGAGGAGAACTCAATGAAAAGGGAATAATTCATTTCATAATTTGAGATTGTTTAGGTAAGACTCAGTATCAGGGGTGGGCATAAAATGAAAATCGGATCCTTCTATCGCCCACCAGACTCATCTCCTAATGTAACTGAAAATTTTTTGAAAAACCTCAGTCCACATGCATGTAAGTTCCCCCAGTCATACTGTAATCATTGGTGAAGACTTTTAATCATCGAGCAATCAACTGCGGAAACTACAGTTTTGTTAATGGTAGGTGTAATAGGACATCCTTTAAAACAATACCAAATGCCTTCTCTGGAAACTACTAAGAACAGATGGTCACAAACCCCACTCATGATGAAAATATATTGGATCTAATGGCAACAAACAGGCCTGACATCTTTGAGAATGGCCACATCGAAACTGGTATCAGTGACCTTGACGCAGTTGTGGCAACAATGATTAACAAAGTACAAAAGACAACTTAAACAAGCGGAGAGATATCTACATTCAGTAAACTAGATAAAAAATTAGTAACTTGAAATCTCAATAAGGAACTTGCAACTTTCAGAGCTCAGGGCAGGAACATGTAGAGGAACTATGGCACAAGTTTAACAGAATAACTGGCCATGCAATGGATAAATATGTACCCAATAGAATAGTTTAGATGGGAGGGACCCTCCATGGCATACTGCCACTGTAAACAAACTTCCAAAGAAACTGCATAATAGGTGTAAAACAAAGTGTAAGGATATATATATATATATATATATATATATATAAAAAAACAAAGATGATGTGACTTACCAAATGAAAGTGCTGGCAGGTCGACAGACACACAAACAAACACAAACATACACACAAAATTCAAGCTTTCGCAACAAACTGTTGCCTCATCAGTAAAGAGGGAAGGAGAGGGAAAGACGAAAGGAAGTGGGTTTTAAGTGAGAGGGTAAGGAGTCATTCCAATCCCGGGAGCGGAAAGACTTACCTTAGGGGGAAAAAAAGGACGGGTATACACTCGCACACACACACATATCCATCCACACATATACAGACACAAGCAGACATATTTCAAATATGTCTGCTTGTGTCTGTATATGTGTGGATGGATATGTGTGTGTGTGTGCGAGTGTATACCCGTCCTTTTTTTCCCCCTAAGGTAAGTCTTTCCGCTCCCGGGATTGGAATGACTCCTTACCCTCTCACTTAAAACCCACTTCCTTTCGTCTTTCCCTCTCCTTCCCTCTTTCCTGATGAGGCAACAGTTTGTTGCGAAAGCTTGAATTTTGTGTGTATGTTTGTGTTTGTTTGTGTGTCTGTCGACCTGCCAGCACTTTCATTTGGTAAGTCACATCATCTTTGTTTTTAGATATATATTTCCTACGTGGAATGTTTCCCTCTATTATAACTATCTATATATATATATATATATATCAAATGAAACACACTTCACTGTCAAGAGTGCAATAAGTGGTGCCTTCAATGACTAACGTAGCAGAATATTGTCAAATGATCTTTCATCAAATTCTGGTCATGTGTAAAGGCTGTTAGTGACACCAAAGTTAGGGTCCAGTCCCTAGTGAATGAGACAGGAACTGAACTTGAGGGTCGAAAAGCAAAAGCTGAAATTCTTAACTTCATTTTCACTTCCTTTACAAATGAGATAGCCCCGATTTGATCTTTGTACCACTGCTAAGATGAATCAAATAAGTATTAATGTCAGTGATGTTGAGAAACAACTGAAATCATAAAAATTGAACAAATCTCCAGGGCCCGATAGAATCCTCATCAGATTCTTTATTAGATTTGTGGCTGAGTTAGCCCCTCTTCTGACTATATCGTAGGTCCTTCAAACAAAAACCCATGTCCAGTTCTACAAGAACAGTAATTGAAGTGATCGACAAAACAACCATCTAACATCCTTGACATCAATTTGTTGAAGAATCTTAGAAATATTCTGAATTCAAACATAATGAGGTATCTTGAAAAGAATGACTTCCTCCATTCCAACCAGCATGGATTCTAAAAACACTGATCATGTGAAACCCAACTCGCACTTTTCTCATGACCTACTGAAAGCTTTGGATCAAGGCAAGCAGGTAGATGCTGAATTTCTTAGTTTCCAAAAAGCTTTTAGCTCGGTACCACACCTACACTTATTGTAAAAAGTATAAACATATGAGGTGTCAAGTGAAATTTGTGAATGGATTGAGGATTTTTTGGTAGGGAGCCAGCATGTTATCTTGGATGGAGAGTCATTGTCAGACTTAGAAGTAACTTCAGATGTCCTCTGAGGAAGTGTGGTGGGATGCTTGCTGTTGATGTTGTATATTAATGACCTTACAGACAATATTAATAGCAACCTCAGACTTTTTGCAGATGATGCAGTTATCTATGGTGAACTATCACCTGAAAGTAACTGCATAAATATTCAGTCAGATCTTGATAAGATTTCAAAGTGGTGCAGAGATTGGCAGCTTCCTTTAAATGCTCAAAAATATAAAACTGTGCACTCCAAAAAATGAAAAAAATGAAAAAAACGTAGTATCCTATGATTATAATGTCAATGAGTCTCTATTAGAATCAGCCACCTCATACAAATACCTGGGTGTAACACTTTGTAAGGATACGAAATGGAATGGTCACATGGGCTCAGTCATGAGTAAAGCATGTGGTAGACTTCGGTTTATTGGTAGAATACACTGGAAGTGCAATCAGTCTACAAAGGAGATTGGTTAAAAATAACTTGTGTGACCGGTTCTAGAATGCTTCTCAAGTGTGCGGGACCCTTACCAAATAGAACTAACAGGAGATATTGAACAAATACTGAGAAAGGCAGCACAAATGGTCACAGGTTTGTTTGATACAGGGAGAGAGTGACAGAGATACTGAGGGAACTGAACTGGCAGGCTCTTGAAGATAGATGTAAACTATCCCAAGGAACTCTGTTAAAGTTTCAAATACCAGCTTTAAATGATGACTCTAGGAATATGCTTGCATAGGTATTGTCTACATCTACATACATACTCTGCAATCCACCATACGGTGCTTGGCGGAGGGTACCTCGTACCACAACTAGCATCTTCACTCCCTGTTCCACTCCCAAACAGAACGAGGGAAAAATGACTGCCTATATGCCTCTGTACGAGCCCTATCTCTCTTATCTTATCTTTGTGGTCTTATCTTTGTGGTCCTTTCCTCCAGAGACTCCCATCTGAGTTCCTGAAGCATTTCTGTAACACTCGCGTGATGATCAAACCTACCAGTAACAAATCTAGCAGCCCGCCTCTGAATTGCTTCTATCACCTACCTCAATCTTACCTGATAGGGATCCCAAACGCTCAAGCAGTACTCAAGAATATGTCGTATTAGTGTTTTATAAGCGGTCCCCTTTACAGATGAACCACATCTTCCCAAAATTCTACCAATGAACCAAAGACAACTATCCGCCTTCCCCACAATTGCCATTACATGCTTGTCCCACTTCATATCGCTCTGCAATGTTACGCCCAAATATTTAATCAACGTGACTGTGTCAAGCGCTACACTACTAATGGAATATTCAAACATTACGGGATTCTGTTTCCTATTCATCTGCATTAATTTACATTTATCTATATTTAGAGTTAGCTGCCATTCTTTACACCAATCACAAATCCTGTCCAAGTCATCTTGTATCCTCCTAGAGTCACTCAACGACACCTTCCCGTACACCACAGCATCATCAGCAAACAGCCACACATTGCTATCCACCCTATCCAAAAGATCATTTATGTAGATAGAAAACAACAACGGACCTACCACACTTCCCTGGAGCACTCCAGATGATACCTCTCACCTCCGATGAACACTCACCATCGAGGACAGCGTACTGGGTTCTATTACTTAAGAGGTCTTCGAGCCACTCACATATTTGGGAACCAATCCCATATGCTCGTACCTTAGTTAGGAGTCTGCAGTGGGGCACTGAGTCAAACACTTTCCAGAAGTCAAGGAATATGGCACTCGTCTGATACCCTTCATCCATGGTTTGCAAGGTATCATGTGAAAAAAGGGAGAGTTGTGTTTTGCAGGAGCGATGCTTTCTAAAGCCGTGCTGATGCATGGATAGCAACTTCTATGTTTCAAGGAAATTCATTATATTCGAACTGAGAATATGTTCGAGAATCCTGCAACAAACCGATGTTAAGGATATTGATCTGTAATTTTGAGGATCCATCCTTCTACCCTTCTTATATACAGGCGTCACCTGTGCTTTTTTCCAGACGCTCGGGACTTTACATTGGGCAAGAGATTCGCGATAAATGAAAGCTAAGTAAAGAGCCAATGCAGTAGAGTACTCTCTGTAAAACCGAATTGGAATCCCATCAGGACCTGGCGCTTTATTTATTTTGAACCCATTCAGCTGCTTCACAACCCCAGGGATGTCTATCATTATGTCCTCCATACGGGAATCTGTACAAGACTCAAACGGTGGTATGTTTGTATGATCCTCCTGTGTGAAAGATTTCTCAAATGCTAAATTTAAAATTTCAGCTTTCGTTTTGCTGTCTTCCGTTGCCAGGCCAGACTGATCAGTGAGTGACTGCATGGAAGCCTTCAACCCGCTTACCGATTTCACTTAAGACCAGAATTTCCTTGGGTTTTCAGCAAGATCTTTTGCTAAGGTATGACGGAGGTAGTGGTTGTATGCTTCGCACATCGCTCTTTTTACAGCAGCACGAATCTCTACTAACTTTTGCCTGTCCTCATTCTCCCGATCTTTCTTGTACCGCGAGTCTGTCTTTGCTTCCTGAGCATTCTCCGAATTGCGCTGTTAAACCACAGTGGGTCTTTTCCAACCACCACTTTTTTGGCACATACTTCTCCAATGCGTGATTTACAATGTGTTTAAAATTTGCCCATAATTCTTCCACGTCCATCGTACCGGAAGTAAATGAAGTCGATTCATTTACTAAGTGGGATGCTAACAACTGCTAATCTGATCTTTCTAGTAAGAATACTCTCCTAGCCTTCTTGACTGACTTTCTAACTTTTGTAACCATAGTCGTAATGACATCATCATGATCACTAATCCCTGTCTCAACACACACCGTCAATGAGGTCTGGTCTGTTCATGGCTACCAGATCTAAAATATTTCCATTACACGTTGGCTGTCGATTTAGCTGCTCAAGACAGTTTTCGGATAATGTTTTCAACAGTAATTCACACGACGGCTTGTCTGTACCACCTGTAATGAATCCATAGACATCCCAGTCTATACTAGGTAGGCTGAAGTCGCCTCCGACTGGAAGACTGGAATAGCTGCAGCACGCACAGAGGCATTGAAACAATTCTTCTTTCTGTGATCCATACATAAATGGAACAGGAAGACACCATAATAACTGATACAATGGGACGTACCCTCTACCATGCACTTGACAATGGTTTGCCGAGTACAGGTGTAGATTTAGATGGACATGTAGTATATAGAATATAATGACTGCAGTACTAAGAGCTGAATGACATGTGAGGGAGACAGTAATTAAAAAAAGGGCATGAGACAGGGTTGTAACTTATTCCCAAAATTATTCAATACTGTACAGTTGTAACATATTCCCCACATTACTCAATGCTACATAAATGATGCAGTAAAATAAACCAACAACAAATTTTTAATATAATTTAAAGTTACGGAAAATAAATTAACATTTAATGGTTTTTTGACAACATTATAATTTTGCCCTAGAAGGGAAAGGACTTAGATAAACAAACCCAAATGAACAAGGAGTATAGAGTGTGTCAAATTAAGCCAGCCATTGATGAGAAAATTAGATTAGGCAATGGGACACCAACTGACAACAAGACAATATTTTCTGAAATATGTTAACATGAAATACAAATTTAAGTGTTGAAGTCCTTTGTAAAAGTATATGTCTGGAGTGTAACGTTATGGAGTGAAACATGGGCAGTTAATACTAAGAGTCAACTAGAGACAGTCATTTTTCCCTCACTATATTTGTGAGTGGAACAGGAAAGGACATTACTAGTAATGGTACAGGGTACCCTCTGCCAGATGCCATACAGTGGCTTGCGGAGTATGTATGTAGATATACATGTACAGATGAAAGCTTTAGAAGTTTGGTGCTACAGAGGAATGCTGAAGATAAGAACAGTATGCTGAGGGTGTGGGTCCATCAAGTAAGTAATGAAGATGTATGAATTCAAAGCTTTATGGCACAACTCTACTAAAGGAAGGGTTAGGCTGATAGGACACATCCTCAGGCGCCAATGAATAGTTAATTTAGTAATGGAGGGAAGTGTGAGGAATGAAAATTGTACATGCATACCAAGGATTGAACACACAAAGTGTTTTAAATGAATGTAGGTTGCAGTAGTAGTCTTAATATGAGAAGTCTTGCACAGGATACGCTATAGTGGAGGCCTCTCCATTAGACCAGTCTTCAATCTGATGAGTAGAACAATGACAACAACAATGTTTTATTACACATATAATATATTTGACATTCTACAAATGTAACTATGCTTTACAAACAAGATTAACAGACAGTAATAAGATTGGCTACTTAACTCATAAAAGCAAACACTGTGATGACAGATGAGACTGTTAGTTTTTTTCCACAGTCCCCTTCATCACCTACATGCACAATGGAGCCCTTAACTCAACCCCTGAAGCCACATGTCTGATCTGAAAATAGGATATCACTTGAACACTGTTTAATCTCTGAGTTGTTTTCAAGGTGGTGCTTAGTACAGCTGTGTATTGTGAACAACTGAATAAAAGTTGCAGTTCTGCTGTAAAATGGAATTTTCGGGAACTGTGATAGTGATATCATGAAACTAAACAAATAACTTTCAAGTTTACAAAAAGTCTCCCCTGATCTGGAGTTCTGGGTGATTTTTCTTTAACTCTTCCCATTTCCTAAACATCACCAACGCATTTCCTTCATTCCTCTTGCTTTCCCTTCTGCCAGAAAAAGGAGCCATTGGCTACATAAGCTTGCGCATATCCCAACCTTTTATAACTGTTTTCTCTTGCCGCTGGTTGGTAAGTAGATTTTTTATCTGTGCATTTATATTATATTTGTAAACAATGTGATGTTTGCAAATGTCAATGTGACAAGCACACACAAAAAGAAATTTAAATAAAAAATAAAGTTTTTAAACTTTCATTCCATAGCCTCAGCTTCCAACATGACTATTCGAAGAATAGTAACTGTATTTTCTAGTGAGATGTTACACAGTACTTTGACTTTCTGTTGTATTTTGCAGTTCCATAGAGGCATCCAAGCGGAAATGTGCAGACACGTGGGTGTGGTATGAGAGACACACTCGTACCAACGAGACTAGTACCCTGACCGAGATGCTGCCATTGCAAGGGCGCGTGGTACGGCAGTCTGCACCAAATATGGGATGCGGTGCACCGTCTGCACCACGTATGACCACAGCACCGGAGCATTACTTCCCTCGAGTGTGGAGTGCACACACACGTTTCTCCCGAGAACTGCCTACTGTACAATGATACTGACCTACACCTTTGTGACCTAAAAAGTAACAGTAAACAGCACACAAGTAGTGGAAAACTGCTGGTATAATGAAGAACCAAATTACATCTATAATTTCACAAAGAATAATAACAAAATTTTAAAATGCGTGATTCGCTTACATTTCTTTGGTAGAAGCAAAATATACTGAGTCTTCACATAGAAAACACTGTGAACCACAACCAAAGCACTATTTCAGGAAATAAATCTTTGTCACCTACAATTTACTTCATTAATTTATTTTTGTTATAATCAGTTTCAACATCTACAATCACATCTACATACACACTCCGCAGGCACCCATATGGTGAATGACGGATGGCATGTTGTACCACTACTAGACATTTCTCTTCCTGTTTCACTCACAAACAGAATGAGAGAAAAATTACTATCTCTATGCCTCCGTATGAGCCCTAATTTCTCTTATCTTAGGTTTGTGGTCCTTACTTGAAATGTATGTTGTTGGCAGTAGGACTGTCCTACAGTCAGCCTCTGATCACTTAACTTGCCTCTCATCAGCCTAGAGCTGGACCTGACTGACTTCACTTGTCTTCAAAACAAAACAAATGCCAGTTCTCTAAATTTTTTCAATAGCATTCCCCGAAAAGAAAGTTGCCTTCCCTATAGGGATACCCATTTGAGTTTCTGAAGCATCTGTCTGCATCATACTTGTGTGTTGATCAAACCTTTCAGAAACAAATTTAACAGCCTGCCCTTGAATTGATGTCTGCCTTTAATCTGACCTGGTGGCAATACCAAACACTCAAGCAGTACTCGAGAATGAGTAAGACTAATGTGCTATATGCGGTCTCCTTTACAGATTAAGCACACTTCCCTAACACTCTCCCAATCAATCGTTCTCCTTCCCCACTACAATCTTTAAATGCTTGTTCCATTCCATATTGCACTGAAACGTTAGGCCTAGGTATTTATTTAATCAACCTGTGCCAAGTAGCACCCCTACTAATGCAGAATTCAAACATTAAGGGATTGTTTTTCCTGCTCATTTGCATTAACTTACTTTCTTTTTTACATTTAGAGGTAGCTGCCATTCATCAGACCAATTAGAAATTTTGTCTGGGTCATCTTGTGTACTACTACAGTCACTCACTGATGACACCTTTCCATACATCCAGCATCATCAGTAAATTGCCACAGATTGCTGCTCACCCTGCCCGTCACATAATTTATATATATAGAAAATAATAGTGGTGCCATCGCACTTCCCTGGGGCACTCTGATCACACCACTGTCTCTGAGAAACACTTGCCATCAAGGGCAATGTGTGGGTCCTATTACGAGGTACACTGATCAGCCAGAACATTATGACTACCTACCTACTAGCAATTACGTCCACCTACGGCACATATAACAGTGACAATGTGTCAAGGCATTGTAGCAATGAGGCCTTGGTAAGTCACTGGAGGAGTTGGCACCATATTTGCACACACGAGTCATCTAATCCCCATAAATTCCGAGGATGGGGGCAATGAGTTCTGACGTCACATTCAATCACATCTCAGATGTGTTCAATTGGATTCAGATCTGTTGAGTTGGAGGGGCCAGGGGGGGCCAGCACATCAATTGGAACTCACCACTTGTGGCACTTCCTCCTGCTTTTTATTTCTTTGTTTGTTGGTAATTGTCCTCAATGTCATTGTACTGTGTTCCTCCACTGGCTGAAAAATGGATTGTGGATTCCGACACTGACTACTGTAAATAATGTAGCCTACAGGTGCACAATTGCATTGCACCATACTTTAATTTTACTTTGCACAACCCCCCAATAATACACAGTTATATGGTCAGAGCACTATTGCTTAACTTTCAAAAAGCCTCATTAATAGGTGAAACTCCACACACTGCTACAATAGTTTACTATTGAACATCTACAGTTCTTGAAGAATAATCAGGTATGTATGAAAACAGTCACTGTCATTGTTTTTACACACAGCCTATTGGTGTAACACTTATTTCACTGTTATGTCGTCCATTGTTGTCATTCTAACCAACACAGGTTCCTCGTCTGAAACTCGGCCGTGGAATGACTGTCTCGTGACCAAAAATTGGGCACTTATATATCATCACAATAATCGGTACTGAAACTGCACATTGTTCAAAGTTAAATTTACAGAAATTACAATTAAAACTTAACTCCTTAAATTAACTGAATACATCAAAAAATTGGTTCTTTTAGCAGTTTCTTCTACTACGCGGGTTACGCCAAATTATTTTTTTAAATCATGAAATTAACAAATATAGTTACATAAACAATACTTTTGGCAAAACTGTTGTTTACTTTGGAATTAATAAAGGGCTGGTTTTGCTAACATGTTTTTGAATAGAGCTAAATAGACACTTTAAGATTACTAGTACTCTGTCTTCCAAATGTTTACGATTATTTCAGAATTTATACTTGTTTATATGTCAACAATAGACTTTAAGTTACGAAACAATCACTGATTACGCCCTATAATGAAAGTAACTAATTAGTGATAGTCAAAATAAATTAGAAAATCAATTACATACTTAAAATTAAGCACAAAATTAGATCTGGTGTTATATTCTTTAAAACAGAGGGCCAATCTTTCTCTTTTATGGAAATGCAGATTATATTCACGCATGTTAATGATAATTGGTTAAAAGTAACAAAACGAATTTAAGGAGGCAGGTGGCAAAACAAAAGGGGAAGTAAAAATATCCCAGCTTGCTTCATCAAACACTGTGTTCCTTGAACCACTCCATCACAATGCTGGCTTGGTGCATTATCTTGTTGAAAAATACCAATGCCGTCAGGAAACATGATCATCTTGAAGAGGTTTATTTGGTCTGCAACCAGTGTATGATACCTCTTGGTTGTCATGGTGCCCTGCACAAGCTCCACTGGATCCATGGAAGCCCAAGTGAATGTTCACCTGAGCATAATGGAGCCATCAGCTTGTCTCCATCCTGTAGTAAAGGAGCCAAGGAACTGTTCCCCTGTAAGATGACAGATCCGCACCTTACCATCAGCATGATGATGAAGGTATTGGGGTTCATCCAACCATGCAATGCTTTGCCACTGCGCCAACATCCAATGCCAATGAACATGTTCCCATTTCAGTTATAGCTGCCTATGTCGTGGTGTTAACATTGGTACATGCATGGCTCGTCAGCTGTGGAGGCCCATCATGATGAGTGTTCATTGCATTGTGTGTTCAGACACACATGTACTCTGCCCAGCATTAAATTCTGATGTTAAAATTGCCACGGTTCGTCGTCTGTCCTGTTTTACCGGTCTGCCCAACCCATGCCGTCCTACATCTGTAATGAGGGGTGGTCGCTCAACCCCATGACGTCTGGACATGGTTTCACATTGCTTTCGCCATGTGGTGAAGACACCATAGCATTCCTCGAACACCCAACAAGTCGTGCAGTTTCTGAAATGCTTGTGCCGAGCCATCACAACCTGCCCTCAGTCAAACTCAAATACATACAGACAGCATGCTCACTGATATTACGTGCACTAGTGCGTGCGTTTGACTAACATTCATTCCTAGCCATGTGACGCTTCTATCACCTGGACAGGTTTATATAGACAGTAGACAGATGGGCACAATGTTCTGGCTGATCAGTGTATGTCTGGAAAGAAAGTACTGTTTCGGAAAAAACTCTAAAAACAGTTTTTCAAACTAAAATTTCTTTTCACAAGAAAGAGCATTTTTCAAACTACTTTTCTACATAGTCAACACTATTAGTCACAGTGGGAAACTAACTTTTCTAGCTATGTCTTCTTCATAGAAAGAAGCTGCCAGTGAAGACAGCCACTGCTAAGAATGGTTTCTTGCATTTTCATCTCTGTCAAAGCACCTTCCTCCAAAATTATGCTTCAAGTTCAAGAATAAGTGGCAGTCAGGAGGTATGGGGTCAAGGCTGTACAGCAGCTGATCAAACTGCTCCCAGCCAAATTGTTAAATAAGGTTCTGAGTGACCCCAGCAGAATGGGAATGTGTGTTGTCATGAAGCGACACAATGCCTTGACTGTGCAATGCACGCTTTTTGTTTTCTCTGGGAAGGCACTCAAAAAGCAGAGTGCCCCGTTTGTCCCAGAACACAGTGCACATGATTTTTTGTGCTGACAATGTTGTTTTGAATTTTTGTTTTTTTGGGGAATCTTAAGTGCCTCCACTTCATTGACTGTTGTTTGGCATGACAAACCCAAGTTTCATGACCAATCACAATTCTGTTTAAGTAAGACATGTGAATGCGCTATCAATTCACCTCATTTTGTGGAGATCTGTAAGCATTTTCAGAACCAAATGAGAACACAATTTGTAAAAATTTAAGCGGTTGTGACAAACTCTTGCAAAACAGTTTTTGATATTTGTGGAAACTCATCACAAAGCATTCTTATCGTGAACCACATGTTTTCATGAATTTTCTCATTCACTTTCTCACGTAAACCATTACTGACAACAGAAGGCTGCCCACTCCATCTTTCAGCATGGACTCTGGTTCATCCATGATTGAACTGTCTCACGCACTTTCTTACTGTTCCATCAGTCATCATATTTTCACCACTAAGCTCTCGAAGTTGACAATGAATATCAGGTGGCTTAACATCAATTGCATTCAAAAACCTCATTACAGAACACACTTCACAGTCAGTGAACTCATACATTGTCTTAAACATTTTGAACAATTACTAACAGTTTCATAGCTTTTTCCCAATTATCAAATGCTCATCGTCGCCTCTTGTCCTTATTAATAATTGTGACGAGATCACAAAATGTGGAAACAAATGCAAAAACTTGCATATGCTCACTGAACCAAACCAAATTGTGGCCACAATAGTAGCTAATAAATGTATGTTTAAAAACAGAACAAATACATATAATATCACAGTTCTGGTATTACAAAATACAAACGAACAGCATTAGACACAAGTAAGGTGACAACTTCAATCTGACACCAGTGATACGCAGAGTACACTACACTTACTGCACAGACATTTCTAATTTATTATGATATCGACTGAATATCTGAGGCATATGGCTTCATTTAATAGTAAAAACATTATGGGAACAAGCTAAACATTAGTCTTGGTTCAACAGCTGTCCGTGAATGGATAAAGGAACTTACTCCACAAATACAAAACAAAATAATGACAAATACATGTGCAGATTTTAATCTGTAATAACAACTGAATACTTTATTTGCACTTTGTAACATGAGAGTCTTATGGGCAGTATAAGGAACTTGCAGGATCTTCATTTTCAGACAGTTAAACCAACTTCTGAGACTGTTGAGGAGCAAAAGGTGGGGAGGGGGGCAGAGGCAGGGGGGGCAGAGGCAGGGGGGGCAGAGGCAGGGGGGGCAGAGGCAGGGGGGGCAGAGGCAGGGGGGGGCAGAGGCAGGGGGGGGCAGAGGCAGGGGGGGGCAGAGGCAGGGGGGGCAGAGGCAGGGGGGGCAGAGGCAGGGGGGGGCAGAGGCAGGGGGGGCAGAGGCAGGGGGGGCAGAGGCAGGGGGGGCAGAGGCAGGGGGGGCAGAGGCAGGGGGGGCAGAGGCAGGGGGGGCAGAGGGGGGCAGAGGGGGGCAGAGGGGGGCAGAGGGGGGCAGAGGGGGGCAGAGGGGGGCAGAGGGGGGCAGAGGGGGGCAGAGGGGGGCAGAGGGGGGGCAGAGGGGGGCAGAGGGGGGGCAGAGGGGGGCAGAGGGGGGGGGAATTTCTTGCTTCATACACCTATTGCAAAACAGTTATAACACACGTGCATGTAAATCAAATATCTAGGCAATATAGGTAGGAAGAAGGGTTCAACTTTTAATTTTTGTACTCAAATCCACAAAATTCATCCTCAGAGCTGAAGGAAGAAATACTTGAAGCCACCATGTCAGAACTTGAATCTTCACAGAATAAATTATCCCGCCTACCATTCAGTGCATTAC
This sequence comes from Schistocerca piceifrons, assembly GCF_021461385.2. Lineage (NCBI taxonomy): Eukaryota > Metazoa > Arthropoda > Insecta > Orthoptera > Acrididae > Schistocerca > Schistocerca piceifrons. The sequence continues at coordinate 852,482,485 of NC_060140.1, read as the reverse complement.
TGATTTCACACTTCTTAAATGATTTAACCACTCTTTCAAATTTTATAGAGTCCCACAGTGTTTTGACCCGCTCACAAACTTGCGAAATGCTAGGTGTCCCCAGCCTTTCTGATGGTGTAGTTTCAAAATCTGTGGACCCTATCCATCTGTTCTAACCCTACACAAGTCCCTTAAACATTCTGTTGGTACATACATCTAATGTTTGAAGTTAACTAGTTAGCCCTTCGGGAATTACAGATGATTCTTCCATTCATTCAGTCTAATTTTAATATTTTCTGTTCTGTGAGAATGGACTAATTCCATAGTACAAGGGTAAGCTTCTTCAGTGGACCAGTGGTCGGCAAACTGGGGCTAGTGAGCCAAACGCAGCTCTTTGGCTCACTTAAGTGTGGCTCTTCAGAAAATACCACTTGCGGTCATGCACATACAGTACTAAATCCTGTGATCATCACTAACTTAAATAATTTTAGTTCAAATAAAGAGTGAGTATGCAGCCTTTTTGCTGCACAACAAGATACTTTTGTTGTCAGGAGGAAATGTTTCACTTCCTTATTAACAGAATTTAAAGCATTTCTTCTTGAGAGGTTTTTTCACTATCCAGACCAGGCAAACATTACATCTCCTGTAAAAGGGTATAATCATAAACTACAGGGAAAAGGTAACGCAATTTTTTTCAATGTGGGAAGTTATTTCATTAGAAAAAAAAAGAAAGTTCTCTCTTTGTTGCTCTAGATTTTGAAAGAGAAACTAAGTCACTCTCGAAGCCTGCTGAAACACCAACAAGGAAATAATTCCGTTTATATTTAAATTGAAGGGAGGAGGGAAGAGAAAGGCAAGGAAATGGGAGGGCCTAGTGATGTCAGCTGCATCGAGACTTGATGCAGAATCAGCACCTACAAGTGAGAATGTTTACCGGACTGGGATTTGAAATCGGGACATCCTGCTTACTACGGAGTTGCGTTAACCTCTGCACCACCCAGAAAACAGCGTTTATCACAATCGTGTGAGCTATCTCGCACGCCTCTCGGCTGACCCACATTCCCACCTAGCCCAACCTATCTGCAGTCCCTGTCCATATTATCCACACTCACTAATGTGAGATTCCTGCAGGAAATGTAGTTATGCATCCCCACTAAAGAAGGTAGATGCGTTGCCCATCTAGGCAAATCAATTATATGAATACGTGGTGTCTGTTCTTTTGGACATTCTTATGTGGAAATGTGGGTCAGCCGAGAGGCATGATGAGACAGCCCACACAGTTGTGATAAACACTGTTTTCTGGATGGCGTAGTAGTTAACGCAACTGCCTGGTAAGCAGGAGGTCCTGATTTCGAATCCCAGTCCGGCACAAATTTTCACTTGTCACCACTGATTCTACATCAAGTCTCGATGCAGCTGACATCACTAGTCCCTTCCCTTCCCTTTCCTTACTCCACCCTTCTCCTTTCAATTTACATATAATGTATCACAGCTGTGGAGATGTCTGAAAGAACAGACACCATGCATTCATATAAATAATTCTGATATTGACATGTACTATTTCCAAACAACACTTTTAAAAATGAGGGAAGCTTTTCTCGGCAGGTTTCTGGAATTCCGAAACAGCAAAGCAATGTTAGGCTATGTTAAGAAACCTCTTAAAGCTACTGTAACAGAAAATAAATTTTTCTCCCTTTAATGTTGCCATATGCAACTTTGAAATGCAATTGCTCAATTTAAAAAACAAACAAAGAACTATGGAGCTCAAAATCTGAACTTTTTTTGTACTGATTTAGGAATAATGGACAAAAACAAATGTGAGATCACAGCACAGGTGGTCTGCTTTGAAAGCCCTGTAGACGGGAGACATGTTGATTTTTTTAAAACCTGGACTAGTACTCCTAACTTCTATAATCAGCTGAAAAAATTGTGTCTACCATTCTTTCCTATTTGGGTCTACATTCACGTGAACAATCATATTCAAACACGAACCTTATCTACAGTAAATTGAGAGGTTGTCTTATTGGTGAGAACCTGGAATTAAAAACAGCAACATACAAACTAGACTTACCCAAACTTTCCAAGGAGATCCAAGGCCATTGCTCACATTACTGTTTGACAGTCACTGTCATGATTTAATTTTATTAATACCTTACAATTTAATTTTATCAATAATACCATTATTAAGTAGATGTCAAGTTTTATTCAATGTACCTAAGGTTTAAATAAAACTTAAAATTCTACCTAAAGTTTATTAAGTTAATTTTAAGGAGCATTGTGGAGTGAAAGAAGACGTGTTGAGTATTCAGAAAGGTATGTCGAGATGGATGGATGGAGAGGTTGAATGAAAGGAGATGGCCAAAAAAAAAGTAAACGATACGAATATGGATGGGAGTATTGGGAGGGGGCAACGTAGCAAACGTGCTTCAATCAGACTGAGGGCATTTTTATCACAGGCCATCTTAGGGGTTCACTAATTAACTTAAGAACTTTGCACTTACCTACATAGTTATGTACCTGCCTATATAGTTTAAGTTTAAAAAATTTGGCGCTCTCAACAAATTTCAATTGTATCACTGTTGCTATTAGTCTCTGTTGCCTAATGAGTTTGCCGACCACTGGCCTAGGCCAAATTTTATGTATCCACGTCATTTCTCCTCCATCCACCCACCATTTTTCCATGTACATGTAAAACAATACCTTTCGTCAATTATTTCTTAGGAAGCGTCTTTCACCTAAAAATCAAAAGTGGCAGCAATTTTGTTCACTGAGCGCAGCACAATAAAACAACTGTGTAATGAGCCTTTTTGTGCCCTGAAGTTTTAACAGTATCGCTTTTCATGCCCTTGAAATCCATAGTTCTGTTTGGAGGCACATCAAAGGTTAGCAGAGTCTCGTCTATATTTTCAATTTGTGAAAATTCAAACTTTTCTCTTTTCCTTGCATTAATGGCAAGTCAATGAAATTCAATAATATGTTCTTTGTACTCTGCTGGGATCTTTTGTGATATTTTTGTCTCAGTTCGCATACAAAGCCAATACTTCTACATAAATACCTCTACATAAATTTTTAACACCACAATGTCAATATAGTAATGTCAGCAATCTCTTTGTTAGTGGATATTGCTTTCATTCAAATTATCATTTCTGTACAAGCTTAAATTCCTGCTTGTCTGTTGTCTAAAATCTGTCTATCGAGTTCTGCTTCAAGTTTTGGCCAGTTAACTCCTTCTCAGATTACGTTTATTGCGAGATGCTTCCTTTAAAACATCTTCCTGATTCCACTAACTTCTTATTTTTTCAGTTAGAGGTGGCCCAAAATGCTTTTCTGCGGACATGTTTCCATGCTCTTTAGCATATGCAATCACTTGTAGCTTTAATGCAATAGTACAGGAGTGTTGTTTTTCAGCCACAGTTTGCAAATGAACCACACTATAAGGTACAACACAAAAGGAGCTCCACACTAACCCAACAATATCTGAAGCTCGAACAAATGACAAAAATACTAACAATGGCGCATGTGCATCCACTGAACTCTATATAACTCGAATGTTCAAAATTCGCGAGGAAGCTAAAAATGAATTGCTCCATGATGAAACACTGAAATAGTAGGCTATAGGTGCCTACCTTAACTCGCTGCCAGCATTTAAGATGCATCAAGTTTTCAGGCCTATTTTCAGAGGGCAAAAAATGGTCTTATACAGTAGCAAATACAGTAAATTTGTAACTGGCTGTTACAGTATATAGGCCATGCACTAAAGTAATTAATAATGCAATATCTGCATGTAACTTTGTCAATAGAAAACTCTGCCTTTCTTCCCGATATCTGTCTTCCAAGAGAACGCAGAACAGCTTCTACGAAGTTGGGCACGATGGAGTCATATTGTGGAAGGTGGGTGTGAGCAGCACTCAGCTAGCTCAGTCAGTAAGAGCACTGCCACTGAAAAGCACACACACTGAGTAGGTGAATGGTGAAAGACCCCATGGATAGGGTTAGGTTAAAATTTATTTAAAAAAGAAGAAGAAGAAATGAAACAGCGATCGACCACAAATGTCGGCAAAGACATTAATTATGAATGCGCAGTAAGGCGCAGGGGGGGGTGGGGGGAGGGAATAAAATAAAAATAAAAATAAAAATCATTCATTTTTCTTTGTACATGATTTTGTTTTCACCCTCTCTTGTGTGTAGAAGGATGGATGAAATTTATTTCTTGAAGTATGAAGTATTACGCGTGTTATGTATCATACGTGTGTGTGAATAAGAGAAGACTTAAAAACAGTATTAAGTATTTTTATTGAACTGAAGTGGAGCCAAATAAGGAGGATTTTCATCATTTTTATGGCACACATTGGTGTCCTTTAAGATGGCTGACTGCATCTACAATTGAAATTTAGGAGAGGAAGTCTGAATAGCCTAAATTCGTATAAGCAGAACATTTCTAATAACGCAATTGTATTATCCTTTAAATTTTTTCCATTCATATATATTTCTTTATTATTATAACACAAAAAACACGCACACAAGTCATAGTGGTCTCTCTCACAATGTGAAATACTTCACAATGACACCAGCTTTGTTCCCAAAGAGGGTCAAGCATACCGTATTTACTCGAATCCAAGCCGCACTTTGTTTCCGGTTTTTCTGATCCAAAAAACCGCCTGCGGCTTAGAATCGAGTGCAAAGTAAGCGGAAGTTCTGAAAAATTTTGGTAGGTGCCGCCACACCTAAAGTCTGCTGTCGAATATACGTAGCGCTACACAGGCATGCTTTGCAGGCACAAAGATAAATACTGGCACCAAAACCTCTGCGTCAGTAAATAAATAAAAAAAAAAAGGTGGAAGACGAGCTTTTTTCTCCGCCCCGAGTTTCGACCACTATATTTTCGTACATTATCCAACGAAGTAAATACAAATTCCGTATTGTTCATCTTCAAATGTAGCAGCATTTCAATGTACTCCGAAAATCCGGCTGGCAAGACTTTGGGATGTCTGTCAATATGGCCAACTCTACGTTCTGAATTCTTTCCTACCTGTGAGAAGAGATGGTTGCTAATAGGAACTTTTATGAATTGTGAACCACATGCAGTATTCTCTTCACCATAAGAATAATACGAATATAAACATTTTGCCATGTATTCTTTCGTGTTTGCTACTATCTCATTTAAATCCTGTCTGCCTAATAAACTACAAAATTAGAGTGAGACAACAGCAAACGCGGAAGAATATAAATATCATGTCATGTTTATATTCATATTATTCTTATGCCTAATAGAGATACAGTCAGAATGAAGCACGGCAATTGACTAGATTTTTAAATCTAAGATAACTCTAATTTCTGTGCAGAATGTAATGTACTAAAGAGGCGTCTGCAAAGATTTTCAAACATAGAAAAATTTTTGCTAAACTCTTATTCAGAACATCTTCTATCATACGCAGTCTATAATTTGGTTCTTGTTGATCATTATCAAAGAAAGCAGCGGTGTAAGTAACAACAAATAGCAGTCTCTTGCCATTGTTTCGCTAATGAGACGATTCCTCTCTCTTTTTTTAAAAAATTGTAAGCGGCGGTAGCGTGCACACAAGCAAGCCATCCCGTGAGCGGCGACAGGCCGTAAACACTCATTATCAGAATGCAACAAACAATACATGACACAGTACAGTACTGCATTTTCAGCTCAGAGTGACGTAAACACTTATAACAAAGAGAACGGCACTTATCAGATAAAAAAAAAAAGCAATTGATTCAAACCAGATGAAGCGCGTGAAAAAGGAAGGGTACCCGTATAAATACGCACGGAGCACGTGACGCATATCAATGGCTACCTGGTAAAGCTTAACTGCTAAGTTTACGATTCAAACCAAATTACTATAGCTGTATCGTCATTCATTCGACCTAATTGTGTCTCATATTACAATGGACCAACTTTGTTTCGATTTGGAGGTGCGACCTAAAACTTTTCTCTCCCCTTGAATTTCGAGTCTCAAATTTCAGGTGCGGCTTAGATTCAGGAAAATTTTTTTTCCTTGATTTCGAGTCTCATTTTTCAGGTGCAGCTTCGATTCGAGTGCGGCTAAGATTCGAGTAAATACAGTAACTTGCCCTGTTGATGACCATGTTCAGAATTACTTTAGTATGGGCAACGAGGAAGGGAGTCATTTCTTACTCACTCTCTTCATTTATGGTTGACCGTAATGAACCGAGGTTTTGTTCCCAGTGACGGAATCTCACAATGAAGGTATCACATTAATGTCTGGCACATTGCACTTTTGTGTAGTTTACTAAACTGTCACTAACGTTTAAAATGTTATAAGGTCATTTAGGGTCACTCAGCAGTTTTCTTTGATGGTGTAATAGACGGCTAAAGTGTTCTCTAGAGTGATAATGTGACCCAGAAGAGGAGCTTCGAGCACAGACATTACACCGATTGAAAATTCCCGACACCATTAATTCATAAACTTGCTGCTGTGACAAATGTGCACCACCAAATGGAACTACATTCTACTTACAAGTTTACAGGCTTTATGGTTTACATTTTACTCTCGCTCCTATACTTACACATATACAGAATGAGTGTGAACTCCATGGCCTTAAGTTCACATGCTGTTTCAGGGATTTTTTCAGTATAAGGTACCCATTATCTCGGGTCACTCACTATAGGGTAGGTGCATTTCATTTAATTTCTTATCCTAATTAATTTTTGTATATGCACTTTACTGAAAATCTGTGCACAACAGTGCAAAAGTCAACAGTATACACTTTGTGTCTTGTTTGGAAACAAACTTGTTTCATTCTCTCACAGTACTTGCTGTTGACAATAGTAATGCCCATTTTACTCTTTGCCCGTAACCTCGAATTTGTTACTGCTTGGTTCTGCCTCGGATTTTTTTTCCAGCCATGTCAGTTATATGTTAGCTGTTGGATAGGACAATGACCTGACTTATATTTACCTTGTGTGGGTTCACTGAATGGAATGGACCAGTGGCCCAACTTTAATATACTTTTATAACTTGCAGTTCTTCATTAGTAAACCAATCCATACTGTTCTGTATTACTGTCAAAAAACCGCAACCAAACTGAGTACTACTGAATGTCAGCTTGAGGGTGTAAAGTAAACACGCATTATTGTTGACAACAGCATATACCACAAGTGAATGGAACAAATCTGTTTCCAAAAAAGAAGCCCAGCACATACCTTCAACACTATTACTGTTGTGCAGATATTTTCTGTGCAACACAGACACAAAGACTGGAATACATTTAACAAATAATTGAGGTCATAAGCTGTGAGTGCTACTCTGAGATGATGAGGATGGCACACGAGGGTTAGCCACAGTATGCAACATCAAACCAGTCAGAAGACTGATGACCTGAAATCTAAAAAATGACAGACACAAAGATAAACGAGGATAAGAAATCAAATGTAATGCAGTTACCAGGGGGCCCTTGTACCAAAGTACTCAGGAAATATCCTTCAAGAATCTCCAAAATTTTGTCGGTAGCATTCAGGTTCACGCTGTGTGTCTTCATTTGTGTGTCATGAGTCATCATACAGTAAATGATAGAGGTTACTTAGTGTATCAGTGTGATCCCCATACACTTCTAATTTTCGTGTTCTACTGGTCGTTATATGTGGTAAGAAAAACAGTTGAAGTACTCTCAATTTTTTTCTAATTTCACCAGGCTCACCAGCTTGCAAGATGTATATTGAGCATGCACTCTCAGAATTTTATGAATCAGCTTTTCCGTGATTCACAATGCCTTAACAAACCCCTGGCAGTTTGCACAACTATTCTCTAATGATTCTTGATCTGTGATTAATCCAACTTGGGTACAGTCCCGGTTGGCAACATTACTGCAGAATTTGTTCAACTAGTTGTTCAAGCAACTGGTATTACCAAAAATTTAATTTCTGTGGTCAATTAAACTCAAATCACTTTGGATGAATATCCACAGATGTGTCATGGGTGGGACTGATTACTTTCACTGCTCAAAGATGGAGTCATCTTCCGTTTCCCAAGTTGCTACTAATGCTGCCTCCTGTATACAACTGTGTAAACTGTAAACAGCTCAGAGACATATCGATTGTTATACAGTAGGTAATTTACATCATTCAGTAAAGCAAAATAAGACCTGGCTAGGGTGGCAGAACTACTGCGTTTATGTTTGTGGGGGCAGGGAGGGAAACACACACCAAAATTCTCACATGTTGAGCACTCACATGCTGTATGTCTATACGCCAGTGTTCTGATAGCACAATAGTCAAAATAATAACCAGCATTTTTGTTTGCCAGTAACTCTTGCACTAGCAGTAATGCGCACATGATGCCTTGTTCATTCTGGCACTTTTTTTAACACTAAATCACACAGACATAACAATTTTTCTCCAAGTTTCAGGGTAAGCCTTGGTATCCAGTTCTGTGAGATAAAGGCTGTGTGAAGTTTTCACAAAGTTGATATCTTGTTGTATTGTTAACAATAACGCAGAAATTTTTGTCTAACAACACATTTCCTCATATTGCCAAAGAGATTTTTATTGTGTGCACTTTGCCTCTTCTCCTTTGGGATAGACAATCGAATCCCTCAAATTTTGCATTCAATCATATCTTCTATCAGTACTGTCACTCCTATCTCCATCTCTTTTTCAATAAATTTAATGGCATTATCAGAAAGATGACACATCCAGCCTCAAAGGCATTGTCAGCAATAACTTTCCAGACATGCACTGTGATATAATAAAGCACACCATTCAAACTACAATGAGGCTGTAACTGGTCATGACAAAATTAGTTCCCACTACAGCCAGGTCCACAGTTAGCTTTGTCAAGTAATCCCTATAACTAACAGTAACAGTCCTACCACATTTCTTTTAATTTATTTATTTATTAGGTTCCATGGGATTTGGGCTGAATGTAACTGGTCATAGAATAAGTCAGCGCAAAGTTTAGAAAATTAAAAAGAAAAAAACTAAAGGAATAATAAATCACTAAAAGACCGAGAGAATGTGCACATAACTGACACATACATAGGAAAGTTGACAACTACTGTGAGGAATTGTTGCACTGAATGGGACTATACCACAAGAAAATCTTTCAGTCTGGATTTGAAGACTTCAGGTGTGAATCAGTTTTTTTTTAGCCTGCTGAAAATTAAACCTGATAAATGGTGCATTTCTTTTTGTACACTGCTTAAATAATTGTTATTCAAGTGCAAATAATTCTTTTATACAGTGTTTGGACTCTGAATGAATGTTGCAGCATCATGTGAATGTGTCAAGATTGGCAATAACAAATCCCATAATAGAATATATGTACAGCGGTGGGAGAGTTGAGGTATGGCGTAAGTTACTTTTTTTTCCGATGATGTCTCATGACTGGCAATGATTCTTATGTATGAGCTACTCAATCTCTAAAAATGGTTTTCCACTGGCAACACAAAACATGTTCCATACTTTTGCAACAAGCTTACATCAATGGCAGACATCTGCAAATATGCACTTCTACTCTGAAATTCACCATAAAATTGGAACAGCTGGAATCTCTGTCCAATCATATGGACTCTACAATTATCTATAGCTAGAAGAGGAACTATTACTGTCAGAATGCCATTGCTAAGAGGACAAATGGATGAGATCCCGTGGGTACATAGTGTCATACTAGATGCTTACACTCAAACACGTTTAGAATTGTCCAACTAATGGGCAGTTAATGTATAATTATCTGGAGCACAGATTTTAGTCTTAATATACCTAGTTCTGGCATTACAGTTTCTTATATTGTTATAAATATAGTAAGAAAGTTCTGACAGACTGTAAACAATCTGGGAACAAAGAAAACCACTCACTAAACAGCAGAAGCATCGAGACATCAACAGGCACATACAAAAGAGAATGAAAACTTTGCAATCTTCTGGAAGACATCCTTTGACAAGTAGAGTACACTAGCTCATCAAAGAATTTCTTCTGAAAGATAGAAAAGTTTTCATTCTCTTTTGTGTGTGCCTGTCATTGATTCAAAGTTCCTACTATTTAGTGAGTGATCTCCTTTACTCCTCCTACCTTATACTGTTATTTTGGCCACAATTTATTGGCAGCTAACACCACATTATAAATTGCACTGACATTAATTTATTTACCATGATATTTCCTTACTTACACTTTCTTGTTTGACTACAATGCACAGAGACCATATCTCGTGTGTGCAGCGATTTACACAATGAATATGCACTTACATTTTGAAATGGCAAACACCAAATCTCTCTCTGAGCTGAGATGTTCATCCAGTTGTGGAGGACCAACCAAGCAAGACAAAAGTGTGCACAGTCCTTTTCTCTCCACTTCTACAATCACATTTTCCTGCAATATAATGGAAAAAAATGGAAAAGAATAAAGGATGAATGCACAAACACTATAATTTAAAAACTGAACAGCAGTGTAAAGAACAATGAAAATTGCACATGACACCCTTAAAATACAGAAATTGGGTGGTGACACTCAAGCATATTTGCCACAAAATCATCACAAAAGGCATTTGTATGAGCACCCTGCAAAATTACAGACATTACATACATCACCTCATATTTTACTTATCCATGAAATGACTGTTTAGAGATCCAATACACAGAAAATGGGCACAATTTTCAGAGTAGTAGTAACAATAATAATAATAATAATAATAATAATAATAATAATAACCCATGGAGGCCTGGGAAAATAATAGGCCTCCGCTATGTTCTACCAGTCGTAAAAGACGATGAAAAGAACAAACCACTAATAGGGCTAACCCCCCTTTTAGTGTGATTAGTTGGTTCAGGACAGAACTAATGAAGCCTCGGACAAGCGCTGTCATGGTCGAGGACGACGCTTGAACCCTATGCCTGTCCACAATGGCAACGACACTGCTAGCCACACGGAAAATGATTTAAATCCAAATTGAGGTGTTTTGCAGGATATGCTTCCTGCAACCACTCTAGAAGGAAAACAAAGACAGAGGATGAGATGGTCAGATGAAGTTAACCAACACCTCATGTTCTGTTATTACCAAGCAACAAACTTAGGAACCAACACAACTGGATACAGATCACAAGTATACACAACATTTATTACCAGATACCCAGAATTAAAATTTTTAACAGAACAACAACTAGCTGATCAGATCCGTGTAATAATCAAAAATAACAGGATACCCCAGTCAGAAAAAGAAAACATCAAACAACAAGTACAACAAATACTAGAACAAAATAATGTGCAATCAGAAGAAGAAGAAAATACAGTAATGGGCTCAAACATCCCAGAGCAAACAAACAAAGAACAACACACATCAATTAAACAATCAGAGGAAAACGAAATCTTAAGACAGCCACCAGAACATGCACAAATAGAACACGAAGTGACACACGTGTTAGGTATAGAAGAAAAATTTCAGCTGACATATATACAATACAAAGACACAAATACAGACATTAGACCATTCTTGCATAGACCACCAAATAACCCCCAAGTCGAAACAACAATAAAAACTATCAACACAATCATACACAACAAAATAAATGAAAACACAACAATGGAAGAGTTACAACTACTGGTTTATATAGGAGCACTCACTACACTAAATATACACACTAGGCAGAGATCAGAACCAACCAACACACAGAAGAAACCCACAAAACCAGCATGGCAACACAGGCTACAGATCAGAATAGAAAAACTGAGAAAAGACATCAGACAGCTAACACAATTTATAAGAAATGAAATATCAGACAAAAAACGAAAAAGGTTAGGTAAAATCTCACAACAATAAGCGTTAGAGCAATTAGATGAAAAGAAGCAGAAATTACAAGCATTGGCCAAATGACTTAGAAGATACAAAAAAAGTGAAAATAGAAGAAAACAAAACCAAACATTCAACACAAACCAAAGAAATTTTATCAAACAATAGATAACACATACATTAAAATAGACAATCCACCAAACATAACAGACATGGAACACTTATGGAGCAATGTATGGTCAAACCCGGTACAACATAACAGGCATGCACGGTGGATACAAGCAGAAACAGACACATACAAGATGATACCACAAATGCCTGAAGTGATAATTTTGCAACATGAAGTCACCCAAGCAATTAATTCTACTCACAATTGGAAAGCCCCTGGAAAAGATAAAATAGCAAATTTCTGGCTAAAGAAGTTCACCTCAACACATTCAAATCTAACTAAATTATTTAACAGTTACATTGCAGACCCATACACATTCCCTGATATACTTACACATGGAATAACTTATCTGAAACCTAAAGATCAAGCAGACACAGCAAATCCATCTAAATATCACCCCATAACATGCCTACCAACAATATACAAAATATTAACTTCAGTCATTACACAGAAATTAAAGACACATACAACACAGAACAAAATTATAAATGAAAAACAAAAAGGCTGTTGCAAAGGAGCACGAGGATGTAAAGAGCAACTGATAATAGATGCAGAGGTGACATATCAAGCTAAAACTAAACAAAGATCACTACACTACACATACATTGATTACCAAAAAGCTTTTGATAGTGTACCCCACTCATGGTTACTACAAATATTGGAAATATACAAAGTAGATCCTAAATTGATACAGTTCCTAAACATAGTAATGAAAAATTGGAAAATCACACTTAATATTCAAACAAATTCAAATAATACCACATCACAGCCAATACAGATTAAGCGTGGAATATACCAAGGAGACTCATTAAGTCCTTTCTGCTTCTGCATTGCTCTGAACCCACTATCCAACATGCTAAATAATACAAATTATGGGTATAATATTACTGGAACATACCAATACAAAATCACACATTTGCTATACATGGATGATCTAAAACTACTGGCAGCAACAAATCAACAACTCAACCAATTACTAAAGATAACACAAGTATTCAGCAATGATATAAATATGGCTTTTGGAACAGACAAATGTAAGAAAAATAGCATAGTCAAGGGAAAACACACTAAACAAGAAGATTACATACTGGATAACCACAGCAACTGCATAGAAGCGATGGAAAAAACAGATGCCTATAAATATCTAGGATACAGACAAAAAATAGGAATAGATAATACAAATATTAAAGAAACTAAAAGAAAAATATAGACAAAGACTAACAAAAATACTGAAAACAGAATTGACAGCAAGAAACAAGACAAAAGCTATAAATACTTATGCTATAACAATATTGACCTATTCATTTGGAGTAGTGAAATGGAGTAACACAGGACTAGAAGCACTCAATACACTTACACGATCACAATGCTACAAATATAAAATACATCACATACATTCAGCAACAGAAAGATTCACATTAAGCAGAAAGGAAGGAGGAAGAGGATTTATCGACATAAAAAGCCTACATTATGGACAGGTAGACAATTTAAGAAAATTCTTTATAGAATGAGCAGAAACTAGCAAAATACACAAAGCTATCAGTCATATAAATACATCGACTACACCACTGCAATTTCATAAACACTTCTACAACCCTTTAGATCACATAACATCAACAGATACGAAGAAAGTAAATTGGAAAAAGAAAACACTACTTGGAAAGCACTCTTATCATCTAACACAGCCACTCATCGATCAAGACGCATCCAACACATGGCTAAGAAAAGGCAATATATACAGTGAGACGGAAGGATTCATGATTGCAATACAGGATCAAACACCACCAGATATTACAGCAAGCATATTATTAAAGATCCCAATACCACAACAGATAAATGCAGACTTTGCAAACAACAAATAGAAACAGTAGATCACATCACAAGCGGATGTACAATACTAGCAAATACAGAATACCCCAGAAGACATGACAATGTAGCAAAAATAATACATCAACAACTTGCCATACAACATAAACTAATAAAACAACACGTTCCCACATACAAGTATGCACCACAAAATGTACTGGAGAATGATAAATACAAATTATACTGGAACAGAACCATTATAACAGATAAAACAACACCACATAACAAACCTGACATCATACTCACCAATAAAAAGAAGAAATTAGCACAACTAATCGAAATATCCATACCCAATACAACAAATATACAGAAGAAAACAGGAGCAAAAACTGAAAAATACATCCAACTGGCTGAGGAAGTCAAGGACATGTGGCATCAGGATAAAGTTGACATTATACCAATTATACTATCAACTACAGGAGTCATACCACGCAGTATCCACCAGTACTTCAACGCAATACAGCTACATCCAAACTTATATATACAACTACAGAAATCTGTAATTATTGATACATGTTCAATTACCCAAAAGTTCCTAAATGCAATGTAACATATACCGTACAGTTAAAAGGAAGTCACGCTTGATCAAGGTCCGCATCACTTTCCATTTTTAACCAGACATAACGTCTGAGAAAGGAAAGAAATAATAATAATAGTGTAAAGATGCGTTCATACACACTGGTGCCCCAATGTACTCACTCGTTAAGTATCTTCAGCATCTGCTTAGATCTTACACTACGAAACGTTCAACAAATCAGCAACTCTATGAACTCAGTAGGTCACCTTAATGACTTTAAGCTTAAGGATGGATACCAACATCTTTGTGAGCTTCAATGTCATCTCTGTTTACCAGAGTGACTTTACAAGAATCCTCAGAACTATTGGCCTGAAATTTGACAGAGACCAAACTTTTTAGGTACGTCTTGATGTCAACGTACTTTCTTTTCCACGGTGGCTGCTGCAAGCAGACAGAAGATATGTTGAACATTTTGAGGGGATGCCTTAGAATCAGCCCAATGGAAACCTAGCTGTTCCTTGCAGTATGTAGATGACACCATCATGTGGCCATATTGAAGAGACATGTTGAATGGCTTCCTCATACATCTCAATTCCTTACACAGAACATCAGTTTTACCAAGGAAGTGACCTGGATGAAGTGCTCCCCTTTCTGGGTGTCGTAAAAAGAAGAGTGGATGGCACATTAGGCCACAGTGTGTACAAAAAGAACACACACGCCGACCTACACCCTCGGGCAGACAGCTGCCACTACCTGATGTGGAGGAATGAAGTGCTCAAAACATTGGTACATAGGGCACACACCCTCTCTGACAATGCAAGTCTCAAACAAGAACTTTAACATCTCAGGGCCTTGTGCTAGAAGAACAGCTACAAAGAGTGGTAAATTCAGAGAGCCCTACATCCACTATACAACCAGTGTAAACAGAAGATAACCCTCAGGTGGCTGTAGCCATTGCATTTATTCCTTTTTGTGACACATTATCCACAAAGACAAGATGAATTCTCCAGAAATACCAAGTGAAGATCATCTTCTGGCCACCAGCTAAAACACGGGCACTGCTCGGTAGTGTCAAAGACGACCTCAGATTAAAGAAATCTGGTGTCTATCAGATACCCTGCCAATGTTGTGGCAAGAGATATAAAGGTCAGATGGTGTGCACTGTCTAAGATCGTTACTGAGAACGCCATTGGCACACCAGATTGCAGCAGCATAACAAGTTGACTGTTGCAGTGCATTGCCTATCAGAATTATATGGAATGGATTAAAACCACACTAAGGTTCTGATACAGACTGGCTGTGCCATTAACGAATCTATCAAGATTGAGTAAAGGGAACTGCAAGTCAACCCTGATAATGGTACATCCTTGTTAAGGCCTGAGAAGCTGCAATTATTCTGATTAAGAAGTGGAAATATACACCACACAACAAACTGACATTGGGAGCAGGTGGAGGAACAGCAGAGGTGCTGCAGCATACATTCCTGGTGCGAACCTAGGTTGGAGCAGTATGTTGGTGGGAGGAGATGCTGGACATGGGCAGTGGTTAGAGTAGTAGATCAGAGGAAGACAAAAGTATCACCCCAGCCCCTAGTACTCAGTTCATCAGTACACACAAGAAGATGTCTCTGGGATGTGAACAAAAGTCAAGGAAGTACAAGGGCTATGCCATGGACTGCTTCACATTACAGAAGACTGTTGTATTACAGAGCTTATATATAAAAGGCAATGTCCTGGCTGACTGACTCATCATCGACCAGCCCAAACCGTGATGGACAGATGTTTGAAATCTGGAGAAGGTGTGCTCTTATAGTGTAA
This sequence comes from Schistocerca piceifrons, assembly GCF_021461385.2. NCBI lineage: Eukaryota > Metazoa > Arthropoda > Insecta > Orthoptera > Acrididae > Schistocerca > Schistocerca piceifrons. The sequence goes on along the minus strand of NC_060140.1, from coordinate 852,466,372 downwards.
ATGTCATTTACAAAGAGATTTTTCAAAAAAGCAGATGAAGGTTTAAAAAAAAAATTGTCACTATTGGACCTATGAAAATTGGTATTCGGTTTCTCGGTCAAAAATAAAGAAATACAAGGTTTCAGCATTTTTGGAAATTTCAACCTATGGGGCGGGGGAGGAGGGGGGGGAATAGTGGGTGAAAGGGGTGAAAACTTTCTTTGAAAATATGTCATTATTAAAGAATTACTAAAGTATTTTTAAAGCTGTATCTAAAAATATTGGTATTTGACTTCTCAGTTAGAAATAAAAAAATATGTTTCAATGTTCTTGAAAACTGAGTGCCTAAGGGTGTGAAACAGGGATGAGATTTTTTATGGCAATATTTTATAATCAGAGCAATTTTAAAGCTAAATCTACAAAAATTTAAATTTGGCTTATCAATCAGAAATAATATATGTTTCACTGTTTTCACACTTATGAGGGTGAAATGAAGAATGACAGGTTTTATGGAAATATTTTACTGTGCAAGCATTTTTGAAGCTAAATCTATGAAAATTTATATTTTTGCTTCTCTGTTAGAAATAAAACATACATGTCACTGTTTTTGGAAATGCAACCCCTAAAGAGGTGAAATAGTGAAACACTTTACGAAAATATTTTATTGTGAAAGCATTTTTAATGCTAAATTTTTGAGAATTGGTGGTTTGGCTTGTTGGTTAGAGGTGAAAAATATCTATTTCATTGTTTTTGGAAATTCAGCCTCCAACAGAGTGAAATAGTATCAGGCTGATTCACTGACACATCACCCAGCCTAAACTGCTAAGCATAGAAACGTGAAGTTTGGAGAGGATGTGTATCTTATACTGTAGGCATAATTTACGAAGGAACTTTCCAAAATTCCACTTCTAAGGGGGTGAAATAGGGAGTGAAAAACTTCTTGAAAATATGTCGCTATTAAGGGAATTTTAAAGCTACAATTACGAAAAATAGTATTCGGTTTCTCAGTCAGAAAATAAAAAAAGACATGTTTCAGCATTTTTGGAAATTCAACCACTAACGGAGTAAAACAATGGGTGAAAGTTTTTTTTAAAATAAATAATTACTAAAGAACTACTAAATGATTTTTAAAGCTACATATATGACAACTGATATTTGACATCTCAGTTAAAAATAAAAAAAAAATAAAAATGTGTGTTTCAGTGTTTCTGGAAATTGAACCCATAAAGGGAGTCCAATAGGAGATGAAAATTTTTTAGAAAATATTTTGTCACATTAAAAAAGTCTTAAAGCTAAATTTATGAAATTTGGTATTTCACTTTTCAGTTAGACGTATAGATATATTTGTTAGGGGATGAAAACTGCTATGGAAACATCTCCACAAGAACACAAAAGTCATGATTAACAAAAACTTTGGACTCCAGCTACCGGAACTGCCCTTTGGTCAGAAGTACTTTCAGAAGAGAACATGCTTACATGTCCTTAATTAGCATGAAAAGCTTAGAAGGTGTTGCAATTTATGAACAACATAAAAATTCTATTATATAAAAACAAAAACCTGCAGGCCATACAGTCCATGCGAGCAAAGCAGTGTGCGCTAAGGTAGTCTAATGCATAAAAATGAATATTTGGTTGTCTTCTATGCATTCCTATGCCCTTCAATCAATTATGATGAAAATTTCTGAGTTGATTTACACATGCCTGTGAGGGTTCCTGAAGGGTAGGAGGGAGGTCATGAGAGGAGGGAGGGGCGAAGGGGAGGGGGGAGGGGTGTTGTAAGAAGCACCTACCATCGATGGCGGTACAGATGAAAAGGGGCTGACATCTGACGTAGAATCTTAACTAAGGAACAGACGAAGCAAATTCAGTCAAATTTTGTACACACATTATTTGTATAAAAATACTGTTTGAGTAAAATTCACCAATCACATAGGGCCTATATAAATATATTGGATAATGACCGATTTCAGTATTGAATCCATAGCTTTTTGGGTCATTAGACTTATTGATGACAGTCACAGTGAAGTTTCACTCCTACCATTAGGGTTAGGAGTGGGTGCAAAGATAATGACATGTCAGCATCTCTCTGTAATGCCTGAAGGAATTTCTACCAAAATTGGCACACACATCATAGGGGCGAAAAGGCATGACAAAAGTATAACTCAAGAATGCCTGGAGCAATTGTATAAAACTGTTGTGAGTAAGATATCCATACTAGTGGCGGGGGCGATGCTGAGAAGGGTTGATGTAAAGATACTCTTCAGTGCAGTATACTGTTTAACAGAGTTGACCAGTATAAAGTTAATAAGCTGTGGCAGATTGCTGAATACATGTGTATCTATTTGTCCAAGTCCTTTCTGTACTAAGTTACTTAACAAAATCTTAAATTGGATTACATGATACATGAATTATTTAGGAATAAAGGAGATGAATCTCTGAAAGGCAGAACTGCTGCATCGTCAATAGGTACACAAACAAAAAGTACAGAACTTCGCTACCTTTAGGAATGATTCACATGTATACATCTGTCTCTCTACATTCCAAAAGCTAGCAAAGATCTGTACATTTTGTTTGTATACCTATGGATGAGACAGCACTTCTGCCTTTCTGTGAGTCGTCTCCTTTACCCCTAAATAATTCAAAATTCTCAACTAGAACTTTCCGTACATTACACATGACACATTTAATAAGCTGTGGCAGATTGCTGAATACTTGTGTATCTTATGTCCAAGTCCTTTCTGTACTAAGTTAGCCCCTTGCAGCCTTTGATGTGGTCGTGTTTAGCCCCAGTATTGTATTCATACTTTGCATTGTTTTTTGAAACAAACAGAAGTACTCGTAACATCAAATGACATTAATGAATATATGTTCTAAATACCAAGTCTATTGTAATGGTCTCTGTGGGATAATCTACGATTAGCACCAAACATAATTCTTCAAACCCATTATGCCTACTGGAATTGTAGCTCAACTATGATGCTTTATTGATTCTAGAATGTGAATTTTTCAATCAAGGCTATGATTATCTACAGTTCCAAAAGTTTAACACTTTCTGCTTCTCATATTTCATTGTTTCGGTAGAGTATTTCCACAGCTTGCAGAGTTCTATCAGAAATATTGAACTGTATCTACAGAGTCTTGTCAAAATTTAATTATAATCCATCTGCTATTTTTTGTTCATATACTTGTATCTTTTGGTAGTGCAAGTGGAATAAAATTTATATTTTAATAGGGAATGTCTAATGGTAAAAATACAAAAGAAATTGGACAATTTCAAGAACCTTAAAATTCCAACAAAACAGGGAAGTATTCTTGAAACATTTTTGTTTCTTGTATATATTAATGACATAACACAGCTATTAAACTCAAAGTTAGTAAACTATACTCATGATACATCCATTATTAGCTGGGGCACTACACAACAGTCAATAATGCAAAATAATATAGAGAATGTTGGCCTGGTAACAGAATATCTTACTATGAAAAAACTGTCACTGATTCAAGATAAGACAACTCTGATGAAGTTTTTGTTAAATTATAATAAACCTTAAGTATGCATAAGTGTTAAATCAATGTCTTTAGTTGGAACAGCTGATTCAAGCAAAAACATCTGTGCACTTTAATGGTGGAGCATATCATATGAAAGGAGTATAGTAGCTAAATGCAATGTTTTTAAAATTGACAACCACAATATCACCTCATATTCTAAAAGAAATCTCTCTCTCTCTCTCTCTCTCTCTCTCTCTCTCTCTCTCTCTCTCTCTCTGTGTGTGTGTGTGTGTGTGTGTGTGTGTGTGTGTGTGTGTGTGTGTGTGTGTGTGTGTTTTTTCTTCAGTACAAAGACAGGTTAGATCCAACTCTCCACACTGTGCAAAGCCTCTTCACCTCTACAAAACTACTGTAGCCTACATCCATCTTAACTTGCTTATTGTACTCCTGTATTCAAGCCCTGGTTTCCTCTATAATTTTTATCCTCCACACTTACCTCCATTACCAAACAGACTGTTCATTGATGCCTTGTGCATCCCCCCCCCAGACACTACAGAACAGCACCTCGCATTACTTATTCAACCACTCCATCCACTCTTCAGCATTCTCCTGGGCCAACACACTTCAAAAAGTTCTGTTCCCTTCTACTGCTGGTTAAATCACTAACAACTGCAATGTGGGATTAAGATTTGCGGTGGGGTAACTGCAAGCCTACATGGAAAATGTACTCGTGCTTCAGAAGAGAGCTGTTAGAATAACTGATGGCATACAGCAGCTACAAGAGAATGTAGAAAACAGCGTATTCTGTTTTCAGCTGGTATGATGTAGTTGCACAGAGGGGGTGTCTGTGCATGGGAGTCAGGCTGAGGGTGGGACAAATTCAAACATTTATATAATGAAAAGCTGTCCATACTCGGTGAAAGATTTCTGAATTCCACCATCCATAGTACTATTTCTCTGGGATAATTTAAACATATCAGTGGTAGTAAATATTCATTTAATAGTACCTAATGTGCTACCTCTAGTACGTATCTATTATACTTGCTTTATCAGTTCTATTATTATTATTATTGTTGTTGTTGTTGTTTATATCAGAAACAAAGTCCAGAACCGATTCCAGTAGTGCCTAACTGCTTAAAATTCTGAGTGCCCATTTCCATGTTCCATTTAAGAGTATAAAAATTTCATGCCCTTTGATTGTGGCACCATACACAATCATTAACCTGGCTCCAGGGAGGTAGGGTGCCCTTCCCTATTCGTCCACTGGGGTAACTCCTGCCTGGCGCGTCCACGTCGTGGGGGTGGGCATCCTACACTTCAGTAGGCCGGAGTGCTAGGATGGCTGAGTTCAGGCAGGGACCCAATCCCATGGGGTATAACACGGAACCCATGCCCAGGGTTACGGGTGAAGACCTTAATGGCAGCGACGGCGGAGAAGGAAGACTTCGGAACGGCATAGCTGGCAGATGAGGCAACCCTCCTTTCTGGGGATTAAATGAGAAGGGAACCACTGCCTTGTGGTGGAGGAGAAACTCCAAAGGCTAAGGGAGACAACCCCAACAGAAAATCCTTCCTTGCGTTAGGCCTAGCAAGCCAGTAGGAAAGTCTTCACATATTGCTTTCAAAACACAGATGAGCCTCGGAACGAACCACTCAGGATTTGACCCCACTGCTTCTTCAAGTACTGGTGCAAATGATGGGAGACCTGATGATATTCATCAGTACAAGAAGATGAAACCAACTAGACTAAAAAATAACCTAAATATTGGCACCCTTAATATATTAACCCTCAATGGAAAAATGGAAGAAATGACAGATGTACTAACAGAGAGGAAGTTAGATATATTGGGATTAAGCGAAACAAAGTGGAAGGGAAAAGGTGAGAAGAATTTGAGAGGAGGAGGAAAACTGTACTGGAGTGGGAATAACAGGTATGGAAGAAATGGTGTGGCAGTCATGGTGAATAAGAATGTACAAAGCTGTATTGAAAATGTGAGAGATATATCAGACAGGATCATAATCTTAAACCTGAGATTCCAAAAAGAAACACTAAAAGTAATCCAGATTTATGCACCTCAAGTGGGATGTAGCGAAGAAGAGAAGATGGACTTTGAAAATGTGTTAGATTGGTTGGTTGGTTGTTTGAGGTTAAAGGGACCAAACAGCAAGGTCATCAGTCCCTTGTTTCAAATAGACTCCATTCTGCTAACGGGACATCTCAGAAAAGTCAGCACAATAAAACGGAAAAAGGGGAAACGTAAAAGGGCAGTCACATTGTCATTAGTAAAAACAAATGAGGGAAGTTGGCAAGAGAACGAACCCAACACTATGCTGAAGCAGCATAGGCAAGACCACCTGTGACTTAAAAGGTACAACTGCTATAATGCAGAAAGTACGTATGGGAATAGAAAAACTAACCAAGCCTTAAAAAGAAGGGGTAAAAACAGAGTAAAAGGGAAAGAAAAGAGGATTCCGGTCAGGGAGGTGAATCGGGAATCTCTGAACACTGCCTACAGTGGGAGACACCCAAACACTCACCGCCCTGCCCCAACACCAGAGGGAGATTAAAAACTTTAAAACTGAGAATAAAAACCACTCTCCCGGAGGAAACCTAGAACCAGAGAGACCATCCGGGAATCGTCAGCCAACATCAAAGGTAAAGTGTGGGGGAGTCTGTACTTAGCACGCAGAGCCAAAAGAAGGGGGCATTCAACCAAAATGTGGGCCACTGACTGGAAGGCTCCACAACCACATAGCGGGGGTGGCTCATCACGCAAAAGGAAACCATGGGTCAGCCTGGTATGGCCAATGCGGAGACGACACAGTGTGGTCGAGTCCTTGCGGGAGAGGCGAAAGGAAGAACGCCATGGGCCTGGATTCACCTTAATTGCACGAAGTTTATTAGACATTGGAGTAGCCTCCCAAGAATTGGCCCATGACTGTGCAAAGTGGGATTTGATGTGAAGCCGTAAATCCGCTGCAGGAGGGGTTACAGAAAATGGGGGGTAAGTAACTGCTCCCCCAGCCAAACGATCAGCGAGCTCATTACACGGGATACCCACATGGCCCGGGACCCATAGGAAGTCAATGGAACAAGCAGCACGGTGAAGATCAGCGAGATGGTCATGGATGGCAGAGACCAAGGGATGGCGCGAAAAACACCGGTCAATAGCAAGAAGGCCACTCATCGAGTCCGTACATAACAAAACGCGGTTGTGTTGGGATTGTTTAATAAAGGTAAGGGCCCGGGAAATTGCCATCAATTCCGCAGTAAACACCCCACATGAGGGTGGCAGCAGATGATTTTCCGTTCCAACAAAGGACGTGAAGGCATACCCAACATGATCAGCAGATTTAGAGCCATCAGTGTAAAAAACAGCATCCCGAAACTCCCATAAAATTTGGCGGAAAAAGGAACGGAACACCACCGGGGGGATGGAATCTTTCGGACCGCGGCGGAGATCCATCCGAATTCGAGGCCGAGGAACTAACCAAGGAGGAGTGGAGGGGAGGGAGCGAGGAAGACAGGACAAAGAAGGAAGCCGAAAATCACGGTTAAGAGACGCAAGGCGCAGCCCAACCGGTAAACCCGCCCGAGGGCGGGAGTCGGGCGGGCGACGTCCATGGTCTGGGAATAGGATAGAATAGGAAGGATGAGCGGGAGAAGAACGGATAGTAAGGGCATAAGACACCAGAAGCTGGGACCGCCGAACAGAAAGGGGGGGGATCCCAGCTTCAACCAGGAGACTATCAACAGGGCTAGTAGGGAAGGCACCGGTGGCCAAACGGATACCACGATGGTGGACTGGATCCAGCACGTGCAGCGTGGAAGGAGCAGCTGAACCATAAACTTGACAATCATAGTCCAAACGTGACAGAACTAGAGCACGATAAAGACGGAGGAGGAGGGAACGGTCCGCATCCCAAGAGGAGTGGGCAAGGAAGCAAAGGACATTGAGTTTACGGAAACATCCTACCTTCAGGAGTCTGATATGGGGCAGCCAAGTGAGCTTGTTGTCGAAAAGAAGACCTAGGAAACGAAACTGTGGAACCACAGGCAATCTTTGTGCAGCGAGATAGAGCTCTGGATCAGGGTGGACCGTAGTACGGCGACAGAAGTGGACCACCCGCGATTTTAAAGGAGAGAATTGAAACCCGTGTGAGAGGGTCCATGCAGAGGCACGCCGTATAGCCACCTGGAGCTGCCGTTCTGCAGATGGCATCGAGGAGGAACTAACCCAAATGCAGAAATCATCCACATACAGGGCAGGGGCGACCAAGGGACCGACAGAGGCCACAAGTCCATCGATAGCAATGAGGAAAAGAAGGACACTCAAGACAGAACCCTGTGGGATGCCCGTCTCCTGGGTCCGTGGAGAACTAAAAGCAGTACCAACTCGAACTCTGAATGACCGATGGATCAGGAACTGGCGGATAAAAATCGGTAGTGGGCCCCGAAGACCCCACTGATGAAGGGTTAGTAAGATGTGATGGCGCCAGGCCGTGTCATAGGCCTTGCGAAGGTCAAAAAACACTGCAACCAAATGGCGGCGCTGGGAAAAAGCCTGCCGAACTGCGGATTCCAAGCGAAGTAAATGATCGATTGGAGATCGTCCCTCTCGAAAGCCACACTGGTAAGGGGACAATAGATCCCGAGATTCGAGGACCCAAGTGAGCCGACGGGCTACCAGCCGTTCAAGTAACTTACAACCAACATTGGTCAAACTAATTGGCCGATAGCTGTCAACAGATAGGGGGTTCTGACCAGGCTTAAGGACAGGAACCACAATGCTATCCCTCCACTGAGAAGGGAAGTCACCCTGGAGCCAGGTACGATTAAACACCCGAAGAAGATGGTGCCGTTGTGGAGCACTGAGATGTTGAAGCAGCTGGTTATGAATGGAATCTGGGCCAGGGGCAGTATCATGAGAAGAAGATAGAGCAGAAAGAAATTCCCATTCAGTGAAAGGTTCGTTGTAAGATTCTGACTCACAAGTGGTGAAACATAAGGTGACAGCTTCAGCCTGCTGTTTTTGATGAAGGAAAGCAGCTGGATAGGAGGCCGACGCTGATGCCACTGCAAAATGGGCCGCAAGATGTTCTGCGAGAACTAATGGGTCCGTACAAATGCCATCTGGGAGGTGAAGGCCTGGGAGGGTGGACTGCCGATGGCAACCTTGGAGAGAGCGAAGTGTAGCCCATACCCGTGACAGAGGGACAGTGGAACCAAGGGAAGAAACGAATCGTTCCCAACATATCCACTTGCTCTGTTTGATTAAATAACGGGCTTTAGCACGAAGGCGCTTAAAGGTAGAAAGGCTGGCTACAGATGGGTGCCTCTTAAAGTGTTGCAAAGCTCGACGGCGATCACGGATGGCAATGGCAATGGCCGTACTCCACCACGGGACTTGCCGACGACGAAATTGTCCAGATGAGCGCGGGACAGCAAGGTTAGCAGCGCGAACAATCGCGTCAGACACGTCACGTAGGACGTCATCAATACAACCCGACAAAGAGGGAGAAAACTCGACCTGTGCAGTGTATAGAGGCCAATCGGCGCGGTGGAAAGACCAACGAGTTAACCTGTCCATCGGGGAGCGGGAAGGGAGCGTGATAATCAACGGGAAATGGTCACTATCACAAAGGTCGTCGTGTGGCGACCAGTGTAATGAAGGGAGGAGAGAGGGAGAAGAAAGAGAAAGATCAATGGCAGAAAAGGTACCATGACCAGCACTGAAATGAGTAGGGGAGCCATCATTAAGAAGGCACAGGTCGTGGTCTGCAATAAATTGGTCTATAAGAAGACCTCGTCTAGATGGAAAGGCACTGCCCCACAAAGGATGATGAGCATTAAAATCCCCAAGGAGGAGGAAGGGGGGAGGAAGTTGCTGAAGAAGGGTGGTTAAGGCAGCAGGTGTAAGAGTCCTGTCAGGAGGGAGATAAAGATTGCATACTGTGACTGCAGAGTCTAAGTGGACCCTAACAGCAACCGCTTCCAATGTAGTTTGAAGAGGAATCCACGTGCTAGCAATGTCTGTACAGACCAACGTACAAACGCCACCAGAAGCCCACAAGGGTCCGACCCGATTTCGACAGAAAACACGGAACCCACGGAGGGTCGGTGAGTGAGCATCAGTAAAATGAGATTCCTGGAGAACCACACAAGCTGCTGAGTAGGACGAAAGAAGGGATTTCAATTCCGGAAGGTGACGATAGTAGCCATTACAATTCCATTGGAGAACCACAGAACGATGGTTTAAATGAGGGCTGAACAAGCTAAATCCAGTCATACCGCCGGGTCCCCACCCGTCACCGACAAGGAGGGGGCGACATCCATAAACGACAGGTCAGAATCCGGTTGTGAAGTCAGGGAAGGGACCTCCGGTGACACCAGAGGCTCTTTGTCCCGGGACTTATGTTTCTTCTTCTTTTCAGGCTGAGATCGAGGAGGGTTGTGTGGCATAATGGAGCCAGCTGCAGCAAGATCAGGAACAGAAAGAGACCGGGCGACCTGGGGGCCGATAGACCGCGGCTCTCGCGGTCTCCGCGCTGCAGCAGACCTTTGACCTGGAAGGTGCCGGGAAGGGGCATCCCGGGAGAGGCGCCCTTGACCGGCAGACGCCGAAGGAGTGGGACACTTCTCCGGCTGGGGAGGGGGAGCAGCGCCCAGAGAAGGTGTGGGAGCCGCAGGGGAGGGGGGAAGGAGAGGGGTCCGGGATGGGGGTAAGGAAGGGGGAGGAAGGGATGAAGATGTAACCAAGGCGTAACTAGATGTCATGGACACAGGGTGCAATCGTGCATATTTCTTACGGGCCTCTGTGTAGCTTAAACGATCAAGGGACTTATACTCCTGTATCTTTTTTTCTTTCTTATAGACTGGGCAATCTGCTGAACGTGGAGAATGACTACCATGACAATTTACACATACAGGAGGGGGAACACAGGGACTCCCCTCATGGAGTGGACGTCCACAGTCACCACAGAGAGGGTCCTGGGAACAGCGAGAAGACATGTGGCCAAAACGCAAGCACTTAAAACACCGTATAGGAGGTGGGATGTACGGCTTCACATCACAGCGATAGACCATAATCTTAACTTTCTCAGGAAGGGTATCCCCTTCAAAGGCCAGGATAAAGGCACCAGTATCAATACGATTATCTTTAGGACCCTTCTGAACACGCCGAACAAAGTGAACACCCCGCCGTCCGAGATTGTCCCGAAGTTCCTCATCAGTTTGAAGGATGAGGTCTCTGTGAAAAATCACACCTTGTACCATATTTAGAGACTGGTGAGGGGTAATGGACACGGGAATTGTGCCAAGATGGGTACAGGCACGAAGGGCCGCATACTGGGCAGCCGAAGCAGTTTTTATCAGCAACGAACCCGACCGCATCTTGCTCAGGGAGTCCACTTCGCCGAACTTGTCTTTAATGTGTTCCACAAAGAATAAAGGTTTGACACTGGTGAAAGTATCTCCATCAGTCCTGGTGCAAACTAGATAACGGGGGAAAGGTTTTGCCCCTAGACGACGGGCCTGACCCTCCTCCCAGGGGGTAGCCATGGAAGGGAAGGCCGAAGGGGCAAGAGAAGCAGCACTTGAGGAATCAGTACCACGCAGAGAGACGGCCGCAGAAGAGCGGCCAGAGTTTTGGACCCGTATGCGTTTCATCTGCATAGCGTCCGCCCTGATACCACCCACTCCGATCAGGGGCTCTCCTCACGGGCGCCACCCAGCCACAGCAAGGGCCGTCTGGCACGGCGGCCATTGCCGGGAGTTCCGGTGCTCCAGGATGATGAGCAACCACTCCAAGGCATGCATGAGGAGGTCACAGCTCAGGTATCAGAAGTGTGATCCCTGTGTGTTCAGGGGGCTCAACCAAAAGGGTACATAGCGACCCCACCACACGGGCTGGCTACCGTGCTGGCTATGCACCCTAGCATCAGACGACGTAAAAGAAAAGGTGGAATGTACTAGGAGGGCGCACGTCGGAGACACTAGGTAAGGTGCTCTTCCCCAAATGGCTCACACTACGGAAGAGAAATTTTGGAATGGAGGTCAAACCCCAGAGGGGGACCAAGGAATGCGAAAAGGAGGAGATGATTACGCAACAAAGCCGGAGTGTAAAACCAACAGAACCAGGAGGATAGCGGGGGCCAACATAAGCAAGGACACCAATAGAGGGAGAGGAGAGGGCGAGAGGAAAGGGGTATGGAGGGGAAAGGAGGGGAAGGGAAAGGAAATGCAGCGCGGGAGAGAAAGAAGGCTGCAATGGCTCGGGGCCCCGTGCTCGCCACGGACATATCCACAAAAGAGTTGTGGACCCCCTGGGGGGAAAATGTGTTAGAAAACCATATACAGAGTGCTAATATAGTGATGGGAGATTTTAATGCACAGGTAGGCAAAGACAGAAAGGGATTTGAGCAAGTATTGGGATGTTTTGGATATGGAGGCAGAAATGAAGGGGAAAGACTCCTGGATTTGTGCCAGAGGAATGGAATGAAAATAGCAAACAGCTGGTTTATGAAGAGAGAAAGTCATGTTATCACCATATACAGTTGGGATGGAAGAACCAAGAGTGTAATTGATTATATTCTAGTAGATAGGGAATGGGGAGAGAAAGTAACAAATGTGAAGGGAATTCCAAGTGTGAGTGCAGATGGAGACCATAGATTACTGGTGGGACAATGGAAAATGAATCAGTGTGTGAAAAATAGAAAACAGAAGAAAGTGATGAGGATACGGGATTGTAAACTGAAGGAGAGTGAATGAGCTGAGAAGTACAGGGAATTAATAACACAAAAATTTCCAAAAGAAGTTTTCTGCGATGTAGAAAAAGAATGGAGTTTATTCAAAGACACTTTAGTTGAAGCAGCACAAAAAGTATGTGGCAGAACATCTGGAAAGGAAAAAATAAGACAGACAAGTTGGTGGGACGATACCACAATCCAAGCAGTTAGAAGAAAAAATGGAGCATGGAGAAAATGTTGGAAAACTAAAAATGATGAAGACCATAAAAGATATATAGAGGAAAAGAAGAAGTGCAAAGAAATAGTGGAAACAGCAAAGAAAAAGGTATGAGAAGAGTTTACAAAAAAACTTGAAGAAGATGTGAAGAGAAATAAGAAAATGTTCTATAAAATGATGAAAAATAAGAGGAAGGCTTCTGAAGTACCAGTAAAGATGGAAACAGAGGACGGTACCATCATTGAAGATCCAGGGAATATAAAAGATCTCTGGAAAGAACATTTTAAGAAGCTGTTAAACGCTGAGGAGCAGGTACATGAGGAAACAACAAATAATGAAGAAATTGAGAGAAGTTGGGAAGCAGAATTAGGACAAATTACATGGGAAGAAATGGAAAAAGCTGTGAAGAAGATGAATGGGGGGAAAGCCCCAGGACCTGAAGAAGTATCAGTGGACATAAGAGCAGCAGGTCCAGTGGGAATGCAGTGGCTGTATAGAGTACTATGAAGCGTGTGGAGAAATGGTAAAATACCTGACGACTGGAGAACAGGAGACATTGTTCCCATCTTCAAGAAAGGCAATAAAAGACTTTGTAAAAACTACAGAGGAATAACCCTCATGAGTCATACAGCCACAATTTTTGAAAGAATTTTACTAAATCGAATAAGTGAAAAGATAGAAAAGGAGCTGAGTGAAGAACAGCATGGGTTTAGGAAAGGAAGGAGCACGATTGACCTGATATTTTCTATCCGTCAACTGATGGAAAAAAGTTGGGAGTATAACAAAAGGGTGATAATGGTTTTTATAGACATAGAAAAGGCATATGACTCAGTTGACCGGGAAAGACTCTGGGAAGAACTGAAGAAGATAGATATAGAAGATGGATACATTAATGTTATAAAGACAATGTACAGAGGCCACAATTGTAGAATTAGAACACCATTGGGGAACTCTGAATACTTCGAAATAAGACAAGGACTTAAGCACGGAAGTATTCTATCTCCTGCGCTTTTTAATGTTGTGATGGAGGGAATGAATAGGGCAGTCAAAGATATAGTAAAAGAAAAAGACAAAAAGATGATTTTTGCAGATGATATGGTAATATGGGGTGATAAAGAGGTAGATGTACAGTTACAGCATGATGCGTGGAAGGAAATAATGAAAAGGTATGGATTAAAAATAAATAAAGATAAGGGTGAAGTAATGGTATTTGGAAGGGAGAAAGGAATCAACGGAAATATTACCTTGAATGGAGAACCCCTCAAAGTGGTAGAAAGTTTCACTTATTTAGGGAGTGAAATATCTAGGGATGGAAGAATAACTAACGAAATTAATAGGAGGTTACAGAAGGGAGATAATTTCTACCAAACAATAAAACATCTGATTTGGAACAATGAAGTTTCAGAAAGAGCAAAACTCCTTATGTATAAGAATTATTACATCCCTATTGTCACCTATGGTGGAGAAACATGGACAATGACAGAAAGGGACTGGAGCAGACTGCAAGCAGGGGAAATGAAATATCTCGGAGCAGTTAAGGGAAAAACAAGAATGGACAGAGTAAGGAATGTAGAGATTAGAAAGGACCTCAAACAAAAAAGTATGAGAGAAGAAATTGAAAGAAAGAGATTAAGATGGTATGGGCATGTTGAGAGGATGCATGGGCAGAGACTCCCCAAAATTATGGAAGAACTAAAGATGGATGGGAAAAGTCCTAGAGGGCGCCCAAGAACACGGTGGAAAATGGGAGTGAGAATATCTGTTGAAAGGAGAGGTGTGACCTGGCAGCAAGTGGAGGAAGAAAAGTCTTGGGAGGACCGAGCCAAATGGAGAGGACTCTTCAGCGCCCAGACCCGGCAGTAGCTGGAGCGGGATTCGGATATAGATAGATAGATAGAAAAATTTCATCTTAAATTACATATAACTACTGTCTTCTGCCCTTCAATACTTTGAAACTACTTACACTGGCCACTTTCACAAGCAAATGTAAACAATTATCAATACTGAACAAAAGATTATGGGGAAACTGAAAGTGAATAACAAAAGGAGTGGTCACTGAAGAAACCAGGTAGGAGTATAGGTGATCAATTTCTTCCCCCCCCCCCTCCCCCCTTTTTTTTAAAAAAAAAAAATAAAGAGGTGGTGGGAGTAAGGAAATGATTATACCGTTTCAAGTGATGATGTAATTCAACCGAATAAGAGGACAAAAAACAAATGAGACAGGACATGCAGAAAGGATCATCTCAATCTTGTCTTAGTATGACAAAGGGGATCAGTTTTTGGGAATACAAGTAAACAGCAGAGAGGGCTGAAAAGCCTATATCCTTTCAGTTCTATTTACAATGGATGTGATCACAACTATTCATGGTTTAAGACAGCATAGACATTTCAAGAAAATGTCTTCACAAAACCACCTTAAAGCAGTTGCAATGCATATTTACGAGGGCTATCCACAAAGTACATTACGTTTTCGTTTGTGTCCGTTAGGGGCGGGGCTAGCGCGGCCATCTTGGTGTCATGGCATTCCGCCGCTCAGTCGGCATACTGCCGTGCTAATGAGAGGTTTGTGCTGTACTCCGTTGACTTACTGTGACAGTTTGAAATGTCAGCGTTAATTGAAAATGCCGCGAAGTGTGAAGTGCGTGCTGTAATAAGGTTTCTGACTGCAAAAACCTGTACACCGATAGAAACCTATCGGCAGCTTTGTGAAGTGTAGGGGGACAACATAATCACTGAAGGTGGAGTGCGTCAATGGGTCATAAAATTTAAAAATGGCCGAACTAACGTTCACAACGAAGAGCGAAGTGGAAGACCCAGCATAGTGACTGCCGAACTTGTCGAAAAAGTTGATGCCGCGGTCCGTGAAAACCGTAATTTCACAATAACAGAACTCTCTATGAGTTTTCCACAAACTTCACGAAGTTTGTTGCACGAAATCATTACCGAAAAGCTTGGTCACCACAAGTTTTGTGCAAGATGGATACCAAAAATCTTGACAGATATTCACAAAAATCAGCGAATGGCTGTAGCGTTAACATTTTAGGACGCTTACGAGAAAGATGGCGACTCATTACTCAATCGCATTGTTACTGGTGACGAAACATGGGTTAAGCATGTGAACTGTGAGACAAAATTGCAGTCAATGCAGTGGGGGCACACAAATTACCCCCAAAAACCCAAGAAATGCATGCAGACAATGTCGGCAAGGAAGGTGATGGCGACTCTTTTGGGGCAGAAAAGCTGTGATTTTTGTGGATTTCCTGGAAAGAGGCACTTCAATAAACTCTCAAAGGTATTGCCAAACTCTGCACAACCTCAGAAGAGCAATACAAAACAAGCGCAGGGAAAGTTAGGCTCAAAGATCTTGCTGATTCACGACAATGCCCAGGCCCACACGGCAAATGCCACTCGTGAAGTTCTCGAATCTTTTAAGTGGGAGTTGTTTCCTCATCCGCCATACAGTCCCAACCGCCATACAGTCCCGACCTGGCACCGAGCGACTTCCACTTATTCCCAGCAATGAAGAAGTGGTTGGCTATGCAGCGTTTTGATGACGACGCACAGCTTCAAGAAGAGGTAACCACGTGGTTGAAGGCGCAGGCGGCCGAATTTTACAACGATGGAATTTTCAAGCTCGTCCATCGCTACGATAAGTGCCTTAATTTAAATGGCAACTATGCAGAAAAGTAGTATTTAAGTGTGGCTTTCATCTATATATAATTAAAAAAATCCAATACTTTATTTATTTTTAATTCGAAAACGTAATGTTGTTTATAAATACGAGGGCTATCCACAAAGTACAAGTTTTCATTGAAGCAACCATCTTCAGGTCATGGGTGCTATTACACAAATTTAACGGAAGGTTTCTTGGCATCAAATACAATGAAACTATACAGCTCTATCTACAGAAAAAAAGAAAAAAATTTAATGCATCATATTTCAATCCACTAACGTATCAAATTAGTTTTCAGGGAAATATAATTTATAAAGATAATAATTCTAGAACATACATGTCTTTGTCTCCCCCTGTTGTCACAACAGGTGGGTCCCTTAAGCTGGGATCTTAGTGACTTGCCCCTCCTTTCCAACATCCTGTCTATCTTTCCCTGAGAGAGAGAGAGAGAGAGAGAGAGAGAGAGAGAGAGAACATGCAAGTTCTCCCACCCCTCCAGCTTTTCAGTCTCAAAAATTATCTGATCCATATATTCCCATCTGTCTCCCCTACAGTTTCTCCTCTACAGCTACCCCAAGTACTGTCCTCCATCCTGTCCCTTCTACTTGTCATGTTTTCTGTATGTTCTTTTCTCTTCCAATTCTGCAGAGAAAGTACTCATTTCTTATTTTATCAGTCTAGATAATTTTCAACATCCTTCTATAGGACCACATCTCAAGCTCTTCAATCCTCTTCCTTTCCAGATTTCTCTCAGCGAACAATTCACTACCATACAATGCTGTGCTCCAAATGGTATGTGCAGTTTTTTCGCTTTCAAGTGTTGCTTTTGCCTCCTGAAGGTAAGTATGGCTAGCTATTCTGTCCCTCATAATTAAAAATTTTTCTGAACTGCTTTTTCCTTTCGATAGAATATATATTAATGTACTTTATTGTTATATGCCACTATTTATCTTTAAAAATACAATGCATGATTAATATAAAGAGTAATAACAATATCTATTAAGATTTTTCTCTTCCCCCCCCCCCCTCCCCCCCAATGAACCACAGCTCACGTGCCACAACGATACAAATAGCCATTCAGTATGTGTAACAATGTCTGTGGAGTATCTGTTGAGAAGCCAGACAAACATATGGTTCCTGGAGATGGTCAGCAGCCTTTTTTGCAGTTGCAGGGGCAACTATCTGGATGATTGACTGATCTGGGCTTGTAACATCAACCAAAACACCCTTCCTGTGCTGGTACTGCAAACAGCTGAAAGCAAGGGGAAACTACAGCAGTAATTTTTCCTGAGAGCATACAGCTGTACTGTATGGTTAAATGATGATGGTGTCCCATTGGATAAAATATTCTGGAGGCAAAATTGTCCCCCACTTGGATCTCCGGGTAGGGACTACTCAGAAGGACATCCATCATCAGGAGAAACAAAAGTGGCATTCTATGAATCAGAGTGTGGAATGTTAGATCCCTTAACTGGGCACGTAGGTTAGAAAATTTTAAAATGGTAATGGATGGGTTACAGTTAGATATTGAGGGAATTAGTGAAGTTCGGTGGCAGTTGGAACTGGACTTCGGCTCAGGTGAATATACAGGTTATATATACAAAACCAATCAGGAGTAACGCAGGAATAGGTTTAATAATGCATAAAAAAGGAGGAATGCAGGAAAGCTACTACGAACAGCCTAGTGAACACATTATTGTAGCCAAGACAGACACAAAGCCCACATCCACCACAGTGGTGCATGGTTACAAGCCAACCAGCTATGCAGATGATTAAAGAGATTGAAGAAATGTATACTGAGATAAAAGAAATTACATAGTCAAGGGAGACAAAAATGTAATAGTGATGGGTGACAAATTTGATAGCAGGGAGAGGAAGGAAAAATTGTAGGTGAATATGGACCGGGGGGGGGGGGGGGGGGAATAAAACAGGAAGTCAGCCAGTACAGTTTTTCAATTAACGCTAACATCTGGTTTATCTGACCACACTGAAGAAATTGCGAGGAGGTAGGAAACCTCGGGAGTAGTATCTGGATAAATAGAAAAAACCAGAGGTTGAGAGTTTCAGAGGGAGCATTAGGCAACTACTGACAAGAATGGAGGAAAGGAATACAGTAGAAGACAAATGGGTAGCTATGAGAGAAGAAATAGTAAAGGTAGCACATGATAAACAGGTAAAAGAACAAGGCCAAGTAGAAATCCTTGGATAACAAAGAGGTAATGGATTAAAGGAGAAAATACAAAAATGCAGTAAATGAAGCAGCTGAAAGGTAATACAAACACCGAAAAAACGAGACTGACATGAAGTGCAAAATGGCTAGGCAGGAATGGCTAGAGGACAACTGTAAGAATTTAGAAGCATATATATCACTAGGGGAAAGATAGATACTACCTAAAATTAAAAAGAGGCCTCTGCAGAAAAGAGAAGCAGCTGTATGAATATCAAGAGCTCAGATGGGAAACCAGTCCCAAGCAAAGAAGGGACAGGTGGAAGGAGTATGCAGAAAGTCTATACAAGGAAGATGGTCTTCCAGGCAATATTGTAAAAACAAAAGAAGACATAGATGAAGACGAGATGGGAGACATATTACTTCGAGAAAAATTTGACAGAGCACTGATAGACCTAACTCTAAACAACTACTGATAGTCTTGGGAGAACCAACCACAACAAAACTCTTCTGTTTGGTGTACAAGGGGTATGAGACAGGAGAAATACCCTCAGACTTTAAGTGGAATATAATAATTCCAATTCCGAAGAAAGCAGGTGCTGACAGGTGTCAATATTACTAGACTACCAGTTCAATAATTCATGTTTGCAAAACACTAACACAAATTCTTTAAAAAATTGAAAAACTGATAGAAACTGACCTTGGGGAAAATCAGCTTGGATTCTGGAGAAATATAGGAACACGCAACACAATATTGACCCTACGACTTCTCTTAGAAGATAGGTTAACGAAAGGAAAACCTACATTTACAGCATTAGTAGACTTAGAGAAAGCTTTTGACAATGTAGGCTGGAATACTCTCTCCACAATTCTGAAGGTAGCAGGGTTAGAACAGAGGGCATAAACAGCTACCTACAACTTGTTCTGAGTTCAGATGGCAGTCGTAAGAGTCAAGAGGCGTCAAAGACAAGTTGAGAAACGAGTGAGACAGGGTTGTAGTTTATCCCCAATGTTATTCAATCTGTACATTGAAGAAGCAGTAAAGGAAACCAAATAAAATTTTGGAGTAGGAATTAAAGTTCAGGGGGAAGAAATAAAAACTTTTAGGTTTACCAAAGACATTGAAATTCTGTCCAAGACAGCAAAGGACTTGGAAGAGCAGTTGAAATGAGTGTCTTGAAATGAGGATATGAGATGGACATCAACAAAAACATGGATAATGGAATGTAGTTGAATTAAATCAGGTGACTCTGAGACAATTGAACTAAGAAACGAGACACTTTAAGCAGTAGATGAGGACTGCTATTTGGGCAGTAAAATAACTAATGATGGCCAAAGTAGAGAGGATATAAAATGTAGACAAGCAATGGCAAGAAAAGTGTTTCTGAAGAGAAATTTGTTAACATCGAATACAAACTTATGTCAGGAAATCTTTTCTGAAAATATAATGGAAGTGAAATCTGGATGATAAACATTTTAGACAAGAAGAGAACAAAAGATTTTTGAAACATAGTACAACTGAAGAATGCTGAAGATCTGACAGGTAGACAACATAACTAATAAGAAGGTACTGAACGGAATTGGGGAGAAAAGAAAGTTGTGGCAAACGTGTCTAGAAGAAGGGATATGCTGATAGGACACATTCTGAAGCATCAAGGAATCACCAATTTAGTACTTGGGGGAAGTGTATATGCAGGAGGGGGAGGGGGGCGGGGAACTGTAGAGGCAGACCAAGAGGTGAATATACTAAGCAGATTCAGAAGGATGTACATTGCAATTGTCATTCCAAGCTGAAGAGGATTGCACAAGTTTGCATCAAATGAGTCTTCGAATTGAAGACCACAACAACAGCAACATGAAGATTTCAAGGGTTGAATACTATAACGAATTTGAGGTTTAACACACGTTCATAATGGAATGAGGTACATAACTACACATTTCCAACAGCTTGTCAGAACATATCAAATGTTTTGAGAGTAATGGAAGAAGTAAAGTTGAAGTTCTGAGTTGTTAACGGGCACATAGACAACTGCCCAGAATTGTATTAAACGTTTTGTGGGAAGTATACAGTAATTTAAGAGGAATTAAGGCACCTTCCATTAACCAACTACTCTTACTCCACTGAAGAGGGCCATCACAAGCATAGTTGAACATTAACATTTTACACAACAACTACATTTTATAGAAATTAATCAGTATGTACTCTTACTCAGTTAATGTTCTCACTTATATGATTATTGATAACTACTTTCGTATTATCATACACACAACTTTAAATTATTCTATTGTAAAGTGAAGAAAATAAATATACATCTTCAGCTTCCCTGCACATTTCATAGGCTCTTCCAATAAGGATCTATGGCACAAATATATGACTAAATCACATACCAGCTAGGTCCCTACTTTAAGTAGAGCTCTATCTGTCTATTGTTTTTGAAAGAACAAAGCCATTTATGCAGTCTTTGAATTCCTGAACAATTACCCCACTCTATAAGCCATTGTCTTTTTTTTTTCTGTTACTCTCGAATCTTCCATGTCCTAATTTGCCCTCTCTCTGCCATATATATGCCTGTCACTTCTGCACAAATCCTAACTGTTCTACACCACGACGAATACTGGATTAAAAAAAAAAAAACAACCGGATTAAGCAAAGTGATACGTTTTGTAACTCAGCATGGTACATTTTATAAGTCCACATATTTCAAGAGAGCATACAGTTTAGCCTGTATCTTAACTCATCGACCAAATGTGCAACCCAACAGCCTATCATACTGCAGTTTTAGAACACTACGTCATCACGCTCAGGGCCTGATACGCAACATACCTGTCACACATTAGTTAAATCAAAGGCTACTAATAGTTCTTCGAACAATACTAATAGCCACATTTGGGCTTCAATTTGATCAACACATTATTTTTTACTTGCCCTGACATGCACTGTTGCATTCAACACAGTTTTGAGAAGTTACAAAATAAGGCTACAATTTCATGACTACTATTAATATTCAAGTGTGTATCTTCAGCACAAAGCTATCCAAAAAACTGAAGGACCAACTGATAAAGCATCCAATCCGATGTCAGTTACTGGACCACTCATCACTTAGTTTTCTGACTTCATCTACTGGACTAAGCAACCAATCCTCACCGTCTTCTGAGCTGAACAGAGCCGTTGAAAGTACGTTAATGCTTGCTGGAACGTCAAATGGGACAAAGGATACATATTGAGTTGATACATCGGTTCCACTGTGGCAATTCCGTCCCATTCTCTTCTTGCAGATTCGACAGCAAACCTATATCAAAGGCAACTGAACAATATATTTTGCTTGTAACAGGTTTAAAGGGATCAAAGACAAATTCAGCAGAGTAAACCTTTCTTTCTCTGGGGTAGCGTTAAGACGATGCCATGCAAATGCTGAAGTAATATCTAAATCTGATTTATTTCCGTTTCCGTCGCTTGCAGGCATCGCTTCACACTAGGTCAGGCGGTATAATTCCAGTTAACTATTTACTAGTTACGATAGTACAATGTAACAATGAGCAAGCCCCACTCCTTCAACAAGCGAACTTCATAACACAACCTGACGGCAGGAGTGTCTTTCTAATGATATCTTTGACCAAAAGTGAATCTCTTCAGCAGACGTTAATTAATTGGGTCATAGTCAACAGCCCCTAGATGAAGTTGCAATAGTGGACAAGTCGTAAAATGAGTCATCAGAAAACAATGAAAATGAAAACTGGAACAGGGATTTCTGAATAAAGCTTAAATGGTAAAACAATGTAGAACATATATAACACCTCAAAAGGTAATATTGGCAGGTAACAGCTATTTCACCACAGACTCTCCACACCGTACGCCACTACGAATTACGTATTCACAAGTTCACTAAGCTTGGAGTGTAGTTTCATAAATTACGTATTTTAAGTGTCTTGCCATCTGTTAAGACATATTGCGATGCGGCATTTAATATTTTATTATGATGATAAGAAACTTGTATAGAAACAGAGACTAGGCCTACTACGCAATGTGATTTGAATAAACAAGACCGCAGCGTCTGTTAGAATTCCTTATTGGAGAACACGGCCGGTTTCGCAAATTAAATTTGCATCTTCGGTTGCTTCAAGCCAAAAGATTGAAGATTCTATTTAAACCGGATAAAGCCATTCACAACATTTATATCGCAATACTTAAAACTTCTGACTCACGAATGCGTGAGCGCCTATGATAAAATGAAATGTTTGGGGGATAAGGCCATCCTCAATAACTATTGTAGATAGCCTGGGGAGGAAGCATAGCTGTTGCCGGCGCCACCTAATCGCTATCTGTTAGTGTTTAGCTGAGGTGACCTTAACCTACCGAGTATAGACTGAAACATCTATTGATTCATTGCAGGTGGTAGAGACAGACAGTCTTGTGAACTACTCTGAAGAAGTTTTCCGCAAACTTATTTCAACAACTAGCTAGACAACCCACAATCTATGGAAATATTTTAGATCTTATAGCCTGGCCTTATCGACAGTATCAATATAGAAAAAAGATTAGTGGTCATAATGTCGTCATAGCGACGAAGGTCACTAAAGTTAACAACCCTGTCAAGAAGGCCAGAACAGTGCTTTGCTAGAAAAAACAGATAACCAGTTGCTAGCGTCCAATTTAGAGAAACGACATCATTAAGCTCCAGTATAATGGACATAGAGGGATTATGGATACAGTTTAAACTGATGACACTATGAAGACATATGTGCCAAGTAAGTGGATCAAGGATGGTTTAATATCGAAATTCCTAAAATTCTGAGAAAGAGCGATTGTTGCACTCTTGGTTCAAAAAAGAGCGAGCAAAAGTTAGTAGTTGTGCGTCCCTAAGAAGAGTAATTTGCAAAGTATACAACGACTTCCTTCGTCATATCTTAGCGAATCATCTAGAGAAAATTCTGGCCATACTTAAAATCACTAAGCGAGTCGAAGGCTTCTACCCAGTCACTCGTCGATGAGTTTGGGGTGCCATCAGAAGACAACAAAAGGAAAGCAGAAGTTATAAATTTCATATTTAAGAAATCATCCACGCCCGAGGACCTTACAAACATATCGTTGTTTTACTGCCCTGCATGCAGGACATACATAACATCCAACGGTGTAGAGAAGCAAATGAAAGAGCTGAAAACAAATAGATGGAATCCCAGTCCGGTTTTACAGAGAGTATCCTTCGGCATTAGCCCCTTACTTAGCCTGCATTTATCGAGAATCTCTCGCCCAGCGAAAAGTTCCAAGAGACTGGAAAAAAGCGCAGGTGACTCCTGTATATAAGAAAGTAAAAGGAACTAACCTGCAGAATTACAGACCAATATCCCTAACATCGATTTGCTGCAGAATTATTGAACACATTCTGAGTTCGAATATAATAAATTTCCCTGAGACGGAAAAGCTTCTGGTACCGGCGGAGGTTCGAGTCCTCCCTCGGGCATGGGTGTGTGTGTTTGTCCTTAGGATAATTTAGGTTAAGTAGTGTGTAAACTTAGGGACTGATGATCTTAGCAGTTAAGTCCCATAAGATTTCACACACACAAGTTTCTACCTTCAAATCAGCACGGATTTAGAAAGCATCGCTCATGTGAAACTCAGAGTGCCCTTTTCACACATGACATCTTGTAAACTATGGATGCAAGGCACAGGCAGATTCCATATTCCTAGATTTCCTGAAAGCATTTGAGACAGTGCCTCACTGCAGATTGTTGATGAAGGTTCGAGTACATGATGTAAGTTCCCAGATACTGAGTAGCTCGAACAATTTGTAAATAATAGAACCCGGTTCATGGTCCATAACAGCGTGTGTTTATCAGAGACAGGCGTATCGTCAGGAGTACGACAGGGAAGTATGATAGGAGAGCGTGTATTATGTATATACATAAATGAACTGACAAATGGTTCAAATGGCTCTGAGCACTATGGGACTTAACGTCTGAGGTCATCAGTCCCCTAGAACTTAGAACTACTTAAACCAAACTAACCTAAGGACATCAGAAACATCCATGCCCGAGGCAGGATTCGAACCTGCGACCGTAACGGTCGCGTGGTTCCAGACTGCAGCGCCTAGAACCACTCAGCCACCCCGGCCGACATGAACTGATAGACACGGTGTGCAGCAATTGTGTGTGCTGTTTGCTGATGATGCTGTGGTGTACAGGAATATGACGACGTTGAGTGACTGTAGGAATATACAGGGTGATTTAGACTAATTTTGACTTGGTGTTACGAATGACAGCTTGGTCTAAATGTAAAAAATCGAAAGCTATTGCAGATGATTAGGCAAATAGTCCTGTAACGGTCGAATACAGCGTTAGCAGGGTGCAGCTTGACACATTTATTTCAATTAAACATCTTGGCATGACGTCACAAAAAGAACTGAAATGGAATAAGCACCTGAGGTTGATAGTGGGGAAGGCGAATGTTCGACTTCA
Source organism: Schistocerca piceifrons (assembly GCF_021461385.2). Lineage (NCBI taxonomy): Eukaryota > Metazoa > Arthropoda > Insecta > Orthoptera > Acrididae > Schistocerca > Schistocerca piceifrons. Next base: position 852,441,646 of record NC_060140.1, on the reverse strand, counting down.
TTTCATTGGGAGAGATTTGGACAAACGTATCTCATCCAAAAAGCAGACAACGTATACAACGATGGTGTGACCCATTCTTCAGTACTGTTCGAGTGTTTGGGATCCCCATCAGGACAGTTTACTGGAAGTTGTAACCTCCCCACAAAAAATGTTAAATCAAAATGGAGCCAAGCGTAAACTCCCCACAAAGTATTGTTAAATGGAAATGTGCCAAGCTTAGCCTCACCACAAAAAATAATAATTAAATGAATTTTAAATCTTTTGACCTCTGAACAAAATTGGCTCCCATTTATGGTCTGTGTGCAGAAATGCATTCACATTTAATGTTACTACAAAATTCTTTTCTCATTTAATGTCAAATTCGAAACAGAAAAATTCCTAAACAGCAAAATTATAAAAAAGGTTTTGTAACCTGATGAATTTTATGAGGTCAGCGGCTCTGACCTTCGGCCCTGTATTTTGAATAAAAAAAGCAAAAATTCTTACCTCAATAAAACTGCAATTATATCTGCTCTTAATTAGTCATTTTTCGACACAGCTTTGTGCAATGCTGGCGTATAATTTTTTTTTTTATTCTTGGAAGCAATGATAATGCATTGGAAAAATTCTTTAAATTGAAATGAAAGCTTTTCTTTAAAAGAGTTACTTTATATTATAAAAATTATTATACGGGAATTTTTTTTGAACAAATTAAATTACAATTAACATACATTATTAAATATGTGCAAGGCTGCTTCTTTACCTTCTACAACAATATTCATCCTCCAGAGTCCTGACCAGAGTCACGAGCAGAGCACAAAGCCGACACATGCCGACTCCACCAGACAACTACTGACTACTACTGTCCACTCACGCAGACAAGTGCAGACTAGCAGCAAGCAACAACTAACGACATACTACTCTCTGGTCAGAGATTCTGTCATGCCTCGCCCATCGCCGGCAAAGCATACGCCTTACATAACCCTCCACTGGGGGGGGGGGGGGGGGCAAAAATTTGGCAGCGATGGTGAGGCAATTGTACTTGCCATGAGCAACAAATTTTTCTTAATTAATTAAGTTTACAATCACAGAATATGTACATATATATAGGTGCAGAACATGAAATAAAATATAGTGCACATGCACTGAGTACAGAACATATCAGGTAATGACAAAATGTATACACAATAGGTACAAATCATATTAACAAATGGCATAAAGTGCACAGGCACTGTAGAAGTCTTTAGCATTTTTACATAACATATCATGGAGTGAAATAAAGTGCACATGCACTGTAGTACAGAACATATCACAAAATGTATATGTAATGAATACAAATGGCATAAAGTGCACACACACTGTAAAACTCTCTAGCATTTTTTACAACAAATAAACATATCAAGGAGTGAAATAAAGTGCACACGCACTGTAGAAGTCTTTATCATTTTACAAGAATTTGGAAAGGAATGGGAAGGATTGTGTCATGGTTGTAGCACTTTAGGTTGCACGCAGCTGCACTGAAAGTCCATATCTTTCTATAGAAGCACAACACCAAGTGAGACAATCTGAAGTTCTTTTCCTTGAAGTATTAATCAGTGTAGCCAAGACACTGAAATGTCGTAATAATATTCCATGCTATCATTTTGGGACCATAATAACATCTCCATTGCTCAAAGGTGGTGGACAGCATGTCGTGTCAACACCATGTTCTTGTAAAGTACACCAACGTAGAATTAGTGCAAAAACCAAATATAGTGCTCCATGATCATGAGGATAGACAGGACAAACGGATATTGCAGTAATTTCTGGTAATTAGGTCAGAAGGTGAAGGACATTAAGTCACATAGTAGTCTTCATTGAGAATTACATTAGTCTAACAACTGATTTGAGTAATTGGTGGCACTCATCGCCTAGTTACTGAACATTTCTGTACCATGTATGTAGTATTACAGAATAATGTTCATAAATTATCTGAATACAGCAATTATTGGCACTCATTGGCCAGATACAAAGCATTGTTTTATGCATTATTCAGGAGTCATCATTCAAAACGAGTTAATTATTGACATAGCATTTATACATAATTAATCTAATTATAGTAATCATTGGCATCATAGGTCATCTTATTACAGTAATCAGTGGCATTCATTGGCCAGCTACAAAGCATTTTTTTTATGCATTATTCAGAAGTGATCATTCAAAATGAGTTAATTATTGGCATAGCATTTATACATAATTAATCTAATTATAGTAATCATTGGCATCATAGGTCATCTTATTACAGTAATCAGTGGCATTCACTGGGCAGCTACAAAGCATTTTTTATGCATTATTCAGAAGTGATCATTCAAAATGAGTTAATTATTGGCATAGCATTGATACATAATTCATCTAATTATAGTAATCATTGGCATCATAGGTCATCTTATTACAGTAATCAGTGGCATTCATTGGCCAGTTACAAAGCATTTTTATGCATTATTCAGAAGTGATCATTCAAAATGAGAGTTAATTATTGGCATAGCATTTATACATAATTCATCTAATTATAGTAATCATTGGCATCATAGGTCATCTTATTACAGTAATCAGTGGCATTCATTGGCCAGTTACAAAGCATTTTCCTTTTTTTTATGCTAGCAATGCATTGCGTTGGGATCGATAATTAATTACTGGGGCATAACAATATTGGCTTTTGAGCTATTGCTGTAAATGAAGATGTGTAACGTCACTCGTCATGAGTCAGCTGTAGCAAGGTTATGAAACAAGTAGAGTATATGTGATCACATTCATAAATGACATAGGTTTAATGAACAACTGCTTATAGCACATTAATTTCATGAATAATTTCTCCTGCAAAATATACAAAATGGATTATTAAACTGAAAGAAGAAACGCATATTATGCTGAAAAGTAGTGAACTTCGAATTAACAGATAGTGAAATCTGTATAAAAAATATGTGTTCTCTAGCTGTCCTTTCCCAAACCTTCAGTCATCATAGCATGCGATATAAGACATACTGTCAAAATGAACTGCAACAAATACTTAAATAACTACATAGCATCTCTTAACTAACAGTAAATATATAAACTTCATCATTATCCTCATCTGTAAAGAAAAACTATGGTAATAACCATAACTCCATTATTATCATCACCTGTAAAAAAAAACTTCATTATCTATAGTAGCATATTCTTCATCATTATTCATCACCATTCATTATCATCTGCAATAAAGTCACTTCATTATTCATTATACAACTATTCCTTATTTCTAGCATATTGCATCACTAAAACTAAGATGTGTAGTTCTGTCTGACAGCCTGCATCAATCGCCTCGTATTCTGAAAGAAAAAATTAGTTAAGACTGCTATCATACGATGTATATAATATATTCTTTTTAATGCTTGTTAATTCTGATCCATTTACTCTTCGTCACGAGGTATTGCATTTTCTTTCGTTCATTCTGAAGGTCAAATTCCCATTTCTGTTTAATTTATTTCGTTTACACGTTATTTCTTTCTGAAAATGATGAACAAAGATTAATGTCTTGCATTTAATTCATATACCCATTAAATAAAAACTGGTTTATAGTAACATAATTGAGCATACAGTATAGCATGACAGAAAACGTAATATGTCAAAAACATCAACAGTGTTCAGAAGCAAAAATGTACACAGAGTATCACAATGTAGCAGCAAAAAAAAAAAAAGTAAAGTAGTCACGATGTTGAGATATCATATGGCAAAAATGTTAAAGTCAACTGGTGTTTGTTATATCTTAACTATTTCATAGTGCATACAAGCAAAACAGGAAAACAATCATACACACATAAAAAATGGAAAATATGCACGGTCTGATATATGATGACAAGAAATATGACCTTCTTTGTGTTCAGCTTGTATGTTGTGTAGTTAATAGAGGGGAGAATTGAAGACTTTAATGGAGAGAGAATTTAATAAAATTAATATGTCACTAGATAGAATTGCATAATTATTCATAAGATACGTAAGTTTATCTGGAAAAATATGCACAGTCTGATGTGTAACGACAAGAAAAGCGACCCGCTAACCTTACCTTACCGGGCACTTGCCAAGAAAAAATACGATAATCATTAGTAAGTGTTCATGTGGATATAATTGCATAAGTGGTCATAAAAAATTAGGAAATGGCATTACAGTGTGATAAATCATAAAGTATGTTCATTCAATAAAAGGTTTGATGTCCAACATGTGGTGGTGCCCTTTGGTTTTTCTGGTTCTCAAAGTTTCGACGTGTACTACATTGGGGTGAGGAATGCTGCGAATCCGATATGGACCTGCATATAGAAGCTCAAATTTACTACACCTACCTTTTCCTCTATTGGATAAATAGTGTGTACGTACTAATATCTTCTGTCCAATGTGAAAGTCACGGCATGTACAAACCTGTTTTTGCTGTCTTCTCCGGCGCTCTGCAGCACGTTTGATGTTGTTCAGCCCAATGTCAATTATTTCATGGTGTCGTAGTCGACGAGATGTAGGAAAGGTTACTAATTCTTTAATTTTGTTAGGTGGTTCAACATTTTTCAGTATAACAGACGGAGATAGCGTAGTAGATTCATTTGGTATGGAATTAATTACATCCTGGAATGACAGTATGTATGTGTCCCAATCAATATTATGGCAGTATATTCTACACAGTTAACCAATTTCTTTCATTAATCGTTCACAAGGGTTCGAAGAAGCATGGTACCTGGATATATAGATCGGAGAAATGTTTCTAGCTCGTAACATATGTGTCCATATAGCAGATCGAAACTGTGGTCCATTGTCGGAAATTACTTTCAACACATGCCCTGCATGAAATAGAAAATGTTTTACAAATGCTTTCGAAACAGTTTTAGCAGTAGCTTTGCGTAACGGAGTGAAGGTAACAAATTTTGAAGTGAGTTCAACAGCGACAAAGATGTAGCAAAAACCTCTATTAGTTCTGGGAACCGAACCAAAAATGTCTATGGCGGCCATATGTCTCAATTTAACAGGTACAATGGGATGTAATGGAGGAATATGTGAAGTCGTGTCTGATTTAGCTTTCTGGCAGATTTTACATGACGCTAAAACTCGTCGTATACGTTTCTCCATGTTGGTAAAATAAAAGTTCTGTCTCAGTATAAGAAAACATTTTCTGGCTCCGTAATGTGCGTAACTTAAATGAGTATACCAGATTAATTTGTTAACAAGTTTGTCAGGAATGCATAATAACCAATTGTTGCTGTCAGGATGAGAGCGACGAAACAGAATGTCATTGCGTACAGTGTAATGGTTTCTAATGGTAACATTATTCTTATCTTGCCAAAGTTGTTTAATTTCTTTCCACACGTTGTCTTTACTCCGCTCTTGTGCTATATCTTGTAATGACGACGAAATGAAATTTTCAAATGCAACTTGTTGAATGTACATGACGCTGAAATTTGCTTTGCAGAAGTTGGTTGCGATGTCTTGCTGATTGTTGCTGAGAGAACGGGATAGTGGGTCTGCTACAACATTTTGTGTACCGGGAATGTGAACAATTGTAAAATTAAATTCCTGCAAATAAAGTTTCCATCTACTTAATCTGTCGTGCGTAAATTTAGCCGAAAGTAAAAATTGTATCGCTCTATGATCTGTGTAAACGGTGGTATGTCTTCCATAAAGAAAATGCCTAAATCTGGTAAAAGCCCATACAACACATAATGTTTCAAGTTCTGTAACACAATAATTTCGTTCAGCAGGTGACAGAATGCGACTTGCAAAAGCGATGTTTTAAATTACTGTACAACCATCTTCTTCAATTTCCTGAAAAATATGTACGCCTAAAGCGGTGTTAGAACTGTCGGTGGCAATAAAAAAATTTCTGGTAAGATCTGGGTGCGATAAAAGTGGTGCATTCAACAAAGCATGTTTCAAATAACATTCTCGTGAACAAGATTCTGCGTGTCAAAAGTATTACTTGCGTTACTGGAATATGCAACCTGTACTGTATCTAGTCAAATTCCATCTGATGTGTCATTGTTTTCGGGAGGATGCTGTGGCATTTCCACTATTTGTACTGTTCTGTTATTTCTTCCTGACGTCTTACGTTCTGGATGATACCTACTGTCTGGTTCATTCATGATAATATGTTGTTGCAGATGTTCTTGCTGCTGATAAGATAGACTGTTGTTAAATGTACGCTGAAAATTGTGTTCATTATTTTTACGTCTGTCGTGATAGTCATTTCTATACGGCGCATTGCGATAGGAATTGAAATAGTGTGTTTTCTGTACGTACTGATTCCCTTCTTACTGTGCGTTACCATTTGTTGGAGCTGATGCTATACGTGTACGCGGCGAAACATTAAAGCTTGGTTGACCTTGTACATTACATTGTTGGTTAGGTATGCTAACCGGCTGGCTTTCACGCTGTTGCGGTGAAAAACGTCTATTGTTACCAAAATGTGTTTCCTGTTGCTGATAATTTTGACGATTGCTGAAAATGCTATACATACTGATTACAATTTTATCTGTTATTAAAATTACGGCGATAGTTGTCATTTCGGGAGTGTCTAAAGAGAACTGTCACTTTCGGTAAAATTTGTCTTATCGGGTTTTCTTTACACGTTTCTTAATCCTAGGTAGAGCAATAGTTGAAGAGCTGTTTTGATAGATATAAAGGATAGTAGAAGAAAAGGCAGCAGTGCAGAAAACTAAAGATGAAACAGCACGCTATGGCACATATTCATTAAAGTGTGAGGTCAATTACGCGCTACAAATAAATTTTAGCTTTTGTGTTACAGGCAATGCCGGTGAAAATTCGAAAGCAAATTGTTGTATCAAGTCCAAAGCTAGTTTCTGCATTACAGGCAATGGCGGTGAAAGTACAAAAATAAATCGACGTATCCAGTTCAATGCGTGTACCTGTGTTCTGTCATTTTCAAATACCTTAGATTTTTTTACAGATACAAATTGCTTATAATCAATGTTCTCGTCACTGAATGTGTGAACAGGTTCACGATTACATAAGAATCTGTTTGTCTGTATCTTTTCGGATTTTAACTCCAGTAGTCTCTGTAAATTACCTAAGTTACACTGACTGTGTGAGTGTGACAAATGATCGGAATGTGCCGTATGCTGTGACGTGTTATTAACTGAAACATTTTTCATTTCTATCACTTTAATACGTTCGTCAATTTGGTTGTTCTGTTATTCACATTTATTATCGACTTCCGTATCCAGAGTGTGTGAAAGTTGTGGTGACTTTAAATTAAACTCGTCGCGTATCTGTGTCGCGTTTTTAGAACATTGTTCAGCGACTGCACTAATTTCATCTCTAACTGATACTGTTGTGGCTGCATGTGTATTATTTAATTCTTGTGCAACAGATCTAATTTCTTCACTACTGTTCGTAGCACAAGTCTTTGTATCCTCACGTAATTGTTCTTCAGTGTCATGACTTTGCACGGTAACGGCTGTAATCTGTTCACCAAGTTGTTTGTTCTGTTCATTAAGGTTGTCGTGTTTTTCATGCGACTGTTTGAAACATCCATTAAATTGTTTGTTCGATTCATTAAGTTGTTTGAGAAGGTCGTCTTGTTTTTTAATAAATTGTTTGAAATGGTCGTTTTGTTCTTTCTTGAATTGTAGTAAAAATGCCATAACTTGATCCAAAGTAACATTACCTACTCTATTCTCTGTGCTGTGTGATGTCGTACTTGCAATTGTCACGTTTTGTGTAACCATTCGGTCATTTTGTGATTCTTGAAAATGTTTGCCAATCGGATGTGCACTGTTAGTCCCTAAATCGGAATTAAATAAATCTGCCGTATTTTGAGTACACTGTTCATTTTCGTTAGAAATAATTATCTGTTTGCTACGTAAATTTTGCAAACCGGGTGTTTCAAGCTGGGCAGCGTTCATTGTAACAGAACGTCCCGTGTCATCAATTATCGTCAAATTAACAGAGGACACAATTGAATTCGTTTGTTCATCATTAGGATAAAAATCATTATTAGTGGTCGGTACGCACTGATTGTCTGTAAATGGAGGATTGTCATCATTACACTGAGTGTCGCAAATATTATCGGTCAAATTATTAGAGTCGGCTATTTCGTTCATTACACATCGCGATGTACTGTTAACAGTTTTTCGTGGCATTTTTCACAAAACAAAATTATTCACAAATGAAACAAAGACAATGCAAAATGCAACAAACACAAATACAATAAAGAGCAATAAATTGCCGATGATCTGTGAAAGAAAGAGTGACAAATTAGTAAATGTGTTGCGCCAGATGCAAACTACGTTTAAGTAATTAAGAGCAGATATATGACTACTTCTCAGAAGATTCACAAAGAGATACGATCCTGGCCGGATGTCGCCAAGTGTAACCTCCCCACACGAAAAATGTTAAATGAAAATGGAGCCAAGCATAAACTCCCCACAAAGTATTGTTAATTGGAAATGTGCCAAGCTTAGCCTCGCCACAAAAAATAATAATTACATGAATTTTAAATCTTTTGACCTCTGAACAAAATTGGCTCCCATTTATGGTCTGTGTGCAGAAATGCATTCACATTTAATGTTACTACAAAATTCTTTTCTCATTTAATGTCAAATTCGAAACAGAAAAATTCCTAAACAACAAAATTATAAAAAAGGTTTTGTAACCTGATGAATTTGATGAGGACAGCGGCTCTGACCTTCGGCCCTGTATTCTGAATAAAAAAAGCAAAAATTCTTACCTCAATAAAACTGCAATTATATCTGCTCTTAATTAGTCATTTTTCGACACAGCTTCGTGCAATGCTGGCGTATAATTTTTTTTTTATTCATGGAAGCAATGATAATGCATTGGAAAAATTCTTTAAATTGAAATGAATGCTTTTCTTTAAAAGAGTTACTTTATATTATAAAAATTATTATTGGGGCATTTTTTGAACAAATTAAATTACAATTAACATACATTATTAAATATGCGCAAGGCTGCTTCTTTACCTTCTACAACTATACTCATCCTCCAGAGTCCTGACCAGAGTCGCGAGCACAGCACAAAGCCGACACATGCCGACTCCACCAGATTACTACTGACTACTACTGTCCACTCACGCAGACAAGCGCAGACTAGAAACAAGCAACAACTAACGACATACTACTCTCTGGTCAGAGATTCTGTCATGCCTCGCCCATCGCCGGCAAAGCATACGTCTTACAAAGTCATCTGAACAATTCAGAGGTGGGCTACTATATTTGTTACTGGTCGGCTCGATCAGCACATAAGTGTTACAAAAATGTTTGGTGAACTCACTTGGGAATCTCTGGAAGGAAGACATTGCTCTTTCTGCAAGGCACTATTGAGCAAATTTAGAGAACCATCATTTGAGGCCTACCACTGCCAAGGTATAATTCGCGTAAGAACCATGAAAATGAGAGAAATTAGGGCTCGTACAGAGGCTTTTAGACAGCCGTTTTCCCCACACTCTATTTGCAAGTGGAAGAAGAGAGGAAATGTCTAGCAACAGTACGTCGTACCCTCTGACATGGACTGTAAGGTGGTTTGTGGAGTATGTACACTGACACAGATGTGTCCACAGTATCCACTATTCCAGGAATGATGGGTATGCAGGAGAGCATCCACATCTACATCTACACATATACTCAGAAAGCCACAGAGTGCACAACAGAGGGTATTGTACCAGTTATCAGTCTTTTTCCTGTTCCATTCACATATGGAGTGCAGGAAGAATGATTGTTAAATCCTCCTCTGCAATAACTGCATTATTTGTGGAAAGTCTACAGTTACTGTTAATATTGTCTGCAAGGTCATTAATGTACAACATGAACAGAAAGCATCCCAAACCACTTCGTGGGGTACATCTGAAGTTACTTCTACATTTGCCAATGGCTCTTCATTCAAGATAACATGCTGTGTTTTCCCCACCAAGAGCTCCTCAGTCCAATTACAAACCTCACTTGATACCCCATATGTAAGTACTTTATCTAGTTTGCATATGTGTGGACTGAGACAAATGCCCTTTGGAAGTAAAGGAACACTGGATCTATCTGACTGCCTTGACCTACCTCTATACATACATCTAAACAAATACTCTACAAGCGATTGTACTTTGTGTGGAGGAGGGTATCCTGTACCACTATTAGTCATTTGCTTACCTGTTCCACCCACAGTTAGAGTGGGGGAAGAACTACTGTCTATATGCCTCCGTACGAGCCATAATTACTCTCATCTGCGTGATTCTTACGCGAAATGTGCATTGGCGGCGGTAGGAACGTTCCATAGTCAGTTTCAATATTGCCAGTTCTCTAAATTTTTTCAGTAGTGTTACTCGAACAGAACGTCACCTTCCATCAAGAGATTCCCATTTGAGTTCCCGAAACATCTCTGTAATACTTGCACTTTGTTTGAACCTACCAGCAACAAATCTAGCAGCCTGCCTCTGAATTGCTTCGCTGTCTTCCTTTAATCTGACCTGGTGTGGATTCCAAACACTCGAGAATTCATACTAGTGCCCTATATGTGGTCTCCCTCCTGTAGACCAAGGCATCGTCAGCAAACAGATGCAGATTGCTGCCATTTTGTCCGCCAGATCATTTATGTATATATAAATAATAGTAGTCCTATCACTCTTTCCTGGTGGCACTCCTGACGATCCCTTGTCTCTGATGAACATTTGCCATCGAGGACAACATACAGGGTTTTATCAGTTAAGAAGTCTTCGAGCCACTCTCATATCTGGGAACCTATTTCATATCGTTGCAAATTGGTTAACAGTCTGCTATGGGGCACCATGTCAAATGCTTGACGGAAATCTAGGTTTATGGAACCTACCTCTTTCCCATCATCCATAGTTCACAGTATATTGTGTGAGAAAAGGGCAAGCTGAGTTTCGTACAAGTGATGCTTTCTAAAACTGCCCTGATTAGTGAATGGAAGAATCCATGGCTTTAGTGATGTTATATGAGAAAAACGCAAGTAGGGTTTCATGTGACTGATGTATTTGGAATCTGTGCTGGTTGGCAGAGAGGAGGTCAGTCTGTTCGAGATACATTATTATATTCAGATCAGAACATGTTCTAAGATTCTATCACAAATGGATATCAAAGACACTGGACAATATTTTCGTAGATCCCTTCTACTGCCCTTCTTGTAGATGAATGTGACCATCACATTCTTCAAACCACTTTACAAAGCTACTTGTTCAGTGGATCTTCGTTATATAGTGGCCAAAAGAGTACTAACTCAGCTGCAAATTCGGCATAGAATCTAATAGGGATTCCATCAGGCCTTGAGTTTCTGAGTGCAGGCTTTCTGGGCGAATTTCTTTTATGTAGTCTTCACGGGTTGTCAGCCGAGTTGTCAGGGAACGACGCTAGTCGGCTGACAACCCATGAAGACTTCATATAGGGCCTTGGGTTTTTCAGTTCTAACCTGCTACAATATGTATATAAACAAAATACTATATTTTTCAGGGAAAAAAGAACAAATTCGTTAAAAATACACTTAGACATGCTACCAGAAACAGAGAGAGAAAGTGAAGTGTTCCTTATCATAACACAGCTAAATGTGAAAGAAACACAACTTCTATGGCAATAAAACTGTTCAACTGTTTAACACACCATAATAATAATGATAATAATAATTTTATTGTCTTTAAGCCATTACAAACATTATCTGGAAAGAGAAATAAAAAATAAAAACAATAAAAATATACCTTGTAGAAAGTTCATTTGCAAAGGAATATTTGAAAATCATTTCAGCTTTTGCTTTGCTGCTCTCAATTTCAGTTCCAGTCAAATTCGCTATGATCTAGACACTAACTTTGTTGCCACTAACAGCCTTTATACACGAACATAATTTATTTGGGTTCTATGGAAGATCTTTCGACAGTATTCTGCTAGGAAAACCTGCAGTTCAAAAGACTTCGTGCCACCGTGACGTACTGACGTCACACGCAAGTATGGATGACCACAGGAATTGCTATCGACTTTCTTCGAGTGACACCAACTGGATTCTGTAATTTCGTATCGTAACTTGCATGCTATGAAGGGAACGGCACATTGAAGACTTAATGAAACACGTCGTTCTTGCTATGATTAAACGTCACATAATGAATTAAAGGCAGTTAAAGCCTTCATGAGCTGTAATTTACAATACAAAGGCTGCAATTTCGTTGGTTTATTGTGGTGTAGTGGTTATAAGCTGCAGCTTGGTGGGGTTTGAAATTCCGTGTGTTGTGCAGGCTGCAAATTAGAAATTCACCTACCTCAGAACGGCGTCTGTTCGATGTCCCTTCACTCGGCTACGCAGATACTCACAAGATGATGTAAAAGCAGCGTTGATAAAAAACATCATCTAATATCTGCAATTACTGAGGTCGCGCATGAAATAAAGTTCTGTAGAAAAACTATCAATAAAAAATTTAATGGGCGGTAAGATAATGGATTGGCTTCTGGAAAATAATGTCCGAAATTTCCACACAAAAATGTTTATTTACTCTTATAACCAAAGAAACGGCACTATTCAGTCCACATTTAAACTATTGGTTATTCTCATCAAGTTCACAATTCATACACTCATTTCGCAAGTCCACAAGCCAGAAATCTGTCCAAATCCGACCCGAGTTAAACAACGTATCCACAGTCATTAATTCCACCACTAACATGAGTTATTACATTCGGTCCTTCTGATGGATTTAAAAAAAAAATGCACAGTGGTTGAATACTGAAACATGCCACGCAGATACTATGAAGGCCAAATTTTCAGATGCGAATATCATTCCAACAATACGGATCCATAATTTCCAAACTTCACAAAACTGTTGGTAACTACATCAGCGTTAGACACGTATCAACCGCGAGGAACTCAATATTACTTCATTTTACACATGATTTTGACTCGCACTAGTAACATGACCGTCCACATTCAAAGCTAGCGAGAGACTCCCTTCTTGTGGCCTCACTCCCAGTATAACTATCAGGAATCATCTCAGTTCTGATTGGCTAAGCTTACTCGCTGTCAATCAGAATGCTCGTTCTTGATCATAGGCCGGTATTACGCTATCAAATTTCTTTGTCAAAGATTTGATCAAAGATGTGATCCAATATTCCGTCCAATATATTTGACAAAGATCTTTGACGTAGCGCTACAAGGGGTATTACACTGTCATCAAATTTTTCGTCAAAGTTCAAGATGGCTGACAACAACTTGTTATTAACCGCAGCAGTTCTACGTACTCCAATTGCTTTGTGTGCACATGTGGAAAAGAAGTGGGGGAAAAAAATGGAACCATACATACGAGGTTGACTGTCTTAAAAGTCCTGGGATTACAACTTGATAATAAATTCAGTTGGGAGGAGCACACCACAGAACTGCAGAAAGGCCTTAACAAATCTGTATTTGCAATTCGAGTGTTAGCAGACATAGGCAACATAAAAATGAAAAAGCTTGCATACTTTCATTCCATAATGCCATATGGGATAATATTTTGAGATAAATCTTGAAGTCAAACAAAAGTTTTCAAGGTCCAAAAGCGTGTAATATGTATTATTTGTGGAGTAAATTCACGGACCTCCTGCAGAAACCTCTTCAAAGAACTGGGTATACTAACTACTGCCTCTCAGTATATTTACTTCTTAATGAAATTTGTCGTAAATAATATATCTCTTTTTCCAACAAACAACTCAGTTCATACATACAATACCAGGAACAAAAATGATCTGCACAAGGACTTACAAGCACTCACTTTAGTTCAAAAAGGTGTCCACTACTCAGGAACACTCATCTTCAATAATTTGCCAGGAAACAAAAAATTTAGTTAGAAATAAAGATCAGTTTAAAAGGAGCCTGAAAGACTTACTACTGGCCAACTCCTACTCCATTGCCGAAATTTTTAATAGAAACAAATGATGTATTTATTCATACTATTAGTATTGTTATTTCAGCTTAAAAAAATCGACATGTTCCACATCCACCAGGATCTCCTCAGCACGGATCTACGGAACGAAAAACTAATCTAATCTGGGTGAAGCCGTGGGTTTTACGACGACACGATAAAAGCATTCAACAAAACTTGTTACGTGAGCTTACAGTGGAAGACGTCAAGTCGTACATCAATTACTTAAGAATGGATGAGCATACATTTCTGTATGTGCTCAATGAAGTGTATCCTCATATCACAAAGCACAATATTCACTTAAGAACTGCTACATCTTCAGAAGACAGGCTCACTATACGCTCCGATTCCTTGCTACAGGAGAGGGTTATGTTAGGTTAGGTTAGGTTAGGTCAGGTTAGGTCTCCAATCTTCTTAATCTATCTTTGTATTCAGGGTGCCTCACGTTGTAAAGCGCCTCATCAGCTTCAGACATCTCTATTAATTTTGTAGTTGTCGGCACACACTAATTGTATTTACCGGCAATGGTTATAAAAACACTACAGAAGACAGAACGCTGCAGCGATGCTAGCGCTCCATGTGGTAACATGTCACATTGCAGTGAACAGAAGACAAGCGGTTTCTTTGATCAAATATACAGCGAGGCCCTAGATTTGATCAAATATTGGACGACATTTGACAAAGTCCCTATTACACTATCAAATATCTTTGACAAAGATTTTGGACAAAGATATTGGACAAAGAAATTTGATTGTGTAATACCGGCCGGACACAACAGCAATAAGCGAGACACCTGGCAACCCTATAGTGCCGTCCCTCTCTATCTATCTATCTTTCTTTCTTGCGCTCTCTCCCTCCCTCTTCTCCCCCCCTCTCTCTCTCTCTATCTATCTATCATTCTCACACTCCCTCTCCCTCCCCCCCCTCCCTCTCACAATCAGATGAGAGTTGTCATTGTCAATAAGTTACAAACTAAGCATGAAACACGCAACAAAATACGTTTATCTTCTGGTAAAACAAACTACCACTCAGGCTAGAAAACACTGACACATTTGCAAAGTTATTAAACGTTATCTTAGACTTAGCCATCTATAAAGTATAAAACACAATTTACAAACTAGTTCTCTTAATACACTTCTTTTCGAAGTAAACATCTTCAATTGAATTACAACTTTAACCACCAACATTACTTTTTCATCTTTTTATTACAACAAACTTTGCCAATACCGAAGCGTTTTCAAGACATCCTCAATGTGTTGGCGCCTTGAAACAGCATTTATTCATTGTACATAAGATAAATGAGCTGCTGCTTTAATTCGTCTGCTAGAACGGCTCCCCACCCTATCTAATTACAGACCAACTCCTGACAATAGTTTTCAGAGTTTCTCAAAACAAACTTATTTTGTTGAGACACTTTAATGAAAACTGTCATAACTCTCGAATGTAATCATACACGTTGCTGCAGTCAGTACTGGGGCCGACTTAGGCTTTTCATTTCTTATTGATTGTAAATCAGAAATCAGTAAGTTGGCTCACTTTCAGGGTTGATGAAGGTGTATTAGGAAAATTAGATAGTACAACACTTTAACCTCTCTTATCCACAGCTCAGTCCACATGAATGCAGAACTTCAAATATTCAAAAACAATGTAACTTCGTGGTTAAGGTACATACCTTGGAGTAATCAAAAAGCATAATCTCCAGTTCTCTCTGTCTGTGTTGAATGTTAGGCTCGCCTCACGTATTGTAAACTGAATGATCACGAAAGTCGATAGAGAGCTCTTTTCATTTTCTACAGGTTACCCATTCTGACACAGTGGTCATAGAAAGCTTCACACATTGCCCTCTTGACTATTAAATGTGTTTCCTTCAGCATCTCTTTGTCAGCAGTCTCAGGCTTTGTTTTATACCTATTCTGCTTAGTCTCTGTTTCCTTTGAAGTTTCTTCTGTGAAGCTTGGAAAGTAGGAAATAAGATGCTGGCGGAAGTAAAGATCTGGGGTTCAGTGTAGAGTTGTGCTTTGGTAGTTCAGTTGGTATAGCACTTACCTGCAAAAGGCAAAGGTCCCCATTTCGAGTCCCAGTCTGGTACATAGTTTTGCTCTGACAAGTAGTTTCTAATTTAAATTAGATGGATGTTCTTTAGTAAGAAGTAGTGTAGGCAACGAAAAAAGGAAGGTAGGGTGCTCTTTATGTTAGACAACACATTAAAACAAAAAACAACTTAACTCCTCACCAGTATAGGAGATAGAGCAACTAGAATTAGCTGCCATTCTGATATATCTCAAGGCCTACACGAACAATGCAATGAAACAAATGTGTAAGTGATAAAGACTGGTAGACAAAACTGAAGTCCAGGAAAAATCGCCAGATATGATAACCGGGGGTTGGGATGTACGATACCAAAACTGGGATAGACAAAGAGACCTTGGCAAAGTCTTGAAATAGGAGTCCAGTGAGGCTCTGCTGGCAACAATACCAGAATTTGAGTTGGGACCTGACGTACAGCATCGTGGCTCTGGTCGGCACATGTCCCACCCCACCATGGTCCTCTGGGAGTGCTTGGGAATAACATCTCTGAGTTGATATAGGAGCCAAATGTCATCAACAGACGTCGACCCAGGAGAGTTGGGACTGGTAGTACCTGAAACATGTGTATGCAGGAGGCATGACAGATGTTCACGTATTGGGCGCATTGGGCAATGTCGAGGGCTCATAGCCAGTGTTTTTCAAGGCTAGCTCTGATGGTCTGTGGCAGACGCCTATCGTTGATAGCCGCTCAGCGATGGAGATCGGCTGTGAAGTCAGTGCCAAGACATCGAACAATGGCGGCGACGCTATGGGGGCCTACACTTCCCTCCGGTAAGCCCTCACCATTTGGCATTACCTTGCATTTGGATACTTGAGGGAGCTGCCTGGTGGTCCGCTGTAAGCTGCCACTCATGTCACAGCTGCTCGAACTTCATCCTCACTGCACAGATAAAGGACGAAGTCGTCTGCTTAGGCCATGCAACAGAAATGGTGCCCATGCAATGTCATACCTTCCAAACGTTGGCGCAGTTGTTGGAGCAGGGCATATAAAATCGCGGAAAGGGTGCAGACTTGCTGGACAGATCGTGCTATGACCAGGGGCGGCATGAGGCGGCCATTGCACATGATTCTGGGGGTCGCGCCGCTCAAAAAGTGCAAAATTACCATTTTAAAATTTCCAGGAATACCCCTTCCCCCATGAACCATGGACCTTGCCGTTGGTGGGGACGCTTGCGTGCCTCAGCGATACAGATGGCCGTACCGTAGGTGCAACCACAACGGAGGGGTATCTGTTGAGAGGCCAGACAAACGTGTGGTTCCTGAAGAGGGGCAGCAGCCTTTTCAGTAGTTGCAGGGGCAACAGTCTGGATGATTGACTGATCTGGCCTTGTAACATTAACCAAAACGGCCTTGCTGTGCTGGTACTGCGAACAGCTGAAAGCAAGGGGAAACTACAGCCGTAATTTTTCCCGAGGCCATGCAGCTTTACTGTATGGTTAAATGATGATGGCGTCCTCCTGGGTAAAATATTCCGGAGGTAAAATAGTCCCCCATTCGGATCTCCGGGCGGGGACATCGTTATCAGGAGAAATAAAACTGGCATTCTACGGATCGGAGCGTGGAATGTCAGATCCCTTAATCGGGCAGGTAGGTTAGAAAATTTAAAAAGGGAAATGGATAGGTTCAAGTTAGATATAGTGGGAATTAGTGAAGTTCGGTGGCAGGAGGAACAAGACTTTTGGTCAGGTGATTACAGGGTTATAAATACAAAATCAAATAGGGGTAATGCAGGAGTAGGTTTAATAACGAATAGGAAAATAGGAATGCGGGTAAGCTACTACAAACAGCATAGTGAACGCATTATTGTGGCCAAGATAGACACAAAGCCCATGCCTACTACAGTAGTACAAGTTTATATGCCAACTAGCTCTGCAGATGGTGAAGAAATTGATGAAATGTATGACGAGATAAAAGAAATTATTCAGGTAGTGAAGGGAGACGAGGATTTAATAGTCATGGGTGACTGGAATTCGAGTGTAGGAAAAGGGAGAGAAGGAAACATAGTAGGTGAATATGGATTGCGGAGAAGAAATGAAAGAGGAAGCCGCCTGGTAGAATTTTGCACAGAGCATAACTTAATCATAGTTAACACTTGGTTCAAGAATCATGAAAGAAGGTTGTATACATGGAAGAATCCTGGAGATACTAAAAGGTATCAGATAGATTACATAATGGTAAGACAGAGATTTAGGAACCAGGTTTTAAATTGTAAGACATTTCCAGGGGCAGATGTGGATTCTGACCACAATCTATTGGTTATGAACTGCAGATTGAAACTGAAGAAACTGCAAAAAGGCGGGAATTTAAGGAGATGGGACCTGGATAAACTGAAAGAACCAGAGTTTGTACAGAGTTTCGGGGAGAGCATAAGGGAACAATTGACAGGAATGTGGGAAAGAAATACAGTAGAAGAAGAATGGGTAGCTCTGAGGGATGAAGTAGTGAAGGCAGCAGAGGATCAAGTAGGTAAAAAGACGAGGGCTAATAGAAATCCTTGGGTAACAGAAGAAATATTGAATTTAATTGATGAAAGGAGAAAATATAAAAATGCAGTAAATGAAGCAGGCAAAAAGGAATACAAACGTCTCAAAAATGAGATCGACAGGAAGTGCAAAATGGCTAAGCAGGGATAGCTAGAGGACAAATGTAAGAATGTAGAGGCTTGTCTCACTAGGGGTAAGATAGATACTGCCTACAGGAAAATTAAAGAGACCTTTGGAGAGAAGAGAACCACTTGTATGAACATCAAGAGCTCAGATGGCAACCCAGTTCTAAGCAAAGAAGGGAAGGCAGAAAGGTGGAAGGAGTATATAGAGGGTTTATACAAGGGCGATGTACTTGAGGACAATATTATGGAAATGGAAGAGGATGTAGACGAAGATGAAATGGGAGATAACATACTGCGTGAAGAGTTTGACAGAGCACTGAAAGACCTGAGTCGAAACAAGGCCCCGGGAGTAGACAACATTCCATTAGAACTACTGATGGCCTTGGGAGAGCCAGTCATGACAAAACTCTACCATCTGGTGAGCAAGATGTATGAGACAGGCGAAATACCCACAGACTTCAAGAAGAATATAATAATTCCAACCCCAAAGAAAGCAGGTGTTGACAGATGTGAAAATTACCGAAGTATCAGTTTAATAAGTCACAGCTGCAAAATACTAACGCGAATCTTTACAGACGAATGGAAAAACTGGTAGAAGCGGACCTCAGGGAAGTTCAGTTTGGATTCTGTAGAAATGTTGGAACACGTGAGGCAATACTAACCTTACGACTTATCTTAGAAGAAAGATTAAGAAAAGGCAAACCTACGTTTCTAGCATTTGTAGACTTAGAGAAAGCTTTTGACAACGTTAACTGGAATACTCTCTTTGAAATTCTGAAGGTGGCAGGGGTAAAATACAGGGAGCGAAAGGCTATTTACAATTTGTACAGAAACCAGATGGCAGTTATAAGAGTCGAGGGGCATGAAAGGGAAGCAGTGGTTGGGAAAGGAGTGAGACAGGGTTGTAGCCTCTCCCCTATGTTATTCAATCTGTATTTTGAGCAAGCAGTAAAGGAAACAAAAGAAAAATTCGGAGTAGGTATTAAAATTCATGGAGAAGAAGTAAAAACTTTGAGGTTCGCCGATGACATTGTAATTCTGTCAGAGACAGCAAAGGACTTGGAAGAGCAGTTGAACGGAATGGACAGTGTCTTGAAAGGAGGATATAAGATGAACATCAACAAAAGCAAAACGAGGATAATGGAATGCAGTCAAATTAAATCGGGTGACGCTGAGGGGATTAGATTAGGAAATGAGAGACTTAAAGTAGTAAAGGAGTTTTGCTATTTAGGGAGTAAAATAACTGATGATGGTCGAAGTAGAGATGATATAAAATGTAGACTGGCAATGGCAAGGAAAGCGTTTCTGAAGAAGAGAAATTTGTTAACATCGAGTATAGATTTAAGTGTCAGGAAGTCGTTTCTGAAAGTATTTGTATGGAGTGTAGCCATGTATGGAAGTGAAACATGGACAATAACCAGTTTGGACAAGAAGAGAATAGAAGGTTTCGAAATGTGGTGCTACAGAAGAATGCTGAAGATAAGGTGGGTAGATCACGTAACTAATGAGGAGGTATTGAATAGGATTGGGGAGAAGAAAAGTTTGTGGCACAACTTGACTAGAAGAAGGGATCGGTTGGTAGTACATGTTTTGAGGCATCAAGGGATCACAAATTTAGCATTGGAGGGCAACGTGGAGGGTAAAAATCGTAGAGGGAGACCAAGAGATCAATACACTAAGCAGATTCAGAAGGATGTAGGTTGCAGTAGGTACTGGGAGATGAAGAAGCTTGCACAGGATAGAGTAGCATGGAGAGCTGCATCAAACCAGTTGTACAGGATGGCGCGTATGGGCAGGCGGTGGGCGTTATGGAATAATAGATTAAGTTTTAGAGAAAGGCCATTTATTGGCTAAAGCATGTTGAAAAGGGGTTACATAGGCCTAGGGAGGCGAGGGTGAGCCAGAGCTTACAATTTGGCGAACATTGTCCGCGAAGCTACCGAAAGTTGTTGTCTGCCAAAACTAAGTCCACAGTGCCGTAGCACCGGGAAAAGCGGGAGATGTTCAGTGCTACAGGGCGCGCATCCGACTCGCGGGTGAGCAAGAATACAAGAGAGCGAGCCCGGCGACGGGCGGCCGGGTATGTTCGACGCACCACGCGGCTTCCTCCGCCCTGATTGGTCAGGACCGAGCAAACCGTGCGGGCGGCATGGAACTTTCCAGAGCGTTGCCTGCTAAGCGACGCCTGGGGCGGCGTTACCTCGTCAGCACACGAGAGAGGCGCGTGAACAAGGTGCCCTTTCTCGGTGCTGACTTCCTGTTACTAGACCGTGGGACGAAAGAATTTACAGGCAGCTAACACTGCCGGCTGTGGCTTGGCCGTAATGGAAAAATGAAGTTACCGGTTGGAGGCTCATATAATAAAGTAAAATCCCTTATTGTCTGGCTCATCCTTTACACAGTCTCAGGACTGAAGACCACAACAACAACAACAACCCATATGTTGATGAACTGTCCGCAGATGTTCAAAGGCCTGGGTGAAGTCCAACAATGCCAAGGCGCCAGGGTGACGTTGGTGACGAGCAAATGCTATCACATCTCGGTAACAACAAAGGGCCATATGGATATTGTTGTTGTCTCCTAGAGACGTCTGGTCGCAGGAGGTGATGTAATGTACAACTAACTTTCTTGTGTCATGATGCCAACATCCGTGTAAGTATTTTCACATCGCTGTTGAGCAGCATGATTGGTGATCAACCATGGACGCTCAATAGCCCATGAGGTTTGTGAAAGGGTATAATGATGCCATCGAGAAAGTTGTTAGCGACTATTGTCATTAGGGATATCAGCTCTTGTGCGATGGTTATCCATGTGGAACCCTACAAAGAGATAAAACTTTTGTAAAATTCGATGGGGGTACCATTGAGCCCTGGAGATCTGTTATCAGCTCGCTCCTTGTGATGTTTAAAGCTTTCCCAGTGTACTGATTGTTCCATAAAAACACGGGAGAACTGCCGGATATCAGTAACTTCCTGCCACCATATTTCGGCGCAGAGTCTTCTGGCCATCTTCAGGTGAATGCCACTGTAGTAGTACTGGCGAGTAGACTTGGCCACTGTTTCTATGTTTCGATACAGTGTATCGATACGTGGAACTGTTTCAGTGTTTCGGAACGGCTGTGGTTCACTGTTTCGAAACAGTGGTGTTTCATTCTGCCCCTGTCTCGGATATCCGGACCAGATTCGATATCGAGCCAGACACAGAAACTGTTGTTTCAAAATAAGGCTGTTTCAGTCCACCTGTGCTTGGAACGGACTGATTGTATCGAAACAGTGATGTTTCATTCCGCTCTGTGTCGGACGAGATTCGGGCTCGGCACAGGTACTGAAACACAACATACCACTTCGTGAAACACTTTCAAGAGTGTCGAAATCATTTTGACAAGCAATAGCATGAAGCTTAAGATATCCGAAAATAAAGTTTCGTTTCTAGATGACTGCCCTATTCCGAAATGGCGTAACATTTGCTTTATAAACATTAACCAAACAATAAAACAACGCATACTATTCACATTCAAAATAATAAATATGTGAAAATCATTCAGTTAAATTACACTTTTTTTATAACATGCGTTTCTCTGTTCAAGTACAGTAATCATATTAAGAAACGCAAGTAAGCCTAGAACATTTTGAATAAAAAAAAGGCGTAGAGTGACAGTTATTATACATATACATAAATTTAATGTAGGTATAATTGCAAGCAATCTGTTTGACATATCACTGATAGTGTAATGGTGAACGGGAAGGGCTGGGAAGCATGGTGAATTTATAGTAACGGTTCGAAACACCTTGAAAGACAAAATTTTTCTGTTATATTTTGTTATTTATTCGAATTATTTGTGAGTCTATAGTCACTGTGCCTATTATCCACAATGATTCCCTTTGTGTGCATGGCAATTAGCAGGACGGGTATATTCCCATACTAGCGGAATGTGGGAATCCCAGTACCATATCCGTTGTTTCTGCAGTTCGCTCCCACCTCCAGTTTCGTTCGTGGTGGTTTTTCTGTCTTCAGCTATGGCTGTCCTCAGCCAACTGAAAAGTGTGAAAGTCACACGACACGAAAGCAGCGCATTTGCTGCATGAAATACGAAACTGCCAAGACGCCTAAGTGATAGTTTCATACTTTCTGCGATATGATTAGCGCTCTCGCACCTCATTTGTGTTTATATGTTGTTGTTGTTGTGGTCTTCAGTCCTGAGACTGGTTTGATGCAGCTCTCCATGCTACTCTATCCTGTGCAAGCTTTTTCATCTCCCAGTACCTACTGCAACCTACATCCTTCTGAATCTGCTTAGTGTATTCATCTCTTGGTCTCCTCTACGATTTTTACCCTCCACGCTGCCCTCCAATACTAAAGTGGTGATCCCTTGATGCCTCAGAACATGTCCTACCAACCGATCCCTTCTTCTGGTCAAGTTGTGCCACAAACTTCTCCTCTCCCCAATCCTATTCAATACTTCCTCATTAGTTATGTGATCTACCCATCTAATCTTCAGCATTCTTCTGTAGCACCACATTTCGAAAGCTTCTATTCTCTTCTTGTCCAAACTATTTATCGTCCATGTTTCACTTCCATACATGACTACACTCCATACGAATACTTTCAGAAATGACTTCCTGACACTTAAATCAATACTGGATGTTAACAAATTTCTCTTCTTCAGAAACGCCTTCCTTGCCATTGCCAGCCTACATTTTATATCCTCTCTACTTCGACCATCATCAGTTATTTTGCTCCCCAAATAGCAAAACTCCTTTACTACTTTAAGTGCCTCATTTCCTAATCTAATTCCCTCAGCATCACCCGACTTAATTAGACTACATTCCATTATCCTTGTTTTGCTTTTGTTGATGTTCATCTTATATCCTCCTTTCAAGACACTGTCCATTCCATTCAACTGCTCTTCCAAGTCCTTTGCTGTCTCTGACAGAATTACAATGTCATCGGCGAACCTCAAAGTTTTTATTTCTTCTCCATGAATTTTAATACCTACCCCGAATTTTTCTTTTGTTTCCTTTACTGCTTGCTCAATATACAGATTGAACAACATCGGGGAGAGGCTACAACCCTGTCTTACTCCCTTCCCAACCACTGCTTCCCTTTCATGCCCCTCGACTCTTATAACTGCCATCTGGTTTCTGTACAAATTGTAAATAGCCTTTCGCTCCCTTTATTTTACCCCTGCCACCTTTAGAATTTGAAAGAGAGTATTCCAGTCAACATTGTCAAAAGCTTTCTCTAAGTCTACAAATGCTAGAAACGTAGGTTTTCCTTTCCTTAATCTTTCTTCTAAGATAAGTCGTAAGGTCAGTATTGCCTCACGTGTTCCAGTGTTTCTACGGAATCCAAACTGATCTTCCCCGAGGTTGGCTTCTACTAGTTTTTCCATTCGTCTGTAAAGAATTCGTGTTAGTATTTTGCAGCTGTGACTTATTAAGCTGATAGTTCGGTAATTTTCACATCTGTCAACACCTGCTTTCTTTGGGATTGGAATTATTATATTCTTCTTGAAGTCTGAGGGTATTTCGCCTGGTTCATACATCTTGCTCACCAGATGGTAGAGTTTTGTCAGGACTGGCTCTCCCACGGCCGTCAGTAGTTCCAATGGAATATTGTCTACTCCGGGGGCCTTGTTTCGACTCAGGTCTTTCATAGCTCTGTCAAACTCTTCACGCAGTATCGTATCTCCCATTTCATCTTCATCTACATCCTCTTCCATTTCCATAATATTGTCCTCAAGTACATCGCCCTTGTATAGACCCTCTATATACTCCTTCCACCTTTCTGCCTTCCCTTCTTTGCTTAGAACTGGGTTTCCATCTGAGCTCTTGATATTCATAGAAGTCGTTCTCTTATCTCAAAAGGTCTCTTTAATTTTCCTGTAGGCGGTATCTATCTTACCCCTAGTGAGATAGGCCTCTACATCCTTACATTTGTCCTCTAGCCATCCCTGCTTAGCCATTTTGCACTTCCTGTCGATCTCATTTTTGAGACGTTTGTATTCCTTTTTGCCTGTTTCACTTACTGCATTTTTATATTTTCTCCTTTCATCAATTAAATTCAATATTTCTTCTGTTACCCAAGGATTTCTACTAGCCCTCGTCTTTTTACCTACTTGATCCTCTGCTGCCTTCACTACTTCTTCTGTCAAAGCTACCCATTCTTCTTCTACTGTATTTCTTTCCCCCATTCCTGTCAATTGCTCCCTTATGCTCTCCCTGAATCTCTGTACAACCTCTGGTTCTTTTAGTTTATCCAGGTCCCATCTCCTTAAATTCCCGCCTTTTTGCAGTTTCTTCAGTTTCAATCTGCAGTTCATAACCAATAGATTGTGGTCAGAATCCACATCTGCCCCTGGAAATGTCTTACAATTTAAAACCTGGTTCCTAAATCTCTGTCTTACCATTATGTAATCTATCTGATACCTTTTAGTATCTCCAGGGTTCTTCCATGTATACAACCCTCTTTCATGATTCTTAAACCAAGCGTTAGTTATGATTATGTTGTGCTCTGTGCAAAATTCTACCAGGCGGCTTCCTCTTTCATTTCTGTCCCCCAATCCATATTCACCTACTATGTTTCCTTCTCTCCCTTTTCCTACACTCGAATTCCAGTCACCCATGACTATTAAATTTTCGTCTCCCTTCACAATCTGAATAATTTCTTTTATTTCATCATACATTTTTTCAATTTCTTCGTCATCTGCAGAGCTAGTTGGCATATAAACTTGTACTACTGTAGTAGGTGTGGGCTTCGTGTCTATCTTGGCCACAATAATGCGTTCACTATGCTGTTTGTAGTAGCTTACCCGCATTCCTATTTTCCTATTCATTATTAAACCTACTCCTGCATTACCCCTATTTGATTTTGTGTTTATAACCCTGTAGTCACCTGACCAGAAGTCTTGTTCCTCCTGCCACCGAACTTCACTAATTCCCACTATATCTAACTTGAACCTATCCATTTCCCTTTTTAAATTTTCTAACCTACCTGCCCGATTAAGGGATCTGACATTCCACGCTCCGATCCGTAGAACGCCAGTTTTCTTTCTCCTGATAACGACATCCTCTTGAGTAGTCCCCGCCCGGAGGTCCGAATGGGGGACTATTTTACCTCCGGAATATTTTACCCAAGAGGACGCCATTATCATGTAATCATACAGTAAAGCTGCACGCCCTCGGGAAAAATTACGGCTGTAGTTTCCCCTTGCTTTCAGCCGTTCGCAGTACCAGCACAGCAAGGCCGTTTTGGTTATTGTTACAAGGCCAGATCAGTCAATCATCCAGACTGTTGCCCTTGCAACTACTGAAAAGGCTGCTGCCCCTCTTCAGGAACCACACGTTTGTCTGGCCTCTCAACAGATACCCCTCCGTTGTGGTTGCACCTACGGTACGGCTATCTGTATCGCTGAGGCACGCAAGCCTCCCCACCAACGGCAAGGTCCATGGTTCATGGGGGGTGTGTTTATGTGCACATACCTATACAGTAGACATTCAAGATGATAAAATGTCTAGGTTTATTAGATTACAAAACACAAACTGTTTCACTGTTTCGAAACAGCCTATCGAAACATTACATTGTACTATTTCATTTGTTTCGAAACAGTTACATGTTTCAGTTTGCCCATCTCTACTAGCGAGTACGCGCTGAGCTCCGCTATTTAAAGCCTTCTGAGGTGACATTGCGCATGCGCTGCTCAGCGTGCGCGTTCATAACGGCTCCGTGCGCTGCGCCCCGCGCCCTCCACAGTGAAAGCCTGGCGTATCGGTGTCAGGTCGATTTACATCTTTATGCAGATAAATACGTCGACTACGAAGTTTCTCTATAGCAGGATTCCAAGCAGAGTTCAGCTGATAACCGCTATCTCGATTGATGAGAGTCTCGTTGCCAGACAATCTTATTTCCACAGATTCATTGATAATCGAGCTCCAAAAGTTTGATGTATGGGCCAAAATTTTTGTGTCGTTGTAATTCATGGAATGGTCTGTGGAAATACAATGTTCGGCGATTGCGGACTTGGTGGGTTGGAGAAGGCGAGTATGCCGTTGGTGTTCCACAATGCGTTCCTGCACAGTTCGTGTCGTTTGCCCTATATATGATTTGCCGCATTCACACGGAATTTTGTAAACACCTGGTTTACGCAGGCCCAGGTCGTCTTTAACGGATCCCACCAGTGATGAAATTTTGGAAGGAGGGCGAAAGATGACTCTCACTTGATACTTTCTCAATATTCTGCCTATCTGTGAAGAAATATTGCCAATAAATGGTAGATAAACAGTCGACCTGAAGGCCTCTTCCTCTTCCTTGTTCCGTCGTTTGTAGGTCTTCATCACTCTGTTCACTTGCCTAGGTGAAAAGCCATTCTTCAAAAATACTTTTTGCAGGTGTTCCAGTTCCGCTTGAAGACTGTCGGCGTCAGAGATAGTATGGGCACGGTGGACCAAGATTTTGAGAACGCCCATTGTATGTGCTGGATGGTGGCAACTAGTAGCTTGTAGATACAGGACTGTATGAGTGGGCTTTCTGTACACCGAGTAACCAAGTGTGCCATCACACTTCCGTCGCACCAAGACGTCCAAAAATGGCAGACAACCATCTCTCTCTATTTCCAAGGTAAACTTTATGTTTTCATGTATGGAGTTCATGTGTCGTAAAAATTCTTGGAGACAGTCCAGACCATGAGGCCACACTATAAAAATGTCGTCAACGTACCACCAAAATACTGTCGGTTTAAAAGTGGCAGAGTCGAGTGCTCTCTCCTCAAAATCCTCCATAAAAAGATTGGCCACCAGGGGAGACAAAGGACTCCCGATGGCGACACCATCAGATTGTTCGTAAAATTCGTTGTTAAATATAAAATATGTAGAGGAGAGAGTGTGCTCAAACAACGCTGTAATGTCTGCACCAAACATATTGCCAATGAGGTGTAGTGAGTCCACCAGAGGCACCTTTGTGAACAGTGAAACCACATCAAAACTGACCAATAAATCACTACTTTGCAGTTGTAGTGACTGAAGTCGACTGATAAAATCACAAGAATTCTTTATGTGATGTGCACACTTGCCTATCATTGGTTTGAGCAAAAATACCAAGAATTTTGCTAGATCGTAGGTGGCTGCTCCAATGTTACTCACAATTGGAGGTAATGGCACATTTTCCTTGTGGATCTTTGGCCCATACATCAAACTTTTGGAGCTCGATTATCAATGAATCTGTGGAAATAAGATTGTCTGGCAACGAGACTCTCATCAATCGAGATAGCGGTTATCAGCTGAACTCTGCTTGGAATAGAGAAACTTCGTAGTCGACGTAGTTATCTGCATAAAGATGGAAATCGACCTGACACCGATACGCCAGGCTTTCACTGTGGAGGGCGCGAGGCGCAGCGCACGGAACCGTTATGAACGCGCACGCTGAGCAGCGCATGCGCAATGTCACCTCAGAAGGCTTTAAATAGCGGAGCTCAGCGTGTACTCGCCAGTACTACTACAGTGGCATTCACCTGAAGGTGGCCAGAAGACTCTGCGCCGAAATATGGTGGCAGGAAGTTACTGATATCCGGCAGTTCTCCCGTGTTTTTGTGGAGCTCACTCCTTGATAGCATCGAGTACTGCATCTGTGGTAACGTCTTCCTCTACTTCAGGTGCAACCTGCACAGGGAGAGCACTCATAGTAAATCGTGCGATATCTATCGTCAGTTCCACGGGATGCGATACAAATGCATACAATCCTTCTAAATTATTGTGGAGAGCGTGGCTGATGGTTTGTTGGGTCTCATGCTAGTGGCGTTTCGCAAGAGTGAGGACGTAGATCTAAGCCCTGCATTGTCGTTGAAATCCCTGGAGGAGATGGTACATTGACGGATGTTCTTGAAGTATACGATTAGAGGTCTGACATCGGATTACAGTGCCTTCCATGTGACGGCGCATGATCAAGGAAATCTGCACCTTTGATCAGTGTACCACTGTCTGCCTACCTGACGAAAAGGCATCGTCGCACAGTCACGAAGAACGGAATAAGAAGAGTGCAAAGTATTAGTACGCCGTGCCTTGGCTAGCTTACCATAGCTCATCAATGTTTTGTGGAGGGTCGGCTTTGCATGGGAGAGCCATCAAGATAAGGTGGAGTCATAGGCTTCACGACAACGCCAGCATCGTACCCATGCTTCCTAGACCTTACAGCGACAGTCTGGGAAAGTCAAGTGGGTAACGTTGAATTTCCACAGACCACAACTATGCCACTCACGCCGTTGGGCAAGAACGACGCCGCATATGTATGCTTCCATTGGTCTGAAAAGGCCATGGACCAGACTTCTGCATGGCGGGTGCTATCAGAAATCGGGCAGGTGAGGTAGACGCGATCTATGTGGCTTGACCAGTGAGCGGTATAACATGAGTAATCCAGTTGGATTCTGTGAAGGTGGAGCTTCGTCCAGGTGTCATCGAGTCGCAGGCGATCACGACCACCGTTAGACGCTGCACAAGGTGAAGCCCTTGGCAGTCGATCAGCGGGCTCTTGTTTCGAGCTGAAGTCCCGTCCGAGCCCCAAACTGTCTTGTGGGCCTGTGATAAGCAGTGTGACCTCCTCGGCAAAGAATGTATGTTGGTCATGATGGTAGCTAGAGCCAGACATTGTGTAGATGTTAACCTTGCAGCGGGCGCGTGACGGCATACAGTACCGCCAATTCTGTTTCTTTCCATAGTTAAGTTAGCGCGCCAAGCACACAACAATGGTGCTAGATATGCTTCGATGACATTCTCAGGCGATATGTTTCACTATTGCCACATTATAAGAACCCTTTGTAATAGCTGTGACTGATCTGTGGAGTGGACAATAATACCGAGGCAGCACTGCGTACGGCACGCAGCTGGTGATGAAAGTATAGTGGCGTAATCTCTGCTACATTTACACCTACATCTACAGGGATACTCTGCAAATCACATTTAAGAGCCTGGCAGAGGGTTCATTGAACCACCTTCACAATTCTCTATATTACAATATCGCACAGCGCGCGGAAAAAACGAACAAATATATCGTTCCGTACGAGCTCTGATTTCCCTTATTTTATCATGGTGAACGTTTCTCTCTATGTAGGTCCGCGTCAACAAAATATTTTCGCATTCGGCAGAGAAAGTTGGCGATTGGAATTTCGTGAGAAGTTTCCTCCGCAATGCAAAAAGGCCTTTGGTTTAATTATGTCCATCCCAAATCCTATCATTTCAGTGACACTCTCTCCCCTATTTCACGATAATACAAAAGGTGCTGCCCTTCTCTGAAATTTTTCGAAGTACTCAGTCAATCCTTTCTGGTAAGTTGGTTGGTTGGTTGGTTGTTTTGGGGAAGCAGACCAGACAGCGAGGTCATCGGTCTCATCGGATTAGGGAAGGATGGGGAAGGAAGTCGGCCGTGCCCTTTCAGAGGAACCATCCCGGCATTTACCTGGAGTGATTTAGGGAAATCACGGAAAACCTAAATCAGGATGGCCGGACGCGGGATTGAACCTTCGTCCTCCCGAATGCGAGTCCAGTGTCTAACCACTGCGCCACCTCGCTCGGTTTCTGGTAAGTATCCGACACCACGCAGCAGTATTCTAAGTGAGGACGGACAAGTGTAGTGGATGCAGTCTCCTTAGAAGATCTGTTACATTTTCTAAGTGTCCTGCCAATAAAATACAGTCTTTGGTTAGCTTTCCCACAACATTTTCTATGTGTTCCTATCAATTTAAGTTGTTTGTAATTGTAATTTCTAGGTATTTAGTAGTATTTACGGCCATTAGTTTTCACTGATTCATCGTGTAATCGAAGTTTAACGGATTCCTTTTAGCATTCATGTGGATGACCTCAAACTTTTCGTTATTGAGGGTCAATTGCCAATTGTCGTACCATACAAATATCTTTTCTAAATCGTTTTGCAATTTGTTTTGATCTTCTAATGGCTTTACTAGTCGATAAACGATATCTTCGTCTGCAAAAAACATAAGACGGCTGCTCAGATTGTCTCCCAAATCGTAATAGAGATGAGGAACAACAAAGGGCCTGTACACTACCTTGCGGGACGCCAGAAATCACTTCTGTTTTACTCGATGACTTTCTGTCAATTACAATGAACTATGACCTCTCTGACAGAAAATCATGAATCCAGTCACATAACTGAGACGATATTCCATAAGCAAACAAATTCACTACAAGCCACTTGTGTGGTACAGTGTCAAAAGCCTTATGGAAATCCATAAATACAGATTAAATTTGAAATCCCTTGGCAATAGCACTCAACACTTTACGCAACTAAAGAGCCATTTGTGTTTCACAAGAACGATGTTTTCAGAATCCGTATTGATTGTGCGTCAATAGACCGTTTTCTTCGGGGTAATTCATAAAGTTCGTACACAATATATGTTCCAAAATCGTGCTGCATATCGACGTTAATGATATGGGCCTGCAATTTAGTGGATTACTCCTACTGCCTTTCTTGAATATTGGTCTTTCCAGTGTTTGGGTACGGGTCTTTCGTCGAGCGAACGGTTGTATATGAGTGTTAAGTAACGAGCTATTGCATCAGCATCCTCTGAAAGGAACCTAACTGGTATACAGTTTGGACCAGAAGACTTGGTTTTGTCAAGTGATTTAAGTCACTTCACTACTCCGAGGATATCTACTTCTACATTGCTCATCTAGGAAGCTGTTATTGATTCGAATTCTGGAATATTTAATTCGTCTTCTTTTGTGAAAGCATTTCGGAAGGCTGTGTTTAGTAACTCTGCTTTAGCAGCACTGTCTTCAATAGTATCTCCATTGCTATCGCGCAGAGAAGGCACTGATTGTGTCTTGCCGCTAACATACTTGACATACGACCAGAATCTCACTGGATTTGCTGCAGGTTTCGAGTCAAATGTTCGTTGTGGAAACTATTATAAGCATCTGGCATTGAAGTCCGCGATAAATTTCGAGCTTCTGTGAAAGATCGCCAGTCTTGAAGGTTTTGTTTCTGTTTAAATCTGGCATGTTTGTTTCGTTGTTTCTGCAAGAGTGTTCCGACCCTTTTTGTGTACCGAGGGGGATCGGCTTCGTCGTTTGTTAATTTATGTGATATAAATTTCTCCATTGCTGTCCATACTGTTTCTCTCAATTCACGCCACATTTGGTCTACACTTATAGTCTGGAAGGAGTGGAGATTGTCTCTCAGGAAGGCGTCAAGAGAATTTTTAGAGTTTCTTGAATAGTTATGTTTTCCGTTTGTTTTTGGAGGACCTGGGGGTTACAATATTCATTCTCGCTACGACAAACCTGTCCACTAATCCCTGTATCCGTTTTGATGTTCGTTATTAACTTAGGATTATTTGTTGCTAAGAGGTCAAGTGTGTTTTCGCAACTGTTTACTACTCCTGGGCTCATCAAGTAGCTGCAGATGATGTTTTATGCGTACCTCTGGAATTAAACAAGTATTTTCGTCAATGTATCGAAGGTAAGTTAAAGTGACCACCAACTATAATTGTATGAGTCAGGTATGCATTTGAAATCCAACTCAAGTTTTCTTTGAACTTTCAGCAGTTGTATCGTCTTTTTGGGAGGTCGATAAAAGTATCCAATTATTATTTTCTTCCGGTTGCCAACAGTGACCCCTGCCCATACTAACTCACAGGAACTGTCAGTCGGTCTGTCGCTATCGCCTTTGTCCCGAATTTGGGCAGAGTCTGCATGGTTAAATCGGATTTTGCATGTTAATTTTAAGGGGTGGCCGGATGCATTTCCTGCCACCACCCCATATCCCCGGGACAGAATTAGTGTACCCCAACTGTCTCCGTCTAGTGTAAACCATGAAATAGAGTGAATGTGTTTCAAATGTCTGCGAGGCGAGGAACTGAGGCGGGACGTGGGGACTTTCTCGGTATCCACCTAGGGGGATGTGGAACACCACCTAAAAATCTTATCCAGACCGTCATCGTTAATCCGCCGGGAGGATTCGATCCGGGGCTGGCGCAACTACCCGAGTCCAGCCAGGATGCAGCGCATTAGCGCTCTCGGCTAACATGGCAGCTACTAACTCACACGAACTATCTACTTCAATTTCGCTACAAGATAAACTACTACTAACACCAACAAACACGCCACCGCCAACTGTGTTTAGCCTATCCTTCCGGAACACCGTTAGGTTCTTCGCAAAAATTTCGGCCGGATTTATCTCCGCCCTTAGCCAGCTTTCAGTGCCTATAACGATTTGAGCATCGGTTCTTTCTATTAGTGCTTGCAGCTTTGGTACTTCCCATCACAGCTACGACAATTTACAACTGTTATATCGATGGTTCCTGTATCTACGTTCTTCCTGTGTTCAGCCTGCACCCTTTCTGACTGAAGCCTTTGTGTGTTTTGCCAAGACCCTCTAACCTAAAACAAGTCCACAACACACAGCCCATGCTACCGTATAGCTGCTTCCTATGTGTAGAGGACTCCTAACCTATTCAGCAGCTGGCCGGAGTAGCCGAGCGGTTCTAGGCGCTTCAGTCTGGAACTGCGCAACCGCTACGGTCGCAGGTTCGAATCCTGCCTCGGATATGGATGTGTGGTATGTCCTTAGGTTAGTTAGGTTTAAGTAGTTCTAAGCTCGTCGTCTGGCCAGAACGGCAAAGATGGCTGCTGCAATATCTGGAGGTTAAACTCAGGTTCCAGAAGGAACTACAAGCTGTTAGAACACGAAGGTGCGAAAGTTTCGTCCAGAACCAATAGGCGTTGGACCCCTGGGGCACACCATATAAACTAGTCAGAGAGAAGATCCGCTCTCCACTGGAATTATCAACAGTCAGGCATGGGGACAGGATGACGGAATCCTGGCAGGAGACTGCTGAGGTCCTCCTCCGGTCCCTGCTGCCTGATGATAGTGCGGATGGGGAACCTGAACAGCAGCAACAACAAAGACTTAATGACCTTAATGAATATAATAACAACAGGGCAGTCTACGCTTTCTCAGAGGAAGAGGTGGCTCCCCACATAAAGTCACTTAAGAGGGGTAAAGCTCGCGGGCCAGAGGGCATTGTAGCGGAGGTGGTGCAGTTCCTGGCTCCCCAGCTAACTGCACCACTCACTCACCTGTGCAATGAGTGTCTCAGACAACAAAAATTTCAAAGGTATGGAAGACAGCGAACGTTGTTAATATCCGAAAAGGACTAGACAAAGACCCAACAAACACGAAATCATATAGACCAATATGCTTGGTGAATATACTCGGGAAAATACTAGAAAAAACTACTAGCTGACAGACTGGCCGCACACCGAGTGCTGTGTGAGATGAGCAGCAGGCAGTTCGGCTTCAGGCCTGGGGGCTCGGCATCTGATGCAATCGCCCTGGCGGCCGAGGTCTGTGTCTCTACTCTGCAGAAGTACATAGTGGGCATCATGGTGGACATCAGTGGCGCCTTCGACAACCTGTGGTGGCCTTCGCTCTTCTGCTGCTTATGGGAGAAGGAGTGTCCAGGGTCACTATATGGCTGTCTGAGGAGCTATTGCGAGGAGCGGGAGGTCTGGCTATCATCCCCTAGCGAGAGAATTGGAAAATCAATAACTAAGGGTTGCCCCCAAGGTTCTGTGTTAGGGCCTCTGTTCTGGGACATCCACATGAAGCCACTATTAGATACCTTACAACAAAGTGAAGAGGTGCTAAAGGTGATAGCCTATGCATATGAACTCCTCCTGTTGGTTGGCGGCCATAGATGCGAAGACATAGAACCTAAGATAGAAATTGCCCTGAACAAACTGCAACTATGGTGCCAAAACACTAAAATGAAAGTATCACCTTAAGGACAATTAATCAGAAACCCGACTCTACAAATCAAGCACTCGCCGGTTCTTCGGCGATGTGACACACGGTACCTGGGAATCATCACTGATGAAAAGTGAACTTCAGGAAACACTTCAGCACCATAACCCAGAAAGCACTTCAAACACTAAAAAAATCTCATCTCCGTCAGACACAAAAGATTTCGTCTCCCCCCTCATCTCATAAAACTATACCATAATAGTATCTTAACATCAATAGTGGGTTACAGCTCGGGAGTCTGGGCACACAGGCTCACGAGGGTTGTGCCCGCCATGACAGTGAGAAGGGTTCAGAGGAACATGATACTCAGGTCTGTGGGGGCCTATAGAACATCACCAGGGGGAGCCCTATTAGTCATAATGGGGTTGTGCCCCTTGGACATCAAAATTACAGAGCAGGTTGTGTGGTTCTCGGTTAAGAAAGGGAATGTTACGAAGACAGAAGAGATTTTAGGGACTGGGACTAGGGACAAGGGTGAGATTCGGCAAAGGGGCGAACAACTATGGCAAGAACTATGGGAGGCGGATGAAACAGGGCGTAGGACATATGAACTTCTTCCAAACATTAGGGAACGATTGAAAATGACATACTTTGAACCCACTAGAGGACTAATCCATTTTCTCACTGGACATGGGCCATACCCGACATACTTATGTCGGTTCAGGAAAAGGGCCACATCCCCGTGTGAATGTGGTGAACCGGAGGGTACCCCCGATCATGTGATCTACGAGTGCCCCCTTTTCAATGATGTTGCTTCCACATTACGTGACCAATTACCTGACTGTGACACTTACCAACTAATAAGACAACAAAACACTTTTCAAACTCTTAATAAACTAGCAGATGTGGTATCACGAAAAGTACTAAAGGAATACCTGAGAGACATAAATTAATGTAAAAAATTGAGATATACTAAATTCCAAATACGCGCGCTACTCCTATACCGCCTGCGTGTGGATAGGCCTACTTTCTCGTAGTCTGGAATCCGTCACGTACGGGACTAGTGGTTGGTTCAAATGGCTCTGAGTACTATGGGACTTAACATCTGTGGTCATCAGTCCAGTAGACTTACAACTACTTAAACCTAATTAACCTAAGGACAGCACACTCATCCATTCCCGAGGCAGGATTCGAATCTGCACCCATAGCAGCAGCGCGGTTCCGGACTGAAGCGCCTAGAACCGCACGGCCACACCAGCCGGCTCGGGACTAGTGGGAGTGGGGAACAATATCACCGACTAGACAAAGCACCGGATTTGACTTAGGTTAGAACTAGTTAGTAGGACTTAGATTAGGAAATTAGTATTAGGGACCTGCAGGGAATAACATCTTTGCCTGCCCAGTGTCAGGGGCACGCCCATCGGGATTAGCTCGATGGGCAAGGCAATAAAGTAGGTTTATATATATCTCTGACACAACTGTGACGCTGCAGGCAGTAGAGTTAGCTAAGATATTATACACTAAACACTAATACTTGTAGGAATTTAGCTGCCCATTGTAATTAGTTATAGCTGTAGGTCACAATTAATTAAATTACAATTAGCTGCAATTGATGTTCAAACAAATTAAGACCCACTAATCATATAAGGAAGTGGGTTATGTTATATAATTATTATTGTTGTTGAAACAAAAAATTTAAAAAAAACGTTCTAGGGGACTGATGACCTCAGAAGTTAAGTCCCATAGCGCTCACAGCCATTTGAACCCAACCTATTCAGCAGAACCCGAACCCCAACCACCCCATGGCACAAGTTTTTAAGTTTTTAAGATCAGAAACCACATTTTACAAAAACACATCGAGTGAATGATTATTTAGTTACTGAAGATAAGTAGTACACACTGACGAACCAAAGAAACTGGTATATCTGTCTAATATCGTGTAGGGCCCACGCAAGCACGCAGAACTGTCGCAAAACGACGTGACATGGACTTGACTAATGTCTGAAGCAGTGCTGGAGGCAACTAATATCATGATTCCTACAGGGCTGTCCACAAATCCGTAAGAGTGTGAGGTGTCGGAGATCTCTTCTGAATAGCACGTTGTAAGGCAACCCAGATATGCTCAATAATATTCATATCTGGGGAGTTTGGTGGCCGGCGGAAGTGGTTCGACGTCCATGGTTCGAGCAGGGTCATCCTTCACAGTCATGACATTGGATGGTCCCGGTTCGAGCACTGGGGGTGATGCCATGCTGATCTCATTGGCGCGTTGTGGTGCGGTGGGTGGTGTTGATGAGGCTTCAGGCATATCCTGAAGTGGCGTGGCAGGGTTCCGTGCTGGTGACCGGTAGGTACGTGAATGTCGATGCTGGGGTCACTTCACCCAGTGGTGTCTGTATCAAACGTCGGCGTAAACATTTGGACCAGACATGTCTTTCCTGCCCACACCCTGACCACATTCGTGTCTGACCACCATACATGATGATGGCCCACACACTGTCAGTCATCAAGTACGATGGAATGTGTTTCATCAGCTCAATTTTGATCTGCCGAATGCCATTTAACACTGGGTAGGTCGTAAATGTTTGCCACTTCTCTGCAAAATGACCCAAGACTTATCCATATTGTTGGAAAGTGGCAATTACCACTTCTTGAGGTACTTTGGATGGGAGCTGAAACACCTGCAAGGTTCAGAGACTGAATCCTGCATGGTCCACTGTCACTGCACCTACATGTCCATCAGAGTGTCGTTGGACAACTTCAGAACATAGCGCCTCTGTCGACATCTTGGTGTATACAACACTCCCTGTGATGGAACAATGTGTTCAGATCACGACCAGGGAGTTTAAATGCAAGTCCTCTCGTATGAACTGTTCAGCTTCAAAGGCTCTTGGTCACAGATGTTCGGCCTGAAACGTTATTTTGATCGTCGCACGGCGGTAAGAGTGCGCTGTGAGGTACGTTAGTAGTAGACTCTATAAACAAATACCGCGACGCGGAAGTAAACAACGGCATGGTACTGCTAGTAGCGTTTTGTTAGCTCAGTGGTCCTGAGTGAACGGGTCAACGATGACCTTGAACAGGTGTCATGGGACGTCCGCCCCAAAAAAACGAAGGAAACAATAACGGACAAATCAGATTAAATAAAGGGGTTCTGCGCGTGTGTTACCATGTGATGGTGATGTGGGTTCCGAGTTCTGATCACGGTGGGAAGAAAAGCACTTGTCTTTTATTTTTTTGGTTTGCTTTTTACTTCATAGAGCTGATAATTCGTAGAAGAAATTCTTTAACCAAATCTGGTGGAAAGCTTTACACAAGCCTTCTTGTACTCTCGACTCAATAGCTGTTTTAATTATCATAAACGTCTTACGAAAAGCACGCTGTATCATTATACAAATGCCTCTGAAGAGATTCGAATCGACCGTAAACGATGCGAATTTGAGGTGTGCTCATCACGTAGGACCCATATGTCAGGGGAGTGGCTATGAGGTGAACGTATTGATTAATATACTACCTCTATGCTGAATGTCTATTATCAGAAGTTGGGCATCCCCTGTAAATGTTTGCTGACGCCGGTGTTAGCAATTTCTTTCCCCTTAGGGTAGCTTCGAAGATGGACAGTTTTTCTGGTTTAACTCTAATCGAATACCACAAAAATCACATTCTATTAGTCTTAAGTTCTCTATGAATCCATACGCTGTCCTCAAAATGTGCAGTGTGCCTTCTTGCTGCAGATCATGCGCTGCAAAGTATTCACACAGTTTATCGCATTCATTTATCCGTACAGAGCCAAACTAAGGGAGTGAAAGGCTTTGTACGAGCGTTACTTACTGTGGCTCGACGGAACATACCAATTCTTGACTAAATAATTGCATGAAAAATTGCCTCTAAAAGGAAAATAAGTGAGACATGAAGCGTTAATAATAACATTAAACAACGTAGTGAGGTCTTATAATTGGATCACAAACTATAGAAATAGTGAAACTTCCTGTCAGATTAAAACTGTGTGCCAGACCGAGACTAGAAATCGGGACTTTTGCCTTTCACGGGCAAGTGCTCTACCAACTGAGCTACCCAAGCACGACTCACAGCCTGTTCTCACAGCTTTACTTCTGCCAGTACCCGAGTTCGAGTCTGGGTCCGGCACACAGTTTTAATCTGCCAGGAAGTTTCATATCAACGCACACTCCGCTGCAGAGTGAAAATCTAATTCTGGAAACATCCCCCAGGCTGTGGCTAAGCCATGTCTCCGCAATATCCTTTCTTTCAGGAGTGCTAGTTCTGCAAGGTGGAAGGAGTATATAGAGGGTCTATACAAGGGCGATGTACTTGGGGACAGTATTACGGAAATGGAAGAGGATGTAGATGAAGATGAAATGGGAGATACGATACTGCGTGAAGAGTTTGACAGAGCACTGAAAGACCTGAGTCGAAACAAGGCCCCAGGAATAGACAACATTCCATCAGAACTACTCGCAGCCTTGGGAGAGCCAGTCATGACAAAACTCTACCATCTGGTGAGCAAGATGTATGAGACAGGCGAAATACCATCAGACTTCAAGAAGAATATAATAATTCCAATCCCAAAGAAAGCAAGTGTTGACAGATGTGAAAATTACCGAACTATCAGTTTAATAAGTCACAGCTGCAAAATACTAACGCGAATTCTTTACAGACGAATGGAAAAACTAGTAGAAACCGACCTCGGGGAAGATCAGTTTGGATTCCGTAGAAATGTTGAAACACGTGAGGCAATACTGACCTTACGACTTATCTTATAAGAAAGATTAAGGAAAGGCAAACCTACGTTTCTAGCATTTGTAGACTTAGAGAAAGCTTTTGACAATGTTGACTGGAATACTCTCTTTCAAATTCTAATGGTGGCAAGGGGTAAAATACAGGGAGCGAAAGGCTATTTACAATTTGTACAGAAACCAGATGGCAGTTATAAGAGTCGAGGGGCATGAAATGGAAGCAGTGGTTGGGAAGGGAGTGATACAGAGTTGTAGCCTATCCACGATTTTATTCAATCTGTATATCGAGCAAGCAGTAAAGGAAACAAAAGAAAAATTCGGAATAGGTATTAAAATCCATGGAGAAGAAATAAAAACTTTGAGGTTCGCCGATGACACTGTAATTTTGTCAGACACAGCAAAGGACTTGGAAGAGCAGTTGAACGGAATAGACAGTGTCTTGAAAGGAGGATAAAAGATGAACATCAACAAAAGCAAAACGAGGATAATGGAATGTAGTCGAATTAAGTTGGGTGATTCTGCGGGAATTAGATTAGGAAATGAGACACTTAAAGTAGTAAAGGAGTTTTGCTGTTTGGGGAGCAAAATAACTGACGATGGTCGAAGTAGAGAGAATATAAAATGTAGACTGGCAATGGCAAGGAAAGCGTTTCTGAAGAAGAGAAATTTGTTAACATCGAGTATAGATTTAAGTGTCAGGAAGTCCTTTCTGAAAGTATTTGTATGGAGTGTAGCCATGTATGGAAGTGAAACATGGTCAATAAATAGTCTGGACAAGAAGAGAATAGAATCTTTCGAAATGTGGTGCTACAGAAGAATGCTGAAGATTAGACGTGTAGATCACATAACTAATGAGGAGGTATTGAATAGAATTGGGGAGAAGAGGAGTTTGTGGCACAACTTGACAAGAAGAAGGGACTGGTTGGTAGGACATGTTCTGAGGCATCAAGGGATCACAAATTTAGCATTGGAGGGCAGCGTGGAGGGTAAAAATCGTAGAGGGAGACCAAGAGACGAATACACTAAGCAGATTCAGAAGGATGTAGGTTGCAGTAAGTACTGGGAGATGAAGAAGCTTGCACAGGATAGAGTAGCCTGGAGAGCTGCATCAAACCAGTCTCAGGACTGAAGACCACCACAACAACAACAACAGTTCTGCAAGGTTCGCAGGAGAACTGTAAAGTTTGGAAGGTAGGAGACGAGGTATTGGCAGAAGTAAAGCTGTGAGGACAGGCCCTGAGTCGTGCTTGGGTAGCTCAGTTGGTAGAGCACTTGCCCGCAAAAGGCAAAGGTCCCGAGTTCGAGTCACGGTCTGGCACACAGTTTTAATCTGCCAGGAAGTTTCATATCAACGCACAATCCGCTGCAGAGTGAAAATCTCATTCTATAGAAATAGTTTTCTACTGTGTTAGTGTAATAGAAAAGTCATCATTTTAAAAAGGGTCGTATGTCTTCGTTGCTTCTGAGCGTGGACATTTTTGTTGGAACATCACTCAACAACATCAAAGCATTTTATACCGCCCAAAATGACGAGTGGTAGCAGGCGCCTTCGACAAGCGGCGTGGGAGAGCAGCGTCGCCGTGGCAGCCGCTGCCAATAACTACCGTTTTGAGTGAGTGAGCC
The DNA here is from genome assembly GCF_021461385.2 of Schistocerca piceifrons. NCBI lineage: Eukaryota > Metazoa > Arthropoda > Insecta > Orthoptera > Acrididae > Schistocerca > Schistocerca piceifrons. The sequence goes on along the minus strand of NC_060140.1, from coordinate 852,400,938 downwards.
CCCAATAATGTGGCGTGTGTGGCGTTCAGGAGCAGTCGGTCCGCCAAGCGATCGGTTACTATTACCGGGTGAAACTGTTTTAACTGGCATGTCAGAAAGTGTAATAAACTGCAGCTCTGCTATCATTTCACTCATGACTTCAACATTCAGACGAAAGGTCCTATAAAAATTCAGCCGAGGACGGGTCTAGATCGCGAGGCTTCACATAACGACGTCGTGAGTTTTACCGCTACACTAGGGCCACAGCCGGAACGACCTTTGTCGAATTGGACGCAAGGTTTCCTCACGAAAGTGCCGCAGCATACAGTGTTGCCAGATCGTGCAGATGGCCGGTCTTACTATATTTATCAGTGTGGCCAGGTTGTTTGTTCCAACTTGCGATCGACGCGAACGTAGGCTCTGTGGCGGGCCATGTTTTATGTCAAAGAGTGTACCTTGCAGTAATCAAAAGGCATTGGCTCCAGTTCTCTCTGCTTGTGTTGAATGCTAGGCTCGCCTCACGTGTTGTAAACTGAACGATCACAAAACTCGATAGACAAGTCTTTTCATCTTCTGTAGGTTACCCATTCTGACACAGTGATCATGGAAAGCTTCACACGTTGCCCTCTTGATTGTTAAATGTTTTTCATTCAGCATCTCTTTGCCAGTGGCCTCAGTACTCGTTTTATACCTATTCTGCAGCAGTCTCTGTTTCTATTGAAGTTTCATCTGTGAAGCTTGTAAGCTAGTAAAGTAAAGGTCAGGGGTTGAGTGATGAGTAGTGCTTTGATAGCTCAGTTGGTTGCCGGCACGGTAGCTCAGCGTGTTCGGACAGAGAGCTGGTTGGCCTCTGTGATAAAAAAAACTGAGTGGAAGGATCAACCACCGAACTTGAACAGGAAGTCTTGCGACGTCCGCAACGATCAATAATGAACAAAATAAAAATGCCGGCACGGTAGCTCAGTGTGTTCAGTCAGAGGGTTAGCTACCCTCTGTAATAAAAAAAACTGAGTTAATGGATCAACGACGAACTGAAACGGGTGTCTTGTGACGACTACTCCGAGCAGATGAAACGAACGAAAACGAACAAAATGAGATTTGAAAAAAAAAAAAGTTGTTTGAGCACTTGGCTGTGAAAGACAAAGGTCCCTATTTCGAGTCCCGGTCTGGTAAACAGTTTTAATCTGGCAGGTAGTTTCTAATTTAAATTAGATGGATGTTCTTTAGTAAGAAGTAGTGCAATCAACGACAGAAGGAAGGTAGTGTGTTCTTTATGTTAGTCAACATATTAACACAAAAACAACTTTGCCAGTACAGAAACTAGAGTAGAGAACCTATAATTAGGTGTCATTCTGATATATGTCAAAGACTTCATGAACAATGCAATGAGGCACCAAGTGGTGAGCATCTATCATTCATAAAATGGAGAGACTGATCATTTTTTGTGCAGATTTAGTAGTGTAACTAGACAAAGTGGGCCCATTGGCCTCTCATCACTGCTTGACTTGAATATGGGTACAAATTCCTGAAATCAGCAGTTTATAGTCATCACAGAGTTGGAACCCATATGACATTACAAAGGTAGCGACTTCCTTGAGTTGTGTTACATCTTACAACAGGTTTTAAAATGTAACGATCACCAAATAAAGTGAAGGAAATATAATTATTATTAATAATAGTAATAGCAGTAAAATAATACAGTTTCAGAACATCATACATATTATTATTCTGAATATATCAGTTTACAAGCTACAAAGTAAACATATGTGTTTAACAATAAATTTTAATTTTGATACATTTTACATTTGTTGATATACAAATAACGATGTCCCAAATATTTTTATTATCGTTAGATCACTTGTGAATTACTTAAAACAACGAGTTTGACATATTTACAAAGCATTTTTCATAAATTTGAAGTACTCATCAAGGGAATAAAATGGATCTTCACTTAAAACTCTTTTTAGCTGGTCTTTTAATTTGCTACTACAAAGGGCTGTGAGACTTTTTGGTAGGGCTCTGGTTAGCTTCAGTCTAGCATGAAGTGCATTTTTTCCATATAAAGACATTCTGTGGCTATTTACATAGTGTCTGAAATTTTGTCTTGTATCATGTTGGTGTAGGTCACAGTCGAAGTTTGGAGTTATTGTTTTCATAAGCAATATTATGTTCGATATATATACACCTATAATGGTTAGCACATCTACTTTTGGAAACAGGCTCTGAAGTGTCTTTCTTGGTTTGGCCCCACAAATAATTCTGATAACTATTTTTCTGTAGTGTTAGTAACAAGGTTAGTTTAGTTTGTGTTGTTGCACCACAATCTCTAGCACTAGCTAAACTAAACTGGCCTGGAAGGCCCAGCAGTACCCACCGACTGCCGTGTCATCCTCAGTCCACAAGTATCACTGGATGCAGATATGGAGGAGCATGTGATCAGCACACTGTTCCCCAGCTGTATGTCGGTTTACGAGACCAGAGCCGCTGCTTCTCAGTCAAGTAGCTCCTCAGCTTGCCTCTCAAGGGTTGAGTGCACCATGCTTGCCAACAGTGCTCCGCAGAGCAGATGGTCACCCATCCAAGTGCTAGCCCAGCCCAACAGCGCTTAACTTCGGTGATCTGATGGGAACTGGTGTTACTGCTGCAGCAAGGCCATTGGCCTATCTCTAGCACATAGTTTAAATTGGATGAAAGTAATGAATGATAAGCAGTTTTTAGTACACACATATCCTTACATATTTATGGCCAATATGTTTTCCAACGACTAACAGGCTTAGGAATCTATATGCAACTCCCATTTCGTGTTGTTCTAGATTGTGATTCTCAAGAATTTTGTCCATTTTTTTCCTTTGTTACAATGTCATTTCCCACGGATAATTTAATACCAAATTCTGTTTGTTTTACACACATACATTTAGATGGCCTTCATTTAAATTCTTGGCTATTTCACTAGTTACACTGTTGCACAGCACCTCCAGACTGTCACACACAATTGATATATTGTCTACATGCAATATTTCTCTAGAGTGAGGAGAACAGTACTGTATGTCATTAATGTAAATCAAGAAAAGGAGTCCCAAGACAGAGCCTTGAGGCACCCCATATTTTTTATCAGTAATTTAGGATTTGAAAGACCCACTGTTTGTTTCAAGCAACAGATATTGTTTTCTGTTGCTGATATAAGAATTTGTTAACTCATAGCCAGTTCCTCTGTCGCTTGGGTTTCCACGGCTTGCCAAGTAATATGTTGTTGTTGACATAATCAAAAGGTTTTCTAGATCAAGGAACACTCCAGCATCATAGTCTTTGTAATCTATGGCTGCTGTTTCCTCGTCTATTAATTGGTCTGTGGCTACTGAAATTGACGTGTTTTTCATAAATCTATTCTGATTTTCAAATATTAAATTATGGTTGCTCAGGAATGTTTTTAGTCTATTATGAATAACTTTCTCCACTACTTGACAAAACGCAGGTAAGTTTGAGACGGAGTGGTAGTTTTCAACTATAGATTTATCACCTCCCTTGTAAATTGGCGTTACTTGTGTTGTCTTTAGACTGTCTGAGAAATTACCAATACAACTAAACTATTTACTGCAGTGGCCATAGCATCAGATACATTGTCTATGCACCTTTTAATGTGTCGAAAGACAATCCATCATAGCCTGCTGATTTTGTATTTTTAGTGACCTTGCTATGTGTTTTATTCCCTTGGTATTAGTTGAGGCCAAGTATGTGCTTTTTTGATTGCAACACCCTCATATTTCTACTGATGATCGTTGAAATGGTCATTGATAGATTTTCAAACACCAGAAAAATACTCATTAAAAATAATTGCGAATTTAATTGGTGGTACTCCATTTATGGTTATTGGTAAGATCACTAGTTGATTTGTCCTTAAAATCTCTAAAGCTATTTATTACTTTGGAAACATCTAAGCCAGTGTACATTGTGGCTATGTATAATGTACTTTTAGTTTCTACAGATCTTAACAATAGTCATGATAGTTCTTAAATTTTACCTTTATTCTTCCAGTAAAATTTTGTCTTACTGTTTTCACTTCATGATTTACACAGCTATTTTTTTGTTGTAAAGTCATTTACTGGAAAAGTTATTTCTGTGCATGAGACATTGAAGCAATAATAAAGATCTGATGAAAATTCACTGAAAGAAATGCAGTTTTTCACATCTTGTATGCTCTTTAGCATGCTGTTGAGATCTTTAACATTGTTATCATGGGTGGTACTTTTTGTTAAATATTGTTTCTTTTAGCTGTTGGTATGAAGATACAGCATGGTTTTCAGGAGTGGCAAGCTTCAGAACTGATGCATTGTACGTGAAGCGATATGTGTGAGTTATAATGTTGTCAGTGCAGATTTAACGCTAATGACCTCTCCAGTGGGATCATTTATGACGAACATTAAGTTAAACTGAGCTAGTATTAGCATTACTTTTTTCGAGTCAGTAGACAGCAAGAGTGTTGCCATCTCCAGTTAGTTTGATGTTAAACCAACCATTTTTGTTTAAGTGTTTAGTGTCTGTGCCAACAAGCAGGTCATTAAGAACATCGAAGAAAATATCTAGGCTATCATACGGAGGTCTGTTTGGACCTATAATATTTTAGTTCTCTTTCACCTACCGGTAACTGCTAGTTCTGTTATACCCTTAATGTTGAAAGTACTTATATGTATTACATTATTGTTACTACCTCTCACTGCAAATATAGCTACCTGACCATCACGTTTCTCTTTCCTGCTGAGGGCAGAGAAAAAGAGTGTGAAGAGTGGCTCACATACACTGATTAGCTCATCTGTGTAAACTGGAATTCTATTCCGATCGTTATAACCATGTGGGGACGTGAGCATCGCTGGCTAGAGGAAACGCGTCACAGTCTTATCTCTGACAGTTAACAGTAGCAGTTGAGTTCACTCTGTGACTCCAGTGTGTTATGTATCATGTTTCTATAAAGTAAAGTGTGTTGCATACTCCGTATCACTGTGTTGCCTATCAATCGCTATCACTACGTACCGGAGTTCCACATTAGTGACTCCAAACCTTGACTGAACGCTAAAATAGTGCAAATTCGCGTTTTGGCGATGTGGCCATTAAACCCCCATTTTGTTACGCCGACCGCGAATTTTGTTGAACTCTTGCGTCTCTCGCTGTCGATAGACATGAACAATGCTGCGTACTTTGCTCAAATGATTAAAAGTGACAGTGACACATGTCACACTGCAGTCCTGTCGCAAATCGCTGGGACGCAACAATGCAGTGCATTGACAGTCCGCTTATTGACTTTGTTACGGACTGTCAGTGTAACGTATACGATCTGGACTACCGATTCGTGTCGACAGTGTCGTAAGCACTGGACACATGTCCACCAGAGATGGGTGCAATTTCATCCGCGCCTCACGGCAGCTCAACCATCCTTTCGTCCACGCAGCCACCTGCATTACCAGCCGCTGCCCACCACCAGCTATCCCCATGCTGTGTGGCCGTACTCCAACCACATTTTCTAACCAAACAGCCTACTGCATCACAGCTCACTCTACTGCAGTTCCGTATGGACAACATGCACCTGTGATTCGTTCTTGTCGAAAGCATATTTGGCTCTAACGCCATAGTCATGGAAGACACAAAGTACGTCACTCCACCCAGCCACCTTGTCACCCACGCTGACGCTATCTACAACGCTATCCTGGCGCTACCATCTACAGACAAGTATGGGACCACCAAAACAATACTCTTATGGTGCCTCTCCTGGACTCCTGAGAAGCAAATCCACCAGGTACGTTACAACGAACATTTACAGGATTGGATCGCCTTCGAATTGCGTCGGCGTCTTCAAAGTACAACAGACCCATGCATCATGCCTGATGAGGGGCTGTTGACGATTTGGATCATAAGGCTCCCATCCCACGTGCAGATGACTTTGCTTGCAACTAGTAACAAGTCTCTTGACGCCCGTCTGCCCCTGGCTGACCGCATTTTCGCCGTTTCTCGACATAGGTACAGCATCATCCAAGGTCTCAGCAGTGGATGGGTATGTACTCTGCACTGCCACCCATAAAACCTTTTTCACAGCCACCGACAGTCGTTGAGCGCTCCCGAACCTGCGTGACACTGACATCACAGCTGTCACCCCCCCCCCCCCCCCCCGTATGTTTAGAAAACAAGCTCGGCTCCAGCTATCACTCCCAGTACACTAGGAGCCATGCATGCATGGTCTCGCCTCTGTTAGTACCACACCCACTACGGTGATACCGCACTCCTCTGTGTCGTCAATCTTGTTACTACCCAATTTCGCCTTACAGTCAGTGAGAGGCACCCAAGCCACGAATGACACGTAAGCCACCTCAACGCACACAAAGTCACCATCTGTCTGCCAGCTTCCCATGTCACTCTGAACAACTGTCTATACATCCTCGAGCGCGTCAGTTGACTATGTTTCCTGGTTGACACTGGATACCAGGTGGATGTCAGGTCAGCAATCCACCTCACATGCCTGCTTTGCCTACATCTGATACTCATGCCATCTCATAGCAGCTGCCAATGGCTCCCTTTTCGCTGTTAGCGATGTCCAAACATGTTCTCTAGAGCTCGAATTCGATACACCTTTGACAGTGACCACAGATACAGTCCTGGGTGCTTATTCTGTACAGGCCTTTCACCTTGTGCCCTTACTTCATGCAGACAAGCTCCCCTAGAAGCCTTCTGCGCACACTGCTGACAGTACATGTGGTGTGCCACCTTACCACCCCGACATGACTACGCTGATGCTTTTTCACCCTCAGCTGTGCCCATTCAGTGATACGTACAACAGTGTATGGACTATGCTCACAACTTACTACACGTTTTTCAACAAGGTATGGACATGCAAGAGTCACTTAATCACCTCAAACTGGACAACGCATCACTACACAGCCACGTCCAAATAGCGCAGGCAGAACTCGCAGTGGCTCACTCTCGCCTTGACTACCTCTGTTCCTCACCTATCACCTACGCTTATGGAGCTGTACGTACCACCCAACACCTCAAGTCACCTGACATAGCTGCCCTCACACTACTGTTTACCCATGTCAGTACATCACCTGCCACTTATTCTGTGCCTGATCCTTCACCACTGATTGTCATCCACACAGCGCTTGCACTGCCACCACTCACCTTCCCCGACCCCACACCCATGCCAGATGATGTCTGCCATACTGTGACCTCACCTGCAGAGTAGGCCTCCTCCCACTCTGTGCCTTCTCCTACACACAACAGCCTCACCCTTTCTGCATCTGCATATCACGTCGCTGCACATGCCAAGCCAGCACCTGCAACCAGCACTGCCTGCTGCACTGTGACTGTACTTCCACAGCTCTTTCACTGCGCCAAGCTTGTGTATGCACCGGCCTCACCTGGGCAGCCCTGCTTCAGTCTGCAGCTGCCATCTGCCACCTCCCTAGCCGAGCTAGTGCCTGCTTACAGCGCTGCCTGGCGCCCCACATCCCAACTTTTGTGGCTCACTGACTGCACCACGCATGTGCAGACTACCCACCTTGTTTGGAAAACCCAGCTCCAGCCTACACTTGACATCCAACATCTTTTCTGCTGCTTGAGACTCCGACCTTCATGTGGCTGACAAACTCTCAAACAGTGGCTCCATCATATGTGAACTTTTCCGTGTCATCCATGTAGAATGGTATGGTGCACAACATTAACACTACACCCAGCCTGCTGGTTAGTCAGCACACCAGATGGCTACCCTCTGACCACCTCTGCATGGCGAAGGCAGAGGTGGACGAGTTGTTACAGGCTGGCATTGTTCACTCATCAGATAGTAGCTGGGCCTCACCCATCTGCCTCATCCCTAAGAACGACTTTGCAGGGACTATCGAATCCTGATTCCTCGCAAAATTACCTGGTCTCCAATATCCGAAACTTTACACACAATCTTGCTGGCGCTCAAGTATTCAGCGCAAGTGATTGTTAGAAGGCGTATCTGTAGATACTGATGTATTAAGATGACATTCACAAGACTGCCATAAGCACAACTTTCGGTTGTTTGATTTCCTTTTTATGCCTTATGGACTAAACAACGCTGCACAAACCTGGCAACGCTTTATAGGTAGTCTGCATTTTAAATTTTATTTTTGTTATGCGTATCTGGATGATATCCTCAATTTTTTGTCAGACATTGACTCACACTGCATACATCTGGAACAAGTTCTCAGCTCTCCCGAAGCCAGCTGTATAGTGATTAACAGTGACAAATGTCAACTCCGTCAAGCACAAGTCAGGTTCTTGGGCCACACCGTTAATGCTTCCAACATCTGCCCAACACTAGAGCGTACCAAGCTGATTCGTAACCTATCACCATCATTCAACTTCAATGAACTCTGCCATTTCCCCAGGATGATCAGTTTCAATCACCATGACTTACCCCAGGTTAGATTAGTATTTGTTCCATAGATCATGAATACGATACTTCGTAATAATGTATAACGTGTCAGGTTAATAAAAGGTGTCTATATAAGATATTACATTACACAAAATATTACATGACACTTAAATATTTTTAATTTTTTTTTGGTGGGGGTTGGGGAAATTACCCACTTACTATATCCAAAAATTCATCTAATGAGTAGAAAGAGTTGCCATTAAGAAATTCTTTTAATTTCATTTTAAATGCTATATGGCTATCTGTCAGACTTTTGATGCTATTAGATAAGTGACCAAAGACTTTTGTGGCAGCATAATTTACCCCCTTCTGAGCTAAAGTTAGATTTAACCTTGTGTAGTGAAGATCATCCTTTCTCCTAGTGTTGTAGCCATGTACACTGCTATTACTTTTGAATTCGTTTGGATTGTTAATAACAAATTTCATAAGTGAATATATATATTGTGAGGCTACAGTGAAGATCACTTTAAATAATTGTCTGCAGGATGATCTTGGATGAGCTCCAGCAATTTTTCTGATACACGATTTTGTGCAATGAACACTCTTTTACTCAATGATGAGTTACCCCAGAATATGATGCCATATGAAAGCAGAGAATGAGAATAGGCATGGTAAGCTAATTTACTGAGATGTTTATGGTCAAAATTTGCAATGACCCTGACAGAATAAGTAGTTGAACTCAAAAGTTTCAGCAGATCTTCAGTGTGTTTTTTCCAGTTCAACCCCTCATCAATGCATACACCTAGAAATTTTGAATATTCTACCTTAGCTACCGATTTCTGATCGAATTCTATCTTCATTAATGGTGTCATTGCATGTACTGTGTGGAACTGTAAGTACTGTGTTTTGTCCAAGTTTAATGAGAGCCCATTTGCAGAGAACCACTTAATGATTTTCTGAAAAACATCATTTACAATTTCACCAGTTAATTCCTGTCTGTTGGGTGTGATAGCTATACTTGTATCATCAGCAAAAAGTACCAGCTTTGCATCTTCGTGAATGTAGAATGGTAAGTTATTAATATACAGGGTGTTACAAAAAGGTACGGCCAAACTTTCAGGAAACATTCCTCACACACAAAGAAAGAAAATATATTATGTGGACATGTGTCCGGAAACCCTTACTTTCCATGTTAGAGCTCATTTTATTACTTCTCTTCAAATCACATTAATCATGGAATGGAAACACACAGCAACAGAATGTACCAGCGTGACTTCAAACATTTTGTTACAGGAAATGTTCAAAATGTCCTCCGTTAGCGAGGATACATGCATCCACCCTCTGTCGCATTGAATCCCTGATGCGCTGATGCAGCCCTCGAGAATGGCGATTGTATCACAGCCGTTCACAATACGAGCACGAAGAGTCTCTACATGTGGTACCGGGGTTGTGTAGACAAGAGCTTTCAAATGCCCCCATAAATGAAAGTCAAGAGGGTTGAGGTCAGGAGAGCGTGGAGGCCATGGAATTGGTCCGCCTCTACCAATCCATCGGTCACTGAATCTGTTGTTGAGAAGCGTATGAACACTTCGAATGAAATGTGCACAAGCTCCATTGTGCATGAACCACATGTTGTGTCGTACTTGTAAAGGTACATGTTCTAGCAGCACAGGTAGAGTATCCCGTATGAAATCATGATAACATGCTCCATTGAGCATAGGTGGAAGAACATGGGGCCCAAACTAAAATGAGATCTAACATGGAAATTAAGCATTTCCGGACACATGTCCACATAACATCTTTTCTTTATTTGTGTGTGAGGAATGTTTCCTGAAAGTTTGGCCATACCTTTTTGTAACACCCTGTGTATTAAGAACAGCAGAGGACCCAATCCCAAACCTTGTGGCACCCCGTTTTTGATTGTTCCCCAGTTTGAGAAATCACCAGGTTTTTTTTGCATATTATGTGAACTGCTTATTTCAACTTTCTGCAATCTTCCAGTTAGGTATGATTTAAACGATTTGAATGCTGTCCCATTCATACCACAGCACTTGAGCTTATCTAGAAGTATTCCATGATTTACACAATCAAAAGCCTTTGATAGATCACAAAAAATCCCAACGGGTGACTTCCGGTTACTCAGAGCATAAAATATTTTATTAATGAAAGTGTATATAGCATTTTCCGTTGAAAAACCTTTCTGGAAACCAAACTGACATTTTGTTAAAACTTTATTTTTACAAAGGTGCGAAGATACTCTACAATACATTACTTTTCCAAGAATTTTGGATAAGGCAGTCAGAAGGAAATTGGGCAGTAGTTGTTCACATCAGACGTATCCCCTTTTTTATGCAGTGGTTTAACAATGGCATACTTCAGTCTATCTGGGAAAATTCCCTGCTTCAGAGAGCTATTACATATGTGGCTAGGAATCCCACTTATCTCTTGGGAACAAGCTTTTATTATCCTGCTGGAAATGCCATCAATTCCATGTGAGCTTTTATTCTCGAGAGAGTTTATTATCTTCCTAATTTCAGAAGGAGAGGTGGGTATAATTTCAATTGTATCAAATGGTATGGGTAAGGCCTCTTCCATTAACTGACTTTCTTCTTCTAGTGAACATTTAGACCCTATTTTCTCTACAACGTTTACAAAATGATTATTCAAAATGTTTTTGACTTCCGGGTTGTTGTTTGCCCTGTCTCCCTTGCAATAATATTCCAAATTGTTTTGATTTTGTTATCAGAGGTATTACTCTCAGACATAATGCACATGTGTCTGGACTTTTTAATAACCTTTCTTAATGTAGCACAGTAGTTTTTATAATATTTAGCTGTTTCTGGGTCATTACTCTTTCTTGTTGTTAGATACAGTTCCCTTTTGTGGTTACAAGATATTTTTATTCCTTTAGTAAGCCAAGGCTTTTTGCATGGTTTCTTATAATTAGATTTAACTACTTTCTTGGGGAAACAGTTTTCAAATTCTCTTACAAGTGCATCATGAAATAAGTTATATTTTAAATTAGCATTGGGTTCCTTGTACACCTCATCCCAGTCTAACATATTAAGCGAGACTGCAAGTTGTGGATGAGGGCCTGTGTACTGTGCCAGTGATGTGAAACCACATGGTACACTCAGTGCCGGTAGGCACATTCCAGATACCAAAGGCATGCTTCATTTCACACAGCTTTCATTTCTGTGATTTCCAAAAGTCTCTTTGCTTTTCATGTTCTGGTCTTTTCTCAGCTGTATATGTCACAATTAGTTTCTCCATTGTTTTACATATTATTGCTTGTTCATCTTTTTCTACATGCTTGTTTTTCTAAATATTATCATTCAAACCCCCTGTGATTTTGTTTGCTTTTGCTACTTGTTCTCTGACTTCTTCTTCCCCATTTCCACTGCTAGGTAGTTCAATATCAAGATACTGAAACATAACGTGTTGAATAATATTTCCATCCACTTCGAGTCAACACCTAATTGTTTTCATACATGTCACCATACATTTGTTTATTTGAGTGGATATGACCATATTTAGGTATTTGGCTGCTACATTAGAAGTATGTAAACCTTTCTGCATGTTATCTTCACTGTTTGCCAGAAGAATTGCATATTGAGCATAATAAATGATTTTTATTTCTTTGTCCCAATTTTATAACTGTTTTGGGCCAATACCTTCTTTATCACCTCATCCATGACTATACTAAAAAGGATTGAGCTCAAAGTCACCTCGTCTAATACTACTATTTACTTCTGTGCAGCTAGTTAAGCTGGAATCAATTTTTGCCTTGATGTAGTGGTTGATATAAATTTCTTCAGTTGTTTTTGTTAAGTTGGAAGGAATCCCTTATTATAGAGCAGGTTTGAAACATCTGTTCACTGAATTCTGTGGAAAGCCTTCTATGAATAAATAAAATGAAGATAAGCTGGTCAGTTGTATTGAATGGACTTCTCTACAACCTGTTTAAGAATGAATACTGCATATGTGCATCTGCTACTGGATCTAAACGCATACTGCTCCTCTGTAAGGGTTGTAATGCTTTTTATTTTGTTTCCCATTATTTTGGTTATGAGTTTAAGAACTGAACTCACTAGATATATCCCTCTGTAGCTGGATGGGTCTTTCTTATTTCTTTTTTTGTATAGGATAGTTAAAATACTTGTTCTCTGTTCTTTGGAATTTTATTACCAGTTATAACATAGTTAATCAATCTGGTTACTTGTTTAGATATTGGATATCCTCCATACTTCAGTAATTCATTGGGAATCCTGTTTTTCCCTGGACCCTTCCTATCTTTAACAGATGTACAGCCTCTTTTACCTCTGCATGTGAAACAATTACATTATCATTGACTTGTATGCTGACCTGTGATTTGTCTTCATTTTCTGGTGATTTTTCACCTCTACAGAACTCAGTATTTAACCCGTGATTCTTCATTTGTGTCATTCACTTTCAGATTTTCATTTACTTCTTTCCTCTGCTGTCACATCATTTCCAAATTTGTTTCTGCAACCTGTACAAGTCATCATCTCAATTTATAGAAAAGATTTTCCAGTGTTCCTATTTAAAATGATTCACTCATGATTTTGCCTCATTATGGGTTCTTTTGCAATCTTCATAAGACTCTTGTGTATTGAGTGTTTTGTATTTCCAATAGGCACGCCAATTCTTTTTACACATTTCTTTAACCTCTTTGCAAAACCATGGTGTTCTGATTGTTTTCTTCTCTTTCTTTATAATTCGTGTACCTAGAGCTTCCTGAGCTGTTGCTTCAATACTTGATTTGATTTGCTTCCAAGTCTGATCTACAGTGTGACAATTATTGAACTATATGAAATAGAAACGTCATAATTTCTGAACAGTTTGCGTTAGGACGTTCAAATTGCACAGTTGGCTGTGGGGTATGGTGAGAATTAGTATGTGCAAGCATGGTTTTGTTTAGTGACGAACCCCACTTTCATTTGGATTCGTTTCTTCTGAAGAATAGTATAGACAGCGTTGCATAGTTCAGGTATTATTTCACCCAGACGTTACAGTCGTAAATTCTCAACTCTTATAACTTCTTTCTATTGTCAGGAATCGTACCGTTGCTGTTAAATGCTCAAGGAACGAAATTTATTTCCTGGTTCAAGTACCTTTTTGTATTAGATGTAGAGTAATGAGCATGGATAAATGCTTTTACGTCTCCACGTCTATTCGCAAACAGTTTCGCCAATTGTCAGATTCGTCATGTTGCTCACAATTTAAATTAATACGTGACAACTGCCATTGCACAAGGACACAAGGAGATACTCTCTTGACTGTTTAGATAGTTCATTCTACCTCTGACACTTTTTCTATGTTCTTTTTTTTTTTGTTTGTCAGATCAGTTGCAAACATTCACCACCAAAGAGGAATTTCCTGATTTCCCCACTAAAATATTCTTCATGGGAGCATTTCCAATTTCCTCGAAATCTTTTAGGGTGCTTTACATCCATTTGTTATACACACGACTATGACAGTAGTCAACACTTTATTGCATTTACTCACTACACATAGAATAACGATACAAAGCACACAATAGAAACTCAACAGCATAGTAGTCACCAAAGAATGTAAGGACATAAGTCATATCATCCAAGGTAAATCTTGTTGTTACATCACAGCTAACTCATGAATGCATCCTTGCACTCACTTCATACTGATTGCATATTTAAGTCCACCACATCAGTCCGCCCCCCCCCCCCACCCCACGCCCGTTTGGGACAGTTGTAGCTCAGCAATGAGATGTGCTGCATATTTAGTCACATGGTCTGTCGCTTCATCAGACCATGGGTTGTCGACAAAGTACTCATCTTCCATACTGCATTAACACAATTGACTTTTCGGTATGTTCAGGAGATGAATGTTTCTGTCCTCGTCTAGCATGTCATGTGAGGGATATAACAGCTGAGCTGTTTCACTGCGAGGTTTGCATGGAATGTTTCGCAGTACACTGGCTTAAGGTAGAAAACTGACACTGTGTTTTGTTTACCACTTTATCACCCCAGGAAATCCCCTTAAAGGGTCTAATATATACAGCAGAAAGAGGAGGTGTAGCAGTGTCGCCTCCTGTCGATACAAATTCGCATTTGAATAAGTATTGCTAGAAGAAAATTTGTTTGCCTCCATGTCGCGACGAATTAATAGGTTTGAGGAGTTGCATTTCAGTTTCCAGCGTGTGTAAAAATATGGCATATTCATAATCGACAGATTGAAAGGGGAAGAGAGGAGGACAAAAATTGGCCTGGTATTTTCAGTTGTTTTCCATAGACTAATTGGGCAGAGGAACACCATATGTCTTCTTTATTGCTGTGCATGGGATGGTAGCTCATAGCTTGTGTGTGTTTGCAACCACATAATCTCAAGGGCTTCTCAAACAGGTGCCATTAAAATTGTTTACACCTGCAGTAGTAATAATTTGAGGAATGCCAAACCTGGAGAACCAAGCAGAGATCAAGGCTCAGGGGACAGAAACTGCTGAAATATCTGCTGCTGGAACACCTTCGGGCCATGTAGCGAATCTGTCTACCATGGTAACAAGAAAACGAAAGAAATCGAATGGGGAAAGAGGAACTAAAATATCCAAATATAAGTGTAGAATCTCCCTGAAGGAGAGGGATGTTGTCCACCAGAGCAAAGTTATGGCGAGAGATTTTACAACCTTGAAATCGCATGCGACATCGAGCCCAACTGATGGCAATCTTTTTATATTCCCGCCCAAACAACCCTGTCTAGTACTAACTTAACAGTACCTCTTAGTGCCAGGTGTGAAAGGCTTTGAACACTGGGTGTTGCCACTTTGCTGGGATAAATGGACATAACTTGTTTCCTGAAGTGTAGTCCCAAATCTCTTCTCTTGTGTTGTGCAGAGACAGGCGCTCAAGGTGTAGGCTGTCAATGCACTATCAGTCCAACACTGCTGAAGAAAGCTGTCTGCATCTTGCTCTGCTGCTATGTCAGCTCAGTAAATGACGGAAGATGCCGCACAGTTGCCCACAAGCAGTCAGCCGTGACGTTATCCTGCCCAAGCTTCTGTTGGACACTCATGGAAAATTGGGTAATGAACTCTGCTTGGCGAATTTGATAAGGTGAGTTGCAGTCGGTAACATGTTGAGATATGGAAGTCAAGAGGTTTATGATCTGTGGAAATCATAAATCCCTGTCCCTCTAGGAACGTTCAGAATTTTTGACAGCTAGATGCATGGCCAGGAGTTCCCTGTCAAGCTCGCTGTTGTTTCTGCAGTACTGACAGTTTTTTTGAGAACAAAAAGCCAGAGGTTACCATTTTGTTGCGGCGTATTATCGTAACAACACACCCAGCGCCATCTGACTTGCGTCAACCCAAAGGTGACTGGCCCATTCTGAACAGGATGTGCCAGTAATGCATCATTCGCCCGTGCACTTTTAGATTGCAATATACAGATGTAACCATCCTGCTACTGAATATGTTTTTACTGGTGAGTAGTTTGTTAAGCAGATCGTGCAACTCTGCCAAATGTGGCAAGCGTCTTCTGGAATAATTTAAGATCGCCAGGAAACGTCTAAGGCCATTAAACGTAGAAAGAGGGGGCATGTTTACAGTATCTGTCATTTTCTTTTTTTTTTTGGGGGGGGGGGTTAGGGGAATATGAGATACTGTGGCATGATACGATGTAGCCAAGAAACTTTACTTCTTCTTTTGCAAACACACACTTGTCCTTATTACTCATAAAACCATAGCACTCTCGTCTTTTGAACAATTATACAGATGGTTGATACGCTAGTCTTTGGTCTTCGAAAATATTAACATGTCATCCATGTAGCAGAACACAAATGGAAGGCCATGCAGAGACTCATGCATGAAACACTGCCAAGTTTTTGCGTAGGCCAAAAGGCGTAGTACTGTGCTCAAAAAGATCAAATGGTGTTGTCACAGCTCTCCTTTTTTTGTTTTTCAGAGTCATAGGTGTTTGTGAGAACGTCTTAGCACAGTCAGCAACACTGGAAAAGCAAGCACCTTCTAGGTTACCATTAAAGTCATTTATGTGAGTACTGGGTACTGGTCTACAACAGTGTGAACTGTAGTCTCCATAGATTCTCCATGGTTCATTTTTCTTTTTTACCATTTGCAATGGAGCTGCCCACGCACTGTGTTATCTTGATACAGCAACATCAGCGATCATATGATCGAATTCCAGTTTTTCTGTGGGTAAGTTATCAGGAGGCATGCAACGGGGTCTGAAAGCTGGCCCAGTTTTGTATTAATAAAACGTTGAGTGGAATGACTACTGTTGCTCTTGGCTAATACCGGATCTGTTAATGCAGGAAATTCACGTAACAGCCCTTGGCCGAGGTCTTTGCCCGATGCAGAACTGCCCTTTGAGAAGGAAAAGCAGGAAGAAACTCATGCACCACCTGTCACTCTAGCATCACTCACACAGATACTGTACTTTTTCATGTCTACAGCCCAGCTCTTTTTGTGATCTGGAAATTTTCCTTTGCATTTCATCATTTTCATCTTGTAATTCACCAGTGGTCGACCGTTCTGCAGAACACAGTCCTTGTATCTCAGAAATTTGGAAGTCTCTCTGAACTCCTAACACTCGATTGTTTCATGCGAATAAGTGTCCAGTGTCTTTTTGCATAACGCACCTAAGCTGACGCGCCAAAGAAACTGGATAGGCATTCGAATTCAAATTCAGAGATACGTAAACCGGCGGAATGCGACGCGGCGATCGGCAACGTCTTTATAAGACAAGTGTCTGGCGCAGTTATTAGATCGGTTACCGCTGCTACTGTGGCAGATTATCAAGATTTAAGTGAGTTTGAACGTGGTGTCACAGTCAGCGCACGAGCGATGGGACACAGCATCTACAAGGTAGTGATAAAGTGGGGATTTTCCCGTACGAAAATTTCACGGGTGTGCTGTGAAAATCAACGAAACATCAAATTTTTGACACTGCTGCGACCAGAAAAAGATGCTGCAAGAATGGGACCAACAACGACTGAAGAGAACCTTCAACACGACAGACGTGCAACCATTCCTAAAATTGCTGCAGAATCCAATACTGGTCACCATCAAGTGTTAGCGCGCAAACCATTCAGCGCAACGTAATTGGTATGGGCTTTTGGAGATGAAGGCCAACTCGTGTATCTTTGATGACTGCACGACACAAAGCTTTACGCCTCCCCTGGGTCCATCAACACTGACATTGAACTGTTGATGACTGGAAACATGTTGCCTGGTCTGACGACTCTCGTTTCGAATTGTATCGAGCGAAAGGATGTGTACGGATTTGGAGACTCATGTATGAAGACTCATGTATCCATGGACCCTGCATGTCACCAGGGGCCTGTTCAAGATGCTGGCGGCTCTGTAATGGTGTTGGGCGTATGTAGTTGAAGTGATATGGGACCCCTGATACCTCTAGATACGACACTTACAGGTGACACGTATGTAAGTATCCTGTCTGGTCACCTGCATCCATTCATGTCCATTGTGCATTCTTACGGACTTGAGCAATTCTGGCAGGACTATGCGACACACCACACGTCCAGAATTGCTACAGAGTGCCTCCTGGAATACTCCTCTCAGTTTAAACATTTTCGCTGGCCATCAAACTCCCCAGACATGAACGTTATTGTACATATCTGGGATGCCTTGCAAAGTGCTGTTCAGAAGAGATCTCCACCCCGTCGTACTCTTAAGGATTTATGGACATCCCTTCAGGATTCATGGTGTCAGTTTCCTCCAGTATTACTTCAGACATTAGTCGACTCCATGTCACGTCGTGTTGCGGCACTTCTGTGTGCTCGCGGCGGCTCTACACGACATTAGGCAGATGTACAAGTTTCTTTGGTTCTTCAGTGTATGCGTGCTCCACATTGAGAAGGTACTGCTGTATAACCAATGCGGCAGATGCGTGCAGCCCGGAAATCTGAAAGTGCAGAATTATTGGCAGCTGTGACAGAAGAAACATCTTCATTTTTGTAAGATTCATTCGGTATTTTTGGATAAACACTGATTTCTGAATGAGTACCTATTAAGAAAAGTGCACCAGACTTTCTGTCCTTGATAAATAATTAAGTGGAGTCCACTGAATTCTTTTAACATCTCAGGCACTATGAAAAACCCTGACGAGTGCTTGCACTTGCTGACACCCATTGCTTGCGTTCGGGTACATACAGGGGCTTGTGTACTGCGTCACTGCATTGGCAAAACTCCTGTGATACCAATACCGTTTCCTGTGTTGCTGGTTGCTCTTGTCTCGAACCCTGTCATTGTCGGGGAGCCTCTTCAGCCTAGTCTGACTAGTTTATTCATCAATTGTTTGGTAGATGGCTCTGCCTGTGGGCCTTGTGTCTGTGATGCAGCAATGCGTGCGACAGGGCTCCCTACAGTAGCGGTGGTCACAATGCGTGTTCCAAGGCCACCCACCACAACCTCATCCACAGTGGCCCAAGTTGTATTACCTATGCGTACAATCACAACCACATCCGCTTTGTGTACCAGTTTGACAAGGGAGAGAGCCATAAAAACACAAAGGACACCCTCACGTTTTGTTGCAATCTTTAAAGACTGAAAATTTTTAAAGGCTGTTCTGATACCAGTTTGGTACCTGTCATTGTACATAACCAGTGAAGCACTTGGGATGGGAAATCACTGAAACACGTTTTACTCTCAATATATTTTGTACCTTTGATTTACGAAAATGCACAAAAGGCTGGAGTACAGCTTCTTTCAACACATCATAGGACTGTCAGTGTAAAACAGCGTCTAATTGTCCGAGGACATTAACTATAACTACGATATAATCAATGTAAACTCTTTTGTGTCAGATACAAGTTCATGTAATCGAAAAATGGCCTCCACTTGTGTTAATCAGTGTTGCACCCTGGTAGGACAGAAAGGCGGAATTTTTATGTTGCTTTTTTGTAGTCATTGCTTTAGCCTACACTGGTACTTGGAGCAGTTGTCTGCAGCATGGTGTTGTAGTTGTGTTGGGATCCGTTGTGCTGCACTACAGATTGAATAGAATGCTAAGTACTGTTCAATATGAGGTCACCATTCCAGGGGAACTCTATATTTACTTGGCTAAGCACATGACTATGATAGTCAACATTTTATTGCATTTACTCTCTGTACATAGAATAATGATACAACGCACACAATAGAAACTAGCTGGCACGGTAGCTCAGCGTGTTCGGTCAGAGAGCTGGCTGGCCTCTGTTATAAAAAAACTGAGTGACAGGATAAACAACGAACTTCAACGGATGTCATACGACGTTCACTACGACCAAATACAACGAAAAAAAAGTGGTTAGCGCGGGAATGCGATACAGAAGGACACGGTTTCATGCACGGATGGAGGCAAAAATTTTTTTTCCTCCTCATATATGCAACACGTGCTGAGATTGTTATTCGTGTAAGTTAAGATTTTTCTGCAATATTCGTTATTACTTACATGTAAGAGCGCACTTCCTCAGTAATGATTTCACAATTTCTGTGTTGAAAAAACGAAATATGAAACTGCTGTGAGTAAAAAAACCGACAGTGACCTTTATATTTTTCTTGTCAGAAATAATTCACCATTTTTTCCGAATATGTAGCGATTTCCGAGTTGCGGTTAGACAGGAATCTAAGAGCACAACTTAAATTACTGGGAATGTAACTAGCACCAGTCATCTTCATAATCTTGCATGTCACAACTGTTTATCTGCGATCGAGTCCTCAACAACAGTAGACAGAGATGAAAGATCTCCGCCGTAATATTTTTAGACTGTAGCACCATATACGAAACATTTTCATTCCTGAGATGCACGTTATAAACTTTGACGAACTGCAGGAGCTCTTGAAAATGCGTTTTTTCAATTTTGTTTTTAAGACCCAAATCGTTGACGTATCATATGGGCCGCTAAAGCATTTGGATCTCTAGGAGCGAGTTATAACCACATTCTGTTTATCTTCTTATTCTTTGAAACTCTCAGAATCAATTTTTCGGGTGTTTTTATAGATGTATTAGTACAATGTGGTACTACACACTATTCCTAACTCATTTTCCAAAACGTAAAATCCAAAACACGATGTCAGTGTGAATGAGAAAAAGATGACATAATGCGGCATTTACGACAATCTGCAGAATACAGTCAAATACGTTATCGTTGTTATGCATGCATGGAAACATGCGGTCAGGGAAACTGTAAAAGTTTCTATGCATTTCAGCTGAGAATCATGGAAATGGATACACTGCGCCTGATACTGTTAATGAGGAGACAATGAAGGCGGGCACGTCAGCTCGATGGGATGTGGCGTCATGCGTTATGGCACTGTAGACGCAATTTTCGGTGCTGGGAAGAATAGCGCGCCTGTGTCGTCTGCTAGCCGCTTTGTGTTCGTGGCGCTGTGCGCACTGCAGTGTGCATGCGCGGATCTGCGCCGCTTGCTTTTGATTGGCTAGCGCGACGCGAACCGACTACAGCGTTTCGGTGCTCTAGGCCCGAACGGTATCGCTACCGAAATGCTACTGAATAATACAGGAGCTCTAATTCGAGAACTAGGCCGTTCGGTGCTCTTGAGTACCGAAATGATCGGCACAATGGTGTAAAGATACA
Organism: Schistocerca piceifrons; assembly: GCF_021461385.2. Taxonomy (NCBI): domain Eukaryota; kingdom Metazoa; phylum Arthropoda; class Insecta; order Orthoptera; family Acrididae; genus Schistocerca; species Schistocerca piceifrons. Next base: position 852,379,964 of record NC_060140.1, on the reverse strand, counting down.
GAATAGGCACCCTGGTCGTCTGCGCACGCCCGAAGCACCTACATACTGGGGAGAAATCGTATTCCGCCTTCTAGCGATCATACGCGTGAATCGCGTGCAAGTGGTTCGACTAGACGATAAGCGCCGGCGGAAATGGTGCATCATGGGTAATCAAGTAAGCTCACACGTCCCGTGCAGAAAGGGCTGAATATCCTATTCTCATGCATATCAAAGTGCTTCGCACATGCGCGGACGACCAAGTGGGGAGCGCAACTGTCAAACAGCGGGAAGTTCTTTCTGAATTGCATAATGGAACGTAGTTCGTTCACCTCATAAATAGTTAACGGGTGGAACATCTGCTATAAGCATTCACTGGAATTAAACGATAAGACGCTTGTATTCGGGAGTTAATGTAAACCTGTGATACAGATCTATGTGGAACTGATCTTAAAAATATGTTCTTGTTCACTCGCATATGCGCTCGTACATAGCCATAATGTGTTTTTTCACGAAAGAAAAAACGTGAGTTACTCTAGTAAATTAACACTGGCAACACAAAAGCAATATTTCTATTGGTTTGTCCATGAATTCCAGCTTTTATAGTGAGGTCGTTTACACGTGTAAGTAACTTAGTTTCACGTATTTCACACATGTAACTAACTTAGTTTCACATAAACTGCACGAAAACAACTAAATACAGCGTCACAGTGCCCGTTTAAAATACAGTGAAATATAGTAATCATTACCATTCTTGATAATCGCGAAAAGTAAATTTTAGCCGTCGGAAGTTGACAACCAAAAAATTAGACATGTTGAATAGCCGACTAGACAAGCATTTACCATGTAAACGCTTTTTTTGTAGTTGGGCCGTCTGTCGCGTTGAGCGCTGCAGTAGATAACGACTTTCTTGTTCCTGTCGACGTCCCATGTGATTCGGTCTTTACAATGTAATAGGCGTGTGATTAAGGAAGTTGCGTGTGATAGTGTCCTGTACAGCAGACACATGTTCTGAAATTCTGTACTTTATGAGATGAATAAAATATATTTCACATACACAAAGATTACTGTTGTATTAGCGTCAGTTTGTATCTTTGAACTCAGTGTAGCCAACATGTAACACAGTCTGTCAAAATATTTTGACAGTGATAGCGAGCCGTGTTGTGCTTATCATTATAAAAATGAGGGTAGATTGAGATACAGCGAATTATATGCGTTCGTTGACAGAAACGTTATGAATTTCGTTGCAGGCAACCATGAAGATCTCAGAACAATTCCGTGTGAATTGTAGATATCTCATTTCTAACAAACAAATTCGACCTAGGTAGTTCCTATTGCTTAATGCGTTTCCAACACCGAGTTTCATTTATTAGTGAAGAGGAACCAAACAAACATAAAAATTTGGCATAGTCTGTATTGGTGTAACATGAGCAGGAAACGCATCCATGATAATGTGTATATTATAGGTTATAATTAATTCTGATTGTTGAAGAAGCAAATGAGGACGAAGACTTTCGTGTTATTCCTGAGCTGTATTGTGATCACAAGTGTTTTTTTGATAGCATTCGGAAGCCAAAGACCTTCTATTCAAACAATAGTGAGTGAAACGCACAAACAATTGAATAACTTGAAGAATTTTAAGGTAGGGATACAATTCCATTATGACAGTTTCCATCAGTAATATCATTGTCAGATGGGAACGGCGTTCTAATGAAAATTTTTCTACCGTTTTATCGCTCATTACTTCCTTTGATCTAATTGAAAAAAAAAAAAAAAAAAAAACTGAACAGTGGTTGTTCCTTCCATACCTTATCACAATTAACACTGAAAAGAGAAGTATAAACCCCTCGCAATGAATGTCCTTAAATATAGTTATATATAATACTTTATTCTCACAAACAACTGATTCCTAAATGAGCATTTCGACTCGTAGAACAAGTATTACTTTCTGCAAGAGCTACAGTGGTTATTCTCAATTTATTTTGTGTGTGTGTGTGTGTGTGTTTTTTTTTGGATGGAGGGGGGGGGCGGAGGTGTAAATTATACTCTGTAAAGATTAGACATTCCATGTGTTTGATTTTTGCCTCAGTTAAAGTATTAAGGTAACTCAAGATAGTGGTTGATAGTTATATGCTATAAGACTGATGAACTGTGGCACAAACAAATTTTACATAAATTCAGTTGGGCATTTATGATTTTAAATATATCACTGTAAACTGCACTTGAATGTCATTCATTATTATTGCTTAAAAGGTTTCTCAGTCTGGAAGGTATCAGGAGCAAATATCTTTAGCTAGAGATTGAAAGGTAATGTGTGCCTGTCATATTTTTGTTTCACTGACAGGTCTGGTGAGAATTTAATTTGCCTTGGTAGTGTTATGGTCATGTATATCTTGCTGAAGGAATCTAGATTGTCCTTAATGTGAAGGAGTCACAAAAATACATAATGGCTTTAAACAGTCATTCTTCCCAATTTTGTAAATAACAGCCTGCAGTGCTCCTGTCTCCCATACATCATTCTTACTGCCTTCTTTTGCAGTAGTAGCACATCCTTGCAGCCTGATGGCTGTTGAAGAATGGACAATATACAGTTAGCAGATATTAGTCTGTAATTACACTTTTAAATCTCCTTCGGAGTCATACTGTATATGACTGTTAGTTGCATACATTCTCATAATTTCCATAGTTATTGGGGTCTTGAAAAATAACATATAGAGTGAGAATTTTTTTAAAAAAGTACGTGTTTACATACAGTTATTAATTTGGTATAGTAGTGCATTGTTTAGGCAGTCAGATTTGCTGCTCCTCTTTCAGAGAATTCATTCAAAATTTTTATCATAGATTTGTGTCATATTTCCTTGAAATTCCACCTCTTCCATGCACTGCATTTCATCAGTATTTTTATAATTGAACATTTTAATAACCACTGCTGAAAATCTGTCTTGTGTGATGGGGAGTTGACTACTTGTTGTGTCTACATTTTCCTGGGTCACCTGAAGAATAGGATACAACTCATCGGCTTTGAGCAATAATGTCTTATTTTGGTCACTAATATGAATGTGTTATTAAGATACAAATATAGTGTATGCTTTTTGTCGCTTTTGCCAATTTTGTCATTTGTGTATATGATTTGAATTATACTTTTTTCTGATAGTGAGTCATTCCAACTGCTGTTCCTCTGCAATTTATTTTCATATCTTGTACTGGATAGGTCAATACAGGATACACATCTCACGTTTGTTGTTCTTATTGCCTTCTCTAGTGCTAGTATCATATTCTTCAGCTGATACTAGTACTAGTGAAGGCGAAAAACCAACGTAGCCTACATAAAACTGCACGTTTGCAACTGAGGTACTCCATACCAGTGTTAAGTATGTCACCTTTTTGCTTTCGGTAGTGTTAGTATCCTATCCTACATTTGACCTATGAAGATCAACTGAAGACTGGATATCGGCCTTTTCTAGTGTGAAAAAGTGATATATCTAACATTACATTTGAAATGTGGTTATACATGATAATGTCCAAGGTCTGTTTTCTCTGTACTACAGTAGTTTGTTTCTGAACATTCGTCTGTGCTTTTAAATTCATGAAGTTCATTATCCATGGTAACTTGTGACATCAGTGGTCAAAGCTGATGGGTTGTATCCCATCCTTCAGTTTTCCCATTTTCCTTATTGGAAGTGTTGTAATTGTGGATATCACTCCGATTGCTAAAAGTTTCGTGATTCTTGACATAGTGACCGAGAATTGTCATTGCTCCTAGATTTGTTAAGATGGGTGTGCAGTGATCTAGTTTCCTGCATGTTTTTGTCCACCTGCTTAATGTTTTGGTCCATAACACTGATTTTTCTGGTGCCATATACTGATACATCAATAAAGGAAGCAGGTATTCATACAATTGTAGTACTCGGATTCTTGTGCTGATAACCTGAATGACATCAACATTAAGCCAGGAATTTTGCTGGGGAGGAGTAAGATTAGGTAATACATTCTTAGTTGAATTTTCTGTATGTATTGTAACTAAGTTATGGTCGATGCTGAGATGACTCCTTGACAAAATATGCCCAATTCCTTCCCCATCAGAGATAATGTGGTGTTAAATTATAACAGAAAAGGACGATAACAGTAATAACAATGAACAGTTTTCATTTTAAAGCAACTGACCCAATGTTGCACTTGATCTACATATGTTTAAAGTGATGTTTCTTTTCGGTGTGTTGTGGGAGTTCAAAGTGGAAGACTTTTATTAACTGAAAGTATTTTTAGTTGTGTTGTTCACAGGCAAAATAAAATATACAAAACACTTATCCAACAAACTCTTCATTCCGTGGAAGCAGTAATGCCTTGGTAGGTCGCTGGAGGGAGTTGGCACCAAATGTGCACACACAAGTCATCTAATTCCCATAACACTTGGGGAGGAGGACAATGAGTTCTGATTCCGCATTCAATCTCATCCCAGATGTGTTTGATCGGGTTCAGATCTGGCGAGTTCGGGCCAGCACATCAATTGGAACCACTGTGCTCCTTGGACCACTCCATCACACTCCTGGCCGTGTGACATTCTGTATTATTGGGTCGACAGAAGCGTCCGATCCCACGCGTCGGCTTTGACCCACGACGTGAGGGTGTTGTCGCATATGGTGTCATGACGGCGCGGAGTTTGGTTTGTGAATGTGGCGTGTTTGTAGATGTCGTCATGTTGTGGTTTGTTGTGCTCTCTGGTGGTATGTTCAGGGTTTTTGTTTGTGTGGTGTAATGGGTTCAGTTTGCTTTTGCTCATTATCCAGAATTGTTTGAGTGTCGGCTGTGTTTGTAGTGGAATTCGTTTCATTGAGTTAACGATTTTGCGTGAAGGTTAATTTAGTGTTGTTCGCTGTACATCGTGTGGTAATTTTAGTAACATTAATCGGTTGTTGTATTTGTTCAGGAATGGATATGATGGATAAAATTAACAGTGCGCAGGTCAAGTGAAGTTTTCGATCCCAATGTGCGGCTGTGTATGTTGATATTGGTATCGGGAGATGTTTTTGAGCTATATAGGCCAAGGGGAGTGTTTGATCCTAATTTATGGGATCGGGAGCTGCTGTTGAGCTATATAGGTCAAGGGCAGTGTCCGATTCCAGATGATATTGTGTTTAGTGGTATTTGGGGAGTTTTGTGATGTCGGCTTTTTTCGTCGTTTCGTGTGGTTTTCTATGGGGGTGGGTGTCTAAATTTGTTTATATTTAGTTTGCCCCACCCAAAAACACCCCATTTCCCGCACTTGTCCCGTTAGTGTCATTAGGCTTTTTGTGGAAAGTGTGTGTGTGTGTTTGTTTTTCGATGTCTTTTTGTCCTCTTAATGTGTACGTACTGACTTTATATGCGCCATATTGGAATCGTGGTTTATGGTCGTTTCCGCCATATTTGTGACGTCATGGGTCAAAGCAGACGGGCCAGATCGGACACTTCTGTATTTCCGTATTATCTTGTTGAAAAATGCCACTGTCATCAGGAAACTTGATTGTCATGAACAGATGTATGTGTACGACACCCCTTGGCTGTTACAGTGCATTGCACAAGCTCCACTGGACCCATGGATACCCACACGAATGTTCCCCAGAGCTTAATGGCATCCCTGCTAACTCGTCTCTGTTCTTACAGTATAGAGGTCGCGGAGCTGTTTCCCTGGAAGACGATAGATTCGTGCCCCCGTATTGGTATGATGAAGAAGGTATCAGGATTTATCAGATGTTCTGCCACTGCACCAACACCCAGTGCAGAGAGTAACGTTCATTTCAGACGTAGTTGCTGATGTGCTGTTAACATAGGAAAAATGCATGCATGGGTCATTGGCTGTGGAGGCCTGTTGTTGGGAGTGTTTGGTGCATAGTGTGCCCACACGCACTTGTACTTTGCCCTGCATTAAATTATGATGTTAATTCCACCACAGTTCACCATCTGTCCTGTTCTACTAGTCTGTCCAGCCTACAGTGCCCGAGATCTGTAATGAGGGTTGGCTGTCCAATCCCACAACGTCTGGATGTGGTTTCACCACATGATGAAGACACTCAGCATAGCACTCCTCGAATACCTGAAAAGTCATCCAGTTTCCGAAATTCTCGTGCCGAGCCTCCAGCACATCACAATTTGCTCTCACTCAAACTCAGATTGTGCGTCTTCTCCATTCTACATAGGGACAACACACTCACTGATACTACATCTACCACGCGTGTGTCGTGGCTAGCAATCATTCCTCACCAGGTGACGCTGCTGTCCCCTGGATGGGTTTACTGTGATAGTCGGTCGGTGTTTATAATGTTCTGGCAGATCAGTATATATGTGTACACTTGAAAGTAATTTCTATCCATACATATTTAAAATTGCAAATAACAGACTTCATGCATTTAAATATTCTATTGTGAAGTATAAGCAGTGGTACTGTAAAGGTGACCTGAAAGATTATCTAAAAGTTTTGGTCACAGTATTTGCGTTTACGTTTCCAGGAAGTTTGTTATAAAATTTAACTCTTATGTGAAAAAGTACTGTTTTGACTCAGGGATGTTTTGATTTGGATCATGTGTAAGTTTTTGTTTTATCTTATAATGTGGTCATGAATATCACATTCTTTTTGCAATCTGCTGTCATTGCCTATTGGTTTCCTTAGATGTTCAAGGGGGAATACCAGAGATCTGGACAGAATTACACTTGATCCTCTATGTTTATATCTAAGCATGATTCTGGTGGCCTTATTTGCAGTTGCTTTAGAGTTTCTCTAAAATGCCACCCCATATTTAAGATGAGACTGAAAATAGGCATGATATGTACTCTCTACTGTTTTCTCATTACGGCTGGATTTTAGTGAGCAAAGGAGGTGGCAGGTATTGCTCAATTTTGTGCTAAGATGTACACCATGCTTATTCCATTTTATATCACATTACAGCCGTGATCTGAAGAATTTGGTTTCTTTACTGTTACCAAATGGTTCATCATTAATATAAATAGGATGTATATACCCTTGATCAGAGAATTGTGTAATTTTAGTGCAATAGTTTATTATTATTTATTAAAAGTTGACTGTTCTGTGCCTATTTGCTAAGATGTTTTGCGATGGTTAACTTATATAGCTCAACCCTAGACCAAAATATCAATAACCCCCCACCATCCCTCCCGTAACTACAAAAGCTTGTATTCCTATCTCCAGTTAAACCATACAGCTTAACCTCAGACAAGGATACCAACAACATAAGCCACTAGGGTATGGCACCTCTTCATTCAGTGTGCCCTCTACAGCAACATTTCACTTCCACTCCAAAACACACATCATGGCTTGATGATGTCACACAATGCATCACAAGTACGTCACAGGTCATAGGGAACGGGTGGTATCCTACAACCAAGTATATCCTCAACATGTCATCCCACATTGTGACATGCAGGTACTTAGTCGTGAACTTTGTTGTCATATCATAGCTAAAAAGTACAAAATACAGCGGTCATGTGTTTGTTTTTATTTATGTATTTATATTTTTAGCTATTTATTTATTTTTTATATTGTTTTGTGCTTTCACTTATGAAAAAGTCTACTCCCCAGACAAGCACCTTCGGAACACAATTTACATTTGATACTGACACCTGGACATGCATGCTCGCCACTCTCTGGTGGGTTCGTGCGTGACTACCATGGAGCGTCAGCCTTTGCAGCCTCTTTTCCCTTCCGTGATACGTCTCTGTCCTGTTGCCATTCTTTTTTCTCCTCCATTGGGGAACACGTCTGGGATGTTTTTGGAAATGCTTTCTACATATTCAGAAGCTGATATCAGAAAAGTCTCTCCACTGTTTTTCATTCCTTTTTTTTTCTTTCTTTGTTCCCCGTTCCTATCCTTCCTCTGTTTCGGTGTTCGAGGTTCCTCTTTTTCTTCTTCCTTCCTGTGCACTCCTGAAGGCCAGTTCATGCGCCTGACGTGTAACAGGTGCCTGGGAAACGTGTAATTCCCAGCCCTGGGTAGGGTTTGCATGTACTGCTCGGTACGGACCAGGCCCAGGGAGGGGTGATTGCCTGAGCGGCTACCTTTCCAAATTGCCACTTGGTCCTTCTGTCAGGTGTTCGGGAGATGGGACCTGAGGCGTGAACAATTACCTAAGATGGGTGTGCCCGCTACAGAGGGGGGTCTCCAGTTGGAAGGAGCACGCCATGGGAGACACGCAATTATGGGGATTTTCTTGCAATGAGCCAATCATCTTCTTCACAATCAATGTCTAGCAGATGAAAATGGAATGAGGCTAATGATTCAAAAACCCTCCCAGTTACACCACAGTTCCTCGTGGTTTCATGTGCTGAAGATGGTCAGTCCTTTGCTACAGTAAATCCGTTTCTTATTCAGAAAGGTGTTGATGCAATTGCTTGCCCTGTGAAATCCAGCTGTTGTTTACAAAATGGCACTTTGCGTTTGGAGACTATTTCCAATTCTCAATCACGACAACTACTTTCAGCTTCGCTCCTCCATGGGTATCCTGTTCGTGTTGAGGCCCATCGCTCACCGAATTCTTCCTGTGGTGTTATTTACACTAGGCTGCTTGATGGTCTGACCAAGGCAGAAATCTGAACATAACCTCTCTGCTCAGGGTATCATTGCTGTCCATCAGAAAGATAGAGGCATCCTTAGTGCCTACATGCACACTTTTTCTCATCTTTGATAGAGTGGTGCTTCCATCAAAGATCAAAGCATGGTATGAAATTATCACAGTCCGACTGTACATTCCAAACCTAATATGCTGCTACCAGTGTCATCATAGAACTGCACTCGAATGTTCTGTCAACACCTGGCCAAATGTGTAACCTGTGCTAGGGATGCTCACAGCGACAATTATTTACCTCCTTCTCCCTGTTGCATCAACTGCAATGGCGTCCATGCCGCCTCCTCCCAAAATTGTCCCGTGTATCTTGATGAGCAGGCTGCCCAGGATATCCAGGTGAAGGAAAAACTGCCTTACCCGGTTGCTCACAAGTTGTTGGCAGTCAGAAACCATGCGTTCTACCATCTGGCACTTACAGTACTGTTCTCGCTACATCTCGCTCTGTGAAGGACGTGGCCACACAGACTTGCAACCTCAAATTAAGCACTGCGGTTGTGAAATTACCCAGCGTCATGGTAGCATCCCCGTCTTCTCCTCCTGCTGTGCAACAAGCCACCAGACTTTTGCCTCCCGGGTCAAAGTCACCTGCTACACAACTGGCAGGCCGGAAAGGACAGAAGAAATACTCCCGCGAACAACCATTTGTCTGCCATGCCATGTGTGGCAACCCATCCTATGCCTCCTTCTTTGATGACTCCTTTGATCGCCGGTATGGGGCACGTCCCTCTTCTCTGTTACCTCCTGGACTTCTCTTTCGGCTCTTACTGTGGCTGCCCAACTTCATGTTACCTGCAACTTTCCTGGTGGGTGTAAACCCTTCACTACCTCACCATCTTGGCCTTATTCGCTTTCTAAGGACTCTCCAGCCTCACTCTGGCACCTTCAGTTTCACGACCTTCGCATAGAACTTCATGTAATCTGCTCAGACTCTCTCAGCACCTTCCAAAGCCTCTGTGTGCTGTACATCGTCCATCCCTTAGTGTAACAAGTCTGGGAAAGCGGCCATTTGCTCACTCTTATGTAGCCACTGTGATGTTTATGTGGGTTCCTGGTCAAGTTGGTCTAACAGGAAGTGAGGCCACGTATGCTGCTGTACCTCAGCTTGCTAGTTCTTGTATGCCCTCTGGTGATCTCTGTGTTGCCGTCTGTCATCAGGTTCTGTTGATTGGGATTGATATGTAGTTTTTTTGCGCCAAAAACAAAAAAAAAAGTTTTTCTGCCCTGGACTGTGCAGAGCAACAGAGGGAGAATGCCAGTGCCTCTGTATATCTTATGGAGCAGGATCCTCCAGGCTCTGCATCCTGTAGCAGTAAGTTTTGAAGGCTGGCACTTGGCAGCTGCCAAAGTTTCACCTCTTCATATTTCCCTCCTCTGCTTTCCTCATTATGAGTCTCCCCCAGTGGAATATTCGTGACCTTCAATCCAACAATCTCCCCGCCCGAGGACGACGTTCCATCTCATGGGGGAGTCATGCTGCTCATCTGGGGTGACATGCGTAGTCAACCTATCTCCCTGACTACCCAGCTTCAAGCTGTTGCAGTCTGCGTTTTCCTTACTCACTTGACCTTGTCCTTTGTACCATTTATGTCCCTCTGTCATTTGGTGTCACTAGGGCAGACTTCCTCCAGTTTATTAGGCAACTTCTCCCTCTGCTTCTCAGTGACTCTAATGTGCACGATCCACTTAGGGGCTTGCCCAGAACCTGTCAGAGAGATGCCCTCTTGGCTGACCTTCTCAGTCACCTTAACCTCATCTGCCTTAACACAGGAGCACCCACGTTACTTTCAGACTCTACTTAGACATATTCCCATTTGGACCTCTCCTTCTGGTCTGCCTGGCTTGCCTATCATCTCGAGTGGTCCATCCTGTTTGACATATACTCGAGCGACCATTTCGTGTGTGCTACCTGATTGCTGACTCCTACCCCAAGTACTTGCCACCCAAATGGCAGCTTTCTAAAGCCAACTGGAGGCTTTACTCCTCCCTAGCGCCCGTTGACAAACATTTCTCCAGTTGCAATGACCAGGTAATATCTTACAAACATTATCCTTACCACCGCAAAGCGTTCCATTCCTCACACTTCTTCTTTGCCGTGCCGTGTCCTGGTCTTTTAGTGGCCTGAGGCATGTTGCAACGTAATTTGCGCGCTGAGGTGTGCTGTCCGCATTTCCAACCGTCATTCTACAATGGCCAACTGCATTCTTTATAAGCAGTTGCATGCGCAGTGTCACCATGTTCTTCAGGATAGCAAGAAAGCTAGCTGGATTTCCTTTGCTAGTTCTTTTAACAGTTCCACTTTGTCTTCTGTCATGTGAGCCAACCTCTGATGGCTGTCTTGGACCAAGGCCAGCTCCCAGTTTCCGGCCTTGACAGTAGCAGATGATGTCATAGTGGACCCTACTACTATCTCCAACACCTTGGGCCACTATTTTGTGCAGATCTTGAGCTCCACCCACTATCACTCTGCCTTCCTCCATTGGAAACAAATGGAGGACACTCAGGCGGTACCCTTTTCTTCTCAGAATCACTTGGGAGCTAGGTCATGCTCTTACTTCAGCCCAATCCTCCGCCCCAGGGCCAGATGATGATCACATTCAGATATAGCAGAACCTTCGTCTTGCAGGCAAACACTTTTTCCTTCATATGTACGAGGGCTATCCACAAAGTACATTACGTTTTGGAATTAAAAATAAATAAAGTATTGGAAATTTTTGAAATTATATACAGATGAAAGCCACACTTAAATACTACTTTTCTACATAGTTGCCATTTAAATTAAGGCACTCATCGTAGCGATGGACGAGCTTGGAAATTCCTTTGTCGTAAAATTCTGCCGCCTGCGCCTTCAACCACGTGGTTACCTCTTTTGGGACAGAAAAGGTGTGATTTTTGTGGATTTCCTGGAAAGAGGCACTACAATAAACTCTCAAAGGTATTGCCAAACTCTGCACAACCTCAGAAGAGCAATACAAAACAAGTGCAGGGGAAAGTTGGGCTCAAAGATCTTGCTGATTCACGACAACGCCCGGGCCCACATGGCAAATGCCACTCGTGAAGTTCTCGAATCTTTTAAGTGGGAGTTGTTTCCTCATCCGCCGTACAGTCCCAACCTGCCACCGAGCGACTTCCACTTATTCCCAGCAATGAAGAAGTGGTTGGCTATGCAGCGTTGTGATGACGACCCACAGTTTCAAGAAGAGGTAACCACGTGGTTGAAGGCGCAGGCGGCCGAATTTTACGACAAAGGAATTTCCAAGCTCGTCCATAGCTACGATAAGTGCCTTAATTTAAATGGCAACTATGTAAAAAAGTAGTATTTAAGTGTGGCTTTCATCTGTATATAATAAAAAAAATTCCAATACTTTATTTATTTTTAATTCCAAAACGTAATGTACTTTGTGGATAGCCCTCGTACAATCGCTGTGGGCAGAGCGTACATTTCCCAGACACTGGTGTGAAGCTGCTGTCATACCCATACCTAAGCCCAGCAAGGACAAACTCCTTCCTTCTAGTTATCACCCCATTTCTCTCACCAGATGTGTTTGCAAGGTGAGGGAACATATGATTCATGCCCAGCTGGTATGGTGGCTTGAGTTTTGCAAATTACTAACAGTTTCACAGTGTGAATTTCAAGTGCGCTGTTCTGTGGTGCTTTGTCAATCCATGTCATGAATGGTTTTCTGTGGAAATACCAGACAGTGGCTGTGTTTTTCGATTTGGAGAAAGCCTGCAACACCTGCTGGAGGACTGGTATCCTCTGTACTCATTACACATGAGGCTTCTGTGGCCGCATGCCCTGTTTTCATCAGCAACTCGTAAAAGACCAAGTTTTCAAGATATGTATGGGTTCTGCCTTGTCGGACACCTTTATCCAGGAAAATGGTGTGTGTCTCCGTTCCGTCCTGTGCTTTGTTCTCTTTGCTGTCACCATTAGTCCTGTTTTGGCCTGTCTCCCGCTGGACATCTCTGGCTCCCTTTTTGTTGATGAGTTTGCCATCTATTGCAGGTCTCTATGGACTTGTCTCCTTTGAGCGGCATTTTTAGCGATGTCTCAATCATCTTTGCTCATCCACTGACAAAACCATTCGTATGACTTTCTGGCAGTGCAATTAGTTTCTCCCACCGTCTTTACATCTTGGGCCTATTACTCTTCCATTCATTGAAACTACAAAATTCCTGGAGCTCATGCTCAATAGGAAATAGGTCTTGGCCCTCATATGTGTCTTCCACGGCCTAATCGTCCATCCCGTAGTGCAATGGGTACAGGAAAGCTGTCACTTGCTCACTCTTGATGGAGCCACTATGATGATTATGTAGATTCCTGGTCAGTCGGTCTGACAGAAAGTGAGGCTGCTAATGCTGCTTGTACCTCAGCTAGCTAGTTCTTACATTCCCTCTGATGATCTCTGTGTTGCCGTCTGTCAGCACGTGGTGTCAGTTTGACATCACCATTGGTCCTCCCTTCATGGGAACAAGCTCCAGGGAATTAAGCCTCCCCCATCAGCTTGGATGACCTCACACAAGGAGATCATTTTAGCTAGGTTGCATATTGGGCACTGTCGTTTTAGCCGTCGCCATTTGTTAAGTGATACTCCTCCACCGCTGTGTGCGCTCTGCCCTCAACCTCTTTAACGGTTCACCATTTCCTGATGCAGTGCCCTTTTTTTAACCACTTACATTCTCGTTTGAGTTATCAGCCATTTTAGTGAATGACGTGCGGGCTGTCGACTGCGTATTACTTTTTATCCTTCATAGCAATATGGCGAAAGACATTTAATCTTTAGTTTCATCTCTCTGTCATATTGTATGGACCTTTCTCCAAGTCCCTGTTTTTATCTGTCATTTCTTTCTTTGATTGAGGTTCATGTGTAGTTGTTTTTAACTCCTTTTTTTTTCCTCTTAGTGTTAAACGGTTCTGACATGGGTGCGTATGACCCTTGTTGCTTTTGCACCCTAAAACAAAAACTCACTCGCCCCAGACAAGCACCTACAGAAGAGACTTTCTGACACTACACTTCCAGACAAGCACCTACAGAAGAGACTTTCTGACACTACACTTTATATTTGATACTGACATGTTTCTCTTTCTTAGAAACATTTTTTTTTTTTTGCTGTTGCCAGTTTGGATTTTATGTGCTCTATAATTTCTCCACCATCAATTACATATTTTTGTTTGACCCTTGATAGAGCTGATGGGGATACTGATCAAATTGAAATAGTGAGTGCTTGAAAGATAGATGCAAACCATCTCATGAAAGCTTACTTCGTAAGCTTAAGAATCAGCTTTACATGATGAATTAACAAATATTCTACAATCCCCTATATCTCTCTTCTGTAGGGATTGCAATGATGATTAGTGTTTTAGGGCGCACAGGGATTGCAAAGACAAGATTAGACTGATTACAGTGCACGCAGAGGCACTTAAACAGTCATTCCTCCCACACATTGTATATGAATGGAACGTAAAAATGGAAAAAAGCTGTACTTACTGGTACAATGGAAATGCTTGTCCATTTTGCACTTTGTGTCAGTGGCAATTTTAGGCCTCTGTATTACCATATGCCTGCTAGATTTGTTGCACTTGGTGATTCCTTCCTTGGTCCATAAAACTCCATATCTCCTGTGTTGCCCAAGGATTTGTTAACAGTAAGTTCAATGAAATGCTTCGTGAACACAAATGGGAATCCCCCTCGGGAAGATGACATTCTTTTCGCAACACACTGTTGAGGAAATTTAGAGAACTGTCATTTACAATTGACTGCAGAACAATTCTGCTGCCGTCAACGTACATTTCCCGTAAGGATCATGAAGAGAGGATAGAGAAATTAAGGCTTGTATGGACACATATAGATAGCCATTTTTCTCTTGTTCCATTTACAAGTGGAACAGGAAAGGAGATGATTACTAGTGGTATGAGGTCCCCTCTGCCGTGGCTTTTGGAATATGTACATAAATGTAGATTTCTGCTGGACTTTTAACTTCTTGCCTATTTGATCCTCTGATGCCTTCACTGTCTCATTTCTGAAAGCACTCAGTTTGTCTTCTATTTTATTCCTTTCACATGTTCCTGTCAGTGGTTGCCTGATGCTCTCATCGAAACTCTCAGCAACCTTTGGTTCTTTCAGTTTATCCTTAATTTCATACCTTTCTGCAGTTAAGCTTTACTTTGCCAGTCATAACCACAAAATTATGGTCGGAGTTCACATGTGTCAGTGGAAATGTTTCACAGTTTAAAATGCAGTTTCAAAATCTCTCTCTCTTTAATATAATCTATTTGATACCTTCCAGAATCTCCAGATCTCTTCCATACATACATCCTTCATATAATTCTTAAACTAAGTGTTATGAATGATTACATTGTGTTCTCTGCAAAATTCTGCCACATGTTTCCCCTTTCATTCCTCTTATCCAGTCTGTTTTGTCCCTTCTCTTCCTTTTTTTACTATTGAATTCAAATCTCCCATCATAGTTAAAATTTCACCTCCTTAACTATCTGAGTAATTTCTATAGTTTAATTACACATTCTCTCAATCTCTTTCCCCTGCAAAGATAGTTGGCATATAAACTTGTACTGCTAACATGATGGGTGTTAGCTTTGTATTTCTCTTGGCAGTGACAGTGCATTCCCTTGTTCATTGTAGCTTACCTGCATTCCTGTTTTTTAATTCACAGTTGGACCTATTCTTTCATTACAGTTACGGTATTTGATTTTTTAATGATAACCTGTTACTCACCTGACCAGAAGCCCTGTTCTTCCTGCCACACACTAATTCCTGTTGTGTCTAACTTCAATATGTCCATGTCCCTTCCTGTATTCTCTAACCTACCTACTAGATTATGGGATTGTAACATTCTACATTATGACCTTTATAATGCCAGTTTTGTTTTTCCCCGATGACAACCTCCTCTTGAGTAATCCCTGCATGAAGGTGTGAATGGGAAACTTGCTTACCTTCAGAATATTTTACCCAATAGGATGCTATCATTATTAAGCCACACAGTTGAGGTTCATGTCCTTGGGAAGCTTAATGGCTGTAGCTTCCCCTTGCTTAGTTATTTGCAGTAACAAAAGAGTATGGCAATGGTTTCTGATGTCAGAAGGGCAGATCAGTCAATTATCCAGACTGTTGCCCTTGTAACGACCTTAAAGGCTTCTGACCCACCTCAGGAGCCAAATGGTTGTTTGACCTCTCTAGAGATACCCCTCAGACATTGTTGCACCTACTGAATGGCTATCTGTATTGTTGAGGCACGCAAGCCATCTCGCTGTGGCAGGGTCGGCGTTCTGATAGACGAGGGAATGGAAGAAGGTTTATTGGATCAAACAGTAAAATGCTGAAACCCTAGCTAGAAGGTTCCACATCTGAGTACAAAACCACATATTTAACCTAAATATAATGCAACTGCATAAAAACTGCAGTTCTCTCTGTAAGCAACAGTCAAGTTATATTCTGTGTCCCTGTCAAAAGTTTGCAAGTGCTCCTGTTGTTTACGATACAGTAAACTCATCATTGCAAAATAATGTTTATTTTAAACAATTAAGTGTGAGGTTCTCCACATGAGTGCTAAAAAGAATCTGTTAAAATTTGGTTACATGATAAATCACACCCATTGTTGTTGCAACTGAATGCTTTGTGATTACAATTATGGACAACTTAAATTGGAGCAATTGCATAGAAAATGTTTTCGAGAAAGTTAGACAAAATATGTGTTCTGTTGGCAGAACACTTAGAAGACGCAAAAAAATCTGTTAAAGAAATTGCCTGCCCTACACTAATTGTCCATTCTCTTCTGGAGTATTGCTACACAGTGTGTGATCTTTACCAGATAGGACTGACAGAGGACATTGAAATGGATATGATACACGAGTCGGGGAGGTAATCATTAAAACAAAGGCACTTTTCATTGCGATGAGATCTTTTAATGAAGTTTTGTTCACAAACTTCCTCCTACAAATGCAAAATTACTTCTACTTTTATCTTCATACAAAAAATGACCTTCATATTAAAATAAGACAAATCAGAGCTTGCACTGTGTTGATTTTTGCCACATGCTATTCAAGAGTGGAACATAGAGAAATAGTCTGAAAGTGGATCCTGACCCCTCTGCTGCCATGTACTTAAGTGTGATCTGCATAGTAGTCAGGTGGGTGTAGATTTATTCTGTCTCTAATGGTTTGGTAATGCTGCAGTTACGGTCCTCCTCTTACCTGTACTTTCACTTTGTGCTCTCTTTGCCTGCTTTCACACCAATTTCTGTATCCACTCCCAAAATGTCCATATGTTGATTTTCTATTCAGCCCACGTTAGAGTTCTACTTGTATACAATTGTTGTTAATTGTTTCTCTCACTGAGTACATTAGCTGCCTTTTATTTGTGATCTTTCCAATAACTTGCTGTTTAAAATATATTTGCCTTCATTGCTTGAAATCTCTTATTTGCATGCATTGAGATTATTGTAACTATTTGCTGCCAGTAATTGAACCTGTATGCATCTTTTAAACTAGGTGACACTCTTAATGGTTATTTCATACACGTTTTCCACATTCTTTTGCATTACTCACTCCTACATGATTAAACAATACTGTCTTATATCTATCAGTTTCTGTGTGTCACTCTCACATTCTTCTTTGAGAAATTGCCCCCCCCCCCTCCCAAGACTTTAAGAAATAACCTTAGTAACCTTAGTTTTGCAATTTGTACACAACTGTGTGTGTGTGTGTGTGTGTGTGTGTGTGTGTGTGTGTGTGTGTGTGTGTCATTTATCTTGGCCACCCTAAATAACTGTTTGTCCAGATGCAAATTACAAAATGTTTCAAGAAAATGTTCTTTAGCCATCAGGGGGACATCAATCAGCATGATTGCCTTCGTTGTAGCTTTGTTTTTTACAAAGATATGAACAGTGGTATGACATTTTTAAATGGCACCCTGTCTTCCTCTCCTAAAGATCTACTAAAAAATGTATCACAGTGTACCATTCACTGAAACACAATGTTATTAATTACATAACACAACATTAACATTGACGCTTCCAGCACTTAGTGCAGTGCAGGTACTCGGGGTAATGGAACACATCTACGTGCTGACACTGACAGAGGACAAATGTAAACATAAGTAGAATACACACCCATCATTCCGTCAACCATCGTCAGTTGAAGAGTTGTGTGAGTAGAATGGACACCAACGTAGAGAAGGTAGAAATGCTACTTATCTATGGGGAATGTAAGTTAGCAGAACAGTAATTGCAATATTGTTTTCTTATGTACAGGTCAATTTAGTATAGTAGTTTAGTCCTTTTAAATACTGTTGTGTAGAGTAGGCATACTCTAAAGGCTGTCCTTTCTACAAACTGCATCGACATAACGTTTCTTTTATTATTGTTGTTGGAGGTAGGCGAAATGCTAATCGGGCAGCGGAACTGTACAGAGGGCAATATCCTGACAAGAACCCACCTTCTCGACGAATGTTTTCTCGTCCTGTTGCGATGCTTCAGGAAATGGGAAGTTCAACCCATGACAACGAAATCGTCGTAGCACTCGCACAGACAAAGCTGCCAATGTTACGGTTCTTGCTTCCGTTGCTATGAATTGACATGTGAGCACACGACATCTTGAACACGAAGTTGGCATTCCTAAAACCAGTGTACATCGTATTCTTACATGTCACCGATTCCATCCTTACCATGTAAACCTACATCAAGAATTGCATGGGAATGATTTCTAGAATGGTGTATAGTTCTCTCAGTGGGCACAGCAGCAAATCCTCGCCAACCCGAACTTCTTCTCCAATGTTCTATTTACCAATGAATGTTCCTTCTCAAACAAAAGACAGATAAATACAAGGAATATGCATTATTGGTCCAGCGAAAACCGACGATGGCTTAGACAGGTGGAATGTAAGCGTCAGTGGAGAGTTAACGTCTGGTGTGGGATGCTTGGTACTAGAATTATTGGCCCTTAATTCATTAAAACGGCACTGTGTATGCCAACTTCCTTAGACGAATTCTTCCTCCTCTTCTGGATGAAGTGCCACTAAGAACCAGAATGCTTATGTGGTATCAACACGATGGATGTCCAGCACATAATGCCTTGCGTGCATGTCATGTTCTGAACCGAAAGTATCCTGCCAGATGGATTGGTCGAGGGGGAACAGTTACTTGGCCTGCTAGGTCTTCTGATTTAAATCCTCTGGACTGTTTTCTTTGGGGGTGCATTAAAGACGTTGTCTATCGCGATACTCCAACAACTCCAGAGGACATGCTGGAACATATTGTGCTTTCTTGTAATTCTCTTCAGCAGGCAACACTGGAAGAAGTAAATAATTATTTCATTCAATGAGTGCACCAGTGCATCAGTGTCCTGGGTCACCACTTGTGAGCACCTTTGACGTTTTACTCCTGGACAATGGTACAGGAGAGTCAAAGTCAATTTTGTGTTATGTTTTTACTCGGTTTTAATTTGTTTTCTGACAACTCCTGCAAGTGGACGAGTTTGTGATCACGGGCTCAAAGTCAGTGTTGTGTTATGTAATTAATAACATTGTGTTTCAATGAATGGTACACTGTGATACATTTTTGAATAGTCTTTAGGAGAGGAAATGAATTACCGAATAAAAAATAGAGGGTGCCGTTTAAAAAAGTCATACCACTGTTCATATCTTTGTAAAAAACAGAGCTACAATGAAGGCAATCATGCTGATTGATGTCCTCCTGGCGGCTAAAGAACATTTGCTTGAAACCTTTTGTAATTTGCGTCTGGTCAAACAATTATTTAGGGTGGTCAAGATAAATGGGACACACTGTATATCCCATCCACAGAAAAATCTTCCTTTTCTGCCTCAAAACTGTTTTTGTGTACTGTGTAGCTGTACATTTTAATCAATAATGCTCTTTTTCTTCAAGGAAAACCTTGAAAATGCAGAGTCTATGCGACTTGTTGCTGATGAAAAGTATTTGAATCTTTTGGGATTTACTGAAAGTCCACGTCTATACCCATCAGAAATATGGAAAAACACATCGTTACCAATTGTCGTAACATATGTAAGTTTGTCCAGAAATACTTTTTTTTTACTTTGTGCTATTATCTGTGGAATGGTACCTTGCTGTATTAACATATGGGTGCATTTATTAAATTTTGCCTTCCAGGTTTTAGGAGGACAGGAACAGCAAGGCATAGGTTTCATTCGTAATATAGCACACTTTTTGCCCAACCACACTATACTTGTGTACAATTTGGGTCTTGGATCTTATGGTTTGCAAACGGTAATGTAATAAATTGATTGTGTTTAAATTCTGGTGTCTATCACTGCTGCCACTACTGTACCTCAGTATTGTCAATATTTTGTTATTGTGCCAATTTTTACTTATTAACAGATCCAAGGACACTGCAATAGCAGCCGCTGTACAGTCATTACTTTTGACTACAGTGCATATCCATCTCATGTGGAAGAAGAAAGGCTTTGTGCATTCAGACCATTAATAATTCAGGTAAATTACTGTATTAATAGAATCTTAGTTGTAATGCAACTGTTTCTGATAAGAACAGTGTTTATGTACAGTATTATATAAACTAAGCAATGAGGTGAATTCATTAAGTCGGATGATTTTGGTTTCCCTAACTTGTTCCCACGACTGCGAGGAGGGTTCTTTTTTAATGTTGTGTCTAATTTCCTGCCCCTTTTTCTGTACCCATCTGAGATTGTGTTCCCTCACTAATAACCACAACAACAATATGTTGTAGAATCTTAAACTTTCTTATTATTTTATAATCTGAATGGCCACATTGTAATTTAACTTTTATTTTTGGGAAATTACTAAGTTTAATATTATCACTACAGTGCGCAGTTTTGTTATTGATAGTGGTAAGGTGGAACAAGACTTTTGGTCAGGTGACTACAGGGTTATAAACACAAAATCAAATAGGGGTAATGCAGGAGTAGGTTTAATAACGAATAGGAAAATAGGAATGCGGGTAAGCTACTACAAACAGCATAGTGAACGCATTATTGTGGCCAAGATAGATATGAAGCCCATGCCTACTACAGTAGTAAAAGTTTATATGCCAACTAGCTCTGCAGATGACGAAGAAATTGGAGAAATGTATGATGAAATAAAAGAAATCATTCAGATTGTGAAGGGAGATGAAAATTTAATTGTCAAGGGTGACTGGAATTCGGCAGTAGGAAAAGGGAGAGAAGGAAACGTAGTAGGTGAATATGGATTGGGGGTAAGAAATGAAAGAGGAAGCCGCCTGGTAGAATTTTGCACAGAACACAACTTAATCATAGCTAACACTTGGTTCAAGAATCATGAAAGAAGGTTGTGTAAATGGAAGAAGCCTGGAGATACTGACAGGTTTCAGATAGATTATATAATGGTAAGACAGAGATTTAAGAACCAGGTTTTAAATTGTAAGACATTTCCAGGGGCAGATGTGGATTCTGACCACAATCTATTGGTTATGACCTGTAGATTAAAACTGAAGAAACTTCAAAAAGGTGGGAATTTAAGGAGATGGGACCTGGATAAACTGAAAGAACCAGAGGTTGTACAGAGTTTCAGGGAGAGCATAAGGGAACAATTGACAGGAATGGGGGAAAGAAATACAGTAGAAGAAGAATGGGTAGCTTTGAGGGATGAAGTAGTGAAGGCAACAGAGGATCAAGTAGGTAAAAAGACGAGGGCTAGTAGAAATCCTTGGGTGACAGAAGAAATACTGAATTTAATTGATTTGATGAAAGGAGAAAATATAAAAATGCAGTAAATGAAGCAGGCAAAAAGGAATACAAATGTCTCAAAAATGAGATCGACAGCAAGTGCAAAATGGCTAAGCAGGCATGGCTAGAGGACAAATGTAAGGATGTAGAGGCTTATCTCACTAAGGGTAAGATAGATACAGCCTACAGGAAAATTAAAGAGACCTTTGGAGAAAAGAGAGCCACTTGTATGAATATCAAAAGCTCAGATGGAATCCCAGTTCTAAGCAAAGAAAGGAAAGCAGAAAGGTGGAAGAAGTATATAGAGGGTCTATACAAGGGCGATGTACTTCAGGACAATATTATGGAAATGGAAGAGGATGTAGATGAAGATGAAATGGGAGATATAATACTGCGTGAAGAGTTTGACAGAGCACTGAAAGACCTGAGTGGAAACAAGGCCCCAGGAATAGACAACATTCCATTAGAACTACTGACAGCCTTGGGAGAGCCAGTCCTGACGAAACTCTACCATTTGGTGAGCAAGATGTATGAGACGGGGGAAATACCCTCAGACTTCAAGAAGAATATAATAATTCCAGTCCCAAAGAAAGCAGGTGTTAACAAATGTGAAAATTACCGAACTGTCAGTTTAATAAGTCCCGGCTGCAAACTACTAACGCGGATTCTTTATAGGCGAATGGAAAAACTAGTAGAAGCCGACCTCGAGGAAGATCAGTTTGGATTCCGTAGAAATGTTGAAACACGTGAGGCAATACTGACCCTACGACTTATCTTAGAAGCTAGATTAAGAAAAGGCAAACCTACGTTTCTAGCATTTGTAGACTTGGAGAAAGCTTTTGACAATGTTGACTGGAATATGCTCTTTCAAATTCTGAAGGTGGCAGGGGTAAAATACAGGGAGCGAAAGGCTATTTACAATTTGTACAGAAACCAGATGGCAATTATAAGAGTCGAGGGACATGAAAGGGAAGCAATGGTTGGGAAGGGAGTGAGACAGGGTTGTAGTCTCTCCCCGATGTTATTCAATCTGTATATTGAGCAAGCAGTGAAGGAAACAAAAGAAAAATTCGGAGTAGGTATTAAAATCCATGGAGAAGAAATAAAAACTTTGAGGTTCACCGATGACATTGTAATTCTGTCAGAGACAGCAAAGGACTTGGAAGAGCAGTTGAGTGGAATGGATAGTGTCTTGAAAGGAGGGTATAAGATGAACGTCAACAAAAGCAAAACGAGGATAATGGAATGTAGTCGAATTAAGTCGGGTGATGCTGAGGGAATTAGATTAGGAAATGACACACTTAAAGTAGTAAAGGAATTTTGCTATTTGGGGAGCAAAATAACTAATGATGGTCGAAGTAGAGAGGATATAAAATGTAGACTGGCAATGGCAAGGAAAACGTTTCTGAAGAAGACGAATTTGTTAACATTGAGTATAGATTTAAGTGTCAGGAAGTCGTTTCTGAAAGTATTTGTATGGAGTGTAGTCATGTATGGAAGTGAAACATGGACGATAAATAGTTTAGACAAGAAGAGAATAGAAACTTTTGAAATGTGGTGCTACAGAAGAATGCTGAAGATTAGATGGGTAGATCTCATAACTAATGAGGAGGTATTGAATAGGATTGGGGAGAAGAGGAGTTTGTGGCACAACTTGACTAGAAGAAGGGATTGGTTGGTAGGACATGTGTCGAGGCATCAAGTGATCACCAATTTAGTATTGGAGGGCAGTGTGGAGGGTAAAAATCGTAGAGGGAGACCAAGAGATGAATACACTAAGCAAATTCAGAAGGATGTAGGTTGCAGTAGGTACTGGGAGATGAAGAAGCTTGCACAGGATAGAGTAGCATGGAGAGCTGCATCAAACCAGTCTCAGGACTGAAGGCAACAACAACAACAACAACAGTGGTGAGGTACAATTAGTGTGTGTTAGGTAACAGTGCAAACTGGCCATCCTTTCCAAATTAAATACAAGCATCTCCATGTTGTGTGACCAGTTTTATCAGACAGGACTGCCCACATTGAGATGCCACTCCAAACCTCCCCCCAGGATGTTTGAAATAAGGCCCAGCAGCTGAGAAGATGGTGCAGAATTGTGTGGGTGACATCCTGGTGCAAGCCTTTCAATTTTGAGGCTTTGTCTGCTTGCATGCCAGGTTTCTGAAGTGTAACTGTTTTACTAAAGGTGGAATGTGCTGAGAAGTCAAGTGAGGTGTTCGTTACAGGGTTTTGTGATGCAGTGGTGTTGTGATATGTGGCTCATTGAGTCTCTGTATTTGAAAGTTGGTGTATGAGATGAAGGCATTTTAAAGATGATGTTGGATTTTATTGGAGACCACAAGCTCGACAACTGCAGTATTAGTATTGTTAGCAAGAAAATTGGCAGCATTGGTCATAATAAGTTTGAAATAATTTATTACAGCACATTGATTTCAGTCGCTGTGTGACAATCTTCAGTGCTAAAAATGTAAAGACATAAAATGAGACATGAAGACCATTTAATGAACATGGGCATAAGGTCACATTGAGCACAATATATTCTGATGTGGGGTTCATACCAAATATTAAGTCTTGTTAGATTAAACAAATAAAAGCACATATCATAATTTCACCAAGGCGTCAGTACAGAAGAGCAGCTAATGAACAAATTTTGAACTGAGTTTGCAGCTTAAAATCATGTTCAGCAAAGCTTGGTACATGACACATGCACTACAATATCCTCTTTATTCAATTAACACATTACATATGATGTGATTTATTGAAGTCTCATATTGCTGTATATTTTATATTATTTTTATTCTCATTTCTCGGGTTACAAAGTGTCTGTTTTAATTTTTAATTGGTTTTTACTGTTCTCTTGTATAAAATCTTGGTCCCCACTTTTTTTTTTAAAATATATTCGGTGTAATGTGTTGTTTGAATAAAGATTGTACTTCGGTACCTGCGTCATGTCTCGAGCTTTGCTGCATGTGATTGTAAGTTGCAACCTCTGTTTAAAAAATTCGTTTGTTAGCTGCTATGTTCTTCTGTATAGATGCTAAGTTGAAGTTGTAATATGTGCTTTTATTGGAGGAGTCTTCGGGACTTAAATATTTTGTATGTACTCATCAGAACTGTATTGTACTCGATATGCTTATGCTGTGTTTTATTATATGGTCTTCATGTCTGATGTTATGTCTTATACTTCTTTAGCACTGAATATGGTCATACAAGGACTGAAATTGATGTGCTGTGTAATAAATGATTCCAAACATGTTATGACCAATGCTGCCAGTTGTCTTGTTTACAACAAAAGTAGATGTTGTTGCACTTTCTTTTGGTGAATTTTGACTGTTGACTGTAGTTGAATGTGTTGTAATTTCAAAATATGGAGGTTGTTGTGTGTTTTTGATATGTAATTGCTGTGAATCGTATTATAAAATATAATGAGGTATGACCCAATGTGTTAGATGCCATAAATTTGGAAAAAAATCTGTGGCAGATTTAGTTGGTGCTGTCGAGAAAGCAAGTTATGGAGATCGATTTGCAGGTGTAAGTGGTTTGAAAAATTAAGGCTTACTATGTGCAGTATTGTTTATTGACCTGAAATTACTGTTTATCATTCTTCTGTATAGTTGTTTGCACTTGTGTGAGTATCATAGAGCTGAATGGAACTATATAGGTTAATTGGAGATGATCAAATTTTTTTTCAAAATTTCTCATTATTTTCTAATTTTACATTTATTGATTTTGTGTTGTTTATGGGTGTCATGGAGATTAAAATTAATGAGAGGTTAATTTTTTTATATATATATATATATATATATATATATATATATATATATATATATATATATATAAAAACAAAGATGAGGTGACTTACCGAACGAAAGCGCTGGCAGGTCGATAGACACACAAACAAACACAAACATACACACAAAATTCAAGCTTTCGCAACAAACTATTGCCTCATCAGGAAAGAGGGAAGGAGAGGGGAAGACGAAAGGAAGTGGGTTTTAAGGGAGAGGGTAAGGAGTCATTCCAATCCCGGGAGCGGAAAGACTTACCTTAGGGGGGAAAAAGGACAGGTATACACTCGCACACACGCACATATCCATCCACACATACAGACACAAGCAGACATATTGGTCTTTAAATATATATATATATATATATATATATATATATATATATATATATATATATATATATATACACACTTGGCTGGCCAACATGAGCTTCAAAAACCCTGAACTTGTGA
The DNA here is from genome assembly GCF_021461385.2 of Schistocerca piceifrons. Classification (NCBI taxonomy): domain Eukaryota; kingdom Metazoa; phylum Arthropoda; class Insecta; order Orthoptera; family Acrididae; genus Schistocerca; species Schistocerca piceifrons. The sequence continues at coordinate 852,354,419 of NC_060140.1, read as the reverse complement.
GAGTACCCTGTTAGTTATGTATTGTTTTTAGATTATTTTTAATATTTGTATTATTAGGAAATTATTATCATTGTGTATTTATCATTGTTGTGTATTTATTATTGTTGTGTGTATGATGTCATAGTTGACAAATTGGATTTTTATGAGTTGCTTGTGTCACCATTTTAATGACAACATAGATCAGAGCTATGCCCGGTACTGAAAATTTCTGTATTTCTGTAGAGTGTTGTGTGGTGTTATGTTAATTTTTTATATTGCTGTTGTTGATGATGTTGGTGGTGGTAATAGAAGGAAGAGGCTTAAATCCAATGGTGATGCAGAGCTCAGCGAATTATGCTGGTGGGACCACCTAGTGTAATCAGTCAGATGTACACTTGACATTGCGAAAAATGACCATGGTTGAAATTTGAATTATCTGCCATGTTACATAGGAGCCAATCATGTTATGGGGTGCACAGATCTGTTCATAAAAATAAAGAACACTTGGAATTGAGTCATTCTGTGGAACAATGACTTAACTGGAATATATTGAGATCAAGATACACAGCATCAGATGTTTTTAATATAATGTAATTGAATAGATAAAAACTCTACTCATCAAGCAGTGGCAGGAGAACACACACATAAAAAGAGGTTTTATGTATGCTAGCATTCAGAGACAGTGGCTCCACCTTCTGGCAGAAGGTAACAGGAAAATGTGTTGCTAAAGTAATAAAAACTGGACTGTAGAGCAAATGGAAGGAGGTCATTTGGTCAGATGAATCTCTCTTCACACTGTTTCCAATTTCTCGAAGTGTCAAATGTAACAAGGGTCCAGTGATGATTTGGGCAGCCTTATCATGGTATTCCATGTGTGCCCTGGTTGCTCTGCAAGATCACCTTGCTGCTGAGGATTATGTGACCATTTTGGCTGATTGGGTCCAACCCATGATACAGTGTTTGTGTCCAATGGTGATGCTGTGTTCCAAGATGACAGGGTCCCCTGTCACATAGATCACACTATCCAGGACTGGTTTTGTGAGCACGAGGATGAATTGTTGCATCTGCCCAGGTCCCCACATTCACCTGATCTCAGTATTATTAAGGTTTTGTGCTGAACTTTGAAGAGAAGTGTGCACAATCGATATCCACTTCCATCATCATTGCCAGAACTTGTCACTATATTCCTGGAAGAATGATATAAGATTCCCTTGGAAACTGTACTGAACCTGTATTTATCCATTTTGAGATGACTGGAAGTTGTTTTGAATGCCAGTGGATTTCCTACACGATATTAGACATAGTAATGTCTGTGTTTTTGTTGTTTCCATTTCTTTTTATCCAACCTCTATATTATACTACTTATTGTACCTGTAGTGGCGGTGAAGACAAATACACTTCTCTGTCTGTCCCAAAACACAATGCACTTTGTGTGAAAATTCTTTGCTTCAACTTCGCTTTCTTCAAAGATAATGTTGAATGCCTCCAATCCATGTATTTTTGTTTTGATTCAGGTGTGACATGAACCACACGTTCTGCCTCCAGTGACAGTTCAGCTTAAAACATTCACATCTTCATTGCTGTACTGTTGAAGGAAATTCAAAGCACTGGCTATTAGATTGATTTTGTACCAACTGTACAGCATTTTCGGTAGCCAAGGCAAGGACAGCTTTTGGTAGTTAAGCATTCTGTAATAATTTCATAAAGAACAGTTCTTGAAACTTGAGATTTTTTAGACAAGTACAAGATTGGGAACTGTTTTTGAACTTTTGTATTAATTTTCTGCAGCAAGTTTTCAGTGATTACAGATGTTCATCTGCTTCACACATGAACATGAATATTTAGTCATCCATAAATGCGCAAATTCATTTTTTTTTATCATTCCATTGCTCATGTGCACAGAAAAAATCACAGTTGGTGGGTCTATCAATTAACTGATGATTTTAAAAAAGCATAAAGAAATATAAACACAGATGAACCTTCCATTACGGTGTCTGAGGGTAACCAATAAAAGCAGCAGCTACTCTGCAATTCAACATAAAGTATGAGAAAGAACTTCTAGCTTTAGCCTATTGTATCTCACTGGAGTCATTCCTGCTTTCAAATATGGTCATCAAATGCTTGCACAAGACTATTGCTAATATCAGTTACACCGACATCTATACTCTGCAAGCGATGGATACTTACTTCCCCCCTTTCTTGTTACATTCACAAATGGTGTGTGTGAAAAATTTCTGTAGGTAAATCTCCATACAACATCTAATTTCTCTACTTTTCTCATTGTGATTATTTCGTGAGACATATGTGGGAGGTGGTGATATGTCGGCAGCCTGATCTTAAAAAGTAAACTCAAGATTTCAACAGAAATCCTGTTCGTGATGCACAACACCTCTCTTGTAACATGTGCCAATGGATTTTATCGAGCATCTGCCTTCCCACCATGTGAACAATCATGTGACAAGCATACCACTCTTCTTTGGATGCTAGGAGATTCCAGTGGCACCAGAGGCATCACAGCTTTTGCCATTGCTGCTGCAACTTCACCGCAGTTTAGGGCAGTGGCCTAAAGGACGTTGACTGTGGCCGACACAGTTTCTAGCTGTTGCTGGACAGCAGCCAGTTCCCTATCTCTGCACACAACAAACACAGTGCCTATCAATTTCCTACTGTTTTAAAAACTATATGAAATCAGAAATAAATTTACAAATCAGTGCAAGTCACAGAGGTTGCATAGATTAACTAAATAAAGTGGCACTAGCACTTACAGGAGTGGAAAACTAAGCTACAATTAACTCGGTCTACACGAATGATTGAAAAAATACACAATCGTTTATGATAAAATAAATAGCACTATTAAAAACAAATAAATACACAGCTACAGTTCAATTTTACTCAGTAGTACTTCAGAAAACTACTAACAAATTGATGTATACAAACTATATGCTGCTGCTCTTGGACTATTTGCTGCTCTATGACTGGAGCTCTACTGTTGTTGAACATTGTTTACATTTGTGTAATATGGTCTTGCTGGAGACTATCTCCACTGTAGAAATCATCATGGATTCTGCAAATAACAATGTTGTGAAACCCAGACTGCTGTGTTGTTTCACAAGACCCGGAAGGCATTAGATACTTACAGCCAGGTCAAAGCTGTAATCTTCAACTTCCATAAGGTATTCAATACAGTCCACACTGTTGTCTAGTGAACAAAATAAGAGCTTACAGAGTGTAGACAATCTCTGTTATTGGATTGAAAAGTTCCTAGCAAATAGAATATAGCACTGACAGCCCAAATTCAGGATCTTGTTCAAAAACTGAATGCTGCTAGATTTACTATTAGAACAGTATCTGCTATAAGTGAGGGTCCAACTCAAAAAGTAGTCTCCTTTGCTTATTTTATTCACTTCTGGCATACATCATTATATTCTGGGATAACTCTTCCCTTTCACAAAGGATATTTTTGGCTCAGAAATGCGCAGTTTAAGCAATATGTCCTGTAAGTTCGCGAACCTCTTGTCGACCCGTGTTCAGGAATATGGGAATTTTGACACTGACCTCTCAATATTTATTTTCTTTAACACTTAGCGTGCTGCCGACGTAATATTACATCTTCAGAATGAAACAGAATTGTGTGGCCGATATAATATTATCTCTTGTCAGTTACAATGTTTCTCTGTGGAGTCAAATGTATATTTACGACTCCTGCGAAGTCTGAGTGGTCTGCAGCCTTCATAGTTTCAACTGCGAGCACTAGATAGAAGCAGCGAACTCAGTGGAATACTTTGTGTTTATGAGAGACTTTGTTATTGTAACTTACTTCATAGACATTGTCTGGCATTGGCAGCCTCTCAGTTTCATTTGTTTTGAGTGTTTTCGTGTTGATTTTCTTTTTGATATGTACAGTGAACAGGATAAACGTTTGGAGCAAATGATTTATGAAGTTGTTGACGAGTTTGCATATGGCGAAATAGGGCTGTTTGATGATGATTCGGATTATACATCATCTGAAAATAGCGGTAAGTCAAGATTTGTTTCAGATTTAGTCACTGCAAATGGTTCTTTTATTAGCTTCCCAGAATTTTATATTATGAATTATGCTCCTGCAAGTACTTCAGGTAATGAATCATATCATGTTTTGCCTTCTACATCTGCGAATACTCACAGTAGAAAAAGAAGTAGAAGTGACTGATGGTGGCTGGACAGATGTTGACGAAATTTCTGACATAGCTGTATACACAGGACCTCAAGGATTGGTACAGAATGTATCTATTAATGTATGAGGTGATTCTTCAGATATATTCTTCTATTTCTTCAACAATACTCTCATAACAACAATGGTACAGACAAATTGTTGTGCCAGGCAAAAACTTGCTAAGCTGTGGTCTGACAATAATCTTCTGCGTAATTCTAGGTTCAAACAGTGGAAAACTGTAACAGTTGCAGATACGAAAAAATTCCTGCTATTTTGCTGCATATGGCAATAACTGAGAGGCCAGACATGAAGAGCCACTGGAGTACTGATCCTGTTGTCAGCTGTAATTTTTGTCCCACTGTTTTGTCAAGAGATAGATTTATAAACATTTTATCTATGTTTTACCTCAATGATAACACAAAGGCAAAAAAGAAAGGTGAACCAGGTTTTGATGCACTTTATAAAGTTAGACCTCTCCATAATTCATTGAGAGAGAAATTCCAAAACTTTATTATCCAGAGGAAACAGTAATAACCCAGCCATTGACCTTCGTCTGTGCGAATGTGCACAGGTTGCCCAAACTCTTACGGGAATCGCCAAAGCGTGCGCGAGTAATGAGTGGATGGGCAAATGTCTATAAGGTACATTACATATGTAGTATTGTGGACAGTTGGGAATGTGAGTCTCACGGGAAGCGTGCAAGGGATAAGTCCCTGCAGTCGTGCTATTCATCTGTGTCCTCGGTGGCTCAGATGGATAGAGCATCTGCCATGTAAGCAGGAGATGCCGGGTTCGAGTCCCGGTCGGGGCACACATTTTCAGCTGTCCACATCGAGGTATATCAACACCTGTCGGCAGCTGAGGGTTTCAGTTAGTCACCATTTATTCCAGGGAAAAGCTGCACGGTCATCAACAGTATTCTGTTCTTTCGAGAACAATTACTGTCTTCACACAGTAATAACAGTCGAAGGAATTTGTCCCTACAGAGAAAGAGTAGGCTTGGCTTCAAGGTTTATATGGCCAATAAACCAAACAAATATGGTTTGAAGCTGTACATTTTGGCTGAATCAAGACCAGGATATATCTGGAATTTTGATTTATACCATGGAAGAGATGAGACAGTAGAAGATAGTGCTTCTAATGTTGTGAAGCGTTTGACCAATAAGCTTTAAAATAGGCACGAGGTATTCTTGCCTGTCGTAAGAGGCGACTAAAAGGAGTCTCACACCTTTTGGCCTTTATGTGATGGACCCCTGTAGGGTTTGATCTTCATTTTTCAAAATTTTCCTGGAGAGCGAGCCAATAGGGGAAGGGCACCTTACATGGTGCGTTATGTCCATCGTGCATTGAGATCTTTAGCCCACTTTCTTGTTGTGACATTACAGTCCCACTCATCCTCCATCTGTTGAGCAAGGACACCTTCCTGGGCACGTTTTCCTCCATATGCAGTGTTGTTTTCTTCGTCGACGATGGCCGTGGAATTCTTTGCACCTCGTATCCAGCACGGTATCCAGTCTGTTGTGGTGGGGCCGCCATGTACCCTGTTAGTTGTAGCCCCCTGACTACAAAGGGATCGCTGGGCTGATGCCTGCGCCATTAACTCCCCATGTATGGCAAGGAGTAGGTGTACGTCGCCCTGGGGCATTGGGACTCTCGGCAATGGCCATCCTGCCAGGTGGCCATTGCTGCAGCTGGGTGGCGCCCGTGGGGAGGGCCCCTGGTTGGAGTGGATAGCATCAGGGTGGATGACACGTGATGAAGCGTACCACATCATCACTTGCTGGTGATCAAATGCCAGCAGTCTCTAAGCGTTCCAAGTCTCAGTACAATGCAAGGAAGTATGATCCTAAATCATTCCCTTCCCTGGCCCCAACATGGGAGGAACGCCAAGCTAAGGATGGTAGCAAATCTTATTCGCCCAGGTACCTCGTATGTACGAGAGCTCGTAGGATACCACCCGTTCCCTTTGACCTGTGACGTACTTGTGATGCATTGTGTGACATCATCAAGCCATGATGTGTGTTTTGGAGTGGAAGTGAAATGTTGCTGTAGAGGGCACACTGAATGAAGAGGTGCCATACCCTAGTGGCTTATGTTGTTGGTATCCTTGTCTGAGGTTAAGCTGTATGGTTTAACTGGAGATTGGAATACAAGCTGTTGTAGTTACGGGAGGGATGGTGGGGGATTATTGATATCTTGGTCTAGGGTTGAGCTATATAAGTTAACCATCGTAAAATAACTTAGCAAATAGGCACAGAACAGTCTTCCCTTCTCTGTATGCGGATCACTTCTTCATTACATATTGCTCCTCCAGTACTGGTGTTGCTGAGTGGTGCCTACAGGGAGTGATTCACATGGCGCAGTCATGGGCTCTAGCTTGTCTGCTTGTGTCTGTATATGTGTGGATGGATATGTGTGTGTGCGAGTGTATACCCATCCTTTTTTCCCCCTAAGGTAAGTCTTTCCGCTCCCGGGATTGGAATGACTCCTTACCCTCTCCCTTAAAACCCACATCCTTTCGTCTTTCCCTCTCCTTCCCTCTTTCCCGATGAGGCAACAGTTTGTTGCGAAAGCTTGAATTTTGTGTGTATGTTTGTGTTTGTTTGTGTTTGTTTGTGTGTTTGTCCACCTGCAAGCACTTTCATTTGGTAAGTCACATCATCTTTGTTTTTATATATATATAAACACACACACACACACACACACACACACACACACACACACACACACACAATGTTAGTGGAAAGCCTGAGCCATTTACAGCAGATAAAGTTCAGTAACTGATGAAACATATGAAGCCAATAGATTTGAATAAAACACAGGGAAACAATGGAAGGCAATCTGCTGCGACACAGCCATATGTGAGCTGGATTTCAGCAGTATAGGTAGAAAGATTAGAGTTCACAATTCCATTGAGATTAAGGAATTTAGAAATTCTGCACTAGGTCTGTTGAACAAGGATGGGGGATGGAACTGCAAGCCTTTTTATGAGGGCAGTGCAGTAAGTATCTGTGTTTGAAGGCAGATGGCACTGCCAACACCAGTTGGTGTTTGCATTTTATGCTGCAATCTTTTAGACACCACTTATTAAAATGACTGTGATTCACAGGTCAGTTTGGATTTACAGCCATTTCACTAAGTTGTGCTATGTATTTTTGCCAATTGGAGAAAGTGAAATATTGTTTGGTGGTTAATGTTTTTGGTTTTGTATGGGAAAAGTATGACAAGATAAAAGCGAAATTGAATGCTTTTACGGCTACCCTTCACTGTCAGTGACAAGAGTTAAACATCATTTCAACAAATTTAACTGTGGCCTCATTATCAGTTTTTGATGAGGATTGTCTAGGACACCTGGCAGATGTACCTGCTGAAGAAATCAGTGATGTAATCCAAAACATGATTCTCATTGATTATCGAATGAAAGTGTACAAAGTAGAAGTGGCCATAGGTGTGTTGATATATTATGTGACTGGGTGCTGATAAAACAAATCACTGAGTATTGGGTTCTGTGATTGCTGACAACAAGCAGGCGCAGCTTTCAACTGCAGAGCTTTGTTTGCAGCAATTTGAGTGACATCTGCAGGACTTTTGTGTTAAGTTGTCACTGTCATAGTAACTGTATTCCACATTTATTGTCCAAATCAAGCAACAATCAAAGCAGTTGTTAGCTTCATGTGAATCTGCTTTAAAGAAGGTGAAGACTATCCCTTCAGGCAGAAAAATTATGGTGATATTTTTTGGGATGTGAAGGGTGTCGTACATAGACTTTTTAGGAAAAGGAAAAACTATCATTGTTCAAGACTAGAACGAGACACTGGACAGCTTAGAAAAAAAAGGTGTTTCACATTGACATTGTGCTAACACATTGGTCTCAAGTTGTTGCCACAAAACTGCATGAATTGTGTTGTGAAATGTTGGCACATCCACCCCATCTCCCACAGTCATCTGACCTGGGTCCCTATGACTTTCTCTTCTTCTTCTTCTTCTTCCCAAACATAAAAGAATGCCTTGCAGGTAAACAAGTTGTGCTCAGATGAAGTGGTCATCATTGAGAGAGACGCCTTTTGTTTAGCTTGACAATTACAAATTTTTGGAAGTGTTAAAAAAATAGATGGCCATTGGCAAAGTGTAGACCCTTAAACAGGGACTGCATTGAAAAACAATTTGTTTTGGAAAAAATGACGCCTTCACTCTTGTCCTGGGTTCTTGCAGAACCAGATTCGTGTTGAAGCAGTGCTGTCTGAACACAAAGCTGAAGGCGGCTGGCAGGAATAATGTTGTGCGCAAATTCTAAACAAGAACCTGGGAAGCATAACAAGAATCTGTGAGGACGTCTGCACTAGCGTTGCGTTGCTGTACATCCCCCATATGGTACTGATCTCACTTTACTAAAGCAGTTGTTGTGCAACTATCATTGAGACGTGCCAAGTATTACAAGCAATATGTGGCCTGCACTGTTGGAGAAGTTGTGTCTCACTGCAGATTGATATGAAGTAGCAGCCAGAAAAGAGAAAACTAAAGCAACTCTATCACAAATTGTCCATTTAGTTACCAGAAAGCACTTTCACAATTGAAGGCAAAAGGGAATTTCGCTAATAAATGCAAAGAACTCGTAGCTAATGGTACTAGAAATGTGGTGTGATAGATCCCAGCTCATTGAATTTTGGATCATACTAGGAAGACTCCCCTGTGGCCCCCCAGATGAATGGAATAGCTCCAAGTCACTCAACTGAGTCTACCAAGAGCAGGCACTGTCTGTAGGGAAAGGGGGGGGGGGGTTGTTAAAACTAAGTTTTCGAAAACTTAGTTTTACAAGTTGCACTTTGTATTTTTTATTATGTTTGGTTTTGCTTCTTCAAATGAACAAGGGTATCATCTGAAGATGCAGTTTAAAGTTGGGTGACAGTGGCTAGGATTGTCTTTACAGTTGGCTGGCAGCTCTAAAGATTAATTTGCCTGTACTGTAGTACTTAAACTTATGTTTAAAGTGCAGTAGTAAATGATGACATTGACGCCACCAAAAATGAAAGTGACAGTCAGCTTCATCTATGGTGCTGTCAGTGTCAGTGTCATCATTTACTACTGTACTTAAAACATAAGTTTAAGTACTAAGGTACAGCCAAATTAATCTTCAGAGCTGTCAGCCAATTGTAAAGGCTAGATAACACTGTCAGCCGACTATAAACTGCATCTTCTGACGATGCCTTTGTTCATTTGAAGAGCGAATCCGGCCGTAATGAAAAATGCAAATTGCGACTTAAGGCTGTTTCTGAAAACGCAACTGATTCTGTTCCAGTATCACAGGAGTAGGACTAATGACCAGAGGTGGCCTTTCAGTGTGGAGTCTATTCGGTGGAATGAGGGTCAGAGCAGACCTGGAGGACTTAGCAAAACCTATGATCAGTGCACATGCGAGATTGACAAGTTCTGTTTTGCAGTTGTTTAGTATTTGTAATGTTTATATTTTGTCTGTAGTTAAGATGTGTACATATACAGGGTGGTCCATTGATAATGACTGGGCCAAATATCTCACGAAATAAGCGTCAAATGAAAAAACTACAAAGAACGAAACTTGTCTAGCCTGAAGGGGAAAACCAGATGGCGCTATGGTTGGTCCGCTAGATGGCGCTGCCATAGGTCAAATAGATGTCAACAGCATTTTTTTTTAAATAGGAACCCCCATTTTTTAATTACATATTCATGTTGTAAGTAAAGAAATATGAATGTTTTAGTTGGACCACTTTTTTCGCTTTGTGATAGGTGGCGTTGTAATAGTCACAAACATATGGCTCAGGGTTTTTAAATTAAAATATAGAACGTAGGTACGTTTGAACATTTTATTTCCGCTGTTCCAATGTGATACATGTACCTTTGTGAACTTATCGCTTCTGAGAATGCATGCTGTTGCAGCGTGATTACCTTTAAATACCACATTAATGCAATAAATGTTCAAAATGATGTCTGTCAACCTCAGTGCATTTGACAATACGTGTAACGACATTCCTCTCAACAGCGAGTAGTTCGCCTTCCGTAATGCCCGCACATGCATTGACAATGTGCTGACGCATGTTGTCAGGCTTTGTTGGTGGATCACGATAGCAACTATCATTCAACTTTCCCCACAGAAAGAAATCTGGGCATGTCAGATTCAGTGAACATGTGGGCCATGGTATGGCGCTTCGACGACCAATCCACCTGCCATGAAATATGCTATTCAGTACCGCTTCAACCGCACGCAAGTTGTACCGGACATCCATCATGTTGGAAGTACATCGCCATTCTGTCATGCAGTGAAACATCTTGTTGTAACATCAGTAGAACATTATGTAGGAAATCAGCATACATTGCACCATTTAGATTGCCATCGATAAAATAGAGGCCAGTTATCCTTCCTCCCATAATGCTGAACCATACATTAACCCGCCTAGGTCGCTGATGTTCCACTTGTCGCAGCCATCGTGGATTTTCCATTGCCCAATAGTGCATATTATGCCGGTTTGCGTTACCGCTGTTGGTGAATGACGCTTTGTCGCTAAATAGAACGCATGCAAAAAATCTGTCATCGTCCCGTGATTTCTATTGTGCCCAGTGGCAGAACTGTACACAACGTTCAAAGTTGTCGCCGTGCAATTCCTGGTGCATAGAATTATGGCACGGGTGCAATTGATGTTGATGTAGCATTCTCAACACCGACGTTTTTGAGATTCCCGATTCTCGCGCAATTTGTCTGCTACAGATGTGTGGATTAGCTGCGACAGCAGCTACTTGGACATCATCATTTGTTGCAGGTCGTGGTTGACGTTTCACATGTGGCTGAACACTTCCTGTTTCCTTAAATAACATAACTATCCAGCGAATGGTCCTGGCTGTTGGATGATGTTGTCCAGGGTACTGAGCATCATACATAGCACACGCCCGTTGGGTATTTTGATCACAATAGCCATACATCAACACGATATTGACCTTTTCTGCAATTGGTAAACGGTCCATTTTAACACGGGTAATGTATCACGAAGCAAATACCGTCCGCACTGTCGGAATGTTATGTGATACCACGTACTTATACGTTTGTGATTATTACAGCGCCATCTATCACAAAGCGAAAAAAGTGGTCCAACTAAAACATTGATATTTCTTTACGTACTACACGAATATGTAATAAAAAATGGGGGTTCCTATTTAAATAAACACAGTTGATATCCGTTCGACCTATGGCAGCGCCATCTAGCAGGCCAACCATAGTGCCATCTGGTTTCCCCCTTCAAGCTAGACGAGTTTCGTTCTTTGTAGTTTTTTCGCTTGATGCTTATTTCGTGAGATATTTAGCCTGGTCACTATCAATGGACCATCCTGTATATTGCTTTTGGTATGATAAATAAATGTAAATGTAGCCTCATTCACAATAAAGGAAGTTGTGCACATGTGCAAGGAGTGTTACCAACATTGGTGCTCCATTTGTAATCTGATGCAGGACGCCCTGAACAAAGCCGGTGGCGTTTTGTTCCTGGAGAATGACCAGCGCCTGGTAACGAGTCGCATCGAGCCACTCCTGCAGGCAGCCCTGAAGGGCGGCGCTGTCTTGAGCTGGGCCACGCACCACGCCACTTCTTCGCTCACACATCCCAAGATGTTTGATTACTTTCGCACGACTGCAGAAAATTTCCTGTTCCTGCGCATGGTGGAGATGAGTAGGCTGCTGCTGTACAACACGGCGGAAGTGCACAGGGAACTGATGCTGCCATGGGTGCAGTGTGCCCTAACACAGGACTGCATTCATCCGATTGGTAAGCATGTCACAGGGTTAATCCTTCTGCACAAAACTGATGTTGCCCCTGTTGCATTTTTACTTCTAACATTGTCTGCAGCTGTGGAAAATCTGTTATTTTATGAGCTGCACCTCTCACTGAGACATCCTGCTTAACTTAAGCTCTGAAGTTGACTTTTTTCTCTTATAATTGTTTAATTATATTATCAATATAATAGAAGGAAACATTCCACGTGGGAAAAATTATATATAAAAACAAAGATGAGGTGACTTACCGAACGAAAGCGCTGGTAGGTCGATAGACACACAAACAAACACAAACATACACACAAAATTCAAGCTTTCACAACAAACTGTTGCCTCATCAGGAAAGAGGGAAGGAGAGGGGAAGACGAAAGGAAGTGGGTTTTAAGGGAGAGGGTAAGGAGTCATTCCAATCCCGGGAGCGGAAAGACTTACCTTAGGGGGAAAAAAGGACAGGTATACACTCGCACACACGCACATATCCATCCACACATACAGACACAAGCAGACATATTTAAAGACAAAGAGTTTGGGCAGAGATGTCAGTCGAGGCAGAAGTGTAGAGGCAAAGAAATTGTTGAAAGACAGGTGAGGTATGAGTGGCGGCAACTTGAAATTAGCGGAGATTGAGGCCTGGCGGATGACGAGAAGAGAGGATATACTGAAGGGCAAGTTCCCATCTCCGGAGTTCGGATAGGTTGGTGTTGGTGGGAAGTATCCAGATAACCCGGACGGTGTAACACTGTGCCAAGATGTGCTGGCTGTGCACCAAGGCATGTTTAGCCACAGGGTGATCCTCATTACCAACAAACACTGTCTGCCTGTGTCCATTCATGCGAATGGACAGTTTGTTGCTGGTCATTCCCACATAGAATGCATCACAGTGTAGGCAGGTCAGTTGGTAAATCACGTGGGTGCTTTCACACGTGGCTCTGCCTTTGATCGTGTACACCTTCCGGGTTACAGGACTGGAGTAGGTGGTGGTGGGAGGGTGCATGGGACAGGTTTTGCATCGGGGGCGGTTACAAGGATAGGAGCCAGAGGGTAGGGAAGGTGGTTTGGGGATTTCATAGGGATGAACTAACAGGTTACGAAGGTTAGGTGGATGGCGGAAAGACACTCTTGGCGGAGTGGGGAGGATTTCATGAAGGATGGATCTCATTTCAGGGCAGGATTTGAGGAAGTCGTATCCCTGCTGGAGAGCCACATTCAGAGTCTGGTCCAGTCCTGGAAAGTATCCTGTCACAAGTAGGGCACTTTTGTGGTTCTTCTGTGGGGGATTCTGGGTTTGAGGGGACGAGAAAGTGGCTCTGGTTATTTGCTTCTGTACCAGGTCGGGAGGGTAGTTGCGGGATGCGAAAGCTGTTTTCAGGTTGTTGGTGTAATGATTCAGGGATTCCGGACTGGAGCAGATTCGTTTGCCACGAAGACCTAGGCTGTAGGGAAGGGACCGTTTGATGTGGAATGGGTGGCAGCTGTCATAATGGAGGTACTGTTGCTTGTTGGTGGGTTTGATGTGGACGGACATGTGAAGTTGGCCATTGGACAGGTGGAGGTCAACGTCAAGGAAAGTGGCATGGGATTTGGAGTAGGACCAGGTGAATCTGATGGAACCAAAGGAGTTGAGGTTGGAGAGGAAATTCTGGAGTTCTTCTTCACTGTGAGTCCAGATCATGAAGATGTCATCAATAAATCTGCACCAAACTTTGGGTTGGCAGACTTGGGTAACCAAGAAGGCTTCCTCTAAGCGACCCATGAATAGGTTGGCGTACGAGGGGGCCATCCTGGTACCCATGGCTGTTCTCTTTAATTGTTGGTATGTCTGGCCTTCAAAAGTGAAGAAGTTGTGGGTCAGGATGAAGCTGGCTAAGGTAATGAGGAAAGAGGTTTTAGGTAGGGTGGCAGGTGATCGGCGTGAAAGGAAATGCTCCATCGCAGCGAGGCCCTGGACGTGCGGAATATTTGTATATAAGGACGTGGCATCAATGGTTACAAGGCTGGTTTCCGGGGGTAACAGATTGGGTAAGGATTCCAGGCGTTCAAGGAAGTGGTTGGTGTCTTTGATGAAGGATGGGAGACTGCATGTAATGGGTTGAAGGTGTTGATCTACGTAGGCAGAGATACATTCTGTGGGGGCTTGGTAACCAGCTACAATGGGGCGGCCGGGATGATTGGGTTTGTGGATTTTAGGAAGAAGGTAGAAGGTAGGGGTGTGGGGTGTCGGTGGGGTCAGGAGGTTGATGGAGTCAGGTGAAAGGTTTTGCAGGGGGCCTAAGGTTCTGAGGATTCCTTGAAGCTCCGCCTGGACGTCAGGAACGGGATTACCTTGGCAAACGTTGTATGTGGTGTTGTCTGAAAGCTGAAGCAGTCCCTCAGCCACATACTCCCGACGATCAAGTACCACGGTCGTGTTGGTGTTTAAAAGTGTGATCCCCTGCTGTTATGGTCTTTAGTTCGAAGATCGGTTTGATGCAGCTCTCCACGGTAGCCCTCATCTGAGAGTGTTCACAAAGCAGCAGTACATTTAAAGGAAAGATATTTACATCATTGTCAAAGATATTAACTGATCTATTTGGCAAAAATTGGTAGATTTAAATTTACAGATTCTTATGTTAAATCTTCAAAATTATTCTAAACATATAAGATATAACTAACTATGTTTGAAATAATGAATTTTAATGGTTACAGTTTTATATGAGCATTTAAATTTATAAAATGAAATTACCAATACCCAGCAGTGTTGAAGAATTCTGGGTATGTCTCAGGCTTGATTACATCATACAGTCTACTGATACAATCTTCAGCATTCTTCAGTAATGCCACATTTCAAAAGCTGCTGTCCTCATTTTGTTTGCACTTTTCAGCATTTACCTTTCACAATGATATAAGTTGCATTTTAGGCAAACACTTTCAGAAAACACTTCTTAAAACTTAAATTCATTTTAGAGGCCAACATATTGTTCATTTTCAGGAAATATTTTCTAGTTGTTGCCAGTCTGAATGTTATATCCTCTTTACTTATTAATTTCATCCATCATAAACAATGTTTTTTGAAAGCAGCAATTGTGTCGATAATGATTTAAATAGTAACGTACTGCTCCAGTTATGATTTTCAGGCGTGACATCTTTCAAGAATTTATTCCTATTTTAGTGCTGTAGTAGTTTACTTAGCTATTGAGTATTGTGTTTTATTTGAATCATTCTTTACTTCTATTAGTGTCAGTTATTTTTCTCCCCAGATAGTAAAACTGGTTTGTTACTGTCAGTTTCTCTTTTCCTAATCAGATTTATGAAGCATTGACTGATTTAATTTGACTATGCTGCATATACTTATTTTATTTTTCTTGATTTTAAGCTTATAACGTCTTTTCATGACATTATCTGTTAAATTTAAGTGATCTTTCAAGTTATTTGCCTTCTGTGGTAGAACTAGAAAGCCTTTGACAAATGTTCAAGTTTTTATTTCTTCTCCTGATGCCATAACTCTTTTTCTACATTTATTCCACTATACTAACTGAATAACATGTGGAATAAGCTACAAGTCAATCTAACTCCCTTCTCAGTTTCTGCCTCCTTATCACGTCCTTTTACTCATACAAATGTGGTCTGAATTCCATACAATTTGTAGGTAACTTTTGCACTCTGTATTTTACACTGCTACCTTCAAAATTTCAAATATTGTCTTCTAAGCAACACTTTCAAAAGTTTTCTCTAAATCTGCCTCACTGATACGTGACGTGATGGAACCACAATACACAAAATTAATTACTGTACAATCCCATGGCATGTAGTGATTAGTATAATCAGTTCATGGGTTGTCAGCATTAATGCTTGATAAAAGTATAAATGGATTTTTCATGTGGGATACAGGACATCATAGGAGACAGGGGAGCTGGCATTTAAATCTTTCCAATTTTCTTACTTGTGGAGCATTCAGTAGAAAGTTAGTGCTGAGTGCTGATGTAGGATTCAAGCCTGGAACCCTGCCTTTGGCAGACAGTGCTGTTACCGACTGGTCTGACCTCTTAGCTCTAAAAGTTTCAAAGCAGTGCACACACAATTGTGGAGTGAAAGATTCATTCTGTTTGAGAACACCCAGATACAAGTGTCCAGTTTGTTTACAAAGAAGAGAATGAGGGTTCTCTAATCTAAATTGACGGAAGTCGGTAGAGGTCAGTCGACTTCAGCCCACTCATTTTTTCTGTCTGTTTGCTGCCAGTCTCAGTGATCTAATTCAGAACTTTGCATATGTAGTCGTTCTGAAGTGTGTGTTGTGCTTTGTTGCACATTAATACATCTGTTGATGAGTGACAAAGTGGTTCCTGGGCCATCACTGGCAGTGCTGGACACACTTTCCACTCAGCAGAGTAGGGAAAGTGATAGTACTTTACAGAGTGGGGCAAGAAAATGAATGTTGTGAGTGAGAGAGCAAAAGTAGAGATTTGTCCCACCTTCTCTCTTGGCTGATAGGGCTACATAGAAGCAAGCTTCAGTACTGTGAAAAGAATTCAGAAATCTTACAAAGATAATTCTGGGAAACCACGATAAATATTTGTCAAAAACAAGTACATTCAATTCAAATTATTCAGTTTGGAAGTGCTTTGAAGCAGCCTCCCCCTGTGTCTGAATTACTTCAGAGTTGTAACTTTGTTTCTGTGTGTAAAATTAACGTTACTGATTGCAGGAATTCCTGGTTCTGTTTCTCTTGCATGGAGTCTTCTGAAACCACATGTGCAGTTCTGTAGGTTAGTGTCTCAGGTATTATTACACAATCCAAATGTTTACCCTGATTGGCAGTCAATTATGAGTGATAAACCAAAAATAATTTCCTGTGATCCATTACATGACTACAACAGAAAAAGCAATGGCTATTACTGCCACAATGCGAGTTTTACTTTGGCTCTTTTTAATTTTGAAGTGTTCATGGGAAATGATTCGGGATTAGTAGCAACAAACACCATTATTCCACATGAAACCATCAATTTCGGTTTCATGAATCCTGTAAGCTTTTTTTTATGCCTTCGTCTCAGTTTTTACTGTCGTACAAGTGCAGTACCTAGCAGTTGATAGGTAGTATGCACTGCGTGATGTAAACATAAATTGTTCCTCCCTCCCCTTCGATTGCCCTTCACCCTTGGTAGACTATGTGCTGAAAGTCGCTGGGCAGAGCTCGCTTCATCTTCTCCCTGCACCCCCCTCATAATTCTATTTTCTTCTTGTGAACAGCCTGTGCATACTCTGCAAGCCACCATAAGGTGCATGGCAGAGGATAGCTTATGCCACTATTAGTCATTTCCTTCCCTGTTCTACTCGCAAATAGAGCAAGGGAAAAACAGCAGTATGTATGCCTTCTTATGATCCCTAGTTTTTCTTATCTTGTCTTTGCGGTCCTCATATGAAATGTATGTTGGTGCCAGTGGAATCATTTTGCAGTCAGCTGCAAATGCTGTTCTCCAAATTTTCTCAGTAGTGTTTCACGGAAAGAACTCATATTTCCTCCAGAATTCCCATTTGAGTTCACAAAGCAGTTCCGTAATACGTGATGATTGAACCTGCTGATTACAAATGTAGCAGTTTGCCTCCAAATTGTGTTGATGTCTTGCTCGAACTTGACTTGTTTGGGATCCAAAACAATTGAGCAGTACTCAAGAATGGGTTACATTACTGTTCTACACACTATCTCCTTCACAGGTGAATTGTACTTCCCTAAAATTCTCCGAATAAACCAAAGTCAACCATTCACCTTACCTACTTCTGTCCTTATGTGCTCATTCCATTTATATCACTTTGCAGTCCTACACTTGGATACTCAATCAGTTTGACTCTCTCAAGCAGCACACCACTAATAGTGTATTCAAAGATTACAGGATTATTTTTCCTGTTCATCTGTATTGACTTACATTTTCCCACATTTAGAACAAGCTGTCGTTCACCACACAAAATAAAAAATCTGTCTGAGACATCCTGTACCCTTCGATAGTCACTCAACAATGATACTTTCCAATATACTACAGCATCATCAGTGAACATTTGCATAGTGATGCTCATTATATCCATCAAATCAGTTGTACATATAGAAAACAAGAGTGGTCCTATCAAACGTCCCTGCTTCACAGTAGTTAAGCATCACCAAGGGATATAGCTTATTTCATGAACAAGATGCTAGAAGAAGTAGAAAACATTTAATGGTTTATCACTCAGTAGTTCATATACAAGCATGTCCAAAATATGTAATTATAAAATTTCTGAAACTAAGGATATACACGTGCATTTCCAACTTTTCACAGTGTAATGAATAGTCCATTAAACTTCAGACGTGCAGACGCGCAAACAAAATTTCTTTCACTGATATTTCGGCTGCGTATCATCCAGCCATCCTCAGAGTGAGTCGCAGGACTGACAAAGTGCCAAGTGCGGCCTTATATCCTCCACCACAGCTATACGTGCCTGCGAGTTACAGACGCTGGTGGGCAGCAAAGAGATACGCTTACACATGTGCCGTCTGTGGCAAAGGCATATGGACGTTCGATTCGCTTATTGATGTATGTTCGGTGGTGATGGCATAATGATGACTTCTCTGCAGTTGAATTATCCCAAGAGCTGGATTCCATGCTTTGTCCAAATTAAAACCATTATCTCTATTTATTATATTATTAGCTAATCTAATCTATATAGCTTCCTTGAAGACAGAATCTGAAAGGGAAAAGGTGGATGTTAGAATCTTCACATCACTGTAGTTTATGGAATGCCCTGTATCAATACAATGTATGGGCACAGCTGACTTGTCTGGCTGTGATAAGCGTGTGCATCTCCGCTGTTCCACACATCTCTCATGAACTGTGCATGTTGTTTGACCTATGTATGACTTTCCACAATTTCTGCAAGGAGTCTGATACACATCTGCCTTACAAAACAGTAAATCCTCCTTTACAGAGTCAAGTAAAGCAGCAGTCTTCGTGGGAAACCAAAAGATCACCTTAACACAGTGTTTCTCGAGAATACGGCCTATCTTCGAGGAGAGAGCACCTACATAGAGCAAAAGTGCACTTGGTCTGAAGGAATTACTATCTTCTTCCCACCACATACCTGCATTCTAGGTTTTACATTGAGTGCTCTATGAATTTGTTGTGGAGAAAATCCATTTGCTTTAAAAATGCTCTTGAGGTGTATGAGCTCTTCTTGCAAATTATCTTTATCGGATATACAGTGTGCCCTATGCACTAAGGTCTTAAGGACACCTATTCTCCGTGAAGGGTGAAGGCAGTTACCAGCATGTAGATACAGATTTCTATGTGTAGATTTACGTTACACGGTGTGTCCTAATGTGCCATCAACTCCTAAAGTTCACAAGATGGGTAAGGATTAGTGTCTAGAATCTCTGTCTATGAGGCCTATAACGAGCACTATTGTTTCACCAATATATTTTTCTGCCAAATATTTAGCTTCCTTATTAAAACCAATGGTAGGAAAATGTAGTCACCACATTCATAATTCTATGGATTTTATTCAGAGACTCAGCAATGTCAGGCTAAATAGTACAGATGTGCTCGTTAGTTTTGATGTGATATCACTACATACCAAAGTACCTTTAAAGGACTCTTTTATCTCTTATCGACCAACATTTTGATAAGAACATCACGGCCTTATTTCAACATGTCACCTTATTTTCATTTTAATGGCGAATTTTATGAGCAGATTGAAGGAGTTGCTATGGGAAGCCCCCTCTCCCTTCTGGTAGCTAATTTATTCGTAGAAGACTTCGAAGGCAAGGCAGTGGACTTAGCAAGTTTTAAACCAACGGTCTTCTGAAGGTATGTGGAGGATACATGTGTAGTATGGGCATGCGGCATGGATGAATAATATTGATTTCTCGAGCATTTGAATTCTGTCCATGCTAGTATCAGATGTTGTTCGGTATAAAGTTGATGGGACATTAGGACATTCCGTTTATCGTAAATCCTTATATATAAAATTATAGTGTCACAGTGTTAGTTGCCATACTCCTCTGAAATGGCTCAATCGATTCTGATGAAATTTTACATGTATGTTTGGTAGGTCTGAGAAGTGGTTGCAGTCTTATTTTTCATACCCCTAAGTGATAATGGTGGTCCACCCCAAAAAAATTTTTATTATTTTTTGGACAGAACTTTTTATTTTTATTTTTCATGATGTGGCATTAAAAAATACACACAACCCTAAATTTTCACCCTTCTACCACCAACCCCTCTTTTTTAATAGCGATTTTAGTAATTTAATAATTTTCAACCCCAGTCGATAACTGATCAATTATCACTTGATCAGTTATCCTTGCCAGATGTCTACCGGTGATAGTCTTTCACTATTCAATAGATAGGTAATTGAAGAAAATGTACCAAAAGCAGCGGCTAGAATATCCCTCTTTGAATCGACGTAACTAGACTGAGAAGTTTAACTAGGTAGCACGCGTCATTCGCCAAGCCGACATTTAGGCCTAGCGCACACGCATTAATTTTTATCATACGGAAATATATTGTACAATCAAATTCTTTTAGTGGAACAAAGAAGTTCCTAAGCTCTCCTTTGTTCCTCTAAAAGAATTTAATTGTACAATATTTTTACTTACGATAAAAATCGATGCGTGTGCGCTTGGCCTTATTCATAATGCTGGCGAACTCGTTTCAACACGAAATTGCCACTATGTTTGTATGCTCATGGATGAGCCGTGTATTGGCTGCAGTTGTTAAATCCGCGTGGTCTACCATAGAAATGCTAGAACTAATTGTGGCCGATAATGCCGGACTTCTCCCTAAGCCTTTTCTCACTCCCTACACAGTTTTCGTCATTATCATTGTTTGTGTCATGAGCTCCCCCCAACAACAGCTATTGTGTTACATGAATACATCATTCTTATATACTATAGATAATTTATATGGCAAAACAACGTCTGCCGGGTCAGCTATAACATATAAGGATTTTCAGAGGTGGAACGAAGTTCGCCAGGTATACATTGTGTTAAATGTATGCATTATTCTTACAGATTAGTGATAATTTATATGGCAAAAAAACGTTTGCTGGGTCAGCTATAACATATAAAGATTTTTAGAGGCGAAACGAAGTTCGTCGGGTATAGCTAGTCTACAAATAAAAATCTATATCTACATACCAGTAACTGTCATCACCCTTCAGACCATAGGTATCCTTAAGACCTTAGTTCATAGGGCACACTGCATATCCGATAAAGATAATTTGTAAGAAGAGCTCACATACCTCAAGAGCAAATGGATTTTCTCCACAACAAATTCATAGAGCATTCAATGTAAAACCTAGAATGCAGGTATGTGGTGGCAAGAAGATAGTAATTCCTTCAGACCAAGTGCACTTTTGCTCTATGTAGGTGCTCTCTCCTCGAAGATAGGCTGTATTCTTGAGAAACACTGTGTTAAGGTGATCTTTTGGCTTCCCACGAAGACTACAGCTTTACTTGACTCTGTAAAGGAGGATTTATTGCTTTGTAAATTGGATGTGTATCAGATTCCTTGTGGAAATTGTGGGAAGTCATACACAGGTCAAACAACACGCACAGTTCATGAGAGATGGGTGGAACAACGGAGATACACACGCTTATCACAGCGAGACAAGTCAACTGTGGCCAAACATTGTATTGATACTGGGCATTCCATGAACTACAGTTATGTGAATATTCTAACATCCACCTCTCCTTTTTCGGATTCTGTCTTCAAGGAAGCTATAGAGATTAGATTAGCCAATAATTTAATGAATGGAAATAATGGTTTTAATTAGGACATGTAGAGAGGTTGTCATGGTTTCATCACCGCTGAACATACATCAATAAGTGAATCGAATGTCTGTACACCTTTGCCACAGGCAACGCATTTGTAAGTGTGTCTCTTTGCTCCCGACCAGGGTCTGTAACACACAGGCATGTACCACCCGGTGGAGCATATAAAGCCGCACCTGGCTCCTTGTCGTCAGTCTTCTGACTCACTCTGAGGATGGCCAGACGATACTCGAACGAAATATCAGTGAAAGAAATTTTGTTGGCTTGACCGCATGCCTGAAATTTAATGGACTAAGGTTACATATTTTAAGAGTTAACAGAATCTCCTGTATATGACTGCACCAAGCTGCCACATATGCATGACATGGTATGTTTTCTATGAGGCAGTTCAAGCATCTTATTGGCAGTTGAATGCATTAGTGAGAAAGAAGGGTGGAAGAATGCTGTGTTAAATGGCAGGCTAAATTGTATCGAAAGCACTTGCCTGTAGTGGGTGCTGTCGGTGTCAGTTCTACTCGTTTTGGTAGTAGTCAGTGGCAGGATGATAAATGGTACCCAACACAAACTGCTGCTAATTACACTTTTCACTGGAAAATACAGATGTGTTCATTTTCTTTTACAATGTGCCTAGCAGCGGGTTAACTTTTATTGAGCTTTTTATGGATTTGAAAGCTGATTAGCTACTTAAATATGTATTGGCCCTCTTACAGGTCTCACAGGCAGTAATTTGGGTATATGAGATATAATTTGCATACAAATGCGGTAACTTTTGCTTGCAGAGAGATTTTATCAAGTGGTATGTTGTGCACCATTTTATTCACAACGTGGCTCTGTTTCCGAGTTGGTGGTTAACTTGTGTCTTGATAACACACTTAAAATTGCTGCGACTGAACTGGGCAGCAGTATTCTTTACAGTCAGGATTCTCACCTATTCTTAGCAGTTCTTTTGCAATTTGGCCCGATTTTCCACTCGGTGGTTAGCTTGTAACCTCGTAGCGCATATGAAATTGTCGGAGAATCACATTCTGCCATGTCATTTTAAGTACGTGTCAACCCTCGCTTTACCCACTATGAACGTCAACACAGAGAATGCAACACTATGTGCCACAGATTCTGCAGTTTTACTGAGTTGTCAGCTGTCATTGATCCTTGCCACGAATTTAGACTTCAGTATCCAATTTATTGAGTGTATATCTTCACCTGAAAGAGATTCACCAACCAGAGCAGCACCAGTGGGTGGGCCTTATTAAGTGCGAATAGCAAATCTTCCCAACTGCAGCTGTACAAGGGGAGTTCCTTTCCTAAAGCTTGTACATTTGACTAGAAATGATGTGAAATTTTGAGTGCATGTATGTGTATTGGAAGTGCAATTTCTTTTTCTATTGTTCGTGCAATTCTCTTCAGTTTGCATCACACAGTGCTGCTGTGACAAAACGAAACAAGATGGCTGCTGTGTTGAGTAATGTGACTGTGTACCCAGTGATGTGTCTTTTGCATCTGTGAGGGAAATGTTGAATGTGTGTGGGGCCAATGTGTGACAGCATGTCACACTATGAGAAAGTGTAGGAGGCCGTCGCCTTATGGTCAGATAGCACCAACAAGCAGCACATCAGTGCAAAGGTGGAAGCTTTGGTGTTGTCTGATAAGTGCATTACCATCCAGACAATTGTCAGAGAGATTGATATTATTGCAGAATTAATGGGCAGTATCCTTCACATGACAAGTGCCAACCCAATAAGTCCCTCATTAGGTAACAATCATTTCAAGGGAGTGGATCGTGGCATCTGAGATGGAAATATTGTGAAAGTGCGAGGACAAAGAATATGAGTTTTTCAGGTATCTGATCACAATAAATGGCTGTTGAGTGCACCATAATTACTCAGAGCAGGTTGAGTTAGTTAGTTTTCTGTATGTCCCTTGTACCATAATTGCAATCTCTCACTAGGATGTGTAACAGTTCAGTTTTACAGTTACAGCAAAGTGTCTCAGAAAAAAACATAATGTCATGCTGGAGATGTACATGAGCTTTTCAGATATCTGTTTTTATATGTAAACAGATAGATATAGTGATTTATAGTGGATTTAAAATTAGTTGCGACTTTTGACAGTTTGGTACGCAGTGAATGTTGGGTAGCACAGTTGCCAGCGGGTGCTGAACACGGAACCTGTCGAGCTCGCTTGACTGCCTGAACAGCAAGCCGTGCAAGCTGGCATATCTATAATCTTTCTCAAACGATTTTAAAGAAACTATTCGGGAATAAACTCTGATTCTTGCAAACGTTATAACTTTATTCATGAGCTTCATGATGAACTGCCTATCATTTCATTGATGGTCATAGTTAATGTGATATTTTGATATCAGAGAAACTACTGTGCCAAATTATTAGTTTGTAGCAAAAAATATGGGTAGCCATCAATTTGCATTTGTCGCATGTTAGATCATACATAGCTTCGTATGAAATTTAGATAACATATTGAATTATTCTTTAAACTTAGAAAGATATCGCTATCTCTCTCCAGTGTTGAGAAAATGGAATGTACGTAAATGGCTCTGTCACAAACAAACGTAGGAGTGAAAAAGCCAGAATAAAATATTAATAAATCTCTCGTATCTCATAAACGGTCTGAGATACCGAAACAAGTTTTTGGCAAATGATACTGTGCAAAGAGGAGAATATTTTGACATGTGAGTGATATGCGAAACCTCTATATCTAACATGATATTCAAGCAACTACAGTTTTTTTGGTGAAATAATGTTACATTTAAAGACCATCAATAGCTGGTGAAATGAGATTTGCTGTGAGTTTTGCAACAGTATAAGTGAAGAAGTTGCAAGTTTATTTTGATACTGAAAACTGTTTTAGGATTCTGTCACAATTTCAACTGCATTACATGAATACATATCTCAGCCACGTTACTTGTCACCTAGGCTCATATATTCTCAGTCGGATTTAAATGAGCATGATATGGAGGAAGCCTGATTAAACTATGCCCTTTAGCATCAGCCAGTTCGTCGACCTAGCAGTGTAGAGACTGTAGCTTGTACAAAAGTTCTGTTAACTCTGCCTTACACAAGTTATGATCATGTTTAATTAACAGAGCATTTCTTTGTACCCAGTACAAAATATTCACTTTTCTCCGTGCATTGTTGAAGCTTTATCTATCACATCGGACTTAGTATGGCGCATTGCTCATTACTATTGTCAAATTCAGAGGAATATTATGCAGAACAACATTATCTTCACACCCAGTGTACGGGTTCTTGGACAACCACTTTTATTCAGATGTGCTGCACTGTGTTATATTAATGCGACGCAAACAAAACACTAGTTCAATATGTGATTACTGCAGAACATTTCAGCACCAGAGAATATCACTTTACAACAAGAGCTAATATGTGTAGGTGCATCTAATGCACAGCATGACATTGTAGTGTCTATCCACAGTGTGGCAACAGGGCTGCTTTACCCACCAAACTGCTCGCAGCGTAAAACTGGCTCGCCATTGGTGTTACCTGGGCAGTGGCGTCATGTGCTCTCTGGAGAGGCAAGCATCAAAAGTTGCAACTAATTTTAACTGAATTACGTACTTAACTATTTGCAATATCTCTTCTTTTTCATAAAACAAAAAACACACACTTCCTTCTATGATATAGAACAAGTTGTCAGGCAGATATACTTTCAGAAATGAATGAAAGTAGCATACAGTGGAAACATCCAGATTTTGCTCCAATGAAGAAGGAAAAGAAACAGCCTTGTTTTCGAAGAAGGTTATGCCGTCTGCCATCTAGATTGTTGAAGAGTTACCGTCACATACTATATAATAAAGGTACAGGTCATCATGTTACAGTATTACTGAAATCCTCTGACTAGAGATCAAACATAATGGTTGCAAAGAGTGTGCAACACCTGCATTTCAATACACCCGCTTGTACTGCTCAAGGAACGGTAATGCTTGTTCACATGTAGACTTTGATACCTCACCACATTCAACCTGTTCACTGGGTCTAGTAACCATAGATCACTTCCCCTTTTCGAAACTGAAGGAATCGCTGTGAGGACAACACTTCATGAGAAGTGATGAGTTGGCTGCTGCAGTGAGAACCATTTTTCAGAGTCAAATTCCGGAGGACTACCAACAATTGTACCATACAACAAGTTGTACATTTTTAGAGAAAGTATGTAAACTTGCAGAAATCTTATGTAAAGAATGACTAATGAAAGGGCCAAAGTTGTTTTTAAACTGCAATCTCAGATTTTCTCAGCACGATTGGTTAATAATGTGCTTCTGGATGTTCTGCCAAGTTGTGGTTTCCATTCTACGCACAATATTTTAACAGCTGATCCAGCCAGCTCCTTCAGGTGCTGTGAGTTTTGCTGTTATGTATACTCGCTCCCTGAACTCCAACCAGACTGTGATCTACTGTTTCACTCATGCTGCTGTTTGTAGCAGAGTACGATTCCCGACACCTGCCAAGCCCTGTGATGCTCCTTTGTTTTTCAGAGCTTGCACTGATATATTTCTTGAAACACAAGTTCTCCCAGTGTTTTCAGACTAGTGAATGTGATGACTGGTTAGGTTTTAATAAAGTAAGTTCCTGAACCAAAGTGTTATTTATTAGAATTTCTATTTTCTGTATTGTGATAGGCCACTTAATTATGATGTGTCTGATTTGCTTGGTTGTTTTAGTTGGGTATGTCGTTGATGTTCCTTGTTTCCCTCCTCGACTGTCCTTACAGTCTGCCCTATGTAAGACATGCCACATTCACATGGAATACACACACACCTGGCTTTTGGAGACATTGATTGTATCTAACATTACAATGAATATTTTTTATCTTAGTTGAAGGAAGCAAAATGCACTGGATTCCATGTTTCTGTAGGAGGCTGCTGATCTTTCCAGGCATTGGGCAAGCATAAGGTAGATAAACAATTTTTAGCATCTCTTCCTTGGTCTCTGTCTCAACCGCAACCTCTTCCTCAGAAGTTCTTGATTTTGACTTCACTGCCTGTTCAGTTTGATGATATGAGTATGCATTCCTTCAGAACATAAGTCTTAGGTGTAATTCTTGGGTTAGGTTCTCCTTATCTGAAAGTGTTCAAGCTCTGTGACCAGAGTCATTAGCACTGAATTTCTATCTGACTGAGGGTGACTGCTGGAGCTGTGGAGATAAAGGTCAGTGTGTGTAAGTTTTATACATACACTGTGACCCAGGGATCTGTCCTTTCTTCTCTTAACTAACACATTGAGGAAATGTACTTGGCCTTCTTTCTCAAGTTCAAGTGTGAAGTTTACATTTTGGTAGATGGAGTTTAAATTTTCTGAAACTCTTGAAGCTTTTTCCACTCGTGTGACCACACTACGATTATGTCTGCCACATAGCAATAGAAATGTGTTGTTTTAACTAAGTGGATTCCAGTGCCTTTTCTTCAAAGTGTTCCGTGTATAAGTTAACCATGGTGGGTGGTAACAAACTACTTGTTGCCAAGCCAGTGGTTAGTTCATAAAATTTTCTGTCAAATAGCAAATAACTAGATGTAAAAATGTGACTGAAAAGTTTTGTATAACAGTCGTCAAACATTTTCACGATCAGTTCCAAGTAATCAAAAAGTGAAACCCTCATATAAATGGGAAGACTGTATTGAAACTGACAATAATATCTTTATCTTGGAGATGCAATTGACTTAGGTGGTACACAGTCAGTGGAGTTGCAGATGTGGTGTTCATACTTCCCCACATATTTGCTGAGAATGTGTTTTAGATATTTTGCAATCCGGTGTGTAGGTGTGCCAACATGACGAACTATTGATCTTAGGGAAATTCTTTCCTTTTGTGCCTTAGTGATGCTGCAGATGTTTTAAGATCCTTAATGATGTTATGTGGCAAGCCTGACTTACTGAGAAGACTTGTGATCTCCCTTTCGCCTTTATCTGTTGGGCCACATCTATATGACTGTATGCAATGTTATTCAAAAGACTGAAAATGTTTTTATTGAGTCCACACTTGACATGAAGACCATAACATTGTGCTTGTCGGCTGGTGTAACTGCAGTTTCATTGTCCTACAGATTTCTCAGTACTACTCTTTCTCCTTTGGAGATGCTTGAATGCGAATGTTTTGTGCGGAACCTCTCTGCTTCCGGTGGGAGAGAATCTAGGAGGGTTGTCCATTAAGTCCTTAGAAAAAGATAGAAAAACAGATTGTCAGGAATTGTATTTTCTTAACATAATCCCATTTTAACTGTGTACACTTTTCCAAGTGTTGCTCCAACTTTGAAGCCATTCAGAAATTAGGATTTCAGAAGATTTTTGAAATAGACATCTGTTTAGGCAATGACATCCTTGTTCACTGTGAAAAGTTGACAGTTAGATCATTTTTTCAAGTTTGAAGACACAAAGAAATCACTGGGCATCAATTCCAGTGAATACAGTGGCTGTTGCAATAATTCTGTCTTTTATTCCATAATTTTGGGCATCGAAACTGCACAGGTGTGTACCTGTGCACTGTGACCTTTCCTTTTTCCAGTGAGGATACTTTCTGTGATATGTTCGCTCAACCAGTATGTTAATGATGCATAATAATGCCCAGTTAGTGTTTGTCCATTCATCAAGTAATTGATGTAGGTGATTCCACGTGCATCCTAAAAAACTGTGGCCATCACCTTGCAGCCAATTTCACCATATTTGCCTTTTTTTGGAGCCTGTTTGCTTTCAAAACCCCACTGTTTTGGTTGTTCTTTAATCTCTGTAGTATAGTTGTGTATCCGTGTTTCATCCACAGCTGTGTATCAGGTGCCAGAACCACAGCAGCATTTCGATGTAAAAGTTCCCAAACAGCCTCACCATTGATCGCACGATTGCCTTTATTTTGTGCTGAAAGCAAATGTGGCCCAGATTTTTTTCACACCCAATTTTTTGTGCAAAATTGTAACAGTGTCTCTTGCAATGTGCCTGTGAGTTCAACTACTTCTCATACTTTGATTTGTCAGTCACTCTAAACCACATCACGTAATTTGTCAGTCATTTTGAGGGTGGTCAATTCCACCAGATACCTGAACACGGTTCATCTAATGTGGATGTAAGGCCACATTCCAACTCATTTACCCAATTGTAAATAGTTGCAAATACAGGAGCAGAGGTGCCATGAACTTCATCTAACTCAGCTCTGATTTGTTTTTGGCATTAAGCCTTTTTAATAGAAGTGGTCAATCACGGCTCAAAACTCACTATTTTCCGTGTCGCACAATAAACACAAGCTTGTTGCTTCAGTCTACTGGGACAATGAAACCATGTGATGGATAAGGCTGCACCTTTACCACCCCTCTAGCAACAGTTGACATTTACTACCAGCAAACTGTTTTGATATTATGAGCACAATCACTTGGATTTTCTAAGGACTTATTGAATGACCGCGTACAACATGTTCCATGGAGTTAATATAATCTGATATTGATAGCACTTTTGGGTTCTGTATCTGAATTGGTAAAAACGGAACCCTTATAGGATCTCTTAGTCAGTGTGACCTTTTCCTTAGGAAGGGAAAGAGGTATCAAGTTAAAATTGATGTCACATACTAAGGTGTACTCTCACTTGGCTGTGTAAAAAATTTAAGCTTCTAAATCAATTCGATAAAAAAATATGGCCATTTGTGTCACACATTTTGATACTTGCACTCATCAAGAACCTATAGGGTACTTTTTGTTGATCTAGAATCATGAAATTTGATAAGAAGCAAGGTGTTGCTGGTGCTGGTGCTGGTGCTGGTGCTGCTGCTGCTGCTGCTGCTGATGTTATCCATCTGTCTGTCCATCCAGCCAACTGTCTATCCATCTATTTGCTCTGGAACAGTTATCAGTATCAAGTTGAAATTTGTCTCTCATACTAAGCTCTACTATCCATTGGGCCAGTGTAAATAATTCAAGCTTCAAAGTCAATGCAATCAAAAGGTACAGCCATTTGTGTGTGTCACATATTTTGATACTCACAAACTCACTCATCAGAAACTGGAGGTCTATCACGGGATCGAACCTCAGTCTAACGGCTGACATCTTTCTTCATTTTAACCTAGCCTTCTTTTCTCAATGATGCAAGGAGTTGCCAGAAACAACACTTGCTTCAGATTCCGTGCTAAATTTTAGGCCCCCTTTTCGCAGTTGCATAACTGGGGTAGGTTAGGGACAAGCAAGTCGCCGAAGTGGCACCCTGTAGAAAGATTTGCAGCAGGCCTGTGAGCCACACAAAATTATTATTATTATTATCAGAGTGCAAGTCCTATTTGCACTTTTCTGATATTTTGGAATGGGTGTAAAATTAGGCCTTTAAGGGGCTCCGGAACGCCCTATACTTCCAATGTTAAAATAACGCTTATAAATTACATCTTTCCTCACAAAGTATTTGAGGTAGGAAGTTGAACTTTTTACAGATTATTTATTGGAATATGGGCTACAACTTACGCAGGGATTTTACAAAATTTTAGTTCAGTTATTAAAGATGATTTTTTTTCAATTGTAATGAAAATTCACAACATTTTTTTGCAATTTTTTATTTATATATTCAAAAATATACAGTTTTTTGGAAAAAGGCTGTGTTAAATTATGCAGAATGTACTGTGTAACATTTACTGAAAGTTTGAAACAAATATGTTTGGAAGATCCTTAGAAAACATGTAATTAGTATGAGAAAATAAAAGTTTTGGGAATCGAGTGACAAAGATTGGATTAACTTTTTAGTGCATTCCAGGTCCATAGGATGGATTATCTTCATCCTCTGCAAACTCCTCCTCCAGCTTCCTCTTGTTCCTCCTCCTGTTTACTCTTGCATGTATTTCTAGACTCTTTACAGCCCTGTCTGCAGCCCGAAGGCGTTCCTTGTCTAAAGCAAGCATCGCTCGTTGTTGTGTTCGTAGATTTTGCTACCATTTTCTTCAGTTGCAGTTACTGCAACACTGTTCCAAAAGGTGGTCATGTATGAACACTTATCACATTTCAGTTGTATTTCACTAGCAAGTCCTACGTGCTTTATTATGGAGAGTTCCAGACCAACTTCACTACAATGAATACATCTTACACAGTTTGAAAAAATTCCTTTGAGAACCGACATATCAAATATTTCATTCACATCCGATTCGCTATAAAACATTCATAGTTTTCACTCATTGAACCAAGCTTCTTCTGTGAAGCATTTTCTTTCCCACTTTGACTGCTATGGGCAGGTGTACTTGAGAGGTTAGGTTCACTCACTTGGTTATCGTCTTTATTGTTTACAGTAATAACACATACCTTTGGCTTTCCAACATTTCTCCTTTTCTTAAAAGCCTTCAGGTGATTTCTAATAACTTTACTTTTACTCATTATTATACTTCAACAAAACAGAGACTCAAGAAACAGAATTAATTATGAATATTTTCGAGATAACGACAGAGTAAATAAACATGAAACAATCGACAATCACACCAGCGATATATATTGAACCATCACAGGTTAGCCACAACACATACTTTATCTCACATCACTAAAATGTACCTGATGGACACGGACGTTAATAATAACACCATTTGACAGCAGTTTAACAGCGCCACAGTGGGTCACGCCCATGTAGAACACATTTCAAAAAATTTTTAAAAATACTTGTAGTCTTCGGAATTGAATAAATTATATATCTATTAAAAGGCAATAGTCTGCAGATTCAGAAAATGCAAAAAAGTAAAAATTGAAGTTTTCATGATTTTGAGCCTTTCCGGAGCCCCTTAACAAGGATCATCCTTGTTTCCTTGTCCAAATGTTTGTCAGTGAGATTAATTACAGTATGGCTCTTTGGATCTTGTCTTGGCTTTTTGCACAAGTGATCGAATTTTGCTCCCTGGCATGCAGATGTTTCCAGCTGCATTCCCAAGAATGTGCAGTGTTGAGTTGACATGTAAAGGTGAAGGTGAAGAAGCTCTTCAGAAGTAACATCTAGCATTTGTCGGGTGTCACGAATTTTCTCTCGCGCAATAGCCAGACTTGCATAATGTATAATCCTATTTGCCACTGGCATGTTAATGTGAGGTTTGACTTTAACCAACATAGGTACAACTCGTTCATCTTGACACCTTGTTAGGAAGGTCAACATACTTAGAAGTCAGCCATTTTTTTGGTGGAGCTTATCCAACTCGTGTGTTCTGGAACATCATCTACCTGTAGAGCGAAGTGGTGGATCCTTAAGTTTTCTCTGCACCATTGATTAATAGTGTCCTTCCAGGTGTTCTCCTGAGTTGTTTTGATTTTATGCACAATACTTTGGCAACTGACTGAGCTTCCTTCTTCAGGTACTGTGAGCTTGCTGTTTCGAGTACTTGCTGCCTGGGTACCAAACAGATTGTGAACTGTTGTCAGTCTCATGCCGCTGTTTATAGTGGAGTTCTTTTTCAGAGCTTGCACTTTACACGTTAGGTAAGAGAAGAATGGGCAAATCCCTGGGTCACAGTGTATATAGAAAACCTACACACACTGACCTCCATATTCACGCATTGAGTCATCACCATCTCCAGAATGAGATTTTCCCTCTGCAGCGGAGTGTGCACTGATATGAAACTTCCTGGCAGATTAAAACTGTGTGCCCAACCGAGACTCGAACTCAGGACCTTTGCCTTTCGCGGGCAAGTGCTCTACCAACTGAGCTACCGAAGCACGACTCACGCCCGGTACTCACAGCTTTACTTCTGCCAGTACCTCGTCTCCTACCTTCCAAACTTTACAGAAGCTCTCCTGCGAACCTTGCAGAACTAGCACTCCTGAAAGAAAGGATATTGCGGAGACATGGCTTAGCCACAGCCTAGCTGCAGAGTGAATATCTCATTCTGGAAACATCCGCTAGGCTGTGGCTAAGCCATGTCTCCGCAATATCCTTTCTTTCAGGAGTGCTAGTTCTGCAAGGTTCGCAGGAGAGCTTCTGTAAAGTTTGGAAGGTAGGAGACGAGGTACTGGCGGAAGTAAAGCTGTGAGTACCGGGCGTGAGTCGTGCTTCGGTAGCTCAGTTGGTAGAGCACTTGCCCGCGAAAGGCAAAGGTCCCGAGTTCGAGTCTCGATCGGGCACACAGTTTTAATCTGCCAGGAAGTTTCATCACCATCTGTTACAAAGAAATTTGGTGCTCTGTACTAATAGAGCTTGACCACTTTCAGATATGGGGAGCCTCCCGAAAGAATTGCAACACTTATGAATATTGTTCAAAAGGAGTGGGTACTTGTGTCATCAAATTGAACAAGTGAAGCAGTCAGAATCAAGAACGCCTGAGGTAAGAGCAGAGACTGAGATTGAGGAAGAGAAGCCAAAAATTGCTTACCTACCATATGCTCGCACAAGATCTGGAAAGATATGTGTGGCAGACTATTGGAACAGTTGAGAAGAGATGCTAGGAGCATCAGTGACATACATAACTGCAAAAACCAAGCAGATCACCTCTCATTGAGCACTGCCTCAGAAAACCTATAAACAGGAATGGCAGTTTCAGTTTAATTAACCTCTTGGGGTTCAGCACTCAGTTCATTAGAGCATCCGTGGCCATCACATCCACCAAAGCTGGAAAAGGCCAAGAGAATTTGCATTCACAGAATACCAGTTCAGGCTCTGACAAATGAAAGAGCATCAAAGGGAGTCAAACTGCTGTAAATACAGGGTTGCCACAGGTTCTGGAAATCAGGGAGTATCAGGAACTTTCAAACACATCAGGGAAATTTGGGAGGGGGGGAACTGGAGAAATCTCATTTTTGTGTCTCAGTGGATGAAATGGTTGTTTGCTGAGGTGTCATGCATCGTCGCTGCGCGGATGCAGCTGAGTACATGCTTTTCCCTACCTACACCCCCCCCCCCCCCTCCCCCGCCCTTCCGCTTGCAGTCAGTACTGCCACCATGTCTTGCCACTAGCCTAGCAGCTGCTGATGAGAGGCAGGAGGCACGAAGAGTGATGAGTTGTATGAGAGTGATTATGTGACTGTGTGTGTACTCTCATTTTATGAAAAAAGCTATGACTGAAAATTTAATTGTCTTTTCTATATGCCTGTCTGTGGCTTGGCAATCATCTTTACAGTGAGGTGCTACCTATCCTCATTATTATTGATTCTCAGAGTATTCGTGCAAGTTTGTTGCATGGATTGATCACCATGGTCTAATTTCATCACCATGCTGTCTGCGGCTCGTGAATAGTGGGCCACATGACTGGATTTTTGCGATAGGCCAAAACTGCAGTCCATTTCTGTGGGTATCTGTAATGGATCAGGCGTACCAATCTGAAGCCACTCAGTTCCCACTAATGTTTAGGCCCTGCCTGTTGGATCTAGTCTCACCGATATGCCCGCAGGCCAGGTCTGTTTGTGTGTGAAATAATCCCAGTGGATTTTCATGGTTTATGCAAGGACCCAGGACTGCGGTGCTCCTCGGCAGGACAGAGGCCACGGCCAATGGATTTCAGGAATTACGACTGTCTCACCACAAGTACATTGTACAGTGTGGTGTTTTATAGACATTTTATTTGTTGTAGTACATTTTGGCACTTAAAAACTAGTTTGTGTGTTAGAAAGTATGGATGTTGGCAATGTGGTTAATAACCGACAATAACGAACATAGTTGAACCGGATTTTATTTGCGTCACCGATAGTGTTGGTTTACACAATTCTTCCCCACCTAATACACTTCTTTCAAGAGGCCTACATTTTTCTGATGTTATTTCTGAATTGTTTCTGGAATATTTTAAGCCTGTCTTGCAACTCCAAGGAAGTGTGTGTTTTTGTCACCAAATGTGTTTCTTTTTATTGGATTAAAATAACATCAGGGGTCTTAATGAAACACACATACCATTTGCAGCTGCAAAGACTTACCCTTGAGATCTCAAAATTTGTTAGGGAAAAATTCTAAGGCTTGTCTGAAAATCAGGGAATTTCACTTGAGGAAACTTGTGGCAATCCTGAAACAGTGGCATGAGACTGCCAGTAGTTTACAATCTGGTTGGACACTATGATTTTTAAATTACTCAACACTACAAACCGTACCAAACACACTTCGTACTAAATCATTTTGGACAGCAGGTTTATACCTTTCCCTGCCCTTCCTCTCTCTCTCTCTCTCTCTCTCTCTCTCTCTCACACACACACACACACACACACACACACGCACAAACTGCTATTTGTCTGTAATTTTAATCTTACACGTGTCATATCCTATTTAGTATTCCGCATAAGTTTGATACTGCTTTCTGTTTACTTCATATTGTTGCAGTTTTGACAAGCAGTACTACAAGCGGGGTTTGTCAATCAGTTGCAGCACAAAACTTTTTTTGTTGTTTCAGGAGCGCAGTCGGCAGGCTGCCGGTTCAACAAGAAGCCTCAGTACCGTTACACGGGCTGCCATCGGTATGACGGATCAGCTTTCAACATTGTTTTAGGGCTTCATTTCCACTTTGATGAATCTTGCTACATCTATCAAGGGCATGACGTTTTCTTTAGAAAAGCCACACTAGACACTGAAGTAAGTGTTGCAGATTCAAACACTACAGATACAATGTCTGGTGCATAAGGAGATGAAACAGACACAATTATCGAGAATTTCCTCCACATTTGTGGCTGCTCTACTGCCTTGTCCTTTGTTGCTACACTTTTAATCATATAAAAATTACATATTGTGATCAGCACAAAGTTTGTATTGAACCCAGTGGTCATAAGCATGTGCCACATCTTTGCCATTTAAGTTGCAATGTCCTTCTGTGACGCATCTCATTGAAGGGGTCCACATTATGTGTAAACAATATATTGCTTTAAAAGACTGAAGAGAACATCAGCAGGAGTTGATGTCTATACTTGAAGTATTAATATGATAAAAGACTAATTTGCAGGTATATATTTACTGCATATCACCTGAACATTTTTTTCTGTAATTGCTCACATACCCTGAAAAATTATGTCAAAGCGGAAATGTCTCCTCTGCACATAATAGGATAAAGTTAAACAATATATTCCCAAGAATAAATTGTAATTAATGTTATAAACTATGATACAGTCAAAATTTCAGATTACTTATATGTGTTCAAATGATGAGTCTATTTCTAGCTGCATTCTTGCATTTTGTAAACTTTTAATTTATATTACACCTGTGTGACATCTTAAGATGTGGTTAAAGAATGCAATTATTTGATGTGGCTGTAGTTCCTGCAAAATTATGTTCTGGTCAGAAATGTGTTTTATTAAATGGAGGTAATGAGATACGATTATCACTAGAATATAAGATGTTAACAAATGTTTTCACTTGCAAAATTATATAAAATTATGTATATATTCTAAATCATTGCTTGCAGTTATATAGGGCATCAAATATTGTTACTACCAAATAGTTCTCATTGAGGGAACAAAAGAACTACAGGTCATACCCAAATTGTTAAGTGTTAAGAATTGTAAGTGTATTTCGGAGTTGTTTTTTTGATGCTGCTCCATTTCAAAGTAATCCATTACTTTCAAGATAAGCCATGTAATAAAAAAGAAAAACTGTTAAATAACTTCGTGCGTAATTTGTTGAGAGCAAAATTATGTGCTGTGAACATGTACTTTAGTACATCTCCAGTGTCTTTGTTGTGCCTGTTATATTTATTTTATGATTAATTTTTTTGGATTATAAATGCTCTCTGCCCTTACTACATCCATTCTCAGTTTTGGAATTGTGTGTTGTGAGAGTACAGTTTGATGTCACTTTCTGTCAGATATATGTGTAGTATGTTTGCTGAAGCCTACTGCATTGCTTTTTGTGGCTTTGAGACCATAAAACAATTTTAATGAAATTTAATGGTGTCATGTCATACACAGTAATTTTGAAACCTGCTTCCTGGATCCATAATGTAGACAGAACTAAGCTAGTAATAAATAATGGCTTATTAGTACACCATACAGGAAACTTAGCTTGTTGGTTGATCACAGAAGAGACGGACTATGAATCTGAATGTATATCTGGCTGTTACTTCCATTTTTCGGGCAATTATTATGACTCTTCTGAACCATGGACCTTGCCGTTGGTGGGGAGGCTTGCGTGCCTCAGCGATACAGATAGCTGTACTGTAGGTGTAACCACAAAGGAGGGGTATCTGTTGAGAAGCCAGACAAACGTGTGGTTCCTGAAGAGGGGCAGCAGCCTTTTCAGTAGTTGCAGGGGCAACAGTCTGGATTATTGACTGATCTGGCCTTGTAACACTAACCAATACGGCCTTGCTGTGCTGGTACTGCGAACGGTTGAAAGCAAGGGGAAACTACAGGTGTAATTTCTCCCAAGGGGATGCAGCTTTACCGTATGGTTAATGATGATGGCGTCCTCTTGGGTAAAATATTCCGGAGGTAAAATAGTCCCCCATTCGGATGTCCGGGCGGGGACTACTCAAGAGGACGTCGTTATCAGGAGAAAAAAAAAACTGGCGTTCTACGGATCGGAGCATGGAATGTCAGATACCTTAATCGGGCAGGTAGGTTAGAAAATTTAAAAAGAGAAATGGATAGGTTAAAGTTAGATATAGTTGGAATTAGTGAGTTCGGTGGCAGGAGGAACAAGACTTTTGGTCAGGTGAATACAGGGTTATAAATACAAAGTCAAATAGGGGTTATGCAGGAGTAGGTTTAATAATGAATAAAAAAATAGGAACGCGGGTAAGCTACTACAAACAGCATAGTGAACGCATTAATGTGGCCAAGATACACACGAAGCCCACGCCTACTACAGTAGTACAAGTTTATATACCAACTAGCTCTGCAGATGATGAAGAAATTGAAGAAACGTATGATGAAATAAAAGAAATTATTCAGATAGTGAAGGGAGACGAAAATTTAATAGTCATGGGTGACTGGAATTCGATAGTAGGAAAAGGGAGAGAAGGAAACGTAGTAGGTGAGTATGGATTGGGGGTAAGAAATGAAGGAGGAAGCCGCCTGGTAGAATTTTGCACAGAACACAACTTAATCATAGCTAATACTTGGTTCAAGAATCATAAAAGAAGGCTTTATACATGGAAGAAGCCTGGAGATACTGACAGGTTTCAGATAGATTACATAATGGTAAGACAGAGATTTAAGAACCAGGTTTTAAATTGTAAGACATTTCCAGGGGCAGATGTGGACTCTGACCACAATCTATTGGTTATGAACTGTAGATTAAAACTGAAGAAACTGCAAAAAGGTGGGAATTTAAGGAGATGGGATCTGGATAAACTGACTAAACCAGAGGTTGTATAGAGTTTCGGGGAGAGCATAAGGGAACAATTGACCGGAATGGGGGAAAGAAATACAGTAGAAGAAGAATGGGTAGCTCTGAGGGATGAAGTAGTGAAGGCAGCAGAGGATCAAGTAGGTTAAAAAACGAGGGCTAGTAGAAATCCTTGGGTAACAGAAGAAATATTGAATTTAATTGATGAAAGGAGAAAATATAAAAATGCAGTAAATGAAGCAGGCAAAAAGGAATACAAACGTCTCAAAAATGAGATCGACAGGAAGTGCAAAATGGCTAAGCAGGCATGGCTAGAGGACAAATGTAAGGATGTAGAGGCTTATCTCACAAGGAGTAAAATAGATACTGCCTACAGGAAAATTAAAGAGACCTTTAGAGAAAAGAGAACCACTTATATGAATATCAAGAGCTTGGATGGAAACCCAGTTCTAAGCAAAGAAGGGAAAGCTGAAAGGTGGAAGGAGTATATAGAGGGTTTATACAAGGGCGATGTACTTGAGGAAAATATTATAGAAGTGGATGTAGATGAAGATGAAATGGGAGATACAATACTGCGTGAAGAGTTTGACTGAGCCCTGAAAGACCAGAGTCGAAAAAAGGCCCCGAGAGTAGATAACGTTCCATTAGAACTACTGGCAGCCTTGGGAGAGCCAGTCCTGACAAAACTATACCATCTGGTGAGCAAGGTGTATGAGACAGGCGAAATACCCTCAGACTTCAAGAAGAATATAATAATTCCAATCCCAAAGAAAGCAAGTGTTGACAGATGTGAAAATTACTGAACTATCAGTTTAATACGTCACGGCTGCAAAATACTAACGCGAATTCTTTACAGACGAATGGAAAAACTAGTAGAAGCCGACCTCGGGGAAGATCAGTTTGGATTCCGTAGAAATATTGGAACACGTGAGGCAATACTGACCCTACGACTTATCTTGGAAGCTAGATTAAGGAAAGGCAAACCTACATTTCTAGCATTTGTAGACTTAGAGAAAGCTTTTGGAAATGTTGACTGGAATGCTCTCTTTCAGATTCTGAAGGTGGCAGAGGTAAAATACAGGGAGCAAAAGGCTATTTACAATTTGTACAGAAACCAAATGGCAGTTATAAGAGATGAGGGGCATGAAAGGGAAGCAGTGGTTGAAAAGGGAGTGAGACAGGGATGTAGCCTATCCCCGATGTTATTCAATCTGTATATTGAGCAAGCAGTAAAGGAAACAAAAGAAAAATTCGGAGTAGGTATTAAAATCCATGGAGAAGAAATAAAACCTTGAGGTTCGCCGATGACATTGTAGTTCTGTCAGAGACAGCAAAGGACTTGGAAGAGCAGTTGAACGGAATGGATTGCGTCTTGAAAGGAGGATATAAGACGAACATCAACAAAAGCAAAATGAGGATAATGGAATGTAGTCGTATTAAGTCGGGAGATGCTGAGGGTATTAGATTAGGAAATGAGACACTTAAAGTAGTAAAGGAGTTCTGCTATTTGGTGAGCAAAATAACTGATGATGGTCGAAATAGATTTAAGTGTCAGGAAGTCGTTTCTGAAAGTATTTGTATGGAGTGTAGCCATGTATGGAAGTGAAACATGGACGATAAATAGTTTAGACAAGAAGAGAATAGAAACTTTTGAAATGTGGTGCTACAGAAGAATGCTGAAGATTAGATGGGTAGATCTCATAACTAATCAGGAAGTATTGAATAGGATTGGGGAGAAGAGGAGTTTGTGGCACAACTTGACTAGAAGAAGGGATTGGTTGGTAGGACATGTGTCGAGGCATCAAGTGATCACCAATTTAGTATTGGAGGGTAGCGTGGAGGGTAAAAATCGTAGAGGGAGACCAAGAGATGAATACACCAAGCAGATTCAGAAGGATGTAGGTTGCAGTAGGTACTGGGAGATGAAGAAGCTTGCACAGGATAGAGTAGCATGGAGAGCTGCATCAAACCAGTCTCAGGACTGAAGACCACAACAACAACAACAACAACATTATGGCATTTGCAATTGGTAATGGTTGTTGCAAGTGAAAAATAGCAAGTTCCGCTATGGTTTGTATCCATATTAAAATGTAGGTAACTATATCAGAATGCAAGTTATCTTGACAAATTTTGGACATGGAAGTCTTCTCAGGTTATCAACTGAGTCAAATCGTTATTCTGTGACAGTGTTTTGACAAGTTTCCCCACTCATCATCTTCAGGTGAAGTGTTGGGTTCATGTCCAGTTTGTATCTTTATACATGCTACACTGCAGGCCCCTCTGCCTCATCTGCAATGGCGGGCCATTTACACACCTCAAGAAGGGGTGTCGCAGATGTTGGTTGTGGGACTCCTGCCGTATTTCAGGGTCCTGGCATCTTATCCTGGTGCTGCCTGGCTATTCCATCCACTGCCTTTGCCACTTTCACATCGGAGCACTCTTGATATATTCCTGCTAATACTACATCCCATGCAGAACTCAGTTGGAAACTGCTGTCCCAGTTGACAAGATCATGAACCTGTATCTCCACTGCCTCTTTGATGATTCAGTCTTAGAACCCGTTTGTCTCGCACTACACCTCTGCCTGTTCAAAATCAAACATATTACCTTCATTGAGTCTGTGCTGTGCCACCACAGATTTGTCCATTTGGCCGAGGTGAGTGCTTCTTCCATGTTCTGAGCGGTGCTGTAAAATACACCGTTGCATCTGGCCGAATATATTGCCTGTCGTGTTCGCAAATGATGCTGTAGACTCCAGGTGCCCATAGTCTTAGTTTGTCTTTCATTGAGCCAAGCATGTTTTTGAATTTAGCTAATTAGCGGAAAGTGATTTTAATGTTGTTGTTCAATATCCTGGCGGCAATCTTGGCCGTGGGCATGGGCGGCGGTGGAAATTTTACAGTGGTATAAATGTTTGAATGTTGAAACACTTCACGGCCGATGCACCATATGTGGGGCGGCTGGTGAAATTAATTGTTTATATAAATGTTCCTGAATGCAAAACCAGTTCCTATTATTTATGCTATTGTTTGCCGTTCTCAACACTGGCTCTCTAACCACAATATTGGCAACCAGAAAGTGATAAGATAAAACTTGATGCCTGTAATTAGAATTCCTAGTGCCCACTTCATCTGAGAAATACACTTATAGCTACAGCTTATAGCTCTGAGGAATTAGGAGATTGTCTGGGATTTATAATCAAAAACGATCGTGAAAAAAAAAACTTTCTCTATATTCTGAAAGTCACAAATAAAAAAAAGAATCCACACAATCTAACTAACAGAGCAGTTCAGAGTCTAATGCGCTGATGCCACTACAACTGTCCAAATTAAATATTTAAATGAATGCTCGCCATAATTTGATGATAATGTTCATCAAACGCCACGCTAAATAATGGCAGAATGTCTGTCCCGCGGTGGCACGTGAAAATACAACATACGCAAACTGAAGATATATCATTAAAGTCATCCCAGAATTAACACTTCTCTCGAAAATGATTTCATGTTTACGCGTATCCCGAGTAACGTAATACGGCATCCGAGGCTGTTTATAGCAATGATACCGACGCGACGCGACTCCCGACACAGATGGCGTGCTATTCAGCGTCTGGAGAGAACTGGGGCCTTTCTTCCTCGCGCAGCGTTCTTATATATAAAGCCGCGGTGCGGACGGCTAAGGGAACGCCTGATCAAATCGGCTCTCCCGACTAGCCGCTGGGCTAGTAATGCACCACATTAAGTTATTGAATAAATCATCGCTTCCTTTGCTGATGGCCTATGAAGCTCTCAATTTAAATGTGCATTCAGCACACAGGTAAGTAATCATAATAAAAGTTTGACGTGGCTAAGTTAAATATTTTGGGCGAGAGAATTAATTTAATTACACTGCACGCAGTAGACGAGCTCTGAACTTGCCCTTTGGAGATACGCTATCGCTATAGTTTTATAGTTATTCAAATGAAACTTCTAACATCTTTATGGTTATAGCGGATCTCCATTCTACGTAAATATAAACATCCTAGCCTTATTTATTAGCCTACTTAATCTATCTTGCTTCCTTAAGTTTTAAGACAAAAACCAGAAAATTATGAATTTCAATTAAAATCTTAATTTGTGAGATCCAAAGGACTGTTTCTATTAAATTATTATTGAAAAGGAATCTAAGTATAAATTTTTAAATCTCTAGCTCTTTTCTGTTGCGCCAATGATTTTTACAGAAAAACGTCCAAATTTCGAAAATGGTTAAAGTTATCGAACACATATTAATTTAGTATTACTCCTGACATGCTAGAAACATTTTAGGTTATTTATTTGATTTTTAAAGTATTGCGCAACCTTTATGACATCAGAGCTAGTTACAGCGGACTGGCTGGCACACAATGGAAAGACTGATGTGAATTTACTATGGCGTGAGTAGGCTGCTTCCCTACAGGCAGCACAGCATATGGAAGGAATGCCAGACACTTTGTCTTCTTTCGGATCGTCGTCATTCTTCTTCTTCCTTGGCTTATCTGGATCTCCTAGTAGCCTTTCTTGCAAAGTATTTCTCTCACATGCTCGAAACCTGTGGGTAGACTTGCATTGTGCTGGATGGTGGCAGCTGTTGGCATTTAGGTACAGAGGTACAGGTCTGCGTTGTGTGTGTGTGTGTGTGTGTTTTAATTACCTCCAAAGTCGAATTTCTACATGTCAGAGACCACTTCATCAGCAAAATTCTTTATTAATTCTTATTATTATTTATTAATCAGTCAGGATACATTACTTGTTCAGGGCAGCACCATCATCAGGCCTGTGGGAAGACAACAGCAATAAGACAAGTAAAATAACATGAAAAACAGGCCAGACTATATCAGTGAGAAGTATCGTGATACATCACATGTACAAGACTAATATGATATGAGAAACATATTACGAAAAAAACAGTGGAAGTGACACTTGGCATCAGAGGAAACTACAAATCTAAACATGAAATCATTGTGTAACCTCTAACAGACATAACAACTGAAATCTCCATTTTAAACAACCTGCTATGTCGGTGCCCAAGAATATATACCATGTAAAAGCAAAAGACTAAAAATCAACTTCAGAATGCAGTGCCGCATTGTGCCAGAACAGGAAATGTGGAAGGGTGAGGAATGAAGAATTTGGTCAAAGTCTATGCATCTATCAATATATGTAAGCATATTGGTTGGGACAGAAAAATATCGTTCTATTTTAGGCCCAAGTTCGGTGTTATTTTTTGTCAAAATCGATGTTACTTGTGCCAGAGTCAGCATTATTGTTAGCTGGGTACGATGCTACTTTTTCACACTAAGCACCATTCTGTTGCTAAATTCTCAGTTATTTTATTTTGTCTACTCTGGTGTTATTTTTCTTTAATTTCAGTGCTTTTTTTTGCCAATTTAGTCAATTTCTCTCTCTCTCTCTCTCTCTCTCCTTTTTTTTGAAAAATTCAGAGTTTTTTTGTGAAATTTGGTATATTTTTTGCCAAATTTGGCACTATTTTTTGTCAACTTCAGTGTTACTTCTTGCCAGATTCATTGTGTTTATTGCCTATTGCCAAATTCAATTATTTTTACCAATTTCACTTTTCAGGGATCATGCTTTTTGTTACTGACGCCCCCTGTACATTTTCTGCAAGAAGCTCAGATCCCCTCCCCCCCTCTTATTCAGGTGTGGTCCGTCGGCAGCAGCCTGATCAATCAATCAGCTGTCAATCAGACAAGGATTGACCATTGTATTAGGATGTTTTATAGACCACCAGCACCCGCAACAAATGTCGTAGAATGTTTAAGGGAAAGTCATGAGTACATAGGAAATAAATATCCAAATTATCCATTAGTTGTAGGTGGAGGCCTTAATCTGTCATCCATTGACTGGGAAAATTACACCTTTATCACAGGGGGCAGAAGGAAAGACTCATGTGAAGTTATTCTAGGAGCACTCTCAACATACAGCCTTGAGCAGTTGGTTAGAAAACCAACTCGAGATGGGAACATATTAGATATCTAGGTGACAAACAGACCTGATCTTTTTGAGGAAGTTAATCTAGCAGAAGGTATTAGCGACCATAATGTCGCTGTGGCTTCTATGTCAGTGGAAGTTGCAGCATAGAGTTTTCTTGTTTGGGAAAGCAAATAAGTGTCATT
This sequence comes from Schistocerca piceifrons, assembly GCF_021461385.2. Taxonomy (NCBI): domain Eukaryota; kingdom Metazoa; phylum Arthropoda; class Insecta; order Orthoptera; family Acrididae; genus Schistocerca; species Schistocerca piceifrons. Next base: position 852,310,329 of record NC_060140.1, on the reverse strand, counting down.
AATGAATATCTTCATAGTTAGCTCCAAGCATTCACCGCAGGACACAAAGATATTGAGCATCTTTGGTCAGAATTTAAAGGTATTGCCCACCACGTGCTAAAAAGTTGGTGCCTAGCAAAAATATAGCGGAGTGAAAAGATCCACCTTGGTACAACAAACATATTAGGAAGTTACTGAGAAAGCAGAGAATTTTACACAGTCGTTGTCAACATAGTCACCCTGTCCCTCCGACAAACGGAAATTATGCAAAATGAATGCAGCTGCCAAAAGGTGAATGAGAGATTCTTTTAATGAATTTGAAAGCAATATTTTATCTGCAGATTCTAAAAATAACCCCAAAAAATTTTAGTCGTACATATACTCTATGAACGCTACAAATAATTCAATACCTTCTCTTGCTGACAGTACAGGTAAAGTAACGGATGATGATAAACAGAAGGCCGAAATTCTAAACCTAGCTTTCAAAAACTCATTTATGGTAGAGGACTGCAGCACCATTCCCCCTTTCAATTATCGAACAAATGCAAGGATGGCTGACATAGTGGGTATTGTATCTGGGATTGTAAAACAGTTAAGATCCTTAGATGCCAGGAAGACATCTGGCCCAGATGGTATCCCCGTAAGATTATATGTTGACTATACTACAAATATAGCACCATTCTTATCCATCATCTATCAGAGGTCACTGGAACAGCAGAATGTTCCACGGGACTGGAAGAAGGCACAGGTCATAGCAATCTATAAAAAGGGTAGAAAATCAGATGCACATAACTACCGGCCAATTTCACTGACATCGATTTGTTGTAGAATAATGGAACATATTTTGTGTTCAGACATAATGACCTTTGTAGACTCTGAGAAGCTCATCTGCAGAAACCAGCACGGTTTCAGGAAACAGCAGTCATGCAAGACACAGCTGGCCTTCTTTGTGCATGATATACAACAGGTTCTAGATACCGGCTCCCAGGTTGATGCCATATTTCTCAGCTTGCGAAATGCATTCAACTCAGTTCCGCACTATTGCTTGCTACAAAAAGTGTGCACGTAGGGTCTATCCGATGACATATGCGGTTGGATAGAAAGTTTTCTAACAGACAGAGAGCAGTATCTCGTCCTGAATGGGGTGACTTCAACAGAAACAAGTGGAACTTCAGGTGTGCCCCAGGGCAGCGTAATAGGTCCGCTGCTTTTTATGATTTACATAAATGATCTGGTTGACAGTATTGACAGCGTCATTAGACTGTTTGCTGATGATGCAGTACCGGTAGTCTACAGGAAAGTAGTATCACATGAAAGTCGTGAACAAATCGATGAGGATTTGCATATAACAAGGCAAAAATCTCCATTAATGTATTGAGTACAAAATAAATTCCCAGTCTTTGGAAGTGGCAACATCTGTTAAGTATCAGGGTGTGACTCTTTGAAATGATCTCAAATAGAATGATCAGATTACACAAGTAAGAAGTAGGGCGAACTCTAGATTGTGGTAGAATCCTGAAGTGATGCAGCCCTTCAACAAAGGAAATTGCTTACAATACGTTAGTTCATCCAGTCTTAGTGTAGTGTTCGTCTGTATGGGACCCTTACCAGTTGGGTCTAATTCAAGAGATTGAGAAGGTGCAAAGAAGAGCGGCAAGATTCATGACTGTTACATTTAGCCATCACGAGAATGTTACAAATCTCATTGAAAGTTTGAAGTGGGACACACTTGCAGATAGACAACGCACTAAGAGAAGGGACTTCTCACTAAATTCCGAAATCTGATCTTCACCGAGGATGTAGAGCATATATTATTACCACCAGCTTTCAAATTGCACAATGATCACCATTCAAAGATAGGGAAATTAGAGCTCGTACTGAGGCGTTAAGACAGTCGTTTTTCCCTCGCGCGATCCGCGAGTGGAACGGGGGGGGGGATATGACTTTGGCGGGAATTGTGCCCTCCGCCGCACACCGCTTGGTGGCTAGTGGAGTATAATATATGAAGATGTAGATCATGGTCAATTCAGTCTTCACCCGGCTAACAGAAGGGCTGGTCATGGTGCTATAGGACCCCTACAAAACTCATACTTACGTGCATAGTTGCTACTCCTCTTTCATCTAGGTCATTCTAGTACTGTAATATCTGCTGTAGTCAGGCTGTTCCCCGCTTCACCTACTGTGACAAACTGATCATCTTTGTCAAAATTCTTACACAAATCCCCTTTGCCTTCAATCATGTGGCTTCACAGTACTTGTGACATGGTACCCCATTCCTAATTTATCCTGTACCATGTGGCTTACACCCCTTCCAAGGCTATTACCTAGCAGCAAGACTCTTTTCTTCCAACTTTCTTTTGGTACCAACCTACACTTAATTTCTTTGTTAGAAGTCTGTGCACTCTATGGTTACCTAGGCCTGGGTGAGGCGTTTCCACTTGTACTTCAGGTAGTAAGTCAAATTTATTACATACTGTAAAGTCAAATGCAGTAGAAGAGCTGTTCCTCTTTCACCCATTGCTTGTTACCCTCACCCAGTTCCCATGATCTTTTCCCCACTTTAACCTGTCTAGTTCAAATTTTGCATAATCTAATTCAGCCTGAAGGGCATAACTCCTTGCCTCCTGTTCAATGATTCTCTTGTCTTTTTTGCAGAGCCTACAGTTCCGTGGGAGTGCCTTGTTGATTCCCCATTCCATTCCCCACTACAGTTGCCTCAGTGAAATTCCAACCCACAGTCTACACAGACCGCTCTCTGTCTGACTACCCTATGGTGACATCTATGCTTATCACACATGCAAAACAGGTTACATGTTCAAAAATAGAATTAAATTACTTGATTTTCTTTATTTATGAGCGAAAAAAATTTGGCATACAGGCTAGTGTTTCTAGCATACAATGTATAAAGTTAATTATTTTCACTTATAAAAGAACTCGGCAGTCATTTGACTGCAGTATCTGCTAATTAACAAATTCACAGTAGAATGTACCTTTTAACCACTACTTATCATGAATGTTACTTGAGATTAGACGATGTTTATTATCAGCAGAATGCAGCCTACTATGTGTGATGCAATTTTATGTGATCGCTTAAATACAAAACCTCATACAACAAAAGCTTTAGTTTTTTCAGATGAAAGATTCTTAGAGGAAGAAAGTTACATATAAAATATGCTTCACACAATCACTTTAACCTATGATAATTGGCTATTTGTTACTAACAACACAAACACAGCTACAGAAGGGCACCAGTGCTGCCAACATTCTCCTTCAAGATTGTCTCCCCTTATTCTTAGAATATGTCTCTCTTCCAGCTTGGGTTATGAATGTCTTTCCTCAGCCTATCCCACTCTGCTCTCTGAGAAATGAACTATTGTTACTTACAAAAGCTAGTCTAGTGTGTGCACTTTTGTGTGTGTCTTTTGGCAGTATTGAAATTTTGCCATCTGAAAGTAAGTCCTTGCCAGCAATTCTATTTCCTAATTTATATGACAGTGTAATAACTACAAATAGCATAAACTGAACCAGATCAGTAATTTAGAAAACCACTGATAAGTAAAAATAGGGTAAAAAAAAGGGGGAGAATAGGACAGGACCAAAAATATTCTCACATGTGGATCTGAGGTTAGAATAGGCCCGAGGTATTCCTGCCTGTTGTAAGAGGCGACTAAAAGGAGTCTCACATGTTTTGGCCTTTTTGTGATGGTCCCCTGTAGGGTTTGATCCCCATTTTTCAAAATTTTCCAGAAGAGCGAGCCAGTTGGGGAAGGGCGCCTTACATGGTGCATAGTGTCGCATCCTTCGTTGACGTGGATCTGCACTTCCGCTCATTCTCCAGCTGTTGGGTGAGGTCACCCTCGTGGGTGCGTTTTCCTTCATGCTCTGTGCAGTATCGCTTTCTCCACTATCGACCATAATGGACTTCCTTAGCTTGTTTGCACCTGATATCCAGCATGGTAGCCAGTCCGTTGTGGTGGGGTCGCCACGTAGCCTGTTTGTTGTTGCCCCCTGACCACACAGGGATTGCTCTGCTGATGCCTGCGCTGTTAGCTCCTCACATGTGCCAAGGAGTAGATGTTCGTCACCCTGGGGCATTGGGACTCCCGACAATGACCATCCTGCCAGGTGGCCTTTGCTGCAGCTGGGTGGCTCCCATGGGAAGGGCCCCTGTTCGGAGTGGGTGGCATCAGGGCAGATGACAGGCCATTTAACTTCGAACATCATCTCTTGCTGTTGGTCAAACACTTGCAGTCTCTAAGCGGTATAACTTCAATGCTAAGAAATATGACCCCGAATCGTCCCCCCCCCCTCAATGCCCCCCTCCTGCCCCCCCCCCCCCCCCCCTTGTCAATGAACTTCAGTTTTTTGTGGAGCATTTAGAGGACAAGTTTGGGGACGTGGAGGGCTTGTCCAAAATGTGGTCAGGGTCGGTCTTGATCAAAACAGCATCCTCTGCCCCGTCATGGGCACTACTCGCGTGTGACAAGCTGGAGGATGTCTCTGTTTCCATCATGCCCCATAAGAGCTTAAATATAGTCCAGGGTATCATGTTTCACAGGACCTCCTTTTGCAGTCTGATGATGAGCTGCGTGCCAATTTAGAGCGACGAGGTGTCCATTTCGCCCGGCACGTCCACTTGGGTCCGAGGGATAATCAGGTTGCCACCGGTGCCTTCATCTTGGCCTTCGAGGGTGACACATTGCCCGGGAAGGTCGTGGTGATAGTCTACTGCTGTGATGTAAAGCCATACATCCCTTCCCTGATGCGGTGCTTTAAGTGCCGGAAGTTCAGCTATATGTCTTCCCGCTGTACTTCCAGCACCACCTGTCGGGATTGTGAATGTCCTTCACATCCCAATACTCCCTGTACCACGCCCTCCCTCTGTGTCAACTGTGGAGAGCATCATTCACCTTGCTCGCCTGGACTGACTGACCTACACTGAGGCTAAGAGAAAATATGAGAGGCTACATCCTGTGTCCTGTATGATGTCAGCCTATGCCGCCGCTACAACAACGGTTCTACCATCTTCCGTTCCGCCTTATACAGTTGGCTCTCAGAGCCGTCAGACTCCACCTGCCCCCTTGATGGTAGGGTGCACTTCCCTTCCTGTTGCTTCGGCACGACCTACTTCAGGAGCAACACCCTCCCCCAACCATCAGGGACTTCAGTTCCCACTTCTGAGCCAGAGAAGCATAAATCTTCCTTGGCTCCTCTCACCAGGAAGGGATCCCTTGGGTCACACCCTTCTCAGGTTCCTACCAGTGGCAAAGCTGACACCTGCCAGTGGCTGAAGCAACCACAAGTAGCTGGTCATAGGGCTTCACGGTCCTCCTCAGTCCCTGAGACTGAATCGGTGAAGCCCTCCTAGCCGGACAAACCTAAGGACCAGCAAGAGAAACCTAAAACGAAAAAGCCCCCCAAGAACCAAGCCACTTGGTGGCACCCACACCACCACTACCTACAAGCTCTGTGTCTGAGGATGAGGTGGAGATTCTGACTCCACTGAGGACCTAGATCTCACTGGGCCCTCAGATACAATGGATGTTGATAGCATAGGTACTCATCTGGTGGCAGCAGGTGACCCTGAGGCGTAGACTGCCTCATTGAGTGTTTCATGCTTTCCCAGTCTCACAATCATGTAATCCTCCAGTGGAATTGTGGCAGTTTTTTCCAACACCTGGCTGAGCTACGACAACTGTTAAGCTTTACACCTGCTCTCTGCATTGCCCTCCAGGAAACCAGGTTCCCGTCAATGCGGACCCCTGCCCTGTGCGGCTATAAGGGATATTACAGGAGCCATAGCGACTATAATAGTGTGTCACAAGGAGTTTGCATCTATGTCCTGAACTCAGTATGTAGTGAACCTGTGCCTCTTCAAACCCCTGTTGAAGCTGTGGCTGTCAGGATAAGGACAACACAGGAGATAACTGTCTGAAATGCATATCTTCCTCCAGATGGTGCAGTACCCCTGAACGTATTGGCTGCACTGATTGACCTAAATCTTTCCTACTTTTGGGAGATTTTGATGCACATAACCCCTTGAAGGGTGGTGCCATGCTTACCGGCCGAAGTAGGGAGGTCGAAAATTTACTGTCCCAACTCGACCTCTGCCTCTTAAATGCAGGTGCCCTGACACATTTCAGTGTGGCACATGGCACATATTCAGCCATTGATATCTTGGTTTGCAGCACTGGCATCTCCCATCTATCCACGGGAGAGCACATGATGACCTATGTGGTAGTGACCACTTCCCCATCTGCCTGTCACTCCCCCGGCATCATGTCTACAGATGCGTACCCAGATAGCCTTTAAAAAAGGCAGACTGGGAAGCCTTCACCTCTGCTGTCACTGCTGAATCTCCCCCACATGGTGCCATTGATGTTGTCGTTGAGCAGGTCACTGCAACAATCGTCTATGCGGCGGAAAACGCGATCCCTCGTTCTTTAGGGTGCCCCCGGCGAAAGACGGTCCCTTGGTGGTCACCAGAAGTGACTGAGGCAATTATAGAGCGTCAGCAAGCACTACAGAGCACCTAATAGTGTTGCTTGCTCACATTTACCATCTTATAAAACGACTGAAACAGGAGTGTTGGGAGAGGTACGTGTCTACCATTGGGTGCCATACGTCACCTTCCCAAGTCTGGATGAAAATCGAACATCTTTTGGGTGCCAGACCGCATCAGGTATCCCTGGCATTAACTTCAATGTCGTGTTATCTACTGACGCAACTGCGATTGATGAGCGCTTTGCTGAGCACTATTCTCGAGCCTCTGTGACGGAAAACTACCCCCCAGCCTTTCACACCCTCAAATGGCGGATGGAAAGGAAAATCCTCTCATTCACTACACGCTGCATTGAACCTTATAACGCCCCATTTACAGAGTGGGAGCTTCTCAGCGCCCTTGCACTTTGCACTGACACAGCTCCTGGGCTGGATCGGATCCACAGTCAGATGATGAAACATCTCTCGTCTGACTACAAGCATACAACACGACTTGGCGACATAATGTCCTTGCCACATTGTATGAGTGGGGTCTCCGGGGTCTGCTCCCGATTTTTATCCAAATCTTCCTGTCGCTCCGTACTTCTGTGTCCAAGTCAGTGCCTCCCATGGTTCCCCCCATATTCAGGAGAATGGCACTCCACAAGGCTCCATATTGAGTGTATTTCTATTTTTAGTGGCTATTAACGGTCTAGGAACAGCTGTAGGGCCATCAGCCTACCTTCTCTGTATGCGGATGACTTCTCCATTTCGTACTGTTCCTCCAGTACTGGTGTTGCTGAGAGGTGCGTACAGGGAGCCTTTCACAAGGCACAGTCATGAGCTCGATCCCAAGGCTTCTGGTTTTCAGCTGCGAAGTCGTGTGTCTTGCATTTCTGTCGCCGTCATACCATTCATCCAGAACCAGAACTTTATCTTAATGACGATCCATTTATTGTAGTGCAGACATATCAATTCTTAGGACTGGTTTTCTGTGTGCGATTGACTTGGCTACCTCATCTTTGTCAGCTTAAGCAGAAGTGCTGGCAGCACCTCAATGCCCTCCGCTGCCTGGGCAACACCAACTGGGATGCAGACCGCTTTACGCTGCTGCAGCTCTACAGAGCCCTTGTTCAATCCTGCCATGACTATGAGGGTGTGGTTTATGGTTTGGCGGCACCCCCAGCATTGTGTTTACTCGACCCAGTGCACCATTGTGGTGTTCGCCTAGCGATGGGAGCTTTTAGAACGAGTCTGGTGACCAGTGTCCTGGTGGAGGCCTGAGTCCCTCCATTGAAAGTTAGGCGTGCACAACTGCTCGCCATTTATGTTGCACATGTTCGTAGTTCTCCTGTGCATCCAAATTACTGTTTCTTTTCTCCAACCACCGCAGTTCATCTCCCGCATCGTCAGCCCAGGTCAGGGTTTAAGATTGCAGTTCGCGTCCGGTCCCTTCTGTCTGAACTGGAGTCTTTCCCATTACCACCTCTCCTCGAGGTCCATTCATGTTCACCTCCAAGGAGTACACCTAGGCACCAGATTCTTCTGGACCTTTCGCATGGCTCTAAGGATTCCATTAACCCTGTGGCTCTCAGCTATCGCTTCCTCTCAATTCTTGACATGTACCGGGGCCATGAAGTGGTCTACACCTATGACTCATGGTCACCTAGGCTTTTCGTATGTTCATGGAGGACATATTGAAAATCACTCCTTGCCAGATGGCTGCAGTATTTTCACTGCAGAGCTGGGAGCCATATCTCGTGCTCTTGAGCTCATCTGCTCATGCCCTGGCGAGTCATTTCTCCTGTGTACCGACTCCTTGAGCAGCCTACAAGCTATCGACCAGTGCTTCCCTCGCCATCCTTTGGTAGCATCCATTCAGGAGTCCATTTACGCCCTGGAATGGTCCCGTCATTCAGTGGCGTTTGCGTGGATCCCAGAACACGTCTGAATCCCAGGCAACAAACTTGCCGACAAGCTGGCCAAACAGGCTACGCAGAAACCGCATCTCCGAAAGTGCCCTGTGTTTTGTCTTACGCTGCAGGGTTGTTCAGCTTTGGGAGACGGAATGGCATAACACTACGCACAACAAACTGCATGTCATTAAGGCAACTATGAATGTATAGAAGTCTTCCATGTGGTTCTCTTGCAGGGAATCAATTGTCCTCTGCCAGCTCCACATTGGCTATACAGGGCTAACGCATGGTTACCTTCTCCGTCGCGAGGGCCCACCTCAGTGTCGCTGTGGCTGACAAATGACGGTTGTCCACCTTTTGCTGGACTGCCCACTGTTAGCCGCTCTGCAGTGAACTTTTAACTTTCCCAGCACCCTATCTTCGGTATTGGGCAATAATGCCTCAACAGCAACTTTAGTTTTATGTTTTATTTATGAGGGTGGGTTTTATCATTTGATCTGAGTTTTAGCACATGGGTCATTCCACGTCAAAGGGACCAATATTAGAAAGTGTCCCTACTCGACCACCTCCAAATCTAATGAAATTAGGTGTGAAGGTTCTACATGGTCTTTGATGGTTATATACCAAATTTCACTTCAGTATCTTCAGTGGTTGTATTCTTAGGGGCTTTTAAAGAGAGGCTACTCACCTCCGCATCATGCACAAAGGCACAAATGTGCCAACTTTGCTAGGCTTTTTTACAAGTTCTAGCAAACATTTGGTCATTTGCTTTAATATACGTAGACAACTTCTTATGCTGAATCACACCATGGCAAAAATTAGGGATTTAGCCGTACCTAAATATGGATACAAGCCTCTAAAGTGGCTAAAAATTCGTCGCACTATTCTGAGAGCCAGGGTTTGACTGACCCCTACTACTTTTTGTGCAAGCCAATCATGCCAAAACTTCAGATGGCTACTCCTACCTATGATGTCTATAAATCAATCAAATTTAATTAGCACTGGATGCCCATATGAAAAGATATGCATCTGCAAAGTTGGCCAAAATTTTCTACTTGCAAATTTTAGGGTATTTTTGGGTGGGGTGGGGGGTGGGGTGTGCCAATATCTCAGCTGTGTCTTCTTCAATCCTCGTTTTCTTTCCACTGCTGGATAGAGCAATAGAGCATCTTTTAAGCTTTCAAAGCTATATTGTTTAATTTCTGAATCTTTCATATTGATGACTAAGAATACCTATCAAAAGTAGGGAAATTGGATTACTGATAAATACAAAAATTAATACAATTTGAAGTGTAAATCAAAAAAATGTGTGATTGAAGTGTCTTTTAATACAATAAGATTTTCCTGTGTTTTAGGGAAAGTAACTACATGAATAAGCAGTGTTTTTACATTATTTTACACTGAAGAATATAAATATAATAAAACCTAAGAAAGTGCCATGAAGATTATAAAATCTAGAAGATAATAATGGAGTGCTATGTTACTGTAGAAGGTTTTAACTCTACAATGAATTGTCACTTGGCTGCCATTGGTATTTTAAAGCACCATTAGTTTTTTAAGGCTCTATCCTCATAGCAGTGATATACATTGCTGAATCACCACTTTCAGTTGCTGCTTTCATTACTGGCAATTTTCACAGTGTCAATCTTTTGTGTGGTGTTATCTTTGATGTTGACACTGTACAATCTTAGTGTTGAGTACTGAGTGTTTGAATCAGTGATTATTGTTGTAGCTGAAGGTAAGCACTAAAACAATATGGTTTGATAGCCTAATTTGTATATTTTATATAAAAGCAACACTGAATATTGTCCGAAGACATCACCATTTTATCATTGCAAAAGGGAACTACAGTTAGTTAAGGAAATGTCACCAATTGACAAGGAGCTGCTTCAGTGCAAGTCCGGGCTTGATTTTACTGAATATGCCCAAATTTGTACCAGAATGCCTTGTTGACGACAAAATTTCAATTCCACAGAATTTCTGCAACCCATTTGGCAAAGAAAAAATAACCAAGAAGGCCTGACACCAGTAAACACTGCAATGGCTGATAGGTTGCAGTTACTGACTAATGAAGTTTTTAAACCTGGTCTGAAAATTTGTACCAAATGTTGACACGAAATGCCCAAAAAGAATCATCCCACAAGGATAAGCAAGAATCACCATCCACTGAAGCCATGGGTGTTGTTGATGCTTGCTTTACTGCTAACACTTCATTATCATCGCTTGGAGAATCACTACTAAAGCTTCAGGATCAGCGAAAGGGATTCTATGGATACATAAAGTGCAAGTGCCCAAGGCAGAATTACTAAGGTAATAGCTATAGCTACTGGTGTGAGCCAAGTAGTTATTGCTCAGATACAAATGGAAGGGTGCCATAAATGTAAAGGTATGGACATCTTAATTGAACAACTTAAGATTAAACTTCAGATTTCAAGCAGTAGCAGGAAAGTTCAAATTTTGACCCTGGCCCCAAATAGCTGCGCTGCTGAAAAAATGGCTATAGAATTTGCTGTTTCAACCAAGACAGTGAAGAAGGCTAGGAAACTAAAGATGGGATTTTGGCAACACCTGCAAATCGAAAAGGGGAAAAAAGCTCATTGATGAAATAAAGCAAAATGTCCTCACTTTCTTTGAAGATGATAATGTTTTCTCGCTTATGCCCAGACAAAAAGGATTGTGTTGCAGTCAGAATAAATGGGGAAAGATTCACAAGGAGAAATGCATGCTCCTTTGTAACCTTAAAGAAATGTTCATTGCTTATTGTAAGCAATATGGAAATGAACTAAGCTTCTCAAAATTTTGTGAGCTCAGGCCAAAATGGTGTAGTAGAGCTGATGCTTCTGGATCATATTCAGTATGAGTATGTGCAATTAGTCAAAATCTCAAATTAATGTTGGCTTCAGCAACATCCATTCATGATGATTACAAAGATTTGATGAAAAAAAGTGGTTGCAGCTTGGAATCAAAAAATTCCATGCTCCAACATTGTGAGGAATGTCCATGAGAAATGTGACTAGAGGCTTTTCTTGAAGACTCTTTTAAAGACTATAACCCTGAAGAAACAATGGAATACAAGCAATGGGTCCATGCTGTCAGAGACACATTGGAGACTTGCCAGAGAACTGTTGAAGATTTCATGGAGGCATTGATTTTGAAAATTACAAGTTTAAGAAGCCATCACTTTGTGTCAGAACACCAAAGTGTATAACTTAAGCAGCTAAAAAGAAATCTTGCAGAAAATGAATTAGTTATATTGATAGATTTTGCTGAGGTTTATTCATTTGTTGTTCAGGATACTGTGCAAGGATTCCATTGGGAGAAATTGAAAAAATCCACCCAGATCAAGAAAAAAGATTTACCATACGACATACAATATGTGGAACAAGAGAAAATCAATTAATTGTAATCAGCTCAGAGTAAGCAGAATTTCCAATGATGCTACAGCATTCACAGTTAACGCCTTCAAAGCAGATGAAGAAATTCCAGCAGTCTCACTTCCAAGTTTACAACCAGGACAGTATGTTACCTGTATGGATGGCAATTTTTGGTGGGTTGGAAACGTGAAGTTTCACATGCACTCATGTTCGTTCCTTCCACTGTCCGACTGCTAAAGATACCTTCTAGATTCCTGAGCAACATATCTTCATGACTTTAGAAGCCCCATCAACATCATCACCAGGAAGAAAACACAGTTATCTGCAATCTGTTATTGACAAAATTGTAGAAGCGCTTAACGAAAAATGGAACTGACTCTTTAGTATTTTTGATCTGCAAATTTGCTGTGTTTTGTATTACACTTGCTTTTATGTCATGTGTTAAATTAATGTTTGAAATTGACTTATACACTCGAATAAAAATAATTAATTATGAGACTTAGTGAGCAAAATACTTGACTTTTCAATCTTCTCGAAGTGCTAAAATAATAACTTTTGAAACGTATTCTTACTCATAAAACTGAGAGATACAGAAATTAAACAAGCTTTCTTTGAAAGCTTAAATCATGCTTTTTCCAGCTGTGGCAAGAAAAAGAGGATTGAAAAAGACACAGTTGAGATATTGCTCCCCCCCCCCCCCCCCACCCAAAAATACCCTAAAATTTGCAAGTAGAAAATTTTGGCCAACTTTGCAGATGCATATCTTTTCATATGGGCATCCAGTGCTAATTAAATTTGATTAATATATAGACATCATAGGAAGGAGTAGCCATCTGAAGTTTTGGCGTGATTGGCTTACACAAAAAGTAGTAGTGGTCAGTCAAATCCTGGCTCTCAGAATAATGTGACGAATTTTTAGCCACTTTAGAGGTTTGTATCCATATTTAGGTATGGCTAAATCCCTAATTTTTGCCATGGTGTGATTCAGCATAAAAAGTTGTCTATGTACATTAAAGCAAATGACCAAATGTTTGCTAGAACTTGTAAAAAAGCCTAGCAAATTTGGCACATTTGTGCCTTCGTACATGAAGCAGAGGTGAGTAACCTCTCTTTAAAAGCCCCTAAGAATTCAACCACTGAAGATACTGCACTGAAATTTGGTATATAACCATCACAGACCATGTAGAACCTTCACACCAAATTTCATTAGATTTGGAGATGGTCGAGTGGGGACCCCTGGTGCCCTTGATGTGGAATGACCCTCATGTCCTTTGTCCCTCTGTGTCTTCCACCCTAGGGCTTTTAGGGTGGAGGTTTTAATGTGTTGCAGTTTGGCTGGCTTCTCCTTTTTATTCTCATGGTCAGCCAGCCATGGTAATCTGCTCTCTTGTTTTGATCTCTTCTACATGTTTCTCACGTCTCTCTGTGGTTTTCTTGTCTGATTTTTTCCATTTTAGTGTTTGTTGCCCTTCTGTCATTCATGTGGTTTGTATGTCTCGATTACTTTACTCGCACCCTTGTGGAATTATTTTACTCAGAACGAGGGACCGACGACCTAGCAGTTTGGTCCCTCCCCCCTCTTTTAAACCAACCAAAAATATTTTTTAATTTTATTTATAATGATATAAAGAGACAATATAATAGAAGGAAACATTCCACGTGGGAAAAATTATATATAAAAACAAAGATGAGGTGACTTACCAAACGAAAGCGCTGGCAGGTCGATAGACACACAAACAAACACAAACATACACACAAAATTCAAGCTTTCGCAACAAACTGTTGCCTCATCAGGAAAGAGGGAAGGAGAGGGGAAGACGAAAGGAAGTGGGTTTTAAGGGAGAGGGTAAGGAGTCATTCCAATCCCGGGAGCGGAAAGACTTACCTTAGGGGGAAAAAAGGACAGGTATACACTCGCACACACGCACATATCCATCCACACATACAGACACAAGCAGATCACAAAGGTGTCATCAATGGATCTCAACCAGATAAGCAGTTTGGGATTCTGGGTGTGTAGGAAGGATTCCTCTAGATGGCCATTGAAGAGGATGGCACAGGATGGTGCCATGTGGGTGCCCACAGTAGTACCCCAGATATTTTCATAGGTGATGCCTTCAGTGGAGAAGTAATTGTGAATGAGGATATAGTTGGTTATGGCGACCAGGAAGGAATTTGTAGGTGTGGAATCAATTGGACTGTGGGGAAGGTAGTGTTCAATAGCAGTGTAAAGAAAGGTGGCATCGATAGAGACAAACAGGACACCATGTGGTAAAGGAACAGGAACTGTGGAGACTTGGTGGTGGAAATGGTTGGTTTCTTTTATATACATTATATGATCAAAAGTATCCAGACACCCCCAAAAACATATGTTTTCCATATTAGGTGCATTGTGCTGTCACCTACTGCCAGGTACTCCATATCAGCGACCTCAGTAGTCATTAGAAATCATGAGAGAGCAGAATGGGTGCTCCGTTGAACTGACAGACTTCGAACGTGGTCAGGTGATTGGGTGTCACTTGTGTCATACGTCTGTCTGCGAGATTTCCACACTCCTAAACATCCCTAGGTCCACTATTTATGATGTGATAGTAAAGTGGAAATGTGAAGGGACACATACAGCACAAAAGCATACAAGTCGACCTTGTCTATTGACTGACAGAGACTGCAGACAGTTGAAGAGGGTCGTATTGTGTAATAGGCAGACATCTATCCAGACCATCACACAGGAATTTCAAACTGCATCAGGATCCACTGCAAGTACTATGAGAATTAAGCAGAAGGGGAGAAAACTTGGATTTCATGGTCGAGCGGCTGCTCATAAGCCACACATCATGCTGGTAAATGCCAAACGACACCTTGCTTGTTGTAAGGAGCATAAACATTGGACAACTGAACAGTGGAAAACCGTTGTGTGGAGTGACGAATCACTGTACACAATGTGGTGTTCTGATGGCAGGGTGTGGGTGTGGCGAATGCCCGGTGAACATCATCTGCCAGCGTGTGTAGTGCCAACAGTAAAATTTGGAGGCAGTGGTGTTATGGTGTGGTCATGTTTTTCATGGAAGGGGCTTGCACCCCTTGTTGTTTTGCATGGCACTATCACAGCACAGGCCTACATTGATGTTTTAAGCACCTTGTTGCTTCCCACTGGTGAAGAGCAACTTGGGGATGGTGATTGCATCTTTCAACTCAATCGAGCACCTGTTCATAATGCGTGGCCTGTGGCAGAGTGGTTACACGACAATAATATTCCTGTAGTTAACTGGCCTGCACATAGTCCTGACCTGAATCCTATAGAACACCTTTGGGATGTTTTGGAACGCCAACTTCATGCCAGGCCTCATCGACCGACATCAATACCTCTCCTCAGTGTAGCACTATGTGAAGAATGGCCTGACATTCCCCAAGAAACCTTCCAGCAAGTGATTGAACGTATGCCTGCGAGAGTGTAAACTGTCCTCAAGGCTAAGGGTGGACCAACACCATACTGAATTCCAGCATAACCAATGGAGGGTGCCACGAACTTGTAAGTCATTTTCAGCCAGGTGTCTGGATACTTTTGATCACATAGTGTAGAAGGGTAGGTTGTGAGTAATAGGCTGAAGGTACGGGTCTACAAGAGCAGAGACTGTCTCAGTGGGGCACAGTAACCAGCCACAATGGGGCATTATGGGTGGTTGGGTTTATGGACTGTAGGAAGTATATGAAAGACAGGAGTGCGGGGAGTGGTAGGGTGAAGAGAGAGATGGACCCCAGGGAGAGGTTCTGGGATAGGCCAAAGGATTAAAGGATTAGAGGAGAGATTAGAGATCTGCTGGATTTCTAGAATGGGGTCACTGTGGCAGCCTTTGTCAGCAGGTAGGATTATAAGATCAGGACCAGTTTTTAGGTGATTGATTGTGGTTCTTTCTGTGGATGTAAGGTTTGGTTGCAAGTTGAGGGATTTGGGGAATGATGGTGAGGCAAGGTTCGAGGTTAAGAAAATTGGGAAAATTAACAGGGGCTGTTTTGAGGGTAGTGGGGGTAGATCATGGTTGGATGGACAAGTGAACAGAGTCAGGCCGAGTTCAGCATTGGTCTTTGGTTGAGTCTGATTGGTAGGGTTGGTGGTGAAAACGTGTTTCCACAGTAGGACAAGGAGAAGGACAATGTCTTTAACAAGTCCCGCATGATTAAATTTGGGAGTGGGGCATAAGGTGAGGCCTTTGGAAAGGACTTATACTTCTGAGGCTTTTGGAGGAAAGTTTCATGACTGTGTTTTGGGTCCATATAGATTTTGTATGGTGGTGGGAGGGAGTTTTTGAGGGAGGGTAAATGTAAGTCTGTGAGGGAGGGTTTGTCAGCTATGAGGGGACGTGGGGGAGGTTTGGAGGTTGTTGTATAGGTGGTGGGTAGTGGTAGTCGAAGGCAGGAGTAGGAAGTGAACAGGGTGGACAGTGGACAGTTTTTTGAAGTGGCATTGTGCATGTTGCTTTGTGGAGAGCAAGAGCTTCAATGTGTGTTATGGGATCCACAAATTTGCGGCTGCATAGCAGTAATTTTATGGATGGAGAGGAGATATTGCAAGGATGTTTGTTCCTGATTGATATGGTTTTGCAGGACTGTGTTGGTGAGGGTTAAGGAGTGGCAGAATCTGAATAGATGGAGGTGACTGTGGAAGGAGGGGTGGCTGCCAGAGATGGGTAATTTGATGGTAATACCGTTTGAGGGGATTCCACTAGCCAAGCAACAATGTAGGAACAGTATGTGGGACTGGGTTCTGCCTAGGGATAGGGAAACTTTTCTGTATTGATACAGATGAAGGGACCAAGGGTCCGTGGTGAAGGATAAAAACACACATAAATATGTAAATAACGTAGAAACACATCCGAAAAGATGCGCAAAAATACACCCACACATGGAAAAAATCACAAAAAGGATAAAACAGTTGAAGGATGGGGGAAGATGATGAAATCAGAGGGAATAGGCCGATAGTGAAAGATGAAAACCAACTGAAACAGGCATGAAGACAAAATGAGATCAAAGATAAAATAAATAAAAAGATAATGTGGGTTGCAGGACTGTGCGTGGAAGAAGGGGGATGGTGAATGTGACTAGATTAGGTGAAGTTAGTAGGTATGTACTGGAAGAGAGAGGAGGAGGAGTGGGGAAGGTTCTGATAGGATGAGATACATGTTCGTGTTGCACAGTAAGGTACGGAAATAACACACGAATGTGCGAGGCTGACATGGAAAGAGTGAACAATTGAAGGTCTAGGATTAATGATATCATCAGTGGGAGTAATGTGGGAAGTGCGATGCTGCACCAGCAATCAGCGCAGTATTATAGCCATCTGTTGTGCGCAGCCAAGGCAGTTCATACAATGTGGCTTGTAAGTAGAACATGCAGTGCAGTTCATAAGGCAACAAGTGAAACACAGAAAAGAAGAGTCTGTGTTTCGGCACACTAACTAAATAAACCCACGACAAAAGTTCACTCTTTCTTAATGAAAATATGGCAACATGCCGACCATTTGCTTGACTAGTTTTTATATTAATTTTTGGATACCTTTCTTTAATTCCTCCCACAAAACAACAGATGTGCATTTGATCAGTTGGTCATAAGCAGACAGTATTAGTGGACATACATTCATAGTGTGTCAGTGTTGCCCTGTCACAAATCACAAAGGAGCAACATCTCTAAATAAAGTGTTCAAGACATGCTCTACAATGTTCTGAAGTACAGAAAAGTGTGCGCAAGGTTTCTCTCACACTCCTTGGCTGCAGAATGAAAACAATTACATGTGGACATCTGCCACAACTTGAACTGAAATGCAAAATGCGGACAATTCTCTTCTGGAAAAAATTGTCATGAGTGCTGAGACTAGGTGCTATCAATTCAAACCTCCCACAAAGCGATAAAGTGCAGAAGTTCACATGAAGGTTCAATGCTTTGATGACACAACTGATGTCAAAGCCATTGTGACACACAAGTTGAATAATGTCCGCAAGAAGGACTTTTCTGACAGTTTCACATGCCTATATGAACATTCTGTGCATTGTACTCAAGTGGAGGGAGATGTGTAAAAGATCTGAAGCATTAAAACCACCATCTGAACTATTTACTAATTTTTTTATTAATTTTTGTATTGACAGTGTATGATTTCAGTTTGTGTTTGAAACTGATTTTATTTTCTGTTAAATTCTTTGCAAAGTGATTGAAGATTTTTATGGCTGAATACCTCACTCCTTTTTGTGCCACACCGAGGCTGATTGATGGACAGTGTGAACTTGTATTAACTTTATGAAGGTTGCCCTTTTTTTAACTCTGGTTGATTATTGAGAATAAACTTCATAAGACAGTGCACAGGCTTCTGTGCAACGATCGATTTCTTCCTCAATTAATATTTGCCCCAGAATATGATGTCATAAGACATTAATGATTGAAAATAGAAGATAATAGTCAGTGTTTTGATATTTTCATATCCATTGTGTGGTTCTATCTGTAATACAAACTTTATGGAGATTAGACATTTAAGATCTGTAATCAAGCATCAGTTGAATGAGAGTTTGGAAAGTAACTTCTTTCATTGATGTATTACACTTTCTTATATTCTTTCAGTGAACTTCAGTTTTGTATCTGGATTACCTTAAATTATATTTATGTTAACATTTCACTTCAAATTGCTCCAGATGGATATCCTGAAGTGACGAATAGTTGTGACTGATTCCAGTGAGTAACTGATGTGGCATAATCAAATGATGTGAGGTTATTTTAAATTTTTATGTACGTTTGTTTGTACTGAGGGTCAGGTGTCAGGCTTCTGGTATTTCCCTATACTGTCAGCAAAATGTCTCTGAAAGCTACTGATGTTTACTGTTAATCAGTAACAGTCTTTTTTTAAAAAAAACTCAACATCATGCTTGCTATCAACTATATGTTTATTACAGTTTCCATGATTGCAACTTTGAGCATAGGTCACTTTCAACAAAGCAGTTGTCAACATTAATAAAATGGATAAAAAGGATGTGAGCCTTTTGACTTATGTTAGCATTTGTTGCTTACACCTCCTTTCCATCCATTTCATTAATGTTGACAACTGCCATATTTTCAGCACCTCTAAATGACACAAGATTGAAAATGCAATCATGGAAATTGTGCAATATATGGTTGGTAGTGAATATGATGTCATTTAAAAACTACAGTCACACTGTAATCCTAAAACAAACAATTCTGTTTCATAAGAAGTCCCTATTCCAATCACATACATACATAGCTTGTTATTCTGTAACCATGTACATTGTTTTGTAGGTCATATTGTGTCCAAGGCTTTGCCAAAGTATGAAGTGACCAGGTTCTTGAGGTGCAATTAAGCCTGTTGACCAGTGTGAGAGGGAGACTTTGATGTGACTGAAGTCCCAGAGGTAGACTCAACAGGATAGGAAAATTTATAAGAAAATTTCCTTCTTAAAAGCATATATGAGAGGTCTTCAATAAGTAATGCAACACATTTTTTTTCCTCAGCCAATTTTTCTTGAAAAAATGCTGAATTTCAGACAGGTGGCAGCACTATATGTATCCTTCAAAATGGTGCCTGTAATGGAGATACATACCAAGGGGAGAGCTGTCATTGAGTTTCTTTTGGCAGAAAATCAGAGCTTTGCACATATTCATAGGTGCTTGGCAGAATGTCTATGGATACCTGGCAATGAACAAAAGCATGATGAGTTGTTGGGTGAGGCATCTATCATTGTCGCAACAAGATCGTTCAGACCTGTCTGATCTCCTGCATGCCGGCTGGCTGCAAACAGCTGTGGCTTTTGCAGTGTTGGAACGTGTGGACATACTCTTTCGAGGTGATCAAACACCTCACCATAAAGAGCAATGACGGACCATTTGTGCAGAATTGTTTGTGCGTTACGAGGCTGTTCTTGACAATTTTTTGTTGAACATCGTCTGGGCGATGAAACATTAGTTCTTGTAAGGAAGGTTGCTACTCACCATATAGCAGAGATGCTGATAGGCACAACCAAAAGACTCTCACAATTAAAGCTTTCGGCCATTAAGGCCTTCGTCAACAAAACACACTGCGAGCAGCAGCACCAGTGCATGATGGGATTTTCCGTTGTTTGATTCTTGTAAGGATCCTATTGATTTTTTATTACTCTTGCATATCTAGATTTCAACTATAAATAGACATCTTCACTGTATTTGAGTGAGTTACAATCCTACAAATCCTGGATTATAGATCACTCAAATCCACTGAAGATGGCTATTTATAGCTGAAGTGTAGATATGTGAGAATAATAAAAAAACCAATGGTATCTGATTTTTGTATTCCTATCCTTCCTTATAATAGTATACAGTCATTATGCGCAATAGTTCTGCATGGAGTCAAGGCTGGTGAAACATAACTTCACACTGGAAACAAAACGGCAATCCATGGAGCCATACCCTCAGCTGGTAAAGTCATGGCAACAGTTTAGTGGGACTCTGAAGACAGATATTCTGTTTGATGTCATCTCTCATGGTGCAACAATCAACTGAAGCACACTGTGCTGCCCTCAGGAAATTGAAGAATTGGCTTCAACCTGTTTGGTCACCACAAAATGCAAACAAACTTTTCCATTTCCATGACAATGCAGGGCCTCCCACAAGTCTGTGCACCCAAGAGGAGCTCACAAATCTTCATTGGACTGTTGTTCCTCATCCACCCTACAGCCTAGATCTCGCAACTTCCAACTTTTGTCTGTTTGGCCCAATGAAGGATGCACTCTATGAAAAGCAGTATGTGGGCGATGGAGAGATTACTGATGCACGAAGATATTGGCTCTGACATCAACCACTAGACTGGTATCGAGCAGGCATACAGGCTCTTCGAGTAAGGTGCCATAAGGTTATCGCATTGAACACGGAATATGTTGAAAAATGGATTTTTATAGCCAAAAGAATGGGGAATAATACTATGTACTGGAATTCTGAATAAAACCAACCTGCTTTCAGAAAAAAAGTAATGCATTACTTATTGAACGCCCCTCGTAAATTACTAAGACATTATTTGAGATAGAATACTCACTGTCCTACACTGAGTTGCCTTGAGTGTGAAAAGCAGAGTCTAAATGTAATAGTCTATCACTGTTTCATGGACTTGGAGTAAAATCATAAGTAAACCTACCAAACAGAAAGAGCAACAAAAAGGGCCAAGCCCCATGGAGATGCTGTCATCAAAGCAGTCTCTGCCTGCCAGAATTCTATCTAAAGACTAAATTACAGGCCCTATCATTAATGTTAATATGCAGCAGGATTTTGGAACATATATAGAGTTTCAACATTATGAGTTACCTCGAAGAAAATGGGCTATTGACACACAGTCAGCACGGATTTAGAAAACATCGTTCTTGTAAAGCACAACTGGCTCTTTATTCGCATGAAGTGTTGAGTGCTATCGACAAGGGATTTCAAATTGATTCTGTATTTTTGTATTCTGGAAAGCTTTTGACAGTGTACCACACAAGTGGCTTGTAGTGAAACTGCTTGCCTATGGAATATTGTCTCAGTTATGTGACTGGATTCGTGATTTCTGTCACAGAGATCACAGTTCATAGTAATTAATGGAAAGTCATAGAGTAAAACAAAAGGGATTTTTGGCATTCCCCAAGGCAGTGTTATAGGCCCTTTGCTTTTCCTTATCTATATAAATGATTTGGGAGACAATCTGAGCAGCTGTCAGGTTGTTTGCAGATGATGCTGTCGTTTATCGGTAAGTAAATTCATCAGAAGATCAAAACAAATTGCAAAACGATTTAGAAAAGATATATGTATGGTGAAAAAATTGGCAATTGACCCTAAATAATGAAAAGTTTGAGGTCATCCACGTGAGTGCTAAAAGGAATCCATTAAACTTCACTTACTCGATATATCAGTCAAATCTAAAGGCTACAAATTCAAATAAATACCTAGAAATTACAATTACAAACAACTTAAATTAGAAGGAACACACAGAAAATGTTGTGGTGAAGGCCAACCAAAGACTGCATTTTATTGGCAGGACACTTAGGAAATGTAACAGATCTACTAAGGAGACTACCTACACTATGCTTGTCCGTCCTCTTTTAGAGTACTGCTGTGCAGTGTGGGATTCTTACCAGGTAGGATTGATGAAGTACATTGAAAAAGATCAACAAAGGGCAGCACGTTTTGTATTATGGCGAAATAGGGGAGAGAGTGTCAAGGACATGATACAGGATTTGGGATGGACATCATTGAGGCAAAGGCATTTTTCGCTGTGGAGGAATCTACTCATGAAATTCCAATTAACAGCTTACTCCTCCGATTGTGAAAATACTTTGTTCACGCTGATGACCATGATAAAATAAGAGAAATTAGAGCTTGTATGGAAAGATATAGGTGTTCGTTCTTTCCGTGCGCTATATGAGATTGAAATAATAGAGAGTTATGAAGGTGGTTCGATGAACCCTCTGCCAGGCACTTAAATGTGATTTGCAGAGTATCCATGTAAATGTACTTGTAGATGTAGATGAGTACCTCTCTCTCCAGTTTTGTTGCCATACCTTTCCTTGTGGAGGGAGAAAGATTCCTTTGATTGGTGGTCGGTGTCATTTTGATGTATCTCTCTACCTAGTGCTTCCATTATTTGCTTAAAATAGTAAAAATGAACATACAAGAAATCATAGAAATGTTATTGTGCCATGCTAAAAAGTAATTTCCAATATTCTTTAAGTCCACTGTTGTATTCAGTGAGTAGAAATATAAATTCTATGGGTTTCCCATCCCTAGAGCTAGCTACATGCAACCAAATGTGAGAAAACGATGGTTCTCTCACATTCTTAACATTTGTTTTGTGCATTGTCTATAGTGATACTAAATGCTGATCTTACTGAAAATTCAATCTTTTGAACTGAAATAGCAGTTGGGTAGATATAAATGGAATCCATGGAATAAATGCTGTTTTTTCCTGTATCTTTTCCTGATATTACCTTTGGTTGAATTATATTATTTGGTATCTGTTCAAGATCATTTCTTGTTTTGAATTTTTAAATGAATACCATCACCTTCTTAATTTCTTACTGTTTAAGTGGCTCTTTCAAAGAACCAACTTGAAGCAACTTTGAACAATGTTTTGAAACTCTTTTTATCTGTTAGTTCATTTGGGCCATTGACAGTGTTACATAAACCATTTGTAAGTTCAATTTAACAGTTACACAATCAACTGCATGAGTGACTTCACTAATTTGTAAGAGTTTTGAAACAAAATATTTTGCTTCTTGGAAATTTGGACTATCATGTTTCTTCTTAATTGTACTTCCCTCACTCAAGACCAGAAAAATGATTTCTTCAAACATGCATTTGCTGGAGTTGATTTTGGAATAACTGGAAGTGTGCCGAGAGTATCCAGAATGTGTAAGTAATGCAACTCCCATTAGTTCCAGACTACCTTAGAAATTTAGAAAATTCTCGAATCTTCTGGAAGATTCTACAACATTCTAGAAATAACATTCTGGCCAGTCTCAGCCACATTGGTACTTTATTCCAAGCTGCTTCACCATCTCCCTGTAAGAAGTCCACTGGTGTGGTACCCTCTTTTGACACACATGCTTAACCCCTCCAGTTCCAAACCAAACCTTCCTTATGGATGGGTGATGGAGGGCTGCCATTCCATATAACCCACATGGGACTGCAGGATTGTGTGGCGGAGCTATAGCGGTGTGTACAGATAAACAATGCTTACCTTTATTAGCTCGTCATGAGTAAAGGCTTCTTTAGATACCCATACCTTCATAACTGACCTCTGCAGTTCCAAAACCAATCCTTCTTCAAGAGTGAGGAATGAAGGACACTTTTATTATGTACTAGCCATCCTGTCTGGCTTCGAACAGATAGTGTTAACCATCTACGGCCAGATGACTTGTGTGTGGCTTAGAGTAATTTGTTTGCGGGTCACTGTGTAGTGTTACGAATAAATTTCAGAGCACAATGTTAAGTAACTGAACATCATTATTTTCATATAACTTACACGATGCAAGCAGCCCATGGTAGGATAGTTGTCTGGAGGTACATATGTTTGTATGTCATCTCATGGCAGTGATGAGAGCACATCGTGATTTAAGTTATATGTTTACAATGAATTTTGGGTGTATGTGTCTGTGATTGATTCAATATTTATTGAAGACTGGCTAAGGTGGCACAAATAAAAGAAAAAATAAGAAGAAACACCCATGATGTACAGGTTTAACTCATGTTAGATTACTCCTCTCGTGAAGAATAATAGACACTGAGATGCATTTTTGAGACTCTTTGCCATGATTCTTTGTCATGAAGTCTTTACAGCAGACTTCTACCCTCTGTCATGAAAAGAATAGTATACATATCTAGGTTCAATTTTGTAAACGAAGCAAAATTGCTGAAGCAGTTTACTTGTAGCTTAAAAAATAAAACGCCACATATTTTGGATTCACATGCTTTTTCACTAGACAATTGTTCTCGAAGGAGTGGAGGAAAACTATTGATTAAAACATTTGATTTGTTCTAGTTGTAAGTGAGGTGGTTATCTTTGCATCACTGGTCATATTTAGTACAATACTTCTGCCCACTGTTTGAAGAATTTGCAGTGAATTAAGAGTGTGATTGTGGATCTGAGTAAACAGACATTGGTGCCTGAAATTGTCATCATATTTTGAAATGCATATCTTCTCGTCCTTGAGAGGTGAATTCTAGGGTGAGGGGTGAAGTGAAAAGATGTGTCCCAGCCAGGATTTGATCCCATAAGCAATTATCAGTGACACATTCTACCACTAGATCACAACACCAGATGCTAATTAGCAAATGTTTCCTGTGTTCTCAAGATACTGCTGCTCTCTTGATTTATGGCAGCTATTTGCTAGGTGGCAATGGCATAGTTTTCACAACTTAACTTAAATACTCTCTCTCTCTCTCTCTCTCTCTCTCTCTCTCTCTCTCTCTCTCTCTCTCGCTCTCTCTGTCTGAAGAGCCAAAGAAATTGGTACACTTGCCTAATATTGTGTAGGGCCCTGCAAGCATGCAGAACTGCCGCAACACAACGTGGCATGGACTCGACTACTGACTGAAGTAGTGCTGGATGGAATTGACACCATGAATCCTGGAGGGCTGTCCATAAATCTGTAAGAGTTTGATGGGTTGCAGATCTCTTCTGAACAGAATGTGCAAGGCATCCCAGATATGCTAAATAATGTTCATGTCTCCATTGTCTGGGGAGTTTGGTGGCCAGTGGAAGTGTTTAAACTCACAAGTGTGTTCCTGGAGCCCCTCAGTAGCAATTATAGACGTTTGGGGTGTCACATTGTCCTGCTGGAATTGCCCAAGTCTGTCAGAATGCACAATGGTCATGAATGGATGCAGGTGATCAGACAGGATGCTTACGTACATGTCACCTGCCAGACTCATATCTAGACTTATCAGGTGTCCCATATCACTACAACTGCACATGCCTCTTGCCATTACACAGCCTCCAACAGCTTCACCAGCCCCTAGTAACATGCTGGGTGCATGGATTCATGAGGTTGTTTTCATACTCCTACACGTCCATCTGCTCGATAAAATTTGATACAGGACTCATCTGATCTGGCAACATGTTTCCAGTCATCAACAGTCCAGTGTTGGTGTTGATGGGCCCAGGCAAGGCATAAAGCTTTGTATTGTGCAGTCATCAAGGGTACACAAGTGGGCCTACGGCTCCAAAAGCCCATATCAATGGTGTTTCGTTGAATGGTTTGCACACTGACACTTGCTGATGGCCCAGCATTAAAAGCTGCAGCAATTTGCCAAAGGGTTGCAGTTCTGTCCCATTGAATGATTCTCTTCAGTCATTGATGGTCCCATTCTTGCAGGATATTTTTCCAGTCACAGTGATGTTGGAGATTTGATGTTTTACTGGATTCCTGATGTTCACGGTACTCCAAGTCATCATAGTTGAACACATCAAATGTACCAAATATTTACAACAAATTGACACATATGATATTGGTTTTTGCCCTCTTCATCTGTTCTCTAGCCCTTCCTAAAATGTTACTGTAACCTGAGCCAGTCAAGACACACTTTATTGATCCACAAACGAAATCAAATACAGTGTTTCAAGAAGTATCAGCTGATTTCACAACACTATGTCTTCCACAGGAGAAAAGATAGAAACCTGAGATGAATCTTAATTTATTGAAACTAAAAGCTCACCTAAGTGCCAGTCATGTCCACATTTGTCACAGCTAGCTCACCCGTTCACTCATTACCTAGCGTCTGCCAAATCAAGATGGTGGTAACACCTCTGCATTTACACAATGAGTGGCTATAATTAAACTGATGGTGTTCTGACTGCTGCAGTGTGGGCTGTATACATCGTAGGTGTATTCATTAATCAGTGTGCTCGAGGAGTATGCTGAAAAAAATAACAGTTCTTTTCTGTCCTGAAGTGAAAATATGGGCAGTAAGCAGTCATAATGTGAAATGTTTCCTGTTTTGATGCCAGTAAGCTGTTTGTCACTTGGCGACACATGTTGATTTCTTTTGTGAAGCGACTGATGGTGCAAAGATTTAAGAAGGTTGAACTTCTCCGTATGACAGGCAATGGTTATTGAGAAGAAAGACTGTGCACTGCTGGTGAAGTTGTTTTATCTCAATGGGAGCAATAACAGTGCTGCATTGCAGAAATATTGGAACAGAAACAGTTATGGATAGGCTTCACGGCCTAAGAAATATCATCAAGAAATTTGAAGAAACAGGTGAATTATGTGGTACAGTGTGGAGAGGGAGGCGGCCCATTCCCGTGGCAGTTGTTGGTGAAATTGCTGTATCTATAACCGATCACTCAGTACATACCTCAAATTCTGCAGCCAGTGCTCGAGCTGTGTCATGGGAATTGCCTCTCTCCAGGCCAACAGTTCAAAAGATTTTTGCAGTACATTTTGCGGTGGTATCCAAAATGTGCATCAAATGAAGTTCCAAGATAGGCTACAACACCGTGACTTTGCCCTTCATTTGTTAGCAGGCATACATGGAAATAGGTAACATACAGGAATATTATTTGGTTGGGTGAGGCACATTTTATTCTGCATGGAGCCAGGAATGCACAAAACTGTCCCATATTGGATTCTACTCCTCCACGTGTCTTGCAGGAACATCCACTGCACTCAGCTTATGTGACTGGTGTGGTGTGGTTTCACAAGCTCCTTCATTCTTGACCCATTTTTCTTTGATGGCCTGTTAAGTGTAAAGTGGCATCTGCACGTTATAAGGACCTCCTTGTGCAACATGTGATTCCAGCTTTGCAAGAACACAACTGTGCCTACATAACTATTTTTATGCAAGATGGGGCAACACCACATGTCACTTGCCAGGTGAAAAATTTGCTTTGAGAAACTGAATCATCTCTAGGCAATTTCAAGATGTATAGCCTTCCAAATCCCTCAATCTAAATCATGCAACTTCTGTCTGTGGGGAAATCTGAAAGATCATGTCTATCAGGGATGTATTCGGACTGTTCCTGATCTGAAGGATACCATACGATGACATATCACACAGATTACACCAGATATGCTGTGAGCAACTGTTGACAATGCCATGTTACCATATTGAACACATGTTGTTACTTGTGCCTGTATCCTAATAAACTTGCCAGAATCACTCCTATCATGCACTGGATCGTTCCTCCCCTTTCTGCCTGGGCAGAGTACATGTGGGCCGGGAAAAACCATTTCTTGCCCCTGACATGTATGCTGCCCTGCAAAGCAGGTTGAGATGGCAAGCTGATACGGTTCCCACACAGCAAGCCTGTCTTGCAGGGTAGCCTATATGCAGGGCCTGGAAAAGACACATTTTTGCCCATATCTTTGCTCCTATTGGAGCTATGAGATTATAAACCCCACAGTGCTGATACAAGGCCTGCTGTTTCTGTGTCAAATTTGGTTGAAATTGATTTGGGGTTTTGGGAGGAGACACACACACATACCCTATGCTTATACTGGGCGTCCCAGCAAAACTCTGACAAACTTTAGCCACAGGTTCCTTACATCAAAACAAGAAAAACATGTCTAGTAAACCAGGGCTCTGAAATGCACATCTGGAGTGGAGTGCTATGAGCACTTGTTCATCTTTGACATTATGAAACAGAGCTCTTCTATTCCATGTTTTGGAAGAAGGGAGTATGGACCAAACCAAGAGAAAAAGTCCACTAAACATGTGGTCTAAAATACATACCATAAGAGCTATGAATACCTGTTCAGTGACCAATGACCTCAGCAGTTTGGTCCCACAAGACCTTACCATTCCGTATCTGTTCAGCTTTGATCGGTTTCTTATTTAATTGGCATTTGGAATGACATCTTGGGGCAATGATGGAAACTACGAGCTAGTCAGCTAGAGAAGAGGTGGTATCTGGAGGGAATAACATTAAAGTAACAGCTTGCCACAAATCTGAAGAGCAACAATGCTTTATCAGAATCTACACATATTGTAAATTAAAATACCCTGCTACATTTTTGTGTCTGTACATGGAGGCTAATCTCAAGAACAACTGTAGGAATTTTGATATGGTTTTCACTACTAGTTAGACAGATTCACTACATATTATTAACAACCCATCTGGTCATAGAAATTTCGTGCAACTCATGCGAAGTCAGGGCAGAATGCTAGTTTAAGAAATACAATAAAGTGGATATATGAGCGAGCAGTAAAACATCATAGTTAATCTTTAAAGATTAGCAGCATTCAACTCATGTTAAATCAGTGTTCACATAACACAGCAATGTGTTTTGTGAGTAAAGGCTCTTAACATGTCCGTGTTCAAATAACCTCACAAAAAGTATGTGTAGCAGTCATCATGATATACATACAATACATTGAAGAAAATTTCATCATTTTACTTTATAAGTCATCTTTGTCACTCTCCATCACTATCCCAAGTCACACATAAATTCCCATCTTCCTAAACATAATTGTTTACTTGATACCATAGCACCTGATAAGCAGTAACTGTAAGCTGCTGCACTTGCAGAAACAATGTGTGTTCAGTACATTTAATGCAGCTACAATGTTTCCCTACTATTTAATTTATATAAATTTATGTAAATTTCAAAGCAACTGGTCAAAAACTTTTGGAGCTTTCTAACTAGGAATATCTGCATTTTCCATATAAGTACAAACATAGGTGTTCATTTCTTCAAAATCTCTAATCTCTGAAATCTATTCGGGTATGACTTTGAAATTTTGACAGAACATTGCATTCAAATACTCCAGTGTTTTCATATACCTACTGGAATGCCATTTGATATATATGTAGAAAAATGGAAAACTTTATAAAAATGTGAGTGTTGGTTTTTTCAAAAACGTTAATCTCTACAGGTTCTTGAATGATTGCTTTGAAATTTTGACAAAATGTTGAATTCTGATACGGGAATGTTTTCAGGTATGTAATTCTTTACTACATGTAGGCTGAAGGTCAGGGACGGGAGGCGGGGAGGGGGAGGTGGACAGATGGGTGGGAGGAAATGGACAGAGAGGGGGGGCAAGAGGAGATGGAGAGAGAGGGGAGGGGGTTGAAGATGAACAGAGATAGGGGCGGAGGAGGAAATGGACAGGGAGAGGGGGAAGGAGGGGGAGATGGACAGAGGCAGGGGAGAGCAGGAGATTACGATGTACACCCAATTCTCACACACACCATTATGAAAAGGAAAGTTGCTACCCACTATATAGTGGAGATGCTGAGTCGCAGATAGGCACAACAAAAGACTGACACAGATAAAGCTTTTGGGTAGTAACGCCATCATAAATAGACGACTCGTGCAGCCCCCCCCCCCCCCCCCCCCACACACACACACAGTGATTCAGCAAAGATAAGGTGTATTTGCAGGAGGGGATAGAGGATCTGCAGTACAATAGTGAGCTGTCTGAGATCTGGACATGATATATGCCTCAGACATAACTGACCCTTTTCCTTCCATGCTTGTGTTTTGCAAAGGTACATGGCTACCTCTACACTCTTCTAGGATAATCATCCTACACACAGTCACCAAGGTTTTGCATTAGTTATGGAAGTATGAATGTTTCTTCCTAATTACACCAAAAGTAAGATCAATAAATATTAGTTTTTGTGTGAGTGTTGTGAAACATACCTGCAAATTTGACCAAATAGGTTTCCACTTTGAGGTTTCTATCATTTTGCCTTACCTCAAAGAGAGGATGAGGTTACAAAGATTAAGAAGAAAGTGAATTTATCTTGTTACTGTTATGCAAAAATAATGTTGTTGCTTGAGAGTTAACAATATATGCAGATTTTCCACGCTGAAGATGCATTGTGCCCAGTCCTTGAATAAATGTGGTCTGATGAAGCCTATTAGTAATTTGCAGTAAAGTGATTAGGTAATGATCTCTTTTTATGATGAATGGCTCTACTAAATATTAACTAGTGTGCTGCTGACAGCTTTCTCTTGCAATTAAATGTCAGAATTATGAAGGAGAAGCTGATACTTTGACGCAGTGGCGTAACTAAATTTTTGGGGCCAGCCTACAAATAAATTTTGCGAGCCTTGTTTAAAACTGGCACTAAATCTTCTAAGAACAAACATGAAAACGTTAGACATTCCCACACCATAATTCAGCTTAAAAGTGAAATTAACTTACATGTTGATGTGCTCATTGGACGAACAACACATTCAGTTTTATGAAGTGAGGCTACATCCTAAAGTAAAAACTTCTTTACAGTTCTTCTATGCTTAGCACCTAAAAACTTTTCAGCAATGTCATCCAAGTTAAGAGGACAACATGTTTCATTATCAGTGCTTAGGACTGCTAAACACTTACTGTGGACTTTGACAATTGAGTTTCTAAGAAACATCTGGATTAATTTCAGTTTACAAAATGATCTGCTGAAGTAACTGGCAGAGTCAAGTACAGCTTAAGAGTTGTCCATACGTCAGGGAGGCTACCTGCAAGAAGAGTATTTTCAACAACGACAAATTTTTCAAGATCTGTAATTGACATTTCCTAACTGTTTTGACATAATCAGTTTGAGGCTAATAAGGCCACATGAAATATTTGTGGCAAAAACCTGATATGTATTTTCTAACCAGCTTTCCTGCTCATTTTCTGACTTAAAAAGGTGAACAGGGTGCAAGAAAAAGAAATACTCATTAAAATTCTGTAGGCTGAAATGTGTTTTATACATCTCATAATGTACAGAATTTCAGAACATATATCTGATGTACAGGTGATATGTCAAGGTTACAATTCGCTTATTTGAAATTTTGTCACACTTACAATAATACTTTGTGAAGAATTTATTTATTTAAAATTTGTCAAACTTACGATATTTACATCCACTATAACTATCATAAATTTTTATTCCATTTTAGGGATCCAGCTCAAAATATCGCTTCGTCCTTCGTGAAATCTTCCATAGAATAGTAGCATCTTTCAATTAGAAAATCATGTAACTTGCTTTTCAAAATATTTATCTTCATGTTCATTATGTCACACCCTTTTGCTATGTTGTGAATTTTCATGGCTACGTACTGAGGAGTCTGAGTGCACAATTTTGAGCAATGTTACGTAAGCATAAAGTTTTCATTGTCTCTTGTTGTATGAGCGTTCCAAATTTATTATTATTTTTTTTAATAGATCAGCTCTGCTGGGTAGGAAAAGAACCACCTCAAAGATATATAAAGAGGGAGCAGTAAATATTTTTAGTTCTTTAAATAATGGTCGACATGATGCCCTCAGCTGAGCAGCGCACATGTTAAAAGCTGGTAAAATGTTATATTAATTCAGTCATTAAACAATCAGCAGAAGAATTGTAAATTGTAACTTGAAAAGATTTTAGTGTATCCATAATTCCATCATCTCCAGAAATGTATCAAAAATTTTCTTCACTTTAAGAGAACATTTTGAGGTCAATTTAGATCAATGCTCCAAACTTTTGCTAGTATTTTTGCTTCTTCTGCTACAACTTCAAAATTGTTTCTTAGGGTAACTAGATTATTTCTTGCAGTTTGAAGAAGCTGAGAAGTATTCTCTATATCAGCATAAGGGTACTGAAGTAGTTTGGAAACTAGATTAATGTTTTCCAAAATCTTACTTTGAAATATGAGAGACAGGACAAAATCAAAAGTTTCCATTTTTTAAAAATAAAATTAGAAGCTTCTTACCTCTTTGCTTTCTTTTTACTCTTTAAAATGATACTGGACAGACACTGAAAAATTTCTTTGAATTCCAGTTTGATTGACAACAATGAATCAAATCTGGAAGGCCCTCTAGCTGGGCACACTTTCTTTGGAGTTGTGGTAATGCATCTGTCAGTTGCAACAGTTTCATTTATTTGTTGCCATAGAACCACAGAAGCACTAAAGCCAAAATAAAAGCTTTGTATTTTTTCGAAACTGTTGTAGTTCCACTGTATTCATGGCAAAATCATTTAGTAACAAATTCAAACTGTGTGTTCAACAATGTGTGGCAAAATTGCCAAAGACTGTAGATTGAGGAGTGCTCTATCTTTGGAGGTAGTGAGCTTTGGATATTGTTCTGGACTGTGTTTTCTCTCAATGTACTTTTATTTTTTGGTTACTTTGCATGAATAAAGAATGTCTGACCATAACCATTGGTTATTTCAATACAGAGACTCATCAACATTGTTAAAAAAACCCACAAATGTATAAACTTCAGCATTTGGAACCTGCACTTCAATTTGTGACAATAAGCCTGAATATCTGACACTCATGGAAGGAACAGGGTAACATGTCACAAGTATTGTGAAGCCGAGTGCTAGCCTAGCCAGGTGACAGAGGACATAGGAAATCTGTGCAAAGGTTTTGGCAAAAAGGATCAGGTTATTATAGTTGGTGGAGCAGGGAACAGCCTAGCTAACAACATTAATTACAGCATTAGGGTTGACCTGGATGAAATAGGAGTAGTAACTACACACACAAATATGAGTTTCGTAGAGGTGCTGCAGCACCATGACCAGCCATGTGTAAACACTGCTGTGAGCCGTGTGACCTCTGAGTTGAGTTGGTTGCTGCTGACTGAAACGAAATCTCATATGAGTGGAGTGCCAGTTGCTACAACTGAGAAATAGGAATGTGCTAGACATGGCCTACACCTGAATAAGAGAGGGAAATTCAGGTTGGCTGAACCTCTTGCAGACAATATACGGGAAAAAGGAGGGGGGGGGGGGGGTCACTCTCACACATAGCAAGATTCCTGCAGTTACTGGTGTGCCAGAGGGGCACCTTCGTTTTGGTTAAAATCAGGATTCAGGCACCCTGTTTTGAAAGAAGTGTAAATGACAGAAGAGCCTTACAAAATGCTTAATAATGCACAGAAAAGTAAGGTTAGCTTATTTCATCAAAATATTAGAGGACTGAGTAGCAAGGTAGAAGAGCTTCTTGTTTGTTTGGAAAATTTACAGAGCTCTGAAAAGATAGACATCCTCTGCCTGTATGAGCACCACATTACCACACAGTTAAATGAGTTTCATATAAAAAATTACAGTATTGCAGCTTACTCAGGCAAAAATAACATGGGAAAAGGTGGAGTTGTTACATACATTAAGACAGAATGTAAGTTAAAAAACACTAAGGAGAGATTTTGTAATGATCAGCACACAGAAGAGTGTATTTGTGTATTAACATTGAAATATGGTTTGCTTTTTATTGTAACTGTGTAGAGATCCTCACTGGCAAATTTTGAACTATTTACGAGGAATCTGGATTCGTTACTGTGTAGTGCCTCAAGAATTTTGATACAAATTTTAGAGTCCTTTAGCTTTCCACCATCTCGAACACCCGACATTCTACGCATGAGAGTGAGAGATGGGAGAGTGTCTACCTCGTGCCAGTTTCTATGAGTGCAGGGTGGATATGTATCAAGAGAATGCTACAATGTGGATGGTTGATCAATGTGGGAAAGTGGTTGCTGCACTCGCCACAGAAGCTACATGCCCAGCACAAGGAGCAAGCTGCCAGAACTGTGCTATCTGTCAGACAGCAGTGAGCAGTTAATAGTCTGCGATGACTAAGGTTAAAGCAGGCTCAGACATTTTAATTGGATGTCTCTATAGGCCCCCTGGCTCAGCAGCTGTTGTGGCTGAGCACCTGAAGGATAATTTGGAAAATATTTCGAATAGATTTCCCCACCATGTTATAGTTCTAGGTGGAGATTTTAATTTGCCGGATATAGACTGGGAGACTCAAACGTTCATAACAGGTGGCAGGGACAAAGAATCCAGTGAAATTTTTTTAAGTGCTTTATCTGAAAACTACCTTGAGCAGTTAAACAGAAACCCGACTCATGGCAATAACATATTAGACCTCCTGGTGACAAACAGACCCGAACTATTTGAAACAGTTAACGCAGAACAGGGAATCAGCGATCATAAAATGGTTACTGCATTGATGATTTCAGCCGTAAATAGAAATATTAAAAAAAGGTAGGAAGATTTTTCTTTTTTAGCAAAAGTGACAAAAAGCAGATTACAGAGTACCTGACGGCTCAACACAAAAGTTTTGTCTCAAGTACAGATAGTGTTGAGGATCAGTGGACAAAGCCCAAAACCATCGTACAATATGTGTTAGATGAGTATGTGCCAAGCAAGATTGTAAGAGATGGAAAAGAGCCACCGTGGTGCAACAACCGAGTTAGAAAACTGCTGTGGAAACAAAGGGAACTTCACACCAAACATAAACATAGCCAAAGCCTTGCAGACAAACAAAAATTACGCAAAGGGAAATGTAGTTTGAGGAGGGCTATGCGAGAGGCGTTCAATGAATTTGAAAGTAACGTTCTATGTACTGACTTGGCAGAAAATCCTAAGAAATTTTGGTCTTATGTCAAAGCGGTAGGTGGATCAAAACAAAATGTCCAGACACTCTGTGACCAAAATGGTACTGAAACAGAGGATGACAGATTAAAGGCTGAAATACTAAATGTCTTTTTCCAAAGCTGTTTCAAAGAGGAAAACTGCACTGTAGTTCCTTCTCTAGATTGTCACACAGATGACAAAATGGTAGATATCGATATAGACGACAGAGGGATAGAGAAACAATTAAAATCACTCAAAAGAGGAAAGGCCGCTGGACCTGATGGGATACCAGTTCGATTTTACACAGAGTACGAGAAGGAAATTGCCCCCCTTCTTGCAGCGGTATACCGTAGGTCTCTAGAAGAGCGTAGCATTCCAAAGGATTGGAAAAGGGCACAGGTCATCCCCATTTTCGAGAAGGGACGTCGAACAGATGTGTAGAACTATAGACCTATATCTCTAACGTCAATCAGTTGTAGCATTTTGGAACACATATTATGTTCAAGTACAATGACTTTTCTGGAGACTAGGAATCTACTCTGTAGGAATCAGCATGGGTTTCGAAAAAGACGGTCGTGTGAAACCCAGCTCGCACTATTCGTCCACGAGACTTAGAGGGCCATATACACGGGTTCACAGGTAGATGTCGTGTTTCTTGACTTCCGCAAGGCATTCGATACAGTTCCCAACAGTCATTTAAAGAACAAAGTAAGAGCCTATGGACTATCAGACCAATTGTGTGATTGGATTGAAGAGTTCCTAGATAACAGAACACAGCATGTCATTCTCAATGGAGAGAAGTCTTCCGAAGTAAGAGTGATTTCAGGAATGCCGCAGGGGAGTGTCATAGGACCATTGCTATTCACAATATACATAAATGACCTTGTGGATGACATCGGAAGTTCATTGAGGCTTTTTGTGGATGATGCTGTGATATATCGAGAGGTTGTAACATTGGGAAATTGTACTGAAATGCAGGAGGCTCTGCAGCGAATTGATGCATGGTGCAGAGAATGGCAATTGAATCTCAATGCAGACAAGTGTAATGTGCTGCGAATACAAAGAAAGATAGATCCCTTATCATTTAGCTACAATATAGCAGGTCAGCAACTGGAAGCAGTTAATTCCATAAATTATCTGGGAGTACGCATTAGGAGTGATTTAAAATGGAATGATCATATAAAGTTGATCGTTGGTAAAGCAGATGCCAGACTGAGATTCATTGGAAGAATCCTAAGGAAATGCAATCCGAAAACAAAGGAAGTAGGTTACAGTACACTTGTTCGCCCACTGCTTGAATACTGCTCAGCAGTGTGGGATCCGTACCAGATAGGGTTGATAGAAGAGATCGAGAAGATCCAACGGAGAGCAGCGCGCTTCATTACAGGATCATTTAGTAATCGCGAAAGTGTTACGGAGATGATAGATAAACTCCATTTGAAGACTCTGCAGGAGAGACGCTCAGTAGGTCGGTATGTTTCGAGAACATACCTTCACCGAAGAGTCAAGCGGTATGTTGCTTCCTCCTACGTATATCTCGCGAAGAGACCATGAGGATAAAATCAGAGAGATTAGAGCCCACACAAAAGCATACCAAAAATCCTTCTTTCCACGAACAATACGAGACTGGAATAGAAGGGAGAACCGATAGAGGTACTCAAGGTACCCTCTGCCACACACTGTCAGGTGGCTTGCGGAGTATGGATGTAGATGTAGATGTAGACTGCAGTGTAGATTTTAGAATGGATTCTGATAGGAAAAATCTGGAAACCTTATTTGGATCGTACAATTTGATCTCAGTAATTAACGTTCCAACTCGGATGGATAAAGACAGTAGGACCCTAACTGATAATGTTTACTTTGATGAAGCTCAAAACAAGAAAATAACTGTTTATCCAGACAAATGCTCTCTCTGATCACAATACACAGTTTGTTAGGATAAATAAGATAATGCCTTACAGTATGGATAATCCTCAGTGGAAATCAGAATAATTAATGACTCCAGGACAAATTTTTTTAAGAATAGTTTACATAACATGACATGGGATGTAACTTATAATGAACCAAATGCTAACATAAAATTTAATCTGTCCCATGATAAATTCATATCATTATTTGAAAGTAACTTTCCACATAATATTATCATGAAGGACACTAAACTGCCATGTAAAAGACCATGGATCATTAGAGGGGATTGAGGTATCTTGTGAAAGGAAAGGGAAATGCATCTTTTGGCAAGAACAAGTAGGGATCCTGCACACTACAAAAACTACTCAAAATTACTAAGAAAGGTTATTAAAAAATCAAGGAACCTGCACATAAGGTCAGAAATCAGAACTTTTCCAACACCAGACTTAAGGCTATACGGAATGTAGTGAAATGAGACAGAACAGCCAGCCACAGAATGGGGCAACAGCATTACTGAACTGAATCGAAGGGCTATAGATGATGAGTCACAGGTAGCAAAGGCATTTAATAATCATTTCTTAAATATAGTAGTAAGCATAGGGACAAACAGTTCAAGAGCAAAATCACAGCAGTATGTGAATATATCACCAAATTCTCCTTCTGAAATTAAGGAAATTATCCATTCTCTCAAAAATAAAAGCTCATCTGGTTTTGATGGTGTTTCCAATAGAGCACTAAATTTGTTCCGATGTAATAAGCCCAGTCTTATCTGAAACATGTAATGCATCACTAACTCAAGGCATTTTCCAGAGATACTGAAATATGCCATAGTTGAAACCCTCTTTAAGAAAGGTGATATGAGAGATGTCAATAACTACTGGCTTGTTTCACTGCTGACATCATTTTCCAAAATTTTTGAGAAGGTGATATGCTCTAATACAGTATCTCACATTAGCACTAATCACAATTTCATTTCAGAAGGGTTTCTATACTGAGAATGCCATTTACACCTTTACTCAGCAGATTGTACAAGAATTAAATAGTAAAATTGTGCCAGTTGGTGTTTTCTGTGACCATTCTAAGGAATTTGACTGCGTGAATCATAGTATTCTCCTAGGTAAATTGACATTTTATGGGATTGATGGTGTATCCAACCAATGGATAATGTCATATCTAACAAAAAGGAAAAATGACATTCATTACACCACATTAAGGTTGTCTTTAGCGCAAAAAGGAGTGCACAATGCTGCAACGAAAATTTGTTATCACTTACCCAATGATAAAAAACATCTGACAGACAGCAAAATAAAATTTGATAAAAAACTGAAAAAGTTTCCCCTTGATAACGCCTTCTATTCCATAGAAGAATATCTATTACTTAATGTGTAAAAGGTGGTGTGTAGGAATTACTAACTCACATCTGTATATCTCTTCTTTTTTTTCTTTTTGGGAAAAGAACCTTAAAGATGTTCAGAATATAACTGTATGTGCAAACTAATTTTCGATTTGAATGTAAAATGACTTGTTCCACATCATTATGATCAATTGCGCAAAATGATCCATGGAACATGTAGCTAACTAACTAACTAACTAACTAACTGCACCTGTCCTGTTGTATGTTCATCTTCTCTAAATATGTTGTTATTCTTTTTCAAAACCAACAGCATCATAGACTCTTATCTTGTGAAATCCTAAAAATGATTCCCTTTTTTCAAACTTCTTCCAGTCTGGTTTGCTTAAACCTAGTGCAAATATCTTACAACAACACCAAGTTGGTCCTTTCTGATAAACTGGAGGTTGAGCATACATTATGTGAAAAGAATGGCTGTTGTTTAATTGCACCGATGATCTGCTCTAAGACATAATCATTTAGTAGTTGTACCATTTCATTTTGAAGCCTCAAACATTTAGTTTTTTTTTTAATCTGAAAGATGTGTCTTCAGAAGGGGATTGTAAGTAGGGAGGAAGCCTTTTATATTTAAGAAACTGGAACTCTGTTTATTTCAGATTCACAATGGCTGCAGAAAGCAATTTGAGAGAGTTAATGTCCATGTCACATCCAGCAGTCTAAAAATTATATCTTTCATTTGATAATGCTCTCCATCAAAAAGTGTATTAATGGTTTTACCATGTTTCCATGTGCTGTAAGTGATATGTGTATTGAAATGTATTGCATACATTATTTTCTTGCTTGGACTTTGCAAATCATTAAATTTGTCCATCATGCCATGTATTTTCTCCAGATCCGAACAACCAGCAAGCTGCACATATAATTTTAAGCAGGGACGTAACATAGTGAACACTGTTCAATTTTCTGACCTGTTTTAGTGTAATTATTCTAAAAATTGCAGCTAAATTATCTTTTGGTCTTAGTATCTGTATGGAAAGGACTCTGAAGCTTGCATGGCCTGCTGTATTTTCTGGGTCTTCATTCAGTTTACCTTGGAACAATCCTCTTATCATTTTCAGTGTGATGAATTTTTTGAATGATTTCATGAAGCCTTCAGCTGCCATTTTCTTCATTTCCTGTACAATTCCAGCCTTAGCAACAACTGCTCAAAAGTAATGTGCTCCTAAATTAGCGTGAACACCTCGAACTAATTTATGAGCATAACATGATATCATAGGAGTAACGACGTATGTGACATAATCTGTTACCAATCGTACAGGAAATAAAGAAAATGGCAGCTGAAGGCTTCAAGAAATCATTCAAAAAATTTTCTATCGGTTCTAGAAGGCACATTTTGCTGATTATCCTGAAGCTGAGGAGGACAATCTGTTGGTGGTGAATTGGCATCTATTGCTGGTGATCTGTTTTCAAATTTTGCAGCACAGAATTGACATTCCCTTTCACAGCTCGTACCATTCCCTCTATGAACTTGTAGTACATATCTACGAGGGAAATCCAAAAAGTAAGGTCTCCTATTTTTTTATAAGTACATAGACCTGTTTATTTCTACAATGTTTATATCAGTTTACAGCTTGAACATTTAACTATTTTTTTGTCATAATCACCATTTCTGTCGATGCATTTTAATAAATGCTGTGGCAGTTTTTGTATGCCCATGTTGTACCAGCTCGCCGCCATGCTGTTCAGAAAGTTATGAACCTCTTCTTTCACCTCGTCATCGGAGCTGAATTGCTTTCCAGCCAAATGTTCTCTTAACCTAGGGAACTGGATGCCAAGTCAGGACTATAAGGTAGGTGGGTGATTATGTTCCACTGAAACTGTTGCAGGAGAGCAACGGTTTTCCGAGCGATGTGTGGGTGAGCATTGTCTTGGAGAATGTGTACGCTCTTGCTCAACATTCCTCTTCTCCGGTTCTGAATTGCCCGTTTGAGTTTTTTCGGAGTCTCACTGTACCTGTTAGTGTAAATTGTGGTCCCAGGGATTCAGCTCCGATGACGAGGTGAAAGAATAGGTTCATAACTTTCTGAACAACATGGCGGTGAGCTGGTATTACACGAGCATACAAAAACTGCCACAGCACCTACAAAAATGCATCAACAGAACTGGTGATTATGTCAAAAACTACCTAAATGTTCAAGCTGTAAACTCATGTAAACCACTGTAGAAATACAGGTCTATGTACTTATAAAAAATAGGAGACCTTACTTTTGGGATTACCCTCATATTCTCAGCAAGTAACTATTCATTGGAAGACTGCATTTATCTTCAAACTTCCTGGCATATTAAAACTGTATGCTGGACCGCGAACTTGGGTCCTTTGCCTTTCGTGGACAAGTGCTCTACCAACTGAGCTACCCAAGCACGACTCATGCCCTGTCCTCACAGCTCTACTTCCACCAGTACCTTCTCTCCTACTTCTCCTACTTTCCAAACTTCACAGAAGCTCTCCTGCGAACCTTGCAGAACTAGCACTCCTGCAAGAAAGGATATGGTGGAGACATGGCTTAGCCACAGCCTGGGAGATGTTTCCAGAATGGGAATTTCACTCTGCAGTGGAGCGTGCGCTGATATGTATTTATCTTCATTGTCTTTTTAACTTCTTCATCTCAGCATGCTTTTGATTTTTTTCTTTTGGTCTATTTCTAGACATGTGGTTTTAACTTAATATAAATATTTATGGGCAGTCATTACAAGAAAAATCAGCAGTATGTTTTACATTACTGCACACACAGCTTAGGTGGAGAGGAAATAAACTGCATTACACATATAACTGATGTACACAATAATGTAACGTGTGAGTCACTTTCTATCAGCAGTCTACTTAAAAAAAAAAAAATCAATTGGATAGATGAAAAATATACTCACCGAGCAGCAGCAGAATACACACATACAATACCGTTATAACTGAAGCTTTCAGAGTCAGTGACTCCTTTAGGCAGACAAGTTGAAGGGGAAGGAAGAGGGTGAAGAAAAAGGACTGCAGAGGTCTAGGAAAAGGGGTAGAATTTGAGAAAGTCACCCAGAACTGCGGGGCAAGGGAGACATACTGTGCAGGATGGGAAGGAAATCAAGGGGCACCAAAAGCTTCAATTACAACTATCTTTTATGTGTGTGTTCTGCCACTGTTTGGTGAGTAGATTTTTTATCTATCCAATTAAAAAAAATTAAGGGATTGTTAGTAGGAGAGCCTATTGTTCCAACACTAGCTGAAAGAAAAACACGCTGGGGGGAGGTAGTGTATTCCTGAGTGCTAGCAAGTGTACTGGCCAGTGCTTGCGTAGAAAAGCAGTACTGGTCGATTCTGTGCGCCACATGTATTGAGGCTATAGCATTCTTGCTAACATTGAAGAAGAAAAAGTACAAAATGCTCATTGGCACACTTCTGTTTACTTCTCCTTAAAGAGTTTATATGGCTAAACAGAACATAAGAAAACATTTTAAAATAAATAATTAAATTCAGTTTGGGGCTCCAAAATACAGGACTGCCTTAGTACAGTCATCCCCCCCACCCATGACTGTGGGGCTGTTATTTACATCATTGCATTCATTGTGTTTTGTCAACGGAACGCCGAATATCTCAACATATACTAATACTGTTTTCTCCAAAAGTTCTGTTCACAGTAACAATGGCAAAATCTAAGGTGTGGATCCACGCAAATAGAGTTTTATGGTTCATATAATCTAAGGCCTTGGCAAGGTCACAGTACAAAGAGGACTTTTTTTTATGTTTACAGCAGGAGACTCAACCGATCTTCGAAGAAGAAACTGTTAACATAGGCTTGACAACTACATTAATTTAAAAGCAAGATTAAATCTTTAGGTAGGAATTTTTAATAGTTATTCCTCCAAGATAAAATGAAAGACAATAAATGGAAAAAGCAAGCATAAATTGCACGTTGCTGAAACATACAGAGAGCCATTCCAAATATTTGATGCAGAGAGAGATTAGGTGTAGGAATTGAGTTTAAATACACACATTAATGCAAATAGAATAAATGTAGATGTAGAGACTTCATATCCATAAATGTACTCTGATTTCGCTACTTGATGTTGTCTCACATAAATGACCAACCAGAGCCACAAAAGGGGTTTTCGAAAGCTGTGATTTTTACTGACAATATGATCATTTTGAACTAGGCCCCAAAGTCAATCACATCATATACAGCAAAGAAGATAATGGGACAAGTTTATAACTGGTTCAAAGCGAACACTCTTAGTCACATGAAAATTGATGTTAATACATCACTGGAGAGTCCTGGAGGGAATACAGATGATGGAAGGAGTAAAGGTGACCACTCACCATAATTTGAGGCACTGGGCAAACAAGACTGGAATTTTAGCTAAGCTTTTGGACAGTATTCTCCTTCAGAGTCATCTTGCCCCAGCACTCCATTACGACTGATAATACCCATGTGTATGTGTTTCTGATAGTTAGCTTTAAGGAGGACATTGTCCAAAGCTCAGCAA
Organism: Schistocerca piceifrons; assembly: GCF_021461385.2. Classification (NCBI taxonomy): domain Eukaryota; kingdom Metazoa; phylum Arthropoda; class Insecta; order Orthoptera; family Acrididae; genus Schistocerca; species Schistocerca piceifrons. Next base: position 852,267,972 of record NC_060140.1, on the reverse strand, counting down.
TGATTTCAATATTCTAGAATGAATTTTCAGTCTGCAGTGGAGTGGGTGTTGACTTGGAACTTCCTAGCAGATTAAAACAGTGTGTCAGATGAGGGCTCAACCCTGGAACCTTGGCTTTTTACAGGCTAGTGCTCTAGCACATTATTAACTGTGAGGTTGGGTGTGAGTTGTGCTTGGATAGCTCAGTCGGTGGAGCACATGCTTATGAAGAGTAAAGGTCACAGGTTTGAGTCCTAGACTGGTACACAGTTTTAACCTGCAAGGAAGTTTTGACGTCTGTCTTGTTTATGAGTCTTTTGACTGCTCAGTGCCTCAAATATACTGTTAGTGGCTACCTTTACCCCTTCCATTATTAGTAAAAACCAATATCTCCATTTTTAACCCACAAGAGAGAGTCACATTTTAGGGAGGAGAAAATACAGTCAGTCTGGCACAACACACACAAAATCATATAGGCATTGGGGCAGATTGTTGTACATTGCTCAAAAGAAGAGTTAGTTTGTATTATTATTATTTAATGAATGAACAGGATGTGCAGTTAATGTGTTTAAAAATGGGTAATGCACATTGACTTAAACCTGCAACATAATAGCAGAAGTATGGTATTGTACAGCCTGTGTTTTTTCTTTCAGAAGTATAATTCAGTGTTCCTTTGGACATGCATGCTCATAGATACATGGTTGACAACATATGGAAGTTTGGGTCTGGCTGTGAAGTGTGCTCAGATAGCCTAACTGTAAGGCAACTGCTCAATCCAGACAAGAGTCCCAGTCCAGCACGTATTTTCACTGTCGTCATTCTATTATACAGCTGATGGTTGTTAATATTCACAACTGTGCTGGCACCTCTGGACATGAGCACTACTGGAAGGTTTTTGAGAGGAGTCTGGGGCTTGATTTGCTATTGACTGTAAGGTTATGCTTCAAATGTATTGGTGGATAGCCAAAGAGGGGAGATTGATTTTTGCTGTTAGGACAAAAAAGTTAGACTGGATACAGTGCTGAACTGATAGACACGTTCAGACTAAGAATTGATGTGAAGTTGGCCAAGCAAAGTATAGTAGATGCATTTGTTTGTGCAATAGCTGAGTTCCAAGTTTTTCTAATAGCGGATGGGTGTTTTTATTACAAAGTAAGAAAGATAATATTTTGTTACTTCCAGCAATACAAATGAAGTTACTTAAGTTACAGAGACAGTGAAATACCAAAATACCAAGTAGCTGAAGAAGACTTGGATTTGAGTAAATAGTTCTAAGAATTTTCTCATGTGTCACTACTAACCAGTAATATACATAAATACTTATATACCATATATACTCAAATAATCCGCGCACCCCAACTTTGAGGAAGAGAAAAAAAATTATTTTTGCTTTAATTTGTTTTATTTACAAAAAAAAATTGTTCCAATGTTATGATGTGTTCAGAAGTATGTATAATAACTATTGGTTTGAAGCAACGCTGCTGTACAGGTTGATACATCGTTAAAACGCAACTGATTCAGCGGCGTGCAGCTGGCTGGCTGTCCCATTAGATGAGCGGGCGGCCGGGGAACGTTATCACCACCAGCCGAGACTCTACGCGTACCTACAATAGCAAAAAAAAAAAAAAAAAAAAAAAAAAAGAGAATTATCTTGTTTAACAATTTGTTAATACGGTATGTGCAATAAAATATTTTAGTCAATACCCGTACGTTTCCTCTCTTACCACTCTATTCATCACTTTCATTGCCATCACTAGCGGGAGAATCATTGTCGTCTTCACCATCTTCCCATAGAGTGTCGTCCTCCATTCCATCCAGTGAATTTGTGATTCCACATTTTTTGAAGGATTTTTCCACCAGTGGTTGCGGAATGGAGTCCCATGCACTTTTCACCCATTCACAAATCTGGGACAAATCCGGCCGTTTGATTTTTCCACTAGGTGTGAACATATGGTTTTCATCAACCATCCATTGCATATATCGCTGTTTAAGTGCAGCTTTGAATGGCTGATTTATACACACATCTAGTGGTTGTAGGATGGATGTTAGGCCTCCAGAGATAATGACTAAGTCAGTTTCCCCTTTTTGTAATTTGTCTCGCACTTCCTTAGTTGTATGTCTGCGGAAGCTGTCCAGGACCAACATGTTGCGTAAATTCAGTAACGCACCAGGACGACGTTGCCAAACACGTGTCACCCAGTCAATTATAAGTTCATTGTCCATCCACCCTTTCGGAATTGCTCTCACTAATACTGGTATGCCTTTTACTGATATTTTTGGAATAGTTTTCCTTTTAAATATCACGTAAGGTGGTAGCTTTCGTCCATCGCCTGTTACACACAACATCAATGTACTTCTTTGTTTCTCACTGCCGTCAGTTCGTATCATGATGCTGGATTCTCCTTTCCTGTTCACTGTGTTGTCGAGTGGCATCTCGGTTTACGGCACATATTTATCACATAACGCTGAAAATTCACTATTTTTTCCTCATAATCGCCTGGAAGCCGCTGAGCGATAGTAGTTTTCCTCCAGAATCCTAAACCATTTCAGTTGAAAAACCTTAATAGCCAGGCCCGGCTAGCTTTGAAACTGGTAATGTCTAGTTCTTTGGCTAAAGACAGTGCTTTAAGTTGGCACATTTCACTCGTCACCGTGCATCCGTATTATCGCTTCTCATCTACATAATCACAGAGCCTTTTCTCGAGGTCCGGATGCTTCGGTTTTTGGCCGCGAAATGCCTGGCGACTACTATTAGTTTCTTGAAGCTGGATTTTATTTTTTCGCCACTCGTGTACTTTCTTTCTGCTGCACGGTTTCCAATATTCTCGGCTTCTTCAATAATTTTCACTTTTTCTTTAGCAGTGTATGAGCGATAACGAGAACTTTTAGCCATAATTAACAAGTTTGAAGACGTTAATACTTCACTCCTAACGTGCTACTGATGCGTCACAGACTGAGGCCGCAACAATGCAATAGTATAATGGGATGTATTGTTGGAGGCGGAGCAGTACCAACAATGTTTTGATTATATACGGTATACTGTGTATGTATGTCCTAATGTTATGTTAATCCTATTCGAGAGAAAGCAACAGAAGAGTTAGTAAATAATATTTCCCAAAGAATTATTAAATGGTTCTCTGAAAATGGATTGTCCCTAAATTTTGAAAAAACACATATATTCAGTTCTGTACAACAAACAGAGCCATACCAACAATTGACTAAGCACATGAGCAGGAATCTGTAGGTAGGATAAAATATTCCAAATTTTTGGGTGTACAGATCAATGAAAACTTAAACTGGAAGAAGTTCAGCTATTTTTTCTCTTTGTATAATTGCTAATCTTGGAAACAAATGTATCAACCTCCTGGCATATTTCCACTCAATAATGTACGGAATAATTTTCTGTGGTAACTCATCACTTAGGAAGAAAGTAGAATAATATGTGGTGTTCACCTACAGATGCCATGTGGGCACCTCTTCAAGGTGCTAGGCATTTTAACTGTACCATCACAGTATGTATTTTCACTACTGAAATTCATCATGAATAATCCATCAGATTTCATAACAGTGATTTACATACCTACAACACTACAGGGAAAAATGGCCTTTATTGCCCGTTGTTAAATCTGTCAGGGGCTCTGGGAGTAGTTTAGAATGCAGCAATAAAATTTTTTGATCATTTGCCCAATAACATGAAATTGAATCTAATTTAAAATCATTTCTCCTGGACAACTTTTTGTATTCCACCGAAAAACTTCTACATAAAACTGGTGTCAATTAAAAAACACTTTTTTTAAGTGTAGTTGCACAAATGGGAATAAATGATAATTTGTACGTTAATGTTAACACAGATCACGTGTACATATCCTGTACATTGACTCATTCCACAGCGTTTTGATAAAAAAATTGTTCAAATGGTCTTACGAGCATGTAACTAACTAACTAAAGTTAACTGGTGTCTGTCTAAATAATTACAAACAAAAATGGAATGAACAAAATGATAAGGTGATTGATTAATATTTTTCATATTTGGTTTTTAGATGTTGAAAAGTATCTGTAACTATGTTGCCTTGACAATGAAACTATGGATGTATTTTGTTTATTTTCATTCTATATTACCTCATGGGATGAATTTCTGCTGAACATTTTATGCAGCTTGGGATGTTATTGCACTCACAAGCCAGGACTATTAGTCATTATTGCCACTCAGATGCAACATAGATGGTTTGATTGCCATTTTTGTTTATTGCTGGGGAGGCCCTACTAGTCAGTTCCATTTAACTGTGTTGCAGCAGTCTTCACAGAGCTTTGTCTCCTTGAGTATGGATCGGTGCTCAAACTTCCTGGCAGATTAAAACTGTGAGCCGGACCGAGACTCGAACTTGGTACCTTTGCCTTTCGTAGGCAATTGCTCTATTGACTAAGCCATGCAAGCACGTCCTCACAGATTCACTTCTGCCAGTAACACATCTCCTATCTTTCAAACTTCATAGAAGTTCACCTGCGAAACTTGCAGGCCATGGCTAAGCCGTGTCTCTACAGTCCTTTCTTCCAGGAGTGCTAGTTGGATCTCTACAGCCTCTTTTAGAATACAGTCCCAGAATGTGTTGGACTGTTGCAACAACGTGGTGCTGTCGCAATTTGTGACATGTCCACATAAAATGCAATGTTCTGCCACAGCAGACTGAGTCAGCTGTTTGTTGTCTGTGTGTCGTTTGTGCTCAATGCATCTCTTCCTGCACTGTCTGGATAGTTGGGCCTACTACTTACATCTTCTCTTTACTGGCATGGAATGCAATAGACTCCTGATCTCCGGAGTCCTAGGTCATCCTTGACCGATACCAGCTAGCCCATCGTCCTGGCTGGTAAGCAGAACATGCACTTGACATTACTTTTCTGGAGCATTCTTCTGATTTTTACTGATGTGTTTCCAACATATGGAATGACCACCATCACTACAGGATCCTCTTCATCCTCAGCAGGCTGTGATGTCAGTTTTCATGGTCTTAAGGCATTTTGTATATAGCGGTTGCTGTAACCCTTCACACACACCCTGCAGGTGCTGCAATTTGGCAATTAGACTGTCTTGGTCCAAGATTTTTCATTCTCTGTGCACTCATTGTGAAGGGGCATGAGAGCTGGAGACAGGCACATCCAGGAACGGAAGATGGTTGTCTTCATCATGAATCTGATGTTTCGGTGCAGCAAATTCCAGTGTTGCTGGAAGTCTTGAAGGCCATATTATGAACATATCATTTACATATTGAAATAAGCATGAGGACTCGTAAACTGTCAACTTCAGAGCTCCTTCTTCAGATGCCTCCTTGAATATACTAGCTACGACTGGTGATAGGCAACCCGTCATCACTCCATCTGGAATACAGGTGAAAAACACTGAGCATAAATGCCACACAGACAAAAAAAACAGCTGACAAAGTTCACTGTGCATCTCCCCCGATGTGTCGTAATTTAAAATAGCACCAAGTTGTTGCAACAGTCCAAACCCTTCTGGGACTCTATTCTAAAAGAGACTGTAGAAATCTGATTATATGGTGAGCTAATGAATAAAGACTGGTTTTCCATTGAGCAATGCCTGGGACCCAGCCTCAAACATGACCAAAGTACGGTGGAAATCTATGCGGTAATCACCTCCATCATGGCATGCGAAGAGGACGCAAACATATTGTCGCCATACCAATAGAGACTGGCATCCAGTGTTGGCAGAAGTGCAGCTGAGGACATTGGAATGGGCTCCAGTGACACGCTTCCTTCACCATCACAACAGGTCCACAGCCAGATACTCCTAGGTAGAGACTGCCAGAGGGAGGGGTGTGAATTATGTAAAGGCTGCATCCAGCGAGTGATCAGGAACTCCTAAAGATGGGAAGGAGTCTGACTGCTTAAATATCATGCTTTCTGGATTATGCCACCAAGATGAATATCCAAGAAATATTCAGAATCTTCCTATGCTGGGAAAATCTAAAATTACTGATCCTATTAGAGCACATATAATGGATTTTCAGTCTAGAGTGCGTATTTATGCAACTTATACCATTTTAGGAGCTCTGCCTGTTGCCATCATTGTCAGGATCAAAATGTATTCAACAATGTAAAGTGTCATGTCACCAGTAGTACCTCTCTATGCAAGCAATAAATGCCATTGTGTTTATTTTGATTATGATGATAGCATAGCTGAAATGTGTGAAGTTGTTTAAGGGGGATTGAAGAAATTTGTGATCAAGACTGAGCAGCAACTACAAATAAGATAAAAGCGTCACTTCCTCCAACCCACAAACATAAGTGACATGCAACCATCCTGACAATAGTGTGTGATCATTGACAGTGTCCTAATGGTTGGCTATACTGTCTCTGTACTAAATCAACAGACAAACCTCTGAAACCTCTGTTCTGCTACGCTCTAAGAACAATGCACAATTAAAGCAACAAGAAAAAAGAATAGAGAAATATAATGAAGACAGGGACAGTTTTCTAACAATTTCTCTTTTCCCCTCCCTACCTGCCACACCAATCCTACATTATGGTGACATATGTGCACAACCTAGTGAGAGATTTCCCTGCAATTTTGTTTACACATACAATTACACAAACATGAGAATTCCAGTTCAAAAATGATACTGCTTGAAAATATAGTTTAATAGTATGGACAAAAAAATTAACTCACCAAGCCGCAGCAGGAAAAAACATGTGGAGATGAGCAAGCTTGCGAAGCCAGTGGTGTAAATAATTCAAGGAGAATGAAGGGGGATGAAGGAAAATGACTGGTGAGGTTTAGGAAACATGAAGCATTACAAAAAAATCACCTAGAACCCTGGATAAGGGGAAATTTACAGGCTGCGATGAGAAGGAATGACTGTTGGTGTCTGCACTGGATGACATATGGCCGGCCGCGGTGGTCTAGCGGTTCTAGGCGCTCAGTCCGGAACTGCGCGACTGCTACGGTCGCAGGTTTGAATCCTGCCTCGGGCATGAATGTGTGTGATGTCCTTCGGTTAGTTAGGTTTAAGTAGTTCTAAGTCTAGGGGACTGATGACCACAGATGTTAAGTCCCATAGTGCTCAGAGCCATTTGAACCATTTGATGATATATGAAAACATTAAAACTCAAAGGTGGAAGATAGGATAGTAAACACAATAGATTACTGAAAGAACCAATAAGTGCAGAAAGTTCAGTGCATTCAATAGTCGGCAGACGAGGGGAAAAGGAAAAATAAAAAATGGTTAAAATGGCTCTGAGCACTATGGGACTTAACTTTTGAGGTCATCAGTCCCCTAGAACTTAGAACTACTTAAACCTAACTAACCTAAGGACATCACACACACCCATGCCCGAGGCAGGATTCGAACCTGCGACCGTAGCGGTCGCGCGGTTCCAGACTGTAGCGCCTAGAACTGATCGGCCACCCCAGCCGGCCAGGAAAAATACACAAGTTGTAAAATAAAAAAGTAAAAGGGAATGAAGAAATGGAATAGTTATTGAAACAGAATGCTGAGACCATTGGAATTAACATAAATTTAAGCCGGGCAGATGGTGACAACCAAGCACATTTTAAAACCAGTTCCCACCTGCAGAGTTCTGAGAAACTGTTGTGAGGAGGGAGAATCCAAATGGCAAGTGCGGCGGTGAAGCAGCTACTGAGATCACAACTGTCATGTTGTAGTGTGTGCACTGTAACAAGATTTTGTGTGTTGTCAGTATACACCCTTGTCTATGCCCATTTATTCCAACTAATAACATGATGGTAGTCATATCAACGTATAACAATGGTCAATGTTGACATAAGAGCTGATAAACAACATACGTCTTTTTACAGGTGGCTCTCCCTTAGACAGTATATGTTGTGCCAGTTACAAGGCTTGTGCAGGTGATGGTAGGGGGTGAGCAATGGGAAAGTCTTACAATGGGGTCGGTCACATGTGTAGGGACCATACTGTGACAAAATGGGTGCAGAAGGAGCATAGGTTCTGACCAGAATATTGCAGAGATGGGGTAGGGGGGAATAATGAAAAGCTATTCTAGGTTGGGTGGACAAAATATAATACAGAATGGGCCTCATTTCAGGGCATGATTTTAAGAAATCATAGTCCTGTCAAAGTAGCTGATTAATACATTCAAGTATGATGGTGTGTGCGTGCTGTGTGCAGATGCAGGAGGAGCTGGCTACAGTCTGCAAACAACTGAATATGGTGTTGACCACAATCAGCTATCTGTCTGTGGTTGTTATCTCAGGGCGTGACTGCGGCAAACAACCTGGTACATCACACAGGACGCCTCAGGTGTTACTCGTATCGTCCATGGGCTCTGCTACCAGGGCACATCACAGTTTACCCAATGCGAAAGATCCACCCAACTGTATGGTGAGTGGCAGGCTGTAATGCATTTGCGTCACTCGAGGCAGATAGTCAGTGTGGGGACTGGCTGTATGGCCTCGCCCATTCACCACAGGGAATGGACAAGTGACTGCTCCTGAAGCAGGGTCTAAGCAGGCAAAGGGAGGAGGGGTTTACTACTTATTGGGAGCTCCAATGTTACAAGCATTATGAATCCCCTTAGTGAAGAAGCATCCAGGTCTGGAAAGCATTCCAATGTGCAGCACTCAGTACATCTACCGTGGGGCCTCACTTGAGACATGGAGGAGGGCCTGCCAGTGGCTGTCAAGGGTGCAGGGTGCAGTCATCTGCAGGTTGTGGGTCACATCAGCACCAATGGCTGGCAGAAGTGATGACAGCTGCTGGCCTCAGTTGTGGTGTGCAAGCAAAACTCACCATATGCACTGTTGTATCCAGAACTGATGAAGTGGAGGGTCTCAATTTGAGGCTCCGTCGATACTGTGATGGTCTTGGTAGCAGATTTCTGGACCTATGTTAAGGAGTGGAAAATTGTAGGATTCCCCTTGATAGGTCAGTGGTGCACTACACAAAGGAAGCTGCTATTTGGGTAGCAGAATACTTGTGGAGTGCATAAGCGGAATTTCTAGGCTAGGTGACACTCAGAGGTCCTCAAACGAATGCCTGCCAGTCAGTATGAAGAGAGTGAAATCAGATCACACATAAAGTAAAGGCACTTCGGCTGTCAACATTTTATAGCAAATTGCTGAACATCTGTAACAAAATTCCTGACTTACTGACCTCCAGGAAAGTTGTTGCATTCCCTGACCTGAGAGCTAGATGGACCTGATGTAGCAAGCTCCAAATGGCTCTGAGCATCATGGGACTTAACATCTGAGGTCATCAGTCCCCTAGAACTTAGAACTGATTAAACCTACCTAACCTAAGGACATCACACACATCCATGCCCGAGGCAGGATTCGAACCTGCGACCGTAGCTGTCACGCGGTTCCAGACTGAAGCGCCTAGAACAGCTTGGCCACACCAGCTGGCTAGCAATCTCCAAAATATTTAATTAGGCATAGAACACATAGCAGAAATACAGGTTGGCGCCATAGAAGGGGGAGTATTCATTGCAGCTGACAAAAAATATTGTCTCTATTGTGTTTGAAATTGAGCCTAACTGCAAATTTATCTGATTAAAAGTAATCTGCCTAAATGAACTCAGGTTAATCATTGGATGTTTTTGGCAGATACCAGATTCCACACTAACAACTGTAGAATCATTCAAAGAAAGTCTACATTCAATAACTTGGAAATATTCCAGTCACGCAACATTAGTTGGAGTCAATTTTAATACAGTTAGCATGGACTGGGACTTCTATGGATTCATTGCATGCAAAATAATTCTGAACACATTTTCTGAAAACTACCGTGAGCATTTTGTTCAATAACTAATACGAAATGGAAATATTTTAGACCTTGTAACTACAGACAGACTAAACCTTATTGGCAGTGTCGGTATAGAGACAGGGATTAGTGATCATGATGTCATCATATGATTGAGGGTTACTGAAAGTCAACAAATTCCATCAAGACGGCTAGGGGAGTATTTGTGCAGGAAAGAGCAGATGAGCAGTTGTTAGTGTCTTACTTAGATAGTGAATGGACATTGTTAAGTTCCAATAGAGGAACTACAGGTAAAGTTTAAGTGGAAAGTAAATCACTCTCTGGAGAAGTATGTACCAAGTAAAAGGAGTGAGGACAGAAAAGACCTATCACGGTTTTATAACAAAATTTGGAAAATTCTGAGAAAGCAGAGATTGTCGCACTCTCAGGCCAAAAGAGAATGTTGAAATGCCAACAGGCAAAAGTTAGTAGAAATTTGTGCATCAATAAAAAGATCAATGCACGAGGCATACAACAACCACCACCATTCCTTAGTGAAGGTTCTTGCTGAGAGTCTGAGAAAATTCTGTTCCTACATAAAATCACCAGGCAAGCTGAAGGCTCCTATCCACTCATCGACCAGTCTGGTGTGGCAATAGAATACAGCAAAACAAAAACTAAAGTGTTAAATGTTGCATTTAAAAAATCATTCTCACACCAGGATTATACAAATGTATCATCATTTGACCATCACATACTCCTGTATGGAGGTCATAGTAATATGCATCCTTGTTGCCCTGGCAAAGAGAAACAACAGAGAGAATTGAAAACAAATAAGTTGTCAGGTCCAGACAGAATCCCAGTTCGGTTTTACAGAGAGCATTCTACAGCATTAGCCTCTTACTTAGCTTGCATTTTTCATGAATCCCTCACCCAATGCGAAGTCTGAAGCAACTGGAAAAAAGTGCAGGTAACTTCAGTGTATAAGGAGGGTAAATGAATTCACCTGCAAAATTACAGACCCACATCCTTCATTGGTATGCTGCAGAATTCTGGAACATTTTCTGAGTTTGAATATAATAAGTTTCCTTGAGACAGAAAAACATCTGTCCACGAATCAGCATAGATTTAGAAAACATCACCCATGTGAAATTCAATTTGCCCTTTCCTTGCATGATATCCTGTGAAACCTGGATGAAGGGCAACAGGCAGGTTCCATATTCCTAGATTTCTGGAAAGCATTTGACATAGTGCACCACTGCAGACTGTTAATGAAGGTCTGAGCATACAGATTATGTTCCCCAATATGTGAGTGGCTCAAAGACTTCTTAAGCAAATGAACCCAATATGTTGTTTTCAATGGTGAGTGTTCATCGTATCTCAATCTGAGTTGCTGCCATGTGGATTTAAACGAAAGTTCATCCACTTACATATGCAAGGCCCCTGATCCTGTCGAGCTACTAAGGAAAGCACAGCACGATCTGTACAGAACATAAGTGAAAAAGTAGTTTACAGTGCAACCTCAGCTGCACTGTTCCTTCCAAGTGCATGGATCAGGACTTGTATAGCTTCTTGCTAGACATTCTAGCACCGAATGATGCAGTATTGAGTGTTATATGGGTGGCCTCTTTATTTGAAATTATGGTCCTGTGTTTTTAGTGTCCTCGTTGTATGAAAAATCTGTTTACATACTGCATCTGTGTGTTGTATTATACACCTCGTTTTCTCGTTTTAAATTTACCGCCTTCATTTATATTTTACTTTGTCAAAATTTTAGGATAAGTTAAGCATAGGTGTTGCCCCTAGTAATTCCATCTTATCAATGTTTTATGTGCATTACATTTATAAAATTTTAGTGTGTATTTATATCCAGTTTACGATCCCTCGCTTTTAATCACTGCTGCATCGCAGCGCCACCTCTTGAGGTGATTCTGTATTAGGCTTCAGTACTGGCACACAATGCTGTGGTGCTTTATGCTTACTGCCTGAGCCCCCATCTTACTGTTACTCGCTCCTGTGAACGGGAACGTGTTATGCAGATCTTGGTGCCTCTCACGTCCATCTAGAAAAGGTAATGATTTTATATTTCTAGTTTTTACTGAGTTTAACGAAGGCTATGTTGGCCTGATACATTCGACGATGCCCTTTGGCTACACTGACTAAAGGATTCTTAAGAAATACCAAATTAAGGTATTTGCTCTTTCAATAGGTGATCTGTTTATATTTTCAATAGGTGATCTGTTTATACAGTCTGTACATAGTGATCGCGATTCTTAAATAGATGTATTTGTTCTCTGTTTTTTTATTTAGATAACCTGAAGATGCCTAAATAAGGCGAAACACGTCATTGAAAAATAAAAAAAAAACTAAAATTGCAACCAAGACTGTTTTTAACCAATACTGTTAAGCACAGGTTTGCTGTTATGCCACATATGGACTGGAAGAATTACTACTTTAAGCGTCTCATTTCCTAATTTAATTCCGGCAGCATCAACCAATTTAATTCGATTACGTTCCATTATCCTCGTTTTGCTTTTGTTGATGTTCATCTTATGTCCTCCTTTCAAGACACTGTCCATTCCATTCAACTGCTCTTCCAGGTCCTTTGCTATCTCTGACAGAATTACAATGCAATTACTCAGCAAATTAAACACTCGTCATTATGTAGTCTCTCTCTGTCTCTCTAATGTGAGTACACTCTTTGTGGCACTATGTGAAATTGAGAATATTTGTGGGTATTTTGGAATGAATGAAAAATCATTAGACTTGAAACTCCCTGGCAGATTAAAACTGCGTGTCAGACCAAGACTCGAACTCAGGACCTTTGCCTTTTCCTGGAAAGTTCTCTACCGACTGAGCTACCCAAGCAGGACTCATGACCCATCCTCACAGCTTTACTTTCACCATTACTTCATCTCCTAGCTTCCAGTCTTCACAGAAGTTCTCCTGCAGTGCTTGCAGGACTAGCTCTTCTGGAAAATAGGATATTGCGGAGACATGGTTTAGTCACAGCCTAGGAGATGTTTTAAGAATGAAATTTTCATTCTACAGGTTATTATGGAGACATGGCTGAAATTTTCACTGTGCCATGTCTTAGCAATACCTTTTTCTTTTAGGACTGCTAGTTATGCAAGTTTTGCAGAACTTCTGTGAAGACTCCAAGGTAGGAAATTAGGTGGAAGGAAAACTGTGAGGATGAGCACTTGCAAAGGTCCCGAGTTCGAGTCTTCGTGTGACACACAGTTTTAATCTGCCAGGAAGTTTCATATTAATGCAGTCTCTGCTGCAGAGTGAAAATTTCATTCTGGAATTATTAACTTGTCAGCATAATTCATGAGGGTATGCCTGACATAATGTAAAATGCATGTGAACTATTTGATGTACTTATTCGTGAGTGTCCTGCTGCTCCTCTACTTATAATAAAATTTCAATAATTATTGCTAAACCACATGACAGATTATAATTGGTATACCATCAGTTTAAGAATGTAAGTAAAAAAAGTGCAGCTGTCATCAACATTAAGGGAAGTTTGAACACAACAGTGTTTTACTAGCCCTAGTCCTATTGCAGGCGGCATACTGTTCTTTCTCCGCTCTTTGACCTGACTTATCCAGACACTTGGGGGTGCTGCAGTTTAATGGGGACTCCAAATCATGGCACAGCTCAGCGTTTTTCACATTATGAAACATTGCCAGAGTTGAAACAGGTGATAAATGACATATTTAAAAATCTTGGTAGTGACCAGAGATGGATCTCAAGACCGTTGAATCCTTTGTCTGGCACTTTAGCACTGAGCTAACGAGACACTTTTAAACAGTACAGCACTGTAATATTCAGATTCTGTTGGGGGCGGAAGGAGGTATGGCCGAGAACAAGTCCTGTCTGAACCAAAAGACTTGCAGTTTCCTACAAATAAGTGATCCCTGAAAATTAAATTAAAAATCTTCCTGTATAGTAAAATAATATTTGCATTGTGGAACATAAATTGCTTTTTGTTCAAAATAAGATTACTTTAGAGTCCATACGTAATTATTTTTCTTTTCTTTAATGTGTTTGTAGTAACACGGTTCACGTTTTCCGTCGCACTTCAGAGTAGACTGGGAACTGTCTCATAGACATGCCTGATGTGAACTGACTGGGCACGGCCCGTGCTGCCTGAGTTGTTGTTGTTGTTGTTCCGCAGGCATAGGTCGCGGCCGAATTCTTGCGTGCCCTCTGGTGGTCGGGACGCTATTTGCGGCAACTACCGTCCGTGACGCGCCTCCTGCGATCTTTCTGGTGGCTACTGCAGTGTTAATACACTTCCATAAGTGTGAAGTATGTGGTGGAAGAAGTAAACAGGTGTCAAACAGAATTACTGAAAAACCAGTTGCTTTTTCTTAAGAGTATCTTCTTGCTAAGAATGTACAATATTCATCTGCAGTCATTTTGAGATTAAAGCACACATAATGTTTTTTTTAAATAATGTATGGACATTATCAGAAGCAAATGGTTGGTTGTTAGTATAGGTTATAAATTAACTACTTCCTTGATGCTCTTCACGGATATGTAACCAGATTTCGTCATCTTGATGACACGATATTTTGAGAGTCGAACTGGTCACCATCTTCACGTGAGATTGCAAGAGACTGCAGGTGCATAAACACACTGGAAATGAGATAACATCATCTATGACAGTTCCTTTACACCCTGGGAGCAGGCCAATGTGCATGCACAAGCAACGGAAGGGCTGCCCTCTGCGAAGCACAGAATTGCAGTGCCGCTGACGGCAGAAACTAACAGAAGCGATGAATTGCAATTTGAGATACAGCTGGGCAAAACCAGACCATTGTTTTTTTTATATCTAATAAAATAGGATTCCACATCATGCTTAAAGAAAAACCTTTATCTCTATTAATAGTATCATTGGATAATCATATTTCGATGAATTCCTTAAGTACACTATCCCAGAAATGGGAAGATGGAGCAGTAATTTGCATCTATTTAAATGACATATTATGTCCTTCATTGAAAAAGTGTCCAGTGATAACAGATTTTTCAGGCTGGAGAAATAAAATGAATGATATGAGCGTATGGCGTCATTGGCTGGGAGGCCTTGATCGAGGATGTTTGGCCACCAAATGCAAGTCCTATTTCAGTTGATGCCACACTGGGCGACTTGCGCACCGGTGATGAAGATGAAATGATGATGAGGAGAACACAACACCCAGTCCATGAGTGGAGAAAATCTTCAACCCGGCTGGGAATCGAACCTGGGCCTGCTGCACAGGAGGCAAGCACATTACCACCCAGCTAAACAGGCGGACGAGGCTGGAGAAAATGAGTGTGACAATTTTCTACACATCAATCATGATCTGCATGAATAGTCTGCCAATGTAAGCCTTTGTGCAATGACAGGGAATTTTATATACTCCAGGCTTCCTCGGTCCAAAATCATCTTTAACAGATCCAAGAAGGGCTCTAGTTTTGGCCAAAAGCAAAGGACACTTTTAGTTTCATAGTTTCTGAGGATTCTTGAAATTTTCAAAGAAATACTCCCCGTAAAGGATAAAACAGCAGCAGAATTACAGTGTCCATTATTAGTTCACATGGTGGTCCAAATTGGAAAGCATGAACAATTTGCCAAATTGCATGCGGCTTCCGATGACACAATGGCTGCAGTCAAAGCTGCCATGGAGGTGGCAATAGCGGCTCTGAGGGTGGAGGTTGAAGACATCTGTTGACAGTTGCACCCACTGAAGGGAGAGATCTGGCGAGCACAGAGAGAAGGCAGCGTTGAAGAAGATTGCCAAGTCGCTTCGTAACAAACCTATTCTCACCTCTAGAATCCCTATCCCTTCACCTCTCCTAATGATCCTGAGCCTCCCCTCCCCCACAAGCCACTTGATTTCACAAGGTAAAAAGTAATCACACATGATATCGTCTCAAAGAAGGAACTTGGGCGCATCATGCCCAAACTGTATTCATCCCCAAGGACTGGATATGTGTCATCAAAACTTTGGTCCATTGTTAAAGGAGGATTATCATTCGGGGAGAAGAAAGCCCACCCCAGAAGAACCGTATGTCCTACAACAGACAAACGAGGAGTAGTAGTCTTCTAATAACTGCTAGCAGCCCATATTTTATTTGTTTCATTTAACCATCAGCACAGTCTGTCAAAGAGAGGTCACCATCAACATCAACCAGTCAGGAACAGGAGGACTGACAACTATCTGCCCAGACTCCTTACATCTTGGATCAAAGGCAAGGTTCATCAGTCAGCGTCAGAGGTTACATCGGTTCCAGTGTGTATTTGCACCTGGAACCTCAACTGTAGGTGGCAGCCAGTTGCATCATCGAAATGTGTTGTCAAGACAATGAAATCCGGTTGCATACCTGTGAAGAACATCAAAATTTATTATGCTGGCAAAATCTGCATAATCACAATGACTTCCTTGGTGCCTAAAGCTTCTCTGTTATAAGCAATTCAAATCATGAAAAAAAAGGTCAACAAAAATTTTATGACTATGCTCTGATACACTCATTTCAGGAAACACACATAACTCTGCCTGTAACAACACACCTGTCCCTGCGATGAAGGGAATGGGTGAAAAAGAGATACTTCCATTAATGTATCACTGAAAATTACTTTTAATATGAATTTAATTAAACAAAGTACATAAAAAATTCTACAAAATGTTCTAATAACACATTCTTGTATTCATTGAAAACAAAATATATATAATAAATTGCAGAAAAACGTAATATTATTTTGTCACAGTAATGGAAAAAATTATATAAGTTAAATAATGGCATGAACACAAGCTAGCACAGCACACATACAATGTTTTGATAATCAGAACAGGTTTGTTTCCATCTGGCACTCAACACTGCCTGAGTGTTGCAACTGATTGATGTCCTCACACCATTATTCAAATCACTGTCTCTATCACTGGTGAGTGAAACCAGTGGAACAACAATCCATTCTACACTCCCTCCTCTTTTCCTCATTCCTGGATGTTACTTTGACATCCAATAAATAAAATAAAATAATACAATGAAATGCATGAATAATGGAATGTGAATTTTTCCTTTGTGCTTAGATATTTGCCTCTGTATTTCATTTTCTTAAGAAAGAACCTCACGTAAATATAAAACCAGTAATCTAGTGCCAATTCCAAGTAGCAATTTTGTGTCAGATTTTCTCCTTGCATGGAAAGCACACCAACCCAACACTCAACAGCGAACAGCACTGAATCAGAGGTTAATTCTGTAGATCAATTCCACCATGGCTGTTGTCGTCGTCATATAAACCAGGGTTGAAGTAGAGTTTCTTGCAGAACCCTCTGTTCTCATAGGAAGTTGTTTGTACTGAACTTCGGTCAGACATCAAAGCTGATATTCTCTGATCAACCTGCGGGAAGAGTAAGCATTATAAGATAGTGCTGGTCTGCAACTCAATGTGATATCTTTACAGTGAGTAGCAGTCTATCCTTTTCCTTATATAGTTTATGTAATTTGCTTATATGTATCATCCTCATCCAGTTTTGAACAACCTTATTTGGTGTGTCCCACACACACACACACACACACACACACACACACACACACATATATATATATTCACGTGCCTTTGCCCCTACATAGTGCCAATGCTGCATTTTCTCTCATGAACTAAGCTGTGGTGGAGATCGTGTCGTCTTGTTGGGTGGAATGGGTAGAGGAAGAGGGATGTGGGAGGCATGAGAAAGGTTGGGAGCAGATGGCTAGCAGCTCGCTTGGATTTAACAGCCAGTTTGACAGCTAAGAGTATGGGGGGGGGGGGGGGGGGGGTAGCAGATGCATGGTCTAGGCATGTGGTGAAGCCATGTCATATACCAATTCTGTTGCAAACACTGCACAGTTTTTTATGTTGAAGTGACTACCAACTAGTTGTACCCCAGGATGAATGATGACCACCAAACTGTTGCCAAGACTAAAGTTGACCAACTGTGGTGCAACATGCAGCTGAGCATAACTTGCTCAATTTCAAAGGCTGGTTCACAACCTGGGCCATCTGGTCGTTCCCTCCACCACTAGCTTCTCTGAACTATGCAGATGGTAGTTATCCCTGCAACACATCTGAAGTATTCCCAATTCAGAATACTCCCACAAGATCACAACTTTGTTTATTTCAACAAGTAAGCTTCAAACACAAACAGTCTGCTGTTTCTGATGCAGTACAACAAAAAAACATTCTACAGAAATTCTTCTGAATAATGGGAAAGAGAAGTTCATCACAAACAATTGTTCTCCAACAAAATTAAAATAGATTCTTGAGAGCATAGATTATATTCTCTTGAGCAATGAAAAGTCTTTCTTCAAAACAAAGTACATATTCAAAGTTCTATCTCACGAGCAGCGCGACATGTCCACAGTGCAGAACACAAAGGCTTGGAGCACAGGTTGTGGGAGCACTGCCATCCAGCTAATGAAGACGACGTCCAATCTGAGGTGATGTCCAAACAGCTATGGTACATCAGTCTTTGGCTGGTAAAGGCAGTACTGGTTCTAGATGGCTCTGCACGAGCAGAAATTCTCGTGTGGCAGAAGGTTACAATTTGCCTACTGTCTATTGAACTTGTGGCGGGTTGGTTACCGGGAGACCCTCTGGCTGGTTATCAGAAGGCCCTCTGGGGGCTGAGCTACATACTGCAGAAATCAGCCTGAATGCAGGGCTCGGCTATCTCTCTCTCACTCTGCCCACACAACCCCCACCACAACCTAGTACACCTGCAAAAATACACAACTGGAGCTGTTTTTCCAGTTTGTGTGTGTGTGTGTGTGTGTGTGTGTGTGTGTGTGTGTGTGTGTGTACTCTAGCTTGAGAAAGAATTACTCCAAAAGCTAGCAAGTTCCCTTTCTTTTTGTATGTGGCTATCAGTGACTGAACACTTCTGCTTTTCAGTGAGTGGTCTCCTTTAATCCAAAGGTACACATTTTAGAAAGACTGCATGAAATTTCTCCTGCTCTATCACAAATATGAATCCTTGTGCATTAACCACTTTGAAAAAAATTACTTCATAAGGAAAACTTCAATGAAAACTGCTATTCAGGTGTCCAAGAAGAAACCCACTTGCTGATTAGTTTTATGGTCTTGCGGAGAAAAGGAGGTCTTTGTATTTAAAGATTCTCTGTAAGGTACTAATTCTAGAACACACCTCAAAATGGCAAACAGGAACAGATTTCTTTTTTGGTTGCATAGATACTAAGAAGAAATATGTGACTATAGGACATTGAGTCTGCAGAAACCCTCCACAGAAACTCCAATCATTGTCCCAAGCAAAAGAGAGGACTAATCAAGTCACTGGCAGACTGGGCTTAAAAAGTCTGTGAACCACAGTATTAGGGAACTGGAAAGTAATATCATTTCTGTGCATATCAATGTTTGTTTGTCATTTATCAGGCATCGTGTACTTCAAAGTTGTGCCAAAGACTTTTAAGGTTAGAGAGACTAGTTAAATTGTAAATAATTAATTTTTTTTTAATTTATGGTGAAATTTCCAGCCAAATACCAGAAGAGGTTTGTATCCGGCATCATATGTGTTTTGAGTTTCACAAGGGTAGTAACACAACAGTTGCTACCAAAAACATTTGTGATGTTTATCCAGGTACATTAGAGATTCGTAGATGCCAAAGGTGGTTATCTAAGTTCAAATTCGGTGATATGGTCTTTCTGACTCATATCAGTCAGCAAGACCTACAAATTTAGATAGGGACATGTTAAGGGCAAAAACAGAAGTAAATTGGAGTCAGACAATAAAGTAATGTCAAACACTCTTAACCAACCTTGGCCAACCATCCAAGAACATTTGCAGCAGATTTGTAACAAAGAAGCATTTTTTGATTGGTTGATCACTGGAGGTGGCAAATGGGTCATGTATGTTAATTGAAAATGCAAAAGGCAGTGGTGCTCTCTTAATTACTCGCCACTAAGTATTGTGTGCTACTTGCAGTCATCTTGTTGAGCTGTGAGCCTATCTAACCTGCCTTTTACTTTCTGTTGTTCCGAAAGTAGCTGCGAAAATTAATTAGAAAATTTGGTGTCTATCTGGTTGTTGAGTTTTGTGTCGATGCATCCGAAGTTTTTGTCTATTTGATTATTTATTTAATATTAATTTGGATAAAAATGGATGGTTATTCATTTGTGTGAGCATTGTCCACATGCACTGTGACAGTAAGCTCACGCTCTCTTGGTATTATTTAGTACCATATTGTTTATTATAGGTGATGTTAAATTTCTGTTGGAGCTTGTAAGACTTCCCGATACAGGATTTAAAGAAAAATCAAGCCCTATAGCCATTTCACTTTACAAATGATTCTGCAAAATTGAGATACCATCTTGTGGCGGGATCACTACATCATCCGTTAACCTGACAGGACATTCCATTACTGGATGTTCTGTCATAGTTTCCTGTGCTGAATTCAGCTCCACATTTTTTAGGTGTGAGATATTGCTCTCTCCCATCACAGGAATTTCTGAGCTCGATTGCACATTTTCATCTACATCGGTGTTCACATCTCTATCAACTTCTGTCATTTAGGTTTATGATTCTTATTTTATTAATTGGACAAGGAAATGAAATAAATTCCAGTTAATACATTCATTCACAATTATTATTACTAATCTTCTTTTGTTTGTAATTACTAAAAAAGTTCTACCTACCACAATGCTACAAGGAAAGCGTTCTTATCAGCAGTAATAAAGCTGGTATTATCGAACAATCTGCCAATGAATGTCCGGCTACTACTCAAAAACTAATTGCATGCAACAGAAAAATTGATTTTAAAACTGTTGCAATATTACCTGGAAGATAAGTCGTTTGAGTTGACAAAGTGTAGTAATGATTTATATCACACAGTGTACCTTTCTCAGCATAATAATTTTCACACTTTTTCTGTTTGTATTTATTATTATTATTATTATTATTTTTTGCTACAGAAGAATGCTGAAGATTAGATGGGTAGATCACATAACTAATGAGGAGGTATTGAATAGAATTGGAGAGAAGAGGAGCTTGTGGCACAACTTGACTAGAAGAAGGGATCGGTTGGTAGGACATGTTCTGAGGCATCAAGGGATCACCAATTTAGTATTGGAGGGCAGCGTGGAGGGTAAAAATCATAGAGGGAGACCAAGAGATGAATACACTAAGCAGATTCAGAAGGATGTAGGTTGCAGTAGGTACTGGGAGATGAAAAAGCTTGCACAGGATAGAGAAGCATGGAGAGCTGCATCAAACCAGTCTCAGGACTGAAGACCACAACAACAACATTTTATGTTTTCAAACTTCTCCTGTTTCTCGTGGTCTTTGTACTGGATTAATTTGGTGTCCCATTAATTTATGTATTCAACACATGGAAAAGAAAATATTGTATTGCTAAGTCACAATATTTACTGGTAATATTTTCGATTACTATTCTTTAAGTCGGGTAGCTGTCATGGGATAATTTAGAGTTGAAAGTTATTCTTTGATTTATTGATACTTTTTCTGGAAAGAATTGTGTGGACTGTAATTGTTACTGAGTCCACAAATGGTACCACACCACAAAACATGGCTGTGAACATATCTAATATGCATGATGTAATTAGAGAAGGCACACAGAAAATTCTATATTTTTCAATACATACAGTCTGATTCAGCAAACCACCTAATTTTGAGACTTTGTTTTCTGTAATCATAGTATTTCGTGCACATTCACTATGTTTACTATATGCACAGACTAAGTAGACACTCGGCGTGGTGGCTAATGGGAGGGATCGTTAAGGGATTTCCAATTTACAGTCCTCACACCAAGTGTCAACCTAGATTGTATGTAGAATAGATATGTCATATCTTATAAAAGATGAAAACTGCATTTCAGAAACGGTTTTTCGCTGGATGTTTACATGTTAAGGACTGAAGCTGATTTTCTAGTCCAGTTAAGTATGGAATAGAGAAAACAGCTATTCCAGTTTCTGATTTAGTCAACATAATCACTATTTCTCTTCAATTAAATATTAGAAGTAGACAGCTTCATCTTGGTCTAATATTTCCACTCCTCCTTCACTGTGCAAGAAATGACTCCATCCATATTAGCAGAAAATTTTAAACACAGAACGTAGCTTGACACCCCAAACATGTTTGAAAAACCATTGTGCGTTTAAGTGGTAAATCGACTGTGGAAGTGGGAAACTTGCAGCTACAACCAGATTTCTGGAAATGAACTTTGAGTGTTAACATAACCAACCAGAAACGGTACTGCGAAATCAGCTTACGATATTCAGTTTTGCAAGCTCCAAAGGAAGACCTCAAAGTAAGTATATGGTATTGAAGTTAAAAAATGAAGACATCTCTAAAATGTACTCTGAGAAGATTGCTGAGAATCTTTCATTATACACCTCTAGTGTAAGTGATAACCTGGACCAGGAATGGAACGCTTGTAGGGATGCAGTCATTAAAGCAGCAGAAGAAGTGCTAGGGAAAGAAGGAAAACAACCAAGGAATTCCTAGTTTGATGAAGAATGTAAGAGAATAAGTCAGGAGAAAAATCTGGCATACAGGATAATGCTTGAGAAATCATATACTTGTTTAGCAGTAAGAAATTATCAAGATAAAAGAAAAGACGAGAAGAAACTGCATCGGAGAAAGAAAAGACAATGGGAAAGAAAGCAGATTGAAGAACTGGAGACAATTGGAAAAACAAATGATGTTAGAAAATTTTATCAGAAAATTAATAGTGAAAGACCTGTGTAAAAGTAAAAATGGGACACTACTAACCGATGACCAAGAGGTACTGGAGTGTTGGGTAGAGTATTTCAGGGAAATGTTGGATGCTTCAGAGTCCCCTACTGAAGATATCCCAGTCCCTCCATAAGATGATGCCATAGTACCTCCCCCTTCCCAAAGAGAAGTGAACAGAGCAATTGCCCGATTGAAGAACAATAAAGCACCAGGGTCTGACAATATAACATCTGAGCCATTGAAAGCTGGAGGAGTTGAGTTAAATTGTAGGATCTACAAGATTTTTTGCGTCATCTGGGAAAAGGAAGCGTTACCAGAAGAATGGAATGTAGGGATAGGGTGTCTGGTGCATAAGAAAGGAGATCTATTTGAATGCAGCAACTACAAAGGCATAACACTTTTAAACATTATATATAAAGAACTATCAAATATCCTGTTTAGTAGACTTTCACCTATAGCAGAAGATATTATTGGAAGTTATCAATGTGGGTTCAGACCAGGAAAGTCAACTGTAAACCAGGTATTTACTCTCCGACAAATAATAGAAATGAATTCAATGTTAGTGTGCACCATCTTTTCATTGACTTTAAATCTGCATATGACACAATAAACCGGGCCTAACTTTATGAGGCAATGCGGGAATTTCGAGTGCCTGGAAAACTGGTGCATTAAATAGAGGTCACCCTAAAGTATTCCCAGTGTACCAGGAGAGTGCAGTCCAGGCAATCACCTCAGTTTCTCACTTGAACTGGACTAAGGCAAAGAGATGGGCTTTCCTGCCCACTTTTCAACCTGGTGCTTGAAAAAGTCGTACACGAATCAGGTAGCCAGACAAGAGGAACTATCTACTATAAGTCTGTACAATTGCTGAGATATGCAGATGACTTGGAATTAATGAGCGGAACACTTACAGATCTACAAAGCGCATTTTTGGCTCTAAAACTGAGTGCAGAGAAGATGCACCTGAAAATTAATGAAGGAAAGACAAAGTATATGTGTAATGGCACTAATCAACCCTTGCAGCCCACAATAACCCTTGATGGAATGACATTTGAGTGAGTGGAATGTTTCACCTATCTGGGCTCAAAGATAGAAGCAAATGGCACCACCTTCACTGAAATCATGGCTCGCATAAGTGCTTCTAACCAATGCTACTTTGGAATGTTGCGATATTTTAAATCCAAGCTTATATCAAGAGGGACTTAGTGCTGGCTTTACAAAACGCTGATATGCCCACTACTTACTTATGGCTTAGAAACCTGGACAATTATGAAACAGTGTGAAAACAAACAGAGATCACATGAAAGAAGTATATTGAGGAGGATTTTTGGACCTGTATATGAAAATGGGATCTGGAGAAGGTGAAGAAATGACAAACTTTATGATTGCTACAAGGAGGATGATGTGGTAAAGTTCATAAAGATGTGCAGACTGAGATAGGCTGGACATGTAATGCAACTCAATGAGACAGATCCTGCAAGGAAAGCCTGCTGCAGTGAACCTGGAGGAAGAAGAGCAAGAGGATGTCCTAGGTTGAGATGGAGTGCTGAGGTAGGAGAGGACACTGCCAGTCGGTTGCCATAACTGGAGGTTCACAGCAAAGTCCAGAGAGGAATGACAGAAAATTACTGAGGAAGCCAAGTCCCATCCTGGAATGTAGTGCCAATGGAAGAAGAAGAAGAAGAAGAAGAAGAAGAAGATGTAAACATAGTGATACAGATATCTGTATGACCTCTTGTTGTTTTTCCTTTTCTTTCTCACCACGTGTGAACTCATATCCGAAGCAACAGGTCCAATTATCAAATAAGTAGTCCACAATTCTTCTTGAATCTCAGTACACTATATTTTAAAATAAGGCTTACAACATAAAATCACAACAATAACACTATTATTTCTCCCTCATTAAGCCTAGATAAAAGCAGAGTGATCAAAGATGAGGCGAACTTTTGTCATATTAAAAAAATAAAGGTATCACTTTGAGTATATTGCACCAAAGAGTGCCTCTTTTCCATTTTGAAGAGTAAATCATGCATAATCTCATCTGTGAGATCATAAGAAGATAAAAATATTACGACCTGTTTACTATAAAGAATAACGATTAATAAATTTTTTTCACAAGAAAAAGAAATATCTCTGCTTATTAACTACTTCCTTATTACACCACAATGGCTGAGCCAGGTTTACATCCCAAAAAGGCACTTTTATGTATTTGGTGGAGTATTTACAAGGTAATTTAGTTTGAACTTCTGAAATGTGGACAAAATGTGAATGCAGACTTCTACTGAGAACAGCTGCATCAGGTAAATTAATTTTAAGTGAAAAGTGCCCAGCAAGTGTCAACACAAAAGGCATTATTCTGCAACACACTAATGCAAGACCGCACTGTGCAAGATGAACCCTGGAAAAAATTAATGAGTTGGATTGGAGGATATTACCTCACCAAACTTGGGTCTGGCTGTGAGTGATGCTAGGACAGCCTACGGTAAGGTGATCGTTCGTGGTAAGTGAGAAATCCAGGTTTGAGTACCGGCCCAGAACAAATTTTCATTGTCATCATTCCATTATACAGCTGATGGTTGTTCAATAGTTGTAACGGTGAACAAATTTCATGTATTTCATAAAGGTTGTAGTCGCTGCAGGGTCTGTCCCTTCCGACATATATGTATGTCCAAAGGAACATTGCATCATACTTCTGAACAACACAGGCACTTTATCCACTGACACAGGGCAAGCGACTTTCAATTAAAATGCCTCCCCTATACAGGAATATACATAATCAGGGTGCTACTTGAACTTGGAAAACACAAATTCCCTGTGAATTCCAGGTGTGAGGAGGGAGATGGTGTCACGAAGCTCCTGATAAATTAATGGTGAGTGCACCAAGGAAAGGGGGGAGGGGGGGGGACAGAGCAGCAGCAGCATACCACAATGACGACGTCTGTTTGTTCTCAGTTGAGCTATGTACCACACATTAGCAGTAGTTTAACTGCAGTATTTAAACATCGATAATTTAAAGGAAATAATAGTCATACAATTAACACACTTTGAAACATTAAGTATTATAAAATTTGGCATTTATGAAACTCAATAAAATTAAGTTTAAAAAATGTTAAAAATGCAGAATTCCCTGAGATTGCCCTGATTATTGCAGGTAAAATGTAATTCCTGAGAATTCCAGCTTTTGCAGAAGAATCTCCACCCTGATGGTAGATGTACGAGTGCAGGTTGTAGACGTATGGTTGACAACATACGGAAGTTGGGGTCGGGCTGTGAGTCATGCTAAGTTAGCCTAACGGTACGGCGACTGCTCGCGATAAGTGGGAAATCTGACTTAGAGTCCTGTGTGACGAAGCAAGCTGGGATATTTTTACTTCCCCTGTTCTTCTGCCATATGCCTCCTTAAAATTCAGTTTTTCATGTTTAACAATTTACCATTAACATACGTTAATATAATCTGCATTTTCATAAAAGAGAAAGACTGGCCCTCAGTTTTAAAGAATATAACACCAGATCTAATTCTGTGCTTAGTTTTATGTATGTAATTGATTTTCTAATTTATTTCAAGTGTTCCTAGTTGGTATCTTTTATTATAGGGTGAAATCAGTAATTGTTTCGTAACTTAAACTCTATTGTTGACTTATAAACAAATGTAAATTCTATAATAATTATGAATGAATGGAAGACGAACTAGTAGTATTCTTAAAGTATTTATTTGGCTCTATTCATAAACATGTTAGCAAAGCCAGCCCTTAATTAATTCCAAGATAATTAACAGTTTTGTCAAAAGTATTGTTTACATAACTATATTTGTTAATTTCATCATTTACACAAATAATTCTGCTTAACCCTTGTAGTAGAAGAAACTGTTAAAAAGAACCAGTAAGTTAAGTTTTAATTGTAATTTCTGTAAATTTAACTTCAAACAATTTGTAGTTTAAGTACCAATTATTGTGATGATATATAAGGGTCCGACAGTCAGATCATGGCTGAGTTTCAGACGAGGAACCTATGTTGGTTAGAATGACAACAATCCATCAACTTAACAGTGAAATAAGTGTAACACAACTAGGCCCTGTGTTAAAGCAATGACAGTGTCTGCTCCAGTCCTACCTGATTATTCCAAAAGAGCTGTGAATTATGTGGTTATGTTTTTACTGCTCACTGATGTTCAACAGGAAACTCTTGTAGCAGTATGTGGATGTTCACCTGCTAACTATTAATGAGGCTTATGGGAAGTTAGAACAATAGTGCACTGGTCATATGTAATTGTGTATTATTGGGGGGGGGGGGGGGGGGGGGGTTGTGAAAAGTGAAAGTAAAAGACTGAAACGCAACTGTGCATCTGTTAGCTACATCATTTACGGTAGACAGTACTGCATGTCTACCCCCTATTTTTTCAGCCAGTACATCGACACCAAGGACAACAAATGAAGAATAAAAGTAGGTGAGCTGCTACACCCATTCCAGCATGTCATTCCATTATACAGCTGATGGTTGTCCACATTTGAAACTGTGAACACATTTCATGGCAAAAGGTTGTTCATAATGAGGGTGATTATGTCACTGATTAAAAATAAAAACTTGTTAATAATTTATCTGTTTAAATCCACTGTAAAAAATGTTACTTTCCATCCACCTAATATCTGCTAAAGAAACAGCTACTTTAACAAAGAGATAGTGGGTTTCCCATCTGAGCATCTGGTTTTCGAACAGCTACTTCTCTTTTCTACAAAAGTCTTAAATTTTCCTGTAGGTAGTATCTATTTTTGGCCTAGTGAAATATGCTTCTAAATCCTTACATCTGTCCTCTACCCATTCTTGCTTAGCAATTTTGCACTTCCTGTCAACCTCATTTCTTAGATGTTTGTATTCCCTTTCACCTGCTCCATTTTTATATTTTCTCCTTTCATCAGTTAAATTCCGTACCTCCATTGTTATCCCAGGATTTCTAGCAGGCCTTGTCTTTTTACCTATTTGAACCTCTGCTGTCTTCACTATTTCATCTCTTAACACCACCCATTCATCTCCTACTATATTCCTCTCACCTGTTATAGTCAACTGCAGCCTAATGCTCCCTCTGAAACTCTCAACACCCCTAGTTCTTTCAACTTATCCAGGTCCATCTCATTAATTTCCTATCTTTTTGGAATTTCTTCATTTTTAATTTAAACTTCATAACCAATAAATTGTGGCCAGACTTCACATCTGCCTTACAAATGACTTGTAATATAAAATCTGGTTCTGAAATCTGTTTTACCCTTTTATAATTAGCCTGAAACCTTCTGCTGTCTCCAGGTCTCTTCCACACACAACCTTCTTCCATGATTCGTAAACCAAATGATAGCGATGATTAAATTATGCTCTGTGCAAAATTCTATCAGGCGGCTTCCTATTTCATTCCTTTCCCAGTCTATACTCACCTACTATTTTTCCTGCTCTTCCTTTTCCTACTATTGAGTTCCAGCCCTCCATCACAAATAAATTTATGTTTTCCTTAACTATCTGAATAATTTCTTTTATCTCATCGTATGTTTCTTCAATCTATTCTTCATCTGTGAAGCTAACTTGCTTGTAAATTTGTATTAATACAGTACGTGTGGGCTTCACACCGCTCTTGTCTACAATAATGTATTCACTACGCTGTTTGTAGTAGCTTTCCCATGTTCCTATTTTGTTACCCATTATTGAACCTACTCCTGCATCTGATTTTGTACTTATAACCCTGCATTTACCTGACCAGAAGTACTGTTCCTCCTGCCACTGAACTTCTGTTCCTCCTGCCACTGAACTACTGTTCCTCCTGCCACTGAACTTCACTAATTCTCAATGTATGTGTCTTCAACCTATCAATTCCCCTTTTTAAATTTTGTAACATACATGCCCGACTAAACAATCTAACATTCCACACTTGATCCCATAGAATGCCAGTTTTATCTGACCTGATGACAACATCCTCCTGAGTAGCCCCACCTGAAAATCCAAATGGGGGCATATTTTACCTCTGGAACATTTTACCCAAGAAGATGCCATCATCACTTAACCATACAGTAGAACTACATGCCCTTGGGAAAAGTTATGGCTGTACTTTCCCCTTGCTTTCAGCCATTTGTAGTATCAGTGCAGCAAGGCCATTTTGGTTGATGTTACAAGGCCAGATCAGTCAATCATCCAGACTGTTGCTCCTGCAGCTACTGAAACAGGTTGGTTGGTTGGTTGGGGAAGGAGACCAGACAGCGTGGTCATCGGTCTCATCGGATTAGGGAAGGAACTCGGCCGTGCCCTTTCCAGAGGAACCATCCCAGCATTTGCCTGGAATGATTTAGGGAAATCACGGAAAACCTAAATCAGGATGGCCGGACACGGGATTGAACCGTCGTCCTCCCGAATGCTACTGAAACAGCTGCAGCACCTCTTCAGGAACCTCATGTTTGTTTGGCCTCTCAACATACAACCCTCTGTTGTGGTTCCAGCTATGGTACAGCTATCTGTATTGCTGAGGCACGCAGGCTTTCCCACCAAAAGAGAAGCAGTTGTATAAATATCTCAAATGCAAAACCAGTACTAAGCAAAGAAGGGAAAGCTGCAAGACGGAAAGAGTCTATAGCGGGTCTAGGGAAGACAGATGAACTTGAAGGCAGTATTATAGAAATGGAAGAGGATGTAGATGAAGATGAGGTGGGAGATATGATACAGCAAGAAGAATTTGACAGAACACAGTTTTGATTTCAGAGAAATGTAGGAACACACAAGGCAATACTGACACTACGACTTATCTTAGAACACAGGTTAAGGAAAGGCAAACCTACATTCATAGTATAATCAAACAACAGAAAATCAAGGATGGAATGTAACGTAGACTTAGAGAAAGCTTTTGACAATGTTGACTGCAATACTCTTTGAAACTTAGAAGATAGCAGGAGCAAACTAGAGGGTACAAAAGGCTATTTACAACTTTTATGGAAACTAGACAGCAGTTATAAGAGTTGAGGAAGCAGTGTTTGGGAAGGGAGACAGGGTAAGAGCCTATATTTGACGTTATTCAATTCATACATTGAGTAAGCAGTAAGGAAAACCAAAGAAATTTGGAGCGGGAATTAAAGTTTAGGAAGAAGAAATAAAAACTTTGAGGTTTGCTGATGACGTAATTCTGTCAGATACAATAAAGGACTTGGAAGAGCAGTTGAACAGAATGGACAGTGTCTTGAAAGGAGGATATAAAATGAACATCAACAAAAGCACTGCAAGGATAATGGAATGTAGTCATATTAAATCAGATGATACTGAGTGAATTAGATTAAGAAGTGAGACACTTAAATTAGTAGATAGATTTTATTTTAGGGGCAGCACAATAGCTGATGATGGCCAAAGTAGAGAGGATATAAAATGTAGACTGGCAAAGGCAATAAAAGTGTTTCTGAAGAAGAGAAATTTGTTAACAACAAATAGAGACTTAAGCCTTTTCTGAAGGCATTTGTCTGGAGTGTAGCCATGTATGGAAGTGGAACATGGATGATAAACAATTTAGACAAGAAGAGAAAACAAGCATTTGAAATGTGGTGATACAAATAATGCTGAAGATTAGATGGGTAAATCCTGTAACTAATGAGGAGGTATCGAATAGACTTGGGGAGACAAGAAATTTGTGGCACAACTTCTACATGATTGGGAGCTACTGACAAAAGCAACTGCAGATTTACAATATTTAGGAAAAAAGACCAATCCTGCTCACCATAAAGATCACAAACTTAGTATCAGAGAGGCATGATGAAAAGACTGCTGCTTACAAGCTTTTTGCCAAAGCCTTCTTCAGGAAAGAAAAACAAGCATGACTGCCATCTTTGCCCATTCCAGTCATAATTCTGGCTGGAGTGGCCGGACATGGCAGTCATGTGTGTGTGGCATTTGCTTGCTTATGGTGTGTGTGTGTGTGTGTGTGTGTGTGTGTGTGTGTGTGCACGTGCGCTTGTGTGTGTGGGCTTGTGCATGCACAGTTTGCACACCAACAATAAATTCTTGAGCCTTCGATGGCTGTGACACTATCACCGTCATCAGGAGTTATAACCAATGGTTGTTTAATTGATAAATGTTCATTGATAGCGACGAAACAACAATTGTGATATATGTTACCGACTGGTTATACAACTTTCATATGTGCTATTGATATATCTATATGTCAAACATCTGTATGGTATCAGATGTCTGTTCCATATTTTTTGACATTTTGTCATCATAATCTTGTCATCTGAATCTTGTAATCAAATGGTATCATACTGTTTTTGCTGACCGGAAGATAGTCTTATGGAACAAATTAGTTTAATAATTATTATAAAATATGATGACTAAATTTTTACATGTCAGCACAATGTGTTTGCGAATGACATTCTTTAATGCATGTAGCCACACAAGTGGAATGCTTGAAATGTAATACAGGTAGACAATTCCTTATGCCACAAAAAAACTGAATGTGACATTCTTTAAATTGCTGAAAGCTATGAAGCACTGTTTACACAGTTTATGTTTTTCAAGACTTATATCTCTCATCAGATTTAGCACTCTGTACTGAAACACAAATTTACTGGTGTTCATGTACTTACAATCTTCAGCATATCTTCGATGTCTGTATTCCAGGCATGTTCCATGAACACCTGACATATCGTCTGTATATACCATGTTCCAAGATACTTATCTCGATGGGATGCATAACCTGTAAATTGAATTTCAGAAATTTTGATAATGATCAGCAATCTCTACCACACAGAGTATATACATACAAAAATTTTATGTAATTAGCACACACCAGGGATAGTAGAGAAAGCAATGAGCATATCTGAGACTTTCCGTATTGTATTCTGCACTCTTCCATCTGTGTATGTGCGGATTTCCTTAGGTAGAGGTGGAGATGGCACTCCTATATCAGTGCAATTTCCTCTGCCAAAAATAATTTGCACTATAGTCTGACAATTAATGAAGATTAATACATGAAAAATTATATTAAAAAACAATGATGAGATTAAATTAGAGTCACAAAACAAATTATTAACTCTTTTGGGGAAAAAGGCTGAATGTTCTGTCATACAAGGTGTAAAAATATAAGCAACAAAACTTACCGACAGGTCTGGAAAAAGAATATTTTTGGTTTTCCTTGCAAGTTCGGGCAGCTAGCATTGTCAAATTTGCTAATCACCCATTCGACATCCCGCAGGCCCCCATCATAGCAGATGATACTGGTAGAGTTTGCGAGAGGACCTGCACGACCGTGACTCATTACAGCAACGACACAAGAATCCACCGATTTATGGCCTTCCAGCTTCGTAAATTCTTCTATTTTTCTTTCCATTTCCTAAAAATGAAAAGAAGGAATTTTGTGATTTATCAAGAGATGAGGGATTAGTTAACAAGCAAATTATATAGGTTTCAATTAGAACACTATACACTGATGAACTTTGAATTAAATATAGATTTTCTGTTCGAGAGATGGAGCGCCTGTGGTCCTGGTGAGTATAATGGGTTAAAATGGTACACAGTAGTCATAATAAAAATAATGTAATAATATGTTGAATTACAGACACATATCATTGACATAGATCAGCTGTAGGATTTTGGAACATACACTGTGCTCAAATATTATGGAATACTCGAAGAAAACAATCTGTTGACACAGTCAGCACACGTTCAGAAAATATCGTTCTTGTAAAACACAGCTGGCCCTTTATTTACACGAAGTAATGAATGCTACCACCAGAGGATTTCAAGTTGATTCTATATTTCCAATTTCCAGAAGGTTTTTGACACTGTACCTCACAAACAGCTTCCAATCAATTTGCTTATCTATGGAGTATCATAACAGCTGTATGACTGATTTTCTGTCACAATGGTCACAGTTCACAGTAACTGGTGAAAGCCATCGAGTGGAAAAGAAGTGATATCAGGCTTTCCCCAAAGAAGTTCTGTAGCCCTCTGCTGTTCCTGATCTATACAAATGACTTGGGAGACAATTTGAGTCTGCAGGTGATACCGTCATTTACTGTCTATTAGAAGATTAACACAATCCACAAAGTGACAGTATTATGAAAATGATAGATTGCTATGTACTACATAGAGAAGGTGCTGAGTTGCAGACAGGCACAATGGAAAGACAGCTAACCATTTAAGCTTTCAGACAAAATAGTCCTCGTTCGCAAGGGAACACATGCACGTGCACACAAATGCAAATCATGTGCAGAAGAATGGAAAAAAACTTTGCAGAAGCTGATCGCAGGGAAGATTAGTTTGGATTCCAGACAAATAAACAAACAAGCAAAGCAATTCTGACCTTATGGCATATAAAATAGGTTGAAAATGGTAAAACTACATTTACTAGTGGAAAAATGCTCGTGTTGGAACATAAAGAGGTGAATATATTTCTCTTTAACAGAGTGACAGAAGAATGAGGAACCAGCTGCTTCGATGCTCATTCTGCCTTCCTCACCAAAAGTTTTGGCACGCGACTGTATTCACACTCTTTTAACACAGAACATTCTGAGTCATTTTATTCAGTACTTTTTTTGTAGTTAGGCTTTCACACTCTGCATCTCCCTCTCACTGCCACTATCTGTATATGTCTCTCTCCCACCGTTTCCTTTTTCTTCCAATGATTTATAGTGCGTCCCACTGCCACTGTATCTCTATATATAAGTGTTAAAGTTTGCCATCTGGAAGGGTGTGGCCCCCCAAGCCTATTTATCATCTTCACTCATCCGTATTTTTCATTATGACTCTCGCCTCTCTCTTTTGCTCCCACTGCTTCTATATCCATTTCTCTCTCTCCGTTTCTCCCACTGCCACTGATTGACTGTCAATATCACCTCTCTCTTTAGGTTCCATCACTCACTCACTCTCTCTCTCTCTCTCTCTCTCTCTCTCTCTCTCTCTCTCTCTCCTACTGGCACTCCCCCCCCCTCCCTCTCCCCCTGCTCTCTCTCTGCTACTACACTCTTCCAGTACAAAAAAGCATGTGTATGTTTGGGACTGGGGTGCCTGGTACTTCACATTTCAGTCAGAGTCCTTTAATAAAGAGGAACATATTTGCCTTTCTTGTG